>NC_091788.1:20170046-21420046 GCF_029378745.1 Bos indicus
CATTATACCATCTGAATATAATATTTCTCTGAACTTGGACAAGGCCTTTCAGCTGAATAGCCTAAAGATATGTTTCTGCAGATAGAACTTAAACCACATATAATTCACAAGAAAATTATCTGGTTTATCCCATTCTCTGCAAAGCCTGATCACAACCCATGTATTCCTACAAGAATAAAAGCTGACACCCAAGGAAATGTTCTACTGACCCTTGAAATACTCTTCTTGAGTTCAGAGCTGTGATTTTGGCTTCAGTAAAAATTGCCCTATATAATTATAACTCCATTTCTTAGCTGTATTGCTTCCCCATGGACTTCTGAAAAGACTGCTTGATTTCCACTGGACTGCTTCATCTGTCATTGTTCTTTTCTTACAGTTAGAGAGGTTACATTCTTGAAACTAGAGCTGTCAAATAGGTTCAAAATGTTTACCTAGGCAGTCTTACAGCTGCTCATGTCAATTTTATCTCCTGCAGTTTCCATAGCTCGTAGGCTGCTCCTGTGTCATGATCTGGAATTCACACCTGAAAAGTAACAAATAAACTTCTTCAATTTGAAGTTGTTTTACTGGGCATGAGAAAATTTAAATTCCTTTTTCTGTTTAATCTGGGAAATTTAATAGATTAGACAACGCAAGGAGACTCTAGAAATTTTACTATTCCTCTTCCTCTGTTGTTGTTCAGTCACTCAGTCATGTCCGACTCTTTGTGACCCCACGGGCTGCAGCACACCAGGCTTCCCTGTCCTTCACTATCTCCCTGAGTTTGCTCAAACTCATGTCCATTGAGTTTGTGACACCATCCAATCATGTCATCCTCTGTTGTCCCCTTCGCCTCCTGCCTTTAGTATTTCCCAGCATAAGGGTCTTTTCCAATGAGTTGGCTCTTCGCATGATGTAGCTTCTTCCTTTAATCATCTTTTATCCATGAATTCAGCCATCCACTTCTTCACTCATTTTTTTCATTCAGCAACTCAGCTACTTGCCAATTCATGGATCAATCCTTCCTTTTCCATTCTTTACATACCTGCAACTCGTTATCTGCACATCCATACTACTGCATATCTATGCACTTACCCTCTACCTATCATCCATTTTCTATCCATCCACTCATCCACTTAACTCAGCATCTACACAGTCATCCAACATTATTAAAACTGATTGTAACTTAGGCATTGAGTGCAATTAGAAATTGAAGGAATAAGAAAAAATTATATACACTTATTTTAGGCAAGAGCAGAGATGAAAATTTCCTTCAGTTAATAAAATTTTTAAAGTTGAAAATGACTTTCAAATAATTTTTTCAGTGTTCATCTCTTCATCTATGTTTACTTAAATCGTGAATTTTCAGAGCAATGTAGCCACACAGGAAAAAACTACCTGTGAAATTTGAGGAAAATACATTGATACCCAGGCTCCACTTCAACCCTTCTGTTGCAGCATATCCAGCAATTTAACCTGCATATCAAATATTTTGATAACTCTATAAGGATTTTGGCACATAGCCCAGCACTCAGGCCCACAGGCTTCAGAGAAATCCTACAATGTAGTTTTCATTCAATACTCTGTTTTCATGGTATCCCTCAAGAGAACACAGACATATATATTTTAACCAGACTTATGATATAATATAAATCTCACATTGAGCAAAGATAAGCAACAAAGTAATATAAATCAACATATTCAAAGTGTGTATAATTATAGTTCTTAAAAACACCACATGTTAATTAAAGGAGAAACAGTATGTTTTGTAACAAACTTACATTTCTTTAAAAAAGGAAAAGATTAAGTTTCTTTATCCTTAATTCTGTTTCTATTTTTATAAGAAACTCCGTCATTTTCCAGGAAGAAATAATACTGAAGATTTAATTATTTCAGGATTCTCACTTCAGATCAGATCAGATCAGTCGCTCAGTCATGCCCGACTCTTTGCGAACCCATGAATCACAGCACGCCAGGCCTCCCTGTCCATCACCAACTCCCGGAGTTCACTGAGACTCACGTCCATCGAGTCAGTGATGCCATCCAGCCATCTCATCCTCTGTCATCCCCTTCTCCTCCTGCCCCCAATCCCTTCCAGCATCAGAGTCCTCTCCAATGAGTCAACTCTTTGCATGAGGTGGCCAAAGTACTGGAGTTTCAGCTTTAGCATCATTCCTTCCAAAGAAATCCCAGGGCTGATCTCCTTCAGAATGGACTGGTTGGATCTCCTTGCAGTCCAAGGGACTCTCAAGAGTCTTCTCCAACACCACAGTTCAAAAGCATCAATTCTTCAGCGCTCAGCCTTCTTCACAGTCCAACTCTCACATCCATACATGACCACAGGAAAAACCATAGCCTTGACTAGATGAACCTTTGTTGACAAAGTAATGTCTCTGCTTTTGAATATGCTATCTAGGTTGGTCATAACTTTCCTTCCAAGGAGTAAGTGTCTTTTAATTTCATGGCTGCAGTCACCATCTGTAGTGATTTTGGAGCCCAGAAAAATAAAGTCTGAGAGAATGAGATCTTTTTGTGAATGAGAAATTGTGAATTTAAAATCCATTGACCCTTTTTTATCTCTTCAGCAGAATTAATTGAACGTCATCTGCTGCTTGGTGACTTCTTTTATTCCTTCCTTTGGAATTCTCTCCTGTGTAATAAACATTTTCCTCCACATAATCTCTGTGATAAGCAGAGCTGATTTATAGCCAAAAGCTTTCTTCCAAAAACATTTCTGGAACCCATCTCTCTGTCCTGCTTTCAGGATTTTATGAAAATTAGTCTGTAATTTACTTTGTAGATTGTCTGGAATCTGTCTTGCAAACCCATTTTCTATATGCAAATACAGATTTAGAATACAAAGATAAAAAATAGAGAAATAAAGTATTATATAACACTTTCATGGACTAAAGCATTCTGCTGATAAGTCTGCAAAGATAGGTAAGGGGTTGGTTTGTGGAGATCTTTGTATACCTGGTAAAGAGACTGAACATAGCCCTATAAGGTTTGGAGAGATAAGAGTGATTTGAGACAGGGGGAAATGGGCTCATTTGCATTTTGGACAGACAACCATTTAAGCTGCAGTACAGACCACACGGAGAAGACTGAATCAGAGGTACTTATGTGGTAGGCTCCTACAATGATTTGGAGGAGGTGATAAAGTCTAGAAAATAATAGTGGTTGTGGAAATGTAGAAGACTATTTAGAATGAGATGTTTATTCTACTTTCTATCATTATTTTTGTTACTGTGGTAAAGTCTGGGAAAGAATAGTGGCTGTGGAAAGGTAGAAGAGTATTTAGAATAAAATACTCACTTTACTTTCTATCATCATAAATATATGTGTAATTATTATTGAGATATATCTTACCTCTCCTACTTTTGATTTTCAGAATTAGACAAGTAAGATCATCTATTTCACTGTTTTTTGTTTTCCTATCATTAGAACATCAGGGAGAAAAAATGTGCAAGGGATGCATTTTGACATCTGAATATACTGCTTAATCTCTAAAACTAGCAAATACTAATCTCTTCTGAGAAACATGCTTCTTGCCAGTAGCATCTGGCAGTTCATTCCGGAATATGTTTTCCAGGTAGCAGAAGACTTCGGATTTCACTGCAGAGATTTCAAGGGAAAGACTCTGCCCTTGCTACTTTCAATATCATTGGCCCAGAGTCAGAACTTTGCATAGAGGCAATTTATGGACACATATGTCTCTTTTAAGTTTTTCTATCTATGCTTAATTTCAATTAAACTCCAAAAGCTATCACTACTAATGAGGAGTAAAAGCTAAGTTTTTTAAGGCCTGATATGCAACATTCCCCAGTATCTTTAAGCTTCTACCAGGTCACGACTGGTATCTTCTGCTATTTGTTATACCCAAATTCTCCACATTCTCTCATGTCTGTATGTGTTTCTTCATGCCATTGCCTCTGCTCCAACTTCCCCTCCCAGTTCCTACATTTGGCTGACTTCTTCTCTTTGTAAATTCACTTCAAAGTTTAATTTCTCTTTGAAATATTTCTTATACACCCCAACTATTTCAACTCCTTCATACTATCCTCATAAGCTGTGCACGTTTCCAACTCTACAGTCTTTCTGTTTATTTTGAGAATCTTACAAATTTTAATGTCTACAAGGTCAACAAATCAGCATATCAAGTTTGCTTAAGAGAGACTCAACAGGAAACCGGATTATTACAGCAAAAACTCTTCATGTATACAATCAAAATTAGAGCACTTCCATCTGTTATTCCCAAAAAATTATAAGCAGTTGATAAAAAATATAATCTTTAAGATTTTTTTTTCCAAACAGCTATTGGCAATGACTGAGTTAATGAACTGTATTTAGTTCTTGTTCTCAATATCCATTTTTTTCTCTAATAAATAGGCATGTAAAATCTTTACTTGGATAAAATATTCCAGTGATAATCTCATTTCAGAAAAACTATAATTGCTTTTTGATATATACTAGAGAATATGAGCTGAATCTTCTCTTGTATGGGTTTACAGAGATTTTGCTTCTATAATGTTTAAATAAACAAAACAAATGTTTTACCCCAGGTGAAATGAATAACTTGCTCCCACTGGCCTACAAAGGCAGTTATTTAACCACAGGAAAAAGAAAATGTCCTGGAATATAATTCCACATAACAAAGATTTAACAGTACAAGTTTCTGAGTTAAGAAGCTTCAACACTTTCTTTCTTTCTTTTTTTTTTCTTTGTTTTATTGTGTTCCCCATCCTGAACCCTCCTCCCTCCTCCCTCCCCACACCATCCCTCTGGGTCGTCCCAGTGCACCAGCCCCAAGCATCCAGCATCGTGCATTGAACCTTGACTGGCACCTCGTTTCATACATGACGTTTCACATGTTTCAATGCCATTCTCCCAAATCTTCCCACCCTCTCCCTCTCCCACAGAGTCCATAAGACTGTTCTATACATCAGTGTCTCTTTTGCTGTCTCGTATACAGGGTTATCTCAGTGAGTTCAAAGTAAAATGTTCAGGCACGAGATTATATAGCCATTTCAGAAAAGGCTTTATTTTAAGATATTTCCTTTAAAGAACATTTGTCTAGACATGTCTTCCTTGCCTCGTGTGAAATTAATTTTTAATAGCTTAAAAAGAGCTCTCTGAATGGTTCCAAATGCAAACTTTGAAATTGTTGAATAACTTAATAAAGATGCATTTCATTCCTGGTTTACCAAAAAAAAAAAAAAAAGCTTCAACACATTTCTGGAAAGAGGAAAAATAGCTTTAAACTCAAACATTTTGAAAATTTCAAAAACTTTGACATTTTGAAAAGTAGATAGCAGTCCATTTGTAATGGAGAAAGAATATGAATTTCAAACATATTGCTGAATAGATGGTCTTACTTATGAGTAGTAAATAAAAGTGTTAGTCATTCAGTCATGTATGACTCTTTGTGACACCATGGATTGTAACCCACAAGACTGCTTTGTACACAGAATTCTGCAGGCAAGAACACTATAGTGGGTAGCCATTCTCTTCTCCAGGGGATCTTTCCAACCCAGGGATTGAACTAAGGTCTTCTGCATTGTAGGTCTCAAAGAGTCAGCCATGACTGGGTGACTGAACAACAACTCCTGAATTACAGATTCTTAACCATCTGAGCCACCAGGAAAGCCCTATGAGTAGTAAAATAATGTTTAAATGCATATACCCATAAACTCTCATTGAATCTGTCAAACAACACTGAACAACATATATTAATCAAATCCTTTACAGATAAAGTGATACACAAGCAGTTTTAGAGACCTTGCTATCTTATTTCGCAAATAATCAAAAGAAGTAAATAAAATCCACATCATCTGGATTCAAACAACATAGGTTGTATTTCCTCCAAATTGCAAGAATTGACAAACTATTCAGAAGAAAATGCTACATATATATAATGAATTCTAATTAGGTTAGTTGAGAAGATTATTTAAAATTATACAGCAGTTTTTCTCTAAGTTTTTTATCTGTCTCTTTTAGAATATAGCACAGTTCTGATCTTTAATGGCATTTTTTAAAACTGTGGTATATTGGTTGCCTGGCTGCATGCATGAAGCTCTGATACAAAGATGTCTAACAGTTTATAAAAAGAATTTTTTTTACATATCCAAAATATATCCATGACTACACCTATTTTCAACTTCAGAAAATATTCATACTTTTAATTGTTAATATGTAGTGGAAAATGTAGGATGTGTACGAATTGTGAAGTGGGTTAGGAGACAGTTCAATACGGGAGAAAAAGGAAAAGGCATCAGTGACTGTGGTTTCAGTCTGGCCTTGCCTTTTAACTGTGGCCTAAGTGCAGGAGCCCAGGATACTAACATGACCATAACAACTTCCTTTAGTACTAAATTGTTCTTGTTCAGTCAAACATGTCTGACTCTTTGTGATCCCGTGGACTGCAGCATGCCAGGCTTCCCTGTTCTTCACAAACTCCTCCTGGAGTTTGCTCAAGATTTTTTCCAATGAGTTGGTTCTTCGCATCAGGTGGCCAAAGTATTGAAACTTAGCCTCAGTCCTTCCAACGAATATTCAGTGTTGATTTCCTTTAGTAAACTGTTCTCTCCCTTCTTCCCATTTGCCTTTACCTCACCATTAGCAATGAAGTGATTTCTCATTTCTGCTGAAAACACAAATACTCCTGGAAATGGAAAATAAGTGCATGGTGGCTCAGAAGGCAAAGAATGCCTGCAATGCAGGAGACCCTGGTTTGATCCTTGGGTCAGGAAGATCCCCTGGAGAAAGAAATGGCAACCCACTCCAGTATTCTTGCCTGGAGAATTTCATGGACAGGGGAGCCTGATGGGCTACAGTCCATGGGGTTGCAAAGAGTCAGACATGACTGAATAACTAACACTTTCATGCATCTCTGACTCATGGACAAGAGTTTGAGCAAACTTCAGAAGATAGTGAAGGACAGGGAAGCCTGGTGTGTTGCAGTTCATGGGTTGCAAAGAGTTGGACATGACTTAGTGACTGAGAAACAACAACAACTCTTTCCTAAGGGATTTGAAAAACTAAACTAGGAGAATAGCGATAGAGAGGCTAGAAAACAAAACAACACACAATGAAGCAATAGAAAGAAAGAGCACTAGGGGGAGCAGAAGAATGAGCAGAAAAAGAAGGTGATGACTACAGAGAAAAGATGTGGTTACTTCATTTATAGATGTGAGTCTGTGTTCTCAGTGGGCATCTAGAACATCAATTTTTGCCAGGAAAGAGACAAAGATTTTTTAACAGAAAGGGCTAGGTAAGGAGAGAATAGTCTGATTATGGTACACCGTCCTCTGACCACTGACATTTGAAATAATAGTGAAGGTAAATCCTTTTAATATTCTGTGTTGGCAAACTAAAAAAATAAATTTTATTTTCTCTGAATTATTAACTTGGGTTCATTGAATTAGATTATATCTTTGTAATATTACCTCCTACACTATTGTTTGATATTTAGAAGATATTGTAAACCATACTTAGCTGAATTGATGAATTAAATTCAGCACTAAATTGCTTTAACATGAGAGAAGAACCCCATTCTCAGGGAATACTAAACTTTAAATCCACACTTTAAATAAATAACTATGAAGACTAAGTAATCAATAACAAACACATTGCTGTACAATTCTTTATTAGGCAGCACTAATATATAATGTTGGTTTCAAATAGGAAAAGGAGCATGTCAAGGCTGTATATTGTCACCCTGTTTATTTAACTTATATGCAGAGTACATCATAAGAAATGCTGGGTTGGAAGAAGCACAAGCTGGAATCCAGATTTATGGCAGAAAGTGAAGAGGAACTCAAAAGCCTCTTGATGAAAGTGAAAGTGGAGAGTGAAAAAGTTGGCTTAAATCTCAACATTCAGAAAACAAAGATCATGGCATCTGGTCCCATCACCTCATGGCAAATAGATGAGGAAACAGTGGAAACAGTGTCAGACTTTACATTTTTGGGCTCCAAAATCACTGCAGATGGTGACGGCAGCCATGAAATTAAAAGACGCTTACTCCTTGGAAGCAAAGTTATGACCAACCTAGATAGCATATTAAAAAGCAGAGACATTACTTTGCCAACAAAGGTCCATCTAGTCAAGGCTATGGTTTTTCCAGTGGTCATGTATGGATGTGAGAGTTGGACTGTGAAGAAAGCTGAGCGCCAAAGAATTGATGCTTTTGAACTGTGGTGTTGGAGAAGACTCTTGGGAGCCCCTTGGACTGCAAGGAGATCCAACCAGTCCATTCTAAAGGAGATCAGCCCTGGGTGTTCTTTGGAAGGACTGATGCTGAAGCTGAAGCTCCAATACTTTGGCCACCTCATGGGAAGAGCTGACTTTTGGAAAAGACTCTGATGCTGGGAGGGATTGGGGGCAGGAGGAGAAGGGGACGCCAGAGGATGAGATGGCTGGATGGCATCACTGACTCGATGGACGTGAGTTTGAGTGAACTCTGGGAGTTGGTGATGGATAGGGAGGCCTGGAGTGCTGCAATTCATGGGGTCACAAAGAGTCGGACATGACTGAGTGACTGAACTGAACTGAATATATAATACACCTAGGCATTAGTAAAAAAAAATGCAGATATAAGACACACCTAGATTTTATGAAGAAGTAAACATGTAATCATTCTTAACGTTTTCTCCTTGGAAGAAAATGTATGACAAAACTAGACAGTGTTTTATTTTTTTTAATATTAATTAATTTATTTTACTTTACAAAATTGTATTGGTTTTGCCATATACTGACTTGAATCTACCATGAGTGTACATGTATTCCCTATCCTGAACCCCCCTCCCACCTCCGTCCCCATCCCACCCCTCTGGGTCATCCCAGTGCACCAGCCCCAAGTACCCTGTATCATGCATCAAACCTGCACTGGTGTTTCATTTCACATATGATAGTTTACATATTGCAGTGCTATTCTACCATATCATCCCACCCTTGCCCTCTCCCACAGAGTCCAAAAGACTGTTCAGTACATCTGTGTCTCTTTTGCTGTCTAGCATACAGGGTTATCATTACCTTCTTTCTAAATTCCATATATATGCGTTAGTATACTGTATTGGTGCTTTTCTTTCTGGCTTACTTCACTCTTTATAATAGGCTCCAGTTTTATCCACTTCATTAGACAGTGTTTTAAAAAGCAAAGACATCACTTTGTCAACAAAGGTCCTTATAGTCAAAGCTATGGTTTTACCAGTATTCATGTATGGATGTGAGAGTTGGATGATAAAAAAGACTAAGTGCTGAAGAATTGATGCTTTCAAACTGTGATGCTGGAGAAGACTCTTGAGAGTTCCTTGGACTGCAAGAAGATCAAATCAGTCAATCCTAAAGGAAATCAATCCTGAATATTTGTTGGAAGGACCGATGCTGAAGCTGAAGCTCCAATACTTCGGCCACCTGATGCAAAGAGCCAACTCATTAGAAAAGACCCTGACGCTGAGAAAGATTGAGGGCAGGAGGAGAAGAGGATAAGAGAGCATGAGATAGTTAGATGGCATCACCAACTCAATGGATGTGAGTGTGAGCGCTGGGAGATAGTGAAGAACAGGGAGGCCTGGCATGCCGCAGTCCATGGGGTCATAAAGAGTCAGACATTACTTAGCAATTACACAACAACAGCAAAATGTTCAGGGAAGGCTAGAATTTTTTTTTTCTAAGCACCATGTTAGGTGAGATGCTCACACTGGAAAGACGGGAAGAAGTATCAAGAGTTTCATTTTTCTGAATATGATAATAATAACAAATTAATAGAATATAACTTCATATTATAAACTTAACTCCATATTATATTGTTTTATACCTCACACCTGAAGGTGTGTGGTAAAAAACTTAGCAGCAGCAGCAGCAGTTATATTATATATATAATAAATATAATATAATATATATTAATACAACACTAATATATGATTACTACTACTACTACTTCTACTACTAAGTCACTTCAGTCGTGTCTGACTCTGTGGGACCCCATAGAAGGCAGCCAATCAGGCTCCCCCGTCCCTGGGATTCTCAAGGCAAGAACACTGGAGTGGGTTGCCATTTCCTTCTCCAATGCATGAAGGTGAAGAGTGAAAGTGAAGTCGTTTAGTCGTGTCCGACTCCTAGCGACCCCATGGACTGCAGCCTACCAGGCTCCTGCGTCCACGGGATTTTCCAGGCAAGAGTACTGGAGTGCGGTGCCATTGCCTTCTCCTATATTATATGATTATAATAATACAATTATACTATATATTATATACTTACAGTATAATATTATAATTATATAATTAATATTCATAACCATATATAGTATATATTTTATTATAATTTATTTTAAATTATATTTATTATATATTTTAATATAATTTCAAATTATATTTATTATGTATTTTTGAATTTATTATATTTATAATAAATATATCATACATAACAAATATTTATATTAAAATAATTTATTATAATTTAATATATTCATTACAATATAATGTATTATAGTTCAATATTATATTTATTATAATGTAATTTAATTAAAATTATATTATTATATAATATTTATAATATATGATTAATAATTATATAATTATAATAATAAAATAATTATATAAAATATACTATATAATATAATGCAATATAACAATAAAATATAGTATATAAAACAACATAATAATGTATATATTTAATATACTATATAGTATATGTATATTATATAGTATACATATTATATAGTGTATATATATATAAAATATGGACAGAGAACATACATATATATGCTAGAGGAAGCACAGGCTGGAATCAAGATTGCTGGGAGAAATATCAAAAACCTCAAATATGCAGATGACACCACTCTTATGGCAGAAAGTGAAGAGGAACTAAAAAGTCTCCTGATGAAAGTGAAAGAGGAGAGTGAAAAAGTTGGCTTTAAGCTCAACATTCAGAAAAAGAAGATCATGGCATCTGGTCCCATCACTTCATGGCAAATAGATGGGGAAACAGTGGAAACAGTGGCTGACTTTATTTTTCTGGGCTCTAAAATCACTGCAGATGGTGACGGCAGCCATGAAATTAAAAGACGCTTACTTCTTGGAAGGAAAGTTATGACCAACTTAGACAGCATTTTAAAAAGCAGAGCCATTACTTTGCCAACAAAGGTCCTTCTAGTCAAGGCCATGGTTTTTCCAGTGGTCATTATGGATGTGAGACCTGGACTGTAAAGAAAGCTGAGTGACGAAGAATTGATGCTTTTGAACTGTGGTTTTGGAGAAGACTCTTGAGAGTCCCTTGGACTGCAAGGAGATCCAACCAGTTCATCCTAAAGAAAATCAGTCCTGAATATTCATTGGAAGGACTGATGTTGAAGCTGGAACTCCAATACTTTGGCCACCTGATGTGAAGAACTGATTCATTTGAAAAGACCCTGATGCTGGGAAAGATTGAAGGCAGGAGGAGAAGGGGACAACAGAGGATGAGATGGTTGGATGGCATCACTGACTCGATGGATGTGAGTCTCAGTGAACTCCAGGAGTTGGTGATGGACAGGGAGGCCTGGGGTGCTGCGATTCATGGGGTCGCAAAGAGTCGGACACAACTGAGTACTGATCTGATCTGATAATTATATTAATAAATATAAGTGCAAACAAATTTATAAATCCACATTAAATATATACATATATATTTAAATATGAATATAAATATATACATATAAAAATATATACGTATATATTTATACTATATAAATATAAATATCTATACTTATTTAAATTTATATATTCATTTAATATATATTTATTTATTTATATATTTTATTTGAATATAGTTATAATAAATTATATATTTTATATTATGTATTTATATTTACAGAAATATATTTTATTATATTAGATAGAAATAATTACTTACTATATATAATATTATACTACATATATTATATTAATTCACATATTGTTATATTAATTTCTTTTTTTTTTGTTATATTAATTTCTTATACTATGTTAAGATTGTATTGTTATTATTTATTTAAAATAATTAAGAATATCAATACAATTAATAAGAAATTATTATATATTTATTATATAATTATATTAAATAAACTAAAAATATATTAAAAATAAAATAATATTCAATATATTGATTATATGTTGTGAATTATTATTATAATTATAAATATAATTTACAAATATTAATATTATTCATTATACCATAATAATATATTATATAGTATATATACTATATACTATATTATATATTATGCAGTAGTATATATACAATATTATATTAAACATTTATTTTTATATATTACATTATATACTATAATATATATAATATTTAAACACATCATATATTATAAATCTATATGTTATGTGTAATATATGTTATATATTACATTATATTATTAACATTAATATATTAACATATAAATATTACTATTAATAACAATATATGGATATTAATATTAATGTATTGATTGATATATTAATATATTGATATATATTATATAATGTTTCATATTGTATTTGTAATATCATACATAAGATTTAATATATTAACATATATTAAGTAATAAATTTAATATATTGTAAGTATATATTTGAAATACAGATTATAATAATATAATCTCATTAATATTATCATATAATCATATTATCATTATATATAACAATTATATATCTTATATATAATTATATAATGTAAACAATCATATAGAGAAATATATATTATATAAATAATATGCATATTTATGTATATGTATATACTATAATTTATGTAATATTATATATATCTATCATTGTATTTAACTATATGTTATCACTTATTATAATATGTTTAACTATATATTATTACTTATAACACAATTATTAGTTATTATAATCATTTAATAATCATATCCTTATAATAATTATATGATAACAATTATACGAAGGAAATTACAAGAAAGATATAATTATAAGAAAGATACAATTATAAGTTATAAGAATTATATAATTATATCAATGTAATCATTATAATTATATAAATAGTATAGAATTATTGAGATGATTATATAAACATTAAATGATTATATATATAATTACTACAATGATTATATTATTATACTTATTTGTTATAATTCTTAGTTATAATAATATTATATACAACTGTATATAATGTAAGATATTATAGATTTTTAAAATATATATTTTATGTAATATGTATAGTTATATATATTATTGTATATTATAAATTATTATATAATGTCATATATTACAAGGATATATACTACAATTATATACTATGCACAAAATGTATATATATGTATACAATATATATGTATATATTATATATATATAGTACATAATATATTAGATAATACAATATAATCTACAAATATATAGTAAAAAATGCATATAAACATAATTATATCAGATCAGATCAGATCAGTCGCTCAGTCATGTCTGACTCTTTGCGACCCCATGAATCACAGCACGCCAGGCCTCCCTGTCCATTACCAACTCCCAGAGTTCACTGAGACTCTCGTCCATCGAGTCAGTGATGCCATCCAGCCATCTCATCCTCTGTCGTCCCCTTCTCCTCCTGCCCCCAATCCCTCCCAGCATCAGAGTCTTTTCCAATGAGTCAACTCTTCCCATGAGGTGGCCAAAGTACTGGAGTTTCAGCTTTAGCATCATTCCTTCCAAAGAAATCCCAGGGCTGATCTCTTTCAGAATGGACCAGTTGCTATTATTTTCTCCCATTCTGAAGGCTGTCTTTTCACCTTGCTGATAGTTTCCTTTGATGTGCAGAAGCTTTTAAGGTTAATTAGGTCCCATTTGTTTATTTTTGCTTTTATTTCCGATATTCTGGGAGGTGGGTCATAGAGGATCCTGCTGTTATGTATGTCAGAGAGTGTTTTGCCTATGTTCTCCTCTAGGAGTTTTATAGTTTCTGGTCTTACGTTGAGATCTTTAATCCATTTTGAGTTTATTTTTGTGTATGGTGTTAGAAAGTGGTCTAGTTTCATTCTTTTACAAGTGGTTGACCAGTTTTCCCAGCACCGCTTGTTAAAGAGATTGTCTTTAATCCATTGTATATTCTTGCCTCCTTTGTCAAAGATAAGGTGTCCATATGTGCGTGGATTTATCTCTGGGCTTTCTATTTTGTTCCATTGATCTATATTTCTGTCTTTGTGCTAGTACCATACTGTCTTGATAACTGTGGCTTTGTAGTAGAGCCTGAAGTCAGGTAGGTTGATTCCTCCAGTTCCATTCTTTTTTCTCAAGATCGCTTTGAGCAACTGACAAACAACTAATCTCAAAAATATACAAGCAACTCCTACAGCTCAACTCCAGAAAAATAAATGACCCAATCAAAAAATGGGCCAAAGAACTAAATAGACATTTCTCCAAAGAAGACATACAGATGGCTAAGAAACACATGAAAAGATGCTCAACATCACTCATTATCAGAGAAATGCAAATCAAGACCACTATGAGGTACCATTTCACACCAGTCAGAATGGCTGCGATCCAAAAGTCTACAAATAATAAATGTTGGAGAGGGTGTGGAGGAAAGGGAACCCTCTTACACTGTTGGTGGGAATGCAAACTAGTACAGCCACTATGGAGAACAGTGTGGAGATTCCTTAAAAAACTGGAAATAGAACTGCCTTATGATCCAGCAATCCCACTTCTGGGCATACACACTGAGGAAACCAGAAGGGAAAGAGACACGTGTACCCCAATGTTCATCGCAGCACTGTTTATAATAGCCAGGACATGGAAGCAACCTAGATGTCCATCAGCAGATGAATGGATAAGAAAGCAGTGGTACATATACACAATGGAGTATTACTCAGCCATTAAAAAGAATACATTTGAATCAGTTCTAATGAGGTGGATGAAACTGGAGCCTATTATACAGAGTGAAGTAAGCCAGAAGGAAAAACACCAATACAGTATACTAATGCATATATTTGAAATTTAGAAAGATGATAACAATAACCCTGTGTACGAGACAGCAAAAGTGACGCTGATGTATGGAACAGTCTTATGGACTCTGTGGGAGAGGGAGAGGGTGGGAAGATTTGGGAGAATGGCATTGAAACATGTAAAATATCATGTATGAAACGAGATGCCAGTCCAGGTTCAATGCACGATACTGGATGCTTGGGGCTGGTGCACTGGGATGATCTGGAGGGATGGTATGGGGAGGGAGGAGGGAGGAAGGTTCAGGAGGGGGAGCACATGTATACCTGTGATGGATTCATTTTGATGTTTGGCAAAACTAATACAATTATGTAAAGTTTAAAAATAAAATAAAATTAAAAAAAAAAAAAAAGAATGGACCAGTTGGATCTCCTTGCAGTCCAAGGGACTCTCAAGACTCTTCTCCAACACCACAGTTCAAAAACATCAATTCTTCGGCGCTCAGCCTTCTGCACAGTCCAACTCTCACATCCATACATGACCACAGGAAAAACCACAGCCTTGACTAGGCGGACCTTTGTTGGCAAAGTAATGTCTCTGCTTTTGAATATGCTATCTAGGTTGGTCATAACTTTCCTTCCAAGGAGTAAGCGTCTTTTAATTTCATGGCTGCAGTCACCATCTGCAGTGATTTTGGAGCCCAGAAAAATAAAGTCTGACACTGTTTCCACTGTTTCCCCATCTATTTTCCATGAAGTGATGGGACCGGATGCCATGATCTTCGTTTTCTGA
The DNA here is from genome assembly GCF_029378745.1 of Bos indicus. NCBI lineage: Eukaryota > Metazoa > Chordata > Mammalia > Artiodactyla > Bovidae > Bos > Bos indicus. The sequence continues at coordinate 20,185,712 of NC_091788.1, forward strand.
ATGTTGAGCTTTAGGCCAACTTTTTCACTCTCCACTTTCACTTGCATCAAGAGGCTTTTGAGTTCCTCTTCACTTTCTGCCATAAGGGTGGTGTCATCTGCATATCTGAGGTTATTGACATTTCTCCCGGCAATCTTGATTCCAGCTTGTGTTTCTTCCAGTCCAGCGTTTCTCATGATGTACTCTGCATATAAGTTAAATAAACAGGGTGACAATATACAGCCTTGATGAACTCCTTTTCCTATTTGGAACCAGTCGGTTGTTCCATGTCCAGTTCTAACTGTTGCTTCCTGACCTGCATACAGATTTCTCAAGAGGCAGATCAGGTGGTCTGGTATTCCCATCTCTTTCAGAATTGTCCACAGTTTATTGTGATCCACACAGTCAAAGGCTTTGGCGAAGTCAATAAAGCAGAAATAGATGTTTTTCTGGAACTCTCTTGCTTTTTCCATGATCCAGCGGATGTTGGCAATTTGATCTCTGGTTCCTCTGCCTTTTCTAAAACCAGCTTGAACATCAGGAAGTTCACGGTTCACATATTGCTGAAGCCTGGCTTGGAGACTTTTGAGCATTACTTTACTAGCGTGTGAGACGAGTGCAATTGTGCGGTAGTTTGAGCATTCTTTGGCACTGCCTTTCCTTGGGATTGGAATGAAAACTGACCTCTTCCAGTCCTGTGGCCACTGCTGAGTTTTCCTAATTTGCTGGCATATTGAGTGCAGCACTTCCACAGCATCATCTTTCAGGATTTGGAATAGCTCCACTGGAATTCCATCACCTCCACTAGCTTTGTTCGTAGTGATGCTCTCCAAGGCCCACTTGACTTCACATTCCAGGATGTCTGGCTCTAGGTCAGTGATCACACCATCATGATTATCTGGGTCGTGAAGGTCTTTTTTGTACAGTTCTTCTGTGTTTTCTTGCCATCTCTTCTTAATATCTTCTGCTTCTATTAGGTCCATACCATTTCTGTCCTTTATCGAGCTCATCTTTGCATGAAATGTTCCTTTGGTAGCTCTGATTTTCTTGAAGAGATCCCTTGTCTTTCCCATTCTGTTGTTTTCCTCTATTTCTTTGCATTGATTGCTGAAGAAGGCTTTCTTATCTCTTCTTGCTATTCTTTGGAACTCTGCATTCAGACCTTTATGTCTTTCCTTTTCTCCTTTGCTTTTCACTTCTCTTCTTTTCACAGCTATTTGTAATGCCTCCCCAGACAGCCATTTTGCTTTTTTGCATTTCTTTTCCATGGGGATGGTCTTGATCCCTGTATCCTGTAAAATGTCATGAACCTCATTCCATAGTTCATCAGGCACTCTATCTATCAGATGTAGGCCCTTAAATCTATTGCTCACTTCCACTGTATAATCATAAGGGATTTGATTTAGGTCATACCTGAATGGTCTAGTGGTTTTCCCCACTTTCTTCAATTTAAGTCTGAATTTGGCAATAAGGTCTGAGCCACAGTCAGCTCCTGGTCTTGTTTTTGCTGACTGTATAGAGCTTCTCCATCTTTGGCTGCAAAGAATATAATCAATCTGATTTTGGTGTTGACCATCTGGTGATGTCCATGTATGGAGTCTTCTCTTGTGTTGTTGGAAGAGGGTGTTTGTTATGACCAATGCATTTTCTTGGCAAAACTCTATTAGTCTTTGCCCTGCTTCATTCCGTATTACAAGGCCAAATTTGCCTGTTACTCCAGGTGTTTCTTGACTTCCTACTTTTGCATTCCAGTCCCCTATAAAGAAAAGGACATCTTTTTTGGGTGTTAGTTCTAAAAGGTCTTGTAGGTCTTCATAGAACCATTCAACTTCAGCTTCTTCAGCGTTACTGGTTGGGGCATAGACTTGGATTACTGTGATATTGAATGGTTTGCCTTGTAAACGAACAGAGATCATTCTGTCGTTTTTGAGATTGCATCCAAGTACTGCATTTCGGACTCTTTTGTTGACCATGATGGCCACTCCATTTCTTCTGAGGGATTCCTGCCCGCAGTAGTAGATATAATGTCATCTGAGTTAAATTCACCCATTCCAGTCGATTTCAGTTCGATGATTCCTAGAATGTCGACATTCACTCTTGCCATCTCTTGTTTGACCGCTTCCAATTTGCCTTGATACATGGACCTGACATTCCAGGTTCCTATGCAATATTGCTCTTTACAGCATCAGACCTTGCTTCTATCACCAGTCACATCCACAGCTGGGTATTCTTTTTGCTTTGGCTCCATCCCTTCATTCTTTCTGGAGTTATTTCTCCACTGATCTCCAGTAGCATATTGGGCACCTACTGTCCTGGGGAGTTCCTCTTTCAGTATCCTATCATTTTGCCTTTTCATACTGTTCATGGGGTTCTCAAGGCAAGAATACTAACGTGGTTTGCCATTCCCTTCTCCAGTGGACCACATTCTGTCAAATCTCTCCACCATGACCCGCCTGTCTTGGGTTGCCCCACGGGCATGGCTTAGTTTCACGAGTTAGACAAGGCTGTGGTCCTAGTGTGATTAGATTAGTTTTCTGTGAGTATGGTTTCAGTGTGTTTGCCCTCTGATGCCGTCTTGCAACACCTACCCTCTTACTTGGGTTTCTCTTACCTTGGGCATGGGGTATCTCTTCACGGCTGCTCCAGCAAAGCGCAGCCATTACTCCTTACCTTGGACGAGGGGTATGTCCTCATGGCCACCATTCCTGACCTTCAACGTGGGATAGCTCCTCTAGGCCCTCCTGCGCCCATGCAGCCACAGCTCCTTGGATGTGGGGTTGGTCCTCCCAGCCACCGCCCCTGGCCTGGGTCGTGGGGTTGCTCCTTCCTGCCGCTGCCCTTGGCCTTGGGCTTAGGGGCGTGGGGTAGCTCCTCCCGCCCGCTGCCCCTGGCCTCGGGCATGCGGCATGGGATATCTCCTCCCGGCCGCCGCCACTGACGTCGGACGCGGGGTAATGCCTCTCGTCTCGGCCCCTGTCCTCGGACGCTGGGTATCTCCTCTCGGCTGCACCCCCTGACCTCGGACGCGGGGTAGCTTTTCTCGGCCGTTCCTGCGTCGTCGCAGTCTGCTACTCTTAGCCACTGCCCCTGACCTTGGAAGTGGGATAACTCTTCTTAGCCGCCGCCCTTCGGGCATGGGGTCCTCCTGGCTTCTGTCCCTGACCTCGGACATGGGGTGGCTCCTCTCGGCCATGGTTTGGCGCGCCCGTCGCAGCCGCCTGCGCTTTGGCACGAATGTTATATATCTTTGAACATAATTAAACTAATAATATATATTAATCTTATATATATATATATATATATATAGTTATTACCCTGTACTAAATTTTTATGTGAGAAAGTCAAATAATAGATAAACATATGGAGTATAATTCTATTTTTGAAAAATACTTTGCAAAGTATATATGCATATGTTCCGCTATATGAAATTTCATAAAATGAGGAAAAGTATATACTAATTTGTTAAATGTCAGAGTATATCATTGTGTGAATATATGGAAAATAATATAATTCTATCTTTAATTATAATTCATGTTTAGGTATTTAAAGATTGAGCAAGTATATATTTGTGGCCTAGAAGGCAAAATGCAATTTTACAAAAGCTTTGCTTGATTAGCTTATGTGATTCTGGATATTTTCACAGATTTATTGTTATTTATGTTACTTTATGGGCTTCCGTGATGGCTCAATGCTAAAGAATCTGCATGCAGTGCAAGGCAGGAGACATGGTTCAATCTGTTCAATCAGTTAGGAAGATATCCTGGAGAATGAAATGGCAACCCACTCCAGTATTCTTGCCTGGAGATGCCCATGGACAGAGGAACTTGGTGGGCTACAGTCCATGGGGTTGCAAAGAGTTGGACATGATTGAGTGTGTGCATGCACACACACAACACACACACAAAAAAACACACACAAACACACACAGACACTAGTTTATATTATTTACAGATTTATGTCATTTTAATAGATTTTAACATCAATATCAAGTAATCTATGTATTTCAGTATAGATTTCAAACTTAAGTTTAAAAGAGGCACATGAAAAGATGCTCAACATAACTAATTATTCAGTTCAGTTCAGATCGGTTCAGTCCCTCAGTTGTGTCCGACTCTGCAACCCCATGAATCGCAGCACGCCAGGCCTCCCTGTCCATCACCAACTCCCAGAGTTCACTCAAACTCACGTCCATCGAGTCGGTGATGCCATCCAGCCATCTCATCCTCTGTCGTCCCGTTCTCCTCCTGCCCCCAATCCCTCCCAGCATCAGGGTGTTTTCCAATGAGTCAACTCTTCACATGAGATAGCCAAAGTATTGGAGTTTCAGCTTTAGCACCATTCCTTCCAAAGAACACCCAGGGCTGATCTCCTTTAGAATGGACTGGTTGGATCTCCTTGCAGTCCAAGGGACTCTCAAGAGTCTTCTCCAACACCACAGTTCAAAAACATCAATTCTTCGGCGCTCAGCCTTCTTCACAGTCCAATTCTCACATCCATACATGACCACAGGAAAAACCATAGCCTTGACTAGACGGACCTTTGTTGGCAAAGTAATGTCTCTGCTTTTGAATATGCTATATAGGTTGGTCATAACTTTCCTTCCAAGGAGTAAATGTCTTTTAATTTCATGAAATGCAAATCAAACTACAGTGAGGTATCACCTCATACTAGTCAGAATGGCCAACATAAAAAATCTAACAGTAAATGCTGGAGTCAGTGTGGAGAAAATGGAACCCTGCCCCCCCCCCCCCCCACCCCACACACACACACTGTTGGTGGGAATGTAAACTGGTAGAGCCACTATAAAAAAAACTGTGTAGAATTTCCTTGAAAAACTAAAAATAGAGCTGCACTATTCATCAATCCCATTTCTGGGGATATATTCAAAGAAAAGCGTAATTTGAAAAGAAACATGCACCCAACATTCATTGCAGCAAAAGTTACAATAGTCAGGACATGGAAGCAACCTAAAGGTTCATGAAGAGAGGAATGGACAAAGTAGTGGTACATATATACAACAGAATATTACTCAGCCATAAAATAACAACAAAACAATACTATTTGCAATGATATGGATGGACCTAAAGATGTCATATGAAAGAAGTAAGACAAAGACAGAAACAAATACCATACGAAATTGCTTTTATGTGGAATCTTAACAAAAATGGTGCAAATGAACTTAGTTACAAAACAGAAATAGAGTCATAGATTTAGAGGAAAAATTTATGGTTATTAAGGGGGGAAAGGGGGGAAGGGATAAATTTGGAGATTGGGATTGACAGATACACACCACTATACATAAAATAGATAACTAATAAGGAATGACAATATAACAGAGAATTCTACTCAATATTCTGTAATGACCTACCTGTATGGGAAAAGAACCTAAAACGGAGTGGAGATACACACACATGTACACCCACACACATATATATGTAATCAATTCACTTTGCTATATAGGAGAAACTAACAAAACATTGCAAATCAACTATATTCCAATAAAAATAATTTTAAAAAGACACAATTCATTTAATCAGTGTAAAACAATGCTGCTGGTAACACATTAAAAAAAAAAAAAGAACAAAATATGGAAAAGTTGAGACTGGAATGGATACTGTTGTGATTTTTGCTATCTACATTTGGGACCTGCTCCCTCATCTAAGCCCTCATCTAGGGTTTCCCTATTGGCTCAGTGGTATAGAATCCACCTGCAATGCAGGAGACTTGCTGGAGATGCAGGTTCAATCCCTGGTCAGGAAGATCTCCTGGAGAAGGAAATGGCAACCCATTCCAGTATTCTTGCCTGGGAAATCCCATGGACAGAGAAGCTTGGGCTACAGTCCATGGGGTCACAAAGAGTGACATGACTGAAGTGACTGAGCATGCACATCCCTCATCTAAACTGAAATTTGAATCTGTGGAGGATTTTCCCCTGGGTTTCCAGTGACAGAAATGGTGTCCTACTCATAGACTGTGTTCAACCAGTACTTGTCACTGAAGATGATTCTAGCCCTAAGAAGTGTCCCAAAATTCAGGGTCTTGGAGCGAAAGTGCTTCTTTTATTACCTTGCCTAAAAAATAACTAAACATCATAAATATTTTGAAAATCTCCTCAAATCTCTACTAGCTTGGTCTTCCTAGAATTTCTTGAAAATATACAAGAGAAAACTCCTATAATTACTATGCACTTGTATTAGGATGGTCATTCCTCTGATATCTTGAACACTCTAGAAAACCCACAGTGAATTTTAAAAATCTATTTCAATGTGCTGTCCCAGGATATTGTATCATTTAGGGGCAAATTAAATGCCCCTTCTATGGCGGTTCAGATTTCTCTTTCTTTCACTAGATTTGTTGCTTTAGTTGCTAAGTTGTCTCCAACTCTTTTGTGACCCCATGGAGTATAGCCCACCAGGCTCCTCTGTCCATGGAATTTCCCAGGCAGCAATACTGGAGTGGGTTGCCATTTCCTTCTCTAGGGGGTTCTTCCCAACACAAGGGTTGAACCTGTATCTCCTGTATTGGCAGGCAGATTCTTTACCACTGAGTCACCTGAGAAGTCCTTCATTAGACTTTATTGTTGTTGTTCAGTCACCCAGTTATTTGCAACCCCATGGAGTGCAGCACATCAGGCCTCCCTGTCCCTCACCATCTCCCGGAGTTTGCCCAAGTTCACGTTCACTGCATTGGTGATGCCATCCAGCAATCTCATCCTCTGATGCCCTCTTCTCCTTTTGCTCTTGATCTTTCCCAGCATCAGGGACTTTTCCAATGAGTCGTCTGTTTGCATCAGATGACCAAAATACTAGAACTTCAGCTTCAGCATTAGTCCTTCTAGTGAATATTCAGAGTTGATCTCCTTTAAGATTGGTTTGATCTCCTTGCTGTCCAAGGGACTTCCAGGAGTCTTCTCCAGCATTACAATTCAAAGGCATCAATTCTTTGGCAGTCTGCTTTCTTAACAGTTCAGCTCTCACAACTGTACGTGACCACTGGGAAGACCATAGACTTGACTATATGGGCCTTTGTTGGCAGGGTAATGTCTCTGCTTTTCAATACACTGTCTAGGTCTGTCATTGCTTTCCTTCCAAGAAGGAATTGTCTTCTGATTTCATGGCTGTAGTCACTGTCTGCAGTGATTTTGGAGCCCAAGAAGAGGAAATCTGTCACTACTTCTACCTTTTCCCCTTCTATTTGCCATGCAGTAGTGGGACTGGATGCCATGATCTTAACTTTTTTAATATTTAATCTTAAGTCAGCTCTTTCACTCTCCTCCTTCACCCTCATCCAGAGGCTCTTTAGTTTCTCTTTGCTTTTTGCCATGAGAGTGGTGTCATCTGCATATGTGAGGTTGTTGATGTTTCTCCTGCCTATCTTGATTCTGGCTTGTAGCTGATCCAGCCCAGAATTTCTCATGCTGTGCTCAACATATAGATCAAACAAACAGGGTGGCAGCAGACAGGACTGTCATACTCCGTTCTCCAACTTGAACCAATCAGTTGTTCCACAAAGGATTCTAACTGTTGCTTCTTGACCTACATAACAGGTTATTAGACTAGCAGCCCCTTAATTTATTTCCTTCATTTTATTATTATCTTAATTCTTAGAGTTACACTCAGTGAACACGATAAATTGAATTGTGCTTGTTGAATAAATTAACTAAAAATACAATGGAGGGGTTTTAAACTCAGTCTGAGAAACTTCCATCTAAAACATCAAATAAAGTCACAAATATTCACATCCCTGGTTACTCAGGATGAAATATAGTAGTTGTTGTTCAGTCACTAAGTTGTGTCCAACTCTTTGTGACCCCATGGACTACAGCATGCCACGCTTCCTTGTCCTTCACTATCTCCCAGAGTTTGCTCAAACTCATGTCCATTGAGTCAGTGATGCCATCCAACCATCTCATCCTCTGTTGTACATTTCTCCTCCTGCCTTCAATCTTTCCCAGCATCAGGGTCTTTTCCAATAAGTCAGTTTTTGCACCAGGTGGTCAAAGTATTGGGGCTTCAGCATCAGTCCTTCCAATGAATCTTCAGGGTTGATTTCCTTTAGAACTGACTGGTTTGATCTCTTTGCAGTCCAAGGGACTCTCAAGAGTCTTCTCCAGCACCACAGTCTGAAGGTATCAATTCTTCTGCACTCAGCCTTCTTTATGGTCCAACTCTCACATCTATACATGACTACTAGAAAAACCATAGCTTTGACTATACGGACTTTTGTTGACAAAGTGATCTCTCTGCTTTTTTAATATGCTGTATAGGTTTATCATGGATTTTCTTCCAAAGAGCAGCATCTTTTAATTTCATGGCTGCTGTCACCATCCGCAGTGATTTTGGAGTCCAAAAAGATAAAATTTGTCATTGTTCCTATTCTTTCCCCATCTCTTTGTCATGAAGTGCTGTATATAATAGACTATCCTCTTAATTCAGATGTATTGAAAATAATACCATTAAACAGAAATATTGGAGAGTTTTTCTCTAAATATAACATTCTAGAGATAGAAATATTAACAAAAGTTCTACATTTGTCTGTATGCTGAATATATTTTTAACTATCTCCTTGGCATTTGGATCTCAATTATGAAGGTGAATTAGCATACTAGACGTAATGACATTAATTTTGCTCTTCTTTTAAGCATATCCAAAAGAATATAAGGTATATAAACATTTGTACAAAAGTATTTATCTTCATGTACAATTTTGTCATATAGAATATCTTAAAACTTCATGTTCAATAGTAATAATTTTATTTTTATTTATTTAGATAAAAGAATTAAAGGCATACTACTGCCCAAATGAATTATCTTCTCAGTTGATGCCAGAGGCTAAGTAGTTCTCAGCCTCTCATTATGCTTAATTTGTGTATAAAATCCCTCATGACCCAGTTCTGTTGTGCTCTCAGGGCTCAACATCTACTTATTAAAAAATTCTCATTCATAAATCAAGGTTACAAGATTGATTAACTGTTTACTACCCACCAATAAGCATCTGATTAGTTTACAATGATTTTATTTGGTCAACTTAACAAGCAAAGTAATAAGACTAATCTGCCATATAGATGTGTTTATGCTTAAGTTGCTTCAGTCATGTCCGACTCTGTGTGACCCCATGGACAGACTCCTCTGTCCATGGGATTCTCCAGGCAAGAATACTGGAGTGGGTTGCCATGCCCTCATCCAGGGGATCTTCCTGACCCAGGGATTGAACTGGCATCTCTTGCATCTCCTGTGTTGACAGGCGGATTCTTTACCACGAGCACTGCCTGGGAAGCCTCACCATATGGGTGTGTGTTAGTTGCTCAGTCCTGTCCAACTCTTTGAAACCCTATGGACTGTAGCCCGCCAGGCTCCTCTGTCCATGGCAAGGATACTGGAGTGGATTGCCATGCCCTCCTCCAGGGTATCTTCCTGACCCAGGGACTAAACCTTGCTATCCCACGTTGCAGGCAGATACATCACAAGCAAGCCCCCAAGGAAGCCCCATATAGATGAGTTCTATCCAATTATTTGTGTAAAATTCACATGAAATCATGTTTTCCAAAATATAAATCATTTAACTAGTCAGCTCTTGTAGAAGCCACATTGATTACCTCTTTATTAAGTTTGTATGTTTCATCTGTTTATCCTGTTTGTTATTATTATATTGTAGATGTATGCTTTGATGTGTACATATTATTCTCACAGCCATATCCCAATGTAATTTTAGGATGTTCTGATTCTCTATCCTTAGTATCATATTTTTATGTAGTTATCCCATTTTAAAATTTATAATTAGCAGGGGATTTTTTAGAATAATTTTTTAACGTTTGCAGTGGACCTTGAATACTGTGCAGTCCAATCATTTTTATTTAACTAACATGTAATGATTCAAAAAGAAAAAAAAATGTCTTTCAGTTGTAGCAAAGATAAATTAATTTTCTCCTGTTCATTCTGTCAGATTCCAAGGTGATGAGGCAGCATAATGAGGGTTTCAGTAATATATATATATATATATATATGTATTTTTGTAAATCTTTTAATAACAGTAAATGAAGGAAACTTTAACAGAGTATATATATTATATATACATTGTATATATGCAATGTATGTATATATATATATGTATATATATATATACACATCATGTTACAGAAAAACCCAAATGAACTTTTTAACCAAGCCAGTAGTATTTTGTTCCATGTGCTTTAATTGGCCTAAGGAAGACTTTAAAGCCTAGACATGATTATCTAAATACCAACTTGCTGCTGCTGTTGCTGCTAAGTTGCTTCAGTCATGTCCGACTCTGTGCAACCCCAGAGACAGCAGCCCACCAGGCCTCCCCGTCCCTGGGATTCTCCAGGCAAGAACACTGGAGTGGGTTGCCATTTCCTTCTCCAATGCATGAAAGTGGAAAGTGAAAGTGAAGTCGCTCAGTCGTGTCCAACTCTTAGCGACCTCATGGACTGCAGCCTACCAGGCTCCTTTGTCCATGAGATTTTCCAGGCAGGAGTACTGGAGTGGGGTGCCAATGCCTTCTCTGAAATACCAACTTAGAAATGGGCAATTATTATGAAGCCCTCTGGCAGTCAGTAATTTTAGGTAACTATGTAAAGCAATGTATTTCCATCATACTAAATTTCATACTCAGGGATTAAGAGTTAAAGCAAAGATTCTCAAACAGATAACAACATGAGAGTCACCTGCAAGATTATGTAAACACAAAATTTCTTTGCAAAGCCCCAGCATTTCTGATTCAGTAAATTCCTGATGAGGCCAGAAATTTTGCATCTCTAACAAGTTCTCAGAGAATGATAAAGCTACTGGTCCTAGGACCACACTTTGAGGAAAACTGAGTTAGAGATGTTTACTCCTTTGAAAGCTATTCAGAACTGAGCATAATTACCAGCAACCACAGCTGATCACAATGTAATTGAAAGTTATTGACACATGTAATAAAGAGGTGGGGAAAGATCTTGTCCTCAAGTCTCCTACTGTGACTTTGTTAATGCCAGCACTTCAGAGGAATAGATGGCATAGGTAAATAAAAAGAGAGGCTGACTCAAACAATTTACTAACAGAATTACACTTTGGCTGAACACTCAAATCAACCACTGAATAGTTGCTGAATTGCCAAAACCAAAGAATAATGCTGATAACTGGAGTTTTTCTGGACTAAAGAAAACACACATTTCCCTCATTAGGGAAGAGATGTGCTCCACAACCCATTGTATGTGTAGTAAAAATTTATCCTCCAGTTCCAAGTCTTGGTATACAACTTGTGTAAGCCTGCATGAACTTCTTCTTTTTTTTTTTCCCCATAGAAGCCCTTACCCATTCTCTCTGATGGGACACTATTCTGGGTTCTTCCAGAATCTGTGACCCCCAAATTGCAGTTCTAAGTCACCAAATAAACTGCCTTTTGCCTCTCAATAGTTCGCAGTTCTTTTGGTTGACATATACAAGTGGCTGGTAAGAGGGAGAAATGATAAGTCTGGATAAGAAGGGAGGTGGGTGAGCTACCTAACACCCTCTCCATCAGATAAAGCCAAATCTTTGAAAATGTTTAAGGGAAATCTCATCATCATATTTACACTTTAGAAAGATCAGTACTCTGGATTCTGAATTATGTATTCAATATTGCCTTTTATGGAGGACTTAGCAGTTAATTTATACATAGTGTTTATAGATAGAGAATGGGCTTCCTACATGGCACTAGTGGTAGAGAATGCACCTGCCAATGCAGGAGACATAAGAGACAGGGTTAGATTCCTGGGTAGGGAAGATGCCTTGGAGAGGGGCACAGAACCCACTTCAGTAATTTTGCCTGGAGAATCCCACAGACAGAGGAGCCTGATGAGCTATAGTGCAAAGAGTCACAAAGAGTCAGACACGACTGAAGTGACTTAGCACACACATACACGCATAGAGAATATTTTTTGTTTCTTTTGGGCCCGGTTGTAGTAGATTAATTGCAAATATGCTTCCAATTCTTCCTCTCTGTATTTATGCCCCTTTTAATAGTCTTCACAAACTCTCCTAAGAAGAAGAAACAGTTTCTCCACACCTCAGATCTGAGCTGGCCCTGTCACTTTTTTTGGCCAGTAGGAAGCAGCAGGAATAGCTATGTGTTGGTTCCAAGAATAGGGCTCAAGACTCTCATACATTTCTACTTTTAAGGGTTTCATACCCTTCCCTCTGTCACCATCATCAAAGCATATGCTAGTAAGTACCAGCTAGCATGCTGGAATGCTGGACAATGAGACTGTATGAAAGAGAGCTAGTTTATCCCAGCTTAAAGCATTTGAAACCAGGTAGCTCCTCCTTGCAATGGCACCCCACTCCAGTACTCTTGCCTGGAAAATCCCATGGATGGAGGATCCTGGAAGGCTGCAGTCCATGGGGTCGCTGAGGGTCAGACATGACTGAAGTGACTTAGCAGCAGCAGCAGCAGCTCCTCCTTGGCTTACCAACTGACCACATGCTCTTGAAGAGACCCAGCTGAGGTCAGTTGAGTACAGCACAGATGAAAAGAACTTTCAGTAGATAAATAGATTTATAAGCATGTAAAAATATTTCTTGTTATAAGCCATTGAAATTTGGTAGGCATAGAAAGCATATCATTAAAGCAATGGATAACAATATATCGGCATTCCACAGTATTTTAGTATGTGACTTTATTTAATGCTATCTACCTTGCAAGGCAAACGTTATTATAGTCTATTTTTTAGACTGTAAATCTGAGGCTCAGATAGTTAACTCCCTTTCCTCATTGCCACTCTAGCCAACTACTGCTGGAGCCCAGGATCTTCTCTGGCAACTACATGGTCTTTTCAAATTTTCTCTTTTGAGGAAAAAAAAATGAAGCCAAGTATTTTAAATCTACAGTATAACTCATGGAAAAATGAGCTGAATTGTAATGAACAAAACATGTATCCACTGATTTCAACATTAATGAGTTTTTATTCCAAGAAGATTACAGTTTTCACCAGGTAATTCAGTCCCTTGGGCAGACAATATTATTAATTATGTTTTACAAAGCATCCTTGTCCCTAGACTAGAAACTATGAAAAATAAATATATGATCATTAAAAAGGATTAGTAATTTCATCAGTACTAATGTTAGTACTTTCTAGTTAGTACTCTCTCCTCAGCCCACCCAATTAGGGAGCACAGTGAGTGACCACTGTGATGAAAAACACATATTTCTCTTCTCAATTTATGAGAAAATCAAATTATTTTGAAAATGTTATCAACATTATCATTTTCATTTTTTAGTTCCAGAACAAAAGTAGATGACACCACCCTTATGGCAGAAAGTGAAGAAGAACTAAAAAGACTACTGATGAAAGTGAAAGAGGAGAGTGAAAAAGTTGGCTTAAAGCTCAACATTCAGAAAACTAAGATCACGACATCCGGTCCCATCGCTTCATGGCAAATAGATGGGGAAACAGTGGCTGACTTTATTTTTCTGGGCTCCAAAATCACTGCAGATGGTGATTGCAGCCATGAAATTAAAAGACGCTTAGTCCTCGGAAGGAAAGTTATGACCAATCTAGACAGCATATTAAAAAGCAGAGACACTATTTTGCCAACAAAGGTCCATCTAGTCAAGCACTAACTAAAGAGTACTAACATTAGTACTGATGTATGGATGTGAGAGTTGGACTATAAAGAAAGCTGAGTGCTAAAGAATTGATGCCTTTGAACTGTGGGGTTGGAGAAGACTTTTGGGAGTCCCTTGGACTGCAAGGAGATCCAACCAGTCAATCCTAAAGGAAATCAGTACTGAATATTCATTGGAGGGACTGATGCTGAGGCTCCAATACTTTGGCCACCTGATGTGAAGAACTGACTCACTGGGAAAGACCCTGATGCTGGGAAAGATGGAAGGCGAGAGAAGGGGACAACAGATGATGAGATGGTTGGATGGCATCACTAACTTAATGGACATGAGTTTAGTAAGCACTGGAAGTTGGTGATGGACAGGGAAGCCTGTCCATGTGACCCCTGCAGTCCATGGGGTCACAAAGAGTCCGATACTCTGAGTGACTGAACTGAACTATTTCCATGTTCACAAACAGTTGGATCCACTGAGTGACTGAAGTGATATAGTTCCATGTTCACAAGAAAAATGTGTTAGCTGTTTAAGCCACATTGATGTCCCCCATTTAAATAACAATGTTAGGTTCAATTACTGCTAATCTGTAAACATGATAAACCAAGGTCATTAGAGTTAACTTGTTAGCGGAACACCAGGCTTTTTTTCTTTTTTTGCATTAATTGATACTTGCCAAAATATTTACTGCTTTGAACTTTTTTTTGTTTTTGTTTTTTTTTTTTGCTAATATAATGCTTTGCTTTATTTATTAAAAATGGCATTGGTCTTTTTCTGTGCTATCCAGAGAGGGGTCAATACAGAACTGTTCTGGATTTATCTCTAAGTTTAAGGGAACCAGATCCCTTGATGTCCTACAAATGAAGGAGATGGCCTCAAACCGCTTGCAGCAGAAGCCCATTAGTACACTGAGTACCAATCAGAACAGTACATCTACGAAAGAAAAACTGATGGAATTACCTCATACAAGTAAAGAGGACATAGGAGAAGCTTGCAGCTTCTGCATTGTTGCTATGGAAAATGGGGCAGATGACAAGTGTTTTGTCCCCCGGGAATACCGGCTGGAACTGTACTGAAGTTTCTGCAGCCGACATTGCTGACTGCTTCACTGCTGGAACCTTCCCTAAGGCGATCCAGGTAGCCTTCTGGGAGCCATGATTTCCTGTGGTTTGTGGTTACTTATCTGGGTTGATTTTAAGAGCTGTCTTGGGTTAACCCACCTACCATCATTGTGTCACGCATACCTCTCCTTTTCTATCCCTGAACAACAAAAAGGGAGCTCAGAGGATAGTTCCGCTGTGGTGGAAGAGGGAGGAGGGAAGTTCTGCGCATGCCTGGTATCATCTCGCGTGAGCGCCACATCATCTCGCGTGAGCGCCGGGGAGCAGGTCGGCCTGATCTCCGCCGCCACAGAGATGCGGAAAAGCGCGAGGCTGCTTGAAAGGCTGTGATCCAGGAGCAATTTTCGGGTGAATGAACTGCTCTAGCATTTACTGCTACTCGGCCTGAGGCTGCAGACAGGTCTGCAGGTGCCCTCTGTGCTCATCCAGCAGTTCTGTTCTGAAGACTGCAGCGCTCTAGGGACTGGACTGCAGCTCCCACTGCTTAGGCCACTAAACAGGTAGGAACGACCACAGAGTGGTCTTAGGTTGTTCTTCCACAGATTCTTAAGCAGATAATGTAAATAAGGTTGACATAAAACAAAGTTTCATTAAAAAATTATATCCCTGAATTAGATTCGATAAGATATGTATATATATTATATGAATGTGTTTGGGTAATAGAAAAATGCAGCACAGCTGTCATTGTATCTACCTTTTATTAATTGACACATTTACAACCGAAGGTATGTATCCCGTTTATTGACAGATTTAGATATGAGCAAATGAATAACCACAGTCACACGTTTTCATCATGCTAAAAGCTTTCTTTTTCAAAAAATATATTCTCTATATCTGTGTCTGTATTTCTACTTTTCAAATAAGATCATCTATACCATTTTTCTTGATTCCACATGTATGCATTAATACATGATACTTGTTTTCCTAACTTCACGCTTGAAGTTTCACTTTCAGATTAACCTACATTGTATTTTCTAATTCAAGTATGCTGCTGCTGCTGCTAAGTCGCTTCAGTCGTGTCCGACTCTGTGCGACCCCATAGACGGCAGCCCACCAGGCTCCCCCGTCCCTGGGATTCTCCAGCCAAGAATTCTGGAGTGGGTTGCCATTTCCTTCTCCAGTGCATGAAAGTGAAAAGCGAAAGTGAAGTCGCTCAGTCGTGTCCGACCCTCAGCGACCCCATGGACTGTAGCCTACCAGGCTCCTCCGTCCATGGGATTTTCCAGGCAAGAGTACTGGAGTGGGTTGCCATTGTATAATGGAGTTCAAATAAGCTGATAAAACCTAACTACATAAGTTTCAGAATTAAAGTGTTTTCTGTCACATTATGGTTTATTTTTTGTTTCCCCAGGATTATTTGAAAGCAGGTTCTGGGGAAATATAAAAGCTCTCAATATTTTCCTTATTGTTTTAATCCAGAATACTAGACTTGGCAATGGTTTTGCCTATGGCATTGATTGGGGAATTTTTAGGATAAAAGTATTGTTTACCTGATTCCATAAATATGATATTAATATAGCTCTCTAAAGATGGCAAGAGACTATATACATGTTTGTTTTCTGTGTGTAGTGCTTAGTGAATTTATTTTTCTCCATGATTTATCTTTTTACTCATAGCTATATAAAAGTTTACCTCATTTACAGTTATATTTTATGTTATTTCAATAACCATACTCTTTTTCAAGTTTTACAGCTGTTTTTACGGGACCTAGTCCTAAGGTTTATTCACCCTGATAATATTTCATGTTCATCCACCTTTTATTTAAATGTTATTTTGTTTGTATCTAAATATTTTGAAATCTTGTTACACTGTTCTCTAAAATTGATTTTTTTGAAAGGTCTCTGTGGTTTGATTTAGAGTTTACTTTCTTATAAATAGGTTTCTTATATGTCTTAGAATATGGGTTCCAAGATTTGTTCTGTGAGGAAATTTGTTTTCTGTTTGACCCTTAAATTTGCTTCTCTCTTCTATTCTGCTCACCTGTACCTGTTGAGTGGGATTGTGATTGCCTGCACCTGATTCCCATTTCCCCAGTCAGGAATTAGGTCTTGTATGAGTTTTAGGGCTCTTTATACAGGGAAATACTGTGAACATCAGAGGTTCATTCACCAACAAGTTAGTATCTCATCTTACCCACAAGTTACATGCTGTGTATTTATCATAAGTGTGAGATGTTCCTAAGTACACTTATTTTGTGTGTGTGTTGGGAGAAGGGGAAAAGGGAGGTACTTTTTACAAGTAAAGAAATCCTACTCTGGTTCTACTTCAACCTATGAATTCAGCTCTAGTGTTATCTTGTTTTTGGCATATTTTTATCCCTAATCAATAAAAATCAATAATTTCCCTAGTTTATCAAAATTGAAATTGCAGGCTGCTCCTTCATTTTGCTGGAGAAGGCAATGGCACCCCACTCCAGTACTCCTGCATGGAAAATCCCATGGACGGAAGAGATTGGTAGGCTGCAGTCCATGGGGTCACTGAGGGTCAGACACAACTGAGTGACTTCACTTTCACTTTTCACTTTCATGCATTGGAGAAGGAAATGGCAACCCACTCCAGTGTTCTTGCCTGGAGAATCCCAGGGACGGGGGAGCCTGGTGGGCTGCCATCTATGTGGTCACACAGAGTCGGACACGACTCAAGTGACTTAGCAGCAGCAGCAGCCTTCATTTTGCAAAGTTTAGAGAACAAACTTCTGCTTTGACTCTCTCCTGCTTCTGACCTAAATAAACATTAATCTTGTTTTGTGGGGAAAAGTTTATTTTCTTACTATTCTGAAAGCTAGGAGTTTGAGATCAATATAACAATGTTGGTTTCTTATTTTTAAATTGAAATATAGTTGATTTATAATGTTTCAGGTGTACAGCTAAGTATTCAGTTATAGATATGTATTTTTCTTTCTCTGGTTATTTTTATTATAGATTATTACAAGATACTGAATATAATTCCCTTTGCTATACAGTAGGTCCTAGTTTTCTGTGTTATACAGAGTTGTGCTGTCTTTATTACTAGTTAGATTTCAACCTGATGTCTGTTCTAATCATTCTTAATCTTGAGTAGGTCTTATAGGCAGTTTTAAGACAAGCTGCTTAGTTGTCTTTGGCTAGGAAAGGTTGAAGGCAGTTTGACACCAAAATCAAGATACCTTAATTAGCATCACACTTACAGGTACAAGCATCATCTAAGTATGCTTGCTTGTCTTATCTGCATGCTTTTGTTCGTAACTTTAAATCATAAACATACTGCCAGTTTGTCTTTTCTTTCTTAGATCTTTAAAAAGTGCATAGTAAAATTATAGTAATTCCATGCCGAGTAATCAAGTATGTTGTAAGGGGAACAGTGCCTACTTGTAGGAAACATGTTATGCTATATGAATTTTATCTTTTGAAAATCAGTTACATCAATATGAACTTCACACACGTGAATTAGTATTTCAGTTTTCCAGGCAGCATTACTTGTCTGCACAATGTTTCCACAGCATTATAAAATTGAATCTTTTAATAAAGAAACTTGAAATATTTCAAGCTCAAGGGTACCTTTCTATATACCTACACTGGCCTCTAATAGCATCTAAAACGTCACCATTAAAGTTATGTTCTTTATTTATAGGTGCATTACCATACAGTCATTCATCTATTAAGCATTCATTGAGTGTATGAACCAGATATAAAGACATAATATAAAATACTTGACTGTTTACTGGAAAATGGACATAAATGGTATAATACACTAACCTGTAATAAAAGGCATATGCCACTATTTAAAAACCCTGACTTGCATGATGGAGACATTGGAGTGGGTGCCTGTGAAGATTTTTTCTTCCCTGAATACTCTGAATCTTTTCAACCTGAGCACATGGCTCACCCTTCCCTATAAGCGCTAGCATTCATCTCTTCCATGAAGGAAGAAAATGCAGTGACCTTTCCTTCATAACCACTGCTCTCTTTAGAACTTGCCTGTCTTCCCCTCCTGTTTCACGAGGTCTATAACTAGAGTTATGTCACAGCATAAACCAGCATGACAAGTGTGGAACCTGATAGTGGAGGGAAAAGTCTAATACTCCAAAGGAGCTGCAAGACCTAACCAGCATGTATAACTTAGGATTTTCCACCACTCCCCAACCATAGGGACCACCTCGTTTATACGCACAAATCTACATTATGGTTGATCCAGGATAAATCACACTGTGGTAATAACAAGTGACCCTATAATCTCAGAATCCAGTTGATTGACTGCAGTCGTGCTGGTTTATTTGCTATGCATCTACCAAGAGAAATCTGAGACTAAGCTCCATGAATTGAGCCTATGGGACTCAGTGTGTTAGAGCAGCCCCAATTGGAACAATGGTTCTCTTTATAGAGAACGTGAAGGAAGAATACACTGACTCTTAAATCTGCATCTTGAAAACTACTCACATCACCTCTGCTCATGTTTCATTGGTAAAACAGGACTCATAGCCCACTCTGCCATCAGCAGGGCAGATAGTTCAGAAGAGCCAGGAAAAAATACACTTTACAGTCTGCCACATCTAGCTAGCTATTTTTAATGACCAAATAGTATTCCATGATAAGAATGTACACTGCTTAATGATTTTTCATAAGAATATTTTGGTTGTCTTACATATTTCATCATCACAAATTATGCTAAACAGAAGATGTATCAATACGTACATACTTCATCTACATATTTTTTAGGTTTGGTTTAAATAATATGAAGAAGATTGAATTCTCCTTCATATCTGAAAATCTTCAGATCGGCCTTTATATATCTGCCTTTTTCTCACATTTTTTAAAACTTTTTCTTATTTTTGTAAATAGATTCAGTCTTTCAAAAGTATCTGACAAAAATTCTTCTAAAATGTGTATCATTATGGTGGTAAGGGAGAGTACAGAACCATCTTTACCTTGGTCATTAAAAATGACCATTTTCATTACTACCAAGGATGGAGAGGAGAGGATGAAGGACAGGCTGCACTGCTCTGTTACTGCATTGCTCACCATTGTTTTATGTCTTCTCTTCTTGCAGACATAAATTATATAGAAGGTCAATTTTTTATAAGCTTTGTGACTACATTGGGTCTAATACTGACTTCTGATTAATTCTGAGATAACTTCTTTTCCCTCTTGTTCATCCCAAGTCCTGACACAGAGCTGATGTTTCCTGCTTAAATGGGATAATGCCATTCTTTTTCAGTTTTCAGACCAACATGCTTAGTGCTAATTTGTGGTCGTAACAGTCTATGCAACGTGAATTAATCACATCTAATATACAGGGTGAAATCACAGTTTACAGGTTCAAAATTAAATGTGTCATGTTGCTACATAAAGAATACAGTTTTTAAATGTGTTATGTTGCTCCATAAAGAATATATTTTTTTGACAGTTTTCAATTAGAAACATAAATATTCAGTTGCTGATCCTTCATTGTTAATGAGATGGGTGTTGAAATTATTTAAGGCCTTAAAGACAGTAATTGGTTGAGGGTTTCTGAAAATGAGGGAGAATATGATAGGTATGTTTTCTTAAGCATGAGTGGAGGAATTGGACCCATATAAAAGTTGGAAAACCTCTGCTATGAGAGAAGGAGAAGAAAGTGTGTGTGTGGATACTGGCTGATTTTAAGCTTTGATATAGATCAAATAGAAGTTTTCAGAACTGATAGGCTGAAAGTAACAGATCCTAATGGTTATGAATTAAACTGTAAGATAGGGATAACAATAGAATATATGTGCTTTTATTTATATATGCTTGAATCCCAGAACCGCAGTATACTTTCAACATCACTTTGTGGACATGACACATACACTCTATTCCTTAGGTTACTCATTTTAAAATGGACATAATAATCTCACTTAATTAGTTAGGTTTTCAGGAGAACTAAATGCTGCAAATGAAATATTATTGCCAGTCAATAAATATGATTGCTTCATTGCTTTATCTTAAACTACTTTATTTTACATTAAAGATTTAATGAGCATGGCCCCACCCATCAGAACAAGACCCAGTTTCCCCTTCAGTCAGTCTCTCCCATCAGGAAACATCCATAAGCCTCTTATCCTTCTCCATCAGAGGGCAGACAGAATGAAAACCACAATCACAGAAAACTAACCAATCTGATCACATGGACCACAGCCTTGTCTAACTCAGTGAAATAGGAGCCATGCCGTGTAGGGCCACCCAAGATGGACAAGACATGGTGGAGAGTTCTGACAAAACATGGTCCACTGGAGAAGGGAATGGCAAACCACTTCAATATTCTTGCCTTGAGAACCCCATGAACAGTCTGAAAAGGCAAAATGATATGACACTGAAAGATGAACTCACCAGGTTGGTAGGTGTCCAATATGCTACTGGAGATCAGTGGAGAAGTAACTCCAGAAAGAATGAAGAGATGAGCCAAAGCAAAAACAGCACCCAGTTGTGGATGAGACTGTTGAAGGAAGTAAAGTTCAATGCTGTAAAGAGCAATATTGCATAGGAACCTGGAATGTTAGGTCCATGAATCAAGGCAAATAGGAAGTGGTCAAATAGGAGATGGCAAGAGTTAATGTCAACATTTTAGGAATCAGTGTACTAAAATGGACTGGAATGGATGAATTTAACTCAAATGGCCATTATATCTACTACTGTGGGCAAGAATCCCTTAGAAGAAATGGAGTAGCCATAATAGTCAACAAAAGAGTCCAAAATGCAGTACTTGGATGCAATCTCAAAAATGACAGAATGATCTCTGTTCATTTCCAAGGCAAGCCATTCAATATCACAGTAATCCAAGTCTATGCCCCGACCAGTAATGCTTAAGAAGTTGAAGTTGAACAGTTCTATGAAGATCTACAAGACCTTCTATAACTAACACCCCCAAAAAGATGTCCTTTTCATTATAGGGGACTGGAATGCAAAAGTAGGAAGCCAAGAGTTACCTGGAATAACAGGCAGATTTGGGCTTGGAGTACAAAATGAAGCATGGCAAAGGCTAAGAGTTTTGTCAAGAGAATGCACTGGTCATAGCAAACACCCTCTTCCAACAACACAAGAGAAGACTCTACACATGGGACGTCACCAGATGGTCATTACCAAAATCAGATTGATTATATTCTTTGCAGCCAAAGGTGGAGAAGCTCTGTACAGTCAGCAAAAACAAGACCAGGAGCTGATTGTGACTCAGATCGTGAACTCCTTATTGCCAAATTCAGACTTAAATTGAAGAAAGGAGGGAAAACCACTAACCATTCATTTATATCTAAATCAAATCCCTTATGATCATAAAGTGGAAGTGATAAATAGGTTCAAGGGATTAGATCTTAATTAGATAGAGTCCCTGAAGAACTGTAGATGGAGGTTCATGACATTGTACAGGAGGCAGTGATCAAGACCATCCCCAAGAAAAATGCAAAAAGGCAAAATAGTTGTCTGAGGAGACCTTACAAATATCTGAGTAAAGAAAAGATGTGAAAGGCAAAGGAGAAAAGGAAAGATATACCCGTTTGAATGTAGAGTTCCAAAGAATAGCAAGGATAGATTAAAAACAAAACAAAACAAAAAAAACCTTCCTCAGTGATCAATGCAAAGAAATAGAGGAAAATAATAGAATGGGAAAGACTAGAGATCTCTTCAAGAAGATTAGAGATACCAAGGGAACATTTCATGCAAAGATGGGCTTGATAAAGGACAAAAATGGTATGGACCTAACAGAAGCAGAAGATATTAAGAAGAGGTGGCAAGAATACACAGAAGAACTATACAAAAAAGATCTTCATGACTGAGATAATGACGATGGTGTGATCACTCACCTAGACCCAGATATTCTGGAATGCGAAGTCAGGTGGACCTTAGGAAGCATCACTTCCAGCAAAGCTAGTGGAGGTGATGGAATTCCAGTTGAGCTGTTTCAAATCCTAAAAGACAATGCTGTGAAAGTGCTGCACTCAATATGCCAGCAAATTTGGAAATCTCAGCAGTGGCCACAGGACTGGAAAAGGTCAGTTTTCATTCCAATCCCAAAGAAATGGAATGCCAAAGAATGTCAAACTACCACACAGTTGCACTCATCTCACACACTAGCAAGTTCAGTTCAGTCGCTCAGTCATGTCCAACTCTTTGCCACCCCATGGACTGCAGCGTGCCAGGCCTCCCTGTCCATCACCAACTCCTGGAGTTTACTCAAACTCATGTCCATTGAGTCAGTGATGCCATTCAATCATCTCATCCTCTGTTGTCCCCTTCTCCTCCCATCTTCCATCTTTCCCAGCATCAGGGTCTTTTCAAATGAGTTAGTTTTTAGCATCAGGTGCCAAAGTATTTTGTTTCAGCTTCAGCAACAGTCCTTCCAGTGAATATTCAGGGCTGATTTCCTTTAGGATGGACAGAGTCCTCACTGTCCAAGGGACTCTCAATAGTCTTCTCCAACACCACTTAAAAAGCATCAATTCATCAGTGTTCAGCTTTCTTTATAGTCCAATTCTCACATCCATACATGACTACTGGAAAAACCCTAGCTTTGACTAGATGGACCTTTATTGGCAAAGTAATGTCTCTGCTTTTTAGTATGCTATCCAGGTTGGTCATAACTTTTCTTCCAAGGAGCAAGTGTCTTTTAATTTCATGGTGGCAGTCATCATCTGCAGTGATTTTGGAGTCCAAAAAAGTAAAATCTGTCACTCTTTCCTTTGTTTCCTCATCTGTTTGCCATGAAGTGTTGAGACCAGATGCCGTGATCTTATTTTTCTGATTGCTGAGTTTTAAGCCAACTTTTTCACTCTCCTCTTTTACTTTTATGCAGAGGCTCTTTAGTTCTTCTTCACTTTTTGCCATAAGGGTGGTGTCATCTGCATATCTGAGGTTATTGCTATTTCTCCTGGCAATCTTGAGTCCAGCTGGAGTCCAGTGTGGCATTTTGCATGATATACTCTGCATATAAGTTAAATAAGCAGGGTGACAATATACAGCCTTCCCGTACTGCTTTCCCAATTTGGAACCAGTCTGTTGTTCCATGTCCAGTTTTAGCTGTTGCTTCTTGACCTTCATACAGGTTTTTCAGGAGGCAGGTCAGGTGGTCTGGTATTCCATTTCTTGAAGAATTTCCCACAGTTTGTTGTGATCCACACAGTCAAAGAGAGAGCATTGCAAATGTCTAATTTAGAGATGTGCTGTTTTGCTTTAAAGTCACAGGGGTTTTTAGCAAATGTCTTAAAGCTTTAAGGTCAGAGAGGTGTTGAACTAATTGATACACCACTGATTATGAACCTCCCTCGTTCTAGTCCCTATCTCACTGAACTTTCTGCCTGGGATTCTCTCTGTTATTGTTTCTGTCTCTTTCTGTGATCTCATTTCTTTCCATATGTGTGACAAAACATGGACTTTTAGGTCGGAGAGACACAGGTTCTGTCAATGGAAAACCAAATTATAACTCTCAAGCTAAAAAGAAAAAGAATTTTATTTGAGCCACACAGGATTATAACCCAGGAAATACACTCTCAGAAGCTCTGAAAACTTTCATTGGTCTGTAGTTAGAGATGTAGCTTTATACATTCTTGTGACCAAGAATTCATATATCATATTGACAGGTTGGCCTTGTATATAAAGTTCATTGGAGAAGCTTTGGTCAGTTATGCACGTGCAGAGCAACCCTTTGGTCAATCCAATCTCCTGTAAGGGATGAAAAAGAAACATAAATCTTAAAATTACAATACTGGCATCTGATGAAAGGAACCATTTTTCTCAGGTTGATTATATGTACTTAATGCAGATGCACTTTGGGAAAGTTCCACCACAAAGCAGATCAGGTTATGTGAGGGTGTATGTGTTTAATTTTGACTTAGTTTTTCCTGCCATTAAAAAAGTCATGATTTTTTTACTCATTCATTGTTTTACTTTTTCACCATTTATACCTTGTAAAACTTCAAACACTGTACCTTATCCTGTAAGTCTTTTTTTCTTTTTCTTTTTGTCAAAATGAAGATAGTAATAACTGTCTTGCATGTTTGAATGATTTACAGGAGGTAAGGTATATAATCCCATCATAATTTCCATATAGTTTCTCTATTGTGAGCAATAGAGACACAAAACTAATTTCCCAACCCTGTTCCCCTTTTGCAGTATACTGCAGTTTACAACAGGCATATAATATTGGTAAGCTACTTTTACATGGTTATTGATGATTTTTGAATAGATGCATATTGTTTTGAAATGAACACTAAAACTAAATGAAACATCTTTATCCTTATCAGTGTCATTATCTACAAGCTTTGTTAAACAACGTGCTGCATCATTTTTGCCTTATAAAGCTAGTCTCTCAGTCGTGTCTGACTTTGCGACCCCATGGACTGTATAGTCCATGCAATTTTCCAGGCCCGAATACTGGAGTAGGTAGCCTTTCCCTTCTCCAGGGGATCTTCCCAACCCAGGGATCAAACCCAGGTCTACCCGCATTGTGGGTGGAGTCTTTACCAGCTTAGCCACAAGGGAAGCCCAAGAATACTGGAATGGGTAGCCTTTCACTTCTCCAGCGGATCTTCCTGACCCAGAAATCGAGCAGGGGTCACCTGCATTGCAGGCGGATTCTTTACCAACTGGGCTATGAGGGAAGCCTATAAAGCTAAAACACCATTCTATTGGTAGTTAGCTATTAGAAGAGTGTTGATAGAAAATAAAAAAGTCTGTTCCACTGAAACTTAACTTCTCTTTTGTTCGATGACATTGTTGACATATCTATAAGTATGCAGGGAAGAAAATTCATTTAAAAATGCAGTGCTTCCCACAAAGACACACATTAATAGAATAGGAAATAATTAAACTGAAATGGTAGCTACCTTAAAAACTATATCATTAAAACGTATAGTCTGTTCACAGTGCTTTCTGTCTTACTTTTCTCATGAGCATTAAATTCCTCCCAGAGTCAAAGGACTGATAATGTTAACCCTGTGACAGTGCCTTGTTACCTCACCATCAACCAATTAGAGAATTGTGCATGAGTTCATCACATACCCTACCACCTCCCTCGCTCGCCTTGCCTCTGAAAATGCTTTGCCAAAACCCTTCTGGGAGTTCTGGGTTTTTCTGTGGCCTGAGCCGCCTGCCTCCTTGCATGGTCCTGCAATAAACCTTTCTCTGCTCCAAACTCAGACATTTCAGTTTGTTTGGCTGCATGGGGCACATGAACTTGCGCTAACATCAGGACAGGAAAAACTGAACCCTAGGGTAAATTTTGGGTTTTGGGTGATAATGATATGTTCATCCTTGGTTAAAAAAAAAAAAAAAATACCACTCTGGGGAGTGATGTTGAGGTGTTGATGACTGAATAATAGGGAGGTAAAACATGGGTGGGGACAAGAGGTATATGTAAAATTTCTGTACCTTTGTCTCAATTTTATTGTAAAACTTAAATTGTTCCCCCAAGATAAATTCTTTAAGAAAATAAAAATTGAGTCAGAGTTCTGCCAGGTGATTCTCCTCCCTTATGTGGCTTTGGATGAAGTCAGCTGGACAATGAGATTGTCTGGAGCATCCAAGTTGGCTTTATTTGGTGCCATTGTTGGGGTGGCTGGGAGGGATGGGCTAATATGGATCTCTCAGTCAGAGATCCTATGCTCACTGTTCTCAAGGCACATGGACTTCTAACATCATAAGTCTTTCCTTCCAGTTAGTCTCATAGAGGTGGGAAATGGAATTTGACACTTTATTCAGACTTGGTCCCAAAACTCACACCGCCTTACTTTCTGAGCATCTTATTGGTCGAAGCAATTAGAGAGTTATTGCAACAAAAGGGAGGAAAGGAGATCACAACTGTGGATATTAGGAGTGTCAAAGAGTATACAGAATCTTTAATTTAACTCTGTAAGACTTTATGTAGATCCCAGAGTACTGGAGGCAGTACATAGTTATAAAGCAGAACCAGTAAAGGCTATAAAAAGATGGCCATTGGCAGGAGTTCTTTGGGGATATGTAACACTGAATACATTTCAAATGTTCAGGGTCACTTTAATTCCCATAATGGCATGATATATAAATCCAAGGTGTGAATCTAAATGAGGAAGATAGTTGCTCATGGCAGGGCTTGACTGAGGTAAATCATTAATGCAGTTTACCCCATGGGGATCTGCTGACCTCTCTAGTATTACACAGTACTACAAGAATTCTTTTTTCCCCATTAACTTCTAATTTTATATTGGAGTTTAGCTGATTAGCAATACTGTGATGTTTTCAGGTGAATAGAGAAGCACATGCATATATCCATTCTCCCCAAACTCCTCACCCATCCAGGCTACCACATAACACTGAGCAGAGTTCCATGTGCTGTACAGTAGGTCCATGTTGGTTATCCATTTGTTCATTTTAGTCATTTCAGCTTTTTTAAAATCTTGTGAACCCACTATCAAAATGTACTTTCATAAACCTCTATGCACACCTCCCAGCATTCATCGTCAACCCATTAAATCCTATTAATACTTTACAATCAAGAGTAACTCTTTTTTTTTATTCTCATCCTGTCTTTTTTTTAAATTTTATTATTTATTGGCTGCACTGCATCTTCATTGCTGCGCACGGACTTACCTGGTTGTGGTACAGCGACGACTTCTCATTGCAGTCCGTGGCTTCTCTTGTTGTGGAGAACAGGCCCTGTGTTCTTGGGCTTCAGTAGGTGTGGCAAAGGGGCTTAGTTGCCCCGAGGCATGTAGGATCTTCCCAGGCCAGAGACTAAACTGGTTCCTGGTTTAATTACTGTTTTTCTGAACTCCAGTAGCTCACCAAGCCTACCTCTCTTAATCTGTCATGTGTATTGATGTTGATGTTGCAATTCCAGTCTTAGGTTTATAAAACCTCTAAACAATAGTGGACCACAGAGATGAGTATTCCATTGTTTTCTCTTTCTTAGAACATCACTCATAGTGTTGAAAGTACTCGAAGAATGCTTGTTGGTTGAATGAATAATTAAAGTGCTTGCTCTTATAATCTGTCCACGGGATTTTTCAGGCAAGAATACAGGAGTGGGTTGCCATTTCCTCCTCCAGGGGATCTTCCCAACCCAGGGATCAAAACTGTCTTCTATGTCTCCTGCCTTACAGGTGATTGTTTACCTGCTGAGCCATCAGGGAAACCCTGTACTCAACTACAGAATATCTATTGCTACCCAGTCATTTATCTTCTCCTCCTGATAGCAAGCAGCTTTCCTTCAGTCAGTCCTTACTTACCTGTTGCTTTATCACTGTTCCCTCTTTATCTTTTGCTCCTACTCTCACCATACCATAACTCAAAATACATAAAGAACCCCATCATGAATCCAGATTCTGACAAAAGACCACAGCCTTAGCCTCCTCCTTCAGTTTCTCCAGTCTAAGGATGAGTAGAGGCATCCTACTATTAATGATCCCTGGGATTTCTTTCCATCCTTTGTTTGGCTTCTCAACTCTTTCATAACTAATTTTCTACATTAAATTACCTCCCACTTTAAATAAATGAGGATGTTTTTACTTTCCTGTTTGTGCTTTGACATTTAAATAATTCATTTTTAAAAATCCATAACTTTCTTTGGAAATTGAAAAAAGTCATTAAAAATATTACTAAAGATTTATGCTGTCATAAAATCTGTAATTTTGAATTATTCTCAAGTATTGAGAGCTAGATGCCAGAAAAGACCGCTTTACCAGAATTTCAGCTACTTAGAGTACTGATAATAGCCAAGGAAACATTTAAGTTCAGTGACATCAATAATTAAATTTATTTTTCTTTGAATCTTGGTCCTGTGAAATATAGTGGAGGAGAATGTCTGTATAAAATATATACTTTCCAATTAAACCTGTAGTCTACAGTGAATATGACATGTTCAATGCTCCTCATTTCCTAGTAATTAACTAGCAATGTATTTTTTGACTTTATGCAGCATTTCTAAAAACATATGTATATACACATATATACATATATATTTCTTTATATACGTCTATATGTATTTTTTTGCCTTTGGTTTTGTTGGGGGAGCGTGTAATTTCCTCGGTTCTGTCTCATCACAACAAAAATTTGAAGCAATGAACCAGCATTACAGCTCTCGGACGGGCCAGCATTACAGCTCTTGGACAGACCAGTGTCAGACCAGTCCAGACAGGTCAGTCTGATCCTCGGACCTTCTTTTGTTCTATTTTCACAGGCTTTTCCTTCCTTGTCTTTTAGCCACCGCCATTCTGGACTCCATTTTCCTATTCTAACTACCTAACAGTTTCTTTAACCAAAGGCATATACCCTTGTGACAAACATTTTAATTGCAAATATATGTTCAACAAAAGTTAAAATTGACCAGTTTGAGGGATATAATTAATATGTATGTATATTAATCATCAATGTGAATTTACATACATATGAATATATGGTATACATTATTCTTTAATTAAATAATCACTTATTGAGTCACTACTGTGTACCAGAAACTGAGCTTATAGATGAAAAGAAACAGAGACACAGTCCTTAAAGAGGCAGCATCATCTTTTAGGAGTTGAAATAGCTCAACCGGAATTCCATCACCTCCACTAGCTTTGTTCATAGTGATGCTTCCTAAGACCAACTTGACTTCTCATTCCAAGATGTCTGGCTCTAGGTGAGTGATCACATCATCGTGGTTATCTCGGTCATGAAGAGCTTTTTTTTATGGTTCTTCTGTGTATTCTTGCCACCTCTTCTAAATATCTTCTGCTTCTGTTAGGTCCAAACCATTTCTGCCCTTTATTGTGCCTCTCTTGCATGAAATGTTCCCTTGGTATCTCTAATTTTCTTGAAGAGATCTCTAGTCTTTCCCATTCTATTTTTTTCCTTTATTTCTTTGCATTGATCATGGAGGAAGGCTTTCTTATCTGTCCTTGCTATTCTTTGGAACTCTGCATTCAAATGGGTATATCTTTCCTTTTCTCCTTTGCCTTTTGACTTCTCTTCTTTTCACAGCTATTTGTAAGGCCTCTTCAGACAATCATTTTGCTTTTTGCACTTCTTTTGCTTGGGAATGGTCTTGATCACTGCCTCCTATACAATGTTATGAACCTCCTTCCATAGTTCTTCTGGCACTCTATCATATCTAATCCTTTGAATCTATTTGTCGACTCCACTGTATAATCGTAAGGGATTTGATTTAGGTCATACCTGAATGGTTTAGTAGTTTTCCCTCCTTTCTTCAATTTCAGTCTGAATTTGGCAATAAAGGAGTTTATGATCTGAGCCACAGTTAGCTCCCAGTCTTATTTTTGCTGACTGTATAGAGCTTCTTCATCTTTGGCTGCAAAGAATATGATCAGTCTGATTTCGGTATTGACCATCTGGTGACGTCCATGTGTAGAGTCTTCTGTTGTGTTGTTGGAAGAGGGTATTTGCTATGACTCAATAGGAATGCAATTTAATAACCATCAGTTTTAATTGTGGAGGAGGCAATGGCACCCCACTCCAGCACTCTTGCCTGGAAAATCCCATGGATGGAGGAGCTGGTAGGCTGCAGTCCATGGAG
Organism: Bos indicus; assembly: GCF_029378745.1. Taxonomy (NCBI): domain Eukaryota; kingdom Metazoa; phylum Chordata; class Mammalia; order Artiodactyla; family Bovidae; genus Bos; species Bos indicus. The sequence goes on from NC_091788.1 coordinate 20,215,884, forward strand.
TTGCTAAGAGTTGAACACAAGTGAGCGACTTCACTTTCAGTTTTCACGTTCATGCATTGGAGAAGGAAATGGCAACCCACTCCAGTGTTCTTGCTTGGAGAATTCCAGGGATAGGGGAGCCTGGTGGGCTGCTGTTTGTCCCGTTATGGGGTCGCACAGAGTTGGACACAACTGAAGCGACTTAGCAGCAGCAGTTTTAATTGAATGAATGAAATGATCATGCAGTTTGTTGTTTACCCTTGTATGTAGTGTATTATTATATGAAAAATCCTGCTGAAATTTTCAAACCCATGCCAGCAGTTGAAAGTTTAGCACCACACAACCTTGATAAAAAGAGGTTTTCCAGATAAAGCCTCAATTGATTAGAGGAAAAGCAGTATCAACGTGACAGAAGATGTTAACCACATTAGTAATGACCTGCAGCTTTTGGACCAACTGACAGAAGACGTTAATGTGTCAGGTACTTCATGCCGAACCTCAATCTTCATACCTTCTACAGTGAGAATCTGACTTTTATACCAACTGAAGAGTGCTTTTGATTATTGTTCATATGGTAACTTGGTGTTTTCTTTGGAGAAAGTATATGGTGATGTTGGCACTGCTATAAGAGTAAACGCGAAGAAAGAGAAAGTGAGAAATAGAAAAAAAAAAAAAAAAAAAGACAAAAAGGAGAGAGAAGTCTTCTCAGTATATTACACTCAGGTATATGCCAGTTGGGACATTCTGTTTTTATGCTTGTTTGCCTTGTCTCTTCTAGAAAACCTATTTCTTCCTTTGTAATTAGCTAAATCTTATTAAGTTAATCCCTAGAAAAGACCATCTTTAGAATTAGACTTTCTAGGCTATCTCTAGAAAATTTTTCTTGATTTTTGCCAACCTCTATGAGTCTGAATTGTGGTTTCTTTTTGTACTTCCCTGGGACTGGGCCATTTGGCAGCATTGGTAGTTTATACCAACCTGTGTAGTTTATACCACTGGGCTTCCCCAGTGGCTCAGCTGGTAAAGAATCTGCCTGTCAATGCAGGAGATGCAAGAGACGTGGGTTTGATCCCTGGGTCGGGAATATTCCCTGGAAAAGGAAATGCAATTTAATAACCATCGGTTTTAATTGTGGAGGAGGCAATGGCACCCCATTCTAGTATTCTTGCCTGGAAAATTCCATGGACAGAGGATCCTGGCTGGCTATAGTCCACGCAGTCACAAAGAGCTGGACACGACTGAGCACACATGCCTACCAACCTGTATAATAATCACACACAGTCACATACATCTATTTCCTCCATGAAGCTGAGAACACCTAGGGCTCCCTTTTAAAGAACACCTGGTAAAGAATCCACTTGCACTGCAGGAGAACCCGGTTCGATTCCTGGGTTGGGAAGATCCTCTGGAGGAGGGATCTACCCTCTCCAGTATTCTTGGGGTTCCCTTATGGCTCAGCTGGTAAGGAATCTGCCTGCAGTGGGGTCGATCATGGGTTGGGAAGATCCCCTGGAGAAGGGAAAGGCTTCACACTCTAGTATTCTGGCCTGGAGAATTCCTTGGACTGTATAGTCCATGGAGTCGCAAAGAGTCAGACTGAGCAACTTTCAGTTGCCTACTGTGGGCTTCCCTGGTGGCTCAGATGGTAAAGAATCTGCTGCACATGCAGGAGACCTGGGTTTGATCCCTGGGTCAGGAAGATCCCCTGGAGAAGAAAATGGTAACCTTCTCCAGTATTCTTGCCTGGAGAGTCCCATAGACAGAGGAGCTCCTGACTACAAAGGTGGTCTAATCTATTTCTTATCATGGACACCTACACTGCCTCATCTTAGTACATTACTTTTACACATTAATTCAACAGCAACAGCAAAACTGACCATCGATTATAATTGGGCCTTGAATAAAGAGGAGGGATGCTGGTTAGTGGGTCCATCCTCACAGAGTTGAAATCTGCCTATATATTTTCAAATGTATAGTCAGTCCTTCTCTGGGTGGTTCTGCATCTGAGGAACCAGCCACACACAGATTGTGAAGTACTGTAGTAGTGCATTTAGTGGGGGAAAAAGAAAAAATCTGAAAGTCAGGACACCTGAGAAGTTTAATCTTGTGTTGTTTAAGGGTCAAATTTATATATCAGGCACTGTGATAGGCAGTGATTCCACAATGTTGACCAATGCCAGACATGTGAGTACCAGTCGTCATGACCTGTACAGATTGAGCAAAGACTCCTGTAAGCAGTGGCAGACAAATATATCACCTACACCAGCAACACCATCAATCACAATCATGAAAATCCATTTTTAGCTGTCTGGGGCTTCCCTGATGACTCAGTGGTAAAGACTCCACCTGCAATGCAGGAGATGCAGGTTCAAAACTGGGGTGGGGAAGATGCCTGGAGGAGGAAATGGCAACCACTACAGTATTCTTGCTTGGGAAGTCCCATGGACAGAAGGAGCCTGGCAGGCTATAGTCTATGGGGTCATAAACAGTCCAACATGACTTAGGGACTAAACAACAACATAGCCATGCAGGAAGGATATCACTCATAAGCTTGATATTCTGTTTGGGTAAAAGTTTGCTTTCATTAAGCAAGCTCTTAAGGAGATGCTGGAGACATGGGTTCAATCCCTGGTTCAGGAAGATGCCCTGGAGGAGGGCATGGCAACCCACTCCAGTTTTCTTGCCTGGAGAATCCCATGGACAGAAGAGCCTGGCGGACTACACTCCGTGGAGTCTCAAAGAGTCAGACACCACCGAGTGACTGAGCACACACACACGCATTGTGACCAATGACAGTGACCCCAAACTGGAGCATCGTAGTGAATCAACTATCCTGAACCATAAAGGTCTTTCTTAGGGCACAGGTGAAGAGAATAAGTACACTCAGGGTGAATTTTCTCCTGTATTCATGCATGCTAACTTATAAAAAAGAAGCAGCCAAGGACAAAGTATTTACATTTCAAAAGTGGTCAATGAAAATTGAAATAAATGCCAACCAAAGCTTTAAAGCAATTATAACTAAAGAGTATACTTTGGAAACTTCACAGGGAAGGGAGAAGTCTGCCTGTTACTGTGAGCTCTTCTTTACCAGAATCTGCCTGGAGCATGAGAGACATGTTTTCAAAGATATTTTCTGCCTCTCATCTCCTAGATGATATTCATGACCCAGAGTAGCCTTAGAACCCCATGTTTATTCTGAGTCTCATGAAATCCCTCGATGACTTTTCCAGGAGGGTTTTTATGAGTCTAACTTTGTTAAGTTCCTCAATTTCAGAAACAAAGTACTTTCAAAGTTGCTCAGACTAAGATGTCAATGCTTTTCAACTTTCTCCCTTTCGCTCTCTCCTTCCCCAGAGGTCTATTTCAAATATTTCTTCCCCTTAGAACACTGTTTCAGGTATTTGGAGATTTATTACTTTTAAAGAATTTATTGATGTAGTTACATATTATTTATTGAGCACCTACTATACACCAGACACTCTTCAAGATACTGAGACTACATATTTGAGCAAAACAGATTATATTCCTGCTCAAATGGAGCTTATTACATTATGACAATGAAAAGTTTATCTTGACATCAAATGTGAATTTTTCTGAGGGCTAAATTACTACTTATTATTTAGAGTAAGTTTTTTTTTTTTTTAGAAAGCCTATTTATTATTTTTTAAATTTTATTTTATTTTTAAACTTTACAATATTGTATTAGTTTTAGAGTAAGTTTTAATAAGTTGACTTTCACATTCATAAACTGAATAGATGCAAGCAAAGAAGTAAACAAGAAACAGTGTGCAATGGGACAAGCTAGTGTATCTGTGATATTCTTATATTATCAAGAGCTTCAGAAACCTTTGTCTTTTATAGTACTGATGCATAAGTACAGAGGTAATGTACTGAAAGCAAAATGCTTGATGGTACCACAAACCTCATTTCTAAATGTTACCATTAATCATGTAGATCATGTGTTTACCTTTACACTTAGAGGTTATATTTATAGAAAGCTTATGTTGAGAAATCCTTATATTTCAACGTGATTGTTGTAAAAACTGTCATCTTAAAAGACTGTTTATCTGCTTTTTCAATGTCTTTTATTATAACCTTAGAATAGATGGTAATTTTACAAACAATCCTTTGTTCATGTTTTTGCTAACTGCTCTAAGAGTATTGCTGTCAGGTAAGAGGATATGGACCCATTTATTGGGTACAACCATTATAACTCTCTTTATATTATGTTACCCATTTAAAGAGCAGATACCTATTTTTAACAAAAAGCAGTCATTATGTCAGATTTATTGTTCATGTAGACACCAGTTAAATTTGGCAATTTTCTCACCTTTCTCTCTACTACCCCAAACAATCCTTTAGCGTATCTGTACACAATTTTGTGCCAACATTCTACTAGGGAGTGGGGGAATGTCTTGAGGGCAAAAGCTTCCACTTAGCTCAGTCGTCTCTACTGGATTATGTGTGTGTGTTGTCTTTCTTTCTCTTATTTATCTCTGATTACTTGACACTTAATCCTTGAATAATATGCTGAAATGGAAAACTAGAATAGAAACTATTTTGGGACACACAAAAAAAGCATCTGTGAGTGACTGTGAGCCAGAAAACCAATGCAGTTCTAATAGGACAAAGAGGATTCACTGATGAGTGGAGAAAATACCCAGAATCTAGGCAAAACATTTTGAATTTCAGAAAAGGAATAAGACCAATCCAGCATTTACAAAGTACCTTTTCTGTATCCTTCACTGCCTTATGCAGTGAGAATTTTTAATTGAATTACACTCTTGCCCACCTAACTTCTATAAAGGTTATTTGACTTTTGTTTTTCAAAGTGCAGAAATTGAGATCAAGATCAAATATAATTATTCACCCAAGGTCACACAGCAAAGGGTTATATACTGAGCTGAAATTTGAAACAAGATGTTTCTGACTCCAAAAGGAACCTATTTGATTTCCTTTTCGACTTCACTGAAAGGTGTAGTGACAATGATCTCTTAAAGTTTAAATTGAGGAAGACTCCACTAGAAAGTTCTCTTTAGGAAGCTTTACTTATCCTTGTTTAACTTACATCTGAAAACATTAAGCCACAAACACAGTATCTCATGCATGGTACTTTTGCTTTTGGTTTGGTGTTTTTGTTATTTTTAATAGCAACAGTTAAGATTTATTGACTAATATTATTAGTATGATGGTTCCTGGAATACAACAGTATAATGGTTCCTGAAATATATAACGGTATATAGTCAGTGTACTTTTATAACAGTATAATTGTTCCTAGAAAAACAACTCTATATATACATATATAGTTGTTTATATATGTATATATGTATGTATGTATATATATTGGAGAAGGAAATGGCAACCCACTCCAGTGTTCTTGCCTGGAGAATCCCAGGGATGGGGGAGCCTGGTGGGTTGCCATCTACGGGATCACACAGAGTTGGACACAACTGAAGTGACTTAGCAGCATGTATATATATGTATATATACACATCTTTAATCCTAAAACATGCATTCCTACAAGACAGCAACCTAGGTATTATCCCTCTTTCATATATGAAAAAAATCAAAGCTCAGAGAGATGAAATGCTGTACCCAACTTCACACAGCTGATGACTGCAGACTGTGCTGTTGGAGGGTCAAACTGTAGTGTTTGTACTGGAGGTTAACAAGAAGTCATCAGAGCCCTCCTTGTTAAAAGCTTCAGGATTGTAGGGTAAGCCCCGACAGTTTTGTTTTTATTCCCCTTTTTTGTAAGGCAAATGTTTGACTTAAACTTTGATTGCTGAGGTATCCATTTCAAAGTGGTGTTCAGTTCTAGAGAGTCAGTGACAGGACTAGATAAAGGGCCAGGCTTCCTCCCCACACCGGGGGTCCTTGGTTTTAGAGATCTTGGTTGGTTTTGATAACTAACCATTTAGGCTCAGTTTCTTTTCTCTTACCAGGCTTTAAATACCACTCCTGCATTTTAAATTCACCAATAAAGAGTGAGCCTTTGAAAACCTAGGCCCCACCCTTGACCACAGTAAAAGCAGAACCCTAAGGAAAACCCCTGGTTCTCTCTCAGCTTGTGTGTGTGTGTATCTGTGATCTCACTGTGTGACCCCAAGTATGCCCTGTAATTTCTAGGTTTTATAAAAAATAAACTTTTTTTTTCTTAATGTACTGACAGTAATTGCTACAGGGTGTCTTGAAATCATAATATGAATCACAAGAGCGGGTCCAATCACAGCCTTGGTTTGATAGTGCAAATATTTAATAAATAGAAGTACCAATACAGTTGGGAGACCAGAAGGGGGAGCTCTCACACTCTCCAATAATAGCAGAGCCCCGCATGAAGCAAATCTCTTCTTTCCTGTCAAGAATTCAGCCTGTGAAAAGTCATGCTCCCTTTGTTTACTCTAACCCCCTCCCAACTGATTTCCCTTGTGGCTCAGTTGGTAAAGAGTCTGCCTGCAATGTGGGAGACCTGGGTTCAAGCTCTGGGTCAAGAAGATGCCCTGGAGAAGGAAATGGCAACCCACTCCATTATTCTTGCCTGAAGAATTCCATGAACAGAGAAGCCTGGTGGGCTAAAGTCCATGGGGTTACAAAGAGTTGAAGATGACTGAGTGACTCACTTTTACATCCCAACTGCATTTTTAGTTTAGTTGCTCAGTTGCGTACGATCTTTTGCAGCCCCATGGACTGCAGCATACCAGGCTTCCCTGTCCATCACCAACTCCCAGAGCTTGCTCAAACTCATGTTCATGGAGTTGGTGATGCCATCCAACCATCTCATCCTCTGTCCCCTTCTTCTCCAACCTTCCATCTTTCCCAGCATCAGAATCTTTTCAAATGAGTCAGTTCTTCGCATCAGGTGGCCAAAGTATTGGAGTTTCAGCTTCAACATCAGTCCTTCCAGTGAATATTCAGGACTGATTTTCTTTAGGATGGACTGGTTGGATCTCCTTGCAGTCCAAAGGACTCTTAAGAGTCTTCTCTAACACCACAGTTCAAAAGCATCAATTCTTCAGTGCTCAGCTTTCTTTATAGTCCAACTCTCACATCCATACATGACTACTTTGACTAGACAGACCTTTGTTGACAAAGTAATGTCTCTGCTTTTTAATATGCTGTCTAGGTTGGTCATAACTTTTCTTCCAAGGAGTAAGCATCTTTTAATGTCATGACTGCAGTCACCATCTACAGTGATTATGGAGCCCAAGAAAATAAAGTCTGTCACTCCATTGTTTACATATCTGTTTGCCATGAAATGATGAGAGGGGATGCCATGATCTTCATTTTTTTGCATTTCCCCCTCTATAAAAGTGTTCTCCTTCCCGTGCTGTGCAAGGACTTGAATATGGCTCCTTCTTGTTGGAGACACCAAATTGAAATTCTCTCCTGATCCTAGATAAACCTGTCTTTGCTGGTGAAGTATCCAGCATTCTATTTCTCTTAGGCCAACAATAGACTTAGACTGGTGGAAAACAAGGATGAATCTGATTTTATGAAACAAAGACACTTGATACACTGCACAAGCTAACAAGGCTCCTTCCTCATTTAGCATCTGTAAATAGATATGGCAAAAAATATTTAAGGACATGTGGTATTTCCTATGCAGAAAAAAGCTACACAATATAACACGAGACTATTTTAGGAATTTTCTTTTCATTACACTAACTCAGTTATTTAAAATAAGATGTTTATTGCTGTCTTTTAGTTTAAACATTAGAAAATGTCCAGGACAGTTTTCTCATTCAAGGGAAATTCAATTTAGACATTTAGTCTGTGTTTCCAGGGGATTAATTTTGACCTACAAAAAGAAGACAAAATCAATTCCATTTTCTCTTTAGAATTATATAAATATACAATATAAGAATTGGACAAAAATGTTTAAGATTATCTGGTTCAGTGTTCTTCACTTGTTTTCCTTGGACCCCTAAACATGTATAAAAGGGTTCTACGTTTGGCCTAGAGAATTCTGGCCCCATTTCAATGAGAGAAACTTCTCTTTTATCTGTTCTATTTTAAAAGATTCTGTTTGTAAAACAGGTACTGCTACCGGAAAAATACATGCTGCCTAGAAAACTATTCACATAAGTTCATACACCAGATTAGACAACAGTTATTGAAGATAGGTTAAATGGCAAGAGGCAAACAGCTAGCTAGTATCAGAATTAAAAATGGGATGTCATTCTCCTATTCTTTAATTCAGTGCTCTGCCTCTGAGAGTGATACTTCATTGCACTTTTTTTGGGTTGTCTGTTTTACTAGATAGCATCATATTCTCTAATCACTGAATTAAACTTCTTGATTAAGTCCATGAAAACAAAAACACTGAATGAATTGTTCATTAGCACAATTTCTTTTATAAGCATTCCTATAATTCTCAAAGTTGGCATGCATTAGAATCACCAGGAAAAGAAATCATTAAATCTGTAGTCCTGGGCTTCCATATCTTGATATTTTGATGGAGTAATGTCAGAAAGAGCTTTGGAATCTGTGTGTGTGTGTGTTTTGTATGCACTTTAGTGTATGGGATCCTCAGTTACATTTTGAGGCTATTAATTTAAGAAATACATTTTTAATGGTTGCTGTTTCCCAAATCTGGTTGATTATAGACTCCTCTAGAGAGGTTTTTAAAATTATGGATTACTTAGCTAAAACGATTCACTTAGACTCTTTAAATCTGAGATTTGCATTTTTAAAATTTTAAAGAAGCAAACAAGCAAGCAAACTAAAACAAACAAGCAAAAACTAATCTTTGAGGAGTTCTGATTGGGGAATTGATGTTAGTTGACAATATCGTGTACCTATGGACTTTGCTGGTAACTTTCTACCAAGTAAAGCATCATGCTATGTTTTTAAAAAATTAGACATTGCAAGGTATCACTTTAAATTACATTTTAGGGCAAAGCCAATTTTTGTCTTTAAAAATAAAGTTAACATTTGTTTGGAGCAGTAACTAAGTTTACTTTCAGAATTACTCTGTAGATTTTTTATCATGCTATTTTTGTAACATTCTTGTAATTCTTTGCAGATAATAACAAATAAGTATGAGTAACTTTACAGTGGCAAGATACGTATAAACTAGGCAGCAAGTGTAAGTAAAACAGCCTTTTTTCCCCCCAAAGTTAGAGGAGAGGTTAACAAAACACTTTGTAAAATTACAAAAGAAAAAAAAAGCTTTTCAGGGCAGCAGCACCTGACTAAATATGCCACTTTTCCAGTTGAAAGTTTCATTCGTTAATATCAACCAGAATGGCTCATAGTTTGTTCTTCAAAATATGGTCAGTGCTCCATATGCACTAGAATCACCTTAGCACATTTCAGACATTAAAACTGTTGCTTGGCAACTCGGTATGCTGAGGGACAGTGTAGGGATATGACAGAAGTAGGATGGCACAGGGCTGGTGAGAGAGCAACAGGTGATTCAGGATATAGGTGGTCAAAGTAGCATAAGATAGGATTAGGCATCTAGACTGGAGGTCAACCTATTTGGTTTGAAGCGCCAGCGTTGTTGTAGCCACGTGTTCCGGGAAATAGACTCACTCAGAAGAACGATGCAGATAGTGGAATGCAGTTTATTACACTGGCGGGCCCAAGGCAGAGTCTCCTCTTAGCCAAGGACCCCAACCAGCATTTGTGAAAATCTTTTATACCCCGTGTGTCCATGTCCTAACCCACCACTCCAAATTCCTTGAGACTTACATAAACCAAGGAAAATACAATCCCAATAACCCCATCATCCACGTGCTATGTGCTCATGTGCTCAAACAGTCAAACAATTAGCCAATAATCAATAAACCCGAGATTACACTCCAAAAGATACAGAAAAATTTATGGCCGGTCTGGAGGAAGGGGTGACTAGTGTATGTTTTCTCTTAGGCGATGAGTAACCTAGATACGATCTTCAAGGTTCCCCTGTCTGGAGGGGGTCTTATCCTTTTGTTGTTGTTTTCATAGGCACTAAATGCAGAGTTCAGAGTCCATTGGAAAGGTGGCCAAGCATGATCAGCATGAACAGGCCTAAGAGGGAGTCCAGGCCCTATGAATTCCTTCTTCAGCATAGCCAGTTGTTACTTTATTCACAGAACCTGGAGTGAGGTGTGCGTTGAAGAGTTTTGAATCTAGTCATTCCCTACCATGAGCCTGTGTGCTAAGTCGCTTCAGTTGTGTCTGACTCTCCATGAAATTCTCCAGAGAAGAATACTGGAGGGGTTGCCATGCCGTCCTCCAGGAGATCTTCCTGACCCAGGGATCGAACCCACATCTCCTATGGCTCCTGCATTGCAGGTGGATTCTTTGCCACTCAACCACCGAGGAAGCCCATTCCCCACCATACTCTGGGTAAAAGCTAAGCATCCAGAAGTCACCAGGTACTGTTGTACCCTCTGCCCTCAAAGGCAAGCACAACTCTGATGCCTCTTTCTACGCTTTTGTTCAGTCTCTTCTCTGAAATCTTTCTCTGACTATCTGCCTGGAAATCCCTGTGTATCTTAAGATCCAGTTCAAATGCCACATATCTTTTGTTGTTCTTTTCCTTGAAACCTCTCTACTTTGCATTTCTTTAAATGCATAATTCAATCCTATACATTTCTATTGTATAATTATACTGTTGAGGAGGGGAAGTTTCCCCTCTACCTCTCTGAAGTTCTTGTGTCTGGACTAATAATACTGACAGAAGACAGATTAATAAGACAAAAAGAAACAAATGTTTATTCATGCATACAGAGTTCCTGTAGAAATGGAACCTAAGAAGTGGTCAAACCAGGCAGCTTTTGTGCTTTTTAGGTAAAGAAATAATAAATTTGTGAAGTATTGACAGGACAAAAATTTTAGGCTTTAGGTGCTTAATTAGAACAGGATTTAAGGAAAGTTTAGGCTTGGATAGTAAATTGGTAAAGATTAACAAGATTAGCTCTGGGTGTTCTTTGGAAGGAACGATGCTAAAGCTGAAACTCCAGTACTTTGGCCACCTCATGTGAAGAGTTGACTCATTGGAAAAGAGTCTGATGCTGGGACGGATTGGGGGCAGGAGGAAAAGGGGATGACAGAGGATGAGGTGGCTGGATGGCATCACCGACTCGATGGACGTGAGTTTGAGTGAACTCTGGGAGTTGGTGATGGACAGGGAGGCCTGGAGTGCTGCGATTCATGGGGTCGCAAAGAGTCGGACACGACTGAGCAACTGAACTGAACAAGATTAGCAAGGTTTGTTTATACAGGCTTCTCAGCCCTGAATTCCATGTCTGGTGATAAAAGTGTCTTACTTTCCAGCACAGGGAGGGCACGTTTCACATGGGAGATTTTTTTTAGCTTTCAGGAAGAGAGAGATGAGGGTCAAATGATGAGGTCAAACTCGTTTCTTAATTTCCTTTAATTTGAAATAATATGCCATAAAGGTGTATTTTGGGATGGCCTGCCCATGACCCCAGCAGTATTAACCCTTGATTTTGTCATATTGAAAAGGAAAAGTTAAAATTCTACCTAACCTCCTGCTCCTTCTGCCTCTGTAACTCAGCTTGCTCCTTGCAAAGTCTGGATCACGTAGGTCACATAGTCTCAGAAAGTGGAAATTCACGATACTAAGAACTGGAGCTTATCTCACTCATCCTTGTCCTGTTCTTTGTAATCGCCCAGCCCCTGCAAACCTGCTTAATCATGCCTGTCCATGTATAAAAACTCTGTAACCCCTTTGTTCGGGGCTCAGAGCTTAGAGTGTTAACTCCTCTGGGCCCACTGGCATAATAAACCTGAGTTCTCCAGCTCTCTGAGTGTGGTGCTTGGTTTCTTGATTACTGGTTTCTGCAGCAGTATTAACTAAGGAAATTGGTATGAAATTCGTCATTTATAAAATGAGACATTTTAACAGTACCCATGTCATACAAGTCTTGGGAGAATTAATTGAAATAACCTATATAAAGTGTTAAAGCAGTGTCTGTCATGTGTTCTGCAGACACTAGCCATTAACTGCTACTATATGGCACTTACTATCTTGAACTAAAGTCATTGGTCTGTATCTGTTTTACTAACTAAACAGTGACTTTTTAAAGAAGGAAATGTGCTTAAGTATAAATGGAGAATGTACCAAGAACAGGGAGTTGTGTATAGTTGTTAGTAAATGCCAAGTAGATTTGATGAAAATATAAAAGTAAAAATTCTAGGGCAATGCTTTCTAGCCTGGAATTAGTGATATGAGAAATCAGGATGATAAGGACCAAGTGTTTTGTGAGGGTGTCTTTCTAGGACCTATACCATCTAGACTGCTTTTTTGTCAAGAGTAGAAGAGTTTGCAAATCTCATATTTTGTACATAATGTATTGGTTTGCTAGGATTGCTGTAACAAAGCACCACAGCTACTGAATCCAAGCTCGGTCTGCTCACCACCTGAGAGGCCAATAATTTGGAGAAAAGATGTTGAGGTAAAGAATAGCGGCCTTTATTTGGAAAGCCAGCATCTGAGAAGATGGTGGGGTAGCGCCCTAGTGTACCAGCTTATTAGGGTCTGGATGCCAGTTTCTTTTATAGAACAGAGTGGGCAAGGAGGTGAGGAAGTAAAGTAAAAAGGCCATTAGTCTTGCCAAATAACTCTAGGCTTGGCCAGCATGGGGAGGGGGTGTGTAAATTTCTTCTTTTCTGCAGCCATTCACCGGTGAGCAGGGTTCAAAAGTCTTCCTGTGAGCTGAACAAAGGCACTTTAGAACAAAGGTACTTTATTTTAACTTTCAGGAGACTGGCAGTTTTCCCTAGGCAGGCCGTTTTGTATGCTTATAGCTACAGACAGCATCCTTTCAGTGATTATAGTAACAAAAGCAACAAAAAGCAAAGGTTAAATAAAGGAGACAGATCTAACAATGGAATCAGGTTTTGCTCTTCCCTGTGACACCACCACCTAAGTGTATCAAACAGAAATTTCTGGTCTCACGGTTCTGGAGGCTAGAAGTCAAAAATCAAGGTGTCAGCAGAGTAGGTTACCTCTGAGGGCTGTGAGGAACAGTCTGTTTCATTGCGCTTCTCTAGCTGTTGGCAACCTTTGGTATTTCCGGGCTTGTAGAAGCAAAACCTGAGTATTTCTTCATCTTCACATGATGTTCTCCTTATAGTATATGTGTGTCAGGGTCCAAATTTCCCCTTTACCTAAAGGCACCAGTCATATTGGATTAGGGTCCACTTGAGTGGCCTCATTTTAACTAATCATATCTGCAATAAAACTTTCACACTTCAACCTACAACACAGGATGGATATTTTTACACAGGATGTCCTATGTAAATTATTCTCTGTTCAGATAATGCTACGTTGGAAAAACAAATCAATTCCCAAGGCCATTCTACTCAAGGGTCATTGAGATTTCTCAGATCTAGAAGAACATACCCTATTTTCATGATGCATTTTCTTCTGTATCTTATTTTCATAAAAGCTTGAGTCTGCTCTCTGCTTTTACAAGAAGACTTAATGGACACATTAGAGTCCCAAGGAATTCTGCACAAGTATAACGAGAATACATATTTAGGTATAATGAGAATATTTGTTTCACAGAGTGGCACTAGTTTAATGTAAATTCTGCTGAATGACTAGGCCAAGGGAATTATTAAGTTGCTATTGCAGAATTTGTTTGGATAAAATTTAACTCACAGTATTTACCCTGGCAGCAGAAACATTTTTCTTAAAGTTGAATTAAGAGAAAAGACATTGAAATTATGTATTGTAGTAAACCTTGCTTTTGACATTTGATGTCTCTGAGAAATGGAATATTTCCTGCCAAATCAGTAAACAAGGATGTCACAGTCATCAGCAATTCCAAGCCTCCAGGGAACTCAAGAAGGAGAATACCTGTACAATCTGGCAGCCACTGAGCTATAGCCGTTCCTTATGTGGAGCCCTGAGGAAGTCAGAATGTGAAAAATTGCCCCAGATAGCTAAGATGCACATGAAAGGAATGATTTCGGCAAGCCCAGACACTTGAATCTTCCCATACATAGAAAAGCCCTAAATTCCTTTAACTTGAGATAACTAGTTTTCTTTATTTCCCAAAAATACTTCTGATGCTTGGACTACCTGCCCTTTGTTGCAAACTTCTATTATGTATAAAATGATGCCTCCCCCTGCCTTTTCAAAGCAGTTCTCTCAAGGCTACTTGAGATGCTGTCTCCCAGGCTTCATATCCTAAAAATTCCCACCGAATAAGACACAACTCTAAATTTTTAGATTGTGGCTATTTTTTTAGTTGACATCTCTTAGGGACACAATGCAGAGCTGAGGAACATTAGATCGAGTTGCAGAGCTCTGCATAATTCACTGGTATCCAGTGAATACCAGTTTCAGTAGTCATTTACTCTGCAGGTTTGGTATGACATATCTGTATGCAATCCTTTTTTCTTTTTTTCTCTATTTTTTTTTTCTGTTAAGCACCAACCTTAATGAGTTTCTGAAAACAGTTCTACCATAGAAGACTAGGGTGATTTGGTTGAAGATTTGGGCAATTGTGATGTGTTTGTTTTGTGTTCTTTTATAATATTCACAGGTGTAATCACAAAGATTACAAAGACTTTATTTTTTGGGGGGCCCAAGAATTCCGGGAGTTGGTGATGGACAGGGAGGCCTGGCGTGCTGCCATCCATGGGGTCGCAAAGAGTCGGACATGACTAAGCGACTGAACTGAACTGAAATCACTGCAGATGGTGACTGCAGTCATAAAATTAAAAGACGCTTGCTCCTTGAAAGAAAAGTTATGACCAACCTAGACAGCATATTAAAAAGCAGAGACATTACTTTACCAACAAAGGTCCATGTAGTCAAAGCTATGGTTTTTGCAGTAGTCCTATATGGATGTGAGAGTTGGACTATAAAGAAAGCTGAGCACCAAAGAATTGATGCTTTTGAACTGTGGTGTTGGAAAAGACTCTTGAAAGTCCCTTGGACTGCAAGGAGATCCAAGCAGTCCATCCTAAAGGAAATCAGTCCTGAATATTCATTAGAAGGACTGATGCTGAAGCTGAAACTCCAATACTTTGGCCACCTGATGCAAAGAACTGACTCATTTGAAAAGACCCTGATGCTAGGAAAGATTGAATGCAGGAGGAGAAGGGGATAACAAAGGCTGAGATGGTTGGATGGCATCACCTACTCAATGGACACAAGTCTGAGTAAACTCCAGGAGTTGGTGGTGGACAGGGAAGCCTGGTGTGCTGCAGTCCATGGGATTGTAGAGTTGGACTCGACTGAGCAACTGAACTGAACTGAATCACAAATATGAGGATTGCAGTCATTCTATAAAATTGAATGTGAGTGTTAAAGTCATCTCCATTTTACAAATAAAGCAATGGATGCAGAAAGAATTTTTGTAAGTTCCTCAGACACCTATGTTTAACAAGTGACAAAGCCAGAACGTGTACTTCTGAATCCATTTACATGACCACTAAACTATTATAATTTTTACTGTATGAGATAATTAATCTTTTTTTAAATTTATTTACTTTTTGGTTGTGCTGGGTCTTTGTTGCTGTGGGTAGGTATTCTTTAGTTGTGGTGGGCAGGGGCTAATCTCTGGTTGCAGTGTTCAGGCTTCTCATTGTGATGCACAGACCCCAGGTTCCCAGGCTTCAGTAGTTGCAGCACATGGGCTCAGTACTTATGGTGTGTGGGTTCCAGGGTGTGGGCTTCAGCAGTTGCCCCAGAGGGGCTCAGTGGCTGTGGCTCGTGGGCCATAGAATGTGTGAGCTTCAATAGTTGTGGTGCACGGCTTTAGTTGCTCTACAGCTTGTGGAATCTTGCCAGTAGAGATCACACCCATGTTCCCTGCATTGTCAGGTGGACTTCCGTCCATTGCAGCACCAGTTGTTCAGTTGCTCAGTTATCTCTGACTCTTTGTGACCCCATGGACTACACCATGGGAGGCTTCCCTGTCGTTCGCTATCTCCTGGAGTTTGCTCAGACTCATGTCCTTTGAGTCGGTGATGCCATCCAACCATTTTATTCGATACCACCTTCTCCTCCTGCATTCAATCTTTCCCAGCATCAGGGTATTTTCCAATGAGTTGGCTCTTCGTATCAGATGGCCAAAGTATTAGAGCTTCAGCATCAGTCCTTCCAGTGAATATTCAGGATTAATTTCCTTTAGGATTGACTGGTTTGATTTCCTTGCTGTCCTAGGGGCTCTCAAGAGTCTTCTCTAACACCACAGTTCAAAAGTATCAATTCTTCAGTGCTCAGCCTTCCTTGTGATCCAACTCTCACATCTGTACATGACTACTAGATAAACCTTAGCTTTGACAATACAGATCTTTGTTGGCAAACTGATGTCTCTGCTTTTCAATACATTCTCTAGGTTTGTCATAGCTTTTCTTCTAAGGAGCAAGTGTCTTTTAATTTCACAGCTGCAGTCACTGTCTGCAGTGGTTTTGGAGCCCAAGAAAATAAAGTCTGTCACTGTTTCCATTGTTTGCCCATCTATTTGCCATTAAGGTGATGGGACCATATGCAATGATTTTAGCTTTTTGAATGTTGAGTTTTAAGCCAGCTTTTTCACACTCCTTTTTCACCTTCATCAAGAGGCTCTTTAGTTCTTCTTCACTTTCTGCCATAAGGGCAGTATCATCTGCATATCTGAGGTTATTTCTCCCAGCAATCTTGATTCCAGCTTAAGCTTCATCCACCCTAGCATTTTGCATGAGGTACTCTGCAGATAAATTAAATAAGCAGGGTGACAGTATACACCCTTGATGTACTCCTTTCCCAGTTTGGAACCAGCCCATTGTTCTAATTTGGAACCAGCCCGTGGTTCTAACTGTTGCTTCTTGACTTGCATAGAGGTTTTGTAGGAGGCAGGTAAGGTGGTCTGGTATTCCCACCTGTTTCAGAATTTTTCACTGTTCATTGTGATCCACACAGTCAAATGTTTTAATGTAGTTAATGAAGCAGAAGTATATGTTTTTCTGGAATTCTCTTGCTTTTTCTATGATCCAGCAGATGTTGGCAATTTGATCTCTAGATCCTCTGCCTTTTCTAAATCTAGCTTGTACATCTGGAAGTTCTCAGTCACATACTGTTGAAGCCTCGCTTGAAGGATTTTGTGCATTATGTTACTAGCATGTGAAATGAGTGTTAACTGTGTGGGAGAAGGAAAAAGCAACTCACGCCAGTACTCTTGACTGAAAAATCCCATGGACAAAGGAGCCTAGTAGGCTACAGTCTATGGGGTCACGAAGAGTCGTGCATGACTGAGCGACTTCACTTCACTTTTGAATGTTCTTTGGCATTGCCTTTCTTTGGGATTGTAATGAAAACTGACCTTTTCAAGTCCTGTGGCTGCTGCTGAGTTTTCCAAATTTGCAGGCATATTGAGTGCAGTGCTTTAAAAGCATCATCTTTTAGGATTTGAAATAGCTCAACTGGAATTCCATCACATACCATAAGGGAAATTCTAATTCCATATAATCTTAAATTGATAAATCAAATAATGTATAAAAGCTAACTTAAAAGGAAAAGTAAGCTCATCCTGAATTTTAACCAGAAACAATTAGAGGAGTTCAACAATTATTCAGAAATGTTCTTTGAGCTTTTACCTTGTGCCAGGCCCTATGCTACTTCTGGGTGTTTTGGTATGAATAAGGCAAACAGCAGGTGAGCTCTTAGGTACCTGAATTTGAGGTCAAAGGGAAGGAACAGTAAAAAGGAAGCAAAAAAAATTTGCTTCAATATTAAAAAAGGAAGTAAAAGAGATGATATGACCCAAAGTTTCCTGGCAGAGAGATTGCTTTAAATAGGGTGTTGAAAGTTCCCTTTGAGAAAGTGATATTTGGGGTGAAACTTTAATTATATAATTTTGGTTATAGGAGACACCTAAGGGAAGAGTGCTTCAATCAGTGAGTAAAGCAAATAAAGAGGTGATTTGCTTGGTGTTTGCAACACATATTAGAGAACTCTGCATTGCTCCCAATTATCAGGATCAATTTCAGGAGACTTAAGATTGAGGACAGATTATTGCTGCTTGTTCCTTGAATGCCACGACATAAGTCTTAACAGTAAAATGGGAGGTCACCAGCTTGTGGTTCCATTTTAATTAAATTTGGGGCTCGTAGGACTCTAACTCAAGAGATCAAGCTCTCCTTGAAAACCAATTAAGGTGATTTCTAAGTAATCAATAGAGGGTCATCTTTCTTATGTACAAGTGTCTAGATATTTTGCCTACTTATAGAGCAATGTGTCATATAGTTACTCAGTCTCTTTATGCATATATAATTATATTACGTATTTAATTTTACATTGAATAAACTGACACCTGCACTTTTAATCTTCTAGACTCTGTTCTACTTATTCTTTTTCTTATAACATTTATCACTGTCTAACATTCAATATAATTCACATATTTAACCATTTTTACTTATGGGGTTCCATGCTCTACAGAGTATGAACTCCACAAGTACAGAAATTATCTTGCTTTGTTCAGCAATGTAGGGTCCAGAAAAAATGCTTGATACATGGCAGGTAGTTTATAGATGTTGAATAAATTAACAAATTAATAAATGAATTAAAATGTTTAGAAACTGGATGCAGATTCAAAACTGTGTTTGTGTACGTACACACACACACACACATATATATATATACACATACACACATGGAAGGAAAATGAAAGGGATGAGTATTCTAGAGAGATTCCTATACTTGAATTAGGTCATCTCTTAAGCTGTCTTATGGTTTAACAATCTATAATTACATGTCACAACAGTTTAGTTTAATACCTACCTTTAAACACACTAAATATATAATACATCCAAATATGTATATATATATATCAGTATATATATATGTATATATAAAATACTCTAGGTTAATATTTTGTTAAATATTTTTTAGTTTTACTTTAAAATATTTTTATTCTTTTCATGAAACTCTAAAATGTATCCAGGCAAAATGAATGAGCTTTACATTTTTGGTAGCAGTTTGTTCTTTGAGATTTTATAAATTCTCTGGGAATTTAGACTTAAAGAAAAATAGTTTAATTGAGTTGATTGTATTTGCTTTGTGAATGTGCAAATACACATTGCACATTCACATATTGCACCGAAAACATCATTTTATGAAAGGCAAAGTCGGCCTATACTACGTTTAAACTTGGAAACATTAGTTTATAAAGCTTATGCTCAGTCTATGTAACTGTCCATATAAAAATAAACAGTCCTTGTCCTCTTATAACAATATACATAATAAATTTTATTTCTTTATGATTAAAACTGTCCCTGCTTATATCTGAAATTTATACTTTCATACAAACTTAGCAGATCTTTTAAGAGAGAAATCATCTACAGTCAATATGCTAAAGTATTAACAACTTAGTGCAGTGTTGAAATAGGAATCAAAATCTAAACTCTAACCGAAGTCTTTAGCATGTTATTTTTCCCTTTCTTAATTTTTTCCATTTACAAAGATAAAAAATGTATCTCAAAGAATGTTTGTACTGTGCTTTACCCTCAGAATAAGTGTTACCTCCAGAAACACACATTATCATATATGTACTGTGACTCATGATCTTTTGAAAGCAAAACAATACTCATAATTGAGGACATATTTTACAAAAGTTTCTAAAAATAAGAATTTGGTTAAGATTTATTTATTATGATTATAATCACTCTTATTTACACATAGAAACTTTTACAGAATGAAATATTTGACTACGAACATTTTGGACTAAAAATGTCTTTTTTCTGCAAACCTGTAAATCTTTTGGAAACATCTGTATCCTGTTTCTGACTCACTAATGCTCATAAAGTAAATCAATCTGATACGTATCATGTTGGTTTGATGGCTGGGGAGAGTCTTAAGTGATACTTGGCGACATGTTTTTATTCTGTTTATATGTTTAGACTCCTTAGAGACAAAGAAATAAACATATTCTGCCAGAAATGACCATGAGAAATCATAATAATTTTAAGGCAAACCAAATTTTATGCTACTTTTTTTGTTCCAATATCAATAAAACTAAAAGATGATTAGTAAAATCACAATGATAAAAATAGTTAAAAGCAGAGATTCTGGAGCCAAATTCTTTGAATTTTAATACAGAAACAGTTAGTAGCTGCATAATTTTAGGGAACTTATTATTCCTCTCAGTTTTCCCATCTCTAAAATGGGTTAACAATAGTACCTGTTACTTGGTGTTTTGTTGAAGAGTGAATAAGTTAAATTAGGCTTTATTTAGAAACATATCCAGGTTTTTATTAGCATATAAGACTTAGAGGAAGGTGGTTAATTAATTTCTGTAACTCCAGGCAAGCCCCTGACTTCTCTGCCTCTGAGGTTCTTCAACTACAAAAGAGAGAAGAGTGGGCTGGAATCCTTTCTCAGAGAAATGAGAAGGCTCTGTCTTAAGCAAAGAAGGTTTCAGGACTCCAGTTCCTGTGCTTTCAAAGAGTTCTGGGCCAATATTGGAGCTGGATGGAAAAAAAAAAAATACATATATATACATATATAGTTGTTGTTGTTCAGTTGCTCAGTCATATCTGACTCTTTGTGACCTCATGGACTGCAGCGCACCAGGGCCCTCTGTCTTCTACCACTCCCCAGAGTTTGCTCAAATTCATGTCCATTGAGTTGGTGATGCTGTCTAACCATCTCATCCTCTACCACCCTCTTAGCCTTTTACCTTCAATCTTTTCCATCATTCGTGTCTTTTCCAATGGGCTGACTTTCCGCATCAGGTAACCAAAGCAACATAATACATAAAATATTTAATAAAAATATGGACACTACTGTGGCATTTTAGAAACCTTGGAAAGAGAGCATAGAAGAAAAACTGTGTCCCAGTATCAAAGACAGGTATTCATATCTGAAAGAAACTCACTGAGGCTGTGAAAATTGCCATAATTACTAAATTAACTTCTCTAATAAGTAGAAAATGTATTTTGCAAGATGTAGGGAATGGTGAGACATGTTCTTCAAAGTATTTTATTTTATGCCAGCCAGAATGTAAGACATAACTAAGCACATTTTAGCCTATGCAGAAAAGTCAGTTCTCAGATAAGAATAACTCAACATTATTTGAGACCTCGCTTTTCTCCTCTATATAACTGAATGCCTATTACTCAAGAAGGCTGGCCACAGTGACCCTTTTGTGAAATATCTGTGCCAGAATAGAAAATTCCTTTTCCTAAAAATGTCAGTGGACCTATAGGCTGTTATTGATGGAAGTACAACATATACTCTCTAGAAAGACATAATAATGTCCATGGCCAGGCGAACTTGGGGAGACTGAATAAGGCAAGATTAAGCAGGTTTATTTGTGGTTTATCAGGATCTCTGATACATGCTTGACAACCATAATGCACAGTGTGTTCTGTATTTATGGAATACATCCCATAGATGTGATCACATAAGGGAAAATGATTATAGTAAAAAGCCACTTGGCTTTTTGGCATCTGCCCAGTGTGGATTGAAGTTCTGCTTCTGTCTCTTATAACCTTGGGCAGATTACTTAACACTGAACCTCCATCTTCTTATCTATAAATAAGAGATATGGGTATATATCTTGCAGTCCTGGATCATCATTGTCTTTTATATCTCATATGAAAGTGACTTGTAAATACATTGTTAACATTCAGAACAGACTTAACAGAAGATATTTTATGAACTTTACTGTATCAGCACTGTATCTGAATATATAACCTCAAAAGAACTTTTAAAAATTTAACCTAAGTTCTCTTCTGTGTTTCTTGACTTTTCTCACAGCTTCTGTCAGAAATCAGTTCTCTCCATTTTGACAGCTTCATATTTACTTCTCTGCTGATTACTCAAAAATCTATATCTAGAACTTTATCCTGGTCCTGCTTCATATTTCTAGAACCCGGTTCAACATCTCTTTCTGGTTGTTTAGTTAAATCTCTAAATAATTTCAAATCTTTCATTTGTTATGCCTTTTATCACCTTCTGTATATTATAGTTACCTTGAATTCATCGTAACTGACCTGAGATTTATTTATTCATTTAAAACATATTTACTGAGGTAAAGAATCCACTTGCAATGCAGATCCTGGTTTGATTCCTGGGTTGGGAACATCTGTGGAGAAGGCATAGGCTACCCACTAAGTTTTCTTGGGCTTCCCTTGTGGCTCAGCTGGTCAAGAATCCACCTGCAATGTGGGAGACTTGGGTTTGATCCCTGGGTTGGGAGGATCCCCTGGAGAAGGGAAAGTCTACTCACTCTAGTATTCTGCCCTGGAGAATTCCATGGAGTGTATAGTCCATGGGGTTATAAAGAATTGGACATGACTGAGCGACTTTCTGGAGAAGGCAATGGCAACCCACTCCAAGCCTCTTGCCTGGAAAATCACATGGATGGAGGAGCTTGGTGGGCTGCAGTCTGTGGGGTTGCAAAGAGTTGGACACAACTGAGCAAGTTCACTTTCACTTTTCACTTTCATGCATTGGAGAAGGAAATGGCAACCCACTCCAGTGTTCCTGCCTGGAGAATCCCAGGGACGGGGCAGCCTGGTGGGCTGCCATCTTTGGGGTCGCACAGAGTCGGACACAACTGAAACGACTTAGCAAGCAAGCAAGCAAGAGCGACTTTCACTTTCACTACTGAGAATCATGGTCAACCATTAAGAAGTTTTTAAAACCTATCATAGATAAGATAATTTCAGTTGGCTAATAAGATATGAAACAAAATATATGTCCATGTAAAAAGCATAGCTGGGCTGGAAGAAGCACAAGCTGGAATCAAGATTGCTGGGAGAAATATCAATAACCTCAGATATGCAGATAACACTACCCTTATGGCAGAAAGTGAAGAGGAACTAATGAGTCTCTTGATGAAAGTGGAAGAGGAGAGTGAAATAGTTGGCTTAAAGCTCAACATTCAGAAAACTAAGATCATGGCATCTGGTCCCATCACTTCATGGGAAATAGATGGGGAAACAGTGGAAACAGTGTCAGACTTTATTTTTCCGGGCTCCAAAATCACTGCAGATGGTGACTGCAGCCATGAAATTAAAAGATGCTTACTCCTTGGAAGGAAAGTTATGACCAACCTAGATAGCATATTCAAAAGCAGAGACATTACTTTGCCAACAAAGGTTCGTCTAGTTAAGGCTATGGTTTTTCCTGTGGTCATGTATGGATGTGAGAGTTAGACTGTGAAGAAAGCTGAACACCGAAGAATTGATGCTTTTGAACTGTGGTGTTGGAGAAGACTCTTGAGAGTCCCTTGGACTACAAGGAGATCCAACCAGTTCATTCTAAAGGAGATCAGTCCTGGGTGTTCATTGGAAGGATTGATCCTAAAGCTGAAACTCCGGTACTTTGGTCACCTCATGCGAAGAGTTGACTCATTGGAAAAGACTCTGATGCTGGGAGGGATTGGGGGCAGGAGGAGAAGGGGACGACAGAGGATGAGATGGCTGGATGGCATCACAGACTTGATGGACATGAGTTTGAGTGGACTCCGGTAGTTGATGATGGACAGGGAGGCCTGGTGTGCTGCAATTCATGGGGTCGCAAAGAGTCGGACATGACTGAGCAACTGAACTGAACTGAAAAAGTATAACAGAGTGCTGAGGACATAAAGACTAATAAATTGATATAAATAAACATCAATAATAAGTACACAAAAGCAGTTAAATTATTAGTAATTATTATTTATTAGTATAGAATAATGTTATTAATTCTGTTAGTGATATATTAATAAAGATGCTGCAGAATATTCAACAGAGGAATTTAACATGGTCTGACCATCTGGTTGCACTACCCCCACTTGTTTCTTTTTCCCTGAACTAACATAAAGAATCATTTGAAGGTTTTTAATCTAATCCTGTTGCTTCAGCCTCACTGTTTAAAACTTTTCTATGGCTCATCATTACAATTAGGGAAAGCTCAAATGCACTCTCTGCTTACAGAAATATTTGTAACCTGGACATTGCCTGCCTCTTGAACCCATGTTATATGTCTCTCTTAAAAGATCTCTAAACTCCAGCTACTCTAGAGCTCCTGGGGTGGTGGTTCTCCATGAAAAAATTTCATTTTTTGGTTTTGCTTCTCAGAATGAATGTAACATCAATAGTGCCAATTTGGAGTAGTTTCAGCCTTCTAATTAGATACCCTATTTTTATCCAGGTCGAGCTACACCATTTGCAAATCCCAGTGTGAAATGAAAATGTAAGCTCATTTATTTATTTAAAACAAATGTCTTTATAGAAATGGACTAATGTGTAAATCTTTCTTCCTTTTCCTTGTGGTCTTTCTCTCCACTCTTGGGGCCTCACAAGTGCTGTGTGTGAACAGGGTGGCAAAGATTGGCAGATATGCACATTGTGCATCATTCCTCTGCTCATGTGCCTGCTACATTGTCCCATCAGACTTCAGTTACAAAACAAAGTCAAAACCAAAATTTTCAAGAATGTCAAGAAACAAAAGCAGAGCACTAACTAAATGCTTTGGGCCTTTTGGGGCTAAGTGTGGGCCCTTTCGAGCAAAGCTGTGCAGTTGCATGGGTCCCATACCCATGAGGCCGGCTCTTCTCCCTGCCAAACTTTAGATCGTCTGTTCTTCTAAGTGCAGTGTGAGTGATCTTTTAAATGTAATTCAGGTCATAGTCAATGACCTTTCCTCATCCTAAAAAAGAATGCTTTACTCACCTTTTTATGACTAACACCTATTAAAATGTCTGACATACTGAAGATTTAATAAAGAATTGATGAGTAAATATTTAATATGATTAGGTTAAGTTAACAGATGAGTTTAAATGCAACAGTACATTGGGTTTCTTTGGCCTTTGTATTGACCAGAACTCTTGGTTGCAAATGACAGAATCCAAATTTACATTGGCTTAAGGTCCATCTAGTCAAGGCTATGGTTTTTCCAGTAATCATGTATGGATGTGAGAGTTGGACTGTGAAGAAGGCTGAGCGCCAAAGAATTGATGCTTTTGAACTGTGGTGTTGGAGAAGACTCTTGAGAGTCCCTTGGACTGCAAGGAGATCCAACCAGTCCATTCTAAAGGAGATCAGTCCTGGGTGTTCTTTGGAAGGAATGATGCTAAAGCTGAAACTCCAATACTTTGGCCACCTCATGCGAAGAGTTGACTCATTGGAAAAGACTCTGATGCTGGGAGGGATTGGGGGCAGGAGAACAAGGGGATGACAGAGGATGAGATGGCTGGATGGCATCACTGACTCAATGGATGTGAGTTTGAGTGAACTCCGGGTGTTGGTGATAGACAGGGAGGCCTGGCGTGCTGTGATTCATGGGGTCACAAAGAGTCAGACACGACTGAGTGACTGAACTGAATTGAACTGAAGGATATAAAAATATTATCCATCCATGTAACTATGAAGTCTTGAACTAATTTGTTTGCAAGTATAGCTGGTTTCAAAGACTCAAATTGCATACCTACAATCTCTTTCTCTTGAGTTTGTTCTCTTTAATGTTTTTATTCTCAAAAAATATTCACAGAATAGTAATGTTTGTCCCTTTTAGTTCTAGATTTTCATCCTATTATCTTTTTACTCAGTTAAATGAGAACTTTTCCATCTCAGTACTTTGAACAGAACTATTAGACCTAACTCTAGTTGACCTAAATTAAATCACATGCCTATACCTGAACGAACAACTTTGATTCTGTTGGATCAAGCTTGGACCACCATAAGTGGCAAAGTTCCTTAAGTCTGCCGTTGTTTAACCAGAATAGTGATGGGTTTGTGTATCTTCATCTTGCTCCATAAAGCCAAACTATTCTCTATGATGGCTGTACCAGTGCATCACACTAGTAACTTAATTTAGAAAAATTGTTAAACAAATATTTATGAGTATATTTGGGTAAAAAACCTTGGAAAGATATATATTTTGTTTATAGACTTATTATATCTCCAACCTGAAAAAAGAAAATAAGCTCCTAGATTTGAGAATATCTAGAAGATCAAGGATGCATGACAACCATGTCTATAGACCACAGTCTCTCATCATAAATGGGGGTGTCAGAATAAGTCTATACTAGCTATTCAGGAAGCAGGAACACTTGATCTGTTTATCTAGATTTTCCCACTGGAGGTATCTGAGTTTATTTGGAAGTTGAAAACTTGTTGAACAGGGAGTTGAAGCCCAGTTACTACGAAGGATTTAATCAGTCAGTGAAGGGTTCCTTTTCTATGCACAAGAAGTTTTGTCCCTAAAAAGATAATATTATTGAACTCTGGGTTAAGCTCATAATACTTATTAAATATTTACTATGCACCAGTCCCTATGTTTATTCACATAATTGTTCATAACTCTGAGATAACAATAGTAATCAGTTCCAAATAACAACTGAAAAACTTGTCTTAGAGAAGTTGAAGAATGCAAATCAGGTCAAATAAAGATGATGACAAAGATAAATACATTGCTTCCAGGACTATGAAAAGGATCTCCCTTATCCTTGTCCTTCTCTGTGCCCTTGAATCGGGCATATTTTCTTACTTGCAGAAGCCCTCCTTGGTGTAAATATTATCAGTCTAATCCTCTGCTGAAGAGCATGTATGGCAGGTTATATACTTTCCACCTTTAGAGTTTATTTAAAGTTGGGAGAAATTTGTACTTGAGACCTAACATAATTTTTTTTTTTTCCCTCTCATTCTAGAAGTCTCATTTTCCTTTCCACTCCAAAGGCCTAGAGCAGTTATGATGCCAGGCACACTCTCTTCCTCATATACAATGAGGAGGGCTAGGCTGCATGGTGTCATGTTCTCTGATATGTCTGTGTTTAAAAATAGAGGATGCCATAATCCACAAGAAGAATTACCAGTAGTAGAATTGGGACATGGTAAAAAGTTACTAGGAAAGATTATTTGGGTGGAACATACCATGCCGCTTCTATTTTAAGTTGGCTCTGTTCACTGGTACTTGGTAGTATGGTTGATGACTTTTCCACGAGGAAAGATTTCTTTAGCAAAAATGCTTCACTTTTACTTAGATCTGCTTAGGACTTCCATGGTGGCTCAGGCGGTAAAGTATCTGTCTACAATGCAGGAGACCCAGGTTCGATCCCTGGGTCGGGAAGATCCCCTGGAAAAGGAAAGGACAATCCACTCTAGTACTATTGCCTGGAAAATCCCATGGACAGAGGAGCCTGGTAGGCTACAGTCCATGGGGTCGCAAAGAGTCAGACACATCTGAGGGACTTCACTTTTACTTTCAAGATGTCAGCTCAAAACTAGTGACTAAAATTCACATGAATGCTTTCTACCCATAAATGCTGGTCAATGACTAGAGTTCTTTTCATGACTTTAAATGTCTTTAATCATAGTTATAGGTTAATAAACCTATGCTACTGCCCTAAGCAATGATTTGGAGTCTTAGATATATAAGATAGATATATCTGATATTTAAACTCAAACAGGTGTTAGATTTGGGCTTTATTGTTAGAGGTTCTGATTTCAAATAAAGAGTTTACCACTTCCTAGTTTGGGATCCTGTGTAAGTCAGGTAGCCTCCCCAAGTCTCAGTTGCTTCTTCTTCACAGTTAGTATTGATTGTCATTATAACTACCGCTCAAGATTTTGACGATAGTAAAATGTAGAGCACATGAACGTGCTGAGAATACTTTAAACGCTAGATGCATTTCAAAAGAGGACTTCGTATTCTTAGCTTTCGTGTGCAGACGTTGGTGTTATAATGAAAAGGTCCCTAGGCTTTGGAGATTGCCTGAATTCAGAAGTAACTGCATTTATATTCTATGATGGGCAAACCACTTTCTTCTGTAAAGCCGGTTAGAAACAACCCAGCACATAGTTTTATCATGTGCAGCAAATGAAATATATGTATGGATCACTTAGCAAAACACCTGGGACATAGTAGAGAGTAAATGAATGTTAGATGATGATGAGGATACTGAGAAATGTTTTCTAAGTTCTGCAGTCACCAAGCATTACTTTGTTACTTATAGGACACTATTTCTAATAGTTATAATATATTAGCCATGCAAAAAAATGCTTTGAATATGAAAAATATTTCAAAATCTGCCAATTTTCATCTTTTAATCATAATTAATTTCATCAAGATACACAAAAGTATCCCTTTTCTGCTAAGCAAAATGCAAAGCTGTAAGTTTCAGATTAATAGATAATATCTGGGGGCTTCATCATTTAGATGGAGAAAAGGATGGCAGCCCACTCCAGTATTCTTGCCTGGAGAATCCCATGGACAGAGGAGGCTGGCAGGCTACAGTTCATAAGATCGCAAAGATTCGAACATGACTGAGCGACTGAGCCTACACAGTCATTTAGAATGCATTGTGGTTGATTTACTAAAGAGATGATCTATGTATATATGTATTCATCAAGGAAGACTTCATCTGTGTTTCACCCAGACAGTTAGACTTTTATGGGATTTTGTTTTAAAACCATTAAGTCAGTTTTCCTTCTTCCTGGACTGATTTACCAGCAACGTTAAACTAAACTCCAGTAAGTTAAGGGAATTAAAATCATGTTAAAAGGATTCATCACTTTTTGCACAGATGTCAAATGGGTTTCAACTCATTACTCAAATCCAATTGAGACTGTCTGCCTGGATTGTGGTGCTGAAAAGAAATCTGAGTTCTTGGAAAAACTGAGTATCATGATGGAAGAGAGCTATGTGCCATGGGAATGTGGGTATCACAAGTGGAACTATGTAATCACAGATTTGTCACCTCTGATTTGTATAGCATAGAATGGATAAATGGAGGCTTAGAGCTTCTCATAACATCTGGAAGAAATAGCTTTTTGATATCATCCACAGAGATAGTCTCTACAAATGAGTTTTATTTCACAGTATTTGTCAATATTAAGCTTAATTCCCAAGGAAGAACTGAAAGTTGTAGAAATATACACTTGACTTTTTTTTTTTTTTTTGCAAATGGCACTGATTCTAGCAGCAACTTTTACTTTAGGAAAGTTTTTGTTATTTCTTTGTTGTTTATTTGGCTTTCTTTCCATTTTAAATAGACTTTATTTTTTAGAGCAGCTTTACATTCACAGCAAAACTGAGCAGACTATACAGAGGTTTCTCATTTTCCATGTACAGCCTACTCCCACCACACACATCATCCATTATCAACCCTCTGCACCAGAGTGGTATCTATGTTACCATCAGTGAACCTACACTGACTCATCATTATCCCTCAAAATCCATTGTTTACTTTAGGGTTTACTCTTGTTCAACTATTAAACTACACTGTTTGTATTTTGCTGTGTGTTTGTGCATGTGTGCATGCTAAGTCGCTTTAGTTGTGTCCAACTCTTTGAGACCCCATGGACTATAGTCTACCAGGCTCCTCTATCCATGGGATTCTCCAGGCAAGAATACTGGAGTGAGTTGCCATGCCCTTCTCCAGGGTATCTTCCTGACCCAAGGATCAAACCCATCTCTCTTATGTCTCCTGCGTTGGAGAGCTGCACAGCACTGTGGGGACTGTCCCACTTGGTCTTTCTTCTGCCCTGATTTCTTTCATTGTTGTCACGTCTGCATTGTTTTCTGAGGTCTTTCTCTGCCCACTCCTGCTTCCTTCTTTATCTCTCATAGGTGTTACCTGTAACAAATCTCCTGTACCTCTAAATCTGTCTCGGTATCTGCTTCATGGAAGACCCAAATTGACACAGTGAATCTTGAAAGGATATCAAATGACCCTGAAAGAATTTATTATTTCCAGTCTGAAGAAGGGTATTATTTCTTGGCTTAGATATGAGAGCTGACCCTTGAATAGCATGGGTTGAACTGTGTGGGTCCACTTATATCTGGATTTTTTTCAATAGTAAAGACTAGATAACTACATGTCCTGAAGCTGGTTAAATCTGCAGATGCTGTATTGTAGATATGAAGGAATTGCATATACAAAGGGCCAGCTACACATTTTAAGTGAATTTTATCTGTGTGGAGGACTGGCACCCCTTACACTCTATGTTGTTCAAGAGTCAACTGTGCTTTATAAATTCACTGACTTAAATGTGCTGATTTATACACATTCAAAATTTTACTGTTGCATTAGGAATACAATGAGTTAATGTCATTCACAGTATAGTATTTGTAAAACTCGATCAGCCTTGATCAAATTAAGGATTAAGTTGTAATGGGTAGATCACACTGAGTAACACATAGAATCATCTTGTCTCAGTGACACAATGGTAGAAAAAAAAAATCTACTTTTTCTAAAACAAATCACCCTCATTACTATTGGTCATATATTAGTTATGTTACATATCCTTACAAACAATCAGATCTGACGAATTTGTATTATCCCGTTCACCTTTAGGTCAAGGAGACTCAAGAATTAGTAGTGCAAGCTAAACAAAGGTTTTTTCCAAGAACTACTGAGACTTTCTTGGAAAATGGCAGATTTTGAAAAATGGATACATTTGACCTTTATATACCACTTAAAATTGACTGCTAGCCCACCTGCCTATCTCAAAGCATCCTTTCTGATAATATCTGATTGTGGTTGCAGTAGTTTTTGTGAACAGAACCGCATCACTGCTTTAACTAGCAAGCCATTTACAGTAAAGTGGCACCCTGGATGAGACCTTATTAAAACAGAATGTACATACACCTGGGATTTCTGTGATTGAGAAGTATGAGCACAACGACTGCACTTAAAGAACACGTATTCCCTGGAGACTTGGTGCTTTTCTTTTCAAGTAAGTAGAAGTCTGAATGTTATTAATGGGCAAGGTCAAGTAGGTTATAGACACCTGTACAAACAGCAGCTATTTGAGGATAATAAACTCCTTCACTGGAGAGTTCAAATTGATGATATCTTTTTTGGGATCCCAAAGAAGACTTGCTTAATTTATCTATCTTGAGGAGCATTGCAAAGCTATTTTCTTGTCATAGACATTTCACACCTGAACTTCAGAGTCACCTTGTGATCTTGTCAAGACTTTAACAACTATACTATAAGACAGGAAAAGAATTGACAATGGACAGTAAAATTGAAGTTATTCTTTAGTTAAGGCAGTACAAAAGTCTGTGTACAAAATTAAATATTTTTGTGTGATATAGCTCATTTTTAAAATACTTTGGCTAGGGTAAAGAATCCACCCACAAGGCGAGAGACAGAGGAGACTGTTTGATCCCTGGGTCAGGAAGATCCCCTGGAGGGGGAAATGACAATCCACTCCAGTGTTCTTGCCTGAACTATCCCATGGACAGGGGAGCCTGGCAGGCTACAGTCCACAGGGTCGCAAAAAGTCAGACAGGACTGAGTGACTAAGCAAGAACATACAATTACCACTACTAGCAGTAAGCCACGTCTGTGTTTCTAGTGCTTTACATTGTATCAAGCAAATTTTTATCAATTAACTAATGGTGTTCATAAGAACCTTCTCAAGGCAATTTATTCCCATGTACATTTAAAACTTTAAACTTACTCATAGCTTAGTTTATTAATTTTATTAATTATGCCTCAGTTCTTTTCTCTATAGAGGACATCAAAACTGAATCACTGTGAGAGTTTGGTTAGACACTTCCACTTTTCACTTTCATGCATTGGAGAAGGAAATGGCAACCCACTCCAGTGTAGTTGCCTGGAGAATCCCAGGGACAGGGGAGACTGGTGGGCCGCCGTCTGTGGGGTCACACAGAGTCGGACATGACTGAAGTGACTTAGCAGCAGGCTGGAACAAAGTAATTGCATGACAAATATTTATTTTCATTTATTATTATTTATAAAGATAAGAAAAAATGAAAATAATTGGAAGAGTTTTTTAAATATGCTAAAGAGAGACATGCAAGTCCAAATGACATTTTCACACAATTTAGAATTTAAAATTAAGACAGGTATTTCTAAATCACATAATTTAAATCATAGATACAGAAACTGCCCATTTTTTTCTAGAAACTTTCTCTACTTTTTCAAAAGGGGTAATTAAAAGGTGTTCTTAACGATAATTAAACTACTGAACTTCCTTGGTGGTCCAGTGGCTAAGACTTCTTGCTTCCAATGCAAGGGGCCTGTGTTTCAGCCCTGGTCGGGGGACTAGATCTCACATGCTGCAACTGAAAAAGATTCTGCATGCCACAACTAAGACTTGGTGTAGCCAGATAAATAAATAATTTTTAAAAATAATTAAACTATTAAAGAGTATTGTGATAACCTTCAAATCATTAGCTAATGAGTGATTTAGTTTATAGTGATTTACTTTGTATGTTTATGTAAATTGCTTCTTCTTTGTGTGTCTTCTCAACTACTCATACAACTCATACAACTATTCATACATACCATTCCCATTAATGCCAAAATCATAGTGCAACTGTTTCTTATAGGAAAGTTAATTACTTACTAATCTTGAGTTACATAGTTTTGATTGAGAATATTCTGATTAATTTGTCTTTCTCCACATTTCTCTTCACAATCTATGAAGGAGTTTTATAGCAAAAATATAAAATGATGTTAGTTTGTCAAAAACTATTTATGCTGATGACCTTTCTATGCATTTCCATGTCTTCCCCTTGGGGACAGTTGTCCAAGCTCAACATTCAGAAAACTAAGATCATGGCATCCAGTCCCATCACTTCATGGTAAATAGATGGGGAAACAGTGGAAACAGTGAGAGACTTAATTTTGGGGGGCTCCAAAATTACTGCGGATGGTGATTGCAGCCATGAAATTAAAAGACGGTTACTCCTTGGAAGAAAAGTTATGACCAACCTTGACAGCATATTAAAAAGCAGAGACATTACTTTGCCAACAAAGATCCATCTAGTCAAGGCTATGGTTTTTCCAGTAGCCATGTATGGATGTGAGAGTTGGACTGTGAAGAAAGCTGAGCACCAAAGAATTGATGCTTTTGAACTGTGGTGTTGGAGAAGACTCTTGAGACTCTCTTGGACTACAAGGAGATCCAACCAGTCCATTCTGAAGGAGATCAGCCCTGGGTGTTCTTTGGAAGGAATGATGCTAAAGCTGAAACTCCAGTACTTTGCCCACTTCATGAGAAGAGTTGATTCATTTGAAAAGACCCTGATGCTGGGAAAGATTGAGGGCAGGAGGAGAAGGGGACAACAGAGGATGAAATGGTTGGATGGCATCACTGACTCAATGGACATGAGTTTGGCTAGTCTCCGGGAGTTGATGATGGACAGGGAGGCCTGGCATCCTGAAGCTTATGGGATTGCAAAGAGTCAGACATGACTGAGCGACTGAACTGAACTGAATATGAATTAAGATTCCTCTTATGACCAGACAGAAGGATTCATTTGAATGATTCATGTAGCAAAACTGAAAATAGAAAAGCACATGAAAGTGTTTACTTAGAACATATACCAAGTTAGATATTAAGAAATTATTCTGAGTTGATGTTATAAATTACAAGGAAAAAAAAAAAAAAAACTATCCTAGCAGCTTTAGTCCATTGTTAAGTACACAACCCATCTCCAGGGTCTTCATTATAAATTCCTTTTCTTATAGCACATCTTTTCCTCCACAGTTATCCACAATTTTATTTATTTTTTTCTTGAGCCTGAAAGACTTTCAGATACAAAACTCACTCTAATGTGGGATTCTCTTTATATTCTCCATCCTGCCTTTATGTACTTGAAAAGAAAATGAAGCATATTGGTTTATAGTTCCTTTTCTGGTAGCAGAAAGATGGGGGTTTGAATTTCAAAAAGAAATTACATTAAAAGAAACAAAAATTGTGATGATGATGACAAGTATAAGTACTAAACAATTCACTGAAGTAGAATTTAAATGTTGGTTGATAACCATAAGTGGGATGGCAGAGGGTGACTGATTTAAAAATGTTTTAAGATACTTTATAATGTTTTGAAGCCAGGAAAATACAGAACAAATTTATATTTCAAATTAAGTATTACATTATATATTTAAATATCATTAATAAAATAGAATCTATAAATATCAAGGAATTAAAAAGAAAATACAAAATAAAACTCAAAACGGGATAGTGTATCAGTTGGGGTTCTCTAGAGAAACAAAAGAAATGGAATGCACATACAAACATACACAGAGAAAGAAAAAAAATAGATTTACCATAAAAAATTGGCTCATATGTTTAGGGAAGCTAAGAACTCCCAAGACCTTCAGTCAGTAAGCTGACTCTTGCCTCTCCTAAGAGTAGAGTTCCAATCTGAATCCAAAGGCAGAAGATAATCAGTGTCCCAGCTCAGAGAGAGGCAGAGAAAGAAGCAGCAAACTCTTCATCTCTCAGACTTATTGTTCCATTCATACATTGACAGATCACCTGTATCGAGGAGGACAATTGATTTATTCAGTCTACAAATTTAAATTTTAATCTCATATATAAACAGCTTCACAGACACACCCAGAATAATGTTTCACCAGTATCTAGCCAACTTATGATCCAGGCAACTTAACGCAAAAAATTAACCATCACAAAAAGTGAAAATACCATTGCTTGATTCAGGAGGTAATTAATCATGTGTATAGGTGCATCAGAAATCAGTAGGCTATACATTTAATATTGATGTCTTTTATATATTTTATGTGAAAATTAAAATGTTAGTCACTCAGTTGTGTTCAGCTGTGTGACCCCATGGACTGTAGCCTGCCAGGTTCCTCTGTCCATGGAATTCTCCAGGCAAGAAAACTGGAGTGGGTTACCATTCCCTTCTCCAGGGGATTTTGCTGACTCAGGGATCAAGCCTTGTCTCCCACATTGCAGGCAGATTCTTTACTGTCTGAGCTACCAGGCAATATATTGTTTGTATGCCTTAATAAAGAAAATAAAGCAATAAAAGAAAACAGAAAAGGTGCTGAGAAAGCAGAATAAAGGTAAAATAAAGTCAGGTGATAAAAAATAATTCCAAATATGACAATAAATTTTAAATTAATAAAGCCCCAATTTTAAAGATATAAAGTTTAGTTTGGGCAATAAAAAATCTAAGTAAATAATTATTTGTAAAAGATTCTTAGGATGTAAGTTCACAACTATTTGTGAATTTAAAACTGAAAGTAACATTTCTTGTAACACAAATTAAAAGGAAGCTTGAGTAGTGGTTGACAGTGTGCACTTTGGAGCTAGACTGCCTGGATTGCAATTTTTGCACTTATAAATTTTGTTGAAATGGTAAAATTGCTTACCTTTATCATCTGTAATAATAATCCAATAACCATTGGATTATTTTGATAGTAAGAATAGCTATTCATCAGTTTATTATGAGAATTAAATACAATGATACATATAAAGCTACTAAAAAGTATTTGTCCCAAAGTAGATACTTGAAAATTTGGAGTTATTGTTGTTATTGTGGTTAGTACTATTGTCATCATCAAATAAAAGAGACTTTATAGCATCATTAGATATAAAAGAACACACACCCACATATATAAAATGAATATTTCAGTTTATTAGAAGATGTAGAATTCTAAACACATATGGATCTCATATTCTCAAAATACAGAGCGCACATATGGACAGAATTAAATGGTGAAGGACAGAGAAGCCTGGTGTCCTGCAGTTCATGGGGTCTCAAAGAGTCAGACACGACTAAATGATTGAACAACAACAAAACAAGTAAACAGTCTTATCATAAAAGTAACCATAATGTTTCTGACTTAATAGACAAATGACTAAGTAAAGTTATAGGATATTTGAGAAAAAACATTAATACACTGAGCTGTTGATACTTGTTGTTCAGTCCCTTAGTCATGTCCAATTCTTGGCAACCCCATGGACTGCAGCACACCAGGCTTTCCTGTCCTTCACCATCTCCCAGAGCTTGCTGTAACTAATAACCATTGAGTCAGTGAGGCCATCCAACCATCTCATCCTCTGTCGTCTCCTTCTCCTCCTGTCTTCTATCTTTCCAGCATCAGGGTCTTTTCCAATGAGTCACTTCTTTGCATCATGTGGCCAAAGTATTGGAGCTTCGCTATCAGCATCAGTCCTTCCAATGCATATTCAGGGTTGATTTCCTTTAGGATTGATTGGTTTGATCTGCTTGCAGTCCAAGGGACTCTGAAGAGTCTTTTCCAACACCATGGTTTGAGAGCATCAGTTCTTCAGTGCTCAGTCTTTATGGTCCAACTCTCACATCCATAGATGACTACTGGCAAAACCATAGCTTTGACTAGACGGACCTTGGTCACCAAAGTAAGGTCTCTGCTTTTTAATACGTTGTCCATTGACATAGAGCTATTGATATAGAGGCAACAAAATCAATATAACAGAATTCATATATTTAATTAAAGCATTCCTAGAACAGTTATATGAATTGAACATCAATTAAGCTGAAGAAATCCTGCATCCACTTTAAAGAATTATGCAAATCTCATTTTCTTAACCCAATAAAAATAGCAGAAACAATTTAAAAAATAATGAAAAAATTAGATAAGTAAATACATGGCTAAATTTTAAAATTGCTCTAATAACTTATTCAAATAAATCACAGTGGAAATCAAATAAAAATGAGATGATACTGAAAATGCTTAATGCTGTTTTTTGGTCTATGCTATTTTTTTTCTGTGAAATATAGGGAAATCATTTCTGAATTCAGCGATTCATTTATTCCAGGGAATTTCTCTATTTTATCTTGAATTTCTTCCATTTTACAATTATTTATTATTCTTCACTCTGTTCTCTATTAAATTTTATTAATTATGGTACTGTATATTACTTTCTGTCATCTATATTTCACATCTATGCATGGGTGCATGTTCAGTCCTGTCTGACTCTGTGAATCCCTGTGGACTGTAGCCCGCCAGGCTCCTCTGTCCATGGGATTCTCCAGGCAAGAATACTGGAGTGGGTTGCCATGCCCTCCTTCAGGGGATCTTTCTGACCCCAGGCATTGAACCCTTGTCTCTTATGTCTCCTGCATTGGCAGGCAGGTTCTTTACCACTAGAGCCAGCAGGGAAGCCCTTTCATAGCTATAATTTGATCAATATTTAATTTGAACTATATTTTCAATTTTTTCATTACATTTTGCAAGACTATTCCTTAGGGATCTGACTAGATGTTCATAACAATTTATTCTCCATTTCTTCTGCCTACAATGTGACTTTCATGTCCATTATGCCTTTACTTTTTTTTTTTTCCTACTTATTTTCTTATGTTTTCTACCTCAGTTTTCTTTTATGTCATGAACAAACATACTTATGCTTGTTTTCCTCTTTTATAGAAGCCATATTTCTCCAACTCACTGGGAACCAGAAGGTCATAATTTTCAACCATAGTTGCTGCACAATTACTCTAGTGTGATTAGTGTGCATTCTTTATTCACCTGTTGGTTCTCTATCAGATTCTATTTCTTCTTTATTTCCTCATTAATGTTGATACAGGACACATTATTGCTTATTTGTGGTTATTACTTGTACTTAAGGAGCTTTGTTTTTCTTGGTCTATTATTTATTAAAGGATGTTCTTAGTCATCAAGGAAATAACCTGTCTCATCATTAATCTTGGATTTTCATTATTATCTCTCGGCCTGTTTTAAGCAACATTTTGCTCTGTGGATATGTGATCATTACAACTTGTCTTTCCAGAATGTGGTTTTGTATTGTGCCGGTTTTCCAACTTCATCTAAGATATTGTTTCCACTTTTTTGTGTTTTCAATTGATATTATAAAGACGTTCATGGCTGAAATCACTTACATATCAACTTAATGAGGTTCCATCTTATTACACTTGACTGCACAAAAATTGAGTACATTTTCTTCTCTCTAAGCTTCTCACTGTGGATCAAACAAATGTACATATTTTAAGAGATTGCTTACAGTATATGAGTGTGAGTGTGCTGGAATTTTCCAAGACATATAGTTGTTGAAATAAATATACTTTCAGCTGTTAGTATTTGCTGGAAACCTGTTTGTGACCAGTATGTCTAATTATAAAACTATTTTCTAAAGTTGATTTTTTTGCCTGCATTATGGCAACCCACTCCAGTACTCTTGCTTGGGAAATCCCATGGGCAGAGGGGTCTGGCAGGCCATGGTCCATGGGGTTGCTAAAAGCATAGACATGAGTTAGCAACCAAAAAACAACATACATTTCAGCAGAACCAGTATATGACATTATGACCTGGATCCAACCCTTAGGTAGAAACAGATCTTAAAAAATTGTAAAACCATCTCCAAAATTCATGATATTCACCTGCTATCTGTGTTTATATTAGCGTAATAACTGTTATTCAAATTGTTGTCATTTACTTTAAGAAAGTGTGTCCTTTACTGTAATAGCAAAAATAATATTTGCTTGTTTCTGGATCTTATCGGTTAATGGTGTATTAAATTTTCCAAAATGTTCACTTTTAAAGATAAATGAAATAGTAGAAATAAATTTATTATTAAATAATCATTTATTTTATATTAAATTTATTATTTATTAAATTAATATAAATTTATATAATATAATTTATTATTAAAAAACAAACCAGCATATCATTTTTGCATTCAAAATGTTGAGCTTTATCAAATAACGTAATATTTTTCTTAAGAATAAATGGCCCAACAAATGGTTACCAAATACTCTTAAAGAAAAGAACTTAGAAGAATTACAAAAGAACAGAAATGAACAACAATAATCTTGGAACCTTGAGGTACATGGCACAAATGAGTCCAATTGTTTACTATTCCATTCATTCTCAAGTTTTTTCTTATTCTTTCTCATTATCCACTTGCAAGGTATTTAATTTTTATTAACTTTATCTTGCTTAGTAGCAATCTTATGAACAGTCATAGGATTATGGTGAGGATTCAACAAGAAAATCTCTGTGAAACATTCAGTGCACTGGCAATTACACAGGAATGGCTCAGTAAATAGTAAATAAGCATAACATCAAACATAGTATCCACAACAAGAATTAGAGAAGAGGAGGACAAGCAGGAGGAGAATTACAATTTTACCCACTCTACATTGCATAGTGAATTCTTATTTTATCTCAGAAGTTAATTTTAATACCCATCCCTTGTGAAATCCTCATGAAGTTCACTGTACAGAGGCAATCTTCACTCTGTGAGAACTAATCTCTCTGTGTTCCCTATGTATCTTGTTGTTTATTGACTTTTAAAAACATTGTGTTGTCTTATGACTATTTTTATGCATCTTGGTTTTCTCCAATAGATTGGATTATAGGAGGACTGGAAATTTGTATTATATAGTGTTTGGTCGGAGAAGGAAATGGCAACTCACTCCAGTATTCTTGCCTGGAGAATCCCGTGGACAGAGGAGTTTGGTGGGCTGCTGTCCGTGGGTTCACACAGAGTCAGACACGACTGAAGCGACTTAGCATGCATGCATGCATTAGAGAAGGAAATGGCAACACACTTCAGTATTCTTGCCTGCAGAATCCCAGGGACAAAGGAGGCTGGTGGGCTGCCGTCTTTGGGGTCACACAGAGTCGGACACGCCTGAAGCAACTTAGTAGCAGCAGCAGCAGCAGCAGCAGCAGTGTTTGGTCTCTAACACTTGTTCCCTGCTGCATTGAATACTCAGTAAGTTTAGATTTGTTTTCTTCTCCTGGTGAGTTTCATTCAATTCAAAAGAAAATTGTCATTAACACAATAATTCTCAAGTTAAGTATCATTGAATCAGACCAGTGCATAACTTTGGATCTGGAATATATTAAATGTCAAGTCAGAGTTCGAGTAATCTGCATACATTTTGTCAAAG
This sequence comes from Bos indicus, assembly GCF_029378745.1. Taxonomy (NCBI): domain Eukaryota; kingdom Metazoa; phylum Chordata; class Mammalia; order Artiodactyla; family Bovidae; genus Bos; species Bos indicus. The sequence continues at coordinate 20,255,437 of NC_091788.1, forward strand.
ATTAAAAGCAATTTTGGAATAACTGGGAACAAAAGTATAACAAGGACTTGACCTAGAAATGTGAAATCGTCTTCACCTCCTAGGGCATGCCTCCACACCACACACCCTACCTCTCAATGTCAGTTATTTTCTCTGCCTCCTTACCTGTTACCAGGATCTCATAATTTTGAAGCCAGGAACTGCCTTCTTTTTGGACACTCCTCATATGTATCTTGGAGAAGGTAATGGCTCCCCACTCCAGTACCCTTGCCTGGAAAATCCCATGGACAGAGGAGCCTGGTAGGCTGCAGTCCATGGGGTCGCTAGGAGTCGGACACGACTGAAGTGACTTAGCAACAGCAGCATATGTATCACTCAGCATCCTTTATCGACATGAAATGTGTTCTGGCACATAAGTTAAAAATTACTAATGACTTACATTTGTGTAGTGCTTTCAGTGTATATATATGTATATATTATTGTTTTACTTGATTTTTAATCAGACTGATTAAATGTATCAGATCTTATATCATCCATACACTATCATGTGTAAAGTAGATAACTAGCAGGAAGCTTCTGTATAACATAGGGAGCCCAGCCTGGTGCTCTGTGATGATCCAAAAGAGTAGGATGAGGAGGAGGGAGAGGATATGTACATAATTACGACTGATTCACATTGATGTACAGCACAGACCACCACGACATTGTAAAGCAACTATCCTCCAATAAAGAAATCATATAGAATGGAAAAGGAAAAGGCTTTCAGAGATTTTTTTTTTTAAACCATACTTCATAAAGAGGTAGCTTTAGATCAAAAGCAATCTGGTCTTCTGGCATCTAATTTTATTTTTGTTTATAAATGCCAGTTACTCTAGCCTGTATTTCCATAGTAACTTTGACATATGGCATAGCAGTTAGGATGCTCTGTTCTGTTGTATTGTTGATTATGCTTATGTTAAATGTACACGTATATCTTTTACTTACAAACAGCATGAGGATAAACATATGTTGTTTCTATCACAGTTGATTGAATTAAAATTAAAGTTGTTGACTTCTTTTAAAGAGAACATTTCCATGCTCAGCATCATTTAGCATGTGACTTATGTGGTAAACCTTTTGAAATTAGAAGATCAAATATGTATAAAACACAGACTGCTTTACAATCAAACTGGGGAAAAAAACTTACAAAAACAGTTAACAACTGCAGGCATTTATGGTAAACTGCATAAAAATATTGTGATAGGAGCTTAGAAGAAAGAGATGGATGTGCTAAAATATTTGAAACTGTAGAGATTGAGCTGGATGCAAAGATGATTAGAAAAGATTGGGTAGAATTTTTTTTTATTTTGTTTTTTTTTTATTATTATTTTTTACTTTACAACATTGTATTGGTTTTGCCATACATCAACATGCATCCGCCACGGGTGTACACGTGTTCCCCATCCTGAAACCACCCCCTCAACCTGCCACCTCCCTCCCCATAACATCCCTCTGGGTCATCCCAGTGCACATCGCAGCACTGTTTATAATAGCCAGGACATGGAAGCAACCTAGAATTTTTTTTTTAAATCAGATAAAGTGACAACTGATATGTGTTTTGGACAGAAAAGATGATTTCCCATGATGAGTAACATTCAAAGAAGATATTTAATGTCAGAATTTCCTTGAAATTATAGAAAAACCCAACTGGGGAGATATCATAACACTTGCCAAAGAAGTTTTGAGTTTTAACAGCTTTATTGACATATTTTCATCTCTCCCACATCAAGGATTATAACTTCTGTCCATATACATTCCTTCTGCTTCTTAAGGAAATGTTCACCATAGACTCGTCTCTATCTAGAGTCCAAGAATATTCAAGTCTCTTCTATATTAAAAGATAAAGAAATCAAAGCACAAATGCTTGACATCTCCACTTGGGTATCATGAGGCATGTCAATTTCAGCAGACTCAACATTTGATTGTACTTTTTCTGCCCTATCTTGTCAAAAGTCTTTCTTGCAGTGTTCATTTTTTCTGGTCAGTTTTCCTGAAAAAACCATTTGGTCAAGCCAGGAAGTTGAGCATTTTCTTTGGACACTTTTTCTCCCTCAACAATTTCTACTTCATTCCACCAGTAATCCTCTCCTTTTACCAAATGTTTGCCAAATCTGTCCACTTTTCTCCATGTTCACTACTAGCACATTTACACTAGCTCCATCCACCATTTCTTACCTGACTGCTAATATAATCTCTTGATGCATTGCATACATTTTTACTTTCTCCAGTCATTTTGCCCCACGGCCAGCCAAATATTTTAAAATGCTAACCTTATTTTGATTTTGTCCCATTCCTGTGTCCATGACTTACCCATTTATTCTTCCTTTGGAGCACTAACTTACGCTTATTCATCTCATTTGCCGCGCAAACTCATTTATAATTCAGGACTCATTTTGTATGTGACTTCTTCAGCAGAACTAATTCTCATATCTTAACCCTATTATCAATACCCACTCCTTGTCAGTGTCTGTTGTTTTGTTGTTTTTGTTGTTTCAGTCTTTAAGTCACGTCCGATTCTATGACACCGTGGACTATATAGCCTGCCAGGTACCTCTGTCCACGGGATTTCCCAGGCAAGAATACTGGAGTGAGTTGCCATTTCCTTCTCCAACGGTTCTTCCTGACCCAGGAATTGAACCTGCATCTCTTGCATTGACAGGCAGGTTCTTTACTAATGAGCCATGAGGAAAGCCCTGTTTCATTAGGATTGGCTGTGTAACATGATGTTAATTGATATCATCAAGTCCCAGGGTCTGTACAGACAAGGTTTATTTTCTCACTCTCACTGTGTGTTCACTGTGTCTTGACTTTAGAGATCTGTTCCAGAAGACAAGTTAGAGACCCCAGGTGGTACAGACTGTACCATCTTCTGACTGCAAAATTTATAACAAAAATTCCCCTAGGCAACGTTGGCAGGAAAAGTGAGGGTCTGTAGAAGGCTTTAAAGATTATCCCTGCCTAAGAATACATGGGAGACCCATCACTTTTGCTCCTATTTTTTGGCCAGAACCAGTCAAGTATTTGACCTAACTTCAAATCAACTGGGTAATGTAGTCCTCTGGGTGCCAGGAAGGAAGAAGACCTGGATACAGTTGCACATTATTAATATCTACCTCTCTTTCCTTCTGCATTGGAATATAAGCTGCTTAAGAGCAGTGACCTGGCTTATTTTTCTCACTGCTCTACATGGTACAGTGGGCTTCCCCAGTGGCTTAGTGGTAAAGAATCCACCTGCCGATGCAGGAGATGTGGGATTGATCCCTGGGTGGGGAAAATACCCTGGAGAAGGAAATAGCAACCCAGTCTAGTATTCTTGCCTGGGAGAAATTCCACGGTTGGAGGAAACTTGATGACTACAGTCCATGGGGTTGCAAAAAAGTCTAACAAAACATATATTGCACAAATAAATGATGTATCAATTAATAGAACAAACTCTTGGTTCCAGTCACCAAGCCTATAACTTACCAGCTGAGTGTCTGTTACCAAATTAAATTTTCCTTGCTTCAGCAGTTATCTATAAAATGGAGATAATACTGTACCTACCCATCAGAGTTCTTATAGTGATATTGTATTTTAAAGTGTCTAGGTCATTACAGGTTTATATGTATTAGCCGTTGTCACTATTTTTATATTTGGTAGAAACACAAATCATTAGTGTACAAATAAATACATATTAAAATGTAAACATAGGGACTTCTCTGGCAGTCCAGTGGTTATGCAGGGGGCACAGGTATGATCCCTGGTTGGGAAACTAAGATCCCGCATGCTTCACAGTGGAGTCTTACAAAAATGTAAATATATCTGAGCAACCAATACCCAGATTATTGTTGTCATCTACCTCTAAAACAATGGTTTACAGAGTATTAGAACTAGTATAAGCCTAATATCTTTGTGTTGCATATTAGGACACGAAGAACAAAATAAGTGGATTAATATTTCAGTGTTCACTCTACAAGTTAATGACAATAATCCCTAAAATATCTAAATCCTTTCTCTCTTATTTCCTTTTTGAAAAGTCAGGAAAAATCAAAGAATTCTTCATCTCTTGTTTTTTTGTTCACTAGTGACTTAATGTATTTTACCCGGAAATCCACAAATCTGAACAATTGTAATACAAATTATTTAAATGGTGAAGAGAATACTAAGAAAAATAATGATTCTGGTATCCAATTAAAAGTGCATCAATTTAGTCATTTATGCTATGATATTGAAACAAGTTTATGTTCACTTTTAATTTGGGTTTATCATATTTTTATCTTTACTCAAGAGCATTAAGTCACATGGAATTATCTTGAAAATTGGTTTTCTCTACAAAAGTTTAAAGAACCTTGAAAATCCAAGCTCTCTGAAAAGTAATTTTCATCACATTGTTCTCTTTATGAAATAGTTTTGTTATAGTTGATTCAGCCAAATAGTCGAATAGTGCCCTATACTGAGCACACCCTAGCTCTGAACCAAACTTAAAAATGTTATCATTAACGTTGTCTTCATTAATAGATTTTTATATTGTACACAGTACAGTGACACTCAGGAACTTCCAAGTTTTAAAATAGACAAAGTAAAATAAATGATAAGCAGCTCAGTGAAAATTGTTTTGATTATCCCCTTGATGAGATAATTTATATTCTTGGTCTAATGTACTAATCAATGCCTTTCATGAAACCCAGCACCCAAGCTGTTTTATTAAGAATCATTATGTAAGAAGGAAGAATAGGCATCATTTGTTAATCATCATTTTAATTCTACTGTTATGTTATACCCCATGGATATCCCAAACAAACACAAATCAGTGAATATAATCCAGATGATCCAATTGTTACATCAAAGTTTTAAAATATTAGTGTCATAAGAACGTATCTTAACACCAAATGAAGAAAAAGCAAAAATGACAACTGGCCAAACCTACTTTTCAGGTGTATAATAATATTTGATTTTTTTTTAGCATCAGAACCTCATTCAGAAATGGTGAAAAATGAATTTTCATGGTGATATTCAAGCTGATCACAGAAAAAAGAAAGGAAAATGTAAATGTATTGAAAAACTACAGTTTCTCTTAAAATGTTTTTAGATTTTTTTTTAAACATACAAATGGATCAAAATTAAAAGCAGCTAACACAAATGGAAATCAACAGTTCACTTTTGGTCTTTGATCATGCTTATTGAACAATTTTGATCTGAAGCCATATTATCTTAATTTGTGACTATACAAAAAAACTGATGGTGTAATTTTATTGTTTTTGTTAATGTGCTCAAGATTTTTTTAAAAAACTGAAGTAGGAAGATGTTTTATCCTAATAGAACAAAATGCCTAAGGTAATGCTTGTTTAGTGGTGGTGTGTGGAAGACAGAAAAGTTCAGCAAATAATTCCTCAAAGACAAAAATCCATGTAAAGTTTTTGGGGAGGGGACTTTCCTGCTGAAGTGGTGAGTGCCAGAGTCTCAGGCAGTGCTTATTTTGATATGCATTAGAAGGAAAAAGAAGGTCAATGGGGCTGAACTTAGAAGCAAGTGAAAGAGGTGTCAAGAAATAGGATTGGACACATAGGCAGGTACCTTATAATTTAGCATCTTGTAGGCCAAAGTAAAGAATTAGATTACATTTTCTGTGCAGTTGGAAGCCATTGTAAGGTTTAAAAAATACACGACATGAACAATTAAGATCACTCAGAGGAAGAAATCCAATTCTAAAAACCTGAGTTGTGCCCTCATAAACAACATACATTTTAAGTAAATTAAATTACTATATTTGTTGTTTGATCACTAAGTGGTGTCGAACTCTTTGCGACCCATGGACTTCAGCAAGCCAGACTTCTCTGTCCTTCAGTATCTCCCAGAGTTTGCTCAAACTCACATCCATTGAATTGGTGATGCCACCCAAACATCTCATTCTCTGTCACTCCCTTCTCCTCCTGCCCTCAGTCTTTCTCAGCATCAGGGTCTTTTTCAGTGAGTTGGCTCCTCACATCAGGTGGCCGAAGTATTGGAGCTTCAACTGAGCATCGGTTCTTCCAGTGAATATTCAGGGTTGATTTCCTTTAGGATTGACTAGTTTGATCTCCTTGCTGTCCAAGCGACTCTCTTCTGTAGCACCACAATTCAAGAGTATAATTTTTCAGTGTTCAGCTTTCTTTATGGTCCAACTCTCATATCTGTACATGACTACCAGAAAAACCATAGCTTTGACTAGATGGACCCCTAAATAAATGTAATTATGCACCAGAAATGTTTAGGATAAATGTTCAAAAGACTTCATTCTAGTCTACTTAAATTACATTTATTGGTTCTATTATGGGCCTAGCATACTGCCTATTTAATAATGGTGTCCAATATCAGTTGCACACCTGAATATGAGACAAAGATAGGTTTATTGGTTACAGGAGGAACAGTAACTCAGCAGGTATAGTTTTTCTGAGGTATAAAGGAAAGATCTGAATTTATTGAAATTTGGCTTAAGAAGTTTGGCTTAAGGCAGGTTTTTCAATACAGGGGTTTGTGGTATGAGTTGGAGGGGTAGAATTTGAGGGCTGGGGGGTGGAGTGAAGCTATTAAGGTTGGGTAAAGATCATGATATAAGAAAGAGGTTCTAGACATAGAACAGCAGGAACAAACCTGTAATTGCACAAGTTGGCTTAAATACTTGTTACAGTGAGGCAGAGCTAATTCTATAGGGAATCATGGGACCTCTCAGTAAGGGGGTGTTAGGAACTATTTATTATAAGATTGGGGAGAGTGCTAGGTGACTTATAGGTGGGTCCAAGAGAGAGTGGCATCGCACTAGATGACATGCTTTCAGGAAGTGAGGTTAATAATGTGAATAAGTATCTCAATAATCTTAGCCAAGAAGAGAGAAGACTAATTTGAGATTAAAATTTTCATAGGTAAAGGAACAGTAGATTTCATTTTAGATAAAAGAGGGAAATATATGGTATTTTTTTAATGCAAAGTTGAGACTCTAATTAATGGTGTCTATTAATGTAATATGGGCTTCCCAGGTGGTGCTAGTGGTAAAGAATCTGCCTGCCACTGCAGGAGATGCAGGAGACATGGGTTTGATTCCTGGGTCAGGGAGCTCACCTGGAGATCTAAAGCAGTAAGGTTTGTGCTGTGGACTAAATTGTGTTCCCCCAAAATAATATGTTGGAAGTTCTAACATGTGACTGTCTTAGGAGATAGAACTTTTGGGTGGTGCTGCTGCTGCTGCGTCGCTTCAGTCATGTCCAACTCTGTGTGACCCCATAGACGGCAGCCAACCAGGCTCCCCTGTCCCTGGGATTCTCCAGGCAAGAACACTGGAGTGGGTTTCCATTTCCTTCTCCAGTGCATGAAAGTGAAAAGTGAAAGTGAAGTCGCTCAGTCGTTTCCGACTCTAGCGACCCCATGAACTGCAGCCTACCAGGCTCCTCCGTCCATGGGATTTTCTAGGCAAAAGTACTGGAGTGGGGTGCCATTGCCTTCTCCATTTGGGTGGTAATTAAGGTTAAATGAACTCATAGGGGTAGGGTCCTAATCCAATGTGACTGGAGTCTTTATATGAAGAGAAAAATCTCTCCTCTCTCTCTCTCCCAAATACACACATACCCACAGCCATACTCCCCTGCCACCCCTACCCCTCCTCGAGGAAAGGCCATTTAAGCACACAGCAAGAAGGTAGCTATTTGCAAGCCAGGAAGAGAACCTTCACCAGAAACCAGCTATACTAGATTTTGATCTGGCGCTTCTCAGCGTCCATAACTGTCAGACAATAAGTCTCTGTTCTTTAAACCACCCAACCTGTGATAGTTTGTTATGGCAGCCTGAGCTGACTAATGTAGAAGGTTGGGGAGATAAATTCCTCGTCCTGCTATCTTTACATTATAATTGATTTGGAGCAAGTTATTTAATCTCTTTGAGTTTAGTTTCCAACAGTAAAATAAAAATAATAAATGATGCTTTATGGTGTTTTTGTGAGAATCAAAAAAGACTATATGGTTCTTGGGAAATAGTGGATGTTCAGCAATTACGAAATTTCCATCAATCAGGTTACAGATGGTGAACAGGGTCTTAGGTACACAAGACACATTTGTGAAAGAAACAAATAGCTCCTGCTCTGATGAAGCTTACTGGATTCTACATTTTTCAGTGAGAAGATTAGTCCTGCTATTATGTTTAAAAATTTTTTCATGCGTAGTCCTGTGCCCAGTGTTCAATAAATGCCTGCTTAATGAAAAAGACATTTTCTTCTCATTGTTAATGAAGGTGTTTCCTATACACTATTTGTGTGATTCCATTAAGTGTAGTGTAAGAGGTATATATTACAGTGCTAAGCAAGTGTCTTCATTTTAAAGAGTAACATAAAATACTCATTCATAATTTAGCCTGCATTTGTGTATTCAATTTCCCTCAGCTTTTTTGAAGGGTTTATATTTCCTGCCCTGAATTCTACTGAAGAATGCAATGCTAACTTTTTGAATGTCCAACATTAATTTGGGGTGATAAGGGACTACAGTTGACCCTTGAACAACCTCGAGCAATGTGGGGATTAGGAACACAGACCCTTATAGTAAAAGATCCTGGTATTGTATTATAGTTGGTTTTCCATGTCCTTGGTCTGGCATTCTCAGTAGATTCAACCAACCACAGATTATGTAGTCTTTAGTATGTATGTATTGAAAAAAAAAATTTGTGTAAAAGTTGACCCAGGCAGTTCAAACCCATGTTGTTCAAGGGCCAACTGAATAAAGTTTGTCACTCAGAGAAAATAAAATTCATCAAGTTTCTTCTTTGAAATAACAACTCTCACAATCTGCAATAGGAAGCAGTATATTATGAATTAAATGGAGAAGATATTGACTGTAGTATTTTTCAAATATTTTGGCCATTGATGTTGTCTTTTTAACATGTATTCTCTTTATTGAAAAAAAGGCCAAATACAATTGAGCGAATTTGTTTACATGAAACTTTAGAACAGGTGAATCTGAAAGTAGATCACCTTTGGATGGAGGTAGGCTTTAAATAGTTTGAATTATACATGAGATAACTTTTAAGGTGGTAAACTGTTTTATATACATATTATTTTAGTGTTTGTTGCACATATACATTTGATCAGATTCATCCAGCTATAGGTCAGAAGACATTTGGTCCATGCCAAAATGTTCTTGAAATTTGGTCTTATCTAAAACATCCAGGAGCATATTTGGTTTTGAATGGAATCTTTTGACATGGACCAAATTTCTCCATGGACATTTTGAACAGTACCAAATATAACCAGATTTCAAGGACCTTTTGATATGGAGCATATGCCTTATGGGTAAAGTGTCTATGAGGTTTTTGACAGGACTAAATGTCCTGCCAGGGTTTAGAATACTTTAACTACTGTGTGGAAGGTCTGCTAAGTTTTTTTGCACACATATGTTACAAATAAATCACAAAATCCTATGCTTTCCCTTCACCCTGGTTCACTGGCTGATGTTCTGCACCAAGTAACCTGCAAGTACAGCCACATAAAATTCTGTGACATGCAAACCTGCCCCTCCCACATCTTTGGAAAGAGTTGGTTGTTATTGTTCTTTTGTTGCTAAGTCTTGTCCAACTCTTTGTTACCCCATGAACTGCAGTGTGCCAGGCTTCCCTGTCCTTCACTATCTCTGAGTTTGCTCAAACTCATGTCCACTGGGTCAGTAATGCCATCCAACCATCTAATCCTCTGTTGTCCCCTTCTCCTTCTGCCCTCAGTCTTTCCCAGCATCTGGTTTTTTCCCAAAGAGTCAGCTCTTTGCATCAGGTGACCAAAGTATTGGAGCTTCAGCATCAGTTCTTCCAGCAAATATTCAGGGTTGATTTCCTTTAGGATTGACTGATTTGATCCTCTTACTGTCCAAGGGACTCTCAAGAGTCTTCTCCAATACCATAGTTTGAAAGGATCAGTTCTTCAGTGCTCAGGCTTCTTTATGGTCCAACTTTCACATCCGTACATGACTACTGGAAAAACCATAGCTATCACTATATGGACATTTGTCAGCAAGGTGATATTTCTGTTTTATATATGCTGTCTAGGTTTGTCTTAGTTTTTCTTCCAAGGAACAAGCATCTTTGAATTTTGTGGCTGCAGTCACCATCCAGAGTGATTTTGGAGCCCAAGAAAATAAAATCTGTCACTGTTTTCACTTTTCCCCCATCTATTTGCCCTGAAATGATGGGATTGGATGCCATGATCTTTGTTTCTTGAATGTTGAGTTTTCCATCAGCTTTTTCACTCTCCTCTTTCAACCTGATCAAGAGGCTCTTTACTTCCTTTTTGCTTTCTGCCTTTAGGGTGGTATCATCTGTATATATGCGATTATTGATATTTCTCCCAACAGTCTTGATTCCAGCTTGTGATTCATCCAGCCCAGCATTTCACATGATGTACTCTGCATAGAAGTTAAATAAGGGTGACAATATACAGCTTTGACATACTCCTTTCCCAATTTTGAATGAGTCCATTGTTCCATGTCCAGTTCTAACTTGCTTCGTTAAGAAGCATACAGATTTCTCAGGAGACAGGTAAGGTAGTCTGATATTCCCATCTTTTTAAGGATTTTCCACCATTTGTTGTGATTTACACAGTCAAAGGCTATAGCATAGTGAATGAAGCAGAAGTAGATGTTTTCTGGAATTCCCTTGCTTTTTCTATGATGCAGTGAATGTTGGCAATTATATCTCTGGTTCCTCTGCCTTTTCTAAATCCAGCTTGTACCTCTGGAAGTTCACATACTGCTGAAGGTTAACTCAAAGGATTTTGAGAATTTCCTTGCTAGCATGTGAAATGAGTGCAATTGTCTGGTAGTTTGAACATTCTTCGGCATTGCCTTTCTTTGAGAGTGGAGTGAAAACTGACCTTTTCTAGTCCTGTGGCCATTGCTGAATTTTCCAAATTTGCTGGCATATTGAGTGCAGCATTTTAACCCTGTCATCTTTTAGGATTTTAAATAGCTAGGTTGGAATTTTTTATCTGAGGCTTCTTTGTTTTATCCAAGGACAACCTCCTTAAGATGGATGTTTTGTTATTTTAGTTTAAAAATGTTTAGAAAGAAAAGATGTGTTGCTTTTCTTTCAGCTTTAACTTTGTGTTAAAGGGAGAATTGTCTTTGTTGTATATGACCTCACTGTTAGATGAGAACTTGGTAGAAGTTGCAAATACACAATGCTGGTCTGTCAAGCTCCTTCAATTCTAATGTACCCATTAATAATAAGAGTTTGTTAAACAAATGAAAAATGTCAGAAGAAAATGCAAGACAATGTAGGAAGTTGTAACACTAGACCCAAATAGAACCAGTCCTAGTAATTTAGAATATATGGCAATGTGAAATGTGAGCCTAAGCTTTTGTTACAAAGGGAATCTTTTCACATAATGCAATGGTTGTTTTCCTGTTATAACTCACACTGTTTTTAAGCAACACCTTCAGGACAGACTCACAGTTAACCATAAAAATTCATCTTCAGATCAGTAGGTACTGTGTTGAATTTCAGTCTCAAATTTGTAAGCAGCTGGCTTTGTGACTCAGAGTTTATCATTTGTCTGCTCTGAACTTCATTTCCCTCCTTTATGAAAATAAGGGTAAAGACAAGATTGAGGGCAGGAGGAGAAAGGGACGACAGAGGATGAGATGGTTGGATGGCATCACCTACTCAATGGACATGGGTTTGGGTGGATTCCGGGAGTTGGTGATGGACAGGGAGGCCTGGCGTGATGCAGTTCATGGGGCTGCAAGGAGTCGGACACGACTGAGTGACTGAACTGAACTGAACACCATTGTTTTTGAGAAGTTTGAAATTTAAAAATTGTTTTCCTCTTTAAATTTATCAACAAAAAAAATTGATTCCTCTGTAATTTGAGCATTGTGAAATCTCTTATTTATCTTTATTTTATTTAAAAAAATTATTGTACAGGGTACTGTGTTGAAGTAATTGAGTAGAAAATGACAACCCGTTCCGGTATTCTTGCCTAGGAAATCCCATGGATGGAGAAGACTTGTAGGCTACAGTTAGTGGGGCCACAAAGAGTCACACACAACTGAGCATGAGTACAGTAGGAAAAAATGTAATATGGACATAAGCAAAAGGATTTGCTATATTCTACGTGATCTTAACCGATGGAGAAATTTGTATTCTGTTTTCATGAGACTTTGAGAATTCCTATTTGTCAGAAACTATATTTATTCAATATTACTAATCTTTCTGGTACATTTTCTTCTGTTTTTGCTTCTGAATGCAAATATATTTAATGAGACATATGAGCAGTATTCTGGGACCTGTAGCCTGAGCCCTATCTGATGGATAGTTAAGCGTCACACTTTCTCTATTTCTTATTTGTCTTTTTCACTGTGGATTTGGGGAACACTCTTCTTTTCTTATCTCATTGCACTTGGGAATTTATATTGGAACAAAAGAGCAATTTCTCCCAATTTAATTTATTTAGAAAACAGTCATCTGACTTTATTAAAACACCCAGGTGTTTTCTGTTCCTATAGTATCAGTTTTCTGTAATCTACAGAGATGATGCATCTTCCCGAAACATTGGGTTTCTGTTTCCTGAGTTTCTCAAAACAGTTTTCAGAAATTAGTTTATGAAAAGCAATCCTACACACAGTGGGTGTTTAAAATGGTATTTCCAATGAAAACAGTTAAGTTAGCCAGCTTATCAGACGTTTCAAAGGAACATAATGGAAAAGTTATTTATTTGAATGCATCAGTCCTGTGCAGCATTTGTATTAGCTTTCCAGCTCATCTCATAGGAAAAATATACTTTATTAATCTATATCTGCACTTCTTAAATTTCATAAATGTTGTCTTGAAAGTGTTTATTCAGTGAAGGAGAAAGGATTTGGGTGTTTCTAAAATTGAGGTTCATGCCAAGTAATCAGCTGTTGATAAGAATGTCATCAGGCTGTATCATGATTTTATTTGAGAACAACTGAAAAGTTCCATGAAATACAGTTTTAAGGACTAAAGTAGAAGAAAACAGTAGCTTTATACTAAGTGGGGAAGGTTCCCAGGTTCCAATAGGAAGTATTAGAGCAAACTCTTAATTCCATTGTAGGATCAGTACTGGGGTACTGAATCAGATTTGAGATTCATAAGGTTATAGAGAAATATGAAGTTCTCAGACTCAGAATTTAAACACGATTTTTTAAATGAAGTATTCATATTGCATATTTTGGTGGAGTTAATGAGATGAAAGCATGTTATCAAAAAACAGTACCTTGATTTGATTTTAATGGAAAAATGAGATCTTTGCAAATTTATAGACTATGCTTAATGGAGATCTTACACTGAACTATGGTGTCATAATAATGGCTTGCTGCAGAGATAAAAGCATAATTTGCCTGACTTCTGACTCAAAAGGTGAAATAAAGAGCACAGCAAGATGGAAATAGTGAGCACTCTGAAATCATTAAGATTTCATTGGATTTACATCCTGACTCACTGTGAGCTGTTGTGTGCCTCCAGAATGAATTTTATCTTCTCAATTCAATTTTTTAAGGTATAAAAATGGGAAGACTGCTACCTCCTTTCAGGAATGCCTTGAAGAATAAATGAAATGATGTAGTCAACACACCTAGGATGGTATCCAGGGCTTCCCAGGTGGTGATAGTGGTCAAGAACCTGCCTCCCAATGCAGGAGACATAAGAGACACAGATTTGATCCCTGGGTCAGAAAGATCCCCTGGAGGAGGGCATGGCAATCCCTCTTCCAGGGAATTAGAGGCTTCCCTGGTAGCTCAGCTGGTAAAGTATCCACCTGCAATGCAGGAGGCCCTGCTTTGGTTCCTGGGTTGGTAAGATCCCCTGGAGAAGAGACAGGGTACCCACTCTGGTATTCATGGACTTGCCTGGTGGCTCAGATGGTAAAGAATCCACCTGCAATGCAGGAGACCTGGGTTCGATCCCTGGGTTGGGAAGATCCCTTGGAGGAGGGCTTGGCAACCCACTCTAATATTGGGCTTCCCTGGTGGCTCAGACAGTAAAGTATCTGCCTGCATTGTGGGAGACCTGGGTTCGATCCCTTGGCCTCAAGATCCCTGGAGGAGGGCATGGCAACCCATTCCAGTATTCTTGCCTGGAGAATTCCATGGACAGAGGAGCCTGGGAGGCTACAGTCCATGAGGTCACAAAGAGTTGGACACAACTGAGGAACTAACACACAAAACACGCATCTCTAGGCAGACATTAAGGCATTGGGTATTAAAGCAAATACCCTGGCTTCTTTGTGTGTGTATTCTGGCAAAGAGGATGGACAAGAGATAAATACAGTTGACCAATGAACAATGGGTGACATTGCTTTACAAGTCGGAAACATGCCTATAACTTTATAGTCAGATCTCAGTATCTCTGGTTCTGCATCTATGTATTTGACCAACTGTGAATCAGGTAGCACTATGGAAGAGCTTACTGGAAAAATCTGCCTATAAGTGGACCCATGCAGTTCAAACCTGTCATTCAAGTGTCATGTGGGTATAGTGAAACACCAAGAAAAACAAATCTGGGAAAGAAGAGAGCATGTAAAAGAGAGCCAAAAAGGACTCTCCGGAGGTATTTACTGAGGAGGGACTAGAAAGAAGTTAAGGGGGTGAACCCCTAGGGGATAAGGCCTTCAGGCAAAGCCAGGGAGGAGCAGCAGGACAGGAGATAATGAGACAATGTATTAGAAATGTGTGAGGGTCAGGGAGCCTGGAAAGGATGAAACGGGGAAGATCACACAGTTTTTTTTTTTTTTTTTTTTAAGGTAAATGCATTTTATTTATTTATTTAAATGTTTTGGCTGCACCATGAACCATATGGGAAGTTAGTTCCCTGACCAGGGATTTTTTTTTTTTTTTAAACTAGATAATTTTATTTTATTTTTTAAATTTTATTTAATTTTTAAACTTTACAATATTGTATTGGTTTTGCCAAATATCAAAATGAATCCGCCACAGGTATACATGTGTTCCCCATCCTGAACCCTCCTCCCTCCCCATACCATCCCTCTGGGTTGTCCCAGTGCACCAGCCCCAAGCATCCAGTATCGTGCATTGAACCTGGACTGGCGACTCGTTTCATATATGATATTATACATATTTCAATGCCATTCTCCCAAATCATCCCACCCTCTCCCTCTCCCATAGAGTCCAAAAGACTGTTCTATACATCAGTGTCTCTTTTGCTGTCTCATATACAGGGTTATTGTTACCATCTTTCTAAATTCCATATATATGCATTAGTATACTGTATTGGTGTTTTTCTTTCTGGCTTACTTCACTCTGTATAATAGGCTCCAGTTTCATCCACCTCATTAGAACTGATTCAAATGTATTCTTTTTAATGGCTGAGTAATACTCCATTGTGTATGGGTACCACAGCTTTCTTATCCATTCATCTGCTGATGGACATCTAGGTTGCTTCCATGTCCTGGCTATTATAAACAGTGCTGCGATGAACATTGGGGTACACGTGTCTCTTTCCCTTCTGGTTTCCTCAGTGTGTATGCCCAGCAGTGGGATTGCTGGATCATAAAGCAGTTCTATTTCCAGTTTTTTAAGGAATCTCCACACTGTTCTCCATAGTGGCT
This sequence comes from Bos indicus, assembly GCF_029378745.1. Taxonomy (NCBI): domain Eukaryota; kingdom Metazoa; phylum Chordata; class Mammalia; order Artiodactyla; family Bovidae; genus Bos; species Bos indicus. The sequence continues at coordinate 20,271,023 of NC_091788.1, forward strand.
GTACTAGTTTGCATTCCCACCAACAGTGTAAGAGGGTTCCCTTTTCTCCACACCCTTTCCAGCATTTATTGCTTGTAGACTTTTGATCGCAGCCATTCTGAACACCTCCCATAATATTGGAAATAAAAGCAGAAATAAACAAATGGGACCTAATTAAACTTAAAAGCTTCTGCACAACAAAGGAAACTAAGCAAGGTGAAAAGACAGCCTTCAGAATGGGAGAAAATAATAGCAAATGAAGCAACTGACAAACAACTAATCTCAAAAATATACAAGCAACTCCTACAGCTCAATTCCAGAAAAATAAATGACCCAATCAAAAAATGGGTCAAAGAACTAAATAGAGATTTCTCCAAAGAAGACAGACAGATGGCTAACAAACACATGAAAAGATGCTCAACATCACTCATTATCAGAGAAATGACCAGGGATTAAACCTGCACCTATTGCATTGAAAGCTAGGAGTCTTAACCACTGGACTGCCAAGGAAGTCTCATGAATTTTTGATTTTTTTTTTTTGGTATAAATTTGAGAGAGGACTTAGTTTGAATAAGAAAGTCATATAATCTGGTTTGAAGGCAATGGCACCCCACTCCAGTACTCTTGCCTGGAAAATCCCATGGACGGAGGAGCCTGGTGGGCTGCAGTCCATGGGGTCACTAAGAGTCAGACATGACTGAGCGACTTCACTTTCACTTTTCACTTTCATGCATTGGAGAAGGAAATGGCAACCCACTCCAGCGTTCTTGCCTGGAGAATCCCAGGGACAGGGGAGCCTGGTGGGCTTCCATTTATGGGGTTGCACAGAGTTGGACACTACTGAAGCGACTTAGCAACAGCAGCAGCGGCATAATCTGTTTTATGTATTAAACTACCATTGTGATTACTTTGTGTAAATAGGCTTTACCACTAAGAGGAGCAACAGGGAGACTAGTTAGCAGGTTAATGTAGCAGAAGAGGTGAAAAATAATGGTGGATTAGACATAATGTTTTTGCAATGGCTGTGGTGAGATGGATTCAGTGATGTGATAGATTTTGAGATTGTAGTTGACAAGATATATGCTAATGGAATCACTGTGGAGTGTGGAAAAAAACAAAAATCGTCAAGGATGATTTCAGGTTTAAAGCAGTTATCATTTTGGAGTGTTTACTGTATGTCAGAATAGTAATTCAAAGAGGTGGGTATAATTATGATTAGTATCCCCATTACAGAGTTAAGTTTCCAGAGCCTGTACACTTACCCTCCATAATAGAATACCTTTTAGCAAAGCTAATATTACTAGCTAATAAATAGCACTCCTTAAAATATGATAAAAATAGCAATAATACAATCTGGTATTTGTGTGTGTGGCAGCTTTATAAAATTTAAGGTTCATGGAAGGCCCTATGAATATTCTTAACAGTTTAATCTGTTCTCTCCTACAAAAGAAGAAACTATCACAATTTTTACCTGGGCTGAAAGGAATTACTGAGAATGATTTTATTTATGTGTATTTTCCTAATGAGCATTTTGAGCCAAGAATAAAGACTAGTAGCTATTTCTAATTATTTTAAAAAGTATATGGTCTGCAATTTATTATTTTTTTCTTCTCTTTTTTATTTTTAATTATTTTAATTGGAGAACAATTACTTTGCATTATTGTGATTTTTTTTTTTTTGGCAATACATCAACATGAATTGGCCACAGTTATACCTGTGAACTCCCCTCCTACTTGCCTCCCCACCCTATCTATCTGGGTTGTCCCATAGCACCTGCTTTGGGTACCCTGCTTCTTGCATTGAACTTGCACTAGAAATCTGTTTTACATATGGCAATGTACATGTTTCAGTGGTATTCTCAAAAATCATCCCACTCTTGCCTTCTCTTGTTGTGTCCAAATGTCTGTTCTTTACATCTATGTTTCCTTTGTTGTAATTGATTAACGTTTCTTCAACTGACTAAGTTACATTTACCAATTCATTAGCTCCTATCTCAGCCCTGATATTAGACACATCCTAGCAAATACTTTCGGAGAAGGCAATGGCACCCCACTCCAGTACTCTTGCCTGGAAAATCCCATGGACGGAGGAGCCTGGTAGGCTGCAGTCCATGGGGTCTGGAAGAGTCGGACACGGGACATGACTGAGCGACTTCACTTTCACTTTTCACTTTCATGCATTGGAGGAGGAAGTGGCGACCCACTCCAGTGTTCTTGCCTGGAGAATCCCAGGGACGGGGGAGCCTGATGGGCTGCTGTCTGTGGGGTCGCACAGAGTCGGACACGACTGAAGCGACTTAGCAGCAGTAGCAGCAGCAGCAAATACTTTGGACAAAAAAAGATACTTAGTGCATTTACAAAAAATGCTTTTATTCCAAGTATTCCTCAGATTTCCTTTTATCAATTCAAATTAGTTCAAATCAGTTAATGTAACTCTACAATTGCTTTACTTTTTCAAGCATTTATGAATTTAATAAATATACCTAATTACTTCTATTAATAAAATATACTATTGTGCATTCACAACCCACTCCAATATTGGGCTTCCCTGGTGGCTCAGATGGTAAAGAATCTGCCTGCAATGCAGGAGACCTGGATTCAATCCCTGGGTCAGGAAGATCTGCTTGGAAAAGGAAATGCCTACCCACTCCAGCATTCTTGCCTGGAAAATTCCATGGACGGAGGAGCCTGGGAGGCTGCAGTCCAATGGGGTTGCAAAGTGTTGTGCACAACTGATAACTTTCCCTTTCATTTTCATTATTAAATTATAATATACTAAAAAGTTGTTATCTCTGAAGCTCAAACTGTTGATACCTCGGTTAGGATGTTCCAGCAGTCTTCATATTCTGTATTAACTTGATAAACTGCTGTAATTCCCTGGACCATAGATGCCTCATAATCAAATATTTCTTCAAAACTAAAATGCAGCTTTCTAAGTAGAAAGGTAACTTGAAATAAAGAATAATGTACATTTTTCAGTTGTTTACTTTCTCAACAGTGTGACTAGTCCTCACCTTGCTGCTGTTGCTGCTGCTAAGTCGCTTCAGTCGTGTCCGACTCTGTGCGACCCCATAGACGGCAGCCCACCAGGCTCCCCCGTCCCTGGGATTCTCCAGGCAAGAACACTGGAGTGGGTTGCCATTTCCTTCTCCAATGCATGAAAGTGAAAAGTGAAAGGGAAGTCGCTCAGTCGTGTCCGACTCTTAGCGACCCCATGGACTACAGCCTACCAGGCTCCTCCATCCATGGGATTTTTTAGGCAAGAGTACTGGAGTGGGGTACCATTGCCTTCTCCGAGTCCTCACCTTGGTTTCTAGTAAATCTGGACAAGGCCTTTGGTTTCCCATAGCAATGTCCTATACAAAATAGCTTTGCCGAAATAAATTCTGCTTCTAATTCAAGAAAATGAGCAGTTAAGAACTGGTGATAGGCTAGAATGTGAGTCTCTTTGTAGGACATTCACCCTCCAAGTTGTCTCATGCCACACTGTATGGATAGGACACAGCCCCCAAAGTCTGTGTGCACTTATCATCATTGTAGTCATACGTGTAGAGGATTTTACCCTCATTTAAGAGATGAGAGAAATGGGTTCACATGCCACACGTAGAAGCAGTGGTCTGAGTAGCTCAAAGCTGCATTTCTGGAACAAGTTTAAAATTTTCACCTCACCATTCCCTAGGGTGATCTAGGGAAGTTCATATGCTCTCTGCCTCTGAGTTTTTCCAATGGCAAATGAGGACAACAATACGAACAACTTAAAAAATTATGAAAATTATATAGTATGATAGATATAAGACCTCTTATCATATTGTGCAAAATCAAATTATCAATAAATGTTAGCTTTTGTTGTTCCCAGCAATTTATGCTGATGTCACAAAGTCAGTACATGGTTAAACTAGATCTTGAACTTAGGCCATTTTACTCTGTAGAGTTTTTATTGGCTCTATACCACAGCTGCTTTTACACAAATCATGTACTTTATTTTTAGTCATGACCATTATTTTGTATTACAGGAAAACTTTACTGCTACAGGGGTTAAGAGATATTCTATCAGTACTATAATTCTTCTTTATATCATGCTATACTTGCTGAATGCTAGGACCCTGGCTAAAGTTGTGAAGGTTACATCCCGGTTCTACAGCGGGCTGGTAATACTATTTTAACTTCTATGCATGAAAATTTTCTCCTTCAGAAAATAGGGACAAATATCCAAAAGACTTCTTTTGGAAATTAAATGAAAAGTAGGGTACGTATATATGAATATTATATATGTGCATGCAAATTGATATATGTATACATATGTATATACATATATAAAGGGCTTCCCTGCTGGCTCAGCAGTAAAGAATTCATCTGCCAGTACAGGAGATATTGGAGACACTTGGTCCATCCCTGGGTTCGGAAGATCCTTGCAAAAGGAAACGGCAACCCATTCCAGTGTTCTTAACCTGGGAAATCCCATGGACAGAGGAGCCTGGTGGGTTATAGTCCATGGGGTCTCAAGAGTTGGATACGACTTAGTGGGGTGAACTCTGGGAGTTGGTGATGGACAGAGAGACCTGGTGTGCTGCGATTCATGGGGTCGCAAAGAGTCAGACACAACTGAGTGACTGAACTGAACTAGTGACTAAACAGCAACAACAATGAACATGTATGTGTATGAGTGTCCCACATGTGAATCATGGTATGGATTTTGTATGGAATATGTTACATAAATATGAAATCCATACCATGAGTTTTCCATATATGAATATAAAATTCAACCATAATTCACATGTGGAATCCTCCTAAATCCTAATATAATCTGGTAAAATTTTTCAAGTTTTTGACATGGGGTATACTAGCTTGAACCTGAAGATCACTTTCTATTTTGGAATGAACCTACCCTGTTTTGTTCTGTTTTTGAATAAGTTTAGCTGGTAGGCTGCAGTCTGTGGGGTCGCTAAGGGTCAGACATGACTGAGCGACTTCACTTTCACTTTTCACTTTCATGCATTGGAGAAGGAAATGGCAACCCATTCCAGTGTTCTTGTCTGGAGAATCCCAGGGACGGGGGAGCCTGATCGACTGAAGTGACTTAGCAGCAGCAGCAGCAGCAGCAGGGAAGCAAATGGATGTTGGTTTCTTTCAAGATCTCATTTATGAACTAACCTTTTCTTGATCATTGATGAGCTATATAAACAAGCATCTCAATAATTGATGAAATAAATTGATCACAGTTTTTGTGATTGATCACAGAATGATTGATCATAATGATTGATTACAAAAATTCAAAGAAGGATTTTAAGGTTCAAGAGTATATATCTTTATTTCCTTTTTATAAAACTTTTGACAGTCTTGTATTAACTATCTAATTACTCTTAAGTGTGGCTGAAATGTCATCTTATAATAAAACACACCTTCTGGTGACTTTCTGAATTTTAGAATAGCAGCTGCTTTCACTGCTTGCTTTCTCATGCGTTTTCCTGAGTGATCCTCCCAATAACACTGAAAAGTACCATCTGCATGTTGTAGGTGTAAAAATTAAGGTATACAGTAAATAATGTGACTGTGTTTTAAGTGATTACAAGAAAAATCAATCTTATGTTTTTCTAGGTTGGTATAGCACCTTTTTTCCCTATGCTAAAATTGACCCTGTATTCATATTATTATTAATTTTGAAAGCTCCTAAACTTTGCAAATCTACCATAAAGCCTTAAACAATGATGCCATTGTCTGTTGATTAAATCTACTAATCATGTGGGGCTCAGTTAAGTTTGAATTTCATTATCAGGTATTGTTCCTGGCTGGTGTTTTCTGATTAGGTCATAAACTGCTGACAAAGGATTGAGACTGTCTTGGTGTTTGTACCTCTCTTTGTGTATAGATTGATACCAGTGATATGATAATTATATGGCATGTCTTTCAAGACTGAATGAAAATATCTAGGATTGGAAAGACATAGGTTTCAGAGCCATGCTAACTTGAGTTTAAATCTGATTTTTGCCACTGCTTATCTGAGTGACTTCTCATATTCTAGCTGTGTGACTTTAGGCAGTGTTGAAGTGAAGTGTTAGTTGCTCAGTTGTGTTCGACTCTTTGCAACACCATGGACTGTAGCCCTCCAGGCTCCTCTGTTCATGGAATTCTTCAGGTCAGAATACCAGAGTGGGTAGTCATTCCCTTCTCCAGGGGATCTTTCCAACCCAGGGATCAAACCCAGGTATCCTGAATTGTAGGTGGATTCCTTACCATCTGAATCACCAGGGAAGTCCATTTCTTCATCTATAAAGTGTGACTAATAATCCTTTTCTACCATAGCCATTACAGAAATTAAAATAACAAATTTACGCCAAATGCCAGCATTCCTGACTTATAAAAGGTGTGCAAACATTGTTAGTCTTTCCAATTCCATCATCTTTTTATATTTTAAGATAAATTTATTTCAATAAATAATTTTATTTTCAAACCAGTGTTCTACAGAACCACTAATGCTCTTGGTTTTGGATTCAGGTTATTCAATTTAAAAAAATAAATATGACTTTCATCCTTATAAGTGAATTTTGTTCTTTGGCTCTTATTTTCAATCAGAGCTTTAACTCTGCACTTTTCATTTAAATAATCTTAAAAAGATTTTGCCATGAAATTCATCTGAATATATAAAATATGTAAGAAAAGTATGAATGAGTCTGTATACATATTGCCTTTTAATAATCATAGACCATGAATATATAAGATGGATAGCCCCTAACAGCTTTCCGAGTGATTATATAAAGCTTTTGAATCCAAGTCATTAGGAAAATGGATGGTGGACAGCAAAGAGCCGTGGGTTATTGACATAGTTGGAAGACGTATTAAAAGAGAGAGCTGAAACTGGGTGGGAGATGCAGTATATAATCCACCTGCAATATAAGCAGTATATAGCTATTTTTCTAACTATAAATTATGCCAGCGGGCTCCTTTTAAAAATCAAATCTAATCACACTAAACTCTATGCTTTCAAAACATTTCTCAGGGTTTGTGTGTGTTGTCATAAATTATGAAGTCAGAGAAGCTTATTTTGAATAAAAGTCCTGATTCCAACAGAGATAAGCATGTGAAATGAAGTAAGATCCCATAGCACTTTTTAAGTGCTATGTCTTAGTTTCATTGTTTGTCCCGATTTCATTGTTTATAAAATCAGGATAACATTCATTTCTAATATACCCATCCTTCAGTTAAAAACAAAACAACAGTGAAAACAGACCTCCTTTTGTGCTTTATTTATGAAATAACTTTTATAATGAATCCAGTCACCTTATCTGAGCTCTTTATTTTTCAACTTTCTTAGCTCCTGATACCACATGTTCTGTCTTTATCCTTTGCATCTTAGACTTGATGGTTTAAAATGCTCCTCAGATATTGTTGTAGTTATTTCTGGAAACCGTGATTTGAACTTACTTCACCTGCTTCCTTTTGATCTGGATAAAACACTGGCAGACTATTGTTGCCCAGTCGTGGCCTACCAGATTTCCCCAGCTCCCACAAAATGGACAAATTCAGAAGAGATTGAAAATTGAGAAGTTGAGTCATAGCTGTTTTCAAATGAGTACAAAAGGACTCACATCCTATAAAATTTCACAGGGCTTATCTTAGACAGTGACGATGTTAATGTAAATGTTAATGCCAAACCTAAATAAACATGTTCAATTGCTCAGTCATGTCTGATATAAACATGAGCCACAAACATAACTTTATAATAGTTTCCTCTTTCCTTTCCTGTGAAATGAAAACCAACAATATCCTTATCCTTGTCATATGACTTAAAAGCATAGATTGATTCCTTATAGTACTTAGCTTTTAAGCCTTCTAAGCATCAACTTTCCTTTGCTAGCTTAGTAGTTTTCTTGTAAAAATTTAGAAAATAATTTATAGTTATCATATTTGACTCATTAGGGTTTTATACTGTTTTTCTTATTCTGACTGTAACAAAAAAAATCCGTATAAATCGCACAGCAAGCATATATTTATTTTTATAAAGGGAAACCTGCAACTCATTGTGATGGAAACAAATAATTTATGATCAACTACTGCTTCTCCTCCATCTTCTTCCTCCTCATCATCCTCTTTACAGGATAAACTTAGCTGTTAAACTAGGTCTTCTTAACGTGTACTGCCTTATTCCAAATCTCATTGTTTCTTTTTTTTTTTTTTTTTAGCTTTAGCTTTTTATTTATTTTTTTTAAAATTTTATTTTATTTTTAAACTTTACAATATTGTATTAGTTTTGCCAAATATCAAAATGAATCCGCCACAGGTATACATGTGTTCCCCATCCTGAACCCTCCTCCCTCCTCCCTCCCCATACCATCCCTCTGGGTCGTCCCAGTGCACTAGCCCCAAGCATCCAGTATCATGTATCGAACCTGGACTGGCAACTCGTTTCTTACATGATATTTTACATGTTTGAATGTCATTCTCCCAAATCTTACCACCCTCTCCCTCTCCTACAGAGTCCAAAAGACTGTTCTATACATCAGTGTCTCTTTTGCTGTCTCGTACACAGGGTTATTGTTTCCATCTTTCTAAATTCCATATATATGCGTTAGTATACTGTATTGGTGTTTTTCCTTGTGGCTTACTTCACTCTGTATAATAGGCTCCAGTTTCATCCACCTCATTAAAACTGATTCAAATGTATTCTTTTTAATGGCTGAGTAATACTCCATTGTGTATATGTACCACTGCTTTCTTATCCATTCATCTGCTGATGGACATCTAGGTTGCTTCCATGTCCTGGCTATTATAAACAGTGCTGTGATGAACATTGGGGTACACGTGTCTCTTTCCCTTCTAGTTTCCTCAGTGTGTATGCCCAGCAGTGGGATTGCTGGATCATAAGGCAGTTCTATTTCCAGTTTTTTAAGGAATCTCCACACTGTTCTCCATAGTGGCTGTACTAGTTTGCATTCCCACCAACAGTGTAAGAGAGTTCCCTTTTCTCCACACCCTCTCCAGCATTTATTATTTGTAGACTTTTGGATCGCAGCCATTCTGACTGGTGTGAAATGGTACCTCATAGTGGTTTTGATTTGCATTTCTCTGATAATGAGTGATGTTGAGCATCTTTTCATGTGTTTGTTAGCCATCTGTATGTCTTCTTTGGAGAAATGTCTATTTAGTTCTTTGGCCCATTTTTTGATTGGGTCGTTTATTTTTCTGGAGTTGAGCTGTAGGAGTTGCTTGTATATTTTTGAGATTAGTTGTTTGTCAGTTGCTTCATTTGCTATTATTTTCTCCCATTCTGAAGGCTGTCTTTTCACCTTGCTAATAGTTTCCTTTGATGTGCAGAAGCTTTTAAGGTTAATTAGGTCCCATTTGTTTATTTTTGCTTTTATTTCCAATATTCTGGGAGGTGGGTCATAGAGGATCCTGCTGTGATGTATGTCAGAGAGTGTTTTGCCTATGTTCTCCTCTAGGAGTTTTATAGTTTCTGGTCTTACGTTGAGATCTTTAATCCATTTTGAGTTTATTTTTGTGTATGGTGTTAGAAAGTGCTCTAGTTTCATTCTTTTACAAGTGGTTGACCAGATTTCCCAGCACCACTTGTTAAAGAGATTGTCTTTAATCCATTGTATATTCTTGCCTCCTTTGTCAAAGATAAGGTGTCCATATGTGCGTGGATTTATCTCTGGGCTTTCTATTTTATTCCATTGATCTATATTTCTGTCTTTGTGCCAGTACCATACTGTCTTGATAACTGTGGCTTTGTAGTAGAGCCTGAAGTCAGGTAGGTTGATTCCTCCAGTGCCATTCTTCTTTCTCAAGATCGCTTTGGCTATTCGAGGTTTTTTGTATTTCCATACAAATTGTGAAATTATTTGTTCTAGCTCTGTGAAGAATACTGTTGGTAGCTTGATAGGGATTGCGTTGAATCTATAAATTGCTTTGTGTAGTATACTCGTTTTCACTATATTGATTCTTCCAATTCATGAACATGGTATATTTCTCCATCTATTAGTGTCCTCTTTGATTTCTTTCACCAGTGTTTTATAGTTTTCTATATATAGGTCTTTAGTTTCTTTAGGTAGATATATTCCTAAGTATTTTATTCTTTCCATTGCAATGGTGAATGGAATTGTTTCCTTAATTTCTCTTTCTGTTTTCTCATTATTAGTGTATAGGAATGCAAGGGATTTCTGTGTGTTGATTTTATATCCTGCAACTTTACTATAGTCATTGATTATTTCTAGTAATTTTCTGGTGGAGTCTTTAGGGTTTTCTATGTAGAGGATCATGTCATCTGCAAATAGTGAGAGTTTTACTTCTTCTTTTCCAATTTGGATTCCTTTTATTTCTTTTTCTGCTCTGATTGCTGTGGCCAAAACTTCCAAAACTATGTTGAATAGTAATGGTGAAAGTGGGCACCCTTGTCTTGTTCCTGACTTCTCATTGTTTCTTGCTTGAATTATTATTTTTATATTTCTGTTTCTACCTTCATTAATCCACTATCTACATGTCCAATTTTACATCTTCTGTTTTGGTTTTTGTTTTTAAGATTCAGAAATTTAAAAAACATGTTGAAATGGTTCAAGGACCATAAAAATGACTAATATTCCTAATTTCAAAATAGGTTGTCTTAAATATTTTGATATATTTGCTTCTAACTTTGTTTATTTATATCATTATTTAAAAATGTCATTAGGGTGCTATATGAATGCAGTCAGTTCAGTTCAGTTGCTCAGTCATGTCTGACTCTTTGTGACCCCGTGGACTGCAGCATGCCAGACTTCCCTGTCTATCACCAACTCTTGGAGCTTATTCAAACTCATGTCCATCTAGTCAGTGATGTCATCCAACCATCTCATCCTCTGTCATCCCCTTCTCCTCCTGCCTTCAGTCTTTCCCAGCATCAGGGTTTTTTCCAATGAGTCAGTTCTTTGCATCAGGTGGCCAAAGTATTGGAGTTTCAGCTTCAGCATCAGTCCTTCCAATGAATATTCGGGACTGATTTCCTTTAGGATGGACTGGTTGGATTTCCTTGCAGTCCAAAGGATTCTCGAGTCTTCTTGAACACCACAGTTCAGAAGTATCAATTCTTTGATGCTCAGCTTGCTTTATAGTCCAACTCTCACATCCATACATGACTTCTGGAAAAACCATAGCTTTGACTAGACAGACCTTTGTTGGCAAATAATATGCTGTCTAGGTTGGTCATAGCTTTTCTTCCAGGGAGCAAGTGTCTTTTAATTTCATGGCTGAAGTTACCATCTTCAGTGATTTTGAATGCAATTGCTTTCTTTTAAAAAGTAGATCATTGCAAATAAAGCTGATTTGGACTTTCACTGGCCTAATATCATTTAACTGAGCACTTCTTAGAGGCAAAGTAGGTTAACCAAAACCTCCAGCTAAAATAAAGCTTTCATCAGCTTGTAACTGATGTATACAGGTAGATTCTGTTTTATGTATTATACTGTGATCCCATAGATGTAAATCCCTCTCATATTCTAAAAGCTTGCTGAATATCCATAACTAAACATACTTCTGTCCAGACAACTGACAAGTTGTCATAGTTGTCCAGACAACTTTATGTCTTTGTTCACAAAATCCTACTCTGTAGGTTCCTGAGAAATACTGTAGGAATCTTTTAGGCAAAGGTGATTCTGCTTCTTTCAAGACCTCTTTATGATCCTTTCTCTGTTATGGAAGTTTTCCTAGTGTTCTGAAGTTGTGAATTCTGTGTAGTCTCACCTGCTAGATTTTGAAGACCCTGAGAGCAGAGGGTTTTTTTCATGTTCATGTTACTCCTCAATCCAAAATGATATTGGATGATGGATCTCAACATGCTTAATAGTATAAAAAGTAGATAAAATGAGGATGATGAGTGCAAAGGATAATGGATGAGGTCAGTAAAAGTTTCAGCTTGGTATTTATTAACTTATATAATACAGTTTTAGGTAAGGTAATAGGGAGTAGGGATTAAAAAGTGGCAATGTTTCACAGGTTTCCTTCAGTGCTCATCTAATTCAGTAGATTTCCAGAAGTAAAATATTTGTTCTAGAGAGGAGATACTAAGAAAATGTTCTGTTGAGAAAAGTTAGATTTTAGAATTTTTTTCAAGTGCCTTTTCAAGTGTTGATACTCACTGTCCTCATAGGAAGAAAGATAATAAATGAATTGTCTGTTTCTGTAAACTATTTAGCAGTTGACAGTTCTAAAATAATTTCTTAAAATCTTGATCAAATTATACAAGAGTATTTTTGCTTGTTGTTTTCAGTTTTATGTAACCCCAACTGGAGTGTTTTAATTCCTTAAAGTGCAGAAAAATGACAACTTATTGATAGACAATCAATGTGAGTTTAATATGTATGTAGAATTAACTTTGAGAAACTATAAGTAATCATGTTTCTGGAGTTATATTGATTTGGTATTGGGGACTAATTTCAATAATTAACAATACTATAGTAATTCAATTGCAGTAAGATTGATATTAATCCAGTAAAAGGAGATTCGGTTATTTTGTGCTTCTAGGTCTTTAGAATTAATTTAACTATACTCATAGATTAGTTAGCTAAAGATTGAAGGAGAGGAATTGATTGATTAGAAAAAAAAGGCTGAATTGAGGAATTTGTTTAGCAATGTATGTATGTGGCTGTGTGGAAATACTGACTGATGACTTTTTGGAGAGACAGAAACTTTCACCAATAACAGAGCCAGCCTATGGGATACCAGCTGACCAGCAGTCAGGGACTTTTAAACTCAGTCAAGCCAGAAGTTTCCTTGAAGAGCTATATGGCAGTCTTACCCCTTAGATCTTCAGTACATTAAATGACAAAAGTACTTTTATTGAACTTGCCTGTGGTCTCATTTTGATTAAAAGTTCTTCTTCAGCATTTCAATGTGTTTTACAGCCTTGCCAGTTACCATCTCACTGCATATGGACTAATTTAAAAGATAAGTCACATGCTTAAATGTCTAATCCAGATAAAAGAGTTCTGATGAAATGAGTTCCAGAGATGGAATTACTTGGTGTCTCTTAAATGGCAGTATTAATCAAAAAGAAAATCTATTAAATTGGATGAAATAAAGGTCACTGTGTATCTGTCAGCTTTTCTAGGCAGCAAACAAATACAAAATTCTCATGGCTTAAGATATGCACATTTTCCCTCATGAATCTTTAGGTTAGCAGAAGTGTGATTGAGAATGTAGTTATGTTTCAGGCTACAAGTCAAACTTAGGTCTTTTCAATATGTTTTATGCTGGGGATCTGGTCAAAAGCAACCAAGATTTTTTTTTTCCTTGCAGATTGGAATATAAATGCTCAGCACATTTTGGGTCCCTATTTCTGTCAGTTCCATTAAGAGTTCCATGGTGAAAGCAAGTCACATGACCAAGGCCAAGATCAGTGAAGGGAGGAAGTAAATTCTGCCCATAATGGGAGGAGAAAGTAAATAAATCTTTGTTGATCAATTGCTATATTTAAAATGGATAACTAACAAGGACCCCCTGAAACACACAGGAAACTCTCCTCAATATTATGTAACAACCTAAATGGGAAAATAATTTGAAAAAGAATAGAAGTATATGTATAACTGAATCACTTTCCTGTACACCTGAAACTGTCACAACATTGTTAATCAACTGTACTCCAATATAAAATAAAAAGTTGAAAAATAAAAACTTTATCACATGTACTTAGTAAGTGAACTCAAAATAATAAACTGGCATTTTCAATGCCAATTTATAGGGAAAAACAAAACAAAATCTTAAAGTATTAGTTCACCTGCTCCACCTACCTGAGACCATTTACTGGGAAAAATTTTAAGAGTAGAGTAAGTAAGGTTAAGAGAGATTGCTATGGAATCACTGAAGTGAAACTGCTTCTAATGTCAGAATAATGCATCTGGCCACTCTGAATAGTTTATAAGCAGAAATTGTGTTTATTATTATTACTTGATTTTTCTTTGGATAAAATCACTATATGTAGCCAAATATCCAATATTTACTTTTAGAATAATGGAATCCTGAATATGCGGTCACAACGTACCAGAATAAAGACTGCATTTCTCAACCTTCCTTGCAGATAGACAAGTGCCAACTTTTTGTCAGTGAGATGTAAGCACAATAGATGTGTGGAAGTTTCTAGAAATTTCAAAGTTCAGCAGACATGTTCAAAGCAGAACAATCATATGAAAAAGCAAGGGCCCCTGAGGACTTTGTAAAAGAAAGCCCTGAGCAATATAACATCGTAATTTTACCTGAGGAGAAATCATAGTAGCAGCACGAACTTGGGTGTCTTGACTCTTGCGTTTTTATTCTTTCTCTTCTCTCTACTTTTCTTATTATGAACTTGTGAAACCTTTAAGATTTTCTTGCCCGCTTATTGCTGTTAGCATGTAAGGACTGTGACTATAACCTTACTTGCATAAAATTTAACTTGTAAATATTGATGCTCCTTGCTGGTCTTCTATTAACAGTGACTTCACTAGATTACTAATTTCAAGCTAGTAACTAGAAAGTAATTAGAAACAATAAACTCACCTAAAATTCCATGTTCAGGAAATATTCACTTTCCAAAGCTGTTTATCTTTTTTGAAAACAATTGTATAAGATATATTTTAATGATATATGTGAGAGGATTGTGTCAGCCATTCCATGTATTTATTCAAATTAAAAAACAAGGGGAAAAAAGCTCTCTTTCCAGTATTCTATTTTCATGAGGTATAGTCATGGGAACGCTTTAGATAGTGTTCTGACAAATAGTTACTACATTCCTTATGGTCAATATTTAATGGAAGTGACAAAATGATGTATATGCTGTGGCTTCATAAACTCACATACCACAATTTCCAGCAGATATTATAGCACCCTTTGCTGACTTCTTTTTCACCTGGTTAACTCTGGCTCATCTTTCAATCTTAGTTTTAACATCATTTCCTCTACATTTCTAAAATCTAGGTTGGATAGTTTTACTATTTGCTCTTATGGTCCATTGTATTGTTCTTGGTAAGGAAAATATTCTATTCTACTGTAACAGTCTCTTCTACCTTCTCCGTTTCACAAGAGTAGAACCTGTTTCTTATCCATTTAAAGTATTATCACTGGGATAATGATGTTTAATAATTTTACTTTATAGAATACATAAATAAAGCACTATATCAGTGAAAGCTAACTGAAAAAAAAAAGGATAAAACTTTATATACACAATACTACTAAGTTCCCAAAAGAAACTATGCAGAAATTGTTTAATCTCTATTTCACACATAGGATATTGGGGATTTAAAGTAATCTACCCAAATTATTGTATGATGGAGCCACAGACATAACCTCTATTTTGTATCAGAAAGCATAGCTTTTCTTCATCACCGACTATGACCTCCACTAACTTCTGCGTCTGTTTTTCTGTATCTTATATGCTTTTGGATTTTAGCCTTATATTATTTTTTTCTCCTTTCACATTCTCTATCAAATCTATTCCATAACTTCAGCCATCCTGTTTTTTCATGCCTGGTTCTCCTCATCTTCCCAGTTTTAGCCCTTCATCCTCAACTTCATGCTGGAAATTTCAATTTAAATATTTTCTTTAAAAATATATATTTAATTAATTTATTTGGCTGTGTGGATGTGGGGTCTTTGTTGCATCATGAGGGGTCTTTTGTTGTGGCACACAGACTCTAGTTGTGACACACCAGCTTGGTATTTGCAGCGCAGGGCCTTAGCTCCTCCACCACAGGGGATTTTTGTTCCTGACCAGGCATGGAACCTGTGTCCCCTGTGTTGCAAGGTGGATTCTTAACCACTGGACCATCAGTGAAAACCTGGAAATTTCAATTTAGATATATCATCTCTGGCAGAATTTAAAATAAATAAAACCTATAAAATCAATTTTATATGATACAGAAAGATGAATATGATAAAGGGACAGGTTATCTTTATTTGTTAAATTTGGAAGCCATTAATCAAAAGTGAAGAAATTATCTTTAAATTAAAGGGATCCTCTTTCACTGCCAGTATAGCTAGATCAACAGAGAATGATTATACAATTTGGAGAGAATACACAGAGCAAATAGCAGCAAGCTCTGGAGAGTAATAAGAGGCAGGCAGATTCTGATGGTGAGTGATCTGGAATGTTTCCTTTTTCCAGCTTATAACATCAGGATGGTGATACTGGAGGGAAAATAATAGTTTCTCTGTCCTGTTACTAGGATACCAAGTCACAGCAATCATGGTTGCTGGAAAGGGGCATGGGGCAATCTCAGAAGGATAAAAAGAACTGGAGAGGGATCTTTCAAATTCTGCTTGCCCGTATCTCTGCCTTATGGCAGAAGAATGCATGCCAAGAGGTGATATTTGAAGAGATATAAGCACAATTATGGAACAAACCATGTGGTTTTCCAAAAGAACAGCATTCCAGTCAAATAAAATTGAATTGAGAGAAGACTGGACTTATTTTGAGTTTCAGAAAGGTCAGAAAGGCTGTTAATCATGAAAGAGGAAAACAGTGGCACAAAGAAGACGAGATCAACACCAAATCTTTCAGTGTAAAGATAAACCATTAGATGATTTTGAGCAAGACTAAACATAATTTCACACATCTGGCTGAAGTTTAAACTGTTCAATATACAAGGCTAAATGCTGCAACAGAAAAAGTTTTAGAATTCTGTTCTAGTAGCCTAGGCTACAGGCTAAGGAGATTCTTAGATGCAGTAATAACTTGTTGAATTCAGAATGCACTTTGAACCTCTAGTATACAAACATGGTTTCAAACTATGCTGCAGTAAGTAACTTCGGAGAGATTACCCTAACAGTGCTGTGATACTTCACTTACTTAAATTGCATTCAAATCTAAAATCAGCTTCCTCTTTGACACTGATTAACTCTGAAGTGTCATCTTGGGAGGTATTCAATAAATGTTCATTTCTGAATGCTGTTTGTATTGTACAAGCATCCAGACTACCTGATCAGACTGACAAAAATTTAAATCCCTTCTTATGTTACTAGCTCTGTAAGTTTTGGCAAATTAAATAGCCCTCCTTTCCTAATCTTATCATGTGGGAAATATTTTTACCTTAGTCATTGTCCTCAGCATTAATTGGGACTATGTATGTGAAACGCTGGACATGGTCCCTGGCACTTGGTAGAAATTTAACAAATAAATGACTGATTATATTCAATCATTTGATACTAAGAGAATTGTCATTGAATATTGGCATGAATTACTTTCAAGGCTTTAATGTAAAACATTTTATGAAAGAAAGTTATCTTGATGTGCCCAGTGGTCATTTATTTTCCAAGCAACTGACAGAATGACTGGAATAAGAAGACACCACGCCGTGAATATAAAAGAAAAGAAAAATGCCGTGTCTTAAATTCTGCATTATTTTTCTTAAAGAAGTACTCTACAGTGTATAAGATCTAGATTATACAAAAACCAGGAAACCATAATAAATAATTTTAACAAGCTCCCTACTCTAAAAAGTACTGTTCCCTATTTTGAATCTTTCAAGAAGATTTTATGAAATTTGACTCAGATGCACTTGAGGCATTACTGGAAGGATATGTGATAAAATTCAGGACATATTAGAGCCTCAGGCTAGACGCTGGTCAAGTGATAATGATATGGTTAGAGGTAGCAAGGAATACTACCTTTCTTCAGAGCAGAAACATATGGTGTTAGTTGGAGAAGTCAGTGACCATGGTGGACTCATCACTATGTCTCTTGGTCTTGCTTTTAGAAATTGCATTAAGGATTATTTAATAAATTGAATAGAATATGATAAAAATTTGCCATATTCTTTTATTTTCCCCTCACCAGTTTGGGGATAAATAAAAATTGTGAGTCTAGAACTCATGAAATTTGAAAGAAAGTCTCAATCATGATTATAATTGAAAAGAATCTTGAGAGGAAAAAAATCTTAGTGATTCTAATCAGTTGATTATTACTTTTTTCAACAAGCTAAAAGAGAAAATGTAGATCTTTGCATTTGGATTATTATAGACATAAAGAGCACTATTAGAGGTCAGCAATTTAAACACATTAAATTTGTGTTTAAATGAAATCATAAATGACCCTTTTCTCTGTTTTAATTGATGTATAGTTGATTTAGAACCCTCCTGCCAATGCAGGAGACATAAGGGACATGGGTTGAATCCCTGGGTCAGGAAGATCCCCTGGAGGGGGGCATGGCAACCCAATCCAGTATTCTTGCCTGGAGAATCTCATGGACAGAGGAGTCTGGTGGGCTACAGTCCATGGGGCCACAAAGAGTCAGACACCACTGAAGCAACTTATCATGCATGCACATGCATTTTATCAATAAAAATTCTAATAATTTTTTTCAGCCCTTTAATGGTCTGTCTGTAGCTTCTTGCAGCAAAAACCATTGTTACAGCAGTTGTTCTACTATCTTAGAGTAATGACTGTGATAGTCCTAATGATGGTGATGAGGGTACTATAAACTAATGATTCTCAAACTTGTCTGCAAAACAGAATCATCAAAGGTATCTGTTAAACACATTAATGACTGCATCAACAATTTTGATTCACAATGTTTAAGTTGAAAATTAGTATCTCATATGTTTTTTTCAAAATATTTTGTTTTTAATTTTTAGAATATTATGTTGTACAACAGAGTGAATCAGCCATAATTCTACATGTATCCCCTCCTTGAGCCTCCCTCCCGTTCTCCATCCCACTCCTCTAGGTCATCACAGAGCACTAGACTGGGGTCCCTGTGCTATACAGCAACTTCTCACCAATTACTTATTTTATACAGGATAGTGTATATGTGTTGATGCTCCTTTTTCCATTCATCCCACTCCTCACTTCCCCCACTGTGTACAAGTCCATTGTCTACATTTGGGTCTCCATT
The DNA here is from genome assembly GCF_029378745.1 of Bos indicus. Classification (NCBI taxonomy): domain Eukaryota; kingdom Metazoa; phylum Chordata; class Mammalia; order Artiodactyla; family Bovidae; genus Bos; species Bos indicus. Next base: position 20,289,831 of record NC_091788.1, read on the forward strand.
CCTTGCCTACAAATAGGTTTATCAATAACCATTTTTCTAGATTCCATATACATGCTTTTATTTTAAGAAATGAGTGGTTTTCTTGTAGCTAGTATTTAAAAGCAATGGGTGTAGATAATTTTCAAGGACTTGAGCCTGTATGATGTTAAGCATGTTTTAGCATATTTATTGGATATTCTTTTCAAACATTGTGCAATCTGCTCATAAAAAATATTCACTTTCACTTTCTTATGGACTAATTTCTTGGTAGTCCTAAATTTGAAAAGAATTAAAAATGAATTCGTCATCATCATTTATTAATATTCGATTTTACTGTAACTTGTTTGACTTAATATCTTTCAGGAAAAAATGAGAAAGTCAGAATATCTAAATATAATGTTACATAATAATAAAGGGTAAAAAAGTTCATTCATTTTTATTTTACAAATTCTCTAAACTAAGATATTGCTAGCAAAAAATACTTTTTTTATTAAAAAATCTTTGCATTGTTACTCTACCATATAATTTAGTACTTCACATTGATAAAGCCTGTGATTCCCTAAGAGAATTAAAATGATGTTAACAGTACTTGTTTCTATGATTTAAGGTATGTAAAGATCTTAGACATAGAAGGAATTTAAGCAACCTAGTTCTTACTCCTTATTGTTTTGATTCACTATTTACAAGATGTGTTATCATTTTAAGTTAGAGCCTTTAAATTGTTTCCAATGTAAATGAATATAAGGATAGTATCAATAATTGTTTTAATGAAGTTGTTATAAGGGTCAGATATGAAAGTAAATATAAAGGTATGGTCCATGATAAGTATTTAATGAATGTTCTAGTTATTTTAATATTTTATATTTTAAGTGAAATGACTTTTGTCACTGCAACAAAAAGTTTCAATTAATGTCTAAAAAAGGCAATATGGTTAAATGGAAAAAATGTTGACATGGTATAACAATCATAACACAAGTGAGTCTGAGAAGTGGGTCTTCTTTTATCAGCTGTGTGACTTGCTTTATATATATATATATATATATATATGTAAAAAATGATTATAATAATACCTGAACTGCTACCCTACCTCATTAAAGTGCTCTGAGGTTTACATCAGGGATTGCATAGTAACCACTGATGCAAACTGTCCATTATGTTTTCATGTGTTTCCAGAGTTCTCACATAACATGTTAATTGGAATAAGCATCTGTCAGTACTGGAAAGTCACCAATCAAGACAGGAGAATAAAAGTGAAATGGTAGTAGCTTTCATTGGAAAAGCACCTTATGGTAAAGTTTGGAAGTAAGGTGATGTAAGACAGAAGGTGCAGTTTGGGTGTGTTAAATTGATGAGGGAAGATATAGTGGGAAGATACATGAGGGAAATCTATGCTTGGCTTCTAGCTTCAGAAAAATTCTGGAATTCACTTTTGGTTTCTAAAATTCCAGAAATCTGAAGTAAATTTAAAAAAAATTATACTAAATTATTGTGCGCCTCTGATTATTTGTAATGAATATCATTTTCACCAATAATATGCAAATAAATTGCTTAAAAATTGCTCACATTATGAAATTCATGCTTTCATTTGTTTTTGCGACTGTCCTGCTCCAATTAACTTCAGGAGATCATACAGAGTAATTTATGGCAATTACTGTAACCTAGATTCAAGAAAAAGATGAAATTCTTTAGCAGCCCATCACATTTATGTTCATGGGAAAGGTTTCTAATATTTGTGCCTATTATCTTGTGAAATTGTTTTTTCATGGCAAAGACTCTATAAATCATAAGTTTTAACAAATGATTGCTTTCTCACAGCATTATGAGTCCCAGAGGTGCTCAGGGCAACTGGGTAACTGACAAGATTTCAATACAATTTTTACACAGTATTTTTGCTGTTTATAGCATGCAAAATACAATATTTGTGATTTCTCTGAGTCTATTACTGACAATATAATTTCACACTATTTCCTTGTTGTTTTATGTTTTATATTACTTTAAAATTTAGAATTCTATCAATAATGATTGCTTTTTATCTAAGTCATAGGAAATAGTGTGTTTGTATAAAATCAGGTTCCTTGTAACTGGGAACAAATGGAGTGAGCCTAGCAATTGTTCACTAGGATGGAATGAATTGACCCCTAAGTTGGGCCCATGAAACACTGCAAGACTTTCATTTAGTTGGTTTTGCTGTTATGTCAGTTGAATAAAACACATTCACATGCCTGATAAAAATATGTGCATAAACTATCTCTATGCTAAGTTGCTCAGTCGTGTTCAACTCTTTGCAACCTTGTAGACTGTAGCCCACCAGGCTCCTCTGTCCATGGGATTCTCCAGGCAAGAATACTGGAGTGGGTACCCACTCCTTTCTCCAACAGATCTGCCCAACTCCAGCATTAAATCCACAATTCTTACATCTCTTGTATTGGCAGGTGGTTTCTTTTCTACTAACACCATTTGTTGTTAATATATTAGCTTATTGGATAATTTTCACCAGTCTTCAATATAAACAGTAAATCCTAAAAGTCATAGTTGAACCCTAGATTGAATGTCCTTCACTTACTTCTTCAGATAAACCTTCTACCATTTTCTGCTGAGTGGTGCTCAGGGTGGACTACATTCATTACTCCTAGGTTTCTGGTTTCTGACAGGGAGGAACAATAATATGTAGGATAGAGAGAAACTAATGAGGTCTGGAAATTCATTTCCTTAGCTTCTTCCCCTGGAGAATTTCCCCAGGAAACAGCATTTCTAAGGTCAAAGACCATAATCCTGCTCCACTTGTATCTGAATCCCCATTCAGATTAATTCTTTCCAGTGGTGGTTCAGATGATTAAGCATCTGCCTGCAATGCAGGAGACCAGGGTTCAGTCCTTGAGTCAGGAAGATCCCTTGGAGAAGGAAATGACACCCCACTCCAGTATTTTTGCCTGGAGAATTCCATGAGCAGAGGAACCTGGCAGGCTACAGTCCATGGAGTCCCAAAGAGTTGGACATGACTGAGGGCCTTTCACTAACCCGTAGGATGGTCATGGTGCCCTGCTGAACTTGCCTGTGTGGTTTACCCTCATCCTCACACACCTTTGAAAATAGTCTCCTTAATATAAACTCTGTAAATTACCTAAATTGATAGCTTTTTTCCTTTTGCCATGTCTAGGACTGATACAACCCATGTTTTGTTTTGTTTTGTTTTTTACTGTCATTTCTTTAAACACAAAATGTTCATCTTCTTCTGGACTCTCTTCTACTTTCCATATATCGTATCTTGATATACAACATTAAAGAGATGAAAATATGAATTCTGAGAATCATTGTAGATTCCTTCCTCTCTTGGACTCTTACAATCAGCATCTTACTGCTGGTGGTTTATTGAATATGCCCTCAAATGTGGTTCCTTACCTTGAAATGCCTTTTCCTTATCTGTTTTCTTGGAAAACTATTTTTCCTTCAAATTGAAGATCAGATAGAAGTTCTTCCATTGAGCTGTCTTGAAAGTCTTCTCCCATTCCAAGTTCAAATAATCATTCCTTCTTTCTTTAGATCTATATTTTTGCTTTTTATTTTACTCTGATCACATCATACTGTATTTTGTTTACTTATATATTAGTTTACTCAAACCAATAAGATGGTTCCTTGAAGGTAGAAATAGGTCTTACTCATTTTTCTACCCCAGAAGATCAGCCTAAAACTTGATATGAAGTAAGTGCTCAATAAGTGTTTTCTAAATAAGATTACTATAAGTTAATATAGAGTTTATTGTCTTCTTGCCACTTCTGGGGTTGTTAGGATACAGCTGATTTCTCTGGGTGAACATCTTGACTGATACTGTTTACCCGGGGCTGGTGGTGGAGAAAGGGCAGCAATCAGGAAATCAAGTGGGTAAGAGATACTGAGATCTCATATTCCAGCATACTCTCCAAACTCCAAAACCCTGGATTCTTTTATTTTTGAATTAACTTTTATTGGAGTACAGTTGCTTTACAATGTTGTGTTCTTTCTATTTTATAGCAAAGTGAATCAGCTACATGTATTCACACATTCCTTCGCTTTTGTATTTCCTTCTAACTTAGGTCACTACAGAGCACTGAGTAGGGTTCCTGAACTATGCAGTAGGCTCTCACTGGTTATCTATTTTGTACATAGTATCAAGAGTGTATGTATATGGAATTTAGAAAGATGGTAACAATAACCTGGTGTACGAGACAGCAAAAGAGACGCTGATGTATAGAACAGTCTTATGGACTCTGTGGGAGAGGGAGAGGGTGGGAAGATTTGGGAGAGTGACATTGAAACATGTAGAATATCTTGTAAGAAACGAGTTGCCAGTCCAGGTTCGATGCGTGATACTGGATGCTTGGGGCTGGTGCACCGGGACGACCCAGAGGGATGGTGTGGGGAGGGAGGAGGGAGGAGGGTTCAGGATGGGGAACACATGTATGCCTGTGGCGGATTCATTTTGATATTTGGCAAAACTAATATAATTATGTAAAGTTTAAAAATAAAATTAAAAAAAAAAAGAGTGTATGTATGTTAATCCTAAAGTTCCAATTTTTTCCACCCCCTGTCCTTGATGTCCCTATATTTGTTCTCTACATCTATGTGTCTATTTCCATTTTGCAGATGAGACCATCTAAACCATTTTTCTAGATTCCACATATATGTATAAATATTCGATATTTGTTGTTTCTCTTTCTGACTTATTTCACTCTGTATCACAGTCTCTTAAAAAACCCTGAATTCTTGTATGTTACAGAGATTGGCTATAGTAGATACGCTCTTCTTGACTTATGGAAATTTTAGTGATTCCTTTCCTTTGATAACATTTTTTTTAAAAATAGCCTATAAAATGAACCAAAATATAACTATGTTGACAGATCCTAGAAAACTGAAATTAGAAAATTAGCATTTCCCAGTAAGAAACATTTATTGAATCTATTCTATTCATCTAGTTTATAAGTTTATAGAAATAATCACATTATTAAGTATCACTTGCAGTTTGAAAGTGTGTAGTGACAATATTATAAAGTTTACAAGATAGTCCTGTTGTTCCAAATAAATAAAATCATTTTTAAAAAATTATTGATCCCTTACTATATAGCAGGCTCTGTACCTAAGGATCAGGACAGTGGTTCTACTTTTCATGACCTCATCATGATACAAGGGCAGAGGGGAAGGTACACAGATAGTTAGCCATGATAATGCCGTGACTTTAGTGATAGAGTCTCATGGATAGAATTATGAAGAAACTAAGATTTGCCATTCCACCTTTTAAAGAAAAAGATGCCATGACTTTTCTCCAGCAAAATGAACAATAGAAGTATTTCAGGAATATTGATGCTCCCAAACTTTAGACAAAGGAAAAAGCTGGTATCTTTCTCTCTTTTGAAATTATTGCTTTTATTTATTTATTGAAGTATAGTTGATGGATAATATATATGTTGTATATATTAATAATATGTATGTTACAAGTGTGTAATGTAGTGATTCACAATTTATAGCAGTTACACTCCATTTATGATTATTATGAAATACTGGCTATATTTCCTATGTTATATAATATATCCTTGTAGCTTATTTTATACCTAATAGTTTGTACCTGTTAATTCCCCACTCCTGTGTTGCCCTTCCCCACTTCCTTCTCCACACTGGTAACCACTAGTTTATTCTCTGTGTGGGTGAGTCTGCTTCTGTTTTGTTATATTCACTGGCTTTTTGTACTTTTTAGATTGAAGAGGCTGTTCTCCTTGTGATAGTGTTCACCTGTGTTACACCCTATCCCCAGCTTAAATTCCCACAGATACTCATTACGATCACTCCCTTGCATTTCATGCTAAATTCTTTTTCATTTATTTTTACTCCCCTGGCAAGATGACAGCCCTCATAACATTCAACTCGGTCTATTCTGAGCTGCAGCTGCATGTTTCCTGGGAGCAGTGAACGGATTTCATTCTGAATTCATTATCACTAAACACTGACCTCATGTGGGCTTTAATATTGCCCACTGGCCATATGATAAGCCTCATACCTGTTTTTCCCCCTATTCTTCTAGATGACTGTTCCATTTCCTTGTCTCCTCCCAGGTTTCCAGCAACAAGTCCTCTCTGTCATTCTCAGGTGATGATCTTCTTCTCTACTTAATGAATAAAAATCAAAGCATCCTGAACAAAACTCTACCTGCTCTAACTTAGGGTTCACTTCTCCAATTCCAAAATCCTCAGTTTCTTTTTTCTGATGTTAAAATTTTTTTTTCATAGCACAAATCACCATTTGCACATCACTTTAAGAAAAAAAAATTAACTTCTATACCTCAATTGTCTAAAGCAGTTCCACACTTATGGTAATATTAATAGCAAAATAGCTGTAGAATGAATAAGGGAGATGGGTAATGCTTTGTACACTAAGATCTAGGAATCTATGAGGGTGCTATGGGCTGAGGGAGGGAGCAGAAGTTATTCTGGCCTCCACACCCATTCCCAGCAGAACAGCTTCAAATCTGGCAGCGTTATCCTCAGCTTTCAGGTGTCTGGCTTGGGTGACTCTCCCAACAGAGCATAACCTGCACAGTGTTTCTCAGTTTGCAGTACAAAGAATCTTCTAGAGGACAATAACAAAAAATATAGACTCTCATTCCCTGACTCACCAGAAATTCTAGTTTGGAAGTTCTGCATCGTAAGGAATTCTGCTCCAGGTTGTTCCAGGTCTAAAGTTTGAGAAACACTGCCTTCAAGAATTTAAGACAAAGTTTTAAACGGGATTTTAATTCCACTGCTGCAAATATTTATTGACAGATACTGTCATTCCAGCATCAAAAAGGCAACGAAGGGCCAGCATTATCACCCTTACTGTTTTTATTTTCTTTTCAAAGCCATGCCCCTGCATGCAGAGTTTAGAACCGTCTCAAATTTGGGGTAAAGGGTCAATGTCTTAAATAATTACAAAAGAAAACAAGTGATTAATCAGCAAAGTGAAGATTTCCAAATAATGAAATTTGCTACTTTCTCTAGCGTCAGGAAAAGCATCCATGCCTCAGTTTTAATTAACATTAAATACATCTGTAGTATCATGTACCCCTAATATATCATTCTTCATAGCTCAACACTCAAACTAATTTAGGGAAAAAATATTAATGGATTTGGGAATGCACTTTCTTCAAAAAGCTAGAGTGAAGAAAAGGGCAGACTTAGCAAGAAGTCAGTTCCCTTTCAGAGAAGGCAATGGCACCCCACTCTAGTACTCTTGCCTGGAAAATCCCATGGACGGATGAGCCTGGTAGGCTGCAGTCCATGAGGTCACTAAGAGTTGGACACGACTGAGCGACTTCACTTTGACTTTTCACTTTCTTGCACTGGAGAAGGAAATGGCAACCCACTCCAGTATTCTTGTCTGGATAATCCCAGGGATAGGGGAGCCTGGCGGGCTGCCATCTATGGGGCCTCACAGAGTCAGACAAGACTGAAGCGACTTAGCAGCAGCAGCAGCAGTTCCCTTTTGATACTTAAGCATGCTCTGGTAACCTCAAATTGAGAAGCATGGATGACAAAGAGTTGATCACATCTCACCTAAGGATTAAAAAAAAAATGAAAAGTTTTACATTCTCAGGAAAAAAAAAAAAGTCTTACATTCTTATGAAAAACAAATTACTTTCATTTGCATATTAGTGAGTCATCATTATTGAGATGCTAGACATCACAGGAAATGACTGAACATTGTGGTTGTGACTCCAAGATGAAGTAAATCAGTAGAGGGGGCTGTAAGCAGAAGAAATCACTGGAGGAGAGAACTTTGAGCTCTTGTAGCTACTCATGACTGACTCACTATATCAAGAGGGTCCCAGATTTGTGGGACAGGAATAGAGATGCAGACATAGAGAAAGGACTTGGGGACACGGCAAAGGAAGCAGGGAGCAAATTGGCAGATTAGGATTGTCATATAGAGATTATTTTATACACATATATGCACTATATGCACACATATACATACGTGACACACATGTGTGAAATAGATAGTTAGTGGGAAGCTGCAGTATAGCACAGGGCACTCAGCTTGGTGCTCTGTGATGACCTAGATGGGTGGGGTGGGGTGTGGGAGGGAGGTTCACGAGGGAAAGGAGAGATATATATATATGTGTATATATATGCTTTTAGCTGGTTCATGTAGTTTTACTTAGAAACTAACACAGCATTGTAAAGCATTTATACTCCAATTGGAAAAAAAACAAAACAGTGAACAATAAGGCCCTACTGCATAGTACAGGGAACTATGTTCAATATCCTGCAGTAAAGCATAATGGAAATAAAAATAAAATATATATGTATGCATGTATAATATACATATCACTTTGTACAGCAGTAATTAGCACATTATAAATCAACTAGACTTCAATAAAATATAAAAAAAGGAAAAAAAAAAATCCCAGATGATGACTCTCAGCAAGGATAGTGATTCTGATTCATAAAAAGGCCCAGCTGTATGAAGCAGGATAATTTATAAATGTTTCAATGTGTGAGAAAGGCTATCATCAATTTGCAAGTTGTGACAACAGTGCCAGAGGAAAAGTCTCATAATAAACAGGGAAGCGATCTAGCACCTTTTAGACACCTCTTCTCATGTCTATGTGTTTCTCAAATGGTCACTGGTACTTCCATGATGCCTCCAAAAATGCAGTACCATTTTTCATTTACTCATCCCTTTATTTATCAAGTGTTTATTAAACTTAATAAACAAGGACTTCCTTTGTGACTCAGCTGGTAAAGAATCCGCCTACAATGTGGGAGATCTGGGTTCAATCCCTGGGTTGGAAAGATCCCGTGGAGAAGGGAAAGGCTACCCACTCCAGTATTCTGGCCTGGAGAATTCCATGGACTGTATAGCCCATGGGGTCGAAAAGAGTCGGACATGACTGAAGAACTTCTACTTTCTTTTCCTTTCTATTAAACTTAAAATATGACTGTATATATAACTCACAGCACTGGTACTGGCATCACAGTTCAACAACATTCTTATGATAGTCTCTGTTCAAAGGAGGGATATTTTTGCCAATTACTAATTACTAAGCCTGTTATTTTGTATATGACTCATTCAGTATAAGAAAGCCAGACTTCATTCCTTCATTTATGGTCTTATAGGCTGTTTAAATTTGTACTCCTGTGTTTCCCACACCTTCCTTCATTTTTCTCCTTATTCCTCTCATACCATTCATAAGCACACAAACATATATACACATACATAAAAACAAGTGCCATTCTGTCCACTCCTCCATGTGAATATGAAGATGAATCCAAGAATCCTGCCAAAATTTACCTAGATCTTTCAGCTTTAAAAAATAAGATCTATCTCACTTAGCATAATATCCTGCAAGTTCGTCCATATTGCCACAAATGGCAGGACTTCCTTTTTTAATACTGCACAATATTTCATTGTATATGTATATTCCACATTTTTTTCAACTTTTCATGTGTCAGTGGACATTTCAAGTTGTTTCTCTGTCTGAGATCTCATGCATGAATGTGGGAATACAGATATCTATTCAATATCCTGATTTCATTTTTTAAGAGATATATCTAAAGTGGTATTGTTGGATCATATCATAGTTCTACTTTTAGCTTTTTGAGGAATTCCCATACTGTTTCTTATACTGGGCTGGCACCATTTAAATTCCCACCAGTAGTGTATAAAGATTCTACTTTCTCTACATCCTCACCATTTGTTATCATTATGCTAGTAAAATAAGCCAGACACCGAAAAACAAGTACTGCATGTTATCACTTAAATGTTTAATCCAAAATAGAAAAATTCATACTAAAAAAAGTAGAATAGTGGTTGCCAGGGACATGGTGCAACAGGAAATAGGGAGATATTGGTCAAAGACTACAAACTTTCAGCTATGCAAGGTGAATAAATCTAAGTTGAATATGCAATATGGTGACTATAATTTACAGTACTCTATTGTATACTTGAAATTAGCTAAGTGAGTAGATCTTAAGTGTTTTCACAACCCAAACAAATTTTTAAAAATAGAAAGAATGAGTAAGCTATCTATGTGAGGTAATAGCTATGTTAATTAACTTGATTATAGTAATCATTTCACAGTTCATGCATATAAGAAGACATCAGGTTTATCACATTATCTATATACACTTTTTATTTGCAAATTCTGTCTCAATAAAACTGAAAAATGAATGAGTGAATGAATGAATGAGTGAAAATAAGAAAGACTAGACCAAGGTCCCTTGGTTGCTAGGGGGGATCAGAAGCCCTATGCCAAGGTCAGAGTTCAGTAGAGAAATGAAATGAAGGAGAATTGTATTTCTTGGGCATCTTAGATACCAGTGCACAGGTGACTGTGATTCTCTCAATCCTTAGCACCAGAATGAGGAGGAAACAGTTACACTCTCTGGTTTTTGGGTCAAGGACATCACCACCAGGGGCCTTGCTGTGACCAGCATGATGAGTCGCCTTCGGACCCTACAAACATCCACTGTTAGGGCTCCTACTACTGTTGGATGGCATCACCGACTCAGTGCACATGAGTTTGAGTAAACTCTGGGAGTTGGCGGTGGACAGGGAGGCCTGGCATACTGCAGTCCATGGGGTCACAAAGAGTCGGACATGACTGAGTGATTGAACTGACTGACTGACTACTGATAGAAATATATTGTCTGTGTGCAGTTCTGCTCCTGCTTTCCCTCTGTCCCTGATGGAATTGGTGTTCTTAGGGACATCTTAATAAGGCATGTTCAGTTCAGTTCAGTTGCTCAGTCATGTCCAACTCTTTGCAACCCCACGAACTGCAGCATGCCAGGCCTCCTTGTCCATCACCAACTCCCGGAGCCTTCCCAAACTCATGTCCATTGAGTTGGTGATGCCATTCAACCATCTCATCCTCTGTTGTCTGCTTCTCCTCCCGCCTTCAATGTTTCCCAGCGTCAGGGTCTTTTCAAATGAGTTAGCTCTTCAAATCAGGTGGCCAAATATTGGAGTTGCAGCTTCAACATCAGTCCTTCCAATGAACACCCAGGACTGATCTCCTTTAGGATAGACTAGTTGGATCTCCTTGCGGTCCAAGGGACTCTGAAGAGTCTTCTCCAACACCACAGTTCAAAAGCATCAGTTCTTCGGTGCTCAGCTTTCTTTATAGTTCAACTCTCACATCCGTACACGACTACTGGAAAAACCATAGCCTCGACTAGATGGATCTTTGTTGGCAAAGTAATGTCTCTGCTTTTTAATATGCTGTCTAGGTTGGTCATAACTTTTCTTCCAAGGAGTGTCTTTTAATTTCATGGCTGCAGTCACCATCTGCAGAGATTTTGGAGCCCCAAAAAATAAAGTCTGCCACTGTTTCCACTGTTTCCCCATGTATTTGCTATGAAGTGATGAGACCAGATGCCATGATCTTAGTTTTCTGAATGTTGAGCTTTGAGCCAACTTTTTCACTTTCCTCTTTCACTTTCATCAAGAGTTTAGAACTCATTAGTTCTTCTTCACTTTCTGCCATAAGGGTGGTGCCATCTGCATATCTGAGGTTATTGATATTTCTCCCGGCAATCTTGATTCCAGCTTGTGCTTCCTCCAGCCCAATGTTTCTCATGATGTACTCTGCATATAAGTAAATAAGCAGGATGACAGTATAGCCTTGAGGTACTCCTTTTCCTATTTGGAACCAGTCTGTTGTTCCACGTCCAGTTATAACTGTTGCTTCCTGACCTGCATACAGGTTTCTCAAGAGGCAGGTCAGGTGGTCTGATATTCCCATCTCCTGAAGAATTTTCCACAGTTTATTGTGATCCATACAGTCAAAAGCTTTGGCATAGTCAATAAAGCAGAAATAGATATTTTTTGGAACTTTCTTGCTTTTTTGATGATCCAGTGGATGTTGCCAATTTGATCTCTTGTCCTCTGCCTTTTCTAAAACCAGCTTGAACATCTGGAAGTTCATGGTTCACGTATTGCTGAAGCCTGGCTTGGAGAATTTTGAGCATTACTTTACTAGCGTGTGAAATGAGTGCAAGTGTGTGATAGTTTGAACATTCTTTGACATTGCCTTTCTTTGGCATTGGAATGAAAACTGACCTTTTCCAATCCTGTGGCCACTGCTGAGTTTTCCAAATTTGCTGACATATTGAGTGCAGCACTTTCACAGCATCATCTTTCAGGATTTGGAATAGTTCAACTGGAATACCATCACCTCCACTAGCTTTGTTCCTAGTGATGCTTCCTAAGGCCCACTTGACTACACATTCCAGGATGTCTGGCTCTACGTGAGTGATCATACCATTGTGATTATCTGGGTCAGGAAGATCTTTTTTGTATAGTTCTTCTGTGTATTCTTGCCACCTCTTCTTAATATCTTCTGCTTCTGTCAGGTCCATACCATTTCTGTCCTTTATTGAGCCCATCATTGCATGAAATGTTCCTTTGGTATCTCGGATTTTCTTGAATAGATCTCTAGTCTTTCCCATTCTGTTGTTTTCCTCTATTTTTTGCATTGATCACTGAGGAAGGCTTTCTTATCTCTTTTTGCTATTCTTGGAACTCTGTATTCAAATGGGTATATCTTTCCTTTTCTTCTTTGCTTTTCACTTCTCTTCACAGCTATTTGTAAGGCCTACTCAGACAGCCATTTTGCTTTTTTGCATTTCTTTTTCTTGGGAATGGTCTCGATCCCTGTCTCCTGTACAATGTCATGTGGAAGACCATAAAACTACCTGACTACCAGAATCTGATATCATTGTCTTCCCAAAATGATTCAATTTGAGAAAGACCTGTCCCTTACAGTAAAAGATGTGAAGGTAGATTCCCAGTAAGAATGCTTGGCACGCTAGGTAGAGATTTTTGGTATGGATGACTGTCCAGACCACCCCAGCAAGTGAGCTGTACTCTATTGATCTGTGAGCTGCAGTTAATAGTCTGGGTGTTTGGTTAGTCTACTGACAGGCCTCAAAATGACCTATAAAGTGAGTCACCCTGTGGGGCTGAGTGAAAAGTGAAAGTCACTCAGTCGTGTCCTACTCTTTGCAACCCCATGGACTGTAGAGTCCGTGGAATTCTCCAGGCCAAAATACTGGAGTGGGTAGCTATTTCCTTCTCCAGGGGATTTTCCCACCCCAGGGGTTGAACCCAGTTCTCCCCCATTGCAGGCGGATTCTTTACCAGCTGAGCCACCAGTGGGGCTGAGACATTTGGATAAAAACCAACTTTGTTCCCAATAAATTTATTAGATTACCCATGTGGATAATAATAATTGCCCATGTGGATACTTACCAGAAAAGTGTCTACACTGAAAAAAGAAGACATAACCAAGGAATAGAACACTTTTTTAGCTAAATGCATACAGTGAATTTAAGCTCCAGATCAAGTATGTGCTCAACTCACCAATTCCAGTTAGTTGCTAGATCCACCAGAGAAAATGCAGATACAGTCCTAGACAGGGCCTACATGCATGGATTGCCACTGGAGTTAGAAAGTGTCAAAATGGTTGGAAAAGCTGTTCAACCACCTAGGCCCTGGGTAATGCTAAAAATACTGTCCATGGCTAGATCCATGGAGACAAGTCTAGCACATTCTCAGCTTGTAGATTGTATTGAGTTTCTCATTCTGTCCAGAGGGCACTGGATTGTAACTGCAATCAACACTTTCTCTGACTTTGGCCTAGTCACATGCATAATTCCATTTACTCTGGCCACACTGTCCAGACCTTACAAGACCACATTTGTTTTCTTTTTGGTTTCTCAGAGCACTACCTTCTATAATGACCCCAGATTTATTTACATCTCAGATTATTCAACAATGGGTCCTATCCTGAGGTAGACAATGGATCCTCTGTGCTTCAGATCAATGCAGAACCACAAAGGTGATTGAGTAGTGTTTAAATGAACAGAAAAGAGACAAGCTTAGGTGGCTGAAAGAAAGAGACAAGATAACCGAAGCCTGAACTACATATCTCAGGCAAGCAATCCTGAAATCCCTGAAAATCCCTCATTTGTAACTTGCTTAATCAGGTTATCTTTCCCCTTCCTTCAACAGCACACCCTCAGTCTCTATGGAGGACACTACAAGAGCCTTCCATCACTTTTGACCCCTTCTCAAAGACTGGGAATTTAGGGTAGCTACAGGAAGTCGCTGACGACCTTCACATTGTGAACTTCCAAAAATGTGAATGCACGTGTCAGCTGCTGTAAGCCAGTTGTTATACTGTATTATTGTACTTTTCAAGGTACTGTTAAGATTTAAAATGGCAACCTGTTCCTGATAAGGTTGGGAGCAAGTGGAACTACCGAAGAGGGGGTGTGGGATCTGTGTTGCTGTGGTAGCAGCTTTCTCGTCTCCTATACTGCCTCCCGTCTTAAGGTGTGATTGCCATTCCTCAAGGGGCACCTGAATCATTGAAGCCGACAAAGTCGATTAATCCATTATTAGGCTGTTCTCTACCCCTGAGGACCGATCTTCCTGCTTAGGGTGATTTTAACCATCATCCAGGTCTGCTAGTGCCTCTGACATATTCACTGATTAGGCTTATACCCCCACAATTTCTGGCTCATTTGAGTCTGTGATGAGATGCCTTATGGTTCTCAGTTGGATCCTGAAAATCAGGACATAGATTTGAAGAGGTAGACTCCATGCGTAAATCCTATCTGTGATTTCTCAGACCTCATTATAGGCAAAACTTTGCCTGGAGGGCCTCATGGAAGCAACCCTTCCTACACCAGAACTGGTACACAGCTGATGCACTGCAATATTTTTGGAGGGAATTGCAATCAAAAACTCAGGTCCTGCAAACCTTGATTTGGTCATGCACATAGCTATGTTCCTAGTCCAGTTGCCTCCATTGGAATGGCTTCTAATTTGGGACTTCTGCTGAGTCAGTTTTCTCTACTCTATACTTTTTCACTTCTATTTCTTTTCCCTTTCTCCCCGCTATGTCTCTGGGTTTATTAAAAACAGTAGGCTTTTGTTCAAGTGTCCTCAGCAGTGGCAAAATTCCCCCAATTGCATTGTGTAATCTGATCCTTGCCTGACAGGTGCAGTTCTATTGGGAAAATGCAAAATTCAGGGCCAGTACTTCTTTTTGCCTCTTGCTTTCACTGTGGCAGCTCTATAGTTTCCTGAAAAGTTGATAATAATAATTTTTTATTTTTTATAATTTATTTTTAATTGGATGATAATTGCTTTCTGTGTTGCATTGGTTTCTGCCATATATCAACATGAATCAGTCACAGGGATTCATGTGGCTCTTGGACCTGTCTTCCACCTCCCACCCCATCCCACCCCTCTAGGTTGTCACAGAGCACTGGATTGAGTTCCCTGAATCATACAGCAAATTCCCACTGGCTGTCTGTTTTACATATGGCAATGTGTATGTTTCAATGCTACTATCTCAATTCATCCCACCTTGTTCCCCTGCTGTGTCCATAAGTCTGTTCTCTATATCTGTGTCTCTATTACTGCCCTAAAAATAAGTTCATCTGTACTATTTTTCTAGATTTCATATATATGTATATGATATTTTTCTCTTTCTAACTTACCTCACTCTGTATAACAGGCTCTAGGTTCATCCACCTCACTAGAACAGACTCAAATGAGCTCCTTTTATGACTGAGTATATTCCAATGTATATATGTACCACTCTTCTGTATCCATTCATCTGTGGATGGACATCTAGGTTGCTTCCATGTCCTGGCTGTTGTAAATAGTGCTGCAATGAACATTAGGGGTACATGTGTCTTTTAGAATGGCTTTCTCAGGGTGTATGCCCAGTAGTAGGATTGCTGGGTCATATGGTAGTGATAATAATATTTTTAATCAGGAAAAACTAGTCTCTACTATACTATAATATTACTTCTAAAAGATATTGCTTTGGGGAAGTTTGAATCTGCATAACCTTAAGATAGACCATTCAGAAATAGCTCAAGTCAGCATTATAAAAATGTAATTTATATATTTTAATTTAAATTTAATTTTTCTTCCTTTAGAAATCTGGGATATTGTATACAAATCCTTTTTGTTACATGATTTGGCTGACATGAGGTAACAACACACTCATAGAAAAGAAAGCATATTTAGTTCTTTGGCCCATTTTTTGATTGGGTCATTTATTTTTCTGGAGTTGAGCTGTAGGAGTTGCTTGTATATTTTTGAGATTAGTTGTTTGTCAGTTGCTTCATTTGCTATTATTTTCTCCCATTCTGAAGGCTGTCTTTTCACCTTGCTAATAGTTTCCTTTGATGTGCAGAAGCTTTTAAGGTTAATTAGGTCCCATTTGTTTATTTTTGCTTTTATTTCCAATATTCTGGGAGGTGGGTCATAGAGGATCCTGCTGTGATGTATGTCAGAGAGTGTTTTGCCTATGTTCTCCTCTAGGAGTTTTATAGTTTCTGGTCTTACGTTGAGATCTTTAATCCATTTTGAGTTTATTTTTGTGTATGGTGTTAGAAAGTGGTCTAGTTTCATTCTTTTACAAGTGGTTGACCAGATTTCCCAGCACCACTTGTTAAAGAGATTGTCTTTAATCCATTGTATATTCTTGCCTCCTTTGTCAAAGATAAGGTGTCCATATGTGTGTGGATTTACCTCTGGGCTTTCTATTTTGTTGCATTGATCTATATTTCTGTCTTTGTGCCAGTACCATACTGTCTTGATAACTGTGGCTTTGTAGTAGAGCCTGAAGTCAGGTAGGTTGATTCCTCCAGTTCCATTCTTCTTTCTCAAGATCGCTTTGGCTATTCAAGGTTTTTTGTATTTCCATACAAATTGTGAAGAATTTGTTCTAGCTCTGTGAAGAATACCGTTGGTAGCTTGATAGGGATTGCATTGATCTATAAATTGCTTTGGGTAGTATACTCATTTTCACTATATTGATTCTTCCAATCCATGAACATGGTATATTTCTCCATCTATTAGTGTCCTCTCTGATTTCTTTCACCAGTGTTTTATAGTTTTCTATATATAGGTCTTTAGTTTCTTTAGGTAGATATATTCCTAAGTATTTTATTCTTTCCGTTGCAATGGTGAATGGAATTGTTTCCTTAATTTCTCTTTCTGTTTTCTCATGATTAGTGTATAGGAATGCAAGGGATTTCTGTGTGTTGATTTTATATCCTGCAACTTTACTATAGTCATTGATTAGTTCTAGTTATTTTCTGGTGGAGTCTTTAGGGTTTTCTATGTAGAGGATCATGTCATCTGCAAATAGTGAGAGTTTTACTTCTTCTTTTCCAATTTGGATTCCTTTTATTTCTTTTTCTGCTCTGATTGCTGTGGCCAAAACTTCCGAAACTATGTTGAATAGTAATGGTGAAAGTGGGCACCCTTGTCTTGTTCCTAGAGGAAATGCTTTCAATTTTTCACCATTGAGGATAATGTTTGCTGTGTGTTTGTCATATATAGCTTTTATTATGTTGAGGTATGTTCCTTCTATTCCTGCTTTCTTGAGAGTTCTTATCATAAATGGTTGTTGAATTTTGTCAAAGGCTTTCTCTGCATCTATTGAGATAATCATATGGTTTTTATTTTTCAATTTGTTAATGTGGTGTATTACATTGATTGATTTGCGGATATTGAAGAATCCTTGCATCCCTGGGATAAAGCCCACTTGGTCATGGTGTATGATCTTTTTAATGTGTTGTTGGATTCTGATTGCTAGAATTTTGTTAAGGATTTTTGCATCTATGTTCATCAGTGATATTGGCCTGTAGTTTTCTTTTTTTGTGGGATCTTTGTCAGGTTTTGGTATTAGGGTGATGGTGACCTCATAGAATGAGTTTGGAAGTTTACCTTCCTCTGCAATTTTCTGGAAGAGTTTGAGCAGGATAGGTGTTAGCTCTTCTCTAAATTTTTGGTAGAATTCAGCTGTGAAGCCGTCTGGACCGGGGCTTTTGTTTGCTGGAAGATTTTTTATTACAGTTTCAATTTCCATGCTTGTGACGGGTCTGTTAAGATTTTCTATTTCTTCCTGGTCGAGTTTTGGAAAGTTGTACTTTTCTAAGAGTTCGTCCATTTCTTCCGCGTTGTCCATTTTATTGGCATATAATTGTTGATAGTAGTCTCTTATGATCCTTTGTATTTCTGTGTTGTCTGTTGTGATCTCTCCATTTTCGTTTCTAATTTTATTGATTTGATTTTTCTCCCTTTGTTTCTTGATGAGTCTGGCTAATGGTTTGTCAATTTTATTTATCCTTTCAAAGAACCAGCTTTTGGTTTTGTTGATTTTTGCTATGGTCTCTTTTGTTTCTTTTGCATTTATTTCTGCTCTAATTTTTAAGATTTCTTTCCTTCTACTAACCCTGGGGTTCTTCATTTCTTCCTTTTCTAGTTGCTTTAGGTGTAGAGTTAGGTTATTTATTTGACTTTTAGACATTTCTCCAAAGAAGACATACAGATGGCTAACAAACACATGAAATGATGCTCAACATCACTCATTATCAGAGAAATGCAAATCAAAACCACTATGAGGTGCCATTTCACACCAGTCAGAATGGCTGAGATCCAAAAGTCTACAAATAATAAATGCTGGAGAGGGTGTGGAGAAAAGGGAGCACTCTTACACTGTTGGTGGGAATGCAAACTAGTACAGCCACTATGGAGAACAGTGTGGAGATTCCTTAAAAAACTGGAAATAGAACTGCCTTATGATCCAGCAATCCCACTGCTGGGCATACACACTGAGGAAACCAGAAGGGAAAGAGACACGTGTACCCCAATGTTCATCGCAGCACTGTTTATAATAGCCAGGACATGGAAGCAACCTAGATGTCCATCAGCAGATGAATGGATAAGAAAGCGGTGGTGCATATACACAATGGAGTATTACTCAGCCATGAAAAAGAATACATTTGAATCAGTTCTAATGAGGTGGATGAAACTGGAGCCTATTATACAGAGTGAAGTAAGCCAGAAGGAAAAACACCAATACAGTATACTAACGCATATATATGGAATTTAGAAAGATGGTAACAATAACCCTGTATATGAGACAGCAAAAGAGACACTGATGTATAGAACAGTCTTATGGACTCTGTTGCAGAGGGAGCGGGTGGGAAGATTTGGGAGAATGGCATTGAAACATGTAAAATATCATGTAAGAAACGAGATGCCAGTCCAGGTTCGATGCACGATACTGGATGCTTGGGGCTAGTGCACTGGGACGACCCAGAGGGATGGTATGGGGAGGGAGGAGGGAGGAGGGTTCAGGATGGGGAACACATGTATACCTGTGGCAGATTCATTTTGATATTTGGCAAAACTAATACAATTATGTAAAGTTTAAAAATAAAATAAAATTTAAAAAAAAGAAAAAAAAAAGAAAACATAAGACTTTAGATGAAAGAGGTGATAATTTAGTTGATAGATTGTAAGATGTTGAGTCATGTTTACCAGTAGGTAGATTTGTGTAGGTTAAAAATATCACAAAGAAACAGAAACGTCTTTAGTTTCCTCCATCCATGTGTTTGGGTTTATTGATGGATTGATTGACTTTTTTACACAGGCAAGTCCCTCTAAAGGACACGAAGGGTGGTCGTCTTGTCTGGCTTCATCTTCTCTTTGCCTTACATTTTGAATTAGCATCAGTAAATTTGCCCTTAGAAGTTTCCAGGAGGAGAGGACATGCTGCTAGTTTTTTATCTTTCTAGCACTCTTGTTTCACTGCCTTTGGAATGATTGAAATGATAAACTGACCTCAATGCTCTCAAGTAGGTCAGGTTAAGACATCTTCCTTCTCTCTCCACTGTTATTATCACTTAGTTGAAAACTCTTAACTTTTCAAGGCTCCTATCAAATGTGGCTAGCAGTATTTTAACATCTGAGTTTATTCCTAGAGCTGTGAAGTAGGCCCTTTGAACTTTAGGAAACTCAAGGTTATATTTCCAGGGAATTCTGCATTTAAAGTTTCAGATCATGTCAAAGTAATATTAAAATGGAACAGTCCATACTACTACCTGGACACCATACTATATTTTTCTAGTGATTGACTTCTTCCTTCTTCTACATGCCTACTGTCCTGCTTTAATAGTGAATGATCAGTGCCATTGGCAGTCAATCCCTTCACTCATGCCCTAGTCCTATCCCCTCATTCCTACTAAAGAACTTGGATCCTGTGTTTCCTCTCGCTTTCCTGCATCATCAAGTTTATCTTTTCTCTTTGATCTTTCTCAGCAGCATAAAGAAACTATTATAATTTCCATCTGAGGCAAAACAAATCACCCTCCATGCAAACCCTACCTTTTGCTTTTGCTTTTCTTTTTAACATTTGTCCTAAAATTTGTCTGTAATCTGTATTATAGATTGATAGGTGATATATATTGAAAATTCCTTCCTTCCACTTCATATTATGTCCCTCTTAATTAATCAGGCTGTGATTCACTTATGCTGACAGTTGTCCAGGAACCCAGTGTCCTCCCTATTGTTAATTACAATTGTGATTTCTCAACCTAGGCTATACTTAGACCATCACCAGAAAAATGACTCAGTTAAGCCATCCTTCCTCCTTCAGATGTCTTTCTTTGACCCAGCAAGATCCTTTCATGTTTTGTTTGGTTTTGGTTTTTCTCCTGAGTCTAACAAACCCTTCTGATTCTCGTTTGATTTATCTTCATATCTTGTGTGTGTGTGTTAGTCGTTCACTTGTGTCTGATTCTTTGCGACCCCATGGTCTGTACTCAGCAGGGTCCTCTGGCCATTGAATTCTCCAGGCAACTGGAGGGGTTGCCTTTCCCTTCTCCAGGTCATCTTTATGACCCAGGGATCAAAACGGGGTCTCCTGCATTGCAAGCAGGTTCTTTACCATCTGAGCCACCAGGGAAGCTCCAATAATACTGGAGTGGGTGGCCATTCCCTTCTCCAGAGGATCTTCCCAATCTAGGGATCCAACCCAGGTCTCCCACACTGTAAGCAGATTCTTTACCATCTGAGACACCAGGGAAGCCCTGTCTTCATATCTTGGGTTTTTACAAATGAAAGTTTCCTGGCACTTATTTTTTTTCTTAATTTTATTTTATTTTCTAACTTTATAATATTGTATTGGTTTTGCCATATATCAAAATGAATCCACCACAGGTATACATGTGTTCCCCATCCTGAACCCTCCCCCCTCCCCATACCATCCTTCTGGGTCATCCCAGTGCACCAGCCCCAAGCATCCAGTATCGTGCATCGAACCTGGACTGGCGACTCGTTTCATGTATGATATTATACATGTTTCAATGCCATTCTCCCAAATCATCCCACCCTCTACCTCTCCCACAGAGTCCAAAAGACTGTTCTATACATCAGTGTCTCTTTTGCTGTCTTGTATACAGGGTTATTGTTACCATCTTTCTAAATTCCATATATATGTGTTAGTATATTGTATTAGTATTTTTCTTTCTGGCTTACTTCACTCTGTATAATAGGCTCCAGTTTCATCCACCTCGTTAGAACTGATTCAAATGTATTCTTTTTAATGGCTGAGTAATACTCCATTGTGTATATGTACCACCGCTTTCTTATCCATTCATCTGCTGATGAACATCTAGGTTGGTTCCATGTCCTGGCTATTATAAACAGTACTGCGATGAACATTGGGGTACACGTGTCCCTTTCAATTCTGGTTTCCTCGGTGTGTATGTCCAGCAGTGGGATTGCTGGATCATAAGGCAGTTCTATTTCCAGTTTTTTTTATGAATCCTTTTCTTTTCAACCTATGCTAACTCTACTATTATGTTACATAATCTCATTAAAACTTTTTTTTATGTGAACCATTTAAAAAAATCTTTGTTGAATTTGTTACAATATTGTTTCTGTTTTGTGTTTTGGTTGTTTGACCAAGAGGCATGTGGGATCTTAGCCCCTGACCAGGGATTGAACCCACATCCCCTTCAGTGGAAGGTGAAGTTTTAACTATTGGACTTCCAGGGAAATCCCCATATTTTTTAAAGTCACCTGTATTTAATACCTGTAGATGTATATATCATCTATCTAGACTCAACTCTAGATAAATATATCCAAGTGATTACTCATGACCTTAATTTATTAACAGTCCTCTCAAACTTAACACATATCCCCTTCAAACCTACTTCACAATCAGCCTTATCATTTCTGTAACAATTCCATTCTTCCAGTTAATACTTGGAATTATTTTTCACTTCTCTTTCTTAATTGCCATATCCAGTCCATAAAAATTGTCTTCTGTGTTATCAAAATATATCAAGAATGTGACTAGTGAGCATTTCTCTTCCCTGCACTGAACCATCCTGCTGAAGCTTGTATTATTTCCTTGTGTTAATATAGAGTGGCTACCTAATTGTCCTCATTGCTTTTCCATTGACTCCTTTGGTTTACTCTTGACTGAGCAGCCCAGGTGATTCCCTTAAATTATAAATCATAATTAAATGCTTCCATTTCATTCAAAATAAAATCCAGTCTTAAAGACCTACAGAATCTGTCTCCGTTTAACACTTGGACCTCTTCAACTATTTTTCTTCGTGCTCAATCATTATGAGTGACACAGACTTCCTTGCCATTCCCCAAGTCAAATGCCTTAAAATTTTCTCCACCTATATCTTGCTTTCCCTGAATAGCTACTTGCATTGCTCCCATATTTCCTTCAGGTTTTACTCAAATGTCACCTTGCTTTCTAAGCCATTCCCAAGTACTCTGTTTAAAATTCTGTCTCCTTTCTCCAAACCTCTGTTGCAATTTCCCAATTTAGTATTCTCCATAAAATGTTTCTATTAAAACACTACAGTTTATACATAATTTATTTTTATTGTTTTGTCTCACTTCTGTAGAATCTTGCATTGTCATCATTTGAGACTCAGTAAGTAAAACAGAATAGCAATCCACACCCAGATCTATAGATTCAATATCTGCATTTAACAAGATCCATAGGTGACCCATGTACACATTTTGAAAGTACTAGCCTAGAACTATCATGAAATAATGTATATTAATCTGTTTCTTTGAGAACCTGGCTTATAGAAGGTACTCAATAAATATTAAGTAAATGAGTAAATGAATTCCAGTTTCAATAACATCTCACAATTATTCAATCTCAGATTCCCCTCTGCCAGAAAGGATGGACAGTGAGGATAGGAAATGATGATACTAAGTGCTTTCAGTGTATTAGGAGAATTAACTGATCTGAATGCCATTGATTTTGATGTAGGACATGTTCTTAGGTGGTAGATTGAAAGCAAAAATCCAAAATGTAGCTTTTCAGATCAGTGTCATATCCTTATATAGTCACTCTCATTTATTTCTCTGTGAAGTATTTTAAATTGCAAAACATATAAGCAGTTGAGCTGAGAAAGTTATTAAAATATATAAGAGAAATTAAGAATTTCATATTGAAACCTCTGAGCCCAAAAGCAGCTAACCTGCAGAAGGCAAATTTTGATTTGAGCTTTGGGAGGCATTTATTGCTTTACATGCTCCAAGCTGAACCTAATTATCTCATAAATAACCAAGCATGAACACACAAGCAATGATCCTCTTAGGCCAAAATTAAAGTAGTCAAAACTGATTAAGCTGAAATGAGGAAATGTACCCATGGGCTTGTTTTTCAAAGGTGTAAACTCTTCTTTTTTATTTCAATTAGTGGTATTTTCATTTTTTTAATAAAATTTATTATATCCACCAGTTCTGCTAACTTGGGCCTGTTGATTGCATACATTTTTTTTTTTTTCTGGAGACTTGTAAAGTCTAATGTGGATTAGAATAAATACTTTAATGACTTGTTTCCTCCTAGTACTTTTAGTGAGTAAATATCCCTGTTTTCCACTTTGGGTCACCATTTGGACTGGAAAGCAGCCATAATCAACGCTATCACCCTGTTACATTAAAATTTTTTTAAGACTTTGCTACCATTGATAAGAAATAATATCTTTTAAAATTATAGACATTCACATTTATTCAAAAATAAGTACTACTAGAGAAAAATATGTGAAGCTACATTTCTATATTCAAAGTTTTCAATATATGAATTGAAACATTTATAAATATATTTTGTTTGGTGCTTATATATCATATAGAACAGCAATATTGTTTACAAATGAATGAAACAGAATAAAGAACAATAAAACTCCTGTAGGTTAACACAGAGAAGATGAGAAGATCAACAAAATAAAAAGATCAAAGTAAAACTAACAAAGGAAGGCAAATTATTATTATTATTATTATTTAGGGCTTCCTAGGTGGCACTGGTGGTAAAGAACGCTCCTGCCAATGCACAAGATATAAGAGACATGGGTTCAGTCTCTGGGTCAGGAAAATCCCCTGGAGGAGGGCATGGCAACATACTCCAGTATTCTTCCCTGGAGAATCCCATGGACAGAGGAGCCTGGCAGGCTACTGTCGATAGGGTCTCAAAGAATCAGGCACGATTGAAGCAACTTAGGACATTATTATTTAACAGATCAGAGAGGATCAACTGAGAGAGAACTCAATGCCTTAAACAGTTAATAAAATTGTTAACCTGCCTAGACTTGCTTAGGATGTTACAAAGTAGAATGTATTCTGCACTAAATATTTTTTACTTTGGAGAAGTTTCTAATCAACTACGGCCTCCACTGTTTCTTCTGATCTAGAGTTTATAATCTATGTCATGAAACTCTCACTCTTTTGATATAATAGGAGAGAAGAGAAGGAATATATGAAAGTATTGTACATAACTGGATAGGCTAGATTTGTATAATGTTTCAACATTAGGGCTGGGGGAAACATGGCAAAATAATTTTGTCAGTGATTTTTGCTCAGCTCCCTTTAAATTACCTGAGATCTCAGCCTTTTGACATCATAAAAATGTAATTTGAAGGAAAGAAAAAACAAACATCATGACAATTTATTCCATCTTTTTTGTTACACAGACTAGAAAATTTAGGCCAAAGTATATACAATGTTTGCCCAGAGTTGCACTAGTGAATATGAAAACTATGATGGTTAATTTTATGTTAACCGTATCTTTGTCCTGAGGAACCCAGATAGTTGGTCAAATATTACCCTACATATATCTGTGAGAGTTTTTTAGATGAGATTATCATTTAAATCTGTAGATCCTATAAAGAAGATTGTCCTTCCTTAAGTGGGTGGGTCACGTCCAATCTACTGAAGGCTAAATAGAACACAAGAGCTGGCTCTCCTCCTAGTAAGGGAGAATTCCTCCTGCCCACTACTTTCAAATTGGACAGTGACACTTTCCTGCCTTCACACTAACACTGAAACACTGTCTCTTCACTGGTCTCGAGCTTGCTGACCTTTAGACTAGAACTATACCCTTGGCTTTCCTGGGTCCAGCTTGCCAGCTTATCCTGCAAGTCTTCGAACTTATTAGCCTCCTTAATCATATGAGACAATTCTTACGATAAATCTAATGTATCCATCTTACTGGTTCTATTGCTTTGGAAAACCTGGATAATACAAAAACCAAGACAGAGCCCAAGGCTTTTGAT
Source organism: Bos indicus (assembly GCF_029378745.1). NCBI lineage: Eukaryota > Metazoa > Chordata > Mammalia > Artiodactyla > Bovidae > Bos > Bos indicus. The sequence continues at coordinate 20,315,231 of NC_091788.1, forward strand.
TTTTAGAGGTTTTTTTTTTTTTTTTTTAATCATCCCCTCCTCTATCTACTTTCCATTAATTCATACTGAGAAACTGCCAGGCAGGCAGCTTACCACTTTACAGAAAGGACCATTATGATAGATTAACCTTAAAAAGCACCTGATGGACTCTTTTTAACTTCACAAAACCCTTAGTCCCCAATGGTAAACAATCTTTCCTTTTTTGAAATCCCCAAATCACTTCCTTGCTTTTGTGTGGCCACCCAAAGGCTGCCAATTAGAACATTTCCCCTGCTTCAAATACTCCCAATTTAATGTAACAATCTTATGCTGGAATTTATGTTGAGTCATTGATGTTCCAAATATTTTTCTAACCTATACTGCTCCTATCTTCTGGGACTCCAATTATATACTGGTGGAACTATTTGACATTGTAAACCAATTTTAGATGCTCTCAATAGTTTTTATACACATTTTTTCTCTTTCTGTTTAGATCTGAAAATTTTTCTTTGAACTTTCTTCAAAGATCCTTTTCTTTGTCATCATTGCTTAATACATTCTCTTTTCCCTATACCTAGCAGAATACCAGAGCATAAAAGTATTCAAAAGCATTCATGAACAAATAAATAGTGAGAGGAAAAAAGTGAATTTAAAACAACCTGAAAGAAGGTGGTAAACTTTGTTATCATGAGAGGCTTTCAAACTCCTCTATATAGATGGATCTTGCAGATTATCCATATTAATGATATGTAACTACTTTTAGACATTTTATATCTTTCTTTGGATTTCTCTCACTAGATGCTGTAGTCATGAATTATGGTTGTATATTTTCCCCTCCTGAGATATGATACTCATCTAAAAAATAAAAGAGTTACACATTACATTTGTTTACTGAAGAGTGATATTTTTTAAAATCCCTTTTACTAATTACCAATAACATAAACCCAATCCAATAAATGGCACAATGGTGAAAAGTCAGATTATTAATCTATAATATTATGAAGCCAAATATAAATTTTCCAAGCATATCTAGAAAGTGGTTGAGTACAATAAATTTGAAAAGACAAAATTGTGGATGCACATTCCATACCTCCCTTCACCCTCCCTTCTCACCATGCCTCGGGCTGTCTTTCTGTGTTTTAGCTATTAAAAGGCTCTGAGAAATTTATAAGGAAGAAAATTGTTTGATGGCATTTAAGGCAGAATTTTCCAAACTTACTTAACCACTGAGTGTTTTTCTGCTAGAATATCTATTATTCTCTCTTAGTAATATAGTCTTTAAAAATATACTACTCGATGTTTGGGTTGGGACTGGCAGCATAGCCATTACCTGGGAACTGGTTAGAAATGCACATCTCAGGTCCCACCCCAGATCTCTTATATCAGAATCTTCATTTTAATAATAACTCCAGTTGAGCAGCACTCCTGATCTTCTATATGGCTTCCTAAATATCAGTTTATTAGCAACCACTGCTTATGCTAATTTTGTTTTTCACTGCTAAGTCCAACCATTGAGCTAGATGACTTGTGAAACTTTTAATCTGTTCCCAAAAGCTGCAAGATAGCAATTTACACTTTGACCGTAAACTGTTATTCATAGAGGAGAAAGGAAGTGAAGTTTCTAAGCTTCTTACACCTCCAAAATCACTATACACATCTAAATACTCCTCTCCCTTAAGGTGAATTCTGCAATTTTGATTTTTGAGTGGTTTGACTTTACAGTTATTTCTACATTTCCTATTTATCTTGTCTTCTTGGAAAACAATATAAAGAAGCAGGAGTTTCAATCAATATATTACTCCATTGAGAACTGTGACAAGGACATTCAGGTCTGGACATAAAGTCAAAGCCATTTGCATACTCAGTGCCCCATATCAGCTGCTGTGCCTCCACCCTGACTGGGGATGATCTTTGCTACAACATTTCCTTGGTGTAGTTAAGAAATTTCCTTGACTGTATAACTCATAAACTGAAACATGACCTTACAAAAATAACTAAGCTACCCAACATCTTCTTAATAAAGTCTGTTTATGATTAAACTAGTCAGTGCAGGACCTATTATTTGCAAATAGAATTTTGACTGATTCAGAAGTCAGTGTCTTTCCTCACTATTTTCAAGGTCATTAAATGCTCTCCTTAAGTGAGGTATGCAATAGCTCTGTATATTAAATAATAGATTAGAACAGTGCTAGGTATACAGTAGAAGATGAATAATTCTGGATTGATTGATATTTACATTACTGGATTACTGGCTGTTTATAAAGGTTGTCTTCTGAGAGTCATGTTAAAAATTTCCTACCAAGTTATCCAGATCTATAATAGATTTAAGAATGTATTTGGAAAGGTGTTTTATCCTCTAAAGTCTTCTTTTTTTCATTATGATACCTTTATATCCCCAATAGCAAATGAAGAGTCTGATGTAATAAGAGACTGTGCAGAGTGTTACCACTGACAGTTCATTTCCAATTTGCTACCTATGCTGTACTTTATGTCATAGCCCTGGCATTTCAGTGAATTGATGCAGTTTGAGTGTTCAACTGGCCTATTTGCTTTTCAAGAAAAAAAGAACAAAACAGTGTCCCTTTCAAATGGTTTTAAACTTTGCTTATTGTTCTGCAAAACAGCTTATAAAGATTGCATGTGAAACTGCAGATCAGCTAAGCAGTATCTAGGCAGCGGTACCTAAACTTTAAGAGTTTGAGAACAAATGATGAGTGGTAGGTTTGGTTCAATATGTCTGAACATAAAATTTGTAGATGCCACATTCTTTTGGTTGGTAAATATTGCCAGGTGGACAACTGTAAGCCCTGTAGGGAAAGGTGATGATGCTACAGTTAAACTGTATGACATTTTAGACCCTTTCCCCATGTTTCTCTACCTTTTTCTGATTCTATGGAATATATCACCTGGGGTTCCCTGAATTTGCCTTCTGTGTAGGCGTTAGCTGGTAGGAGACACTAGCAAGAGACTGGAAGGTAAAAGAGAAGCAAGAGAAATTGATGTCCCTGGTTCTGACCTCAGAAGAGTCCCTTTGCCAAGTGCCACTCTGATGGCTTGTTCTTATCTCCAGTTAAAGCTTTATTACAAGGTTTGGCTAATACCTCCTTCTTGAGATTCTCTCTTCAGACTTAGTGATGGCAGCTACTCCCCACCACTGCTAGCTCCAGGATGCTTCAGTATCACTCTAACTCAGTATCTAACCCCGTTAAGTAACTGTATTTAGTCTCTTCATGAAGTTCTGAAGTGAAGGGCTTCCCTCATAGCTCAGTTGGTAAAGCATCCATATAACTTTATTTAATCTCTTCATGAAGTTCTACTCCATCTCTTTTGACTGGGCATCTGTTTTTCAGCAGGGACATAGTCACTGGTACCAGGAATTGATCTGGGAAAACAGACCCTGAAAATAAAAATCTGGGATTGGTCTGATCATATATTTGATGTATATCTTTCATAATAGATTAGCTGAGTTGTTGGTAATGGATGGCTTGCAGTGGCATTGTGATTACTTACGTTTTCCCTGCAGTTGGATGAAAAGTGAAGTGAATAGAGGGCAAGCTGCTAGAAAATAAAGTGTCTGTGGCACCAGGACAGTATGACAATGGCCATTTAAGAGAAATGTGGCATTGACTCTGTTTCTATCAAAAATAGAAAACATATATAAAGGAAATGATGAAGTTTAAAGAAAATTACTGCCCAACTCAAGGCACAAGAGGAAAATCAGAAAGTCTCTACAGCAGGTTTTAAAAAATTCTTTATTGCATATAGGTACAAAGTAGATGTGACCTGTCAGTCCCAAGGCTTGAATGTGTTTCAAGGTTATAGAAACAAGTTCTCAGAATTTCCAGATCTCTCATTAAAAGTATTGCAATTGTGGAAAAGAAGCTAGCTATGAGAAATGAAAGGGGGCATTTAGGAAAATACAGACAAGGTGAACTTTCTTTGCAAAAGAGACATATTTCTACTTATTCCTATCATTACCAAGCCCTTAGAGAGCTGAATCCAACATAGATCAGAAATGGAAGGCCTTTTCTAATAGGACCTAGACTAATAATGAAAGAGTTATCAGACTTTAACAGTTTGAATATGAAGGAGATTGGGGAACATATAGAGGAATGAATTCTAAAGATATTGAAACTATAACAATAAAGGAAATCAAGAAAGCATAAAGAGAACCGAATCAAAATAATGTGATAAGACTGAATCAACATGAAATTTAGTAAGTTGGTTCAAGCGCTTGGAAATGGCTTCAGTTGTCATTTATGCCTCCTCATTCAGAAAAAGCAAAGGAAAAAGGAAAGATATACCTATTTGAATGCAGAGTTCCAAAGAATAACAAGGAGAGATAAGAAAGCCTTCTCCAGTGGTCAATGCAAAAAATTAGAAGAAAACAAAAAAATGAGAAAGACTAGAGATCTCTTCAAGAAAATTAGAGATAACAAAGGGAAAATTTCATGCAAAAAAAAGCACAATAAAGGACAGAAATGGTATGGACCTAACAGAAGCAGAAGATATTGAGAAGAGGTGGCAAGAATACAGAGAAGAACTATGCAAAAAAGATCTTCATGACCAAGATAACCAGGATGGTGTGATCACTCACCTAGAGTCAGACATCTTGGAATGTGAAGTGAAGTGGGCCTTAGGAAGCATCACTAGGAACAAAGCTAGTGGAGGTGATGGAATTCCAGTTGAGCTATTGCAAATCCTGAAAGATGATTCTGTGAGAGTGCTGCACTCAAAATGCCAGCACATTTGGAAAACTCAGCAGTGGCCACAGGACTGGAAAAGGTCAGTTTCAATCCAATCCCAAAGAAAGGCAATGCAAAAGAATGTTCAAACTACCACACAATTGGACTCATCTCACATGCTAGCAAAGTAATGCTCAAAATCTTCCAAGCCAGGCTTCGACAGTATGTGAACTTGGAGATGTTCAAGGTGGATTGAGAAAAGGCAGAGGAACCAGAGATCAAATTGCCAACATCCATTGAATCATCAAAAAGCAAGAGTTCCAGGAAAAAAAAAAATCTATTTCTGCTTTATTGACTATGCCAAAGCCTTTGACTGTGTGGATCACAACAAATTGGAAAATTTTTCAAGAGATGGGAATACCAGACCACCTGACCTGCCTCCTGAGAAATCTGTATACAGGTCAAGAAGCAACAGTTAGGACTAGACTTGTAACAACAGACTGGTTCCAAATTAGGAAAGGAGTATATCAAGGCTGTATATTGTCACCCTGCTTATTTAACTTATATGCAGAGTACATCATGAGAAATGATGGGCTGGATGAACACAAACTGGAATCAAGATTTCCAGGAGGAATATCAATAATCTCAGATATGCAGATGACACCACCCTTATGTCAGTAAACGAAGAACTAAAGAGCCTCTTGATAAAGTGAAAGAGGAGAGTGAAAAAGTTGGCTTAAAGCTCAGCATTCAGAAAACTAATATCATGGCATCTGGTCCCATCACTTCATGGGAAGTAGATGGGGAAACAGTGAAAACAGTGTCGGACTTTATTTTTGGGGGCTCCAAAATCACTGCAGATGGTGATTGCAAGCCATGAAATTAAAAGACTCTTGCTCCTTGGAAGAAAAGCTATGACCAACCTAGACATCATATTAAAAAGCAGAGATATTACTTTATCAACAAAGGTCCATCTATTCAAAGCTATGGTTTTTCCAGTAGTCATGTATGGATGTGAGAGTTGGACTATAAAGAAAGCTGAGCACTGAAGAACTGATGCTTTTGAACTGTGGTGTTAGAGAAGACATGTGAGAGTCCCTTGGACTTCAGGGAGATCAAACCAGTCAATCCTAAAGGAAATCAGTCCTGAATATTCATTGGAAGGACTGATGCTGAAGCTGAAACTCCAATACTTTGGCCACCTGATGTGAAGAGCTGACTCATTTGAAAAGACCCTGATGCTGGGAAAGATTGAAGGCAGGAGGAGAAGGGGACAACAGAGGAGGAGATGGCTGGATGGCATCACCGACTCAATGGACATGAGTTTGAGTAAACTCCGGGAGTTGGTGATGGACAGGGAGGCCTGGCGTGCTGCAGTCCATGTGGTCATAAAGAGTTAGACATGACTGAGTGAATGAATGAACTGAATTCAGAAAAACGTGGAATGATGAACTGATGGAATGGCCTTCTAAAATTTCTGTTAAGTACCAACTGGAAGAAAATGCTACACAAGATAGGAGCATAGTCCAAGGGGGCATGATATGCACCTTATATGTGCAGATAATACAGAGTTTAGTCTCTTCTGCAGCTACATTACCCATGTCTGGAAGCTGAGGAGTAGAGATGAGTGGCCGCTGCCACCTCATATTTCACTTAAGGAATGTTGTTTCTTGTTATTTTAAGCTTTAGCTTGGTGACTTTGGATGACCTAGCAGAAGATAGTCATGGCATGTGATATTCCACATACATGCTGCTAACCAGAGTTGTGGAAAAGGAGTCATTCTGTTGGTCTGAGTGATTGGTCCTGTCTTGAAAACAAAAATAGAATGTCGTGTCACTACATTCACTACATTCTCTATAGATAGAGTCACTACAGGACTCTGTCTATAAATTAGCAGGCTCAGCAAGTACATTTTTTGGTTCATTATTGCCTTGTGTCTGTGACTTCCTGTCATCTACAACTGCAGTGAATACAGTATTTCCCATATTCCTGAACAAGTTTAAACAAATGAGGACTTTGGTTCTTAATCTCTGCTGCTGCTGCTGCTGCTGAGTCGCTTCAGTCGTGTCCGACTCTGTGCAACTCCATAGACGGCAGCCTACCAGGCTCCCCCGTCCCTGGGATTCTCCAGGCAAAAACACTGGAGTAGGTTGCCATTTCCTTCTCCAATGCATGAAAGTGAAAAGTGAAAGTGAAATCGCTCAGTCATGTCCGACTCTTCTCGACCCCATGGACTGCAGCCTACCAGGTCCTTCTGTCCATGGGATTTTCTAGACAAGAGTACTGGAGTGGGGTGCCATTGCCTTCTCCGTTTTAATGTCTGTATGTTAACAAATTACCGTTAATTAAATATACATGTATAAAAGTATGTAAAAACTATGTGATAAAATTTCTAAAATTGAACTGGTAGCTCAACCAAAAAAAAAAAGACTGAAAATATTGTTCTGTATTATGGTAATATCATCCACTGAGTTGGTCATGCTAGGAACCTTGATTCCTTTCTTTCCCTCTCTCCTTACATCCATTTCATCCATGGGCCTTATTGCTTCTGTCTTGAAAATACATTCTAAATCTGATCACTTCTCATTACCATTAAATTTACCAACTTTATTGGTAACTGTCACTTGTCTCTTCTTCACACTATACAGAGCAATGCTTCAACTACTGAAATCATAATATGTCAACTCTCTTCTCATATCTTCCAAAGTCCAGCAAGACCAGGTGTGATCAGACTACTGCCTCTTCCTTTCACTTCATATGTATCAATCTTTTTACTCATTCTGGTTTGGCCACACCGTTGTCTTGAAGTTCCTAGAACATTGCAGGCTCATTTCCAACAGAGCCTTGGCCTAAAAGACTGGCTCTAGGTCTTTGCATAACCTTGTCCTTTCACTTCATTTGAATAACATTCAGCTTTCATTTGTGACCTAATTAAAGTGCAAGCACTTTTCTCATTACACTCCAATCTGTTTTGCTACTTCCTTTCATAGTATATATCACTTTCCAAAGTGTAATAGATTTTTACATATATTCTTCTTTATTTCCCACCTTCCTCACCAAAATATAAACTTTGTGAAGTTAAGCAATTTGTCTCATTAATTTCTTTTTTTCCAATAGGTAGGATGGTGCTTGGCAATTTTAGATGTTCAGTGTTATTCTCACAGATAATTTACTGTCTCTTTCATTAGAAACTTTAAGGCTCTTCTTCATTCTCTGTTATTTTGGTCAAGGCATTAAATCCCTGACCTATTTTTTACTTGAAAAATGAGAACAATTCTCTTCTTTTGATATCTGTGTTGGTGTATGCGACAGTGAATGAATAACAAAAGTTTTACTTTGTAATTTTTACTTTTATCAGTGCTATCCAGAAATATGCAATTCTTTCATTAAACTATAAAATACATAGCCCTAGACCTTTTATCCAATTCACTTCTCTCAGTTACCGGGGTAGCTTCACCCTAGGCACCAAGTCAATTTTAGGGAAAGTACTAATGTTATTAAAAGTTTAAACCCCTGTTAAAATTGAGAATGTACATTTTGCAAATAGTCATGCTTTCCTGCATGGCCTGTCTCAACTTGGTACTTTGATTTTAGCCTAATCCATATTAAAGCAGTTTGTTAAGAAACAAAATTTTATTTTACAGTGAATAGCTAAAATTCTATTGTCATTGGATTATTAGATGATACAAAGATTATCAATGAGAATCAGTTATAAAATAACTCCAGATTTAATCACCTGCTGAGACTAATTACAACTTTATCTTAGGTAACTATCATAGTTTTTGCATCGTGTATCCAAATAAATAGAATTGATTAAGCAATTCTGTAAAGTTAACCATGTTTTATAATTTATGCAATTCATAATCAGTGAAAATGAAATGATAATTTATTACAGTTAAGGGAGCTAGATGTAGCATAGAGAGCCAAGATATTTTTGATTTCGTAATGCTGAGCTCGAATTCTGGCAGACTCATTTCTGATCATGATAATGGTTAGAGGAATAATGAAGATCATCTGAGATAATATTGCAGGAAAGCCTAGCACGAGTTTTGGCACAATAAATGGTAGACATTCTCTTCTGTTACTGAAGTTGAATATAGTAAACCGTAGACTTTTAAAAACTGAAAGTCTGTTTGTTAGATGATTTGCCATTTGTGAGGATCAGTACTCCTAGAACCTGAAAATAAATATGTTGCTTGAAATAACAGCATTGGAGGTTTCTTCTCCTTTCTAGTTTATGCTTATCGTGGTTTTATTATCAGGAAAAGCTAAACATACATAAAAATAAATATAGATAAATTTTTCATGATATAAATATTTGTCTTTAGAGTAACTTTAAAATAGATTTATTCTTCCTATGAATGAAAACTTATTATATTGGATACAGTCCTATAGAAGATCAGGAAATCTATTATGTTGGCTAATTTTAGGTATAGGCATCCTTTACTGTGCTATAGGGTGTTCAGATATTTGGTCAAACATTATGGTTTTTTTTTTTTTTTTGTGACAGAGCTTTTAGATGAGACTAACATTTAAATCTGTAGACTGAATTAAGCAGACTACCCTCCCTAATATGAGTAGTCCTCATCCAATCAATTGAAGGCCTGTATAGGACATAAAGGCTGACCTTCACCAGAGTAAGAGAGAGTTCTTTTTCCCTGATAATCAATAAGACATTGGCTGTTTTCCTGCCTTTAGAGTCAACCTGAAACATTGGTTTGACTGATCCTCAGGGCTTTGGACTCAGACTGACTAAACCATTGGCTGTCCTGGGTCATCTCCAACTTGCAAACTCACCTTGAAGATCTTGTGACTTGCCAGCATCCTAACAGTATTAACCAGTTCCATAAAATTAAACTCTCTCTCTTTTCTTTCTTTGTCCCTCTCTCTCTCACTGTATGCCTGTGTGTGTGCTAAGTCACTTCAGTCATGTCCAAGTTTTTGCCACCCCGTGGACTATAGTCTGCCAGACTCCTTCTGTCTATAGGATTCTCCAGGCAAGAATACTAGAGTGGGTTGCCATGCCCTCCTCCAGGTGATATTCCCAACTCAGGGATGGAACCCACATCTCTTATCTCTCCTGCACTGGCAGGTGGGTTCTTTACCACTAGTGCCACCTGGGGACATATATATTTTGTTGTATATATTGTATTGTTTATATATTAATATAGCCCAATGATATACATACACATTCCATTGGTTCTATTTGTTTGGAGAAACTTGACCAATATATTTACTTATTAGAAAATGAAATAATTGATAGTTTAATTTTCTGAGAAGTAGGACCACCATCATTGATATGCAGTTTATAATAATAGCTGAACCAAAACTACTTAGAATGCATTTTAATAATGTCTGATGTACAACTTGATATGCATTATCTCTTTCAATCTCCATAAGCATCAGATCAGGAGGCTATAAAAACCTGCCTGGTAAAGATGAAGAAGCTGAACAGTAATTCATTTTAGGATACTCTGTGTCCTAAAGCAAAAAGGTTGATTAATATTAAGACTGCCTAATCAAAAAATAAAAACAAACCTACTTTTTCTTACACTAATTTTCTCTTCAGGGCCTCTAGATTCTTAATATTAATTTAGATGTAGACTTTACTTATTAATCCATTTGTCATTGGAATAACGATCTTATCAGTTCCATTTGGATACCTCCATAATCTTCTGAGAACACAGGCATTTCTCTCTGGACTGCATGGATCCAAACATTGACTAGGCCATTGGTCACCTTTAGAAATACAGTAGTAAGCAATCGGAGCTGTACTATCACAAAGTTCTTAGTCTGAAACTCCTGCCGTATATTTTATGACATTCTTTGCATGAAATATCCTCATTTGAAGCTTGTGTTCTATGTTGTGAGTGTTTTATGTCATGTGTTCTTCTACTGATTACACTGAAATTTAGTTTCAATTTATAGCATTCTTGATTTCAACAGAATAAAAGAGAATTAAGTCATGAAGTTCCATGGTTCCTTCAGTTGTTCCTTAGCAAGTCTGGATGAGAAACCATTGTTAAGTCTTCCTGATGTAAAAAGTGAATATTATAATTTACTTTGATCATGCAAGTGATTTTCTTTTCATTCTGTCTTCTTAATTTGTAAAATGCCAGTAGTGTATCACCTTTTCCAATGTGAAAGCACTTTGAAGTGGACATAAATCAGTGTTTTTCCTTTTCTGAAACATTTTTTAAACATTTTATATCATTTCTGAGATGCTTTATTGCTATAGGATACATTTATTATGATGAAGAGAAATAATAAGCTATGATACTTATATGCTACTTACAATTTCCAAAATAATTCTTACCAAATAATCACTGAGAGACTTTATTTTCTTGGGCTCCAAAATCTCTGCAGATGGTGACTGCAACCATGAAATTAAAAGATAATTGCTCCTTCGAAGAAAAGCTATGACAAACCTAAACAGTGTATTAAAAAAGAGAGACATCACTTTGCCAACAAAGGTCCATATAGTCAAAGCTATGGTTTTTCCAGTAGTCATGTACAGATGTGAGAGTTGGACCATAAAGAAGGCTGAGCACCAAAGAATTGATGCTTTTGAACTGTGGTGTTGGAGAAGGCTCTTAAGAGTCCCTTGGACTGCAGGGAAATCCAACCAGTCAATCCTTAAGCAGATAAACCCTGAATATTCATTGGAAGGACTGATGCTGAAGCTCCAGTACTTTGGCCACCTGATGCAAGGAGCCGACTTATTGGAAAAGACCCTGATGCTGGGAAAGATTGAAGGCAGGAGGAGAAGGTGAAGACGGGATGAGACGGTTGGATGACATCACTGACTCAATAGACATGAGTTTGAGCAAGCTCTGGGAGATAGTGAAGGACAGGGAAGCCTGACGTGCTGCAGTCCATGGGGTTGCAGAGTCAGACATGATTGAATGACTGAGCAATAACATCTTCACATAATGTTCATGTACTTCTGTACACTCATAAATAGATCCCACGAACTCTTGGGAATATAATCTGTCTGCATTTAAGAATCTCAAGTTAGTGGGGAAGATAGAGGGGGAAAGGTAATTGAAACAGTGTGATGAGTGTTGTTAACTCTGAATTCTTTAATAGCACCTAGGAGGGACTTTGTATCCACATAGGAGTGTTTTTTCTAGAAGTAGAAAAAACAAAGGATTCTTTGAGAATATTATATATGCATTTGAAACCAAAATCTGACAAGTTTTACTTAAAATAAGTTGCAGTGGAAATATGTAAGGCAGGGTCAGAAAAGTGGCAAAGGCATGGTTGTGAAGAGATAGTTAAGAGTGCAGATTCTGGAGCCAGAATGTACAGGTGTGTAAACTTAGGTTGGCTTTGTACAACTTGCACAACCTTGTACCTCATCTATAAAATGGGGACAATAGCAGGATATACTTTCTAGAATTTTTATAAGTATTTTATGAATCAGTATATGGCAAACAGTAGTGACGTGACACAGTAAGCGTTCAGTGAAGGTATCCTCCCATGGGAGTAAGAGGAGGGGTATCAGTAGTGAAGAAACATGAAGCTCCCAACAGGGCGGATTTTTTTTATTTTTTACATTTAACACATAAAATTGCAGAAAAATATGATGTCTAATATTTAAACAGTCCTTTCTGTTTTTGATACCTATTATCTCTTTCCGTCCTTTGACTAAAACATAACACAATAAACTTCTTTGTAATGTAATTTAGGAGGAAACTGCTACCTGAGTATTTCTGAGTTGCAAATAGTCTCAACTCTTTAGTGCTGTTTGGCAGTGAGAAAAAGAGTAATTTGGTCAGATCCTCTTCTCTTAGCACTTTCAGGCTACTTTAGATCCATCTGAGCATGATACAAAGGTTACAGAAGTTATACCTCCCAGACACCCAACGACTTACATACGAGGATTTCCAAATAAGGACCTCCATAAGACTCAGCTTCACAAATAACATGTTGTCATTTAAAAATGGATGCTGCTTTCCGTGTGGGATTCCTACATGACCTAGAAAGTTCCCCCTTTGTTACAACTCTGCCCCTGACAGAATAGCACCTTTAAATCAGAATAGGTGTTATTTTATGCTTTGCCAATTCATTTAATCCAGCTTTGTTTCCATGCATAACATAATTTAATTTTGTGATAAATCCCTGATTCTCAGAATATTTGAAATTGAATACATTTAAATATTAAACTCTCCAGCTTATTTCATCAATGTAAGTTGGTGGAAAAAAGGATTAAAGGTAAATTTTTGAGAACTTTTGAAATGACCAGAACTGGTCTATGCGTAGTAAAGACTATAAACTACACAATTTAACTCTATTTTTGAGTATGACTTTTTTTTGTAGTTGTTCGGTTTTTTTGAAATAGCTCTTGCCTTTTTCCTTCTGTTGTTCAAAGAGATAATGAAAAAATGTCAATGTTCAAGGCAGACATTCTTAACATCAGGACAGTTGCACAGGAAGGATACAGGAGAGTGATCCCAGCTAGTGTTCCACAAACACTGTTAGCATCATCCACAGTGACTTTATTTCCAGGTTCACATAGCATGTCAGAAATGCTTGGCCTGGATAATCATACTTGTATTATTACTTCTGGCATTATTAACTTAATGTCTGTTTTCCAACTGGACAGCATTCTGTGAGTTTAAGGATTATAGTAGTTGGATTTATATATCTATCCTCAGTATTTTTATATGCATGTCTCATAATTGAAAAATAAGCATTTGCTGGATGAATGGCTGAATAAGTAAATGAATTAATTTACTCAGCCTCCCTTAAATATGTCTCAGTCCCCTGTTTTTTATTAGCATGGTTTTGCAACCATTACCTGAGTTTGCTTTGTTCAATTTCCTTTTTTTCTTTCAAGGCTGCTTATAAAACAATTCTGCCATTCATATCCACTTACCTCAGTTTTCTTTTTTGATTTTCCCTATGCATGTTTTTCTTTCTTTTTTACCATTCTTTCTAAATATAGCTAAATAGATTAAAAAAAAAAACTGGAATGCAATCAAATTGGGTATATATTATGCAGGTGAAGTACTTCAGAAGGGCTTTCACAAGGGAGGTATGTTATTTAGAAAATGTCCTGTGATAGTTGTAATTGATGACTGTAGTTCAGGGGATGGACTTACAATTATAATAACCCTTATCCACCACTAATGGAGAAGGAAATGGCAACCCACTCCAGTATTCTTGTGTGGAGAATCCCATGGACAGAGGAGCCTAGTGGCTTACGGTCCATGGGGTTGCAAAGAGTCGGACACAACTAAACAACTAACACTATCCACCATTAAACATTTATTCGGTTAAGTACAGTTGTGAGCACAAAGTGTATCTACCTCCCGTCTTTGAATGGCAAGCCAAATGAGTCACTGGGCATTATGGTGAAAATAAATGAATTCTTCATTGTTGATTGGAAACAAAGGGCACAGATGTTTTAACTGCACAGACAGAATTTGATCTGGGACTGTAAAAGCCAAGAGGACAGAGTCATCTTTCAAAACCACAATGTAGCAGGTTATATAAAAGTTTAAGAAGAATTCTGCAAAATAAGATTTGTTGGCTGGAGCATGTAAGGATCACTGTTTCTAGATTTTCTATTTTGAGCTAGAAGCTGAGACATCTAGACCTGTCAAAGAAAAATACCAATCCTTTTGTGAATAAATCTTCATTCTTCAGTGGGAAAATAATGTAATTCACTTTACATATATTGAGTACCTAAAATATATTCTACATAGACAGTTTCTGTACTTGAGAGCAAGAATGATATACTTACAGCTAATCAAAATATAAGACATAAAGTTGTCATTTGTTCCCACTCCCAGATTAAAACCAGGTTTAACTGTTCTGTAACTTCTGTTAGAGTACAATTTATCCCTTATTTTTCTTTGAAAAGAAATTTATGCTGAGTTTGTAACAATATTAAATTGCTTTTCCCCAAATAAGGTTCATATTATTAATTCCCAACATTCAGCCTGAATTTTTCTTCCTGAGATACAGATGAAAGTAATCCATCCCAAACTAGTAAATAGATGAATTAGAAGTTGGTAGATTTTGCTCATCCCTCTGAGAGGTTTATCTGGACAACCTTTTCCATTTGCTATTAATGGGTATAAATTAATGGAAACAAATCATCTCTTCTCTTTCCTGTTATCACCCTTAATCTTTTACAAACTTAAAAAAATTTATTGGAGTATAGTTGTTTCACAATGCTTGTTAATTTCAGCTATACAACAATGTGAATCAGCTATATGTATTCATATATCCCCTCTTTTTTGGATTTCCTTCCCTTTTAGGTCAATGCAGAACATTGAGTAGAGTTCCCTGTCTATACAGTATTCTCATTATTTATGTATTTTATACATAGAAGTTTATATATATCGGTTCCAATCTCCCAATGCATCCCACACCCATTTCCCCTCATTCGTGTTCAAAAGTCTGTGTTTCTTCTTTATGTCTGTGTCTCTATTTCTGCTTTGTAAATAGATTTGTTTGCATCATTTTTTAGACTCTACATATATGATATTTGTAAATTTATTTGTTTTTCTCTTTCTGACTTACTTCACTAGGTCTGACAGTCTCTAGGTCCCTCTTAGCTCATTTCTTAACTTTAATTGCACTACTATTTATGGACAAATCATTGTATCTTTTGTTAGCAAGAGTTTTTCTTTGAATTTCTACAGCAATATTTCTATTATTATCGGACTTTACCCTGGGTATGAAGATGCAGCTGGTCTGACAGAATAATGAATCCTTTAGGCTCCGAAATCCTTTATGTCTTTGCCTGGACAGTCTACTTTTTTTTTTTTCTCTTTATTTTATACAAAGAGACAAAGAGAAAGGAATTTTTTTTCCCAATTCTTTGAGTTCTCCTAGGTTTGGCTGTTTCTGATAATTTGATAAAGATCATCTTGAGAGACAAATACACTTTAATATTCATTCTGTTCTCTTTCCATTCTCCATGATTAATATCAGCAAGGCAAAGCTCTTTAGAGTGAAACCTTCAAACCAATCTTTGGCTAATTCCTACATGTAATGGCCAAATAAAGGTTGAAAGCAAAGACTTATTGGGAGGTGAGGGAGTTTTCCATATGGGTATTCAAGGGATTGAAGAGTCAAAGATAGAAGGCAAAAAGAGAAGGGGCTGACAGAGGATGAGATGGTTAGATAGCATCACTGCTTCAATGGAATTTAATTTGAGCAAATTCCAGGAGGTAGTAGAGGACGGAGGAGCCTGATGTGCTACAGTCCATGGGGTCCCAAAAAGGTGAACAGGACTTAGCAAGTAAACAACAACATTCAAGGGAAGGCTTCGCAGATACAGTAAAATTCTGGAAGGGATTTATGCTTTCTATGTTCAAACAAGACCAAGAAAGTAGTGAAACTGGAGGAAAACAAAAGACGAGAAAGTTTGTCAATGGTGGTCAGCAAAGTCAAGTCTTCTCAGCCACTGTAATGACTTTGACAGTGTATCTATCTCCTGCTTTGAGCATTTAAAGTCTTTGTTGAACACAACCACCCTCCCCCCCAAATTTTTTTAAAATGTGGAGCTCAATGATTTCTCTCCATCCATCCTGCTATAAAGATGACACAAAGGATATATGGAAGTTTTCATGTTGATGCAGATTTTAAAGGGGTAAAATTTCTCTTCTACTTGCTCCTGGAGCTAATCCATTAGGGTTATTTAAAGGAATGAGATTGTTCTTTAGGAATACTCTTCTGTTTGAAAGTGTTGTCAATGTTATTTGCTTCCTGTAATCATAACTACTTTCTTATGTTGAAGGCACTCATCCCAAATCTACACAATAAATTTTCAAAATTTAGGGTATGTAAGATGTTACTTCTTATAACGCACCTAATTTCTCATTTATTCCTTTATTAGCTCTGTAATTTATCATGCCTGGACAACTCTGGGACCTTGACTATGGAAATCTAGAATGAATGGTTCACTATTTATACATGGCAGGAGCTGCTTGGATGCCATACATTAAAGCACGAAGCTATGTCAGTGGAGGCTGTAGATGTTTTAGAGGTAGATGAGCAAATCAAAGGCACACATTCTTTGATTGTAAACTGATTTTACCTCTGAGGTTTCTAAACCCTACTACTGTTTCTTCTTAGTGTTATGAATATTTATAATAATTTGGTTTACCATCCTCTGAAGTGAGAAACTGGTGGGAACTTTCTACTTTACAAATTCAGTCCTGGAAAAGCCCTTTTTTATTCAACAAGTACTTTTGATAGTTATTATGTCAGACTTCCGTTCAGGTGAGTGAATGAAAGTAGCTCAGTCTTGTCCAACTCTTTGTGACCACGTGGACTGTAGCCTGCCAGGCTCCTCTGTCCATGGAATTCTCCAGGCCAAAATGCAGAAGTGGGTTGGTGTTCCCTTCTCCAGGGGAATCTTCCCAATCTAGGGATCAAACCCAGGTCTCCCACACTGCATGCAGATTCATTACCATCTGAGCCACCAGGGAAGCCCAAAACCTAAAGGCTGGGCTCATCCTTTAGGTACTGGGAATAAAACAGCAAAAAAAAAAAAAAAAAAAAAGTTGTTATAAAGACAATTTTTTATATTATTTGGGTTTTTTTTCCCCCTTGAAACTTTCTCCTCTCCATTTTTTAACCTATCCAGACACACATAGTAATCAGAAGTTAATGCTTTTTGGATTCAGTTCTTAAATTAAGAAATTGAACTATCTTATTATTAAATTTCTGGGAAGTTTCTTTAACTTCTTTCATTGCTATTGATTTTCCTTTCATATTTTTTTAATAATGTCTAAATAATGTTTCACTTTGGATATTCCTTTTAACTGTGTTCATTTTTTCTCAAGAGTTTGCACGTATATAATCTATTATTTCTCTTTAGTATAAATTACAGTGCTTTGTTTTAAGATAATATCTTGCACAATATTTGTCTTTTTTTCTTTATTATTTTTGCTTTATATAGTGTGTTACTGTTAGAAGCTGTCCTAAAATATCACATTAATTTTTATACATTTTAAAAACAAATTTATACAAATTTTTAAACATATCAAGGTTGTCAGGGAGGTAGAAATTTTCTACTACTACGTTCTTCCAGCTGGTCTAATAATTAAATTGACATGAGATAGATTAACAAGAAAAAAATCAAACAAGTTTATAATATGCACACATAGGAGAGACCCAGGAGAACTGAGTATCTCACCAGTGTGAAGGTAGTGACTTGAGACAAAGAGAGGAAGACAATTTACATAGAGTTGGAAAAGCAAACAACTGATAAACAAATGTTTACTGGGACAAACAGGGATGGTGAGACATAGAGATGAATAGATAAAGAAGTTGTGATACATATGTACAATGGAATATTAGCTGTAAAATAGAACACATCTGAATCAGTTCTAGTGAGGTAGATGAACGTAGATCCTGTTTTGCAGAGTGAAGTAAGTCAGAAAGAGAAAAACAAATATCGTATATTAACACACACACATATATAGAATCTGGAAAAATGGCACTGTGAACCTATTTGCAGGGCAGAAATAGAGATGCAGACATAGAGAATGGAATTTGGACACAGCAGGGGAAGGAGAGGATGGGATGAATTGAGAGAATAGCATTGAAATGTGTACATTACCATATGTAAAATAGATTGCTACTGGGAAGTTGCTGTACAAAACCAGGAGCTCAGTGCAGTGCTCTGACAGTGTAGCGGGGCAGGATGGGGTAGGAGGTGAAGCTGGGAGGCTCAACAGGGAGGGGATATATATATATACTTAGGGCTGATTCATGTTGTATAGCAGAAGTTAACACAGTATTATAAAGCAATTATCCTATCACTAAACATAAATTAAAAAGTTTTAATAAATGAGCTTTGCTAGGTTGCTTTCTGTCTACACATCTAGTTCGTACTATAGTTTCTATGGTGATAGCTCCCTTATTGGAAAAGATCCTCTACATTCTTTTAGACAATTGGGGGAAGGTAAAAGGGCATCCTGAGTTTTGGTGGCCGTAATAGTCATCAGCCTAAATTGACCCTCATGTCAAAGAGACGCAGTTTGGGGTGGAAAATTTTGCTCCCCTATAAGATAAGAAGATGTAAAATAAAGTGCACATATATTAAATGTACTTCTCTTTATATTTATACCTGTAGAAACTCATAAAACTAGTACTCACAACAATATGTGAAACATCTATAGGATTCTACATGCTTTCTCTCAAATATACCCTAAAAATATAATCCCTCTATTCTTTCTTATTTTTTAATTTTATATAAATGAAATCATGCAGCATTGTATTTTTATCTTCAGTTTATCTTGCTCATTATTAGGTCTGTGAAATTAAATTAATCTATAAATTTTTTAAAAAATTACATTTGTGAAGTACATGGTTGTATATGAATATATCACAAGCTTCTTATCTTTTTAACTGTTTGTGACAAATTGGACTGTTGCAGTTATTACTACACACACACACACACACACACACACACACACACACACTCACACACACACACACACACACACACACACGTATATCTGCTGTGAACTTAACCGGACATTCATTTTGGAGTGCAACTTTGGGGTCATAGTATAGGCATATGTTTATATTTGCAGATCAGGCCAGCAATATATGAGTTTAGAACTCACTGGAGAGCTTCATTCAGTTATTTTTATCTTTATCTACTTCAGTGCGTAAATATTGGTATATCTTTGTGTTTTTACGTTGCATTTTCCTAATAATGTTATCAGAGCTTCCCTGGTGGTTAAGCTGGTAAAGAATCCACCTGCAGGAGATCCAGGTTGGATCCCTGGGTTTGGAAATTCCCATGGAGGAGGAAATGGCAACCCTTTCCAGTATTCTTGCCTGGAAAATCCCATGGATAGAGGAGCCTGGTGGGCTACAGTGCATAGGGTCACATAGAGTTGTACACAACTTAGAGACTAAAGCCATGATAATGCTATCTACCTTTTTTCCAGGCTTATTGACAATCTGAATTTTCTTTTTTGTGATGGCTGATAAAGATCTTAACCTTTTTTTTCTGTTAGATTATCTCACTCTTTCTTATTGACTTATAGGAGATTCTCTCTAATGACCAAATTCCTTTCTAGGATAACATGTCAGGGCCTGGCCCGCTCCAGATTTGATTCTTAGTACATGACCATGGATAAATTAAACACCCTGATTCTCAGTTTCCTTATATTTAAAATGAAATAAGATCAATCATTCCTTTTGTATAACTGATTTTTTTAGAACCAAAATAAGATAATGTATGTGTAAGTGCTTAGAAAAGTCTAAGTTCCTCTAAAACTGTAAGGGATTGCTTTGAATAATAAGTATCACAAAATATTTTTACATGAATTTTAAAATGGGTGACATTGTTTCAGTGCTTACAACTCTTACTCTAAGACAATAAAAAAAGGTCAATGAAACATGGTCTAAAGAATATACTCTGAGCTTCACTGAATCTTTGTTATCAAATCTTTACACACTGATAAAGTCCATGCTTGGAGAAATGCAGGTGACCTCTAAAGGTACACTGCTTACCCCAGGAGAGAATAAATCAATACTTCTTTGCCTTCACTTTTAGAGGTCACCTGCATTCCTCTGCTCATGGCCCTATCCTCCATCTACAAAGCCAGCACGAGAGTACCATCTTGAAAACCCCCTCTTATCTCTATTATCACATCTCCTCTGACTCTGTGCTGCCTCTGTTTTATAAGGACTTGCTTGCTTGCTTGCTAAGTCGCTTCAGTCGTGTCCGACTCTGTGCGACCCCATAGACGGCAGCCCATTAGGCTCCCCCGTCCCTGGGATTCTCCGGGCAAGAACACTGGAGTGGGTTGCCATTTCCTTCTCCACTGCATGACAGTGAAAAGTGAAAGTGAAGTCGCTCAGTCGTGTCCGACTCTTCGCAACCCCATGGACTGCAGCCCACCAGGCTCCTCCGTCCATGGGGTTTTCCAGGCAAGAGTATACCATGCTGCCACTGCCACTGCTGCCAAGTCGCTTCAGTCGTGTCCGACTCTGTGCGACCCCATAGACAGAAGCCCACCAGGCTCCTCGTCCCTGGGATTCTCCGGGCAAGAAAACTGGAGTGAGTTGCCATTTCCTTCTCCATTTATAAGGACAATTATGGTCAAATTGAATTCACTCAGATAATTCAAGATAATCTCATGTCAATATTTTTAACTTATTCATGTGAAAAGTCCCTTTTGCAAGACAAAGTATTATTTATAGATTTTGAGGATAAGGATATAGACATCTTAAGGGGAGATATGATTCTGTCTACCAACACATATTAAACCAACCAAGAAGATGTGAATTATTTTAACAGTGGTAATAAGAATAGACCAAGTATTGCTACTTATAGAAAATAAATATTACCTCACACCATATACCAAAATAAATTTTAGAAAGATAGTTTTATATAAAAATTATTCATAAACATTTGGAAAAAAATATCATCAGTAACTCATCTCAGGTAGCCCAGGACTTTGAAAGCATAAAGATTAAATTTAATTGTAAGTGAATAACTATGCTACTAAATGTATAAATATATAAAATATTATGTAAGTAAAATGCCAACTATATAGATAAGAGGAAATGATAAAAAGGAAATAGTTACATTACAAATAGTATTACAACTAATTTATTAATCTTTTGCAGTCATATCTTATAAAATAGTGAACACTTAGAGTGTTCTAGTCCTGATGGAGCTTGCTTCTAGGATAAGAACTATGAAAGAAACTCACTTTTGCAGTTGAGAGTAGTTAGAGGTGATGGTCTAGGGAAATCTCCTAGAGAAGTGATATTTAAATTCTGATCTAAAGGAAGAGATCAAGACAAGAATTTGATACCTCGACAAAATCAGGCACAGTGGACTTGAGACAAGAAATGCCTTGTTTTGTTGAGAAATCTAAAGCAGACCAGGATGGCTGAGAAGAGGGAAGAAAGTAGGAGGCTTATTTGAGATAAGAGTAGAGAGGTGAGCAGAGGCCAGATCATACAGGGCCCTGGATTATATTTAAGGTTGTGAATTTTACGAACAGTGTGATAACAATAGTTTAAAATGCGTGGTGTATAATTTAAAAGTTCTCATCACAAGATAGCAAATGAGTAACTGTATATGGTGATGGATGTTAGCTGAATTTAGAGTGGTAATCATTTTGCACCATATACTTATTGTGTTTTACACCTAAAACTGATGCAACATGTGTTTTATATCTCACTTTTTAAAAAAGATGTACGTTTTAGTCTAAGAGTAATGGAAATCCACTGAGGGATTAAACTATAAAGTTTCAAAATACTAGTTACCTATTATAAGTATTTCTGTGACTGCTGCATTTAAAATATAGTTTATCATAGGTAATTTCATGCAAAGATGAGCTCAATAAAGGACAGAAATGATATGGACCTAACAGAAGCAGAAGATATTAAGAAGAGATGACAAGAATACACAGAAGAACTGTACAAAAAAGATCTTCATGACCCAGATAATCACGATTGTGTGATCACTGACCTAGAGCCAGACATCCTGGAATGTGAAGTCAAGTGGGCCTTAGAAAGCATCACTATGAACAAAGCTAGTGGGGGTGATGGAATTCCAGTTGAGCTATTCCAAATCCTGAAAGATGATGCTGTGAAAGTGCTGCACTCAATATACCAGCAAATGTGGAAAACTCAGCAGTGGCCACAGGACTGGAAAAGGTCAGTTTTCCTTCCAATCCCAAAGAAAGGCAATGCCAAAGAATGCTCAAACTACCACACAATTGCACTCATCTCACATGCTAGTAAAGTAATGCTCAAAATTCTCCAAGCCAGGCTTCAGCAATATGTGAACCGTGAACTTCCTGATGTTCAAGCTGGTTTTAGAAAAGGCAGAGGAACCAGAGATCAAATTGCCAACATCCGCTGGATCATAGAAAAAGCAAGAGAGTTCCAGAAAAACATCTATTTCTGCTTAATTGACTATGCCAAAGCCTTTGATTGTGTGGATCACAATAAACTGTGGAAAATTCTTCAAGAGATGGGAAGACCAGACCATCTGATCTGCCTCTTGAGAAATTTGTATGCAGGTTAGGAAGCAACAGTTAGAACTTGACATGGAACAACAGACTGGTTCCAAATAGGAAAAGGAATTCATCAAGGCTGTATATTGTCACCCTGTGTATTTAACTTCTATGCAGAGTACATCTTGAGAAACGCTGGGCTGGAAGAAACACAAGCTGGAATCAAGATTGCTGGGAGAAATCTCAATAACCTCACATATGCAGATGACACCACCCTTATGGCAGAAAGTGAAGAGGAACTCAAAAGCCTCTTGATGAAAGTGAAAGTGGAGAGTGAAAAAGTTGGCTTAAAGCTCAACATTCAGAAAACGAAGATCATGGCATCCAGTCCCACCACTTCATGGGAAATAGATGGGGAAACAGTGTCAGACTTTATTTTTCTGGGCTCCAAAATCACTACAGATGGTGACTGCAGCCATGAAATTAAAAGATGCTTACTCCTTGGAAGGAAAGTTATGACCAACCTAGATAGCATATTCAAAAGCAGAGACATTACTTTGCCAACAAAGGTCCGTCTAGTCAAGGCTATGGTTTTTCCTATGGTCATGTATGGATGTGAGAGTTGGACTGTGAAGAAGGCTGAGTGCCAAAGAATTGATGCTTTTGAACTGTGGTGTTGGAGAAGACTCTTGAGAGTCCCTTGGACTGCAAGGAGATCCAACCAGTCCATTCTGAAGGAGATCAGCCCTGGGATTTCTTTGGAAGGAATGATGCTAAAGTTGAAACTCCAGTACTTTGGCCACCTCATGCGAAGAGTTGATTCATTGGAAAAGACCCTGATGCTGGGAGGGATTGGGGGCAGGAGGAGAAGGGGATGACAGAGGATGAGATGGCTGGATGGCATCACTGCCTCGATGGACGTGAGTCTCAGTGAAGTCTGGGAGTTGGTGATAGACAGGGAGGCCTTGCGTGCTGCGATTCATGGGGTCGCAAAGAGTCGGACACGACTGAGCGAGTGATCTGATCTGATCTGATCCTGATAATTTAACAAATTTCTAGCCACTGAGATATCCATATAGATATTTTTCATTATGTAAATCTATTTGAAAGAGACAACAGAAATGCAACTCATAGATTATGGCAGATATCTTCTCCAAATGTTAATCATGAATTTAGGGGAAATCAAAACATCTTTTAATAAAATATTATCAAGAATGCAATACATTCAAAATGCTATATTCTATAGCCAGTAAAATGTATTTTTGAAGAACAGTTAAAAAGCAGAATGGGATATTTTTCATAAATAAATGTTACAGATTGGAAATCAGATCACAGTACTATATATGTATGTGGCAAATTCATTTTCTGAGTACATTTATGTGAGTGTACAAACACACACACACACACACACACACACATACATATATATATATATATATATATGTATGTATCTCTATCAGTCTCTGCATTTGTTTAGCCATGTATGACTTCTAACAGACTTGTCTTATTGCTATGGCCAATGTTTCCAAACTTCTTTAGGGTCATTAACCATTCATCCAAATGTAGATATATTTGCATAGTCAAAATCAATTGAACATGTATGTAGCTATCCAGAAAACACAGACAAATGGTCAGAGCAAATGTGATGTCTTGGGGACTAAATGTTGATCTGCTAAAGTACCACCAGCTAAAATATAAATAGAAGAAAAGAAAGCACAGCATTTGAAAGGCTACTTTCCTCCCAGGGGCCAAGTTTTTTTTTTTTTTCTTTCTTTCTTTGTTTTTATAAATTTTTGAAAGAGAGCTATTTTCAATCCCCCCAAAGATGTCACATAGTATTTATATACATTTTATATGATATGAAACCCAAAAATATTAAATCATTTTTTAAGGACCCATACCAGCTAGGATGGTGGAATTTTTGGAATTTGAACTTGTTCTTACCTAATGATGGTGCGCTGAAGTCTAGATTGTCTGGAAGGACAACTGAATTCTTAAAATATTAGTCTCCCCAAAAATCACAAGCAAAAAAATTCCAGGACAGGCACACTTAATCATATTCAGAACTGTTTTACCTAATTATACAAATTGCATTAAAGTTGCTTTTGTAACAGGCCTGGTGACAGCAGAAACACCCTTATCCAGGTTAGATAGACGGTAAAAATAGCACAGATGGAGATGGTCCTGAAGTCCCAAGTAGCGTGAGTCAGTCTCAAATGCAGATGTCAGACTTTACTGGGATGTGTTTTATCAGCCAAAATAGAAGATATAACTGTGAAGAAATTTCTGACTCCTTCAGAACCTATCTTTAACATTTATCCTTTGCTTTCAAATGTAAGCTAGAGAAAAAGGGTGATTAATTATGGCCAAATAAAAATTATACTGCATACTAGGCTTTGTGGGAACTTCTGACCCAGGCATGCTATTTTTCAGTTCCCGTACTAGTGTTAATCACTTTAACCATCACAATCTAGAAAAATAATTGAAAAATAAAAAGGAAAGGTTTATAATTTTGCTAACAACTTAGGATCTCTCTTCATCATTCTCATGCCTCAATTCTACATTCTTTTTCTTTTTATATGTCCCACTCTTGTTTTGCTTGTCTTCTGATTTATGTCTTCCTGTAAACAGTGCAATCAATTATACTTTAAAACCAACTTCCGTGTTATTTACATTGTGTAGTTCAGAAGAATTATAGTCTGTCTTTTAAAAACATGGTCTCAAGGGGAATGTTACCTGTTTATATCCTTGACTTTGCCTTCCAAATGCTCATTTATCACACTTTTTCTCTTTAATTTTATTTTACCCGTTAGTCATTTCAGACTCAGTCAATAAGGCAGCTTTAGGAAAAGAGCATCTGGTATCATTGAAGCTGTAAACATGATCTAAAGAGTTTTGTTCTGCAGCTGTCCCAGTCATCTATCAAATATCACTCATGGTGACGTGATGTGTCATTCATACTAATGTATGTTACAGCATTGTAAATGGAAATGCCAGATTGAACTTTTTTTTTTTATTTTAGCCTTGCAAGCAATTCAGACTACCAGAAGCATAAAATGCCTAAATGTAAACTTCCACATTTCAGAGTGTAAATTTTTTAAAGTTAAAATAATACAAAGAGTCAATTTTCATAAAAGGAAAAGCAAGCGTAAACATATACATGGGATAATGTTCACGCTTGAGAATCATAAAATGAATGTTTATTAAAATTGCCCTATTACTATTTTTACATGAGCAGAATTATTAGAAAATCAATTAAAATACACATTGTTAACAAAGTTTCAGTAAAATTGAAGCATATACTATCACTAGTATTCAAATTAGTATACATTTTTTCAAAGAAATAAGCTAGAAAGTCACAATACTTCTAAAGACATACATGTATAAATACATAGTGATCTGACCACAGAAATTTATTCTGAGGTAATAGCTTGACAATTAAATATGCTACAAAAAGATGCTTATAAATGAATCATCGATCATTTTTAAAAAACAAACTGAATGTAACTAAACTTCAGTCACTCTGAAATGGTATATTAGTACCATTACTGTTTACATGGCTGTTAAATATATAATTGTTAAAAGACTAAGAAGAAACTTTTGTAATGTTACGTAAAATTATAACATTTAGCTGTATGATTATCACATTTCCCAAAGCAATACATAGTGGGAATATAAAAAAAAAATAATGAGATACTTTTGAAAGGTTTGGTTTTAATATAGCAAAATGGTACATAATGCATGTATGTTTTGGAATTTGGGAGGGAGAAGGAAAGGTAATTGTTCCTCATCTCTATTTTTAGCTCCTAAGTATAAGATGCTGTTGCTGTTTGGTTGCTAAGTCATGTCAGACAGTTTGTGAACCCATGGACCATAGCCCGCCAGGTTCCTCTGTGCATGGGATTTCCCAGGCAAGAATACTGGAGTGGGTTGCCATTTCCTTCTCCAGGGGATCTTCTTAAGCCAGGGATCGAACTGGCATCTCCTGCACTACAGGTAGATTCTTTATCACTGAATCACTTGGGAAGCCAAAATACAACACCTTATTTCATAAGGCTATGAAGTGAGCTTGGCAAAGTCTCAAGTCAAAACCATTAAGGACTCTGAGTGAGTGGGTGAAGTGAGTGAAAGTTGCTCAGTTGTGTCTGATTCTGTGACAGCATGGACTATATAGTCCATAGAATTCTCCAGGCCAGAATACTGGAATAGGTAGCCTTTTCCTTCTCCAGGGAATCTTCCCAAACCCAGGAATTGAACCCAGGTCTCCCACATTGCAGGCTGATTCTTTACCAACTGAGCTATTAGGAAGCCTTTTAACAGTCCTAAGTGAACCATTTACACGTTTAACTCTTTATCCATCTTTCTTTTCTGCTGCTGCTGCTGTTAAGTCGCTTCAGTCATGGCCGACTCTGTGCAACCCCATAGATGGCAGCCCACCAGGCTCTCCTGTCCCTGGGATTCTCCAGGCAAGAACACTGGAGTGGGTTGCCATTTGCTTCTCCAGTGCATCAAAGTGAAAAGTGAAAGTGAAGACGCTCAGTCGTGTCTGACTCTTAGCGACCCCATGGACTGCAGCCTACCAGGCTCCTCCGTCCTTGGGATTTTCCAGGCAAGAGTACTGGAGTGGGTTGCCATTGCCTTCTCCGTCTCTCTCTTCTAGGGTAACCAGTTATTCTGATTTGTCCGAGAGAATTTTCCTGTTTTAGCAGTAGAGGTCCCAAGTTCCAGAAAAACTTCAGTCCTAGGCAATAGAGGATGAATTGGTCACTCTAATTTTTTTCCTTATGCTAGAATCCCACCCATTCCTTTTGTATGGCAGGAGTCTCCAACCCTTCCTGAATAATAATCAGGACTTCCCAGATGGTGTTAGTGGTCAAGAACCTGCCTGCCAATTCAGGAGACATAAGAGAGGGGGGTTCGATCCCTGAGTCAGGAAGATCTACTGAAGGAGGAAATGGCAACCATTCCAGTATTCTTGCTTGGAGAATCCCATGGACAGAGGAGGCTGGCGGGCTACAGTCCATGGGGTTGCGAAGAGTTGGACATGACTGAAGTGACTGAGCACACATACATGCTCAGTATCCATGTGCAAATATTATAGCCAGCATCTTTGCCCATATGTCACTATTAGAGGTAATGCTTGTTTCCTTAAATGTGCTGGACCCCCTTCCTGCCAGTGGGAGTAGAATGCTAGAGGAGCTGGTGGAGTTTGGGAGAGAAGAGTTGAGTTGGAGAAAAAATAATAGAGTCTTTCACTCTGTCTGTGTTTGTTTTTGTCTAAAACAAAGTAGCTCATATCTCAATGATTTATTATTTCCTCAGCCCCTCCCTGGCATATCAAGTATATGGAAGAAAATCATATCTTCCTGTTGGATAGAGTTTTACTCTATTTCAGTAAATTCATGTACTTACCTTATTTTACTAAGAGGGCATTTACCCTGTTGCAGCTGATTATTATTATTTTTTTCCCCCACAAATCTTACCTTCATTTACAACTAGAGATAAGCCAAACTTGATAGTCCAAGGTCAAGGCCAGCTGAGTGACTCTTAAAGTTTTAAATCATTAAACAATACTGTTTTACCTTTGTAGATAATCATTACTAGTCAAATTCACTACATGTTTTAGGATACATACTGCTACTGCTAAGTCGCTTCAGTTGTCTCTGACTCTGTGCGCTCCCATAGACGGCAGCCCACTAGGCTCCCCCGTTCCTGGGATTAGGATACATAAATGCATTTCAAATATAATCATTATGAATTCCTCGTTTATTGCATGTATGAAATTCTTAAACTAACTTAACGATTAATTGTTTTCCCTCTACCCACCTGATCCCAGCTTGCTTTCTTCCCCACTCACATCTGAAACTTCACATGATATCTCTTGCTACATGAAAATCAGAGTTGAGGGCTAAGGGGTGAAATATGGAATAGTGAATTGCTTTCCCCCTGAAGTCAACCTTTCAACCTAACTTAGGTTACATTTTGCAAATACTCTATGGTTAATCTGGATCCCCAATGCACGGGAATGTAGCACTTTGAGAGAACGTGTATGTCACAACTCTTGGCTCA
The DNA here is from genome assembly GCF_029378745.1 of Bos indicus. Taxonomy (NCBI): domain Eukaryota; kingdom Metazoa; phylum Chordata; class Mammalia; order Artiodactyla; family Bovidae; genus Bos; species Bos indicus. The sequence goes on from NC_091788.1 coordinate 20,343,928, forward strand.
TAGAACAGTTCTATCATGATGCCATTTATCCACACACAATTAAATCAAACCTAACATACAAATAAGAAAAAAAGTAAACAAAATCTCTTCTAGAACACAGCATCTTTCTTTTTCCTTCCTCCTTGTTGATAAGCTTTAACATTTTCTTCTCTGATAATTTGTGTTGATTTTCATAAAATGCTCATCACCAAACTTGAAAGCACGAATATAGGTTTTTATGAATAAGTGTTGAATCATTTCTAGGTATTTGATGAATGGCTCGTCTTCTAGAATGTTCATGCCTGCAAATGGTCTCTTTCTCCCCTCTTTCTCCTTTCCTTTCTACTTCCTTTTCTCTCTTCTTCTACTCTGTCTCTCTGTACTCTGTCTTTCTCTCCCTCTGCCTTTCTCTCCCCTTCTCTGTCCCTGTCTCAAAGACAAAATTCAACATCCAAGTGCAGTGTTCGAATTAGCATCAAATATTTAGGAAAAAAATAATCCGCCTCCACATATTCTTTATGCATCTATAATTTTATAAGAGTTTGATTTGGTTTAAAAATTATAGCAGACTGGATTCAAATCACAGGAATGTATTACAACTGAGCGTTTCTATTCTTTTAGCTTTCTAGTTGGCTTAATCTGCAAGGTTACTAACAGTATTACTTAGACTAACTTAAGCATACTTAATCCATCCAGCACAGTGCTGTGGAAGGCATCCTGGGTATATTTCCAAGGACATAATGACATTCATTCTCTCAGAGCTTCCCCCTGAAGGGAAGTATGTTGGCAGCCATTATTCTATTGTCGACTTCACTGGATGCAGTTGAACAGATGGCCAAGTTTTTAAGAAATTTGAATCAGAGATTCAGAAATATCCTTTGGCTCAAACAGGGGAAATGTAAACTGAGTGTTTTAAATATAGAGAAACAGAAAAAGCCTCTCTTTTTGAAAAAAACTATATGAAAGGAGTATCTCAATAAGAAATGCAGAGAAAGGGAAAAGAGGTAGCAGTGGCAATTATCTGAATACTTTTCAATTTGAGATATTAGTAATAAGTAATCCCAACTCTGTTTGGGCTTTGAAAGTATCTCAGTATCCTTCCAATAGATTTCTCTTTTTCTTTAACTACTTTAAGTAGTTTCCTGTAACCTGCAATCCAAGCACCATGAAACAGGACAAAAGCCTAGAAATAGTGGATACTCTATAAAGTAAAACTGCCATCTGGTACCACAAATGATTAGCTTCTTTTTCAGAAAAAAAAATTTGAAAGAAAAAATTTTTTTTGACTGTTTTTCCAGAATTTGAGAATAAGAATTGTCTATGGATTAGAGAAGCTAGAACACAATGTTAATGACTGTATCCTACTGTGATAATTATTATTCCTTTTACACCTTCCCACCACAACACTAGTTCCTGATGGCCAGCCGTAATGTGGAAATGTGCATGGAAAGTGATCCTAGAAAATGGAGCTGTCCAGCAGAAAAAATTGATACAAGACTATGCAGCACAACATTCATTTAGTATAAATCAATAATGGACAAAATCGGACACTTTATCAATAAGGTCAGGAAAAATGAGTCAGTTGTGGTTAAACATCTTGATGTGTTCCCACAGGAATTCCTTTTTTCACATAACAGTGTGGGTCAATGTAAAGGGAATTAGTGTTTATTGAATGCAACATGATATGAGTAATTGTATTAAGAAATTTATACACTGTCTCCTGAAACATTCCCCAAACACATGCAATTGGTCATCACAGTTCCCCTTTTTAGATATATGGCAACTGAGGTTCACAGAGACCTGTGCAGTTTGCTTCATGTTCGTGTGCAGAAATAGGTATTAAATGTGTCACTGCAAGATTAAAGGCAAAGTTAAATATTTGAAATATTTGAAATCTACACCAATAACCGTCTGAAACCTTCTTGCCCAAAAGACAATGATAGCAATTTAAATGTTTTAACTACAGCCCATAATATAATTCAGTGATCTAGTAAAAACCATCATATAATTAAACATCAGGGTCCATAGGCTCTTACCTTCTGGCAAAGTAATACTCAGATTATGGTATCAGACACATTTGAATTTGTAACTTGTTTCTGACATACACAAGCTGTGTGACTTTTGATGAACTATTTTAAAGCTACATTTTCTTGCCTACAAAATAGGGGACATGAATATTTATAACTCACAGATTTGTTGTGAGAAGTAAAATGAGAGGGTAATGATCTGACTGTGCTCAGATCAAATATTAACATATTAAGCAACATAATGAGAACCTACTGTATAGAATAGAGAAATCTACTCAGTGTGGTGACCTAAATAGGAAGGAAATCCTAAAAAGAGGGGCTAGCTGATTCACATTGTTGTACAGCAGAAACTAACACAGCATTGTAAAGCAACTATACCCCAATTAAAAATTTTTTAAAAACCGTATTAACATATAAATTCCAGTTATAATAATTATAATGAGAAAGTTTAATATATATAAATAACATATCCATGTGTAACATGAAATATTTAATATATAATAAAATTAATATTTTATATATGTGCACCTATATTTATATATATATGTTTATTCCTTATTTAACCTAGATTTGAAAAAAAGATAAAGTTAATACTCAAAGGTAATAACTATATGAGCCTAGTTTTTCAGATAATCACTCCCTTATATTGCCTGTACAATTTATTTTCTGTTTTATAAGTTCTACTGTATATGTCTTTTTGTAAATTTCCACAAACCCTTTATTAAGAAGATTCAATTTAAATTTTCAGTAAAGAAACATTGCATATGATAATACTATTTGTGAGGTAATTGTAACTTTTAGTATATTGGAGATAATTACTTTGAAATAAAAATATTTTCTGTCTCCACAATTCTATGAAATACATTAAATCCAATGAATAATTTTTCATAAAACAAAGAACAGTTCTTCATCACTTTCTCACTTCATAATAAACAGTTATTATTAGTTTTTAATAATATTAAATTATTATTATAATTTACTATAATAATTATTATTATAATATTTATAATATAATATATATTATAAATAAATATAATATAATAAAATTATTAATTATAAAATTAAATAAATTAATGATATTAAAAACTTCAGTTCAGTCACTCAGTTGTGTCCAACTCTTTGCTACCCCATGAACTGCAGCAAGCCAGGCCTCCCTGTCCATCATCAACTCCCTGAGTTCACTCAGACTCACGTCCATCAAGTCGGTGATGCCATCCAGCCATCTCATCCTTTGTCGTCCCCTTCTCCTGCCCCCACTCGCTCCCAGCATCAGAGTCTTTTCCAGTGAGTCAACTCTTCATATGAGGTGGCCAAAGTACTGGAGTTTCAGCTTTAGCATCATTCCTTCCAAAGAAATCCCAGGGCTGATCTCCTTCAGAATGGACTGGTTGGATCTCCTTGCAGTCCAAGGAACTCTCAAGAGTCTTCTCCAACACCACAGTTCAAAAGTATCAATTCTTCAGCACTCAGCTTTCTTCACAGTCCAACTCTCACATCCATACGTGACCACAGGAAAAACCATAGCCTTGACTAGACGGACCTTTGTTGGCAAAGTAATGTCTCTGCTTTTGAATATGCTATCTAGGTTGGTCATAACCCTCCTTCCAAGGAGTAAGCGTCTTTTAATTTCATGGCTGCTATCACCATCTGCAGTGATTTTGGAGCCCCCCAAAATAAAGTCTGACACTGTTTCTACTGTTTCCCCATCTATTTCCCATGAAGTGATGGGACCAGATGCCATGATCTTCATTTTCTGAACGTTGAGCTTTAAGCCAACTTTTTCACTCTCTTCTTTCACTTTATCAAGAGGTTCTTTAGTTCCTCTTCAGTTTCTGCCATAAGGGTGGTGTCATCTGCATATCTGAGGTTATTGATATTTCTCCCGGCAATCTTGATTCCAGCTTGTGTTTCTTCCAGTCCAGCGTTTCTCATGATATACTCTGCATATAAGTTAAATAAGCAGGGTGACAATATACAGCCTTGAGGTACTCCTTTTCGTATTTGGAATCAGTCTGTTGTTCCATGTCCAGTTCTAACTGTTGCTTCCTGACCTGCACACTGCTTTCTCAGGATGCAGGTCAGGTGGTCTGGTATTCCCATCTCTTTCAGAATTTTCCGCAGTTTATTGTGATCCACCTTAGTTGGTTTTTAATATTATTTCACCTGATTTCCTAGATGCCGTCCAGGCAAACTGACCATATCAAAACATATTCAAACCTACCAAGGGCCTTTGCTTAAACATGCTTGACTAATTTAAAAGAAGTCCCTGATGATCTATAGTGATGGTGGGAATTGCATTATATTAAAGTTAATATCAGACAAAGCTAGCAATATTGGCTTAATTTACTGTAATCCAAAGAACTTTTTGCGTGAAGTTTTCTGGTAAATTGTGTAAAGAGATTCTTGTCTAATGATGCAAGAGGATGGGAAACCTAGTCATAGAATTTCATGGCTGAGAGTTGTACAAAATCATTGTGCTTAATAGAGTATTGATTGGAGCAGGTAGAAATATGGAGAAACAGTTGGAAATATTCCCAGGACATCTGAAAATCTAAGTAGTGTTTCATTTAAGATTTTAGAAAAGCATGCAGGCAATTCTCTTAAGAGTATTGTCGCTTCATTTCATGCTGTTCTAAAGGAATAAAAATGCTGCTATGTGATAAGTAAAAAGAACTGGAAGCATAAGTTCGTCTCAGCTTAGCAGAGTTCAGAGAATACCAAATGGTACTTTGAGCAGTATTAGTCTTTTAATTTTCCTTTGATTTGGTTTGCTTGTTTTCCCTGCAATTCATGGATAAAAATAAAGCTTTTGCTTCTGCTTCCAGTTCTTTGTATGGCTACACACTAAACACTATCCTCTTTGATCATAATTTTTTTGATCATATCCTCTTTGATCTCATTTCATGGCTGCAGTCACCAACTACTGTGATTTTAGAGCCCAAGAGGAGGAAATCTGTCCCTGCTTAAACTTTTTTCCATTCTATTTCTCAGGAAGTGATGGGACTAGACGCCATGATTTTAGTTTTTTTTTTTTTTTTTAATATTGAGTTTTAAGCTGGCTCTTTCACTCTCCTCCTTTACCCTCATCAAGAGGCTCTTTAGTTCCTCTTGGCTTTCTGCCATTACAGTGGTATCATCCACATATCTGAGGTTATTGATATTTTTCCTGACAGTCTTGATTCCAGCTTGTAACTCATCCATCCTGGCATTTCGCATGATGTGTTCTGCATGTAAGTTAAATAAACAGGGTACAAAATAAACAGCCTTATCATACTCCTCAGTTTTGAACCAGTCAGTTGTTCCATACAGGGTTCTAACTGTTGCTTCTTGACTCGCACACAGGCTTCTCAAGACACAGGTTGTTATTAGGTTGTTACTATTTGGTTGAAAGAATTTCCAAACCTGATTAAAACTGTAAATTCTTAGATCATAGTTCAGGGCAGTCTTAATTAAAATCTCAGTAGAGTTTTGATTCAAAAATTTATCAGCTTATTATAAAACTATGGTGAAATGCAAAGGATGTATAATGAAAAAGTTTTAAAGTAAAATATTAGAAGAATAATGCTACTGTTTTCAAAACTTTGATAAAGAAAATAGTATTACCATTACTGGAATAAGAATGTAAAAAAATAAGCCAGAGAGAGACAGATAAATACTGTATAATACCATTTATAAATGAGGAATCTAAAAACAAAAGACACGTGTACCCCAATGTTCATCGCAGCACTGTTTATAATAGCCAGGACATGGAAGCAACCTAGATGTCCATGAGGAGATGAATGGATAAGAAAGCTGTGGTACATATACACAGTGGAGTATTACTCAGCCATTAAAAAGAATGCATTTGAATCAGTTCTAATGAGGTGGATGAAACTGGAGCCTATTATACAGAGTGAAGTAATCCAGAAAGAAAAACACCAATACAGTATACTAACGCACATATATGGAATTTAGAAAGATGGTAATGGTAACCCTGTATGCAAGACAGCAAAAGAGACACAGATGTATAGAACAGTCTTTTGGACTCTGTGGGAGAGGGAGGGATGGGATGATTTGGGAGAATGGCATTGAAACATGTGTGATATCATATAAGAAATGAATCGCCAGTCCAGGTTTGATGCAGGATACAGCATGCTTGGGGCTGGTGCATTGGGATGACCCAGAGGGATGGTATGGGGAAGGAGGTGGGAAGGGGGTTCAGGATGGGAAACACGTGTACACCCGTGGTGGATTTATATTAATGTATGGCAAAACTAATACAGTATTATAAAGTAATTAGCCTCCAATTAAAAATATATATGAAGTGAAGTGAAGTCGCTCAGTCATGTCTGAATCTTTGCAACCCCATGGACTGTAGCCTACCCGGTTCCTCCATCTATGGGATTTTCAAGGCAAGAATACTGGAGTGGGTTGCCATTTCTTTTTCTAGGGATCTTCCCAACCCAGGGATCGAACCTGGGTCTCCTGCATTGTAGGCAGACGCTTTTACCATCTGAGCCACCAGGGAAGCTAAAAACAAAAGCTCCAACTAATAGAGAGTAGAATGGTGGTTCCCAGGGATGAGGATAGGGAAAAGGGGAGAGTTTGGTAAAAGGGTATAAACTTTCAATTATAAGATGAATAAATTCTGAGGATCTGTTACATAGCATGTTGACTGTAGTTCACTGTACAGTCTTGTGTACTTGAAATTTGCTGTAGATACCTAAGAAGACAAAAGACCTGTACTCCAAAAACTGTAAGATGCTGATAAAAGAAACTGAAGACAATACAAACCTATGGAAAGATATACCACATTCTTGGTTTGAAAGAAGCAATATTGTGAAAATCACTGTACTATCCAAGGCAATGTACAGATTTCAGTGCAGCAATCCCTATCAAACTACCAATAGCATTTTTTACAGAACTAGAATAACCATAAAAAATCTTAAAATTTGTAAAGAGACACAAAAGACCCTGAATAACCTTAGCAACAGGCAGAGAACCAGAGATCAAGTGCGAACATCTGCTGGATCATCATAAAAGCAAGAGAATCCCAGAAAAACATTTATTTCTGTTTTATTGACTATGCCAAAGACTTTGACTATTTGTATCACCACAAACTGTGGAAAATTCTTCAAGAGATGGGACTACAAGACCACCTGACCTGCCTCTTGAGAAATGTGTATGCAGGTCAGGAAGCAACAGTTAGAACTTGACATGGAACAACAGACTGGTTCTAAATAGGAAAAGGAGTACGTCAAGACTGTATATTGTCACCCTGCTTATTTAACATATATGCAGACTACATCATGAGAAACACTGGGCTGGAAGTAGCACAAAATGAAATCAAGATTGCTGGGAGAAATATCAATAACCTCAGATATGCAGATGATACCAGCCTTATGGCAGAAAGTGAAGAGGAACTAAAGAGCTTCTTGATGAAAGTGAAAGAGGAGAGTGAAATAGTTGGCTGAAAGCTTAACATTCAGAAAACGAAGATCATGGCATCCAATCCCATCACTTCATGGCAAATAGATGGGGAAACAGTGGAAATAGTGGCTGACTTTATGTTTTTTGGGCTCCAAAATCACTACAGATGGTGACTGCAGCCATGAAATTAAAAGACGCTCACTCCTTGGAAGGAAAGTTATGACCAACCTAGACAGCATATTCAAAAGCAGAGACATTACTTTGCCAACAAAGTTCCATCTAGTCAGGCTATGATTTTTCCAGTGGTCATGTATGGATGTGAGAGTTGGAGTATAAAGAAAGTTGAGTGCTGAAGAATTGATGCTTTTGAACTGTGTTGTTGGAGAAGACTCTTGAGAGTCCCTTGGACTGCAAGGAGATCCAACCAGTCCATCCTGAAGGAAATCAGTCTTGAGTGTTCATTGGAAGGACTGATGTTGAAGATGAAACTCCAATGCTTTGGCCACCTGATGTGAAGAGCTGAATCATTTGAAAAGACCCTGATGCTGGGAAAGGTGGAAGGCAGGAGGAGAAGGGGACAACAGATGATGAGATGGTTGGATGGTATCACTGACTCGATGGCCATGAGTTTGGGTAAATTCTGGGAGTTGGTGATGGACAGGGAGGCCTGGCATGTTGCAGTCCATGGGGTCACAAAGAGTCGGACATGACTAAGTGACTGAACTGAACTGAAGTGAACCTAAGCAATCTTTTTTAGCCTTAGTGAAATCAGATTCAGAGTCTTACTGTACAAATTTTTATATAAGGTAGATAGGTAGCTACGTAGATAGAAAGAACAAAAGAAAGAAGAAAGAAAATAAAATGTATGCCACTTAACTACATTTTTATCAGCTTAATATCTCTAAGAAGAGGATCATATGTGATTCTAAGTCATGATTAAATTGAAATAAACTGGTTATATGAAGCAAATTAACTGTGATAGGTTCAGTGTTCAAGCACTTCTTGAAACTACTAGTGAACAGTTCTTTGTATCCAGACTACTTGTGTGTGTTTTGGGGGAGAAAGGTGTAAAGTGGATGGTATAATGTAATGCCTGGTACAGAGTAAGCACTCAGTAAATGGTATCTATGGACAATTTTCATAGCTCATTTTAAGAACTTTTTAGAAATACAGGTTTTCACATCTACATTTTATTCCCTTCTCATTACTCATAATTCCCCAACTCCTAATTTTATGCTTTAAATTTATACTCATCTGTTTTATTGAATACATTTCTTTGGAACTCAAAATTTTAGTTTAGGAAATAAAAGTATAGAAAATACATGCATATACATTAAAAAGTGTTGTTATACTGGTGATAAAGATTAAATTATTTGAATATAGAAAAAGAAAAAGCATTCTGGAAATCACACTCTACCATATAAAAGCCCAAAAAGAAAAGTGAGAAAACAACAACAAAAAAATGAACCAAAAAGTCTTAATGGAAGAGGAAAGGAGTAAAAAACCAAACCTATTCTCCTTCAAACTTCAGACACAATGTCTCAAATAATAAATGTTTCTCAGTAACTACATCAGCAGAGCTCATTTAAGCACAAAGAAAATTCAGAGATCCACCCAGATTCAAGATGAACATGGCCTCTGAGGCCATGCAATCCAATTTTTTATGGTTTGAACATTATATTTTACTTGTTTCATATTATACTTGCCCATCTGTTTTTAAACGTGAAATAATAGGAACAGGCAAGCTAAATGGTCATCACAGAACACAGTCATCAGTAAACCAAAGCTCAGCTTCACCAGGGCTTGCCCTGTGAAGAATCCATATAAATTTTCTGCATGATAATGTATGTTTCTGACCAAAAAAAAAAAAAAAAAAATAGGGTGAAAGATGCCATTCGCCTGACTCTCCAGGCATGGTTGTAAAGCAAGCCAAACTTTCATCTAAATTTTTAAAAATGCTTGGATATTCATTAAGAATAATAAGTTTGCTTTTGGCAAATTGAACTTAGACAAATTATGCATCTCTACCATTTCTAGTATATCCTCTCAAATCTTAGTAAAGACTTTTCTAAAATCTGTTGGATTGGCAAATACTGAGCCTTACTATACATCTTAAATACTTACTATACATCTTACACTGAAAACATTCTAAAAATGAGCACTGTCCTTTTGCTATAAGATCGTCCACACACCATATTATCTCTAGGGATCCTTTCTTTATATGCTGTACTAAACATAACAATTTGTTCCTCTACTTTCTTTCTTTCTTTTTTTTTTTAGTTCAACACATATAAGCATGAATTTTCGAGTCAATTCAGGTCTTATGTCCTTCACTTAAGGTCTCATGGTCTCAGTAAACACATACTACCGGTAAGATAAATTTTTGTTGATTAGAAATATGTTTAGCTCTAAGGTACAGAGTGTTTAACTAACAGCTGCTTAAAGATATAGGTGAATTTTTCTCACCAGGAATCTTTGAAATTGTTTGCTGCAGTTGTTTGCTCTGTTTGCTGCTCTGTATTGCCAGTAGGAATGCAACCTCTTTCACTGTTTCTTCTCTACCACGCTTAGTGATTGGATTTTGTCCTCATTTTTGTTCTTTCATGGTCATAGGATGGCTGCTTTCATATACAGATTACACATTAACATAGTATGGCTCTGTCCCCTTAGCAAGAAGCAAAGCTTTTCAAGACTTCTCTCACTCTTGTTGGCAGGTTTTCAGTTACATACCATTGTCCAGAATTTAGTTATAGTCAATCATATCTCAAGAGAGGCTGTAAAATAAGGGAATATGGTTCCTGAAATTGGCTTAGAACACTAGTTTTCCATCACATAGAAGGTGGCATGAAAGGGGAAAGTGTATAGATTCCTAGCAGTGTAGTCCACGATTTATAATAAATAGCATTTATTCTATAGGGCTATTATGATAATTTTATGAGAACGTATAATTATTTGTCACAAGCTGTGTTTATAATGATTTGTAGGGCCATGATTTTAGCTATAGATTTATACCTGCTTTAACCAATCATACTATGTTCTACTTAAGGATAGGAGCTATATTTAATTCGTTTATGTATGTTTGGATACCTCACACTATTTAGAATAATGAAGATGAAGGCCAAGTATTGGCAATTATAGCTTTTACATGTAAGCATTTATTTTTTTCTGTCTTTTAATTTGTATTACCTACCACTTTATGTCAATCAATATTTTTGTAAAATTTATAATTATACTGCAAGCTTTGTGAGGTTTAGCACTATGGGTATTCCTATCTTTGTTAACTCTTCAAATTATCAATGTTCTTTGTTTAAAAAAAAGACAAACATATTGGCCAAGAATATCTCAAGATCTTGCAGAATTTATACTTGACATTTGTAAACAAAAGATCAAGTTGCTTTACTCAATTCCCCAACATTATATCACCTTTATCTTTAGGAAGACAAAGCCTCTGGTTTCCTCCTGGCCTCATAGAGAGTTCACTGACTTATTCCTTTTTCAAAGAGTTGTATCCTATGTACTTTCTCTGATCATTAAAGAAAAATACATTTTTTGTGACAGAGGGTGAGGAATTAATTACAAGGAAGAATTGACATTTTTATTGAATATTGGCCAAGTGACTACGAGCTACATTTTTTTTAAAACATTTCTAACTCAGAATAAATCAAAGTAGAAAATATTATTAAAGACATAACCTTCCTGCAATCAGAGGAGGAAAATGATAGTGATTTGTGAAGGGAAGGAACTGGCAAAACAGGTCAAGTCATAATAGACCACACATCTAATAGATTCTTTTGAGAAAATTAATAAAAATTGTTAGAAAAATTCTAAATTCCCTACCCTTTTTAATCTCTGAAATTTATTATTATGTAAACTATGAGGGCATAAATATTTATTGCGTGGCAGAGAGTAAGAACTTAATAAAAATTATTGAAGTATTAATAAAATTCAAATGTGGAAAAATCCAACTAAAACTGAGAGAAAAACGCCCACTTCCAGAGGATGATGCTACTTATTTTTTAGATCAATTATGCACGCCCATCTCTGGGAATTCTGCCAAACATATTTAGTGATTCAACTATATCAACATCCAGAGAACGTACTTTCCATGTTTGCTCTTCCCCAAGTTTTGGTAATTACCAGTAATCATTAGAAAGTTGGAACACACAAAAGACAGTAAATGAAAACTAGTGAGTTGATGGTAAACAATATAAGATACAAATTCAGTGCCCAGAGGCTCAAAATCTCCTTGTCTTAAAAAAATAAAATGTGGTCTTTACATATATCAATTCAGAATAAGTACATAACAACAATAACAACAAAAAATCACTTGACATTTCAGATAATTCAGATAGTGTAGCATTAGAGGTTGTCACTCTTGGTTCTGACCATAGAACTCATTTAGACTTAACTTCAAACCCCTATGACTTCATGGAATGCTAAAAACTTTTGTCATATCCCTGAAAGATGGACACATAGCCTCTGGCCAAACACTATGTTGAAATTTAATGATGGTCAAACCTGGTATTATTAAAAAATCTAAGTATGTACATTTCCTGTAGGATTTAGTTACTAGAGTCTAGGGTCTCAATGTCAGAGAAGGCAAAATCCAACAACCCCATGACCTAATGCTCTCTGAAAATTACACATTTCATTCCACCTCCTTCCATATATCTTTCTCATTGGAGAGTTAAAGAGCTTAACCAACTTGCTCTTAAAAGTCCCTTAGTCCCATGATGTGTGATACACAAGAAATGAGGAACACTGAAAACTGAGAAAGAAACTTTTAACTTAAGAGACTATGAGTCATATTGACTTACAGAGTTCATAATTTTAATGACATTTATTAACAACAGATTTAACATTGACATTTGTAGACCTCTAACTTTTTAGATAACCTGAGATAATCTGCTGCTGCTGCTGCTGCTAAGTCACTTCAGCCGTGACCAACTCTGTGTGACCCAATAGATGGCAGCCCACCAGGCTCCCCCGTCCCTGGGACTCTCCAGGCAAGAACACTGGAGTGGGTTTCCATTTCCTTCTCCAATGCATGAAAGTGAAAAGTGAAAGTGAAGTCGCTCAGTTGTGTCTGACTCTTGGCGACCCCATGGACTGTAGCCTACCAGGCTCTTCTGTCCATGGGATTTTCCAGGCAAGAGTACTGGAGTGGGTTGCCATTTCCTTCTCCATGAGATAATTTAGATAACCTCAGATATGCAGATGAAAAAACCCTTATGGCAGAAAGCGAAGAACTAAAGAATCTCTTGATGAAAGTAAAAGAGGACAGTGAAAAAGTTGACTTAAAACTAAGATCATGGCATCTGGTCCCATGCCTTCATGGCAAATAGAGCTCCAAAATCACTGCAGATGGTGACAGCAACCATGAAATTAAAAGACGTTTGCTCCTTGAAAGAAAAGTTATGACCAACCTAGCATATTAAAGGTCTGTCTAGTCAAAGCTATGGGTTTTCCAGTAGTCATGTATAGATGTGAGAACTGGACTATAAAGAAAGCTGAGCGCCAAAGAATTGAAGTTTTTAAACTGTGGTGTTGGAGAAGACTCTTGAGAATCCCGTGGACTGCAAGGAGATCCAAACAGTGCATCCTAAAGGAAATCAGTCCTGAATATTCATTGGAAGGACTGATACTGAAGCTGAAACTCTAATATTTTGGCAACCTGATGCAAAGAACTGACTCATCTGAAAAGACCCTGATCCTGGGAAAGATTGAAAGCAGGAGGAGAAAGATACAACAAAGGACGAGATGGTTGGATGGCATCACCGACTCAATGGACATGAGTTTGAATAAACTCTGGGAGTTGGTGATAGGCAGGGAGGCCTGGCGTGCTGCAGTCCATGGGGTCACAAAGAGTCAGACACGACTGAGTGAACTGAACTGCACTGAACTGAATTTTCTAGAACAAAGCTTCACACACAATTTATGTAGCTATATTTGGCTCTAAAGCATTTTCTACATCGTTCAATTTAATTTTAATTAATTAGTATCACCAAAAAGTTGGGTAAGAGCCCAGTACACACAGAGGTAACTCATAAATACTAATTAGTAAACTAGCAATATCTATCAGAGAAGTTAGGAGTTTGCTACTGAAAAGAGATTCCAAATCCCCCATGGAAAGCCTAAATATGACACACCCTGTGAGGCAATCCACACCCACATTGGGAGGTTCTCAGATGGGCCCTTCCAACTCACTCTTTCTCCAGCTAGAATAACTTCCTACTAATTCATAATTTTATCAGTACTAGGATTGGCCATTCTGAATGTTTTCTCTTGACTCTGTTTGCTAAAGGCAGAAGATAACCACCTGCCAGGACCTCTCTCACTCAAGATTTTTCCCTATTTTTGGAGATCTGGATTTCCCTTCATCAAAATCCGTTATATCTAGGTTATATTTAAGTATTTTATTATGTCAGTGTCCTTGACAAGTTATCTAGAAATTCCTTGAACATGAAACATGGCTTTTCATAATCATATTCAAAAATCATATTTCATATTAAAAACTCAGTGAAGGACACTTTTTTTTTTTTCATTTACAGGATTAATATTTCAGAGGTGTGAAAGAATAACAAAAAAGGTCATAAAAAAGGTCAGGGTAACTAAAAGATATTTCTCTCCAACCTGTAAAGTTTTGCTTTCTTTGTTTCTTCTAAAGCATATCTTGATGGTGCCACATCACTGAAACAACTACATGTTGATTAAAGCTTAATTCGTGCTTAATTCATGTTGGTATCGGAGAAGGCAATGGCTGCCACTCCAGTACTCTTGCCTGGAAACTCCCATGGACAGAGGAGCCTGGTAGGCTGCAGTCCATGGGGTCTGGAAGAGTCGGACACGGGACATGACTGAGCGACTTCACTTTCACTTTTCACTTTCATGCATTGGAGAAGGAAATGGCAACCCACTCCAGTGTTCTTGCCTGGAGAATCCCAGGGATGGGGGAGCCTGGTGGGCTGCCATCTGTAGGGTCGCACAGAGTCGGACATGACTGAAACGACTTAGCAGTAGCAGCAACAGCAGCAGCATGCTGGTATAAAGTGACTATTATTTCCTTCAGGAAAATAGTGGACTAAACAAAGATGCTCTTATCCTTATATAAATGCCAACCAGAATTGAAAGAGACACGTGTACCCCAGTGTTCATCGCTACACTGTTTATAATAGCCAGGACATGGAAGAAACCTAGATGTCCATCAGCAGATGAATGGATAAGAAAGCTGTGGTACATATACACAATGGAGTATTACTCAGCCATTAACAAGAATACATTTGAATCAGTTCTAATGAGGTGGATGAAACTGGAGCCTATTATACAGAGTGAAGTAAGCCAGAAAGAAAAGCACCAATACAGTATACTAACGCATATATATGGAATTTAGAAAGATGGTAACAATAACCCTGTATACGAGACAGCAAAGAGACACAGATGTATAGAACAGTCTTTTGTACTCTGTGGGAGAGGGAGAAGGTGGGATGATTTGGGAGAATGGCATTGAAACTTGTATAATATCATATATGAAATGAATCGCCAGTCCAGGTTTGATACATGATACTGGATGCTTGGGGCTGGCGCACTGAGACGACCCAGAGGGATGGTATGGGGAGGGAGGAGGGGGGTGGTTTCAGGATGGGAACCACATGTATACCTGTGGTGGATTCATGTTAATGTATGGCAAAACCAATACAATATTGTAATTAACCTCCAATTAAAATAAATAAATTTAAAAAATAAAATCATCCAGGGAGGTATTTTTAAAACTTAGTGCCTTGGTTGCACAACAAAGTGAATATACTTAACACTACTGAACTGTATGGCAAAAACCACTACAATATTGTGAAGTAATTAGCCTCCAGTTAAGAGAAATAAATTATTGTTTTTAAAAATGAAAAAAAAAATGCCAATCAATGTATATACATACACACACATATATATTTATCTCCTAGTTTTAATGATTTTAAATAAAACATTTAAATAGGCTTATTTAAATCGTAAAAGCAATAATAGAGAACAATTAATGCATTATGTGTATGTGATCTTTTGCTGGGATCTTGCTTCAAATGCAGCCACAGCTGGAGCAGTCAGAGCTGATTAATTAGTGAGTCCAGGAGGACACAGGGCATTAGTGACTGTCACACCCTGGGATATTTTGGGGAGAGCCTCAATAACATAATGAATAAAATTTGCATATTTTTTTCTATAACTTGTAAATAAAATTACAAAGAAATTGGCCTCAAGTATTCTCAAACATATGAAAGCAAATTCAGTTGTAATTTGATAACCCAGAAATGCTTCCAAAATGTTTCATAGCCACTTCACAAAACAGAGCATTTTCTTGATCTATCAAAAAATACTAAGTATTCCCATGGATAAAAATAACATGTGTAATATCCATATAGTAAACATCTATACTAGACATTCCTGAAGGAAGGTTATTGATTTTTCAACCTGACATTTACCTTAACCAATGACCGTTTCTTCCTCATCTCCATATTTGTATTAGTATGAATAAGCATATTATTGATTTGAACATATATAGAACAAGTATTCACTGTTTAAAGCATTGTCTTGTCGATTTGAAGTAGTTCTATATTCAGGATCATGAAAAAAGTAACTATACTTTCTGCACACATGGCACTGAGTCAGACTTCTTAGCTGCCTACAGCTTTGGCAATTGGACAAAAATTATGGATCCTCTCTTGTGAAGGTATGTGCAGTCTCTCCCTGGAGGAAAAAGAAGTAGCAGTGTGTTTGTGTGTTCAGTCATGTCCAACTCTTTGCGACCCCATGAACCATAACCAGCCAGGTTCCTCTGTCCATGAAATTTTCCAGGCAAGAATACATGGAGTGGTTGGGATTTCCTACTCTGGGGATCTTCCTGAACCAGGAATTGAACCCACGTCTATTGAGAATCCTACATTAGCCAGTTTATTCTTTACCACTGAGCCACCTGAGAAGCAACACACACACATTCTACCATATAAACCCATGCATATACCATCTGTAAGAAATATCTTGGTAATTCCTGACCTCCTAAGATCCCATAGTCCCAAGTTTTACAACCTCTCATATAGGGAGGCATTTATGTTCTGTTTATTTTAGCAGAAGGCTAGACATCCAGTTAATTTAAAAGAAATAGCGATCTATTGTGGAGAAGGCAATGGCTCCCCACTCCAGTACTTTTGCCTAGAAAATCCCATGGACGGAGGAGCCTGGTAGGCTGCAGTCCATGGGGTCGCTGAGGGTCAGACACGACTGAGCGACTTCACTTTCACTTTTCACTTTGATGCATTGGAGAAGGAAATGGCAACCCATTCCAGTGTTCTTGCCTGGAGAATCCCAGGGACGGGAAGCCTGGTGGGCTGCTGTCTATGGGGTCGCACAGTCGGACATGACTGAAGCGACTTAGCAGCAGCAGCAGCGATCTATTGTAATTTGTGTTCCTCAGAAGTTAACAGTGAGGTGACAGTTGGGCATAAGATGCTTATTAGGTGTTTATTCCATAAAGAGTTATGGAAGCAGAATCAAATAGAAGTTGAACTGTGATGCATATCAATCAAGCGTTGGCCAGTCACGAAAGGACCTCTGGAGTGAATGTTTCCATCAGAGTTGTCTTAAGACAGACTAAAACAGCTGGGGCTCTATGCCTCTGTCTCGTTCAATCACTGCATGCAGGTTGCCCCGAGAAATACATGATGTCCAGTGAAGTGAATGACCCTGAGGAGCCGACACCTGGTGGGCTAACTACAACTCCCCCTGTTGGACAGTAGCTACTTTCTTGGAGGAATATGGTACTGTCATTCTCACAGTCAGCCATGATCTTTTCAGTTCCTTATCCCCAAGAGATCTAAGTCCCTGTCTATCACATCCTTCCCAGCCTGGATGGCTGCATCTCTTAATTTACAACTAAAATTAAACGTGGAGGTACCAAGAGGCAGCCAAATACATCAGCTGGGTTTCAGGGGTATTCCTGTTTTCCTCTGTTGTAAAATTACAGCCCTGCCACCTCCCGAGTATCATGATCAATTACCTTTGCTATGAGATGTTTCTTATTTTTGCCTGCTGGTCCTTTGATACAAAATGCCCAGGTGATAGCCATAACTTACAATTTAATTATAAGTAACACTTATGATTACCTCTGGAGAACTTGTTCTCCCATTAGAGAATGGGAGTTTCTAGCATTATGGAAAGCAGGGTTCCAGAGATGGGAAACATAATGTTCACAAATGTCTCACTGAGAATTATGGAATATAGGGCACAACTTCCTACACCTGTGGCTTCTGGGATCCATATATTCTATTAGGGAAACAGTGACACAGAGTTCTTCAATCAGTCCATGCAGTGTCAGTCCACTCTTGAAAAAGACTGCCTCTGAGATGGTGGTTCAGCTGTGACTTCAGTAGGCTATTGCAGTCTTCTACCAGGTCAGCTGACTTGGGATAATGCAATGTATGATGTCATAGAACCAGAGGCTCACATGAGCATGGGTACTCTCACGTATCTCCTTTTCTTCAAAATACCTGCCTGATCTGAAGCAATATTATTTGGATTCTCCTGCTAATGGGACAATTATACAACAGACTCTCAGATATTAGTGCCATCTAAAAGCCCAAAAGGCCCACGGGTAATTGTATCTATTCCAGGAAGACAGGTGATAGGGATCTATGTAATCAGCTTGGCACCAAGTGACTGCTTAGTCACATCCCAAGGAAAAGCTCCATATCAGAGGTTCCACACTGGCTCTGTGGCTACTAGTTTAGACATTTGACCGCATCCTTAACTATATTAGCTACGGTAGTAGCAGTCCATGCTGTTAGGCCAGTGCACAGCCTCAATCTTTACCATTGTTCACTTAGCTCGTTTTCCATTGTGCTGTCACCTGACTGTCCACTAATAGTGTGGCTGAAGTCACTCAGCTAGATTGTGTTCCCAGAGATATTAAGTGCCTCTTTCATGGTAGATACTCTCTGATGGGCATTGACATATGAGACAAAAAATCTTTACACTTTATGCTCATGTCCATATGTCTATTCATAAGACAGTTTTCCATACTTCCATGTTCATGATCTTCAAGTCCTTCTGCTTAGCTCTCTGAGCAGCCAGGCAAACTATTTTCCTTCCGTGAGTGGACATGTACTCTAAATTTGGTTCTAGTTTCTTCCCAAATAAGGCAGACAAAAAAAAAAAAAAAAAGAAAAAGGAAGACAGACAGATACACTGCTCATTGGGAAGATTTTTCCTTACCTCTGTCTTTCAAGGCCATTTTACTTGTGGATATGTATTTTTCAGCTTGCACACATACAAAGAGAGATCTTTATCTGTAAAATAAGTTCAGGCTTTTTCTTTCTCCAGCTGAATACAGGGGATCCCCTACAAGGTATAGGCATACGTTGATGAAGGGCACTGATAAAAGAGTAATGCGTCCCACAGTAGCCTGGGCTACCTGCTCAGTTCTCTGGAACCTTCTGGTCCTATTCATGCTTTTTAATTTCAGATATATCATTTCCATTATACAGTGTTTTGTTACTGAGCTACAAAACCTTATGATTTGGTGGGTCTAAGAAGGATGTAGTTCATGATGGATAGTTCCAGATACATGGCAGTACATGGCTCAAAATGAGGTTAGAGGTGAAAGTAGCCACCAGATCATAGTGTCATAACCCATGAAGAGTATTTCTTGTCTTGGAAATTTGACTTGACAGCTAAAAGAATGGATCCCTTTGCAGTGGGAGAAGTATAAAAGTGATATTAAGAAGCAATAAGATAGAACCATTGCTAAATCTAGTCACCACAGAAAGGTGAATGGCTAGACAAGACTGAGAATGAAAGATACTATGAAAAGAGAAAGCTTGTGACACACGAAGGAGATAGAGTTAATAGTCGTTCCCTAAATCTACCCTGTCTCCTTAAATATTGTAGTTCCAATTCTAGTTTGTATATGCTTTTATGAAGATAAATCTAGGCTTTCTTGCTCTAGTGTGAATAAATGTTTAGAGGTGTACATGTCCAATCCAGAAGGGAAAATTCCAGCATTTAAAGAGTCAGTGCAGAAGAGGAGGGATCAGCAAGAAAGACTGAAAGTAAACAGTCATAGAGATAAGAATAAAACAGGGAGAACGTGTAATAAAAGTCAAGAGAAAAAAATTTCCTTAAAAGAGATTTAAATGAAAAGTATACATCTTTAAAGCACTCAAACAACAGAGAGAGGAGTCTAAAAAGTCTAACATCACCCAGGGAGGAGGAGTACAGATGGAACGTACTAAAGAAGGGAATTTATACTGTCGCCAGAAAGCTGAACAGCTTCAGCATCCAATCAGCAAAAAGGGACCATGGATTATTAAGATGCAGTGAAAAGAAATTTTATATGTATTAAAAATTAATCCATTGTCTAGTATGTGGATGAGATCAATGGAAAAGACAACATCAAATATTTAATGGTCATAAATTCTGTGTCAGGCAATTTTCATAGCATAGAGTGTAAGAGCACAGAATCCAGAACCAGTCTGTCTGGATTCAAAGTCCAGCTCTATCAGTAACCACAGTGAGATCTTGGGTAATTTAAGTATCCTCTCAGTTTTCTTGATTTAAATTAGGAATAAAAGCAATATTCACTGCCTGTCATTGTGAGATTTAAGTGTGCTTCGTAGGTAATTCATTACATGTTGTTATTTCTACATTATGTCATCTTTATAGTAACTCTGAGATGAATAGCATCTCCATATAATAAAGAGAGAAAAAAGCTCAGGAAAGTGACTTCTGAAATATCTACCACCGATATATAATAGAGCAATAATTCAAGTCTGTGTCTTCTTATTACAAAACTTGGGTGTTCTCATTCTGCGTTGCAGTCTAAGAAGGATAGCCTTTATCCAAGGCAAACAGACACAGGTGGTTACAATATCCATGAGACATATGCTAATAAATCCTTCATCCGGGAAAATCTACCAAGAATTTCTCTAAAATGCTGTTACAAATGAGTCAAATAAAATCATATTTTCTAAGCAACTACTATGTGCACAGCTGTATTAGACTCTGGGTGAAGATGATACAGGGTCCCCAAGGATTAAATGTCAAAGCAAAACTGAAGTATGGAAGAGAGATGTTCACTTTCAATGATATCACTGGAATAAAATTATTGGAATCCATCATCTGTTCCAGAATCCGTCAAAGTGTGGAAATAAAGCTTGTGTAGTACCTCAAGAGGAATTCTGGTTTTCAAGGGCAAATCCAAAGTGATCAGGACCTGGGAACATATATAAAGCATTTCAGTCCTCAAGGAAGACTTCTTTAAAGCATTAAACTAAACTGCTGCTTAGCAGCTGAACAAAAATAAGGGAGAGAAAATGCTAGTGTTATGAATTTTATGTTGTTCTCAAATAATTCCCATTCTTTAGAAGCAAGAAGTTACTTTAAAGCTTTTCTAAATAATTGGATAACTAGGGACTTCCCTGGTGGGCCAATGGTTAAGACTTTCCTCTCTTCACAAGGCTCTCATTGAAAGACAATGCCAGAAATCTCATTCTTGTAATAGTATTTGGTTAAGAATTAAGTACAGAGAAGAGCTCAAGCAAAAAAGTAAATAAGTAAATTAAATAAAATAAAAGTCATTAATTTTTCACAAAATGTTAATGATCCTTTTTGCTAAAGGAAAGAACCAGTGTAGAAATTTTGGCATAGCTAAAAGTGAAAAATAAGAGCCAGGAGACTGACTGTTTCTGTCAGGGCAGTAGAAAGTAGGAGACATAGACATACATTCATCTATTAATGCTTCATCTATCATTATTAAAATGAAATGCAAACATACACAGTCCAGATTAGTTTTCATCATAGATAGCCACAGAATTAAAAACTGTTCAAGTCTGAATATTTTCACTTTGGGTACATGGAAGGTGAAAAGAAAGTGGTTCATACATGACTGAAATGTACTGAATCCAAACTCCTATGCTCTACGAGAGTATTACCTCAATTTTCATAAGGAATATGGTAATTTCTTTGGAGATACACCAAGTTCAGACTGGTTACAGCTAAAACATGAGGTGTAATTAAACAGGACATTATTGAATTTGTGGTAGAGATGAATCCATAAATTAAAATCTCAGCTGTGAAAAAGCATTCTGAAATGTTTTTCAACTCTTTAGGTTTTAACTAATAATTTCCAAGAGAAACTGGATTTCCATCAGTGACCAGAAATTAAAAAAAAAAAAAAAAAAAGTTTCTTTTCTCCTCTGACTTTGTTATATAATAATGACAGGGAACTATATTTGTTGTGCACAATTAGGAACTTTTAGAATTTTTAAAGATGTTTTTCATTTAATAATCCACAGGGGATTTTATTTAATAACATCAGGATGAGTATTGTGGCAGTTAATAGAAAAAGTCAGTTGAATCAGATCCAGGTCAGATCAGAACAATCTGGGAGGAAATTAAGAAAACAATCTCATTTATGATATAAACAAAAATAATAAAATAACTTAGGAATAAATTTCAAAGAGTCAAAAGACTTGTACACTAAAAATTATAAAGCACTGCTTCAAGAGTTAGGAAGACACAAGTAGAAAGACATTTTATGTTCATGGGTTAGAAAACGTAATATTGTTAAAGTAGCCATTCTACCCAAAGCAATCTACAGATTTAATGCCACCCCTACTCAAATCCCAGTGGCATTTGGGGAAAATAGAAAAACAATGCTAAATTTAATATGGAGCAGCAAAACCAAAACAGCCTTTTGAAAGAATGAGGCTGGAGGCCTCGCAGCTGCAACTCCTGACTTCAAATCAAAATATGTTACAAAGATGCAGTAAACAAATGAGCTCTGTGCTAGCATAAACAGAGATTGAGACCAATGGAACAGAAAGAAAGCCCAGGAAAAAAACCCACACACATGCAGTCATAGAATCTTCACAAGGGTGCTGAGAACACAAAATAGGGAAAGGAGAGTCTCTTCAAAACGTGGAGCTGGGAAAAGTGGATATCCACATGTAAAAGAATAAATCCTTACAAAACACTATACAACAAAATCAATTCAAAATGGATTAACGATTTGAATGTATGACCTGGAGCTGTAAGTTCAGAGCAGAAAACATGAGTGCATCTTCATGACAGTGATCTTGGTATGTATTGGTTATGAAACCAAGAGCACAGACAACAAAAGCAAAAATAGGCAAGTGGGAGTACATGAGCTGAAACATTTCTATATATCAAAGGAACAATAAAACACAGTAAAAAGACAATGTGTATGCAGACGGGGAAAATATTTGCAAGCCATACATATGATAAGGAGTTAATATTCAAAATATATGAGCAACTCATATGACTATGTAAAAAAATGCAACTTGATTTTTTCAATGGACAAAGAACTGGAATAGACATATCTTCAAAGAAGATACACAGATGGCCAAGAGATACGTGAAAAAGTATTCAACATCACTAATAATTAAGGAAATACAAATAAAAGATACAGTGAATTTTTGCCTCACATTTATTAGGATGACCATTATCAAAAACACATAACAATTAACCCGTGTTGGCAAGAATGTGAAGAAATCGGAACCCTTATGTTACTGTTGGTGGGATTGTAAAATGATGTAGCTGGTATGAAAAACAGTTTGCAGCTTCCTCAAAAAACATTTTTTAATTGAAATATAGTTAATTTACAGTGCTGTGTTAGTTTCAGGTACACAGAATATATACATATATATATATATGTATATATTTGTTTTCAGATTCTTTTCTGTTAGAGATTACTACAAGATGTTGAATATAGTTGCTTGTGCTATACAGTAGGTCCTTGTTGTTTCTCTTTTTTACATATAGTAATATATATCTATTAACCCCAATCTCCTAATTTATCACTTCTTCCTTCTACTTTTATAACTGTAAGATTGTTTTTTATGTCTATGAGCTTATTTCTGTTTTGTAGATAAGTTCATTTGTATCCTTTGTGAGATTCCATATAGAAGTGGTATCATACAACATTTGTCTTACTCTGATTTACTTCACTTAGTATGATAATAATACATAGTGTATATTCATACACTCATGCTGCTGCTGCTAAGTCACTTCAGTCATGTCTGACTCTCTGTGACCCCATAGACCACAGCCCACCAGGCTCCCCTGTCCCTGGGATTCTCCAGGCAAGAACACTGGAGTGGGTTGCCATTGCCTTCTCCAATGCATGAAAGTGAAACTGAAAGTGAAGTCACTCAGTCATGTCTGACTCTTAGTGACCCCATGGACTGTAGCCTACCAGACTCCTCTGTCCATGGGATTTTCCAGGCAAGACTACTGGAGTGGGGTGCCATTGTCTTCTTCCATACACACATACATAATGGAATATTACTCAGCCGTTAAAACAAATGAAACAATGTCATTTGCAGCAATAGAGATTATAAAAAATTAAAAATGGAACTACTATATGGCCGAACAATTTCACTTTTGAGTGTCCAAAATAATGAAAAACAGAATCTAGAGATGATATTTTATTCTTATATTCATTGCAGCATTATTCACAGTAGTCAAGAGATGGAAACAACTATGTCCATTGGAGGCTGAGTGAGGTATACACATACAACGGACTATTATTCAGCTTTAAAAAAGAAAGAAACTCTCTCTGTCATATGCTACAACATGAAGGAATATTTGAGGACATAATGATAAGTAAAATAAGCCAGTACCAGAAGACTAAATATTACATGATTTCACTTTGATGAGGTACTTAAAGTGGTAATACAAAAGCATAAAATAGAATCGTGGTTGGCAGGGGCTGGAGAATAAAGGGCAGGAAGGTGGATTTTTGGTTCAGTGATTATAGAGTTTCAGCCATTCAGCATAAAAAAGTTTATATCTGCTGTACAACCACATGCATATATTTAATAGTACCATATTGTGCATTTAAAACTTGTTAGATTTTAAGGAGGCAAAGTTCATGGGTTTGTTACTAAAATTTTAAAAAGCTTACAAAAATTTCTAAGGCACATTTCAACTTTCTAAACATTAG
Organism: Bos indicus; assembly: GCF_029378745.1. Classification (NCBI taxonomy): domain Eukaryota; kingdom Metazoa; phylum Chordata; class Mammalia; order Artiodactyla; family Bovidae; genus Bos; species Bos indicus. The sequence goes on from NC_091788.1 coordinate 20,368,348, forward strand.
GAAATAAGTGAGTTATCAAAAGGTAATGAAGATATCCAAAATTTAAATGATATACCAGTGAAAAATATTCTTGATATAAATGTAAAGCTTAATCTTGAGTCTAGAATACATGTATATATTTGAATACAAATTCAGTTCAGTCACTCAGTCGTGTCTGACTCTTTGCAGCCCCATGAATTGCAGCACGCCAGGCCTCCCTGTCCATCACCATCTCCTGGAGTTCACTCAAACTCATGTCCATCGAGTCGGTGATGCCATCCAGCCATCTCATCCTCTGTTGTCCCCTTCTCCTCCTGCCCCCAATCCCTCCTAGCATCAGAGTCTTTTCCAATGAGTCAACTCTTCGCATGAGGTGGCCAAAGTACTGGAGTTTGAGCTTTAGCATCAGTCCTTTCAATGAACACCCAGGCCTGATCTCCTTTAGAATGGACTGGTTGGATCTTCTTGCAGTCCAAAGGACTCTCAAGATTCTCCTCCAACACCACAGTTCAAAAGCATCAGTTCTTCGGCGCTCAGCCTTCTTCACAGTCCAACTCTCACATCCATACATGACCACTGGAAAAACCATAGCCTTGACTAGACGGACCTTTGTTGGCAGAGTAATCTCTGCTTTTGAATATGCTATCTAGGTTGGTCATAACTTTCCTTCCAAGGAGTAAGCGTCTTTTAATTTCATGGCTGCAGTCACCATCTGCAGTGATTTTGGAGCCCCCCAAAATTAATTCTGACACTGTTTCTACTGTTTCCCCATCTATTTGCCATGAAGTGATGGGACCAGATGCCATGATCTTCGTTTTTGGAATATTGAGCTTCAAGCCAACTTTCTCACTCTCCACTTTCACTCTCATCAAGAGGCGTTTTAGTTCCTCTTCATTTTCTGCCATAAGGCTGGTATCATCTGCATATCTGAGGTTATTGATATTTATACCAGCAATCTTGATTCCAGCTTGTGCTTCTTCCAGTCCAGTGTTTCTCATGATGTACTCTGCATATAAGTTAAATAAGCAGGGTGACAATATACAGTCTTGATGAACTCCTTTTCCTATTTGGAACCAGTATGTTGTTCCACGTCCAGTTCTAACTCTTGCTTCCTGACCTGCATATAGGTTTCTCAAGACAAATACTCAAATATATATTGACTTAGAATACATTTTTTCTCATCTTCCAGACAGTTCTTACTTTCCTCCTCATCTCCCTTCCTAACTGGAGTAGATTAGCTTTTATCATTTTATGTGATAGAGTTCCAAGGAAAGTCCAAATGAGATTTCCTTTGATGAAGGAAAAAAAATCTGTATTTTATGAAATGATTGAAATTAGTTGGTTCTAGAACTTTGTTTTAGAGATAAGGTGTATAAAATCCAGATAGGTTTTGGATTTGTTCAAGATCGTGTAACTAGTTAGTTGATTCTCAACTCAGAAACTCCACTCTTGCCAGCATTCTCTCTGTATGTAATTGATTTCACCTCTATGAAACAGAGTAGGACTAAACAATTGGAAAATCATTAAGATAAGACATTATAACAGGTTCAGTTCAGTCATTCAGTCGTGTCTGACTCTTTGCAACCCCATGAATCACAGCACGCCAGGCCTCCCTGTCCATCACCAACTCTCAGAGTCCACCCAAACCCATGTCCATTGTGTCGGTGATGCCATCCAACTATCTCATCCTCTGTCGTCCCCTTCTCCTCCAGCCCTCAATCTTTCCGAGCATCAGGGTCTTTTCAAATGAGTCAGTTCTTTGCATCAGGTGGCCAAAGTATTGGAGTTGCAGCTTCAACATCAGTCCTTCCAGTGAACACCCAGGACTGATGTCCTTTAGGATAGACTGGTTGGATCTCCTTTCAGGCCAAGGGACTCTCAAGAGCCTTCTCTAACACCACATTTCAAAGCATCAATTCTTCAGCACTCAACTTTCTTTATAGTCCAACTCTCACATCCATACATGACCACTGGAAAAACCATAGCCTTGACTAGATGGACTTTTGTTGACAAAGTAATGTCTCTGCTTTTTACTGTGCTGTCTAGGTTGGTCATAACTTTCCTTCCAAGGAGTAAGCGTCTTTTAATTTCATGGCTGCAGTCACCATCTGCAGTGATTTTGGAGCCCAGAAAAATAAAGTCTGCCACTGTTTCCACTGTTTCCCCATCTATTTGCCATGAAGTGATGGGACCGGATGCCATGATCTTAGTTTTCTGAATATTGAGGTTTAAGCCAACTTTTTCACTCTCCTCTTTCACTTTCATCTAGAGTATAACAGGTAGTAAGAAAGAAAAGAAAACTCATGTCCTTTCTCGTAGAATGCCCATTGATAAAATCTAAATGAGTTTGCTTAGTATTTTGAAAAAGATATGAATACACATTTACTTACAAAAGAATATGAAATGTTTAACTATAAACATAAATCTGAAGTATATATAAAGTGAACCAAGAATAAGGATAGCAGATAATTATTTCTACTAGAAAAGAAATATTCAGGAAAATTTTCAAAGAAGAGGTAATATTTGAAATGACAACAGATTTTTAACAGGAAGATTAGGACAGAAGGCCATTCCATGCAGATGAATCATGAACAAGTATATGTACTATTCTCATCATTACTCTGTGGTGTCAATCAGGGGCTAGGGCTCTATCGTTGCTTTTAATTCTCACAACCAGTCTGTAAAGTAAATGCTATTTGTCCTCAATCCATAAGTGAACAGACTGAAGCTCATGTAAGGTTGCTGCTGCTGCTGCCAAGTTGCTTCAGTCGTGTCCGACTCTGTGCTACCCCATAGATGGCAGCCCACTAGGCTCCTCTGTCCCTGGGATTCTCCAGGCAAGAATACTGGAGTGGGTTGCCATTTCCTCCTCCAGTGCATGAAAGTGAAAAGTGAAAGTGAAGTTGCTCAGTCATGTTTGACCCTTAGCGACCCCACGGACTGCAGCCTACCAGGCTCCTCCATCCATGGGATTTTCCAGGCAAGAGTACTGGAGTGGGGTGCCATTGCCTTCTCCGTCAGGTAAGGTTAGGGAGAGACAAATAACTCTGAATGATACCCAGAATATCCAATTTGGATTAAAAAAAAAAAAAAAATCTCAGAAAAGTTTTTTTTTTTTTCCTCTAACCACATTTTCTAGGTCTAGTTTCACATACAGAGTTAACAGTTTTTTTGCTTAGTACAAGACAGGCAAAGTGTCCTGAGGAAATCACTAAGTATACAGAGAAAGCAAATGAGCAGAAGTGCTATCAGAGTTGTTGCACTCCTGTTTGCATCCTCTTCTGAGGTCCATTACTTCGAAGAGCTGGGCAATGTTTCTCATCACCTCTTCATCATGATTTATGAACCAGAAGGAACAGTAAAAAGATGAGTTCCAGCAAAAGCAAGCAGAAGGGAGCAATTAAACAGAGATTATTGACATGAGATAGAATAATTCTAAGAACTTTTATAACTATTGGCAATGGTGCAATTAAAAAGAAACAAAGAGATTGTAATTTATTAATCTCCAGAATTTATCAGAAGTTAAAAAATTGACTTCTAAATTATGAGATCAGCTGCAAAGTCCACTGTGGGCTAGGAATTCTATTGTTGCTTTAGATTCTTACATCTTGTAAAGTAAATGCTGTCTTTACTCAATCTGTAAATGAACAAGCAGCTCAGATGGGGTTGAATACGAAAAACTGTTATGTGTTTATTCATTCAGCGTATAATTTTGAGCACTTACTGAGTGACACGCATCGGTGTAGATTCTGGGGATAAAATTATGAACAAAACACACAATCAAGCATGTGAGGGTATGTATGTGGTGAGGGGGAAAGGCATACAATAAATAAGTATGCCAAATGTAGTGTTTAGGTCATGTTAAGAACTATGCAAAAGAAATGCATAAGAAAATAATTGGGAAGTGTCAGGGTGGTTAGGGAAGACATTATTTTAGGATGCCTTTTGAGTAAGAGAATGAAGGAGGAAATGAGAGAAAAAGAGGAGAGAAGATTAAAAGGTAATGGAATCAATTCATGTGGTGTCCTTTAGGCCATTATGCCATTATGGTGATTTCATTCCACAAAAAATTAGCTAATTGGTTGTTGAAGAAAAGTATATTTTTTTCAGTAAAAGATATTTATTCTGACCAGGGAAAAACATAGATGAGAGATAGATAGAGATACAGACAGTAGCGTAAGAAAGTAAATCACAACCTTACCATCTTAGATGTGCGTGATAATAGCAGAAAATTTCACACATTTTAAAAATGCTTTCAATCAAAGAAATACCAAACTCATATCCTGGAAATATCATAATTCAAAATTGAGCTGATGTACTCAGCCTAACATGGTAAATTTACAGGAAAATTGCTTCAGATAAGAATGCAGTAAATTGTGTGTAGCAATGCCTGTTCATCTCTTTTAGAGTTCCCTGTTGGGATCCAAAGAATTAATTTGACATATATCAGATAAAAAGCAGTAGAAAATGGAGACATGCCTAGCACTGTTACAGACTGTCAAGTTAATGTGATGAGTCGATGGTTAATGTAATGTCCCCACCACTTTTCCAAGGAGTGGCACATAATCTTTAGTATCTTTCATAGAGAAAGAATGTGTAAAATGTAGGATGCAACACTTTTGCTGAACTCTGCATAGATCACTGGAGGACTGTGTTTCAAACTGAGGGATCACGCCTGAGTTCCAAATCATCATATCAAGCAGTGTGGCATGAAAGAAGAAATAACCACTCTGTGATTTGAGGTCTGACTAAAGGAATTGTAGAAAACTAGAAAATGGAACAAGTGATATATTAAATCTAAAAGGCTATCCTGAAAGAGTTTAAAAAAAAAAAAACAACACTTATTTTGATTAGCCCTAGAAGAGTTTGGGCTAATTGAATATAGGTAATAAAGATGTCGATTTTTGCCTTAATATAAAGAAGAGCTGTATAATCACTAGAGTTATCCAGTAATGAAGTAGAGTAGCAAAGGTACTAGTGACCTAGTAACTGAAGATATTTGATCTTGATAAACATTTGGAAGAAATATTGTTGGGCAGAGTTTCTCAAACTAATATGCATATGCATCCCCTGGGAATTTTGTTTAAATGAAGATTATGAAAATGTATGTGAAAGCAGAGGTTGGTTTTCCATTCCAGACAAGCGTCTATGACACCCATACTTCTAGTCCACTGCTCATACTTCTGGTAACAAATTTGTAGAGCTATTAAATGCACTTCTTTGTAGCTTGGCATAGGTGATCTAGTTTTTTTTTTTTTTTCCAGTCTTGAAACTTTACAGACATTGCTGAGCATGCTGTAAACAAAGCTGCTTTCTTCTTAGGAATTCTCTCCTTCACCCTCACCAAAGCAGAAAATCTTTTAAGTCACTCAAGGAAAGTGAATTACCTTGTCTAAAGAGGAAGAAATCCCAAATACAGTGTTTATTAACATATGTGCATTTCTGCTTTCTCTATTGACTTTATGACAAAAAGAAAGTTAAGATAGGTCTTTTTCCTATAACCTTTTAGAAATATTCTTTTAATTTTTGTTAGTCCTCCATTGTCTTCTTTAATATTGTTGGAAATAAAACCTTTTACTGAGATATTTGCATTATCTAATGCTGAAAGGCTATATGGATTTTGACAAATTGCATGTGACAACTAAAACATTGAAATATTTCTAACATCCAAATCTTTAGTTGGGATTTTTTTTCCCTCTTTCATGGCCCAGATATAATAAAGACCAATTAAAGCTTTGGCCACTTGGCTGTGGATGGGCAATGACTTATATAAATCTTATAAACAAGACCATCAGAGCATAATCCCTTCATTTAAAAAAAGAAGATTCTGTCAATTTAGTTTGACCATAATTAAATCTTTCAGTTCCCTCAAGGAAGTGAGTGGCTGTTTTTCTTCTACATGATTAATTTTGGTTATTTAACTTCACATAAGGAACATCAAGAAATAAAAGAGTAAACACTTTAAAATAGTGTGCAAAACCTGTCACAGTATAGACATAGCAACCGACTATTCTTCCTTTCTCCATTCTAAGGCTTCAAACAATAGTTGGGAAAATATTATTGTTTCAACAGTATTATTTTCGAATGTGAACAATACTATCCAAGCAAAGAATTCCAGTTATATTCAAAGAAAAAATCTGTACCGTCCTTTCCAGAAAACTAAAAGGAGATATTCTAAACTAAATCTAAGAAAGGCTCTCATTATGACAGAGGTTTCCAGACTGTCTGCTGCTGCTGCTAAGTTGCTTCAGTCGTGTCCGACTCTGTGCGACCCCATAGACGGCAGCCCACCAGGCTCCCCTGTCCCTGGGATTCTCCGGGCAAGAATACTGGAATGGGTTGCCATTTCCTTCTCCAGTGCATGAAAGTGAAAAGTGAAAGTGAAGACGCTCAGTTGTGTCCGACTCTTAGTGACCCCATAGATGGCAGCCCACCAGGCTCCTCCATCCATGGGATTTTCCAGGCAAGAGTACTGGAGTGGGGTGCCATTGCCTTCTCTGTCCAGACTGTCTACTAATAGCAAAACTATAAAGTGCATTAGTTGGCTTCCCCTTGAATTACAAACAAATCATGATAATCTGAAGTAAGGAACTAAGTTTCAGCCTTTGTGTTTAGGCAAGCGGAAACCATTCTACTGCTTTTGGAATGATGAAAAGGATATTTGACTTGGGAGAATTCAGGTGACAGTTAAACTTGATTCACTTTGTAGGTGGAAAATAAAACCATATTTCCTCTGGGTTTAGATGTCAATCGATGAAAATACAATCCTTATAAATAAATAGGGTTGCATTGTGTCATTTATTCTTTGCCTGCTTCAGAAGGAGTCTGTCACAAAAGCATTGTGGAAGATCAATTGTGCAGCAGGCTTGTGAATCAGAACACAATGATTTTTCTGAAACAGACTCTAAATTGAAAGAAATTTAAACATTTATGGCTCGGAAAATATTTCTCACAGAAATATGTGTGAAAAAAGATATTTTGGAAAATAAACAAGACAGTCTTTCTACCATAAAGTATAAATTTACTTACAAATTAAAGTATGTAATTATGTATTTATATATTATATAATGTATAAATTTATACACATACACCTATGTGTACACACGTGTATGTGTATATGTACTACAGTGTACATATATACCTACATATAAGCATCCAAATTTCTGATCTGTTCATATGCATATATATACATGTACATGTATATATTATATATATCATCATATCTGTTCATACACATTTATATATATGTGTGTGTGTGTATGTGGCTGTAGCAGACATTTTAAGGTTTAATGAAAAAATTTAAAAATCAGAATGTAACGGTCAGGCAAACACCAAGTACCATATATCACCAGAATTAACCAGGGAGGCACAATCCATGTTTTAAAGTTCTTTCTGCTCTTGCCTGGAATATCCCATGGATGGAGGAACCTGGTAGGCTGCAGTCCATGGGGTCGCTAGGAGTTGGATACGACAGCGACTTCACTTTGACTTTTCATTTTCATGCATTGGAGAAGGAAATAGCAACCCACTCCAGTATTCTTGCCTGGAGAATCCCAGGGACGGGGGAGCCTGGTGGGCTACCATCTATGGGGTCACACAGAGTCGGACACGACTGAAGCGACTTAGCAGCAGCAGTGCTGGAATCAGAGATAACAACAGCACACTGAAAAATCAATTTTATTCCAAAGAGTCTGTACTTTAAAAGAAAAAAATTGTTATCTAGAAAATGTTTCAGATTCAGCATTAACTTGTAATTAATTGACTTTACTGAAGATAACATCCATAGTATAGTCTGCTTAATCTCTATTCCTACTGCTTAAAACCAACTAAAGAGGAGACTATTATTAAAAGGGTGATACAGTAAAGAATCTGCCTGCAATGTGGAAGATCTGGGTTTGATCCCTGGGTGGGGAAGATCCCCTGGAGGAAGGCATGGCAACCCACTCTAGTATTCTTGCCTAGAGACTCCCCGTGAAAAGAGGAGCCTGGCAGGTTATAGTCCATGGGGTCACAAAGAGCTGGACACGACTGCGTGACTAAGCACAGCACAGCACCCAGGAGGCAGGATGACTCACTTGGAACTATCCATAATGCTCAGGACTAATAGCAAAGCCTCTTTTGACTCAGCCCTTGAGGACAGTTATACATTACTAGATTTGGCATTGGTACCAAATACAAGTCAATGATATACTGAAAATCTTCAAAAATATGAGTTTTAGAAATTTCTATAGGATAAAAATTAGACTGATTCCAATTCCATATGACTCATTTCTGCCACTTTTTTATTCTGTTCTTAAAATATACAGAGTTATCACAAAAGATTTCAGTGACATCAGAGTACATGGTTTGTTGACTAGGCTTTTGCAATTTTTATGCTGTCAAATCCATTTATTTTTCTTTTATGAGGGTTAGTGTCTCTTTGGAATACTCTCTTTGCCTCAAGACTACACTGTTATATACATGATTTTATAAGACAGTTTTAATTTTAGATATTTGATTAATACACAGTTTGCATTTTTTTGATGTAAGTAAAATAAGTTAATTGGAATTGCATTGAATATAGTTATCATTTATTACAGTTAATTCTCATTCATTATTCTCAGACACAGAGTTTAAACTCTCTTTTTCTGTCAACTCTCATTTTTAATTCTTATGATCTTTTTATGCATTTGGATTTAGTATTTAGATTATCTGTGTTTTTAAGAAATTTATATTTTGGAAACTCTAGCTTCGGATGGTGTTTTTCTGTTTGTTTTATTTGCCTGTTTTTTTCTTTCCAGCACTTGTTTCGTCTCTCTCTGGTAAAATCATCTTCAGCACACTGACTTTCTTATGTTCTAAACGCCTTCCCTGCCCTAACCCTATTGCATTCAATTGTGTTGCTTCTCTCAAAGACTCTAGCCCTCCATTCACTTAGCATTAGATATGTCATAGTCCACACAGTCTTTAATCTAGGAATTTAAACTTTTATAGATTAAATTAGTTTGGAAACTGAGGGATCAGCTCCATTGCACTTGTCACATCTTGAAGATGCTCTCACTAGTTAAGTCCTTCTAGATTTCCGACCCAGTTCAAGTATTATATCTCTATGACGCCAGGATCTTCAGCCCTTAATTGTTAGGCTATCCTTACCTCATTTCCTTCCAAGAAGCCCTTTACTTTTTCCAAGTAATTAGAGTCTCTCTTTTTCTTTTTTCTTGGCTGGAAACCAAATAATTCTCATAGGCATGTAAGGTATAAGCTCTTAGCTGATTTATGTTGCTGGAATGGCAGAAACCAACACAACATCTTAAAGCAATTATCCTCCAAGGAAAAATAAATTTTGAAAAAAGGTATAAACTCTTTGTGGATTGGTGTGCATGCTGTTAGTTTTGTTTCAGCAGTGATTTTTTTTTTTTCACATCAAGTGTGATAAGGATTCCTATTTATGCCCAAAAACTGTTTACATGCTTTTTCTTAATGATAGAAATCTGAACATTTAGTCATATGCCCACATATGTATAGTCACATGACAGTTTTAGTCAATAGAATTCAGATATCACTAATATGTGCTATAGAGGAATATCCTTAAAGGGAAGGTATTATGGGCTAAATTGCATCCCCCCAAAACTTACATTTCAAAATCCTAAGAACACAAATACAGCAAGTGTGTGTCCTTTTTTGTGACTTTTTAATTCCTGTTTGTCAAAATGTGAAAGCTATGACTAAAACTTGCATCATCCTCTTGAACCAAAAGGAGGTAGCTACATATACAGGATATACAAGGAAGAGGAATGTTGGTAAATTGTGGATGATTACTGTAATGAGCAACAGAAACTTAAAAATCTCTTTGATTATGACAGATTTGTCACAGTATCCCTGGAACTGACATGATTGGCCAACCTATTACAGTTTTACTTGAAAGTCCAAAGTCTGGTGAACACAAGTGTTGTTTCAAATGATCAGAGATTTCTGGATCCTGTACCAGTTTCCAAGCTTGAATCAGTTTACAAAGTCATCCCTTTAGAAAGAAAGGGAAGATGGGTATCCTTGAAGAAGAAATGCTGTTCTGCCAAAAGGGTATTCTTAAATCTTCCTTCTGGTCTTTCCCCAGTGCATCTTCATCATATATCAGGGTGGTTATGTATTGGGAGGATGAATAATGAGTTTTATGAGATTATTGAATGTTGACTTTGAACTAACACTAAACACTCAAATAAAAAAGTGCCACCAGCCAGTATAGGGTGTTATGAAAGTCACATGATTACTGGAGTTACCTTAGGACCATCACATGGTGGGTGTAGAGGGACTCCGAACTCACACTATGGTTATTCAATTCTAATGTGCATACTTGGAACAGATGTATGTAGCAATTAGTAGAAATCCCACTTTGGTTACCTGACCTATGGTAGAAGACATATGGAAGCTCCTAGATTTGTCTCTAACTACCAAAAGAGCAAAGCAAAAGAAATACTACTGTCCTAGAAAGAATGGGAGATTAATTTCACCATCAGTAATTTGAATTATGCAGTTTGGTGATTCCAATCACATTCCAATTCCACTTGCTTATTCTCCTGCACCAAAGACAACTGGATCTAGGAGAAAGACAGTGGGTTATTGTAAACTTAATTGAGTGGTGACTTCAATTTCAGCTGATACTCCAGTGTAATTTCTTTGCTGGAGCAAATCAACACATCCTAGCACCTGATAGTCAAGTATTGATCTGGTAAATGCTTTTTTTTTTCTCTGCCTGTTAGTAGGGACACCAGAGACAGCCTTTGTAGTGCTAGCAGAGCCAATATCAAAGCTTCATTCTCTTACCCAGAGCTGTGTCAATTGTATCACAAAATAAACCATGGGGACATTGATCCCTTCTCTATTCCATATGGCATGTGTATTCATTATATTGAAGATGTTATGCAGACTATAGTTGATGGGTCAGAAGTGACAACAAACCTAAATACCTTTATAAGACTTGTACTTAAGAGTAAGAAATAAATATAGAGAGAGTCAATTGCCTTTCACATTCATAATGTTTCTAAATATGTGCATATATATGTAGTTTAGTTATACAATTGTATGTTTATTATTAATCTATCATAGATATATCTCTTCTAAGGTAAAAGGCAGCACAATACTGAGTAAGCCTCTTTGAATTTTGGAGGACTATACATCCATGTTGGACATGCTATTCTAGCCCATTTCCCAAGAAACCCAAAAAGCTGACACTTCTAAGTGGAACTCAGAGAAGGAAAAGTCTTGGTAATGGGTCTTGGCTAATGAACAAGCTATTCTGCTTACATAGCCATCATGGACTCTGGAGATGGTGATTTTTGAAGTCTGTATATGGAATAGGAATGCTGACCAGAGCCTCTTGTATGTCCCTATGTGGTGATCCTAGCACAGATCTTTAGGATTTTGCAGCAATGCTATCCCATTCTCTATATATAACTATTCTATGGAAAAGCAGTTTCTGATTTATATGGTCTTAGGAAAGGTGGAAAGCTTTCCTTGGTCTATTAAGTTATAATGTGACTTCCTTACCCAGGTAACCACATTGCATAGGGTGCAATGTGGGGCATGCCCAGCAACCCTCCATCTAGTGGGAGTGCTATAGTTCTTATCAGGCTCAAGCAGATCCTAAATGCATTAGCAGCTTGATTCATTTCTGTGGCTGCTATATCTTCTTTTGTAATTGGTATCAACAGTGCCTATATTTCTTCCCTATTTTCAGCTGTAGCTATTGCTTGCCTAACCTAAATTATTAATCACAGATGAGTGCTAACTATGTAGATCACTTCTGCAAAGTTTGTGAGAGAATCACAAAGGAAGCAAAAGGCACCCACTTTGCATTCAAAAGGAAATACATAATTAAAAACACGAATATATAGATGCATGCATTTTCCTTTACACAGAACTAGTGTTTCAAAGTAGTCAGTGTATTTTTATTGTTGTATTTTCAGCAAAATATATAAAAGAGCAGTTGTCCCTTTTTGAACCATCTGTCTGTCCCACCAACTTCTCAAATTTTCAAGGTCTATATTATTTAGTAAAGATGAGTGCAATACAAATCAAATCTTATTCTGTAGACATAAGCACACACGTGCCTACACACATGTAAGGTACATGTCCAAGTATAACAGAGCTTGAAATACAGAATATTACAGATTATAGCTCAAGATATACAATCTTATCTGTAAAAGCCCAAGCTGTTATTCTATTCATTATGTGGAAATATGATAATTCATTTTGATCAAAATGTAACATTTTGATCAAGATGGAAAATCGATAAATAAAGATAAGCAGTGTGCACCATCTTGAGGATGCATTTTCCATTAACCCAGAAGGTTGTACCTCCATCCCCCACATTTTGAATGAAAGATCAGGCTGTCTGTACTGAGAAGTAACTTATATCCTGGACCTTACCATCCACTTCTTACCCAAATATAAGCTTGCATGCAAGGCCCCGGTTTTTCAGAGTTCCCCTCTAATTATTATCAGTGTAGCCAATATGATAATGTTGTCTTAGATAGAGATGGCTCAGGCATTTTCAGAGTAATCAAGGCTGGGTTACTAAGATTCTGGAGTACAGCCCAGGCATCAAAAACATCAGACATATGCTGTAAAGTGATTCAGTGAAGGTATAGGTTTGATGATAATTTGGCATCAAAAATGTTGAGATCACAGTTTGGAATATTGTTATGGTATCATGGAGGTATGAGGACAAGAAAATTGGGGATCAGAATTTTGTAGTCACATAAATCTCCCAAATACATAAATTGTTTCTAAGATGAGTACAAGAATCTCAAATTAAATTCTGTAGTTTAAAGACTTCAAAAGTATTGGCTTCCTTTGGAGTAAAGAAAATGTTTAGGACTACTATCTAATGTTCTGCATTCAATACTTTCTCCTCATAAAATTAGCTCATTTCATCCAACCATCAATCCTTTAATTTAGATGCCATTTTCATTATTCTCACTCCACTAGTAAGGAAATGAAGGCACAGAGAATCCATCTAACTTGCAAAGATTGCAAATCTAATAAAGGTATGGAGTCTGGAAGCAAATGCAAAAATTGCACCTTCATAGTGTATGTGCTTAATCACTCTGCTATTTCACGTGTAACTATGATTTCAGTGGTTAAGATCAGTAATACTTTTGCCTTTTCTATTAGATAGTACAAGGCTGACAAAAGGTTCCTTAAGATGAATGAGTAATAAATGATGAAAAATAGAGAACTTAGAGACAGAAGGGAGAGAGAGATGGAATGGAAGTTCTTCCCCAAATCAGATACAGAGAAGAATTTAAGGCTATGTTATTGACCCTGTTTCTTGATAGAGAAATATTATGATACCTCAAATATGCAGATGGCACTACTCTAATGGAGTAAATTGAAGAAGAACTAGAGAGCCTCTTAATAAGGGTGAAAGAGGAGAATGAAAAAGCTGGCTTAAAACTCAACATTCAAAAAACTAAGATCATGGCATTCAGCCCTATCACCTCATGGCAAACAGAAAGGGAAAAAGTGAAAGTAGTAACAGATTTTAATTTTCTTGGGCTCCATAATCACTGCGGATGGTGACTGCAGCCATGAAATTAAAAAATTCTTGGTCCTTGGAAGAAAAGCTTTGACAAACCTAGACAGCATATTAAAAAGCAGAGACATTACTTTGCCAGCAAAGGCCTGTGTGGTCAAAGCTATGGTTTTTCTAGTAATCATGTACGGATGTGAGAGTTAGACCAGAAACAAGGCTGAGCTGAAGAATTGATGCTTTTGAATTATGGTGCTGGAGAAAACTCTTGAGAGTCCCTTGGACAGCAAGAAGATCAAACCAGTCAATCCTCAAGGAAATCAACCCTGAATGTTCATTGGAAGGACTGATGCTAAAGCTGAAGCTCCAATACTTTGGCCACTGGGTGCGAAGAGCTAACTAATTAGAAGAGACCCTGATGCTGGGAATGATTGAAGGCAAGAGGAGAAGGGGATGACAGAGAATGAGACTGTTGGATGGCATCACCAACTCAATCAACAAGTCTGAGCAAACTCTAGGAAATAGTGAAGGACTGTGAAGCCTGGTGTGCTACAGTCCATGGGTTCGCAGAGTAAGACACGAACGACTTCAGTTCAGTTCAGTCATGTCCGACTCTTTGCGATCCCATGGCCTGCAGCACACCAGGTTTCCCTGTCCATCACCAACTCCCAGAGCTTACTCAAACTCATGTCCATTGAGTCCGTGATGCCATCCAACCATCTCATCCTCTGTCATCCCCTTCTCCTCCTGCCTTCAGTCTTTGCCAGCATCAGGGTCTTTTCAAATGAGTCAGTTCTTCTCATCAGGTGGCTAAAGTATTGGAGTTTCAGCTTTAGCACCAGTCCTTCCAAAGAATTTAGGACTGATTTCCTTTAGGATTGACTGGTTGGACCTCCTTATAGTCCAAAACATGACTTAGTGACTGAACAATTAAGGTACCAATATAGACTTGCCCTCCACACTGATCTCGGTTAAAGTCATATATATGTATGTTAAATAGTTTGGTATCATAGATATTTAACAATTCTTTTAAAAACATTTTTTATTTTGTTAAAATACACATGACATAAACCTAATGACTCTTGTAAAACTGCTTTCTCATTTGCAAGATGAAATAGGTATCTACCATGTTTAATTAAAAGCTAGATCAGATGTAAATTAAATGATTTCAATAAATGATCATATTTTTTTTTCTATTTTTCAAAATGGTTTGAATGGATAGCACTATATAAACAAGTGTAACAAGCTGTCTCAACATAAGCTCTTGTTTTTATCTACAGTCAAACAAGATGCTAATACAGACATAAAGGAAAATACACAAAGATGTCACATGTCTTTCTAAATTCCCTGTTTTAAAGTACAGGGACTGGTAGATGATGAACTGTTTACTTCAGCATCAATGTGGACTGCAAAGAAACATGTAACAGCCACTTTGGCTCAGGCAGCGATAGGAAGATAGTGGACTCAAAGCCTCTGTTTACACAAATGAGGACACTGAAATCTGTAAGGCTGAAAGAATTGCCTGGTGTCTCATAGCTTGTTAGTGATGTAGGCAGGATTTGAATAGGAATATCTGGGATGCATGTGGCGTGATTTTTTTTTTTTAACTAAATACTCAAAGTATACACCAGATAATAACTCTCTAGGAAATAAAAGCTATAGTAAAAAATATAGAGGGCTAACAAATATTTAAATATACAAATAAATATATAAAACAAAAAAAAACAAAAAACAAACTTTTTCACATGTTGGAATACTTTGAGTGGTGAATAAACTATCTAATCCCCATGAATACTCCCTTGCTTCATGTTGTTACATACTTAGGGTCATTTTTATCCGTAATGTACTTTATATGAACTGTAATCTTTATATGGACATAATAACAATAATAACAGCTATTCCTCAAAATAAAACCAAATATGCAAATAAGCGAAGACAATCTGCCTCCATATATTTACTCACAAAAAAAAGAGAAACGGGGGGCGGGGACAAAGACAGAGACATGGGGAGAGAGAATTGTGAATTTTATAGGATTATTCTCAGTTCCAAAAATGTCCCATGCGTTTCTTATGAATCCTTTATACGTACACTCCATTGCTACTTGTACTTGTTTGAATAAGTGGTTAACAATGCAGTTTTCCTATTTAATCGATCATAAATGCTTGAAAGTTAATTCCTCTTTGTATATTTCTTCACTCATAATCCGCAATTAACACCTGAACTTCAGAGACTTTATCAGTTAATCTTGGTTCCCTACTAGCTAGTGCCATGCTTGGAAACTACTAGATTAAAAAAATACGTTCTAACTGAAAAGTACTTTATAAAAGTTGAGCTACATATTGTCAATGAAATAATTTAGTTTTAGCATGAAATTAAGTATGTCAGTGTTCATTTCATTGATAGTCAATTTTATTATTATGACTAAATTGATACAAAAGTTCTTGTAACTCTAAAACAGAATTATCATGAGCTATGAACTATTACTGAAGAATTAGATTCAAACATGTGATTAGATTCAAAATAGCAGTACCAAAAGAAACAGATGAATTAATTTAAGTGTGCAATTCACTACAAACTCATTGATATAGATGCACACACATACACACAATATTTATAATTATATGTATATGTATGTGTATATAATTACATAAAATGACAAAATTATCTAAAAATGCACATATATCTTTAATTTACATTGCCCCCCTCTTCTAGAAAACATTCGTAGCTACATAAATTACCTGAAACAGATGTCAAATCTAGAAGGAAAAAAAAAATGTCTTCTGAAGAGTTATGAGGGCTCTACGCTAAAATCCATGCACTTTACTTACAGAAGAATTTATGAAGACACTTCAGGTAAAACCTTTTTAGCCTTTTGGTAGAAATAAGTCTAAAATATAGGGCCAATTGTTCTCTCAGTCCAGGGAAGATTAAAGTGTAGGCAGTTATACTGTTGATGGCAAGAAGTGAAAATTGACTGTGGCAGACAAACAGAACCTTGGGAGTTCCCTGGTGGTCTAGTGGTTAGAATTTGATCCTTCATTGCCATCCATGGCTGGGGTTCAATCCTTGGTCTGGGAACTGAGATCCTACAAGTAACAACAAAAAAAACACCCCAAAACAACTGAACAAACCTAATGTGGGAGAAATATAAAGAGACATAGATAGAGCAGCGACAATGACAAAGAGCTGAGAAATAAGAAAAAGGAAGGAAGAAAGGAAAGGAGGGAGGGCGAAAGTGAAGGAAGGAAGGAGAAAAGGAAGAGAAAGGAAATATTTAGGGAATCAGCAGAATAAGGCCTTAAAAGCCAAGCAGTTTGGGCCATGTAGAGAATGGCCAATAGTACTGGTGTAGGGGAGGAAGAACTTTTCCTTGATCCTCCTAGGCTTAGTCTGGGGGCATGTGAATTAAACTGATAACAGACAAATTAACAGGAGGAGAGACATGCACATCTATTAATTTTTAATTTTAAATATCCAGGAGCGTCACAGAAAGAAATGACTACCCAAAAGATCAGTGAGATTTGAGAGCAAATATAACATCTTAATAGAAAGAAAGGGGGAAGAAAGGCTACTTAAAGGAGAGTAAGTGACATTTAGGAAACATAAATGAGTCCTTAGGAAAACAGATGAGAGCTATGATATATTTATGTCCATATCTGCCTGGGCATGATGCCTTCTTTCCTCTCCTGTGGTAAGAGGCAATCTTCCCTGGGAAATAAAACTCTAGGGGAGGGAATTTAGGACAATTGAGTTCTTTTTTGGAGAGGATCTGTTTTTAGGTAATAAGGGAACTTTAGAGAAAGCTTCTTCCTGCATTTGTTGATAATCAGATGTCTTCAGCTCAAAATATTTTTTATGCCATTGTGGCAAATTCTGGACCCATTCATTTGGCAGCCCAGTGATTCCTATAAACATTATCATTTGTTGTAGAATGTATTGAAGTTCATGAGGGCCCATGTCAATTAATCAAAAAAAAAAAAAAAAAAAAACTTACCAATATGTTTTGCTTAGAAAGATGAAGTATTGGTTATAATTAAAAAGGAATTTTCAAAACCAATGTGATAAAATGTTTTGGTGATTTAACATTTAAGATGACATTACCATCTAATAATATTTGGATATTGATGTAGTGATTAGCAAATGCACATATGTATTTTCACCTAATCTGTTACTTACTGCTTATTTGTGTCTGAAGGTATTTAGCATAAGTGCAATCCTATTATAATATTTTCTATAACACATTAAAGCTTTCAAATATCATATATTTAATGATATATGCACTTACCTACAACAAAAGGAAAAAGGTTATGTGTAATTAATATGAGTTGTTGATGTTGTTTAGTCACTAAGTGGTATCCTTTGTGACCCCGTGGATGATAGCCTGAAAGGCTCCTCTGTCTGTGGTATGTCCCAGGCAAGAATATGTGGGTTGCCATTTCCTTCTCCAGGTATCTTCCCAACCCAGGGATTCGACCTGTGTCTCCTGCATTGGCAGGCAGGTTCTTTACCACTGAGTTACTAGGGAAGCCTTTAGTTAATATATCAATTTATAAAACCAGAAGTTTTCTGGATAACTTAAGCAAACTCAACAATTGATCAACCTATTGAAATCTTTCCATAAGTGACATAAGTCACAGGTCAAACTCAAAATCCATCAATCTTCCCAGGTAGTGAAATGGGTGTTAAATCCAATTGAAATAGCTCCTTTGTCTTGTTTACACATGTTTATGCCATATCTTGGGCTTCCCTCATAGCTCATTCTGTAAAGAATCTGCCTGCAGTATAGGAGACCCAGGTTTGATTCCTGGGTTGGGAAGATCCACTGGAGAAGGAAATGGAAACCCACTCCAGTGTTCTTCCCTGGAGAATTCCATGGACAGAGAAGCCCTGTGGGCTACAGTCCATGGAGTCGCAAAAGTTGGATACGACTTAAGCTACTAAATCATCATCATCATGATGACATACCTTGAACTTTGCTAAAATCCAGGAGCATCTTTGAGAATAAGCAGATTTTTATTTCTTCTGCTAAAAACTGATTGCATTCATATAGTCATTTTCTTCAGATACCTTCCTTTTATCTTTGAATAAATAATGGCCTGAAATATTAGCATCAACCTACAGATTCAAAGAGGGCTTCTCAGGTGGCACAATGGTAAATAATCCTCTTGCCAATACAGGAGATTCAAGAGACGCGATTTAGATCCCTAGGTTGGAAAGATGCCCTGGAGTAGGAGATGGCAACCCACTCCAGTATTCTTTCCAGGAAAATTCCATAGATAGAGAAGCCCTGGAGGGCTACACTCCATGGGGTTGCAAAGTATCAGACATGACTGAGAACTCGTGCACAGATTCAAAAACTGTGCAGAGTAGGAAGTAAGAATTTTAAAATTCAATTCTGAATTGAATATCAATGGACTCTAATCAGATTATCATTTAGAATATACTTGATTTACTCGACAAGTTCACCCTTTGCAACTTGTGAAATTATGGTGTAGGACACCCTACATCCATCTGCAACTTTGTATTTCCTGTTTAACTCCTAAGAGGGTCAGTGATCTCTCAGTGTTTCATATTTCTTTCTCAGGAAAAGGAAAATACTTCATAGTTTTCATGCTCAACAAATTCCTTTACTGAACACCCAGAGGACTTGCCTCTTTATTTGAGCCTTGACATTCACCTTGTAAGAACACTACATTCATTAATTCATCACAAAAATAGAATTGTACTGTAGCACTTTAAAAATCAAAACTGTAATCTACAAGAAAAGAACAGGGGATAATAATATCTTTAATATCTAGAAAGATACAGTAGCTATTAATTGTTCTTTCATCACCTGGAATTGAGCTGTTACATTCTTCAGTGAACCTTTCTGAGCCTGTCACTTTGTTAATTTCTGTGTTGAGCCCTTATGATATAACAATGAACAGAAGAATACTATTCTTACCCTCTAAGAGCTTGCAGTACAAAAGAAAGTGAGAAAAAAAATTAGATGTTGCACAAGGTACCATCTAGTTACTTGTAGTTTTCCATCAAGTCTCTAATGAGGAAAAGAGAGTCATAAGATTATGCAACAGAGTTTCTAGTTCAGAAGAATCTTACAGGAGAAAGCCAAATTTAAAGTAAGACATAATATATTTTTGTCAGGAAAAATGTTCTGGACAGAGAAAAAAGCCCATGTTCAAGTCTTGGGATGAGAACATTTTGAGAAGATTGAGGAGCAATATTAAAATTGGGAAAACTGGATCACAGAGAATGAAGTTAGGGAGGGCTGTAGCAGAAGAAATGATAAAGCTGTTGGTCTTTAGAAGGAAAGCAGTTGGAAATAGAGAGGATTTGAGCAGTGTGGTGAAACTGGATAGAAGGAGAAGGCACCAGGGGTAGTGAGAAAAATGAAAGTTGCTCAGTAGTGTTGGATTCTTTGTGACCCCATGGACTACACTGTCTATGGAATTCTACAGGCCAGACATTCCCTTCTCCAGGGGATCTTCCCTACCTAGGGATTGAACCCAGGTCTCTTACATTGCAGGCAGATTCTTCACCTGCTGAGTGGGTAGCCTATGCCTTATGCAGCAGATCTTCCTGATCCAGGAATCGAACCAAGGTCTCCTGCATTGCAGGCAGATTCTTTACCAACTGAACTACCATCTTGCAGCTATCCCTTCACCTATAAATGAGATGAGGATATCTTAGCCCTTGGGCAATAGCAGAGATGTATAATTTCATTTAAGACAGTTAAAATTGCTAGGACATGATCATTGACTAGACATTGTGGTGAGAATGTACAAAAAATAATAATATCGGTAATATCGAGGACAATTTCCAGGTTTCTAGCTTGAGCAAATGAGTGGATAATGATCATGTCAAAACAAATTTTTAAACCTGTGAGAGATAGACAAATAATTAAATTGCTAATGCAGACTTACAAGATTTAAAGATCTTAGAGCAATGTTTACTATAATTTCATAGATACCACTAATGGAGAGGCACAGGTGAAGCAGAGAAGAATGGGATATCAACACTGTTTATACTTTATTTCTTGACAGATTAAGTTCTCTTATGCTTCTTTAACAAAAGAAGACGCCATGTATGTATGTGTGTATCCCACTCAAAAAGGTTAAAACCTTGGGGTTATGAAAGAATGAAATATGCCATCTTACTCTGATATTTAAATAGCATGCATTTCCCAGATTTCAGTACGTCTTTTTTCATTTTTTTGTTTTTGTTTTTTAGCTATAAGCAGTCCAAGATGAACCAGATATACTTCACTAAAAATATTCTGTAGATATGGACCCTTCTGGTACTACATAGTATTTTGTCTTTACAAAGAAATCTGCCATTTGCATATTTAAGAGCTATTGACCAGGTTATGTTTTCTTTTTTGATATTCCCCCAGACGAAGGCACCCAGTGGCAGGCCTGCTAATTCTTTCTCACCCATCGAGCATAAGATCCTTAGAAATTATCTCTGTTATTGCTTTCGTAAAGAGCATATACTGGAAATAATGAAGACCTATTTAAACTTTGCCATAGCATTAAATTTTTTTATAACTTGCTTTCAGGTGTACGGTCATTAGTTGTTGCAGTAACCCTGTGCAAATGCAGTATTGTCATTTTAAATAAGAAGACTCTTAACACCCAGGGAGGTTAAGTAACTTACCCAAAGGAATTAAGGGTCAGAGATAGTGCTTAAATCCATTTCTGACTCCAAATTCAATATTCTTGTCTCTGTATTATACTGCCTCCATGCTAGTCATAGATTGTACATTTAAACTCTAAGGAAATATAAATGCAGCATTATATTAATTGGGGGATTGAATTAGATACATTTGAAAGAAAATACCATTAAGCGCTTAGTCTTATCTCATTTCAGTTGTCATTTCAAGAATCAAGAACCTGTGACTGATTTGTACACTATAATTATTCATAATTATTTTCCACTTGCATGAAAATGGTGATGAATTTAGAACACATTATAGGAGTTAGCAAAAAAGATAAGAAAATATATGAATGGAATCTCATATGCTAAGGACTGTCTTATGATGCTTTATGCTAATTGTGCAATTGCAAATTCACTTGTGAAACGTCTCTAAGATTTCCATATATCATCTTTGTTACTACAAAGAGATTTTTGTTTGTTTGTTTGTATGTTGTTTTTAAGAACAGATCATTTCTATGTACCAATCTGGAAAATCCAAATACAGAGAATTCAATTTCCAACTTGTGTTCACCAGTCTACAAGCAATTTTCTGATGTAAGTGGAGTGTCCTACAATTCAGTTCAATTCTGACATTATCTACTTGGTGATAAAATCAGGTCCTTCAGGTTAAGGGCTCAGTTCTACAAAACTTCCTGCTTTCCACACCTCAGAATCTAGTTACAAGTTCAAGTTGTTACCTGGGCTTCTGACTGACCAACTACGGATAGGATAATCAGTAGTCCCCTCCTTAGTTTTGATTAGTTTGCTCGAGCAGCTCATAGAACTCAGAGGACATTTTGCCTTACTAGATTTATCCATTTATTATGAAAGGATACAACTTAGGAAAAACTAGATGGAAGAGATGCATAGGGCAAGGCATGGCGTGTTGGGGAGAAAATCCTTTACCTCTAGGTTTTTTGGTTGACCTAATAACCAAATCAACATAAGATGGATTAACAAGAGAAAAACGAATTTAATTATGCACACAAGGGAGTGCTGCGAAAACAATGAGATTCAAGGACAAGTCAAACAATTGAGCCTTATATGCCATCCTGAGCATGAATGAGATAGGGGCCTGAGGCTTCACAGGGGAAGAGGGTAATTCATGGGATAATAAGAAGACCAGATGGTTGGTAATTAGATGTCTGCTCTGACATACAAATAAGTCATTCACATTAAAAAAAAAAAAAAAAAAACCTCTGGTAATTGCTCTCTTCTGGGGCCAAGACACCTACCTAAATTATTTTAGGCAATTAAGAAAGAGTAGCACAGTTGGTCAGAGAAGGCAATGGCACCCCACTCCAGTACTCTTGCCTGGAAAATCCCATGGACGGAGGAGCCTGGTAGGCTGCAGTCCATGGGGTCACTAGGAGTCGGACACGGGAGAGCGACTTCACTTTCACTATTCACTTTCATGCATTGGAGAAGGAAATGGCAACCCACTCCAGTGTTCTTGCCTGGAGAATCCCAGGGACGGGGGAGCCTGGTGGGCTGCCGTCTATGGGGTCACACAGAGTCGGACATGACTAAAGTGACTTAGCATAGCATAGCATAACATAGCACAGTTGGTAAAGAAGTTACTTGCCAATGCAGAAGATGCAAGAGAGGCAGGTTCGGTCCGTGGGTCGGGAAGATCCCCTAGAGTAGGAAATGGCAACCCACTCCAATATTCTTGCTAGGAAAATCCTGTGGACAGAGGAGCCTGGTGGGCCTCTGGGGTCGCAAAGAGTCAGACATGACTGAGAATAGCACACATGCAAGAAACAGGTAAAATTTTTCTTGAGTTTGCAGGGTTTTCTTGCCTTTACCTCAAAATAATTCTCACGCCAAAGGGAAATATTGGGGATGACAAATTTGACTTTCCTTCACAGGGAAAGGGCTCAGAGCTTCCACACCGTCTCCGTGCATGTCACTTGCCCCAAATCTCCAAGTGTCCACCAAGCTGAAAGTTTTCCAAACCCTTCATTTTGGTAGTTGGTTCTCCTGGCAACCAGCTGCTATCCTTAAGTGTGGTCCAAAAGTCACCTCCTTAACACAACAAATGACAGTGACAGTGAAAGTCGCTCAGTCGTGTTCAACTCATTGTGACCCCATGCGCTGTGTAGCCTGCCAGGCTCCTCTGCCCATGGGATTCTCCAGGCCAGAATACTAGAGTGGGTAGCCGTTCCCTTCTCCAGGGGATCTTCCCAACCCAGGGATTGAAGCCAGGCCTCCCTCATTATAGGTGGATTCTTTACTGTCTGGGCCACCAGCCACAACTGTGATACCACCATAAAAGATGCCTTTAATGTTCTCAGTACCTAGGAAATACATGGGTTTGATACCTGGGTTGGGAAGATGCCCTGGAGGAGGGCATGGCAACCCACTCTAGTATTCTTACCTGGAGACTCCCCATGGACAGAGGAGCCTGGTGGGCTACAGTCTGTGGGGTTGCAAAGAGTCAGACACACTAAGTGACTAAGAATAGCACCTGGGAAATTCCAAGAGCTTTAGGAGCTCTGTGAAAGAAGCAAAAATGATGACTATATATATATATATATATGCATATATATATATATATATCTTATAAATTGCAATATTACGTGCAGTTTTTTTTTTTTTTTTTTATAATTCTTTTATCTAAGCAGCTCTTTAGACCAATATAACCATTAGTGACTTTATGGAAGAAAGAGCAATCAATCATTGTTCAACCATTGAACAGTCTACCTTTCTGTATTTGAAATGCTGAATTGGAATACAACATTTCTGTATTTCTCCAAAAGACAGATTTTGTGTAATGTTTGACTTGTAACAAGAGTCTGGAGGGTTCAGATTATGCTTAAACTAGTTGTCTCAAGTTTTCACAGGAGCGGTTAAGAGCTCTGTTATTCTTAGTCAGTGTGTCCCAAACAGATTTCAAACTGATGAAGTCTTTTCAGTATAGATACACTTTTTCTTTATAGAATAAAGCAGACTTCCTTCTACCCCATATATGCACAGACAATGTTCCCAATAAAACACACACCCACATTCTCTCTCTCTCCCTTTTCAATAGTGTTTGTGGGGTGAGTATGTCTACCTTCACTCCAATACAGGATCACTCAGTTAACAAGGATCCATTTGTAGGGTTAATTCTCAGAGACACGTCTTTGTTTTGTCTTCTTTGGCTTGTACTCGGTTCATGGAACAGTTTGACATTTATTTCAGCTTTGGCATTGACTGTGAGAAGACATTAGCACTTTTCTAGTTAATTATATTTTACCCCTCAGAAGTATAATTAAGATAGCAAACTAAAATTGGTGCTAGTGACTATTGGAGAAGTGAAACTCTATACACTCCAGTATTCTTGCCTGGAAAATTCCATGGGCAGAGGAGCCCGGTGGGCTGCAGACTGTGGGGCCACAAAAAGTCAGACATGACTGAGTGACTGAGCACACACAACTACTTTATTTAAGTAAGAAACCAAAAAAGCATTGAATGAAAAGCAAGAACAAGCTAACTGAACACCACTCTAACCAAAAACTGCCAGTGAATGTTTTATGTACAGATTATTGTTGTATTTCCTGTTGAGCAGTATTGATTATAATGTGGTTTAGGATATACCACGTTATAATATGACTCTTTGGCATATTGAAACTTGAAGCTAAAGGGATTTAGGAAATGGTATGTGAAGGAAGGACTTTCCAATTTTCCCAAGAGGCAGGTCATAAAAACTAGGAAGAACTTTCTGATACTCTCCTGATGCAGTCATAAAAGATTCATGGGAAAGGTGATCTTCTTGTACCTGAAGGAAAGGAGCATTCTTATCGCTGAAGATGAAGGGATAGACAAAGGAGTCTGATGACCAAGCCTCAAGAAGGAAGTTGGCTCCAGATGACTATGCTTAGCACATAATCTTTGTTCTATCACATCTTTCCAGGATGTTCCATTCCTCATCAAAACTCTTACAAAAGCATTCAGGCCTAACTGTGTCTTTGGATCTTTATTTGCTCACAAAGGCTTCGGTGTTACATAAAAATTACATCAAATAGATTTATATGCTTTTCTCTTGTTAATTGTTCTTTTGTTCCAGGGGTCTCAGTATTTAAGAGTAAAGGGTAAAGATATTTTTTCCTCCCTTACAGCGTCCGGTGACCATGAAAGAATGGCCGAGACAGCCCACTTGCTCTGGAGCCTGCAGTTGGGATCCTGGGAAAACTAGCAGACACTGAATGGTAAGATCAACTCGCTTGGGTCTCTGCCTGTCGAGTCCAGTGAAAGTCAAAGGTAACAATTTTATATTGTCATTTCCTTTCAAATTTAGACTAGGAGGAAGATAATTATAAAAAAATAGTTCTTTGGATTGTGGCTTTGGGATACCCACTGGTTGTTTTCCCTTCCAGGGACAGCTACTGCTTTCTTGACTGTATGCACCCATGCATAGCTGTGTGTGTGTGTGTATGTGTGTATGTGTGTATGTGTGTATGTGTGTATGCGCATGCCTGAAAGTTTGGCATGTTTTTCTGCCTCTCAGGGCAGGCAGTTTGTCAGTTCTTATGTTTATGAGGTCAACCATCAGGTTGGGAACCCCAAGAATATGGTCAAACAGAGATTTGGGGTGCATCCCAATAACAGTCTAATGTACTACACATCATTGCCAGCTCTCAAGGGGGATTTTCTTTTTTATTTATTTATTTATTTATTTTTAAATTCTATTTTATTTTTAAACTTTACAATATTGTATTAGTTTTGCCAAATATCAAAATGAATCCGCCACAGGTATACATGTGTTCCCCATCCTGAACCCTCCTCCCTCCTGCCTCCCCATACCCTCCCTCTGGGTCATCCCAGTGCACCAGCCCCAAGCATCCAGTATCGTGCATCGAACCTGGACTGGTGACTCGTTTCATACATGATATTATACGTGTTTCAATGCCATTCTCCCAAATCTCCCCACCCTGTCCTTCTCCCACAGAGTCCATAAGACTGATCTATACATCAGTGTCTCTTTTGCTGTCTCGTACACAGGGTTATTGTTACCATCTTTCTAAATTCCATATGTATGCATTAGTATACTGTATTGGTGTTTTACTTTCTGGCTTACTTCACTCTGTATAATAGGTTCCAGTTTCATCCATCTCATTAGAACTGATTCAAATGTATTCTTTTTAATGGCTGGGTAATACTCCATTGTGTATATGTACCACAGCTTTCTTATCCATTCATCTGCTGATGGACATCTAGGTTGCTTCCATGTCCTGGCTATTATAAACAGTGCTGCGATGAACATTGGGGTACACATGTCTCTTTCCCTTCTAGTTTCCTCAGTGTGTAT
Source organism: Bos indicus (assembly GCF_029378745.1). Classification (NCBI taxonomy): domain Eukaryota; kingdom Metazoa; phylum Chordata; class Mammalia; order Artiodactyla; family Bovidae; genus Bos; species Bos indicus. The sequence continues at coordinate 20,394,825 of NC_091788.1, forward strand.
GCCCAGCAGTGGGATTGCTGGATCATAAGGCAGTTCTATTTCCAGTTTTTTAAGGAATCTCCACACTGTTCTCCATAGTGGCTGTACTAGTTTGCATTCCCACCAACAGTGTAAGAGAGTTCCCTTTTCTTCACACCCTCTCCAGCATTTATTGCTTGTAGACTTTTGGATCGCAGCCATTCTGACTGGAGTGAAATAGTACCTCATAGTGGTTTTGATTTGCATTTCTCTGATAATGAGTGATGTTGAGCATCTTTTCATGTGTTTGTTAGCCATCTGTATGTCTTCTTTGGAGAAATGTCTATTTAGTTCTTTGGCCCATTTTTTGATTGGGTCATTTATTTTTCTGAAGTTGAGCTGTAGGAGTTGCTTGTATATTTTTGAGATTAGTTGTTTGTCAGTTGCTTCATTTGCTATTATTTTCTCCCATTCTGAAGGCTGCCTTTTCACCTTGCTAATAGTTTCCTTTGTTGTGCAAAAGCTTTTAAGTTTAATTAGGTCCCATTTGTTTATTTTTGCTTTTATTTCCAATATTCTGGGAGGTGGGTCATAGAGGATCCTGCTGTGATGTATGTCAGAGAGTGTTTTGCCTATGTTCTCCTCTAGGAGTTTTATAGTTTCTGGTCTTATGTTGAGATCTTTAATCCATTTTGAGTTTATTTTTGTGTATGGTGTTAGAAAGTATTCTAGTTTCATTCTTTTACAAGTGGTTGACCAGTTTTCCCAGCACCACTTGTTAAAGAGATTGTCTTTAATCCATTGTATATTCTTGCCTCCTTTGTCAAAGATAAGGTGTCCATATGTGCGTGGATTTATCTCTGGGCTTTCTGTTTTGTTCCATTGATCTATATTTCTGTCTTTGTGCCAGTACCATACTGTCTTGATAACTGTGGCTTTGTAATAGAGCCTGAAGTCAGGTAGGTTGATTCCTCCAGTTCCATTCTTCTTTCTCAAGATCGCTTTGGCTATTCGAGGTTTTTTGTATTTCCATACAAATTGTGAAATTATTTGTTCTAGCTCTGTGAAGAATACCGTTGGTAGCTTGAAAGGGATTGCATTGAATGTATAAATTGCTTTGGGTAGTATACTCATTTTCACTATATTGATTCTTCCAATCCATGAACATGGTATATTTCTCCATCTATTAGTGTCCTCTTTGGTTTCTTTCACCAGTGTTTTATAGTTTTCTATATATAGGTCTTTAGTTTCTTTAGGTAGATATATTCCTAAGTATTTTATTCTTTCCGTTGCAATGGTGAATGGAATTGTTTCCTTAATTTCTCTTTCAGTTTTCTCATTATTGGTGTATAGGAATTCAAGGGATTTCTGGGTGTTGATTTTATATCCTGCAACTTTACTATAATCACTGATTAGTTCTAGTAATTTTCTGGTGGAGTCTTTAGGGTTTTCTATGTAGAGGATCATGTCATCTGCAAACAGTGAGAGTTTTACTTCTTCTTTTCCAATTTGGATTCCTTTCATTTCTTTTTCTGCTCTGATTGCTGTGGCCAAAACTTCCAAAACTATGTTGAATAGTAATGGTGAAAGTGGGCACCCTTGTCTTGTTCCTGACTTTAGAGGAAATGCTTTCAATTTTTCACCATTGAGGATAATGTTTGCTGTGGGTTTGTCATATATAGCTTTTATTATGTTGAGGTATGTTCCTTCTATTCCTGCTTTCTTGAGAGTTCTTATCATAAATGGGTGTTGAATTTTGTCAAAGGCTTTCTCTGCATCTATTGAGATAATCATATGGTTTTTATTTTTCAATTTGTTAATGTGGTGTATTACATTGATTGATTTGCGGATATTGAAGAATCCTTGCATCCCTGGGATAAAGCCCACTTGATCATGGTGTATGATCTTTTTAATGTGTTGTTGGATTCTGATTGCTAGAATTTTGTTAAGGATTTTTGCATCTATGTTCATCAGGGATATTGGCCTGTAGTTTTCTTTTTTTGTGGGATCTTTGTCAGGTTTTGGTATTAGGGTGATGGCGGCCTCATAGAATGAGTTAGGAAGTTTATCTTCCTCTGCAATTTTCTGGAAGAGTTTGAGCAGGATAGGTGTTAGCTCTTCTCTAAATTTTTGGTAGAATTCAGCTGTGAAGCCGTCTGCACCTGGGCTTTCGTTTGCTGGAAGATTTTTGATTACAGTTTCAATTTCCATGCTTTTGACGGGTCTGTTAAGATTTTCTATTTCTTCCTGGTCCAGTTTTGGAAAGTTGTACTTTTCTAAGAATTTGTCCATTTCTTCCACGTTGTCCATTTTATTGGCATATAATTGTTGATAGTAGTCTCTTATGATCCTTTGTATTTCTGTGTTGTCTGTTGTGATCTCTCCATTTTCATTTCTAATTTTATTGATTTGATTTTTCTCCCTTTGTTTCTTGATGAGTCTGGCTAATGGTTTGTCAATTTTATTTATCCTTTCAAAGAACCAGCTTTTGGCTTTGTTGATTTTTACTATGGTCTCTTTTGTTTCTTTTGCATTTATTTCTGCCCTAATTTTTAAGATTTCTTTCCTTCTACTAACTCTGGGGTTCTTCATTTCTTCCTTTTCTAGTTGCTTTAGGTGTAGGGTTAGGTTGTTTATTTGACTTTTTTCTTGTTTCTTGAGGTATGCCTGTATTGCTATGAACTTTCCCCTTAGGACTGCTTTTAAAGTGTCCCACAGGTTTTGGGTTGTTGTGTTTTCATTTTCATTAGTTTCTATGCAAATTTTAATTTCTTTTTTGATTTCTTCTGTGATTTGTTGGTTATTCAGCAGGGTGTTGTTCATCCTCCATATGTTGGAATTTTTAATAGTTTTTCTCCTGTAATTGAGATCTAATCTTACTGCATTGTGGTCAGAAAAGATGCTTGGAATGATTTCTATTTTTTTGAATTTACCAACGCTAGATTTATGGCCCAGGATGTGATCTATCCTGGAGAAGGTTCCATGTGCGCTTGAGAAAAAGGCGAAATTCATTGTTTTGGGATGAAATGTCCTATAGATATCAATTAGGTCTAACTGGTCTATTGTATTGTTTAACGTTTGTGTTTCCTTGTTAATTTTCTGTTTAGTTGATCTATCCATACGTGTAAGTGGGGTATTAAAGTCTCCCACTATTATTGTGTTATTGTTAATTTCTCTTTTCATACTTGTTAGCATTTGTCTTACATATTGCGGCGCTCCCGTGTTGGGTGCATATATATTTATAATTGTTATATCTTCTTCTTGGATTGATCCTTTGATCATTAGGTAGTGACCATCTTTGTCTCTTTTCACAGCCTTTGTTTTAAAGTCTATTTCATCTGATATAAGTATTGCTACTCCTGCTTTCTTTTGGTCCCTATTTGCATGGAAAATCTTTTTCCAGCCCTTCACTTTCAGTCTGTATGTGTCCCCTGTTTTGAGGTGGGTCTCTTGTAGGCAACATATGTAGGGGTCTTATTTTTGTATCCATTCAGCCAGTCTTTGTCTTTTGGTTGGGGCATTCAACCCATTTACGTTTAAGGTAATTACTGATAAGAATGATCCCGTTGCCATTTACTTTATTGTTTTGGGTTTGAGTTTATACACTGTTTTTGTGTTTCCTGTCTAGAGAATATCCTTTAGTATTTGTTGGAGAGCTGGTTTGGTGGTGCTGAATTCTCTCAGCTTTTGCTTGTCTGAGAAGCTTTTGATTTCTCCTTCATATTTGAATGATATCCTTGCTGGGTACAATAATCTGGGCTGTAGGTTATTTTCTTTCATCACTTTAAGTATGTCTTGCCATTCCCTCCTGGCTTGAAGAGTTTCTATTGAAAGATCAGCTGTTATCCTTATGGGAATTCCCTTGTGTGTTATTTGTTGTTTTTCCCTTGCTGCTTTTAATATTTGTTCTTTGTGTTTGATCTTTGTTAATTTGATTAATATGTGTCTTGGGGTGTTTCTCCTTGGGTTTATCCTGTTTGGGACTCTCTGGGTTTCTTGGACTTGGGTGATTATTTCCTTCCCTATTTTAGGGAAGTTTTCAACTATTATCTCTTCAAGTATTTTCTCATGGTCTTTCTTTTTGTCTTCTTCTTCTGGGACCCCTGTGATTTGAATGTTGTAGCATTTAATATTGTCCTGGAGGTCTCTGAGATTGTCCTCATTTCTTTTAATTCGTTTTTCTTTTATCCTCTCTGATTCATTTATTTCTACCATTCTATCTTCTAATTCACTAATCCTATCTTCTGCCTCTGTTATTCTACTATTTGTTGCCTCCAGAGTGTTTTTAATTTCATTTATTGCATTATTCATTATATATTGACTCTCTTTTATTTCTTCTAGGTCCTTGTTAAACCTTTCTTGCATCTTCTCAATCTTTGTCTCCAAGCTATTTATCTGTGATTCCATTTTGATTTCAAGATTTTGGATCAATTTCACTATCATTATTCAGAATTCTTTATCAAGTAGATTCCCTATCTCTTTCTCTTTTGTTTGGTTTGGTGGGCATTTATCCTGTTCCTTTATCTGCTGGGTATTCCTCTGTCTCTTCATCTTGTTTAAATTGCTGAGTTTGGGGTGTCCTTTCTGTATTCTGGCAGTTTGTGGAGTTCTCTTTATTGTGGCATTTCCTTGCTCTGTGTGGGTTTGTACAGGTGGCTTGTCAAGGTTTCTTGGTTAGGGAAGCTTGTGTCGGTGTTCTGGTGGGTGGAGCTGTATTTCTTCTCTCTCCTTTTGAAGACTTGTGTTGCTTTTCTGGGTGCCTGATGTCCTCTGCCGGCATTCAGAAGTTGTTTTGTGGAATTTACTCAGCATTTAAATGTTCTTTTGATGAATTTGTAGGGGAGAAAGTGTTCTCCCCGTCCTACTCCTCCACCATCTTTGATGTAGTCACAAGGGGCATTTTCTAGGTCTTTCTTTATGCTACCTTTGGATGTGATTATGAATCTTAGGAGGATTGCTTCTTTTGTACCCTCTTTGGAGAAATCTCTTTCATCGATTGTCAAATAAATAAATAAAGTTGTTACTAGCTTTGGTTTTGAGTCACTCAATAAATATACCTTATAAAAAGAATTCAGTAGTGCCAGGAATGTTTACTGCTTGTCCTAAATACTGATTACAAGATTTTTGAAAGGATGTATGTGTGTGTATGGGTGTATGTATGTATGTGTATAAATGTGTGTGTGTGTGTGTGTGTGTGTGTGTGTGTATAAGTCCTGTGGTCAGAAATGGACTAATTGGAAGCTGATATCCAGAAACTAATAGGAGCTATTTTTTAAAAGAATCTCTGTTCTCTTTATTTGATTCTGTTCTTCCTGTGGGAAGTTCCGAGTTGACTAAAACCCCCTTCTCAAACCCTTGCTCACTATATGTTCTGGCAGTTCTATCCACCTCTTTTTTGTTGGCATGATTTCACTCAGGATGTTTGACTTTCATCACCTTCTTTGGGAAACTGAAGGTCTCTCCAAACTGAATACCCTGAGATCTCTTCCTTCTTACTGCTGCTTCTCCTCTTTCTCTCCATTGCCACCTTAGATCTTCCATTCAGTTCCTTTGAACCCCTTGATATGTCCCCCTTCAAATTCCTACCTCCCTCATCACTGGGTCTATCCCTGCCACATCATCTCTTTTCTGCTTCAGTCCCTTAGCTTCCAACAGTCCTTTTAACTGTAGGTCCCATACCCTTCACTGGGGACTTTTAAGAAACCTCTGAACACAACTACCTGAAGATGCAAAAGAAAAAGGCTAATTGGAAATAGATTGGGTATTTTATCTTCTTAGATAGCTTTGGAGACATTCAGACAACTGCTTGGTGTCACCTCGGTCACTTGCCTGGAAGGTTGCCCACAGCATCTATAGATTCCATCTCATGTTTGCACGTAGTCATGTCTGACTCTTTGCAACCCCATGGCCTGTAGTGTGCCAGGATCCTCTGTCCACAGGATTCTCCAGGCAAGAATTCTGGAATGAGTAGTCATTTCCTCCTCCAGGGAATCTTCCTGACCTGAGGATTGAAACTGCGTCTCCTGCAAGTCTCATGCATTACAGGCTGATTCTTTACCACTGAGCCACGAGGCAAAGAGTCTTAAAAAGCCTTCTCAACAAATGTCAACAAAAAAGCATTAGCCCTGATATTAAGCAGTTAATTTTAACTTGTCCCATTAACCAGGAAAAGAATTCAGGTAACAGTGTAAAGTGTTTTTAAATCAGTGAGTTTGTATTACTATGTTGTTAAAAATAAATGATCTTATTTATTTATTATTTGGCTCTGCTGGGTGTTCACTGCTCTGCAGGCTTTTCTCTAGTTCCAGCGAGCAGGTGCTACTCTCTAGTTATGGTGTACAGGCTTCTTAGAGGAGCCTTCTCTTGTTGTGGAGCACAGGCTCTTGAGCTTTCAGGCTTTAGCAGTTGAGGCACGTGGGCTCAGTAGTCACGGCTCCCAGGCTCCTGAGCACAGGCTTAGCGATTGTGGCACATGGGCTTTGGTTCAGACATGTGAGATCTTCCTGGACAAGTGATTGAACCAGTGTCTCTGGTGCTGGCAGGCAGACTTTTTATCACGGAGTCCTATTTTATTGACTCATAGTTGCATTTTAAAAATGAAAACCTTAGGATGTCTGTATCTGTATGTTTCTGTATGTCTCTTTATGTGTATGTTGTAGATGTGTAGTGTTATCCTATCTGCAGGTGGTATCACCAAATTAATCATAAAACCCATTAGGGGAGTTTCATTTAATTGGCTAAAAGATAAACGAGCACTTATATAAATTAAATACTTCTAGGACAGTTGGAAATATAGAAACAACCTCCATTTTTTTAAGTTCACATGGTCTGAGATAATCTGTGATAAATAAAGCTAGTTTTAAAATCGTCAGGAAAATAAGAAAACAGGTATGTCTCCAAACTTGTTAGCATTAAGTGTAATGAAGACATATATATTTTTTCTACCCAGGTAAGCTAAGCTTATGATGCCTCTGTGAGATGTGGAAAATTGTAAAGCTATAAATCCAACCTAAAAGCAAAGTGCACAGTAAAAATAAATTGCTCAATGCATGCCAAAAGCAGCCGTTAAAAAAAGAAAAAAAAAAGGAAGAACTATATGTTTAACTTTCAGGTTCCTGGCTTCTATGATATTTTTGATAACTTGCCTTATTTGTTAACAGGAAAAGTAACTGAGGATGATAACTTGCTTTGTTTAATGTCTCATGAAATTTTCATGGGTTATTCAAGCATAATTGTTAAGAACAAGTTAATTAAATAGATATAAGTGGGATAACAGTTTATAAATGAGCTTTTCAACCATAATTATGTTTTACATCTATTGAAAGTCATCTGAAAAATCTTTTGATGACTTGAAACCTTAAAGCTCTACCAAATTAAGTTAAATAATGAATATTCATTGGATATCTAGATCATTTCTAAATAAGATGAAATACTGCAACATTAATTTCTGAATATAAATGTAAGTTTATCTACTTTTCACATTTTAGTACAGAGGAACTGAAGATATTTTGGTCTATTAAAAATACCTTCTGTAGTTCACAATTGCATGCTTCCTAGTTTTCGCTGAAATTTAGGACTACTAAGAATTAAAAATGTTAATTGACAGATGTAAATGAAACCAGTAGAAATCATAGGATGAAGGAAAAGAAACTGATGTATAGAACAGTCTTATGGACTCTGTGGGAGAGGGAGAGGGTGGGAAGATTTGGGAGAATGGCATTGAAACATGTGAAATGTCATGTATGAAACGAGATGCCAGTCCAGGTTCAATGCACGATGCTGGATGCTTGGGGCTGGTGCACTGGGACGACCCAGAGGGATGGTATGGGGAGGGAGGAGGGAGGAGGGTCCAGGATGGGGAACACATGTATACCTGTGGTGGATTCATTTTGATATTTGGCAAAACTAATACAATTATGTAAGGTTTAAAAATAAAATAAAATTAATTAAAAAAAAAAAACTACCTTTTTGTTAAAGCTAATGAAAGTAATTTTGTCCTCGTTTAATGGTTACTTACAGGTTGTTTCAGAAAAAAAAGGGAGAAGTAAAAAGCAAAATGTAAATGGATATAAAAAGTTGAAAAGAGAGAATCTTATTTTACATGATCAAGCTGCTAAGATTGGATGGGTTTATTTATAAAGATTTGATTTTTAAAAATTAGCTTTACTGTTAATCATACTGATGCAATATTACAATTTCCTTTTATTTCTCTGTTAAAATTGCAGGGATTTATTGACTTATTGGTATATTCTAAATAAGAGATAGTAAAATATTTTTCTTTATCTTTTGAGTTTATTTGACTAGAAAACAAATACTCTGCATTATATCAAAATAATCTGTTTCTGAGTAATCTGATTACTTAGGACAAGTGGGCATTCTCAACATTAAGAGACCTAACTTTTGTTCACAACTGTTTAACCTTCAGTATTTGCCTTAAAAATTTTTTATTATCACTTTGGTTAACTAAATATTGTTTTATAGTGATCAGTGATCCTATTTAATCAAATGTTTAAACTTCTTTGACATTTTTGATGACTTTCCCAAATTAAAATCTAAATGGAACCTTTTTGTTCTTGAACAAACTGAAATTTCCCAGAGTGCCTCAGGGATGTCTCAAAGGATTTGTCTCTTATCTTGTAAAGGAGAGATCTTAGACTGATTGGATTTATTTGGTATAGTAAATTATGTGGAAAGCATTATCAAATAAACAAGATGACAGTCCTTCTTTGAGTATATGTGTGTGTATAAATGTTACTAATATAGGTATCCCAGAACCTCTGCAAAGTTTATAAAAATTTGCTGATATCCTCATTGTCCCATTATTATGTCAAAGTGCTATATGTAACAGAAATAACTAAAAAAATAAGCCAGAACTTTAAAAAAATGTCATAGTCATGATAGACAGTGAAGATGGAAAAACTCCTTGATAAGAAGAGACTAAATAGACAGAAAACTGTACTCAACATGTGGGACCCAGGATTGGACCCTGGACCAGAAAAAAAATGGCAGGAGTCCAAAAATGGGTCAAATTTGATTGTAGATGAATTAGCAATCTATTAATGTCAATTTTCTGGTTTTGCTACTTTTTCAGTGGTTACATAAGATGCAACATTTGGGAAGTTAAGTGAATGGCAGACAAGTGCTTTGTATTGTTTTTTGCAACTTGGTATGTTTGAATTACTTTTAAAATAAAAGCCATTTGCCATTTGAGAATCTTTCTAGTTTTTAGAGATGAAATGAATAATATACGAGCAGATTTAGTACATACTATTAATTTAATCTATGAATTAAAACATTAAGAAACATGCACATATGCATATATCTGTAGAAAGATAGATAAAACCAAGATACCACAATGTCTAATTTTTAACCAAATTTTAAAAATTAGCAAATTTATATTTGCTAATATAAATTTAGAATTTAGTGTTAGAATTTGTCATATAATGCAGTATTTTGATATTAAGTTATTCTCCTGTGTGTTTCTAAAAGAATCATTAGCACACATTTTGCTAGAGTGGAATCGTCTATTTTGTCTTCTCCATTTCTTTCTGGCCAAAGTAATCTCAAAAATCTTATCTCAAGTAAGTCAGCTAACCTACACTGAATACTTCTTTCTGATTTCAAGAGAGTTTTCAGGTTTAATGTTATTTACTCTCAGGAAAGAATTAGAAGAAATCTACCAAACATCAAGAAGGACTAATAAACCATCAAAATACTGCTTATTACAATGTGGTGTTGTTATTCAGTCCCTCAGCCATGTCCAACTCTTTGCAACCCCAGTGAACTGCAGCACAGTTCACTGCTTCCCTGTCCTTAACTATCTCCTGGAGTTTGCTCAAACTCATGTCCATTGAGTCATTATTGCAATGACCCCACCACTAATATGTTCATCAGATATGCATAAGTTATCTCAGAGGAGTCATTTCTATAAATATTTGATAGGGAAAATATTCTATTTTCTTAGCAATACTTGTTAAGTGTTAAATTTGCTAAATGCAAATATTTTGTTGATGATATGTAATTATTAATGGTCTGGGATGTAGATGACAGAGTCACTGGACAAAGAGTTTTTTTAACAAGATCTTCATATCCTTTCAGAAAAATTGAGACAGTGAAATTTTTATTTAAGATGAATTAGTTTGTTTCCTAAGGAGTAATACAACTAATATAAAAATACTAGTAAAAACGAAGTAGAAAATGCTTTGTCCTCTAAAGGGAGGCTAAGCATTATAAGGAAAAAGTGTTAGGGCCAAATGCAAGAAGTAGAGTCTTAAAATCTTTGCTAATAAGCAAGAAGGATTTTTGCCAGAGGGCAAACTACTTCTGTCCAGTAATAAATTAGGTTGTCTTAACTGTGACAGCATTACAGAACTGAAAGCAAGCAAGCAAATGTGTAAGTCAACTTATCTAATTGCTTGGTTTTGTAGATAAGATATAGCCATAGAGAGGTTAACTACTTTGCTCAGTTAGGCATCAGAAACTTTGGACTGCCATATCACACAAAATAATAACACTTCTAGTTATAATGATGGTTTATAATCATCCTTTTCAAACATTTTCAGCATGCCCTCATCCACACTTCCTCAGTGGGTATTTAGTCTGTATGGCTTCGGTAAGATCTCATTTTATATATTTTAAATAACTGGCATAGAAGTGAAGTTTAAAGCTAGAGGTAGCAAATGTTAAGTATGCTACTTTTGATTTATGAAAATGAGAAAAGCCCTAAGGCTGAGAGAAGTAAAGTCTTTTTATTTATAAAGAACAGTGAGGTGAACTCTCAGCTTTGACCTTTTTAATACTCTTGTATTGAAAGCATTGTGTGCTATTAGAGGAGATGCATTTGTGAAATTCCAAGTGTTGGTGTCTGCCTAAACTGCTTGAAACCTTCTATTCTGTCAATGGGTATCAAAACATACTTTGCAGCATCTATTGTGCCCAGAATTGTGCTAATTGCCCAAGTTATAAAAGGAAGAAAATTACACAGTATTTCTGCTCTCCTTAAGTGTACAATGTAATAGGGGATGGCAAGATAACAAAAAGTCATTGCCACAAAGCTTTATTTGTGATCTGCTATGTAAAGTACATTGTATCATTGTGTATAGGAAGGGTGCTGGATTTAGTTGACTCTTGCTAAAATAATGATGCATAACAAGCTACTGTGAAATTCTATGCCTTCTATTTATGATGGAACAATTGATTTTGGAGTAGTCCTCTCATCATAGGTACCCACAAATCTGTACGTAAAAGATAAAGCAATGTATTTTTAAGGAATTGGACAATAAAATAAAACCCTGATAAGATCCAAGGGGAATCATAATTTGAAAATTAAATCCTTTAAACATAGAGGGACTTATGTAACATTCTAGGCTTTCAGAAATGTTTCCTAACATGATAAAACCAAGAATACATAGTTAGAAGTGATCACCCAGTAAAGAAACTGTACATTATGACAAAATCAACCCTTTTCTGAGGAAAGACATAGATTTCAAAGTCTTTACAATATAAATGAATAATGCCCAATGTACAACACTTAAAAAACCAATTATAAAAACTAACAAATACAGGGCATTGACTCCCACCATAAGCAGTTAAAATAATTAGACAAAATACATGAAATGTCCATTTTTATATCTGCCAACAGGCAGTTGATGAAATCTCTGAACTGAGCAAATATTACCTCTATGTTAGCTCTTTCTGTATGGAGGCACTTTATGCTTCAAGGGGAGGTTGTTGAAAACTAAGTTGAACATGGCAATCTTAATGAAATAAGGAAAGTATATATCAGAGTTCAAGGGAGCCAGGAATTATTCAGGAAAAATACCTGTGAGGAGAAAGCTACAGGGAGAAACAGTTCCAGAATTCTTGGATGTCTCCCTAAGTTTAGGCTGTAACAAGTGATGGTGGCTCAGAAGACCGAGTGACTAATACTTTCCCTTTGGGCTTGGGGATTGTTTTTTCTGAAGGTCTTTGAAAACAAGCAGATATAAGAATTTCTTCTTCCCCTCTACTATTTATATAAAAGCAGAATAGAAATTCACGAAAGGAAAGTTTCCCTCCTCTATTTTCTACCAAGAATGATAAAGGCTAATCCATGGAGACAAGTGCCTTATCAGTGGAGAAGGTACAGACTTACAGTCTAGGAAACTTTGCTCTTTTTTACCATGCTTTTTCTGACTACCTTTCTTCCTATAACTGACCTGCCCCAAATCTTTCTTTTTTCTGTCTTTATCTGAGGGATAGTATGTACGTCTGAGGTCCAAGCCACCTCTGAGAGTCACTCATTGTTTTCCCCAAGGAATCTCTCATGCATACATGAGGTATACTGTTAACAAACTTTCGTTAGTTTTTCTTTTGCTAATCCATCCATTGTTAAAAGGGCTCCAGTCAAGAATTCATAAGGGTACTAAAGTCAGGAACAAGACAAGGGTGCCCACTTTCACCATTACTATTCAACATAGTTTTGGAAGTTTTGGCCACAGCAATCAGAGCAGAAAAAGAAATGAAAGGAATCCAAATTGGAAAAGAAGAAGTAAAACTCTCACTGTTTGCAGATGACATGATCCTCTACATAGAAAACCCTAAAGACTCCACCGGAAAATTACTAGAACTAATCAATGATTGTAGTAAAGTTGCAGGATATAAAATCAACACACAGAAATCCCTTGCATTCCTATACACCAATAATGAGAAAACAGAAAGAGAAATTAAGGAAACAATTCCAGTCACCATTGCAACGGAAAGAATAAAATACTTAGGAATATATCTACCTAAAGAAACTAAAGACCTATATATAGAAAACTATAAAACACTGGTGAAAGAAATCAAAGAGGACACTAATAGATGGAGAAATATACCATGTTCATGGATTGGAAGAATCAATACAGTGAAAATGAGTATACTACCCAAAGCAATTTATAGATTCAATGCAATCCCTATCAAGCTACCAACGGTATTCTTCACAGAGCTAGAACAAATAATTTCACAATTTGTATGGAAATACAAAAAACCTCGAATAGCCAAAGCAATCTTGAGAAAGAAGAATGGAACTGGAGGAATCAACCTACCCGACTTCAGGCTCTACTACAAAGCCACAGTCATCAAGACAGTATGGTACTGGCACAAAGACAGAAATATAGATCAATGGAACAAAATAGAAAGCCCAGAGATAAATCCACGCACATATGGATACCTTATCTTTGACAAAGGAAGCAAGAATATACAATGGATTAAAGACAATCTCTTTAACAAGTGGTGCTGGGAAAACTGGTCAACCACTTGTAAAAGAATGAAACTAGAGCACTTTCTAACACCATACACAAAAATAAAATGGATTAAAGATCTCAACATAAGACCAGAAACTATAAAACTCCTAGAGGAGAACATAGGCAAAACACTCTCCGACATACATCACAGCAGGATCCTCTATGACCCACCTCCCAGAATATTGGAAATAAAAGCAAAAATAAACAAATGGGACCTAATTAAACTTAAAAGCTTCTGCACAACAAAGGAAACTATTAGCAAGGTGAAAAGGCAGCCTTCAGAATGGGAGAAAATAATAGCAAATGAAGCAACTGACAAACAACTAATCTCAAAAATATACAAACAACTCCTACAGCTCAACTCCAGAAAAATAAATGACCCAATCAAAAAATGGGCCAAAGAACTAAATAGACATTTCTCCAAAGAAGACATACAGATGGCTAACAAACACATGAAAAGATGCTCAACATCACTCATTATCAGAGAAATGCAAATCAAAACCACTATGAGGTACCATTTCATGCCAGTCAGAATGGCTGCGATCCAAAAGTCTACAAGCAATAAATGCTGGAGAGGGTGTGGAGAAAAGGGAACCCTCTTACACTGTTGGTGGGAATGCAAACTAGTACAGCCACTATGGAGAACAGTGTGGAGATTCCTTAAAAAACTGGAAATAGAACTGCCTTATGATCCAGCAATCCCACTGCTGGGCATACATACTGAGGAAACCAGAATTGAAAGAGACACATGTACCCCAATGTTCATCGCAGCACTGTTTATAATAGCCAGGACATGGAAGCAACCTAGATGTCCATCAACAGATGAATGGATAAGAAAGCGGTGGTACATATACACAATGGAGTATTACTCAGCCATTAAAAAGAATACATTTGAATCAGTTCTAATGAGGTGGATGAAACTGGAGCCCATTATACAGAGTGAAGTAAGCCAGAAAGAAAAATACCAATATAGTATACTAACGCATATATATGGAATTTAGAAAGATGGTAACAGTAACCCTGTATACGAGATAGCAAAAGAGACACTGATGTATAGAACAGTCTTTTGGACTCTGTGGGAGAGGGAGAGGGTGGGATGATTCGGGAGAATGGCATTGAAATATGTATAATATCGTATATGGAACGAGTCACCAGTCCAGGTTCAATGCACGATACTGGATGCTTGGGGCTGGTGCACTGGGATGACCCAGAGGGATGGTATGGGGAGGGAGGAGGGAGGAGGGTTCAGGATGGGGAACACATGTATACCTGTGGTGGATTCATTTCGATATTTGGCAAAACCAATACAATATTGTAAAGTTTAAAAATAAAATTAAATTAAAAAAAAAAAAAGAATTCATTAGGGTAGAGGGAAAGTATTTTTCCTCCCTTGCAACTAAATAATGTTATATATTTGTAGACAAAGACAAGGCCGGTAAAATAACAACTGTTGGGATGATCAATTCTTTGAATTCATACAAAACCGGGAGGTGTTAAACTCTCACCGGTTGAAGTGGTGATTCAAACTCCAGAATAGTCATGTCTTAATTATAGTGTTCAACTATTCTGTCTACTTTAACCCACGTAGTATAAAGATGCTCAAGAATATAAATTAAGGAACATACAAAGAGGAGAAATAAAAGGTATAAAAAATTAAATAGAAGTGTTGGAAAAAAAACAAAAAACTTTTTTATCATAGGATGGGACCAATAGATAGGACGCTGCAGACCAAAAAATAATTTTGAAGTTTGAGAGTTGAAAAAAAAAAAAAACACAAAAAACCTGTGAGATAATACAGCTAATAGATGTGTACAGAGTCACAGTAGAAAATGAGGGATGATGCAGCAAATATACTTGAATAAATAATGTTATTACAGTTTTTTTAACTTTCATGGAAACTGTAAATCCACAAATCCAAAACTGTTTAATAAAAGTGAACCAGGGTAAGCGCAAAGAAAAAATTATCAGGGCAGTTCAAGTTCACAATGAGAAAATCCAGTCATAAAAGGAAAATCATAAAATCAACCAGAGAAGAGACAAATCATTTGCAGAGGAAAAAAATGTAAGAATTATTACTTAATTTTCAGAAACAATACAAAGGCAAAGAAAATGAATGCCTATAACTTGTTAAAAGGAAAACAAAATATGTCAATGTTGAATTTTTTGTCCATGAAAACAGCATTTAGAAATGAAGCTGAAAGAAAGATCTCTTGCAGAGCAAAAACTACCTGGAAAATGTGTTTCCAGAAGACTTGCACTTTGAGACATATTAAAGAAAGTACCTTAGACTGAAGAAAATGAGACAGTTGTAAACTTTGTTATATGGAAAGAAATGAAGAGTACTAGGGATGGTAAAATACATTAAAAATATACAATTTCTTCATCTTTTTAAAAATACCTTGAAATACAGTTCAGCTAAAGACAGTATAAATGTATTTTGTGGGTTTATATCATGCAGAATTCAAATGTCTAATAAATACAGCTCAAAGGGTGGGAGGAACAAATGAAATTAATTTCATAGCATGCACAAAGTGGTATGATATTATTTGAAAGTAAACTGTGATATTGTAAAAAATGTACAACTCCTAAAAATACAGCATAATAAACGAGCTAAGAGTGGAAACAAAATGGAAGCTAAACATCTTTATACAATTAATTCAAAATAAGGCAAAACTCAGAAAAATAGATGTGTTCACTTCTGGAGGAAACATAAAATGATGCAGCAACTTTGGAGAACAGTCTGGCAGTTCTTCAAATAAACACTGTCCTAAGACACAACAATTCTGGTAGGTAAACATCTGTCCTCTTCTGTCTGACTTTTAACACTTAACATAGTATTTGCAAAGTTCATCCATGTTGGAACACATCAGAATTTCTTCCCTTTTGAGATTGAATATTTCACTCCATGTATATACCACTGTCACTGGAAAAGTCCCTGATGCTGGCAAAGACTGAGGGCAGAAGGAGAAGAGGATGTCAGAGAATGAGATGGCTGGATGGCATCACACATGATTGATGTGCCCCATATCCAATGCAGTGGACATGAACTTGGGCAAACTTCGGGAGATCGTGAGGGACAGGGAGGCCTGGAGTGCTGCAGTCCATGGCTTCGCAGAGTAGGACACGATTCAACAACTAAACAACAACAATATATCACCATGCTTATCCCTGTGGCTAAACACTTGGGTTGCTTCCACTTTATTAACTATTGTGAATATTGTCTCTGCATATATAGGTATACAAATATTCCTTTGAGATCCTACTTTTATATCTCATGACATAGCCAAAAGTAAAACTGCTGAATCATATTAACTCTATTTTTAACTTTGTGAGGAGCCATCAAACTGTCTCCAACAGCAGCTTTACCATTTTACACTTCTACCAACATTGAAAAAGATTCAAATATTTCCCTCCTTGTCAAAACTTATTAGTCCCAGTTTTTTTTAGCTATCATTTTTTTTCAGTTTATGTTCCATGTATTTTTTCCCATGTAGTTCTGATGTTAGGTGGGTGTATGTTTATAATTATTGTATTTTTCCTAAATGACTGATCCTTTTATCCCATTCTAAAATATCCTACTTTATATGTAGTTACTTTTAAATTTTGCTTGTAAACTGATTTTGTCTGATATTAGTATAGTAATTCCAGATCTCTCATGTCTGCCTTCTGCATTTTATAACTTAAAAAAATATTCGTTTGCTTTCAACCAATTTTAAAGTGCATCTCTAATACAAACAGCAGAGTGTTGGATCATTGTTTATTTTATTCAGTCTTCTAATCTCTGCCTTTGAACTGTTTAATCCATATATGTTTAGGGTAATTAGTTACAAAGTAGGATTTATTTGTAAATTTGCTAGTTGTTTTCCACATGCCTGTTTTTTTTTTTTTTTTTTGGTTTCTCTACCCTCCATTGGACTTTGCTGGTAGCTCAGATGGTAAAGAATCCACCTGCAATGCAGGAGATCCAGGTTTGATGCCTTGGCCTGGAAGATCCCCTGAGGAAGGGAACGGCAACCCACTCAAGTATGCTTGCCTGGATAGAGGAGCCTGGTGCGCTATAATCCAGCAAAGAGTCGTACATAAAACTGAGCTACTAACACACATAAACATACATCCCACCATTAGTACCTTCTTTTATGTTAAATATTTTCTAGTGCACTGTTTTTAATCCAGTTTTCATTCCTTTTACTATTTTTTTCAGTTACTTTTCTTAGTGGAGTACCTGGGGATTTGCAGTTGACTATTATAATCTAGATTAGATTGATACCATTTTAATTTCAATTGGTATACAAAAAAACTGCTTCTGTAATATTTCCACTGCCTCCTACTTCCTTTGTGCTATACTCTCATAAAAATTACATCTTCATTCATTACTTTTGCATCAACACAGATTTTAATTCTCTGTGCACCTGTCTTTTAAATAAGGTAGGATAAAATAGAGTAATAAACAAAAAATATATTTATACTATGTGATTTCTGTTACTGATGATTTTTATTTCTTCATGTAGTTTTGATTTATTGCCTACTACCCTTTCAGTTCTGTCTAAAGATTTCCTGTGGTATTTCTTGTAGGGCAGTTCTGCTAGCAACAAATCTCTCAATTTTATTATATGTTAATGTTTTGATTTTTCCATTACTATACCCACTTTATTGCATATAAAATTCTTGGTTAATAGGCTTTTTCTTTCAGTGCATTGAATATTTCATCCATGGCCTTCCGACTTCCATAGTTTTGATGAAAAATAGGTTGTTAATGCTACTGAAATCCCTTGAAAATGTTGAGTCACTTCTCTCTAGTTCTTTTCAAGAGTTTCCTTTTTTCTTTGGCTTTACATAGTTTGGTTATGGAATACTATGTCTGAATTTCTTTGGATTTAAACAAAACAGAGTCCATTGAACTTCTTGCTGCTGCTGCTGCTGCTAAGTTGCTTCAGTCGTGTCTGACTCTGTGCAACCCCAGAGACAGCAGCCCACCAGGCTCCTCCGTCCATGGGATTTTCCAGGCAAGAGTATTGGAGTGGGGTGCCATTGCCTTCTCCGATTGAACTTCTTAGGTGTTTAATATTTTTCATCAAATTTTATGCCATTATTTCTTCACATATTTTTTCTTTCCCTTTATCACTCTCTTTTCTTCCTGCAAATGTCTATATTGGCACACTTGATGATGTCCCACATGTCTTCAAGACGGTAGGTAAGGAGACATTTTAGTAAAGAGATCTGCAAATGTAGAGGCCACAGGCAGAAGCAGCAGGAGCACAATGAATATAGTAGAAGATGATGGGAGAATAGGGCCAGTATCAAAGATGTACCACTTTGCTGTGATTGGTCCATCTCAGAAGGGCTCTTGATGCTCTATGTTACTGTCATAAAATCATCAGTGATTTTTGAACAATGACTCAACGTTTTCATTCGGCATCTGGCCCTGCATATTATGTAACTAGTCTTATGGTAGAGGACGGGTTTAATGGGACAGACAGGAACTAGAACTCAAAGAACCCCTACACTGAATCTTAAAGTGAGATAGCCAGACATTGAAGTGTATAAAGCAAGGGAAAGTTGTGGTCTGTTTGTAGAGTGGCAAAGTGGTTAAGAATATCAACTCTGAAGTCAAACTGCCTGGGTTCAAATCCAACTCTGCTACTTAGTAGGTATGTGATTTTGGATGATTTACTTAAATACTTTGTGCTTCAGTGTCCTCAGATATAAAATGGAAAAAAAAGGATATAACTTATTTCACTGGATGTGGTGAAGATGGGGTTAAAACACGAAGTGGTTCAAAGAATTATAGATACCTTATAAGAACTTATATAAATGTTCGTACATATTTGCTGTTATGATTAGTAGCACTAGTAGGGTTATTGCAGTGTGTGTTGTAGGGTGTTGCCAGTCATGTTGCTGGAAGGCAATGAAAACTATAGGGAATGTGGGCAAATCTGAAATCTCCAGAGGCCAGATTTTGTAGGTCTCTGTGGTTTATAGGGAGACTTTTAGATTTCAAGTAATGAAAAAGTTGCAAATAATGCTCTAATTTGCATTTTATTCTCATATTTTCATCTCTTCATTAAAGATTTAGGGGAGGATCTCCATGCAAAGGCCACTAAAAAAAAAAACACGGTAAATTTAAAAATTCTTGCTGCTTCTTGAGGGAGACAGAAGAGCTGAATTCAAAGCCAGCTGCATTCTCTAATCTTCTTTGAAGACAGGGATGGGCCTGAGGCCATCACTTTAATATATGCAAGAAGTGGTCCAAATTCAGGTTCCATAATGACCTACTCAACCTGTAAACTTGTTGAAAATATTCATATCGTAAGCCCTTTCACAATCATCGCTAATGACCTATTTGTTACTCCACACTACTTCTCTAACAAGTGCGGAGGCAAACTTCTGGCTCCTACAATTCATTTCCCTCCTTAACCTCCTTTAACCTCCCTAAAGTTTTTTTTTTCAGGAAAAGGAAGGATTTATTACTTGTAGCAAGTAAAGAGAACACCACAGACATTTCCCAAAGCAGTGTCTCTCCCAACAGCAAAATTGGGGAAGTTTTAAGCTAAGGGTACAATATGTTCATGACAGGGCTTGGGTGGTAGACAGAGACCCAGCCTTAGTTGACTGAAGTCACGAGGGTCAAAAAAGGCCAACATCATCATCCCTTAGGTTCTAGCTTACCTGGTGGTTGAGTTAATCTTTACCACTGAAAGAGAACTGGAGGTCTTTACAACTGATATGTTATCTTTGCTATTATTACTTTTCTTGCCTCCTAACAGTTGTTTGTTCCTGCCTTCTTTTGTTCCCTTAAGACTATTAATTACTAGATGCCAGTCCAGGTTCGATGCACGATACTGGATGCTTGGGGCTAGTGCACTTGGACGACCCAGAGGGATGGTATGGGGAGGGAGGAGGGAGGAGGGTTCAGGGTGGGGAACACATGTATACCTGTGGCGGATTCATTTTGATATTTGGCAAAACTAATACAATTATGTAAAGTTTAAAAATAAAATAAAATTAAAAAAAAAGATTATTAATTACTGAGGCCTTTCCAAGGGCTCACTACAGTTTTAATTTGTCCACTAAAAGATATTTGGGGGTGCTAGTCAGTTCAGTTGCTGTCATGTTCGACTCTTTGCGACCCCATGGACTACAGCACGCCAGGCTTCCCTTTCCATCACCAACTTCCAGAACTTACTCAAACTCATGTCCATCGAGTCAGTGATGTGATCCAACAATCCTATCCTCTGTTGTCCCCTTCTCCTCCCACCTTCAATCCTTCCCAGCATCAGGGTCTTTTCTAGTGAGTCAGTTCTTTGTATCAGGTGGCCAAAGTATTGGGGTTTCAGCTTCAGCTTCAGCATCAGTCCTTCCAATGAATAACCAGTGCTGATTTCCTTTGGGATAGACTGGTTGGATCTCCTTACAGTGCAAGGGACTCTCAAGAGTCTTCTCCAACACCACAGTTCAAAAGCATCAATTCTTTGGTGCCCAGCTTTCTTTATAGTCCAACTCTCACATCCATACATGACTACTGGAAAAACCATAGCTTTGACCAGACAGACCATTGTTGGCAAAGTAATGTCTCTGCTTTTGAATATGCTGTCTAGTTTGATCATAGTTTTTCTTCCAAGGAGCAAGTGTCTTTTAATTTCATGGCTGCAGTCACTATCTGCAGTGATTTTGGAGGCCCCCCCCCCCAACAAAAAAAAAAGTCTCACTGTTTCCATTGTTTCCCCTTCTATTTGCCATGACGTGGTTGGACTGTATGTCATGATCTTAGTTTTTGGAATATTGAGTTTTAAGCAACTTTTCACTCTCCTCTTTCCCTTTCATCAAGTCTCTTTAGTTCTTCTTCACTTTCTTCCATAAAGGTTGTGTCATGTGCATGTTTGATATTATTGATATTTCTTCTGGCAGTCTTGATTCCAGCTTGTGCCTCATCCAGCCTGGCATTTTGCAAGATGTACTCTGCATATACATTAAATAAACAGGGTGACAATATACAGCCTTGACATACTCCTTTCCCAATTTGGAACTAGTCTGTTGTTCCATGTCCAGTTCTAACTGTTGCTTCTTGACCTACATACTGATTTCTCAGGAGGCAGGTCAGGTGGTCTGGTATTCCCATCTCCTGAAGAATTTTCCACAGTTTGTTGTAATCCACACAGTCAAAAGCTTTGGCATAGTCTATAAAGCAGATGTTTTCTGGAACTCTCTTGCTTTTTTGATGATCCAACAGATGTTGACAATTTGACCTCTGGTTCCTCTGCCTTTTCTAAAACCAGCTTGAACATCAGGAAGTTCATGGTTCATGTACTGTTGAAGCCTGATTTGGAGAATTTTGAGCATTACTTTACTAGCATGTGAGATGAGTGCAATTGTGCAGTAGTTTGAACATTCTTTGGCATTGCCTTTCTTTGGGATTGGAATGAAAACTGACCTTTTCCAGTCCTGTGGCCACTGCTGAGTTTTCCAAATTTGCTGGCATATTGAGTGCAGCACTTTCACAACATCATCTTTCAGGATTTGGAATAGCTCAACTGGAATTCCATCACCTCCACTAGCTTTGTTCGTAGTGATGCTTCCTAAGGCCCACTTGACTTCACATTCCAGGATGTCTGGCTCTAGATGAGTGATCACACCATCATGGTTATCTGGGTCATGAAGATCTTTTTTGTACAGTTCTTCTGTGTATTCTTGCCACCTCTTAATATCTTCTGCTTCTGTCAGGTCCATACCATTTCTGTCCTTTATTGTGCCCATCTTTACATGAAATATTCCCTTGGTATCTCTAATTTTCTTGAAGAGCTCTCTAGTCTTTCCCATCTATTGTTTTCCTCTATTTCTTTGCCTTGATCACTGAGGAAAGCTTTCTTATCTCTCCTTGCTATTCTTTGGAACTAGCACCTAAATTCTGTGGCTAAATACAAAACCCACTTATCCTCTTGTAGGGGAAAATAAAACCACAGTTCAAAATAATTTACAATAGCTTACTAGTGAAAATATTGAAACCAGTAGCTTCCGAAAGGGACTGCTGCTGTGGAGATCTCATTATAGTCATCCTCCATGGCAGTCAGTTGGGTAAGTGGCTAGAACAATCATTAGTGCTGTCAGTAACCACATTCAGTTTTAATACATCCAAGTCAGAAGGTCTAGCAAAGCCACTGCCTTGCCAATTTATTGACTTTGTCTGGCTTGTTTATTTCTGTGTAACAAGTAGAACTGGGGAGATTAGCAATATTGTTTCATTACTGGCTGAAAGCTGCAGTATTTGGAAGATAGTTTGGACACATTTTCTTCTATGAAGACCCTGTAAGTGTACTGCAAGGAAAAACCTTAGAACAGGGAAGTTTCACTTGGTAGATCTCATATAACATGAAACTGGGACAGTTCTAGGACGTAAGGAATAGGAATTATACAGGTAGCATCATATATATACTACAAAAACTTTAGCTTCATAGGTTCATCTTGAATAAAAATAAAAATACAGAGTCCTCAGCTCGAGGAAAACAATCTGCTTTAATGTTTCTAGAATATGGCTGAGGAATCCTCTGTAATACTAATGTAAGATTGCAAGAAGGATGCACATTAAAAGTGGGGTAGGCATGACAACAGTGACTTTCTTTCTGATTCTGGTTTCATGAACCTTGGGCAAGTCAACTAAAGTTTTCAATCACATTCATCATAATCTGATAAACTAATTTACTAATTTATATATATATATATATACATATATATATGTATATATATCTCTCTCAGAGAAGGCAATGGCACCCCACTCCAGTACTCTTGCCTGTAAAATCCCATGGGCGGAGGAGCCTGGTAGGCTGCAGTCCATGGGGTCGCTAAGAGTCGGACATGACTGAGCGACTTCACTTTCACTTTTCACTTTCACACATTGGAGAAGGAAATGGCAACCCACTCCAGTGTTTTGCCTGGAGAATCCCAGGGATGGGGAAGCCTGGTGGGCTGCCGTCTATGGGGTTGCACAGAGTTAGACACGACTGACGTGACTTAGCAGTAGCAGTATATATGTATATATATATATTTTTTTTTTTTTTTTTGCTAAGACTCACCTATCCTTGTTTCAGATTATTTCATCATTTAGGAAAAACAATGCTATTTTAAAAATTATTTATTTAGTCATTTTTGGCTGTACTGAGTCTTCATTGCTGCATTCAGACATTTCTGTAGGTGCTGTGAGCAGGGCCTACTCTCTAGTTGAGGTGCATGGGCTTCTCCCTGAGACGGTTTGCTTTGTTTTGGAGCATGAGCTTTAGGGCGTGCAGGCTGCAGTAGTTGTGGTGCATGGGCTCAGTAGTTGGTGGCTCACAGGCTCAGCAGTTGTGGCACATGGGCTTGGTTACCCTCTGGCATGTGGAATCTCCCCAGACCAGGGGTCAAACTGGTGTCCCCTGCATTACAAGGTGGACCTGTAAGCACTGGACCACTAGGGAAGCCCCTATGGCTATTGTGTCTAGAGTTTATTGTTTTTATTTTAATCTGTGCTCATATTTTAGTAAGTAGATCTATCAGAGATTTTAGGGAAATTTGGATGCAAGAGAGTAAGTGCCAGTGCTCGCAGCTCCATAAAACCTAAATGCCTTAACACCCTTTTCTTGTTTTAAGTAACTTACCCAAAGCTAGTAGGCCAATTTTCCTCCAAGAGACAGACCCATGCTCTGCACTGAGATTTTTTTTGTTTTTTTCAACTTTCAGATGAGTCTCATTTCACTTTGATGACAGGAAAGGATTAAAGACATCTGGGACAGTGCATTTTACATTTATTTACTCAACTTGTCTTCATAACACCTAATTGTGTCAGACTTTGGAGATATGACAGTGAAGGAAACAAAGAAAGCCCTGCTTTCCAGGAGATTACATTTTAGAAGCAGAGAGGAAGAAAACAAATATACAAACACATGTGTAAGATAATGTCATTTATTGAGACATTTTGTGCAGAGAAGAGGTGAGAATAGATGATGATGGTAGCAGAGTGGTAGGAATAGGGGTACCATTTTAGACAGGAGAATCAAGGATAATCCTTCTTATGTGGTGAAATTTAAGAATAGAACCAAGTGAGCAGAATAAATATTCAGAGGAAAAACATAGTCGGAGGCACCAGCAGGTACTAAGATGGGACAGGAGCATCTCAGCAGGTTCAAGGCATAGCAAAGAGGCCAGTGTAAAGGGAATTGAATGAGCTGTGAGGCAGTGGTCAGAAATAAGGCCAAGAAGGGGAGACCCAGCACTTAAGGGTCTAGTAGACCATGATGAAGTTAATGGTTTTTAAAAATAGAATTCTCAGTGAACTTAGAAACTCTTGGATTGCTTTAAAAAGAGGAATGTCATGTTGTAACATTAAATTGTTTTCTATTAATAAGGTAAAAGTCACATCATATAAAATGTACTATTTTAACCATATTTAATTGTACAGTTCAGTGGCACTAAGTACGATCATTTTACTGTGCAACTCTCACCATCATCTATCTCCCCAAATTTTCACCTTCCTAAACTGAAACTCTGTCCTCATTAGATACCAGCTCCTCATTCCCTCCCCGCATTCCCCAACCCCTGGCCCCTGGTATCTATAAATGTACTTTGACTCTATGAATTTGACTGTTCTAATTATAAATGGAATCACAGTATGTATCTGCACCCAGTGTATACTGGAATGCCTTTTTAAGATTAATAAATGTCCTATGAATAGACTGTACCTTCTGTTTTTCCCAGTGCTATGCACTAGGTTCTCACTAGTTATCTACTTTATGCATGCTGCTGCTGCTGCTAAGTTACTTCAGTTGTGTCCGACTCTGTGTGACCCCATAGACGTCAGCCCACCAGGCTCCCCTACCCCTGGGATTCTCCAGGCAAGAACACTGGAGTGAGTTGCCATTGCCTTCTCCAATGCAGGAAAGTGAAAAGTGAAATGAAGTCGCTCTGTCGTGTCTCTTAGCGACCCCATGGACTGCAGCCCACCAGGCTCCTCCATCCATGGGACTCTCTAGGCAAGAGTACTGGAGTGGGGTGCCATTGCCTTCTCCCATTTTATGCATAGTAGCATCTATTTTATACATTGTGTGTGTGTGTGTGTATGTTCATCTCAGTCTCCTAATTTATCCCACCCCTCTTTGCCCTCCTTGGTCTCCATATGTTTGTTCTCTGTGTCTCTGTGTCTCTGTTGTTATCTGTGTCTCCATTTCTGCTTTGCAAATAGGAGAATCAGCATAGACACAATGTAGTGAATAGATTGTAAAGTATAAAAACTTTGTATTTAATGAGTGTGTTCATTATAAGAATTCCAAACTTTTCAAGGGGCATTTAGGTCCACAGAGACCTTATCTCATTTACTCTTTCAAAAGAAATTTGAGGGCACATCAGGAAGTAGTCTGTTCACATATTTTCCTTTAATAAAGGGAAAATGGGAAAAAGGGAGGGTATAAAGAAGTCCACTAGGCTTTGAAGCTTTGAAGTGGGGATGAGGGAGGATTGGAAAGGAAATTTGATGCTTCTATTTCCCAAAAGAGAATAAAAATCTAATTTCAAAAAAGTAATGAATGTGTGTAAAATCTTTTCTACCATAAAATCTGAAATGAGGCTTGGTTTTGATTAATGTTTTATTGGTGTTTTAAAGGCCCAAGAAAGACTACAGCTGGGCCTATGTAAGTTTAAAACTGGCAAAGCCAAAGAACCATTTGGAGCACATGTATTTTTCTTTTTCTATAAAAATACCATTGAAGCATGTAAATATTTTTATCCATATAACTACTCACCTGATTTTTGACAACCAGTGTCCAACATCTACTGGATTATAGCCTCCCATACATCTTACTGAAATCATTATGGTTGCAAATTAGGTAAATAAACTTCTTATCCCCCCAAAAAAATTATTCATTACCTATTAAGATAAAAACAATCTGGAAAATAACTTATGCAAGAAGAATAAAGGATATAATTACATTCTTATAAAATTCTTAGGAAACAAACAGAATCCTTTAATTAGTATTTTTTGATTCTCAACAAGACAGAAATTAGATGTTTATAGGAGAAAATTTGTTTGAGGTTATTGTGTAAATAAATGGAGAGACACTTTGTGCCACTACCCAGGGATTTTTAAAAGGATGATAATATTTTGACTCATCCATATTAATATGAGTTCAAGATAGTATTACGTTGAAAAATCCAGTCTTTTTTTTCCAATAACCAAAATAAGAGTTTCTTTTAAAAAAGACAAATCATTCCTCCTGCTAAGTCTCTCTCTCTCTCTCACACACACACACAGAGAGATACACTGTATATGTGTCCAATTTCAAATGCATAATAATCTTCCTGTTGGGCATTTGTGAATATATGCATGTGTGTATGGATACCTTTAAGATAGATATAGGCAGTGCTTATTAAGGGGTTACTGTTTGTCCTATTTGTATGATCACATTTAATAAAGGAAATAGCTGTGTTATCATGAGGTATGCCAACTTATTATTTCCAATTTACTGGCGAATGTGCTAAAACACACAGAGGTTAGCTAATTGTCTGAGGTAACACAGTTAAGAAGGTGAACAAAGAATTTAATGTGAAAAGCCTGACTGCAAGTCTTTGCTCATAATCATATTGTCACACTTCTAGTGTAGTTATGAGTACACTCTTTAAGGGTTATAGATATGCACCTGGTGAAGTAATTTTTGGGAATCTGACCTGGAAGTGTAGTATATTTTGAGTCACAAAATTGATACCCAAGCTCAGAAAGGCTTCTGAGGATTTCCTAAAAAAGATTCTACCATCACCACCATGCCTGCCCTAACCCTTGGCCTAAGCAAAGCATACAGGGCAACCTTCAGAGAGCAGTGGGTTTTCCTTGTTTATTAATCTTGAAGAGAAGAACAGGCATTTATATCTATGGTATGTTAAAAGAACAACAGTTACCTGTCAGGTCACCTGGTGAAGTAGGAGTTTCTAGAAACTGCACAGTATGAATTAATCAGAAAAATCTATCTTTAGATTATCTGAGGAAAAAAATGTGCAAAGCACCCCAGATCTTAAGTATAAGGCAGTTAACCGTGGCAGTTGTACCATGGAGTAATTAGTATTTCATTCTGCAAATTGCACACACAATTAATTAAATTTTACTCAAATTTCAAATTAAACACATAGATAACAAAGGAACAATTCATTACTTTATTTAAAAAAAGTGAGAACAAGACAAACCTAAGAAAATATTTCCTCATATACAGACACTGATTTTTTAAAAGTGTAGTGATTTCAAAGTAATCTATACCTGGAAGCTTCTGTACCAAATTCCTGTCATAAGAGCATTCTCTGATTAACATTTGAGGTAGCTGAAATACCTCCCTCTCTTCGATCTTACGTTCTCGTCTTATTTCTCTAACAGTGTAGTGCACCTCGCTTTAGGACAGTCAGAGCAGGCAGTATAACTAAGAGTGTAATTACTCACCTCGTTTTCCCCAAATAAAAAATACTTTGGTCACTATAAGGATAGTTGGAAGATTTTTTAGAGGCTCCATACATAGGAAACCATGCAGAAAGAATTCTCTTTCGAACATCCAGTGAATAACTCCAATTCCCTACTCTAGGTCTAACTGTAGACAGATGAGAAGACATAAAACGGTACATGAATTTGAGGTATTTGAGGGATGGGGATAATTTTCCATATCAAATGACTGATATGCTAATTTGGTGTGTCCATTTGCACAACCTGGATCAGCACAGTGTATTCACTGCAACTGCACTGGCTGGTCATTAAACTATATACACTTTCATCAAGGTATGTATTTACATGTATAGAAATGTAAACATATGAGAGTATTCATAAATTGAATTTATGCATCCATGAATTAGAGTGTTCACAAGTACCAGAAATCATGAATGTATAGAGAAATTACTATATTAATGCCTACAATAAGCATGTGCAGACAGGAGTGTGCACAAATGCATACAGTGCACATACGTGTGTATGAAAAAATACATGAACCACTATTAGGGTTCATTTAATGATGATCGAAATATCTAAAAGTTATTAGTGAACTCCAGTATCCTAAACTTGAAATGCATAACCCTCAAATAAGATCATGAAAGGAGAAACAGAAAGTGAGCTTAACATAGCAGAGGAGAAAAATCTGCCCTAAATCTTGATTCCAAAAACTAGTCTCTGTCTCCATTATGAGATGAATAAGGATGTGTCTTCAAGGGTTCATATTTTTCCACCATTTTAATCTCTTTAATTATGACCAGGAGTATAAAATGTGAGAAGCTGTTTTCTTTTGCAATGATCATAGTGTTCATTTCACCAATTTGATACTATCTAATTTACTTTTTTGAACATACCTACCTGATTTCTGTCCTCCTGATTCAGAGAAAGCTTGTTCTCTATCTCAAACCCTTCCAAAGTTGCAAACATTACTTAGGCTAATATGCAATTAAATACTGATAGCTACCTATTCATCCTGTAACAAATGACTGGAAATGCGTCTAGTAAATACATTCAGTTTTATTTATGCCTCATCTATGCATCTACTTCAGAGGGATTTGTCACAGAGTAAATGAATGGATTTAAAATGTGCTCTTAATTACCTGTTCCTTCTATCCATAATGTCCCTATCTCTTATCCACGTTGCATTGCTCCTCTTTCACTGTGTTAGAATCACCTGGTGAAGGCATTCTCAGGGGGTTTCATAAGCAAAATGTCAGCAGCCTGTTTTACTCCTATTGGAAATGTGACCATTTCAAGATGTACATTCTCTGCCAAGTGTACACTAAGTTTTACAGACTGTATTATTCCAATGAAAGGTGAGGAGGTTTGCGGATTTCCAGCCCAAATGATCTTTAAGTTTTGGGACCAAGATTAAAGATACCGGAAGCGGTCAAACTGAAATTTGCAGGAGAAAAACAACCATGTCACCTTGAATATGCTGTCACTTTAACAGGAGCCTAGCAAAGACTCATCCTCTGCTCCATTCCGTTGCATCCATTAACCTTGAGCCAGAACCTCTGCTTAGTATCTATCTCTTGATTTACTGGGTACTTCATCATGAAAAAAGTGGCAAAGATGAGGCAGAGTTAGAAAGAGGACGTGACCCACTACAGGATGCTGTCTCTTTTTCTCACCCTTGGTAGACACACTGCCCAAGGAAGTATGCCCATTTGGCAGTTAATCAGGTGCAGCAGTCACCGGATTCTTCCAGGAGCCTCACGTAAAGTGCCTGATTTTGGGGGGGAAATATATTATATTATATGACCTTCCCAAGATGCCGTTATGTCTACATGCTATTAAGTGAAACTGTTCTCAAAGGAAATAAGGAATTTAGGAGTGAGGAAGGAAGGAGGGAAGGGGGTACACATACACGCAGCACATTTACTTTATTTCTGATGCAAATGCTGTAACAGTACAAGATAACCCTGGTCAACCATCATGATTTTGAATGTATGGCGTTTCTGACAGACAGAGAATATAAGTGAAATAAAATTTCTATTTTTCTGCAAGAAAGCTACATTTCATTGTCATCTATACCTAATAGACTCATGTATGTTAGCTTTCAGGGAACAGAAAACAATGCTAATTTTTCCATATGATGCTTTCTTTTTTTGAACAGCGCTAATTCACAGCTGTTTCGAATACAAACATTCACTCTCAAATATTGCTAGCTAATATCTGAGAATCCTATGAAATTTAATTTTGAAGTTTCAGACATTCATGAAAAATATTATATATTCATTAAAATTAGTTCAATATCATTTTCTTAAACTGCACACAGCTATGATACACTCATACCCACATCCCACCCCATCTTGTGCTGTAAGGAGAACCTTGGGTAGCAGTCATACAGTTGTCTGTGTCCTTCCTTCATTAACATTGTCTCTTTCTCTAAAGTGTAAGCTCCATGAAAGCATTTGCAAGAGAGACAGTGTAGTGAAATAGTTAAGCACAGGGATTTCAGAAACTCAAGTCAGATCCACAGGCACTTCCTACCTCTTACTAGCTAGCTGTGTTGCTGCTGCTGCTGCTAAGTCGCTTCAGTCGTGTCCGACTCTGTGCAACCCCATAGACGGCAGCCCACCACGCCCCGCAGTCCCTGGGATTCTTCAGGCAAGAACACTGGAGTGGGTTGCCATTTCCTCCTCCAATGCATGAAAGTGAAAAGTGAAAGTGAAGTCGCTCAGTCGTGTCCGACTCTTGGCGACCCCATGGACTGCAGCCTACCAGGCTCCTCCGCCCATGGGATTTTCCAGGCAAGAGTACTGGAGTGGGGTGCCATTGCCTTCTCCTACCAGCTGTATAGTCTTGGGCAATTCAGTTAACATTTTTCTGTATCAGTTTCCTCATCTGTGAAATAATGACTACTGTAATATCTGTTCTACATAATCCTGAGAATCAGTTCAGTCACTCAGTCATGTGCGACTCTTTGTAACCCCGTGGACTAGTACGCCAGGCTTCCCATCACCAATTCCCCGAGCTTGCTCAAACTCATGTCCAACAAGTCAGTGATGTCATCCAACCATCTCATCCTCTGTCGTCCCCTTCTCCTCCTGCCTTCAATATTTCCCAGCACCAGGGTCTTTTCCCATGAGTCAGTTCTTCTCATGAGGTGACCAGAATATTGGAGCTTCAGCATCAGTCCTTCCAGTGAATTTTCAGGACTGCTTTCCTTTAGGATGGACTGGTTGGATCTCCTTGCAGTCCAAGGGACTCTCAAGAGTCTTCTCCAACACCACAGTTCAAAAGCATCAATTCTTCAGCACCCAGCTTTCTTTATGGTCCAACTCTCTCAACCATACATGAGTACCAGAAAAACCATAGCTTTGAGTCAGACAGACCTTTGTCAGCAAAGTAATGTCTCTGCTTTTTAATATGCTGCCTAGGTTGGTCAGAGCTTTTCTTCCAAGGGGCAAGTGTCTTTTAATTTCATGGCTGCAGTCACCATCTGCAGTGATTCTGGAGCCCAAGAAAATAAAGTTTCTCACTGTTTCCATTGTTTCCCCATCTATTTGCCATGAAGTGATGGGACTGGATGCCATGAACTCAGTTTTTTGAATGCTGACTTTCAAGCCAGATTTTTTTTTTTTTCCACTTTCATCAAGAGGCTCTTCAGTTCCTCTTCACTTTCTGCCATAAGTGTGATGTTATCTGCATATCTGATGTTATTGATATTTCTCCCAGCAACCTTAATTCCAGCTTGTGTTTCATCCAGCCCAGCATTTTCCATGATGTACTCTGCATATAAGTTAAGTCAACAGGTTGAAAATATACAGCCTTGACATACTCCTTTCCCAATTTGGAACCAGTCTATTGTTCCATGTCCTGTTCTAACTGTTGCTTCCTGACCTGCATACATATTTCTCAGGAGGCAGGTCAGGTGGTCTGGTATTCCCATCTCTTGAAGAATTTTCTACAGTTTGTTTTGATCCATACAAAGGCTTTGGCATAGTCAATGAAGTAGATGTTTTCTGAAATTCTCTTGCTTTTTTGATGATCCAACGGAGGTTGACAATTTGATCTCTGGTTCCTCTGCCTTTTCTAAATCCAGCTTGAATATCTGGAAATTCTTGGTTCATGTACTGTTGAATCCTCACTTGGAGAATTTTGAGTATTACTTTGCTAGCATGTGAGATGAGTGCAATTGTGTGGTAGTTTGAACAATCATTGGCATTGCCTTTCTTTGGGATTGGAATGAAAACTGACCTTTTCCAGTCCTGTGGCCACTGCTGAGTCTTTGAAATTTGCTGGCGTATTGAGTGCAGAATCTTGAGAATACTAATGATAAAAAATGAAAACCATGGCTAGTATATATTATGTGCAATATTAATATTCATAATTTCTTTTGTTTACTATTGGGCCCTCAAAATAAGTGGATGGTAGGCACATTTTAGAATCTCAAAGAATATGTAGTGAATGAATGACTGACTGACTAGCTGAATGAATGGAGAGGGAATCATTGAGATCATGTTATTCAGTGATTTTCACAACACCTTAGACTTTGACTCCTTTTCTCCACTAAAAGTATGTGCAGAATGTTAGCCCAGTAAATAAATTGTATGAAAAAATATCTATTCTTCTTTAGAAATACTGTTGTTTAGTTGCCAGGTCATGTCTAACTATTCGTGAACCCCCATGCACCACAGCATACCTGGTTTCTCTGTCCCTCACCATCTTCCAGAGTTTGCCCAAGTTCATGTCTAATGAATTAATGATGCTGTCCAACCATCTCATCCTCTGTTGCCATCTTCTCCTTCTGCCTTCAGTCTTTCCCGGCATCAGGGTCTTTTCCAATGTATCAGCTGTTTGCATCATGTGGCCAAAGTATTGGAACTTCAGCATCAGACCTTCCAAAGAGTATGCAAGATTTCCTTCTTTAAAATTGACTGGTTTGTTCTTCTTGCTTTTCCAGTCTTTTCCAGTATCACACTTCAAATACATTAATATTTTGGTGCTCTACCTTCTTTATTGTCCAGGTCTCACATCTGTACGTGACTACTGGAAAGATCATAGCCTTGAGTACATGGACCTTTGTCATCAAAGTGGTGTCTGCTTCTTAACACACTGTCTAGGTTTTTAATAGCTTTCCTGCCAAGAAGCCATTGTCTTCTAATTTCATGGCTTCAGTCACAGTCCCAGTGATTTTAGAACCCAAGAAGAGGAAATCTGTCACAGCTCCCACCTTTTCCCCTTCTATTTGCCGTGAAGTGATGGGACTGAATGCCAATATCTGGATTTTTTTTTTTTTTTTAATATTGAGTTTTAAGCCAACATTTTCACTCTCCTCCTTCACCCTGATCAAGAGGCTCTTTAGTTCCTCTTGGCTTTCTGCCATTAGAGTGGTATCATCTGTATATCTGAGATTATTGATATTTTTCCCAGCAATCTTGATTCCAGCTTGTAACTCATCCAGCCCAGCATTTTGTATGATGTACTCTGTGTATAAGTTAAATAAACAGGGTGACAATAAGCAGCCTTGTCATACCTTCTTTTTCAATCCTGAACCAGTCAGTTTTTCTATACAGGGTTCTAATTGTTGCTTTTTGACCTGCATACAGGTTTCTTAGGAGACAGGTAAGATTGTCTAGTATTCCCATCTATTTAAGAGTTTTCCACAGTTTGTTACGATCCATACAGTGGCAGGCTTCAGTGTAGTCAATGAAACAGAGGTAGATGTTTTTCTGGAATTCCGTTGCTTTCTCTGTGATTCAGCACATGTTGGCAATTTGATCTCTGGTTCCTCTACCTTTTCTAAACCCAGTTTGAATATCTGGAAGTTCTCGGTTCACCTAATGCTAAAGCCTAGTGTGGAGGATTTTGACCATAACCTTACTAGCATGGGAAATGAATGCAGTTGGCTTGTGGTTGAACATTCTTTAGTACTTTAGTACTATTTAAGCCCTAGGCCTAAGAGCTTAGTAACTTATACTGAAAGAAATCAAGTGACTTGTGCTAGTTCAGGTAAATGTCCCAGCTGGGTTCCAATTAAAGAAACATACATGGCATATGAGTGATGTGTATTACACTAAGCTGTATTCCAAAATTCATCCAGGAGCGCCATATCTACAAGCTTTCCCATAGATATGGTTCAGCAGTAAAGAATTTACCTGCAATGCAGAAGACACAGGAGAGACAGGTTTGACCCCTGTGTCAGGAAGATCCCCTGGAGAAAGAAATGGCAATCTGCCCCAGTATTCTTGCTGGGAGAATTCCGTGTACACAGGAGCCTGGTGACTACAGCCCACAGGGTCACAAAGAGTTGGATGTGACTGAGCACGGAAGCATGCACCTATCTACTTTGCTTAAAGTCACATCTATAGGCCCAAAGAAAAACCTTTCAGATAAAAACGCAAAAGAAAAGTAGCCCAAAATCAAAATAAACAAAAATATATTTATTGTCTTTTCCTAAAAGATGGTGTCATGATTTCCTGTTATATACTAGAGCATGCTATCTTATTTCCTTCTTCCCTGGATGCTTCAGGTTCTGAATTCATTCATTCAACAGATATTTGAGCAGCTTTTATGGAACAAATAGTTCTAAGCCCTTGAAACTCATTTGCAAACAGACAAATCTCTGCCAACATGGAACTCTATTATAAAAAAACAAAAAACAACACTAAATACGGGTTTTCTTGGACAGAGGCAAAGAGAGATCAAAGAAATTTCCAGGATGAGATTTCAAAAAATTTCTTAGATCATGAAACACAGAAGCAAGTACTATTTTAAAAAGTTAATACATGTTTTTCAATTCGTTTATGTAGGTATATACATAATAGTCTTGGAAACAAACATTTATTGAGCAAAAAATAGGCCATTTTCCGGTACCTTTTATTCACCACTTGACCATCAATATTATGTAATGTAACCCAGATGAATGAACAGTTTGGGGAAATTTAAGAATGTATACATGACTAAGAAAATGTCCCCTAAGTAGCCGTTTTCATTAGTCTCTCAGTCTGACCAGTTAACCTTGCTCACTGGTGTCACTAGTAAGTTCAACCTCTACTTCAGGTAGTGCTGATTATATATTTGTAGTATCTGAGCTACAAAAACAAAAGATTCCATTTTAGCGAAGTTCACAAATACTGTTTTAATCCAGCTATCCACACTGTCCATCTAAAACAGTGAATGTCCCAGTCTTAGCTTTTTAAACCAGTATACTTTATGAAACAGATGCTGCTCAAATAGCACTTCAATGCTAAATATAGGATTAAAGAATGAAAAAAATTAGTCATGGACATTCAGTACTCAAAGATTTGAGATCACACAGAAAACCACATCCAGGTGAGTTAATTTTTCGCTTTTCATCTTGAGAATGTTGGCACAGGATAGATATAGGCAGCTTTCATTTAGGTCTTACACATTTTAGGCACTAGTTTACACAGTTAATGCATATAAAAGGAAACACAAAATCCAAAACCAATTTACAACTTAGAATGAGTATACAGCATTGCTTAGTTTTTGAAAATAACTAGAGATATTAGTTGTGGTAGTACCTATATTAAGTTATTCCATTGGAAAATGTGTTTGTTTCTCAATAGGAACCAATTTACATTCTGCAAAGCATATGTAATTTTTCACTGCTTACCATTACAGTACATAGTAGAACTGTACTATCTACAGTCTAAATTCATTTACTTTTTTTTTTCCATATGCAGATAACTAGGCTACAAATGTTAGCCCCTCAAAAATAACATCTATTTATATAGAAGTTACTTTAAAAAATAAGAAATGTTAACTCTCTTATGTACAAAAGCCACACGTTTGCTATTTTAAACCAATTAATGGATTGAGATAAATAAAATGCATTCATAAAGTCAAGTAATAGTACACACTAAAAAGAATTCTGTGATTAACTGTTAAAAGGATTTTCTAGAATATTTCTTAAAAATGTTTATGAAATTTTTCTATCACAAAAGTTTTGTTTTTTTAACAAATAATGCAGTGAATACACCACAGTAAACTCCGTAGGATGAATAATGCTACCTCTTGTTAAAGAAGAATGTGTACATTATAATCAGTCAAAGCCCACTTGATCATGTCAGTAATTAAGAGAAACAAATTGATTATATTATTATGGACTAGAATAGGAATTCAGAGCATAGAAAAAATAATTTACAGATGAAGCTGTTGATTAATATTAAGCCAGATTCTCTTTCATTATGTTACCCTCTAAAATTTTCAGAAAAATACCAGAGTGACTCTTTATTATTTCAAAGACTCCTCAAGACATACACAGTGAAATGGTGATTAACTTTCCATAGGATCCATATGAACTAGGACTGAAGTTGGAGCCATGGGGGGAGAAGTAGGAAAGTATACCTAAATTAAACTAAATTATCTACTTCCCTTTCATAAACCTTTAGAGATGGTTAAGAGTTTATTGGTACAGTATGAAAATTACAAGAAATAAGACTTGGGAAACTAGCAATATTCCATCTCATCGAATCAAATGATTTTTAGAGCTGAGGAGTCGGCAAGAACTTCAGGCTTGATCACTTCTGTCCTGATCATTTCACCCCAAGACTCTACAAAT
Source organism: Bos indicus (assembly GCF_029378745.1). NCBI lineage: Eukaryota > Metazoa > Chordata > Mammalia > Artiodactyla > Bovidae > Bos > Bos indicus. Next base: position 20,431,057 of record NC_091788.1, read on the forward strand.
CATCTGTAAAACTAGTTATCTTTCTTAGGTACCTTAGACATATCTTAATGTCACATTATTACTTAGACATATCTTAATATGTCACAGTATTACTTTTACTGTTAATGATAGTTTGGCATTTCTCCAGATCACTACATTTCTTTCAATATGTCATTGTGATCAAAGTTGGGCCGTTACATCCCACAATTTAAGTTCATCTATTGATTACAGATTTTATTTTATATATATGTAGCTTGCCAGCATATTGTGCTCCAAATTAATTGTGGCTTGGCAGATCTGTTCTAAAAAAACAATGGTTTTACGTGCTTTCGTCTAACCAACAGAAGTGAATATATTTGGTGCAGACAACCTAACCACATCATTTAACCCATTAATTTTAGTCTGTAAGTTTGATCAGTATCAATTCCTCTTGCTTGAGAGGAAGCAGACTATTCAAGAGTGAGTTTATTTGATTAGTGGTACTCTATGATTTTGAACAAATTCCGGGAGATAGTGAAGGACAGGGAAGCCTAGTGTGCTGCAGTCTGTAGGTTTGCAGGGTCAAACACAACTTAGCAACTGAATAACAATTCCTATGTAGAGTCCCAGCGTCAGAGATTCCCACAGCCATTGATTTAATGATAATTTTTTTTTTCAAAATATACAAATTTGGGTTCATTAGTTCTATAAGGTTATTTACTTTCAAGTTTCCATTTTAAGATGTATACTATCTGCTTGCATGTTTGTATCCCGGACCCCTCTTCCCATCCCACATTCTGTTACCCAATTTCATATCTAAATTCACACTGAGCTTGATTTGTAACTTGGAGTAATCCAGCAGACAACCATAACGGTGTGTCCATAGAATGCCAAAAATCTAATCAATTGTGTCAGTAACTTAGACATTCATTCTTGATATTTTGTCTGCATCATACTAAATGTATTTAATGAGTTTTCTTAACTGACTAAACCCCTGGCATTATTAGACATGGCTCTAAATAATAATGAGAATAGCAACTAATGCCATCAAACAAATGATACATTCAGAACAGTACAGATTCCAACCTTAAGAAAAGTGATTCCAGTTAACCAGCATGGACTAAAATATGGTTTCAAATTGTATTCTAAGGATGTTAAGGATTTGCAACATTTAGTTATTCTCCAGTTGATTAAAAAAAAAAAAAAAAACAACAACTAGATCAGGGAAATACTGGCTACCCAATTAACCAGAAATATTAAATGTTATTTTGCATTTGAGTTGTAAAAAAGACCAATTTATACTGGGCAACTTACTAATGACAATGACGACTTGTGACTGCGGATATCCATTTTAATTAGGTTATTGCTTAAGGATCATAATTGGCCTGGAATCTTTTGGAAAACTTGTAGACTACTTTATAAAGTTACATAAAATTGTGAAAAAGTTGCATGCTTTAAAAACTTAGTATTTCCATCAAGCTTGTGGTCTAAAAAGAGTATGAATACAAGAGCAAATGGATGTTTTTTAACACAGTTTCTTGGTATTTACAGTAATTTTTTTTCTCTATTTGCTGTCCCTTCTGGTTTTTTTTCCTCATCACATTCAGTACAAGGAGGCACTGCTTCATCCTGTCAAACAATATGGAAAAGATAATCAGACTAAAAAATGTTTAATGTAAAAATTAAACAATAACTCAACTATCTCAACAAACATCTTATAGAAAACCAATGCCAGGCAGAAAATAAATGTTAACACTTATTTATGTTAACACTATTACTTTGTGAAAGCACATAAAATATGTTTTACAAATAGAAAAAATTTCAAAAACTTTTTTGAGAAAACTTTGGCCAAATCATTCAAACTTTGATTAATCTAACCCCCAAACTGAAAAATGTTGTGTTAAGTAAAATGAAAAGACCCTGATGCTGGGAAAGATTGAGGGCAGGAGGAGAAGGGGACGACAGAGAATGAGATGGTTGGATGGCATCACCGACTCAATGGACATGAGTTTGGGTAATCTCTGAGAGTTGGTGATGGACAGGGAGGCCTGGCATGCTGTGGTTCATGGGATTGCAAAGAGTCGGACACAATCAAGCAACTGAACTGAAGTAAAATGACTCTTAATAATTGCTATGATGCAATATATTTGGTCAAATATAGAATAGAACTTCTAGATAGAGTTCAGAATTAAGCTCCTGAGTTATGTTTGTTTTGTGGGGGATACGTATGTCTTTCTACCTTCTGTTTCTCAAGTCTTCATTTATCTTCTTTGTCCTCTAAGAATGTAAGTGTACTTTTTGTTTTCTGTTTACTTTTGTTTTGTTCCTTGGTTGCTGGGGAAGGGTAGGACGCTTCCCTTGCCCTTGTTCTTCTAGGACTTCAGCTTATCAAATCAAAGCTTAGTGGCAGGCACAGTGGCCATGGAAAGATCCAGAGGCAATAGGTGAAAAATATATCTTGTATTAGGTAATACAGCATCCTGGCTTCAGCTAGAGCAAGAGAGAAAATCATAGAACCCACGAGCTTCAAAAAAGTGTTTTCTGACAATCAAAACAAACAACCAAACAAACAAAATACCTGTGGGACAGGTGATGATTCTGCAGTGTCATTGTTTGGAAGATTTTCATCATGCTTCATAGAACAGGCCGTGTTCTCCTGAAAAAGCTGCGATTGAAAGAAGGTCAGTGAAGTTAAATGAAGGAAAGGAACAGAAAATCTCGCTTGAAATCTTCCCATTGGTAAATTTCCTTCACTTTGAGACAAGCTGAAAGGTTAAGCGAGGGACAAAATGATCACAACATGACTGAGATCCCAGGGAGAGGGCAATTATTCACAGTCCATTTGGGGATCTCAGTCATGCTTATGACAGACAGCTACTAAAAAAGAGCTCTATTCCAATGAAAAATTCTTTCTTTGCAAAAAGTTTTTAAAAATAAAGAGTTGCACAACTACTATATTCTATTATCCCTGATGTATCTAGACTTTTAAGATTTAAATATATTCATGGTCTATATGCCTGCAGGAACATCAAGATTGCAAGGCAGAAAACAATGTAAACATTATGATCATTGTAAAAAAAATAAATAAATAAACTGAAATCACAGTTAAATGGAATCAGGAGACCAAAAGGGGAGCTCTCATATGCCACAACAATAGTAGAGCCCAACAAGATGAACACAGACTCCTCTTCTTTCCTGGCAACAATTCAGCCCATGAAAAGCCAAGAACTCTGTTTCCTGTAGCCCTTCCAACTCTCTTTTCCCCTCCATAAAAAGTCCTTTTTCCTTTGCTTTGTGGGGACTTGGACCTTGCTCACCATGATTGCAGACACCCACACTGTAATTCTCTACCGATTCCAAGTAAACACATAATTGCTGCAGACATGTCTGTCGGTCTGTCTGTTTTGCTCAACATCAATCTGTCTAGCAAAAAATCTTCAACACCTTAAAAAAGATTATATTTCTGCAAATAAGATCATATATTTCACTAACCAGGATATCCCTTCTTACTTACTATCTTCCATAGTCTTAAAAAAAATGACTTACTGGCAGCATATTCCAGTTGGCTTTCACTTTCATATTAACCAAGGGTTAAAAGTATTGAATTTATCTTCCCTCCATCCCTCTCTTTCTTCCTTCCTCCTCAGTCAGCCTCTTTCCCCTCATCTTTTCCTCACTGCCTCTCAATTCTCCCTTTATCTCTTCATCATTTTTTTTTTTACTTAAACACATTTTTAAAGTAAATGTCAAAACTGTTTAATGTAAGAATATGTACTTTTTAGTGATATCTCTATAATCCTTTCCCTGTAGAAAATGTATAAAACAGAGACAGGGAGTCTAATAGTTCATGGCCACTGTGTAACTCTAACCTTGAACAAGTTAGTCTCTTTGAAGTCAGACAAGGAGGATACCTGATTTGAACTCTAACTTTCCATAAATTCTAGGAGTGGATGATAACTAAAGAAATTGTGTAGGATATTTAACCTACTCCAATTCAGATTTGAAGGCAAAGTTATTCTCACCTGCTCCCTATTATTACTCTGCATGGCTCCTGACTGAACGTGCAGCATGTGACTTTACCCTTCTGTGTCTGTGTAGCATGCTCTCCCCTCTACACCTTCTTAACAGTCCCTCCTCACTGTGAGATCCTGAAGAACAGCTAGTTTCTCCCTTCCTAGCACATTATTTTCACCACTAGACAGGCTCATCACACTTTCACTAAATGTACAGTGCATTAGAAACATTGACACTAAATGATTTTATATGTATATGTATGTCTGATGCCTCAATATATTGTAAGTTCCTTGAAGACAGAGCCTACATTTTTCAGCCCTAGATCCTATTAGATAGCAAATGGTCATATGTAATCACTGAGTTAATAATAAATGAAAAAAAGGAACATTGGCTATGAAAATATTTTAGTCCTTTCAAATTTTCTTAAGTGCCTGAGTTTGTCAAATGATGAGATTTAGTTATATTTGATAAGATGGTTGTACATAGCCCCTTCTTCAAAATAAGTCTACAGTATATAAAAGAGTAGTCAAAACTTTGAGTGCCTTAGTCCAAAGAATTTTAGGCAGCTACATGAGGAATCTTCTGTACTAATTTTTCTTTTCTTTTTAGGTTGTACGGGTTTGAGTTAGACCCAGAAACTAGAATTTCTCTGGAATATTACAAGTATTTTGTTTTTATTGTAATAGTACAACTGACCTTTGTTTTTATTTACTTGCCTTCAGCCTTGGAGGGGGAAAAAAACCTAAACAAATGTACAAAATCAAGCTCAAAATGCAGAAAATAACATGCAGAGTATAAGGCTTCCCAAAATATATTTTTGAATAGTGGAGTATATAAGTTATATAAGTTTGAGGAAAACTTTACTTGAACATTAAACAATGGTATTTAAGGTAGTTCTTCTCAGAGTCTTTAATACAAAATTTCTTAAATCTTTGGTCTTGAATGATCTTCTCATGGGGTGCTTGTTAAATATAATACTCCTGGGTGAAAATTCAGTCTTATGAATATAGGGCTTGCATTTTTAATCAGCAATCGAGCAATTCAAATGAACAGTGAAATTTGAAATCCACTTCTCTGTAATGTATAAAAGCACTATAAATCTCTTAGGAGATATGATATAACCATTTCCTAAATCCATTTGACCTCAAAATCAGTTTTTGTGTGTGAGGTATTACTTGAGGTCATTGTCTTGAGACAGATACCATAGGATTTATGGTGGAGTATGGTAAGCACAGCTGACTAGTTGAGACAAGCCTTTGATCATCTGAACAATGAAAACTTATTAAGTTTCAACTTTAAAGAAAATATTATGTGGCTGGAAGACAATTCTAATCTTTTTGATACTTTGATCTTAAAATGAACACAGCCTTTAAGTTTATTTTTGTGTGTGTGCCTCACAGGCATCGTGGAAACTTTGTGAGATGGGGTTCATAAAATTCCTAGTGTTATTCAGAAAGGCAACCGATTTAAGCACTTCTGAAGGCACAAACCTTCAAAATACTCTCAATTAGATAAAATTCATCAACCTGATGAGTATTGTACCTGTTTCTAGAAACTCAAATGGAGATTGATCAGGAAAGTCTGCACAGATTCAACTACTTCAATGTGCAGCTCAACTATTCATTATACAGGCGACCTAGCTGGGTCTGTAAATTATGAAATGGGATGAGCCATGAACATATCTTTATTAAAGTAATTACATACTCTTTCTCACATACACTTCTTCACCAACACCTCCAGAATCACCAGTTTGTTTCTGTGCTTTGGGCACAGATTACTATCTGACAAAATGTTATATTATGGCCACAAAAGTACGCAAAGTAATAACAAATTTAGTTGAGACAAGCCCCTTTAATTATTTACCTCTATGTGGAAAAAATACATAATCCTACCATGTTGGTGCAGACTCTAATACTGGAGTATCTTTAACAATGGTCAGGATTCTCATTTTAATGGCTTGGAAGTCATGTACAAACAAATTTGAGTCCCAACTCCATCTCCTATCTTTATAAGGAAAAAAAAAAACCTTTATGTTTTGTTTTGGGGTATACCCAATTAACAGTGTTAAAATCTCAGCCATACTTATACCTGTATCCATTCTCCTCCAAACTCCGCTTCTATCCAGGCTGTCACATAACATTGAGCAGAGTTCCCTGAGCTATACAGTAGGTCTTTGTTGGCTGTCCATTTTAAATATGGCAGTGTGTACAAGCCTGTTCTAAACTCCCTAACTATTCCTTTACCCCACCCTCACCCCCTGCAACCATAAGTTTATTCTCTAAGTCTGTGAGTCTCTTTCTGTTTTATAACTAAGCTCTTTGTATCATTTCTTTTTAGATTACACATATAAGGGATGTCATATAAGCCTTCTCCTTCTCTAACTTACTTCACTCAGTATGAAAATCTCTAGGCCCATCCATGTTGCTGCAAATAGCGTTATTATTTATAAAGGCTGAGTAATTCCAATATCTTTGATAATGAACTTTGAGGTTTCTGATATTTTGAGGTTTCTTTGATATTTTACAGAAAAATAAGATTAAACACCAACAACAGATTTTGACATCAGAACAAATAAACCAACAAGCAAAATCCACTGCTAGTTTCAGTGATATTTCAAAGAAGGAATAACATTTTAATACTAATATGTATAAAGGATCAAATATCTAAAGAAATTATTTTTGAGAACCAGAGAGAGAGAGATTGTCTCATGGAAAATCTACTAATATTCTGTTGTTTGATATTAAATGTCAGTTTTCTACATTCCAATACTGTTGAAAACTTCATGACAGGCCAGTAGTTGTTAGTGAAATGATGGATGGGAAATACCAATTTGACTTCACTTTTCCTTCATTTGTGAAATGGGGATAATGATGCATACATTCAAAATTTCTGACATCAAGTGAAATGATTTAATGAAGGTAACTCAGCTAGGTGAATGGAGTAAAGAGTCCATTGGGGTTAGAATTCCTTTAGCTCTTATTTGGTGGGTACACTGGGGAAAGTTACTTTATCTTAAGGAGGTTCTGATTCCTTATCAGTAAGGTAGGCAGAATGATCCTTACCTGACAGGAGTTTTGATGAAACAATTTATGCAGTGGTTTCTAAAGGAGTATTTTGCATGTATTAGATGCTCAGTTAGGCTTAGTTCCTACGCTTTCTTTCCCTTCCTAAGCTTCTTTACGTCAAAATTTCTCCATTTTGTTGAAAAATACTTGTATCAGAATAGAAACACAGCTGTTCAGTCATTTTAATTTTCAGTCGTGCTGTCAACATAATGACCCTGGTCATTGGATGATGCTGACATTGCCAAAGAATGTATGGCTGTCCTTGATCCTTTCCTGTTCATGATTTAACAGGGCAGGAAAAATGTCAGCTTAACCAACCACCCATCTTCCTTGAGACATCTTAACCTTGGAGAATGCCTTTATCCTTCCTGAATTTTCATTTGTTTTCCTCTTCAAGGCAGAATCAGCAGATCAGTCTAACCAACTTAAGCATTCAGGTGCTTCAGAAGGTTTTCATTAAGGAACGTTCACATCTTTGGCTTCAGTGCAAATATCCCATTTAGAAAATATGGAAATAAAATTGTATATTTAGAATGACCTTTGTTACAGGGCACCATGAGTAAAATTACTCCGTAATACTGTTGCATCGGCATCCATTGTGTGTTGTTAAGCGGCTTTCAAGGGCCTGAAGCTGACACTAGCCCCCAGCGCCATCCTCCATTTCGTTTCCTAGGTAACAGCCAGCAGAGACACAAGGAAGTGTAAGGTCCTAATGGAACTTCTCCAGTGCTGCTGGTAATACAGGTCCTCCTGTTTCTCGGCTCCTTTGCTTGTGAGACCCTTAGGTAAGAACCCTGGGAAGCTTACTGAAACTCTGCTACTGCTCCTTTCAGTTTGAATTGACCGATCCAGCCTACCCTGGAACCTCAAGCCCTCCACACCAACCCTAACAGAGGCATATGCCCCAGGTCCTGCTGCTTCCTTTTGGCCTGGACACTCCCGTGTAGCTCAAGGAGGAATGCCTTGTGTTCCTCCAGGACCTGTGATTGGCAAACCTCTGTATTTCAGTTTCCCTGAGCTGGAGGTCTTTCTCACACCTTGGGGCACCATCTGATACCTAGGGCTTTACTTAACAAATGTTAACAAAAACCAAAACAGGCACTATGATAGAGTAAAAAAATTACTGGAAAGCCTATAAAAGAAAAGCCTCTTTTGCATTTTGTTTAAGTTACACTCCATTCTGCCTCTGAAATAAACAGTAATACTTTAAGAATTAAAGCAGATGAGATGATTTATCAGAGATTCATTTAAAGTCTTCTCTGGGTTTTAATCTCTGATTCTGTTGATTAAATTAACTTTGTTAATGGTATTGAGCACTTGGTTCTACTTCACAAGAGGCATTAGTTTTGTCTCTGATGACTTTTCTGTATACACTAAAAGAACTCAAAATACTTAATACAAATGCATTCTGGGCAACCTGAAATTCTACCTAGAAAAAATACATCTGACAGTTAAAAGGTCCAATTCATTCTTCATATTTAATTATTATCTGGGACAAGCTGGGGGCTAAAAACAAACATGATTTTCAGAATATATAAAAGAAAAAATGAAATTAAGTATCAAGTTTTTAAGAAACATTGGCTAAATTTTTCTCTCATGCGACTTTTGAGTATGAAATGCTTTTTTAAAATTTATTATAGAATGATACTTTAGTACTGTTTAAATATTTAAAAAGGCAGAAACTGGAAGAAGTTCAAAGATTAAAAATGGAATGTTAAATCAAGTTGATGGTAGGTAGTGGAGGAACAGTGGCCTGGGAGGGAGGCAGGATCTGACACTGATGTTCTCTGTTACCAGGCTCACCAGGCTCCTCCAGGCAAGTTGCGTTCCCTCTCTGAACCATAATTCATTCATTACATGAAATAGTTCAAATTTGGAAACAGGAAGCCCTAACTTCATCATTTTAGATATTTTGGAAAACTATTTAAAAGCATCTGTTATGATTTGCATTTTGTTTGGTTCTGAAGGAAATATCAATACTTTTATATCTGTCCTCAAATTGCCTATTATCTAATGCAAAATGAGAACCTTATACATATAATCACCTTGCAAGAGGGATGATGATATGGGGTAAACACTCCAAGCACTATGGAGACCCAAAGGAGAAAACCATTTTGTCTCAGGGAAGGTAAGAGAGGTCAAAGAGTTATCAACAAGAGTAAGCTTTGTATTCACACGTCACTGTTTGATCTATTTCCTTATAATAATTGTTAACATGCTTATTAGGCTATTTATATTTACCAATTTACCAAATTATAAGTTACCCATTATTCTTATGGTTTCTATATGGCATCTGGTAAGAAAGCATACTTAAGTTTACATTTTCATGATTTAAATTAATATGTTATAGGAGGGTAAACATGGAAATCTATTATCTAATGTAAAAAGCAGAAATTTATTCTAAAGACCTTAGGTAACTGTCCTTCTCATATGATCTGGAGGCATGCCTGTTCCTTAAAAAAAACCACAGGAGTACAATGAAGAATGCCTATTACGAAGCCAACCTCTTCAGATGGTCTGATGGAATGTAGCCCAGAATGACAGTGGTGCATGGTCACTCAGTCCAGTTACAGCAGGGCATGACTCTCCTAGAAAATTTTTGTTAATGTAGTGTCTGCCAACAATTCATCAGGGCATCAACTGTCACACAATGAATATTGGATATAATTGTAAACTAGAACTTTTAAAATCTCTGCCAAAATTGTTTTAATATGAAAATGCTAACGTAAGTTTCTACTAGCAGCTCTAGATTTATTTCCTACACACTTTATGCTCTCATTTTCCTAGACAATGCTGTGCTGTTGAATAAACTCCCTTTGGTAAGGGACTTGCAGGCAGGTGCAACGGCAAGATTCTGAGCAAGGAGTACTTACAATGCTAAATATAAGCCATTGTTGCCTTTCATTTCCTCAGCACATTAAGAAAAGTTAAGTGTGTGCTATCTAGAGGAGTCAGAAACATTATAAAACACACACTCCTTTTGTGAAAATTAACATAAACTGCTCAGTATCTTTAATTCTTGATATGCTATTAAACAATATGAGGCACATTTGCAAACTGCAGGAAAATGGGATAAAGCAGGTACATCCTTTGCTTTCTCCCTGTGACTACAAAATTATCATTGGAGCAAAACTACTTTCAAGGGAACTTAAACATTCCCCAAAACTTGTAGTCCAATATGTTGTTATGCTTTTGTGGATCCATTTCAAGTTTTCTACATCCACGAACAAAAGGGCCATTTTCCTAGGTGACCCTGCCTGGTTGGATAGGGCAGGAAGTAGAACATATCTAAGAATGCATGGGCCCTAATTCCAAGATATACCTTGTCCATACAAGATATTAAGACCATGAATATGAAAACTGCAGAGTAAATTCAGACTGAACTAAGGACATCCATAATAAAACCAAACACTTCTAATTAGTTGGTATAGTTCTAGTATGGTTAATCTCTATGACTACAATCATCATGATAAACCTATAAGAAATAAACATTAAAGATTCTCAAGAATGTTTAACAGGAAATACTGATGGAAGAAAATCTAGGAGGGTTTATTCAAATAACACACATTCCTGGCCTGTGCCCTAGATCTACTGATTTAATAATCTGTGGAGTGAAGCCTTAGCACAAGCAGTCTGATTTGAAGATAGTTGATCTGAATTTTATAGAAAAGGGATCTGAATAAAAAAATCACTTGCCAATAAGTGATGTGTTAGGAAAACAGCACAGTGGTAATTTCCAGGTTCTTTCTAGTATGTTATTTAGTCTTGGGTATGACCAACAGAAATCAAAATGAATCACCTTTGCTATTTATTGACTAAGAAATTGCATGTGTTCCCATCAGCACTCAGTGAGGTTGCTGATCATAGAATCCTTGAATAGAAAGACATGCACTCATGATAGCTCTTTTCCTCTACTCTAAGGCTCCATTTCCTGACTGCATCACAGAATGGTGGTTTTTCATTATTTAATTATATAATATACCATGTCTTCTATTCTATGCTAATTCTATTTTCAGAAAATTTTCATTGAGTTCACTTTAATATTTGACTGAAATATTCACCTTTTTATAGCTGTTTCTATTAGGTGCATCTGGATCTGCCCTAAGAGTGAATCAGACAAGGTTTTTAAATGATGGCTATTCTGACTGATGTCAGGTGGTAATTCATTGTGATTTTTATTTTCATTTCTGTATAATTAGTGATGCTGAGTATCTTTGCATGTGCCTATTGGCCATCTGTATATCTTCTTTGGAGAAATATTTAGGTCTTCTGCCCATTTTTAAATTAGGCTTTTTTTTTTTTTTTAGGTTATTGCATTATATGAACTGTTGATACATTTTGGAAACTAAGCCTGGTTGGTGGCATTATTTGCAAGTAATTTCTCCTGGTCAGTAGGTTGTACTTGTTTATGGTTTCCTTTCCTGCACAAAAGTTTGCAAGTTTGATTAGGTCCTGTTGGTTAATTTTTGTTTTTATTTCTATTTCCTTGGGAGACTGATCTTAGAAAACACTGGTACAATTTATGTCAGAGAATGTTTTGCCTATGTTCTTTTCTAAGAGTTTTATGGTGTCATGTCTTATAATTAACTCTATGAGCCATTTTGTGTTTATTTTAGTGTATGGTGTGAGGGTGTATTCTTACTTCATTGATTCACATTTGGCTGTCCAGCTTTATCAATACCACTTGCTGAAGAGACTGTCTAACTCCACTGTGTTTTCTTTTTTTTTAATTTTTTTTAAATTTTATTTTTAAACTTTACATAATTGTATTAGTTTTGTGAAATATCAAAATGAATCCGCCACAGGTATACATGTGTTCCCCATCCTGAACCCTCCTCCCTCCCCATATCATCCCTCTGGGTCGTCCCAGTGTACTAGCCCCAAGCATCCAGTATCATGCATCGAACCTGGACTGGCATCTCGTTTCATACATGATATTTTACATGTTTCAATGCCATTCTCCCAAATCTTCCCACCCTCTCCCTCTCCCATAGAGTCCATAAGACTGTTCTATACATCAGTGTCTCTTTTGCTGTCTCGTACACAGGGTTATTGTTACCATCTTTCTAAATTCCATATATATGCGTTATTATACTGTATTGGTGTTTTTCCTTCTGGCTTACTTCACTCTGTATAATAGGCTCCAGTTTCATCCACCTCATTAGAACTGATTCAAATGTTTTCTTTTTAATGGCTGAGTAATACTCCATTGTGTATATGTACCACTGCTTTCTTATCCATTCATCTGCCAATGGACATCTAGGTTGGTTCCATGTCCTGGCTATTATAAACAGCGCTGCGATGAACATTGGGGTACACGTGTCTCTTTCCCTTCTGGTTTCCTCAGTGTGTATGCCCAGCAGTGGGATTGCTGGATCATAAGGCAGTTCTATTTCCAGTTTTTTAAGGAATCTCCACACTGTTCTCCATAGTGGCTGTACTAGTTTGCAGTCCCACCAACAGTGTAAGAGGGTTCCCTTTTCTCCACACCCTCTCTAGCATTTATTGCTTGTAGACTTTTGGATCGCAGCCATTCTGACTGGCGTAAAATGGTTGTAGAAGATTGATTGACTATAGATGGCTTCCCAAGTGGCTCAGTGGTAAGGAATCTGCCTGTAATGCAGGAGATATGAGTTGAATCTCTGGGTCAGGAAGTTCCTCTAGAGAAGGAAATGGTGACCCACTCCAGTATTGCCTGAGAAATCCCATGGACAGAGGAGCCTGGAGGAGCCATGAGGTCTCAAAAGAATCAGACACTTTTGGGTTCTGTATTCTGTTCTGTTGATCCAAATTTTAGGTCAATACCTTGATGTTTTGATTACTGTCCCTTTGTGGTGGGCTTCCCTGGTGGCTCAGTGGTAAAGAATCTGGTGAAGAGATGCAGGTAAAGAGCCAGGTGGGCTATAGTCCATGGGGTCGAAAAGACTGAGACATAAGTTAGTGATGGAACAACAACAAGCTTTGTAGCACTGTCTGAAATCTGGGAGGGCTATGCAGCATTATTTATAATATCCAAGACATGAAGACAATCTAAGTTTCTAGATGAATAAACAAAGTGTTCCATAGAGAGGAACATATATGTATATGATATTATTCAGATATAAAATGGGAATTTGCCATTTGTGACAACATGGATAAACACTGAAATACAAAGAAAAAATATTAAAATCAAGAAGGCAAAATCGACAAATAGTATACACGGGAATCCTCATAAGTTTATCAGCTGAATTTTGAGCAGAAACTCTGCAGGCCAGAAGGGAGTGGCAGGATATATTTAAAGTGATGCTGTTATTAATCAAAAGAAAGCTGAAGTAGCCATATTAATTTCAGACAAAGCCAGCTTCAGAGCAAGAAAAATATCAGGGATAAAGAGGGACAGCTGTATAATAATAGAGGGGTCAATTCTACAAAAAAAAAAAAAAAGTACATAACAATTCTTAACAAAAATACATCTAACAACAGATTGTCAAGATATTTGAGACAAAGCTAATAGAACTGCAAGGAGAAACAGAACTGAACCACTACCACCGAGGAAAGTTTCAACACTCTCTGTCAATAGTGGACATATCAAGTGAGCAGAAATCTCCAAAAATAGAGTTGACCTGAAGAGCACTACAAATCAAATGGATCTAACGGATATTTATGGAATACTTCATCAAACAAGAATAAAATACAAATTCTTCTCAAGGTAACATGGAACATTAGATAGAGTGCATTTGAGCAAATGTAGAGTATGCCATCAGACTGTAATGGAACTAAACGACAAATTACAGAAAGATAGCTGGTTGCTGTATGGAACTCTGAACTATTGCTCAATTACTCTGCAAACCGAAAAGCTGTATTTAAAAATACCTGCTATCTTTTATTTATTTATTTTTTAAATTTTATTTTATTTTTAAACTTTACAATATTGTATTAGTTTTGCCAAATATCAAAATGAATCTGCCACAGGTATACATGTGTTCCCTATCCTGAACCCTCCTCCCTCCCCATACCATCCCTCTGGGTCGTCCCAGTGCACCAGCCCCAAGCATCCAGTATCGTGCATCAAACCTGGACTGGCAACTTGTTTCATACATGATATTATACATGTTTCAATGCCATTCTCCCAAATCTTCCCACCCTCTCCCTCTCCCACAGAGTCCATAAGACTGTTCTATACATCAGTGTCTCTTTTGCTGTCTCGTACACAGGGTTATTGTTACCATCTTTCTAAATTCCATATATATCCGCTATCTTTTAGAAAGACACCATTAAGAAAATGTAAAGACAAGAAACATCCTGAGTAAGAGAAATATTTTCAAATCTTATATCTGGTAAAGGATATATATCCAGAATATGTAAGGAATCCTGCTACTTAATACCAAGAGGACAGACAACCTCAATAAACATGGGGAAAATATCTGAATAGACATTTCACCAAAGAAAATATGTCAGTTGCTAATAAGTATATAAAAAATATGCTAAAATTTTTAACCATTTGGAAATTAACAGTTAATCCTGGAATGAAATTTGATTTCAGGCTCCCTAGAGTTTTATTTTTAAGCAAAAATTCAGAGCATAACAAGTGGTAACAAAGATGTCGAGAAAACGGAACTCTCATAATTGCTAATTAAGATGTAAAATGGTGCAGCCACTTTGGAAATGTCTGTCTGTTTCTTTAAAAAGTTAAGAAAGTATTTACAGTATCCTATTCTACTTTTGGGTCTCTACTCAAGAAAAATAAAACATATGTCCACTTGAAGATGTTTATGTAAATGTTCATGGTATGATTAATTCATAATAGCCAAAAAAGTGGAAAAAATCCAAAAGTTATCAGCTGGTGAATGGATAAGGAAAATGTGATAAAACCATACAATGGATTCTTTTCAGAATAAAAAAGAGCAAACTACTGAAATATACTATAATATAGATGAACCTCAAAGTCATTATGCTACATGAAAAAGGGAATGCAAAAGGCCACATGCTGTATGATCAATCTATGAAATCTATGGAAAAGGCAAACCTATAACCAGTAGAAACTAGGTTAGTGGTTGTCTTTATAGAGATTAACTTTAAAAACGGGCATGTGGGATGTTACTAGGAAGATAGAAACGTTCTAAAACTGGCCTGTGGTAATGGTTGCAAAACTTGGTAAATTAAATAAATGCATAACTGAAATATACACTTAAAATCTGTGGTTTTTACAGAATGCAAATTGTTTTTAAAAACTGTCATATTTTTCACAAGCAGTTAGCCCCACTGTGCTAATTTTTGTTCATTCTAGTTATTAAGACAGCACAAATCTCTCCTGTAAAGGAGCAAATGGACAAAAATTAACTTAAAATTTCTCCTATAGTAGTTCATTTTATTTGAGAATAAAACTATAATTGTTCCAGTCAACCAAGATGAAAATAGAGACTCATATTAGACTTCATCCTTATTCTTGTATCTTTGCTTGAACACACAATTCTGGGGATTTCTCATTCTGATATTCTGTTTATTTCCTGCTTTCAATTATTTGTTATTGGCTTCATTCAGATCCCTATTTTATCTCCCCTTTTATTATTTTTTAAAAATTCCTCATTGGGTAGTTTCTAGATTTTTTAATTTCATAGAGCAGAAAAACACATTAAATGGAAAATTTATTTCCATTTGTTTTCTAACTCTTAATTTTGTCAAGTAAGGCCACCAAAATTAAAATTTAACTCAACAACTACCATGTATTTTCTTTCTGTAGAAAACTAAGTAGCACTGATTAGTTTGTAATTAAAGTCTTTTATAAAAAAGCAGTGAAAATACTTCAAAATACACATGAAATATACAAAACATAAATGTGAAAAAATAATTGTATTAGGTTCTCCAGGGAAACAGAACTAACAGAATATATACATAGGTATATGAGTTTTTTTTTTTTTTAATAGGAATTGACTCATGCTGTTATGGAAGATGAGACATGCCATGATATGCACTCTCTAAGCTGGTGAATCAGGAAAGCTGGTGGCATAAAATTCAGTCTAAGTCTGAAGGGCTGAGAACTGGGGTGAGTGGCCTGCTGGTATTAAGTCCCTGAGTTGGAAGGCTCCATGAACAGGAGCTGAAGAAGAAATATGGCCCAGCTCAAAGGGAAAAGAAATTATGTTTCCTCTATCTTTTTGTTCAATTTGGGCCTTCTAGAGATTAGATGCCTACCATGTTTTTGAGGGAAGATCTCTTAGTCTACTAATTCAAATGTTAATCTCTTCTGGAAATGCCCTATCAGACATACCCAGAATTAATATTTTACCAACTCTCTGGTCATCCCTGAGCTCAGTCATTTTGATGCATAATACTAGCTATCACGAGGCCACCTCTTATCAACCTGGCACATAGATGCACTTCTTTACTCATATTCAGTCTCCAAACAAAGACAATAAGAAGGTTATATTTTTGCCAAACACGTTAAAACTATCTTTCCTACAACAGAAAATGCAGCAATCCTTTTACCAGAAAAGGAGGTAAATTTCTTATTTTTCCTTTATGAAATTATGTTTTGATACCTTATTTGGGTATTCAATTAAAGCAATTCAAATTGAAGCTTGAATCTCCAGCTTGTTGGAATCAAGGTGAAGCTATTTTCATGTTGCTGTATTGAAATGGAAGGAATGCATTTCATGATATTTAACACAAATCAGAATATTTTGGGTGAATTTGGACAAGCTGAGTAAGGGTAGTTCTCATAGATCCAAAGGGCCCTTCACTTTTTCCTGTAAAGTGGAGAAAGCCATCAGAATTATTCTCTTACTATTGGGGAAAGCTGGAAAGGAACTATACAGCTTTCTATGATTAAGATTAATTATACTCTGAGTACTATAGCTTGGAGAGATGATGGCATACTAGCTCCCTCATGGAAAGCTTAGCTATGGACAAAATCGCACATCAATTTCCTGATCAGTTTCACAGCCCTGCTGCTCTTAGATTTGGTTGCAAAATAAACAGAGGGTTCTGGGATGTATCCCCTCTACCTACTATCAAAAGTGACATCATAGACTTTTCATGGCTACCATTACAGAGCCTCATTTAGGCATTGCTGTGAAACCCTTGTTACTAAACAACATACTAAAGGCATTATGTCTTGTTTAAACCAATCTTTTTCAAATTAAGGCTCACAGACCATCTCTTTCAGAATCCCTTGGATTGGAAAGTGGTGTCAGGTCCATGTTAAAAAAAAAAAAAAAAAAGACAAGTTACCTTTAGTCCCGTTTACTTAGAATTTACTGAAGAATTTTTCACAGTCTTTATTTTTAAAAGCTCCTCAGATGATTTTAAGAATCATGTACATATGAGATACATTGTTAGTAAAACTAGCCTGCATATTAGAATTACCTGGTCATCAGTATTTTATAAAAATCCTCCATATGATACTACAGGGAGGATATGGCTAAGAACTACTGATCTAGAATTGGAAAAAAGATATTCACAATAGTCTCACTCACTCCTACTGCTTACACCTGGCTTATTTCACTCCCTTATGTTATTCACTTGGCCTTTAAATGTAACTGAGCCTGCAGACTATAAATATTGAGCACTCTCTGCACTGGCAAGTGTGGGTTCTTGGAAGCAGAGACTTCAAAGACTAAAATCTAAGGAACTGGGATCAGGTTAGAGAGAGAGCCATCATGCTGGTACAGGGGGAGGAAGCTTTTTGAAGCAACCCAGTTGGGACCTCCACCAAGGTAGTAGCTGCTTACGCCACTTACTGAAGGGAGAGGAGCTACTGGTGACAAGGAAGGGCAACAAAAATAGAGTGGAACAGACAACAACAACAAAGAATTTATACCTCTCTCTTGACAAGAAATGTACACCAAAATATTGCTTTGAGGAATCTTTGCAAAACACATAGAACTTTTCAAGGTTTGCCTTAAATGGGAATATTTTGTTTGTTAAGTTTGATCAAGTCCTGGTTCTTCTGTTATTTCAGATGTTTTGGCCACTTTAATACATGAACAATTTGCTCAAGGCACAGGTATACCAGTACAAGTGCAGGAAAAAAAAAAAGCAATGGAATCCCTCCTAATCCAAGGGCTCAGAGCAGGACATTTAGGGATCAAGCCTGAGCATTACCCTGAAGGGTGCAGGCCAGAAGCTTCCAAAATTCTAATTTGTTTCAAAGTGTTTTTTTTTTTTTTCAATTGATATTATCATTGGCATGTAACATTGTATTAGTTTTAGGTATGCAACATAATGATTTGATACATGTATATACTGCAAAATGATTTTTAGGTAGTTTTAGGAAACTGTATCAAGAATAGCCTTAAAATTAACCCAATGGTCTTATCTCTTAACTGGACATAAACATGTGAAAATCTTAACTATATCCCTGTGTGCTAAGTCGCTTCAGTTGTGTCTGACTCTTTGTGACCTTATGGACAGTAGCCTTTCAGGCTCCTCTGTCCATGGGATTCTTTAGGCAAAAATACTGGAGTGGGTTGCCACGCCCTCCTCCAGGGGATCTTCCCGACCCAGGGATCAAATCCGTGTCACTTATTTCTCCTGCATTGGCAGGCAGATTCTTTACCACTAATGCCACCTGAGAAGTCCATATCCCTAATTCAAACCAAACTCCTTAGCTTGGGAACCCAGTGCCCCTCCTACTTAAGTCCCAAATTATCTTAGCCACACATCCCACCATTTTCTGTTCGATACTCTCTACTCATATTCTGATGTTTTCTTGTCTCTGATATTGACTCACACTATCAAAACCCTATCTGTTCTGCAAACTATAGCAAAAATAGTCCTTCCTTCCCCAAACCTTCTTGACTTCTTCTTCCCTTGGAAGTAAACTGCAGAATTTCTACTTCTCATTAATCTTATATTCTAAATTTTTGGTTTTGAACATGTTTCAACATAAGATGTGAAAGCGAAATTGCTGAGAAATTAGTATTTCTAAATTTACTTTGGCAGTCGATAGAGGAAAAAGAGATTGACTTGGTTAACTTGTTTCTATTCTGCCTTATTTCCTTTGCTATCACCTGATTTCTTTTTCCATGATGAATAGTTTTAGCAGACACTTTCCATTTTGTCAACTAGATTAAAGGCTATCTTTGAATATATTAAATACAACTGACATTTGCCATTTTTCAAGCCCAGATATGACAGATCGGTAATTGTGCCAAAGTTCCAGAGTTAAAATTTCATTACACTTTTTAGAGTAAAAGCACAGAGTACAAATTCCTCATTTCCTGTTATCATTTGAAGGGTAAAAATTTCCCTTCCTCTATTGTAATATCTCTGTAATTCAAGGTTTATTTGCTTTATGGGGAGAATACTATTGAATCACATTCTTTGTTTGGAGTTGTGTTTGCTTTTAATATTTTAACAGCTTCCTGTCAAGTGACTCTGGGAATGACCACCTTATCTCTCTGGCAATTCAAGTTTATGAAAGTGAAAGTCACTCAGTCGTGTCCCACTCTTTACGACCCCATGGACTGTCCATGGAATTCTCTAGGCCAGAATACTGGAGTGGGTAGCCAATCTCTTTTCCAGGGCATCTTCATATTCCTAATTGTCTTACAATTGTCTTGCAATTACACCTATTAGAATAACCACATGATTGATATCTAAAGAACATCTGCATTATCAAATGAAAAGTACAATGTTTAGAGAGCAGAAGTGAAAGAAAAGTGTTAGCTGCTTAGTCATGTCCGACTCTTTGTGACCCCATGACTGTAGCCCACCCAGCTCCTCTGTCCATGGAATTCTACAGGCAGAAATACTGGGATGGGTAACCACTCCCTTCTCTGGAGATCTTCCCAGCCCAGGAATCGAACCTGGGCCTCCTGCATTGCAGGCAGATTCTTTTTTTTTTTTTTTTTTTTTTAATTTTTATTTTATTTTTAAACTTTACATAATTGTATTAGTTTTGCCAAATATCAAAATGAATTCACCACAGATTCTTTACCATCTTAGCTACCAGGGAAGCCCTTAGATAGTAGATATTGCATATAAATAGACAGCTTCATGGTGGCATAAACTAGGATTTTAAAAATGCTTATGTCCATGTTTTCATGTTGAATGTTGTTAAAAACATATAAAATTAATCTTACAATTTGAGTGTCGCACTCAGGGGTACTGAGTAGAACCTCTTCCTTTGTAGTCTCAATTTGTGGGGTTTCATTGACTTCAGTAGTGATTTCTTGAGGCTGGAGAGAAAGAGAACATTAAGAGGGAAGTAGTTTCATCAAAGAATTCCTAATACATTTGTAAAACATGCTATAATGGCAACCACACTGAATGAAAATGTGTATATATCAGAGACCTTAACTGTACCTTAAATACTAACTATGAAATTGAATGAAATAATTTCTATTCAATTTTGTAGGAGTGCTGTCCAGTAAGACTACTTTCCTACTGCAAATATTTATTTCTTGCATAATAAACTTTTAAGGATTCTGGTTCTTCAAAAAAAAAAAAACCAGGAATCCTATCTTTCCTCTTTATTTTAACCTCATATCTATCTGGGAAATAATTAGTACACATCCTATTTTCTTAATAGTAAATATGATATTTTCTAATATCTCACTGTAAGTTACAAAAAGAATTATGTTGACTCCAATGCTTCACCTACCAATCAAATACTGTTTTATACCTCAAGAAACCCTACATATTACTCTAAATGTCTTTGTGCTACTTTCTACACAGAAATGCACATGATCCAAATTGGGTCATCGAAACCTTCATTTTTGGAAGTAAATACTGACTAGATTAAAAAGAGGTTATAAATAGATAAAAATTAATATAAAATATATTAATTTAAAATTTATTTTAAATATTTATTTTAATCTATTTATTTTTAATAGATTTAATAAATCTATATATTAAATAGATTTAATAAATCTATTAAATAAATCTATTTATTAAATAGATTTAATAAACCTATTTATTAAAATCTATTTAAATTTAATTGATTTATTTATATCTATAGATATAAATTAATATAAAATATATTAATTAAAAAATTTAATTTATTAATTTAAATATATTTAAAAATTAATATAAATATATTAATTTCAGTAAATTCACTTGTCCAAGTTGTTTCTACAGTGAGACACTTCTTATGGTTCACATTCCCAGTCTTCTGAAGCAGCCTCTGTTTCTGTCCAGCCTCAACTTTGTTACTTCTGCCTTCTCCCAGATAGTATGAGCTCCTGATGGTCTACCATTAAAATCTCCTTCATTTAACTTGGTAAGGGTCAATATTTATTGCTTGTAAACACAGATGTTAATGATACTGGGAGTCAAATCAACAAAATAAAACTGTCAGAACAACATAAGAGCTGAGATAGAAACCATTTGCTACAGAAACCAACAGGAAGGAAAACTAACCCAGCTAGGTAAGCTGTAAAAAATAACAGGTTCACCAATGATGGAGATTACATTTAAGAGTAAGTATTGAATATCTTCCTTAAAATATAAATATGCCCATATTGAAAAATGCTAATGTTCGTTAATTATATTTTCTTATGCAAATATTGTACATTTATGAAAGTGCTTCCAGACTTTGGTGGTGAGGTTTAGGTAAGAAATATGAGCAGAATAAAAGCTTTTGTCTATCTACCTATCTACTTTTGTAGGCCTTGGCTAACTTGGACAAGATCTAAAAGGGGCTTCATTTACTATTAAGTTCACAAAGAGCAGGAGGGAAGAACGACAGTGCCGTTTTCCTCCTCCGCAAGTTTGCCAGAGTCTACCCTTGTGCTCCTATACTTCACAACTGGGTTGGCTGGTTTGTCAACTTCTGCATCTGTTTACAAGAGTTATTTTAACTTGCTTCAGGAAAGAAAATTACATAAATTAATTTCTTTTAACGACTGGAGGAAATTATACATCACTTCATCAATGTGAGCAATAAAGCATGAAAAATTAAATTACTTTAAATACAAAAACATAATATTTGTTTTTAGAACTAGTTGCATTAAACATAATACATGCAATCCTTAATGTAGGCATTTGCTATCAGTGAAATAGCTCTTTCTAAAAGAAAGAAGCCTTATTGAATCTGATGAATTAACAAAGAATGGGAACTGGCTTTGGGGAATTACAGTGTATTTTGGCGTTGAAAAACATGTGAATTCTGTTCTGGATTAGCACATAAATAAAGCAGGGTCTTAGACACTACATATGACTTTGGAGGGCCTGTTTTCTACTGCCATACTAAATTAGGTCAATAACACCTAAATTGCAATATTTTTGTTGCTGTTATTTGTTGTTTAGGATAGTTTTAGCTTCACAAAAAATTGATAAGTATAGGGACTGTCCATAAAGCCCCAGTTCTCACACATGCATAGACTCTCCCATTATCAACATCATTCACCAGAGTGGTACAAATGTTACCAAGGGTGAATGTACATTAACACATCATAATCAGTGAATGTCCATGGTGTATATTAATATCTGGATTCACTAGTAGATGAAATTCTATAGGTTTGGACAAATGTGTAGTAACATATATCCATCATTATGCTATCATACATAGTATTTTCACTGCTCTAAAAATCCTCTGTGTTCTGCCTATTCATCCCTACCCTCCTCACCCTTGGCAACCTTTAGTCTTTTAATTTTTTCCATAGTTTTTCCTTTTCTAGAATATTCATAGTTGGAATCCTACAGAATAAAGCCACTTCAGATAGGATTTTTTCATTTTGTAATATATATTTAAGGTCTCTCAATGTCTTTCTATGGCTTGGTGGCTCATATCTCTTTAGTGGTGATAAATATTTCATTTTCTCCATGTACTATCATCCAGTAATAGATGGATTCACTGGTGAATTCTATCCAACAATTAAAATAGTTAATTTATAGCAATTCTTTTCAAGAAATTCCTCTCAATTTCTTCCAAGAAATAGAAGAGGTGAGAACACTTCTAAATTCACTTTATGAGTCTAGTATTACACTAATACTAAAACCAGATAAGGATACCATGAGAAAATAAAATTATAGGCCAATATTCTTGATGAGGGATTCCCTGTTGGCTCATTGGTAAAGAATTTGCCTGCCAATATCAGAGTCATGGCTTTATCTTCTGGGTAGGAAATGGCAACCAGTTCCAGCATTCTTGTCTGACAAATTCCATGAATGGAGGAGCCTGGCAGGCTACAGTCCATGGGGTTACAAAAGAGTTAGACATGACTTAGTGACTAAACAAGAAAAATAACTCTTGATGAATATGGTTTCAAAAATTCTCAACAAATTTTAGCAAATCATATTCAACAATACACTTAAGCAAAACAAAACCGTCTAATTAAAAGATGGGCTAAAGATTTGAATAGGCTTTTCCCCAAAGAAGTCAAACAGGTGGCCAACAGGTTCATGAAAAGATGCTCAAAATCACTAATTATCAGGAAAATGCAAATCAAAACCACAATGAAATAGCACCTCACATCTGTTAGATGGATATTATCAAAAAGATAGGAAATAACAAGTGTTGGTGAAGACATAGGAAAAGGGAACCTTGTGCACTCTTGGTGGGAATGTAAAATGGTATAGTCACTATGGAAAACAATGGTTATTTCTAACAAATTTTAAAATAGGACTGAAATATAATACAGCAATTCCACTTAAATGCATCCCCATCAACCTAAGAAGAGTACATCATTTGGACACACTTATAAAGAATATATGATATATATGTATATAGACTATGGAATATTATTCAGCCATTAAAATAATGAGAATTTGCCATTTGGGATAATGTTAATGGAACTTGAGGGTATTATGTTGAGTGGAATAAGGAGACAGAGAAAGACAAATTCTGCATGATCTCACTTAAAAAAATGAAAAAAAAAATAAGCTCATAAACAAGCATGAAGGTTTACTGTATAGCACAGGGAACTATAGTCAATATATTATAATCTATAATGGAAAATAATTTCAAAAGTAATATATGTTTATATGTATAACTTGTACTTGCCATGTATTTTAAACACTGTAACTCAACTACACTTCAATAAATAAATATATATATATACACACATATATAATTAAAAAAAAAAAAGAATATAAGCTCACAGTTACAGAAAATAGATTGGTGTTTGCCAGAAGTAGGGTTTGGGGAATAGAGAGTGAATTGGATGGAGGAGGACATATCTCCCTTATAAAGAGGATCATAATATGAATGAAGTGATTGAAATAATCTTTTTTGTTGACAATTTAATTCCCAGGAGTCCTGACCAATAAACAAGATCAGGAACATATTAAAGGCAAGGACAATGCCTTTTTCAGCTCTGTAACATCTCACATCAAGACAGTCTAAAGGAAGTTGTTTGATGAACAGAAACATCATGGAACTCTTCAGATGAGGTCATATCTGAACTCTGTGATGCTCCATCTTTTGAGTAAAGAAACTAACGTCCTCCGAGTCACCAAAGTAAAACAGGTAGAGCTAGAGATTTAACCCAACCTATCAGATGCCAATTTTATGTTCATTCAACTCCGTTTTAATACTTCTCTACTAGGTGTGATAGTGGTTGACAGGATGTGTCAGCCACTTACTTAAATACTATATAAGCCCCCATTTCACCCTCAAATCATATAATTTTCTGCAGGGGTCTAGTTTCTGTATTATGAGACACTGGTAAAAAGAAAGAGGATATCTACAGAGTATTCTTGACCTTAGTTAGGGTCTAGTGTTCTAAACTATGTTTTTGGACTCTGTGGGAGAGGGATAACAGTCTGTCTTTATAGAGTCCTTGCCATATTTTAGAAAAAGCTATGTGTATTACATCTCTGTAACGAACTATGTTACCTTTTAAGAATAAAGAAACTACAATTCGAAGGTTAAGAGACTTGCCCAAATTCAACAAGCCAGTAAATGATAGACTTCATTCAAATATTCAATTTTTAATCATACTGAATCCTAATAAATGGCCACTTTAAAAATTAATTAGGAAAAGTTGATATTTTAACTCAATAAGCTTTAGTTTTTTAAGCCAACATTTCTTATAAAATGCTTTCCAAATATAGCATCTCTATACTAATGAAAAACATTAGAAAAACCATGTTTACAATACAACAGTTAATCTCCAGAGATTAAATGGTTTGTAATTACTAAACTTTAATTCATCTGAGACTTTCCTGTTAAAATTTTAAATGCATTTCCTTTCATCTCATTTTATTGGAAATACAAAGAAGCTAAAGTTTACTGTCTAGCAGTATTTCTTTAGAAACACAGAATGCCCAAATAACCTTCAACTTCTCAATCTAACCTCATTTTCATAACTTTCTAAAAAGAACCTTTAAAACAAAGTTTTTTAAACTAATGTCCACTGGTATTAAATTATAAGTATTATTTTCTGTAGACAGTCCACTGCTTATATAAAATTAAGAATTCTGCAAAATCCCAAATGATTAAGGACAACTGATTTAAAGTATTTACATCCCTTCACAAATAAGCATCTTTGCCACAACCATTAAACATACTCTCTTCCTTTTTAAGTTGTAAAATGTATGTCATTCATTTACTCAAAAACTACTTTTGACCATGATGTGGCCAGAATATGGCAGACGAACATCCAGTCCGATGGAAGAACTGCATGTAAAATAAGTACTTCCAGGAAACTTTAATTAAATACAATTTGGATAATGATTATGAGTTAAGATTTTAGATTACTTTGAGGGAACAGCACACAGTAGGGTGAGCTGACCCATCTGGAGGGTCAGATAAGTTTTCCTGAAGAAGTGGTATTATAAACGAGAACTGAAGGATGAGCAGTGCCTGCCTCCCCAGGTGAAGAGGCCAGGGAAAGGATCGGAAGAGGCATGGGACTGAGGAAGGAGGACACTGAGGATCCCAAAGAAAGCAGTTGTACCTGGGGAAAGGTGAAAGCAGTGAGGCATCCATTAGAGTGCAAGGCGCAGATGTCTCAGGGTCTGCCTAATTCTACCTTCCAACCTAGATGCTCAGCTCTGCTTTCAAAGTCATCCACATTACATACAGTTACCTCTTTGTTCCCCACCTCTTTTCCTCGCAGATTCCCTACATTCCCCTATGTTGCATCCTCCAAAATGCTGACAGGGCAACTGTAATAAAAGCGAAGCTGAAACAGATATGTTCAGGTTAAGTGAAAATTCCTGGGTCTGGAAACAGAAGTGCCTATAAAACCCACTCTTTAACCTCTTTCTTTGGTTGCCCAGTTTCTCTCTCCCTCTCCTCTCTGAGTATGTTTCGCTACATTTCTTGTCTTTCTATTCCTTCTCACAAGTGAATGTGAGAAACACACACATGTGCGTTCACAGAAAGTGTTTTCATGTCTTCCATTATTCATAATAGTTCCTCTCCTGGCTCTGTCTCTCTGCCATGGTTATTTCTTCTACTTTCCCCTAAATTGTTTTCCTTATACATTCCCACTTATTTTTGAAAATATAATTTTAATATAATCTGCACTACAGAATATTCCTGAAATCTGTCCTGTCTGTGCTTTTGTGGTATTATTCACAAAAATCCACAATCCAATCTAAGCATAAAAACACACCAGACAGATCCTCAGAGAGACAGTCTATAAAATATCTGATCACTGGTCCCAAAAGTGTCAAGATCATGGAAATATAAGGAATGAAACACTGTCAGACAAGAGGAGACTGAGACATGATGAGAGAATGCAATGAGGTTCCCTGAAATGGATCCTGAAACAGGAAAAAAAAAAAAAACAAACCCACCAAAAACAACAAGTAGAAAACCTGGTGAAACCCCAGTTAGGTCTGTGGTTTGGTAATGGTATTATACGATTGCCAATTTCTTAGTTTTGACAACTATGTCATGGCTATATAAGATGTTAACATTAAAGGATGTACAGGAAATATAGGAACTCTGTACTATCTTAATGTTTTTCTAAGTCTAAAGTCAATTCAAAAGAAAAAATATTTAATGAGGATAATAAGTCTTTCTTTTAGAGACTTGTGAGTATCAAATAAGTTCATATGGGTATAGCAGAACTCAATAAAAATGCCAGCTACTATTAGTATAATTACTACTAACATTAATTGCTAAAATTGTCATGACAAATATACATTAATTTAATAAAATAACTAACGTATTATTACACATGGTTATTGTTAGGTGACCTTATGTCTTTCAACACATTAAGTATGGCAACATTTTGGCTACCGTACCTATGATCAAAATATGAGTTTATCTCGAAGCACAAGCAAATGGCAAAAAGTGACAAAAAAATAAAAGTAGGAAATCAGGCAGTCTTAAGTGAATTTTTTTCACATATTTTAATGTTGAAAATTAAAATATTTTAGCTATTTTGTGCCAATGAAATATTAAGCATACGGAGAAGCTAGAGGAGGTCTGTTTTTAACATCATGGAAAGTGAGAGTGTTCATTGCTCAGTCATGTCTGACTCTTTGCAACCCCATGGATTGTAGCCCATCAAGCTTCTCTGTCTAAGGGATTCTCCAGGCAAGAATACTGGAGTGGGTTGCCATTTCCTTCTAAAGAGGATCTTCCCAATCCAGGAATCGAACCTGGGTCTCCTGTATTGAAGGCAGATTCTTTACCAACTGAGCCACGAAGTAAAAGCTTAATGAGACTAAGGCCATGTTTCTGATTGTCTCAGTGCCATGCAATGCAGTTTGAGATTCTACTGGGCCATTGCTGGGGTTCAGCAGCATCAGTGAGGAGGAAGTGAGGACCAACAATTCAGGGAGAGAGCAACACCTTCCTAATTGTGAAGAGTGGCTCTAGACAAGCGTCCAGCATTTATAATGTCAAAAGGGTGTGACAATTTCAGGCATAGCTGGGCAACTGTGTGGGGAGGTTGGCAACTGCTGCTGCCAAGTCACTTCAGTCATGTCCAACTCTGTGCGACCCCACAGACAGCAGCCCACCAGGCTCCCACGTCCCTGGGATTCTCCAGCCAAGAACACTGGAGTGGGTTGCCATTTCCTTCTCCAGTGCATGAAAGTGAAAAGTGAAAGTGAAGTTGCTAAGTCTTGTCGGACTCTTGGCCACCCATGGACTGCAGCCTACCAGGCTCCTCCGTCCATGGGGTTTTCCAGGCAAGAGTACTGGAGTGGGGTGCCACTGCCTTCTGTGGAGGTTGGCAGGGATGGATTTCTGTCAGTCATGTGAAACAGCATTACTGGCAGCAGGTAGTGAAAGCACCATTATCATTACACTATCTTATTCAGTCACAGATTCAAGGAGATGTAGGGAGTAGGAGGATATTGCTTTTTGTCCATTGAGAGACCTGGGAAACATAACTTGGGATTTCTTAAGTGCTCAGCAAAGCAGGTTGGCATTCATGGAAGGACCCCAATTCCAGTATTAATGGGAAACTGAGTCCCTAATCTATGAAAGTAAGATGAATTCCAGTTTTAGAAATGGTCAATTTTGTAGAAATAGAGTAGGAAATTCTGCTCCTGTGTCTTTTTAAAAGCAACCAGCGAACATCCCTGTTATCTACATCCTTCGATACCAAGGTGCCACAGGTGATACGGAGGGTTCCCCAATACACGTCTTAACTGCATCGGGAGTGATTCTGGAATAGATTACAGCCTGGTAGTAAATTTAGCCTTAGAGAATGAGCAGTGGCAAAATTAAAGGCTCACAGGGATTCAATGAATTCACTAGCCCTATTCTGTATTTTGATCAAGGTCTGGACAATAAGATTTTTTATTTAAAAAAATAAAACTTTTGTTAAAAAAAAAAAACAAACTTTTTTGGTATGTCTCAGATAACTTAAATACAGCTGTTGTATCATCATCCATGAAAAGGACAGTCAGGCATTCATGGCTTTTATGTTTTATTTTAAAATAAAATTAGAATATTTTATAAACTATTGGAAACTAAATGGCCAGAACCTCCGGCTTACTTTTCCGTTGACACTACTGTAGCCTCAAATGGGATAATTAACACAAGTAGAAGAAAGTACTAAAGGTAAAGCTGTTCCTATCATGGATACTGAAATTCACAATGTACTCATGACTAATGATGAAATATGAAAAGCACATATGTCTAATATGAAAATTCATAGCCACTGCTGTCATGAAAATATGTTTACTCTCCATGATAGAATAATTTTATGGATATGAACAGCCTTAGAGACAGATATGATTGCTCATGGACACAATGTAATTTGGCTAATGTGGGATCATTCTCTTTGCAAAATTCCTCATTTATTAATTTATTCATTTGTTTGTTCATCCATCCAACATTTGCTGTTAGTCACAGTATATTGTAATGAGCAAGGCTTCCCTGATGGCTCAAGTGGTAAAGAGTCTGCCTACAAGGTAGGAGACACAGTAGACGCAGATTTGTTCCCTGGTTTGGGAAGATCCTCTGCAGGGGAAATGGCAACCTCCTCCAGGGTTCTTGCCTGGAAAATCCCATGGATAGAGGAGCCTCGCGGGCTACATTCCGTGGGGTCAGGAAGAGTCGGACACAACTGAGCACGCACGTGCACAATGTATTGTGATGAGCATTAGAGGAACTCTAATAATGAAGATGGAGAAGGCAATGGCACCCCACTCCAGTACTCTTGCCTGGAAAATCCCACAGACCGAGGAGCCTGGTAGGCTGCAGTCCATGGAGTCGCTAAGAGTCGGGCACGACTGAGCGACTTCACTTTCACTTTTTACTTTCATGCATTGGAGGAGGAAATGGCCACCCAGTCCAGTGTTCTTGCCTGGAGAATCCCAGGGACGGGGGAGCCTGGTGGGCTGCTGTCTATGGGGTCGCACAGAGTCGGACACGACTGACATGACTTAGCAGCAATAATGAAGATATGCCTCAGCCCCCACCCTCCAGCAGTCTGCCGCTCTGAATTAAACCATCAGCCATGATGTGACATTTAGTGGCATTATGGCAAATTTCCAAAAGCATCAATGATTTTTTTAATGGAAATATCAGCTCAGTTGATAATCTCTTGCCTACCATGAGAAGCTAACACTAACTGAGTACTTGTGAGTGTGCTGTACATCCATTATCATATATCCTATAATGGGTCAGTATCCAAAATCACTGGGTTGGCCAGAAAGTTTGTTTGGGTTTTTCCTGAAAGCTGTTACAGAAAAACTTGAATGAACTTTGATATAAAGAATTCAAACAACTCAACAGCAAGAAAACCCAACAATTCAATAAAAAATGTTCAAAGAGTCTAAACAGACATTTCTCTAAAGAAGACATACAGATGGTCAACAGGCAAATGAGAAGCTGTTCATCATAACTATAAGGGAAATAAAAATCAAAACCACAATAAGATATCAGCTCACAAGTATTAGAGAGGCTCTTATTCCAAAAAAAAGTTTAAAAACGCTAACTTGTAGAGATATATAGATATACACACCCCTAAAGTCATCACAGCATTATTTATTTACAATAACCAAGATGTGGTAACTACTTAACTTTGAGTGCTGAAGAATTAATGCTTTCAAATTGTGATGCTGGAGAAGACTCCTGAGAGTGCCTTGGATTGCCAGACCAAACCAGTCAATCCTAAACAATATCAACCCTGAATATTCATTGGAAGGACTGATGCTAAAGCCCCAATATTTTGGCCACCTGATGCGAAGAGCTGACTCCTTGGAAAAGACCCTGATGCTGGGAAAGATAGAAGGCAAAAGGAAAAGGGGCAGAAGAGGATGAGATGGTTAGATAGCATTATCGACTCAATGGACATGAATTTGAGCAAACTCTGGGAAATAGTGAAGGACAGGGAAGCCTGGCTAGCTGCAGTCCATAGAGTTGCAAAGAGTCGGAGATGACTTAGCAACTGAACAACAATAATACAGTGCAATTTTATTTGAACACAAAATAATAAAATCTTGCCATTGAAAACAACATGGACGGACCTTGAGGACAATACACTAAGTGAAATTAAGCCAGACGAAGACAAATACCAATTACCATATGATCTCTCATATTTGAAGTCCGCAAATCTTTTTAAAAAATGAAAACAAACACACTTACATATACAGAAAACAGATTGGTGATTGCCAGTGGAAGGGCATGGGGTGTGAAGATTGGAAGTTAATTGCATGGTAACAGATGGTAACTAGACTTATTGTGTTAATCATTTTGTAGTGTATACACTACATACAGGGCTTCCTAGGTAGCTCCAGTGGTAAAGGATCTGCCTGCCAATGAAGGCAACGTGAATTCCATCCCTGGGTCAGGACGATACCCTGGAGTAAGAAATGGCAACCCACTCCAGTATTCTTGCCTGGAAAATTCCATGGGCAGAGGAGACTGGTGGGCTACAGTCCAAGGGGTTGAAAAGAGCTGGACATGACTGAGCATGAGCAGGAGCAAACCTGAAACTAATATAATGTTATGCACTAATTTTGCCTCAATGAACTAAAAATAAACCCCCCAAAAATCTCAGTTGTCAATGACCCAGTTTTGAGACCTAAGATGGGTTACAAGCCTCCATGACCCTCAGTCTTCCTCTCTTATAACATCAGAATACTGTCAGCACCGCTTCACAATGTTTTTCTTGATTTTAACTGAGAAAACTTGTGTAAAGCCGTCAGCAGGAAGTCAGTCACCCAGAGTGCTCTATACATTTTGTGTTGTGATAACATAAGAAGCACTGCATATTTAAACATCTATTGTTTTTGTTAGCATATCTTTAAGATTCTAAGTAATGCACATTTTTGAGCAGGCAGTTTGTTGCACTAGACTTGGCATAAGAAACCTGGATTTTAGTTGAAGTTCCCTTTTTAAGTAAAATGGTTATAGTAAGATGCACGCTATTTATTGTGATGATCTAATAAAACACCTAGGCAATAGCCATAAAGAACTATGGAAATTAAAATTCTCACTATCATTATTACTATTGAACAACTGGAACCATAGTTGGAATCCATGCAATAGCCTTCGAAAGGGAAAAGTTAGCTCTTGGAGTATAATTGATGTGAATAACTTCCTGGTTACATACCTGCAGACACTCCAGAAATATTCTTACTTTCACAAAGAGATCAAAAACGGCCACAATATGCCAAAGGAAAGTCTAACACCAGCACTCTAGGGAACTCAAAAACACTGTCTATGATTTCTTGAAATCCTGAATATTGATGCATTTTATATAGAGATGAAAAGCAAGGATACTACTTCTAATTTTCTTTGAAACATTTAATTCACAATGCACTGAGGGTGGATCAAAATGATAAATAATTTTCTTGTCTTTTGCCAGTGCTGGCACAAAAATGTGTAATAACTTTCAGCAAATATCAAGATGTTATGTTTCCTGTTGCTTTTGTAAATTCTTTTGTGGGGATTCTTTTGATGAACGTTGAAATTATTTTCTCATTGTCAAACTCCACGTAGAACTGTGTGATGGACACTTCGGTAGAGAAGGACACAAAATAATATCTTATTAGCCCAAATAATCTTGAAAATTATAATACATAGCTTATCCTTACAACAACCTTTTGAAGAAAATGGTACTATTATTCCCATATCAGTAGGAGCGAATTGGTTTAAAAGTTGCGTCTGTTACACAGCTGAGGAGTGGCAGAGCAAAAATTCACATCCAGACAATTTGGCTTTAATATCTACTCTCTTAAACACTAGATACACTACATGCCAGGTTTTATGCTATAAATTTAGCCTTTTAGTTAATTAGGCTCATTGTTTTATATTGCTAGCTCTATTTCACAAAAAGAATAACCACAGTCTTTGCTTCAGTTTCCAACATTTTACAAATAACTGGCTAAATCCAGGATTTATAATTGGTCTGTTGAATTCCAAATTCTGTGCTCTCACACACATGATTCTTGGCACTGGGTATCTGGTGTTTAGTCACAGATGCCAGCACAGGTTTCCAGGACAGCAATGTTAAAGAGAGAAGCCTGCCAATTCAGGATACCCACCTAATGGAACTTGCTAATGCCTGAAAAGGACCACTGGGAAGAAGTATAGGCCTGCTAAGGATCAAATTTTCATTGGAAAACTGTAGGCCATGGAGTATATTATTCTTTTTGAACTCCTGTCCATCTACATAAAAATTCATCGACACCTTCATCTTTTCCAACTTATCTCCCCTCTCAGAAGCTATGTGTCCCTACTCCACTCCACATCCAACTCTCCACCTTGTGATCATATTCATATTCCTTAATGCTGCTTCTGAATTTTAAATCCTTATTTCATATCTCAAACTTTGTCTTCATTATCTTTTTCGCATTCTTCACTCTATATCATACTAAAAATGTACATAATCTTCCTGCCATCCTACTAAGTCCCCCAAAGATTTGTCCCCTCTCTTCTCAGCTAATTTCC
Source organism: Bos indicus (assembly GCF_029378745.1). Lineage (NCBI taxonomy): Eukaryota > Metazoa > Chordata > Mammalia > Artiodactyla > Bovidae > Bos > Bos indicus. Next base: position 20,464,333 of record NC_091788.1, read on the forward strand.
TTAGCATAATCATCTAGTCTTCCCACCTTCACTTCCTCACATTTTCCTTAAATTTTTGTGTCCTTTGCATTTCTCAAATTCATTCCATGTTCCTTTCCTGCTGCTACTGTCTCATTGCTCTTATCAATAATATTATTCTCCCAATAATTTTGTTTCTATTATCTTATCCTATTCTTTCTATGTTACTACTGGAATTAGCTTCTTAAAACTAGAATCTCATCAGGTTCCCCTTGTTAAAAAGCTTCTAGTAGATTCCAAGTTAATGCAAGATATTCAAGTGAATGAATTCCACCAGAGAGAAGAAAGAAAATACTGCCAATAAAATGATCACAGGAAGCTGAGTAAGGGCTTCTCTAATGGCTCAGTGGTAAAGAATCTGCTTGCCAATGCACTGGATTCAATCCCTGAGTCAGAAAGATCCTCAGGAGAAACAAATGTCAACCAACTCCAGTAATCTTGCCTGGAGAATTCCATGGACAGAGGAGCCTGGTGGGTTACAGTCCAAGGGGTTGCAAAGAGTTGGGTACAACTGAGCCGCTAAAGAGCAAGCAACAACCAAATTGATTAAATTCCATATGGATGTCCTTTTCTTTTGCAAGTGTTATAAGGAAATATCTCATAGTTGTTTTTTTTTTTTTTAGGATTAAGATTTTACTGCATCTAAAGAGACAAAAGAAAGGTTAGATGAGAATTTCTAGTCTTAAAGAAAAAATCTCTTGTATTGATCATCAATGGACAGGAGGTTGAGGGCTGTCTTACTTATGAATAGCCAACTGGTGATGAGAAGCAACACATCTTTAACATAACTTTATCTTTGAAGATACCATGAAAGTCAATACTATCTGATGAGCATCCAAGAAATTCTAATGAAAATACAGGACAAGAAAATGGAACAAGTCATCTGGTGGTTCTCCCACCATCTCTGGTGTGTAATAACCCAGCCACTCAGGCAGTTTGGGGAGTGGCAGTGGCCCTGCCGCCCAGCTCACGAAGGTTCAGGGGTATCCAGGCCTGGGGCACACGGCAGGAGCCGTCATCACCAGGATGCCCGAGAGGAAGGAAGGTCTGATCTGTCAAGGGTAGTTGTGATCGAGCCTTACAAGAGGAGAGTGATGATGGTGTCATTTAACCTTCTACCACAAAAGTGTAAATAAAGTCAAAAAGGTGGGCAGAAAGGATGAATCTTCACTAAAAAAAAAATGTGCAAAGAGAAGGATAAAGAGCCTCAAGTGACTAACCATGATAACAACGAAGATTTAGCTGTGGAAAACAGAGGAACTAAAAAGGAGAGTCCAGTATCTGATGAAGTAGGTAGAAAAGGCCAAGTCTGATTAATATCGTGTGGGGCTTCCCAAGGATCTCACTGGGTAAAGAATACACCTGTAATTCCAGAGACACAGGAGACCTGGGTTTGATTTGTGGGTCTGGAAGACCCCATGGAGGAGGGCATGGCAAACCACTACAGTATTCTTGCCTGGAGAATCCCATGGATAAGAGGAGTCTGGCAGGCTACAGTCCATATGGTCACCAAGATTTGGACACAACTAAAGCAACCAAGCCCACATGTACTTACCACATATAATCACTGGTTCCCATCTCCCTTCTAAGTACAATCCAAGTGAATATTTTCATCAATTATTTTGTAAATACAACCTTTTTTTTTAGTAGTTCTAGAAACATTTTTTAAGAAGGAGAAAATCTCACCTCATCACTTTTCTTTTTTTTTTTTTTTTTAGTGTAAGTGCTTCACTTTTAAGAGGTTAACTCATTTGCTGGTTGCCATTGGTGGTGGTTTTTGGTTTTGGTACAACCAGAAAAGAGCAACATGTTAAGTATGGGAGGTTTTGGTAGTCTTGAGTGTTAAATATCCATAGGTAGGGCAGTAGCTTTTATATCCTATAATACTTAGCATACTAAATGACAATTTGTAGTTACAGTTGTGCATTGACTATGCCTTGAATATTTACATTACTTCTATTCTCATTTTTTTTTTAGTATAGTTGTTTCCTACAGAAAATCACTCTTTGATTGTGGCTCTTGTCAGAATGACATGTTCTCTATAACATCCTTGGTGGCAATAGTCTAATTTCCCTAGTAACTTTGTTATTGTGCTGTGAAAGATTGAAAATTTGAATCTGTAGTATATATAATATTAAACTGTTAATTGGTGAGACTTATGATGTAATAGTTTATCAAAACTTGAAGATGTAGGTACTTGATATACTCTTAAGAAAAATTTGCTTTCAAATGTCAGGCTGGAAAGTCACTGCAATAACTGTTTAAAAGAAATTATAACTACATGCCTTTTAAAATTTCAGTTCATACATTAAGAAATGTGTACAAACAATAAAGTCTCAATTATAAAAGAAAAGAAAGGAAAATGCAAACTGGTGGTCATTCTTTACATAAAAGATATTTAGTAGCATTTTCTCTGAATATCAGTATGCTTTCCTAGACTTATGTATATTAACATTTCTAACAAAAATGTCTTGTTCCTATTTTAATTTCAGAAGGATTAAATGAATTATATCCTTATGGAGCTAACATGTCTTTAAAATAAGTTCATAGAGATATCCAAATAATCAATTTCTCTATGTAGTATTTTATTACAGCATACATGTACCAAGGATGAAGAATAAATGAGAATTTGGTTTCAGACCATTTCAGGGTACATATATGCATACCAGTAATAAGAAGAAAGCATTAAAGGGCCTTTGTTGTTTCCATTTTTATCTTTACCATATTAAACAATACTTTGGCCACTTGATGCGAAGAGCTGACTCACTGGAAAAGACCCTGATGCTGGGAAAGATTGAGGGCAGGAGGAGAAGGGCACGACAGAGGATGAGATGGTTGGATGGCATCACCGACTCATTGGACACGGGTTTGGGTGGACTCCGGGAGTTGGTGATGGACAGGGAGGCCTGGGGTGCTGCGGTTCATGGGGTCGCAAAGAGTTGGACACAACTGAGCGACTGAACTGAACTGATATTAAACATATGTCTTATAATTTATAGTGTTAGTTTAAAATATTTATGTGCATATGTAATATATATGTTCATACAGTAACATGTAAAACATTATATAATATAAACTTAATTTCCTTGCCACAAATATGCCACATCTACTGGGAAGTAATTAAAAAAGCAATTATGATTTCCTAAGACCAAAAATGAAACCCAAACAAAATTCCTTAGTTGTAGTATTTTATGCAGATATTTTAGATTCATGTTTTCATTTTTATTCTCACAATAACCCTGGGCATACAAAGATATAAAACATATTTCTGTATCATGGAAAGAACATGAGCAGCTGCTTGGTATTACAGGTAACTAAATGGTTAGCTAGGGACAGAGAGCTGGTAGAAAAACAGATCTTTATAAAACTGAAAACCTTTGGGCTAGTTGGGAAATCTCTTCCAGAAGCAGCAAAGTGGGGGGAAAGGACAAGCTTACTTCTCCACTGTGTTGTTTAGTTTTTAAATCATGCCTGACTCTTTGCGACCCCAAGGACTGTAGCCTGCCAGGCTCTTCTGTCCATGAGATTTTCCAGGCAAAAACACTGGAGTAGGTTGCCATTTCCTCCTCCAGGGATTGAACTCGTGTCTCCTGCATTGGCAAGTGGATTCTTTACAAGTGAGCTACCTGGGAGAGTCGTTTCCTATTCCTACAGTACAGATTTTAATACCTCTCAACCTTGGCTGTAAACATGAATAATCTAGGAGCTTTGAATAATCTCCAAAACTACCCTGTGCTTCTACTGGAGTACAATAGAATTGAAAATATTGGCATCAGGTGTGAGCAAAGCTCCCAATGATTAAAAAATGCAGTCTAGGTCGAGACCCTTTGTCTGGTAATTCCAGGTGCACTTCTTTGAGAGTTCTTAGAAATTACTTTGCAACAGATTTTTGGCAGGAATAAAACAGGGAAAACAAATCCACCTTGCTTTAAACCTCCAGGCACCAAGCAGAATGCAATTTTCACTTGGATGCCTTTAAGCTCCTGAATAGGACTACTGTTTGCCTGTTGCCCTAAAATGATTTTGGCATTTCTACCAAACTGGAAAAAAAAATAACAAATCATCCTTGTCCAATTAAGTTGATGCCACAGCTGTGACCTTTACCAATGTCAACTGCAGCTAAAGTTGACTTTGAATTGCATGGAAAGAAAAACAAAGATAGAAGATGGTGACTCCCTGGGATGGGAACGAAATAATGAACTTTCATAACATAATTTCATCATTTTCTTATCTACACTGTTTTCTGAATTGCTTCTTCTGCTGTCTTTCAATAGTCTCCTTTCTTTATGACATTTACTATTGTGATCGCTGACATTAAATGTATTGTGAGGATTCATCCATACTTTTTTTTTAATAAGCCAGACTTTATTTTATTGCTACATTTCCCCCACACACAATACGGTGCATTTGCTTCTGCCTACCTTTTCTATTAATATAATACTGGCAAGGTTTAGAGTTGTTTGAAAAACAAAAAGCAAATCTGGATTGATCCTCTCTTTACAAAATAGTTGATTTCTTTATACTGCAACAATTCAGCCCCTCCAAATACAAAGCTTCCAACAGGCAAAAAATCAGGTGTCACAAACTATGGTTTAAAAATATGCAGGCAGCAGGCACTGTACCTGTGCGTTTAATATACCTGCATTCTACTGCTACTCCAAACCAGCTACACTAACAGCAGTCCTTGGAGCATCTAGATAGAATTTTAATCCTGATGACAATATGTGATTGTTATAGAGTCTAACAGGATACCTGGGTTATGCCTTTGGACAGCCAAGTGGGAAGAGTATGCAAAGACCACATCTAACTACAGCAGGTCCTCAAGCTTACTATCCTGCCACAGTTTATAAAGGTGAGGAACTAATTATTGGGAGCTGCACAGTCACAATGGCCAGAGAACAAATATACTCCTACAGTGCGTAAGATCAAGTCAACCATCTTGTGGATCCTTGATTGTCTCTGGATGTGATTTCAAACACTTGAAAAGGATGTTTTAAGTATGCTGGGAGACAGTTATCAGAATGTTTAGGTATCTTTGTTCCTGAATACCACGTAACAGGGCTCACCTCCATGTTACTTCTTGCAATAAGCACAGAGGGCAACTCCTTAGAGACGACTTATTATAGATACTGAGCCTCGGAGAGTTCAAGGGGTGGGTAGGCTCAGGACCATCCAGGGCTGAGCAGAAAATTCTACAAGCCAACTAGACAGCCCTAAGTCTTATCCTCGTTCTGAGAACATTTCACTTCGGCTCCAAGTCCGCTTTGCTCCAACTGTGCGGTGACAGACATTTGAACTCATTGGGTCTGAAGTTAAAGATATCCACTAACCTGTAGTTCTCTTCTGGATCAGTGGCATAGAAGAGCCCCCTGCATAGAAGAGCTGAACTTTGTTGGCCAGGCACTGTGCCTCAGCATCATTCAGAAATGTGGAATCCATTTCTGCTGTCATTAGCACTATACTATTTTCTTCCTTAAGTTCAGGGTAATGATATAGAATCAGCTGACTGGCCGCAGCTTCCCCTGGGATCTGAATATTTATAAGTGCAGTGAAGTGGAGTTCAGTACCTGTCCATTGCCGGACAAAAAACTCATAACCTTCCCTTCTTGGTAGGCCACACAGAAATGTTGGACAGGACTAAGCCCGGTTCCAAATCAAATCAAACTTTTTAGGAATAACTGCGTAGACTGTTCTCTTTTGCTGCAAAATACTGCTGCCAAATCTGTTTTATTTCTTCGGCAGTTTTGTCTTTCACCATCTCAATGTTGAAGATTGAACTGAGAGTCTAGTCCTTAGTGAATCCTCGGCTCACAGGCCGTTTCCCCAGTGTCTTCCGTGCCACACATGGGATAAAGTCCCCTTGCTTGGAGTGCCCCACTGGCTGCTTGCTAAACTCACTGCACTTCTCTAGTCAGGACTCAAAAGCAGCTGAGTCAGACCTGCACAACTGCTGGATCTTTTTGCAGTAGCGGTCCTAGAAGGGGTTGGCTTCGAGCGCCTTTCTGACCCCCGCTACCAATGGCGCCCCTGGCGGGCCAGCTGGAGCTGCGGCGCGCACCGGGATCACTGCGAGGCGACAGGAGCCCCAGGCCCAGGGCGGGGCTGCGAACTGCGCACAGGCCGCCCTAGAGGCCGGGCCCCCTATCACCGCAGGAGCCACGGCCGTTCCCACTTCCTCCCTCATTCATAAGCTAAAAAATTGTAGCTGTGCTTATTTGAATGTGTTCTTACGTCTGCACAGTGAAACTAAGTAGTTTTTGTTCAAATTAATATCCTGCCAAAAATCTTCTCCACCTATTATCTTCATTTCCACATATATTAATAGTACTTACTTTGAACATTTATTGACTGTTTTCTAGTATGAGACACTATTACACATACTAAATGCCCTATGTTAATTTTCTTAATCTTCACAACAATTCTATAAGGTTGTGCTGTTATTGTCTTCATTTTATATCTATGGGAGCACAATCTAAGGGGTTGATCAAAATTTCAAAATAAGAAAGTCTTAGAAAAAATATATTTACATCGTAACTTTAGAGATATCAGCATGATATAGTAGTTTTGATACTGTTATTTGCTTTTAGTATAATTTGCTTATTGTAAATGTATATAATTAATATTTAATAGTAAGTGTTTAATAACTAACTAGTACAAACTCTGAAAATTTGTGTTTTTATAGGTATAGGTATAGGTACAGCTTTTATAGGTATGTATGAGCCATCTCCCAGAGAAGGCAATGGCGACCCACTCCAGTACTCTTGCCTGGAAAATCCCATGGATGGAGGGGCCTGGTAGGCTGCAGTCCATGGGGTCACAAAGAGTCAGACATGACTGAGCGACTTCACTTTCACTTTTCACTTTCATGCATTGGAGAAGGAAATGGCAACCCACTCCAGTGTTCTTGCCTGGAGAATCCCAGGGACAGGGGAGCCTGGTGGGCTGCCGTCTATGGGATCGCACAGAGTCGGACATGACTGAAGCGACTTGGCAGCAGCAGCAGCAGCAGCAGCATGAGCCATCTCCAGCAGACCGCTGGAGTATTCACCGTTTTAAAACCAGATTGTTTCCTCAGCAGAAACTTAAGCTGTGGGTCTAAATGACTATGCAGCAGTCATGCTCCAGAATTTTAAAAAAGTACCAACATGTAAATTATTTTTTAATCTTTCATCAGTAAATTCTCATAATATTGTACTCAATTAATGAAATCTGTAGCTTTGAAAATCCACACTGAGTATATAATTTGTATGTGAAGTGCATATGTCTATTGGGATCATGTATACACATATATACCCACATACATGATGCAATAAAAACCTGCCTACATTATCTAGCCTTCTGGGAAAAATAAAAATAAAATGACATTTTGGGGAAAATTTTGCATTTTTTCCAGATATAGGTTAAAAATTGCTTACTTGGATTTGTTTTACAGATTTCAGGGAAAATCATTCAAATACACTTTTCAAAGAAGAGGCAGATTTTTTAAAAATGTAGATTAGAACAGCCATATATCACATGTATAATCATAAGGGATTTGATTTAGGTCATACCTGAATGATCTTGTGGTTTTGCTTACTTTCTTAAAGTCTGAATTTGACAATAAGGAGTTCATGATCTGAGCCACAGTCAGCTCCCAGTCTTGATTTTGCTGACTGTATAGAGCTTCTCCATCTTTGGCTGCAGAGAATATAATCAATCTGATTTCGGTGTTGACCATCTGGTGATGTCCCATGTGTAGAGTCTTCTCTTGTGTTGTTGGAAGATGGTGTTTGCTAAGAGCAGTACGTTCTCTTGGCAAAACTCTATTAGCTTTTGCCCTGCTTCATTTTGTACTTCAAGGCCAAATTTGCCTGTTATTCCAGGTATTTCTTGGCTTCCTACTTTTGCATTCCAGTCCCCTATAATGAAAAGGACATCTTTTTTGGGTGTGGGTTCTAGAAGGTCTTGTAGGGCTTCACAGAACCATTCAACTTAAGCTTCTTCAGCATTATTGGTTGGGGCATAGACTTGGATTACCGTGATATTGAATGGTTTGCCTCGGAAATGAACAGAGATCATTCTGTCGTTTTTGAGATTGCACCCAAGTACCGCATTTCAGACTCTTTTGTTGACTATGAGGGCTACTACATTTCTTCTAAGGGATTCTTGTCCACAGTAGTAGAAATAATGGTCATCTGAGTTAAATGCAACCATTCCAGTCCACTTTAGTTCACTGATTCCTAAAATGTCAATGTTCACTCTGCCATTTGCTGTTTGACCACTTCCAGTTTGCCTTAAATCACGGATCTAACAATCCAGGTTCCTATGGAATATTGCTCTTTACAGCATCGGACTTTACTTCCACCACCAGTCACATTCACAACTGGGTGCTGTTTTTGCTTTTGTTCCATCTCTTCATTCTTTTTGGAGTTATTTCTCCACTGATTTCCAGTAGCATATTGGGCACCTACCAACCTGGGGAGTTCAAGTTTCAATGTCCTATCTTTTTGCCTTTTCGTACTGTTCACGGGGTTCTCAATGCAAGAATACTGAAGTGGTTTGCCATTCCCTTCTCCAATGGACCATGTCAGAACTCTCCACCATGACCCATCTGTCTCGGGTGGCCCTACATGGCATGGATCATAGGTGCATTGAGTTAGACAAGGCTGATGGGGGAGACTGACCAAGGGGAAACTGGGTCTTGTTCTGATGGGCAGATCCATGCTTAGTAAATTTTAATCCAATTTTCTATTGATGGGCAGGACTGTGTTCCCTCCCTGTTGTTTGACCTGAGGCCAAACTATAGTGGAGGTAACGCAGATAACGGTAATCTCCTTCAAAAGGTCCCATGCACACTGCTGCACTCAGTGCTCCCGACCATGCAGCAGGCCACTGCCAACCCACACCTCCGCTGGAGACTCCTGGCCACTCACAGGCAAGTCTGGGTTGGTCTGTTGTTGCACTAGTCAAAGCTATGGTTTTTCCAGTAGTCATGTATGGATGTGATAGTTGGACTATAAAGAAGCTGAGCACTGAAGAATTGATGCTTTTAAACTGTGGTGTTGGATGAGACTCTTGAGAGCCCCTTGGACTGCAAGGAGATCCAACCAGTCAATCCTAACTGAAATCAGTCCTGAATATTCATTGGAAGGACTGATGCTGAAGCTGAAACTCCAATATTTTGGCCACCTGATGCGAAGAACTGACTCATTGGAAAATGCCCTAATGCTGGGAAAGACTGAAGCAGAAGGGGGCGACAGAGGATGAGATGGTTGGATGGCATCACTGACTTGTTGGACATGAGTTTGAGTAAGCTCCGGGAGTTGGTGATGGACAGGGAAGCCTAGCGTGTTGCAGTCCATGGGGTTGCAAAGGGTCAGACACGACTGAGCGACTGAACTGAATTGATACCACGTGTATCAAGGAAATTAAGAAAAATTATGATTTGTAATGCTCATGTCACAACAATGACCTGAGATAGGCACTGAGGAAACTGAGGCACAGAATAGGAGCTTCTTAAGTGAACAAAGCACACACACATGTACATAAAATACAATTGCCAAATACAATCTTTTCAAATACAATATATTTGAAAAGATAAATAATATAAGCAAAAGAGACATGCCAGAGAGGCTTTTAATGCTAATTTGTAAAACAGAATGCTCTATGGTATATCAACTTAGATTTATTGAACTTTATCTTAAATAATTAGATATGTTATCATTTTTTTAAAAAAGCATTTTTTAAACTACATGCATCTAAATGCTTCCTGTGTTTTCCTGTGATAAACCTAGAGAAATAATAATATATATGTATTATTTATTTCCATGACAGGATACATATTTATTAATAAGTCAGTTAAAGTAACAATTAATAAGCCAGTTAAAGTAACAATCAGTAATTTCTTCCATATATTCAGGGTCATAAAGAGCCCAGTTTTAATAATGAGCCTAATAAATATACTTTAAGTTGGAGACAAGTGTCACGTGTCCATAAAATCACAAAGCCACTTTGCCCAAAGTCACTGGACTTAATACGGTTGAATCTTTGCTTCTCCTTTAAACTAACCTGAAGTGGAAGGAGTATGTGGCTTTATGATAGGTGGCAGAGATTGTGTAAGGTAGCTGTACACTTAACCAATAGTCTGTTTCAATAAATTTACCAGGATTTTTTTTAAACATAAAAATATATTAGTATGCAACTTTCTTCCCTGAGTTTAGTTGAATTAAAACAAAACAAAACAAAACACTGTTTTCAAAGGAGGATCAGAGAGATGTAAAGATGAAAAATATTGGCCTAAATTTTTTGAGATCCTTCATTACATAATAAAAACAAAGAAGATAATATAAAATGGAAATACTTATTTCAAATGATTTTAACAGAAAAAGAAGGTTACACAGATTAACCTGTTTTTGAGAAGTCAACCCATTACAGGAGAAAAACAGAATGGTAGATTTATTTTATTTTACCTAATTTTGACTCTTAATCCTGAAAATAGCATTTCCCTCATCTACAGATTGGCCACACCCCCAGTCCTGTATTGGTAGGTATTTGTAACAGTGGTCCTCAGGGTTTTTTGCCCACCGTCCTCTAGCTCACCATGGATTTGCTTTAGAAGTTGGACTCCTCTCTATAACATTTATTTCAACAGCAAGTGATCCTGAGGCAAGTGATAAAAGAATTGCACCTTCAAGTATACTGCCTGAAACTAAACTCCTTTCTTTAATAACAATTTCAGATTGTCAATATTTATTTAAAATTAGAGCTTGCAAACTGAAGGTTCTGATGATTGAAACAAAAGCGGAACTGAAATGCCCTCTTTTGTCCTGTATAAAGTAGAGTGATGGCAGGGATTTGCTTAAGGTGTTATTGTTTAAGTTGCTAAGTTGCATCCAACTTTTTTGCAACCCCATGGACTGCAGGCCACCAGGCTCCTCTGTCCATGGGATTTTCCAGGCAAGCATACTGGAGTGGGTTTCTATCTTCTATTTCCTTCTCCAGGGGATCGTCCTAACCCAGGGATGGAACCCACGTCTCCTGCATTGACAGGTGGATTCTTTGCTGCTGAGCCACAGGGAAGCCCTCCTAGTCCCCTAGGGAGCTCTTAAAACCTAATGATGACTGGAGCCAAACCAGGAAGAATTTGTCTGAGGTGAGTCCCAAGTATTAAGACTTTAAAAAAAAAAAATAAAAAAAAAAACTATCCCAAGTGATTCTAATGTACAGTCACAGTGTTGAGAACTACAGGCTTAATTTCTGAAAAATGTATCCACTTTTGTAAGGATGGTGGTTATACCCTAGAAGAAAGTATTTTCCATAATAAACCCCTGGTGAAAACTGGAATATAATACAAGATATTTTCTTATAATATTGTAAAATAATTATGATAATAATAATTCTGCCTAAGAAACACCTTGTTCTCTTATACAGAAAATTTGTTTTCCAACATTCTCCAAGTGACTATGAAGACTTTACAAACTGGGTTACTATCTCCCGTTTACATCCTGATTTTTCAATGAATTTGCTATCTTACTTGGATTCACTTTGATGATAATACGAATTGAAGTCAAGAAAGTACCTTGGCCGTTGTGCTTACATATGCAGTCCTGGTGTCAGTTATCATGGTTGGGACTGATAACTGAGTTCGATACGGCCTGAAGGGATTCAAATGGAGAGGATGCTGATCGTGGAAAACAGTTGAGAGGCAGAGTTGCACAGTCTCTTTCATTGCTTTCAGCTGTGACTCCTATAAAAACAAGAGAGATCACAATTTTTACATGTGCTTCTGAAGGTCATCGTTCACCTGACTAGATTCTCCCTTTCCTCCTAGCCTATACTCAGTCCCCAAACGCATATTAGTTTTAATACATAATTGCCCAACATAAATTCCATGATAACATGCCATGGAATACACACTCAGTCTGTTTTTTAGGAACTAATGTGTTTCATGATATCCTTTGATCACTGGAATTCAGAGACATAGCTTACATTATCCCCCCTTGAATTGACGTGATTTCAATCATGATACCTTGCTGGCAAGGAAATATACTTTAGAGTCACTCTAAATTGGATTCTTTTAAGCATCTGCCATTTTTATCATAAACCTCCTTTATTACAAATCACTCCTCTTGTGATGTAGGCTTTTTCTGTGTTTCTCAAATCAGCCTGTATCTTCACTCAATTAATGCTAAAACTCTTATTTCCATGGGTCCTGTTAAGTAGTAGGAGTTATTCAGATGTGATTGTAAGTGCTAATCAAACATCTGTGAAACTGGCATTATTATTTCTGTTTTACTATGAATGTAACAAAATTCCAGGTTCTAGACTGTTTTCTTCTTTTTAAATTTTTATTTTATATTAGAATATATTTTGGTTTACAATGTTGTGTTACCTTTAGGTGTACAACAAAGTGATTCAGTTATACATATACCCTTTCATTTTCAAATTATTTTCCCATATAGGTTATTACAGTATATTGAGTAGAATTCTCAGTGCTATATAGTAGGGTCTTATTAGTTATCTCATTCATATAACAGCAGTGTGTATATGCTCATTTCAAAGTCCTAATTTACTCCACCTTTCCCCTTAGGTTAGGTAATCATAATTTTCTAAGCCTGTGAGGTCTATTTCTATCTATAAAATAAGTTGATTTGTATCATTTTTATATTTCACAAGTTGTATCGTATGATATTTGTATTCCTCTGTCTGATTTCCTTCACTTCGCATGATAATCTCGAGGTCCATCCATGTTACTGAAAATGGCATTATTTCACTGTTTTTATGGCTTAGTAGTATTTTGCTGTATATATGTACCACATCTTCTTGATCCATTCCTTTATTGATGGACATTTAGGATGCTTCCATGTCTTGGCTATTGTTAAGCAGTGCTGCAATGAACACTAGGGTGCATGCATCTTTTTGAATTATGGTTTTCTTAGGATATATGCCTAGGAGTGGGATTGCTGGATCATATGATAGTTCTAGGTTTAGTTTTTAAGGAAACTCCATACTGTTCTCCATAGTGTTTGTACCAATTTACATTCCCACTAACAGTGTAGGAGGCTTCCTTTCTCTCCACACCCTTTCCAGCATTTATTGCAGAACTACTTTTTCTTTAGGTTTACATTCCAAGGTAGAGTGAACTATATAGAGACAACCATCTCCAACTGCCATCCAACCTCCAGATCCCACTGCTAAAAATATTTTAAATTGCTTATAAGGTTTTATTTATTTATTTTTACTTAATAACAGTCATGTATTTTGGGAGGTAAAAACTACAGTCTTTTATCACTTTATGAAGTAAAATTTTTCACATTTTAGATCTACACATGACATCTTAAAATAACTGTTAGCTACATGGCAGAGGCATCAAAATTTTAATTCCTGGTGGTGTGACCAGACACTTCATTTTTCAAGAATTCAGTCATGAAGCATTTAAGAACAAATTGGATAACAAAAAGAAGTCCAGCTTATATCTGAAAAACTTTCCATTGGACATTTTTGGGGAAAATAAAACATTCAAAATTTGCAGAATTTGCCTTAGAGGCTTTGAAGAATATTCTTTAGACTCATCCTCCAGGGAACTATAATGACTATCTGCTTGTGGGTATGTAGCATTTGATATGCACTTAGCATAGATTAAAATATGATGTAAGCAAAAAAATATTCACCAAATCTAAAAAATTAGTATGTCAGTTTAGTTCAGTCGTTCAGTTTTGTCCAACTCTTCACGACTTCATGGACTGCAGCACGCCAGGCTTCCCTGTCCATCACCAACTCCCAGAGCTTGCTTCAACTCATGTCCATCGAGATGGTAATGCCATCCAACTGTCTCATCCTCTGTTGTCCCCTTTTCCTCCTTCCTTAAATCTTTCCTAGCATCAAGGTTTTTTCCAGTGAGTCAGTTCTTCCCATCAGGTCGCCAAAGTATTGGAGCTTCATCTTCAGTATCAGTACTTCATTATGCTTATAAGGTTTTAAAACGATGTAAAGTTGAGTCCCAATGACAAAGACATCCCCAGGTACCAAAATAAAGAGAGAGAAACAACCTTGAGGAAATCTCATGGTAACACAGGGGTAACTGGGGGCAAGCATATAGACCCTAGTAAGACAATAACATATGAATATCCACTTCAAGATATGAAATGTGGCCTCTGGGGCAAGAGAGAAGGAGAAAAGAGAATAGTTGCTGGAGTCTTATCCCTGGACAAACTGGCACAATTGGCGTTTACCCTTTTCGTGTACTTCCATGTTTGGATCACTGGATCCAATGGATCAATGAAGCAGAAAAGTCTGTTGTCTTCTCCTGTCACAGTAGTATACTCCCAACAAAACTACTGCCTTTTGTATCTGATGTCAGGAACATATCTACAGATAGCATCCCCTCCTACTTACTGTCTCCTATACAGCCCCTGGGGTCAATTTCTTGAGAGTGACTATGGCTTTGATTTTTCCCAATGTTCTCTGTTTCCTACTAATATGTGGTATAAGATTTATCTTTAAGATGAGAGTGTATGTTGCTACAATAGCAATTTAAGAAATCTTTCTTTTTGGTCATATCACGAGATTTTAAAAAAAGGCAACAGTAAGAACAGCAACTGGAAATATGTAAGAAACAGGACATACATGTATTTCCCTCACATTAACCTTGCCCTGTCGCATTTCATAAACTTCTGATAAGAGGAAAATAAAAGTCTGATAAGAAACAGGATGGAGGGGCTTTGTTAACTGGATGGGGGAGTAAAGTTGAATAATAAACTTATATTCAAAATGGTCCCTTTTATTTGCTGAGTAGCTAGATGCCCGCTATGGCTGATTATGTTTGTTTTCTTTATATATTTTATCACTAATTTTAATTTGTTTATATATATGCATAACTTGTCTGTTTTGTTCAGAACTGTATAGCTAACACCTAACACAATCCCTGACACAGGAGAAAGGACACACAAAATTTTTTTAAAAATAAATACCTAGTTGAAAATGTAATTTCTCTTTTGTCAGGGAAAGAAGCTATCTCAATAAAAGAAATGAAGTAATGATTCAGATTACCCTTCCTATTGAGTCTTTGTTATAATCTTGGATGGCCCTAACCTTCTATTACTGCAGAATAAGTGTGGATGCTGTTCTCTGGAGTGAGATGTTCCAGGTTCCACTGAACAATTTGAGTATGTTTTCTGTTTCTCATAATATAGTTAGATAAGGGAAATAGAACTAATGTGACGACGTCAGGCAGGTCTTGGCCAGGACTCAAAGTTAACATAGCTTTCAAATGTAGATTTTTCAATGTTCAGATAATGCAGGAAGTTATTTGATAGTTATTTGATTCACTGCATTCATATCATGGCTCCTCTCAACACAGTATATATATATAAAAGTTAGATCTACGACAGGCACAAAATATATATGTATATGTTGACATAATAGACAAATTCCTGAGCAACAGGTAAACTCAGATGCCAAAAGTAAACAATGAATGGCATCAAGCTAATACTTCATTTTAAGTAAACATTCTTTAGGCAAGACAAAATTCCCAGTGGAGCAATCGATACATTTGAATGTGGGTGAAATCATCTCATCTGCTCATCCAGGCCTCCTGACATTTTCAGGGTCACCTCGGAGAGCAGAATCAACAATACACAGATGTAACCTCCAGCTCACCTTTCATAGCCATTGTAGTAAGCTATCTTTCCTCTTATGTTTCAACCTATTCTTAATCTCATAGTTTTTTACTTCCTCTCTTTTTTGGATCACAAGCTTGTGAATTGGCCTCCTATATTAGATTCTGGATTCACTCCTTCATTACACTGTAGATTTTTCCTGCCAGAGACCACAGATTTCTGTGAACAATGCTTCCCTAATTTGTTCATCTTTCTATCAAAAAAAAAAAAAAAAAAAGCTCACATCTTTCCAGTTAGTCCCTCTAACTAAATAAAGCCTGTAATTGACACTACTCAGGTTTGGCTTGGCCCATCCATGAGCAAGGCCAAGACGATGATTTTACACCACAGTGTCATTACATTTTCATTTATACTGCTAGCTTTAGTCTGTTTTAAAATTGCAGGTAAGGCCACTGTTCACTTTGAAGTTCACTGGAACAGGATGTCACCTAATGAAATATGATGTGACTTATACAAAGTATACTTTGCCCTAGATCTTACAGCATATCCCCTCTGAGATTCAGCCTTATTTTTGTCCTTGATCTTCTTCCCACACCAAACCACATTTCCCGTTTCCTCTGCCACCTGATAATAAAATGCAAAGTCTTTAAGGATATCCTGCTTGTCACAATGTCCTTTGTTTATAGTCCATCAAACGTTTCAAGTTCATTCTCATCTAGGAACCTTTATACTTGCTGTTTTCTTTGCCTGAAGAACTCTCTTTCCAAATAGCTACATAGGAAACTTCTACTTAAAATGTATGCTTCAGCTCACATATTATCTTCTATGAAACATAATCACTGATTACTCTGTCAAAGCACACTTCTATCTCAAAGTCTTTATCACATAGGTTCTTAAATTACGTCTTTTGCAGTCCTTGTCATCAGTGCAAATTATGTTATTGTTAATATGTTTATTGTTTTATCTATTTCTATTTCAGTGTTGGGAAAAGGTGTTTGCTATGACCAGTGTGTTCTCTTGACAGAACTGTTAGTCTTAGCCTTGCTTGATTTTGTACCCCAAGGCCAAACTTAGCCTGTTACTCCAGGTATCTCTTGACTTCCTACATTTGCATTCCAATCCCCTATGATGAAAAGGACATTTTTTGGGGGAGTTAGCTCTAGAAGGTCTCATAGGTTTTCACAGAACTGGTAACTTCAGCTTCTTCATTATCAGTGGTTGGGGTTTAGACTTGGATTACTGTGGTGTTGAATGGTTTACCTTGGAGATGAACTGATTTGGTCGTTTTTGAGATTGCACCCACGTACTGCATTTCAGACTCTTCTGTTTACTATGAAGGCTACTCCACTTTTTCTACGGAACTCTTTCCCACAGTAGTAGACAAAATGGTCATCTGAATTAAATTCACTCATTCCCATCCATTTTAGTTCACTGATTCCTAAAATGTCAATGTTCAATCTTGCCATTTCCTGCTTTATCTCATGCAATTTATCTTGATTCATGGACCTAACATTCCATGTTCCTATGCAATATTGTTCTTTACAGCATCAGACTTTACTTTTACCACCAGACACATCCACAACTGAACATTGTTTCTGCTTTGGCCCAGCCTCTTCATTCTTTCTAGAGCTATCAGTAATTGCCCTCTGTTTTTCCCCAATATGAAGAGTATAGCATGCAAAATGTTGGGCTAGATGACTCACAAGCTGGAATCAAGATTGTCAGGAGAAATATCAACAACCTCACTCTCATGGCAAAAAACAAAGAGGAACTAAAGAGCCTCTTGATGAGGGTGAATGAGGAGAGTGAAAAAGCTGGTTTAAAACTCAGCATTCAAAAATCTAAGATCATGGCATCCAGTCCTATCACTTCCTGGCAAACAGATTGGGAAAAAGTGGAAACAGTAACAGATTTTATTTTCTTGGGCTCAAAAATCACTGTGGATGGTAACTGCAGCTACAAAATTAAAAGATATTTGCTCCTTGGAAGAAAAGCTATGACCAAACTAGATAGCATATTACAAAGCAGAGATATCACTTTGCCAACAAAGGTCCATATAGTCAAAACTATGGTTTTTCCAGTAATCATGTACAGATCTGAGAGTTAAGGCTGAGTGCAGAGGAATTGATTCTTTGGAACTGTGGTGCTGGAGAAGACTCTTGAGAGTCCCTTGGACAGCAAGGAAATCAAACCAGCCCATCATAAAGGAAATCAACCCTGAAAATTCATTGGAAGGGCTGATGCTGGAGCTGAACCTCCAATCCTTTGGCTACCAGATACAAGAGCTGACTCACTGGCCAAGACCCTGATGCTGGGAAAGATTGAGGGCAGAAGGAGAATGGGGCAACAGAGGATGAGATGGTTGGATGGCATCACTGACTGAGTGAGTGGACATGAGTTTGAGCAAACTCTGGAAGATGATGAAGGACAGGGAAGCCTGGCATGCTACAATTCACGGAGTTGCAAAGAGTTGGACTAGACTTTGAGACTGAACAACAACAACTTTCCCAGTAGCATATTGGACACCTTTGACCTGGGGGGCTCATCTTCCAGTATCATATCTTTTTGCCTTTTCATATTGTTCATGGAGGTCCATAACATTGTAAAGGAGGCTGTAATACAAGAAGGCAAAGTTGTTGTCTGAGGATGCTATACAAATAGCTGAGGAAAGAAGAAAAATGAAAGGCAAGGGAGAAAGGGAAAGATGTATTCAACTGACTGCAGAGTTCCAGAGAATAGCAAGGAGAGATAAGAAGGACTTCTTAAGTGAACAATGCAAAAAAAAAAAAAAAGGAAAACAATAGAATGGGAAAGACTAGAGGTCCCTTCAAGAAAACTGGATATATCAAGGGAACATTTCATGCAAGGATGGGCATGAAGAAGGACAGAAACAGCAAGGACCTAACAGAAGCAGAAGAGATTAAGAAGAGGTGGCAAGAATACAAAGAAGAACTAAACAAAAAAGGTATTCATGATCCAGGTACCCATGGTGGTGTGATCACTCACCTAGAGCCAGACATCCTAGAATGCGAAGTCAAGTGGACCTTAGGAAGCATTACTGCAAACAAAGTTAGTTGAGGTGATGGAATACCAGCTGAGCTATTTAAAAGCCTAAATGATGTTGCTGTAAAGTGCTGTACTCAATATATCAGCAAATTTGGAAAACTCCACAGTGACCATGGGAGTTTTCATTCTAATCCCAAAGAAGGGCAATGCCAAATATTGTTTAAAATACCATACAACTGCTCTCATTTCACATTCTAGCAAGGTAATGCTCAAAATCTGTCAAGCTAGGCTTCAGAAGTACGTGAACTAAAAATTTCCATATATACAAGCTGGGTTTCAAAGAGGCAGAGGAACCAGAGATCAAATTGCTAACACTGGTTGGATCATGGAGAAAGCAAGGGAATTCTACAAAAACATCTACTTCTGCTTCATTGATTACACTAAAGCCTTTGATTCTGTGGATCTCAGCAAACTGTGGAAAATTCTTAAAGAGATGGGAATACTAGACCATCTTACCTGCCTCCTGAGAAACCTGTATGCAGGTCAAGAAGCAACAGTTAGAACTGGACATGGAACAATGGACTGGTTCAAAACTGAGCCAGGAGTAGGACAAGACTGTATATTGTCACCCTCCTTATTTAACATATATGCAGAGTACATTATGCGAAATGCTGGGCTGGATGACTCATAATCTGGAATCAAGATTGCCGATAGAAATAGCAACATCTTCAGATATGCAGATAATACCCCTCTAATGGCAGAAAATGAAAAGGAACTAAAGAGCCTCTTGATGAGGGTGAAAGAGGAGAGTGAAAAAGCTGGCTTACAACTCAACATTCAAAAAACTAAGATCATGGCATCCCGGTCCCATCACTTCATGACAAATAGAAAGGGAAACAGTGGAAGCAATGACATTTTATTTTCTTGGGTTTAAAAATCACTGTGGATGGTGATAGCAGCTATGAAATTTCAAGACCCTTGCTCTTGGAAGGAAAGCTATGATAAACCTACAGATGATAGTAAAAAGCAGGGACATCACTTTGCTGACAAATGTCTGTATAGTCAAAGCTCTGGTTTTTCCAGTAGTCACATACAGATGAGAGAGTTAGACCATAAAGAAGGCTGAATGCTGAAGAACTGATGCTTTTGAACTGTGGTGCAGGGGAAGACTCTTGAGAGTCTCTTAGACTGCAAGGAAATCAAACCAGTCAATCCTAAAGGAAATCAACCTTGCATATTCATTGGAAGGACTGATGCTGAAGCTCCAATACTTTGGCCATCTGATTCGAAGGGCCAACTCATTGGAAGAGATGTGATGCTAGGAAAGATCAAAGTCCAAAGGAGAAGAGGGAGTCAGAGGATGAGATGGATAGACACCAACACTGACTCAATGAACATGAATTCAAGGAAACTACGGGAGATAGGGAAGGAAAGGGAAGCCTGGAGTGCTACAGTCTATGGGGTCGCAAAGAGTTGGACATGACTGAGTGACTGCACAACACTGCAATGTAATTTCTTTGAGGGCTGATATATTTTAATTTTTATTATATATTGGAGCATAGTTGATTAACAATGTTGTGTTAGTTTTGGGTGTACAGCAAAGTGATTCAGTTATACATATATATGTATCTATTATCAATTTTTTCCACTTATGTTATTACAGAATATTAATCAGTGTTCTTTGTGGTATACAGCTGGGCCAATATTTTTTTTTTTTTTTTTGCAGTATCACTGGTTTCTAAATAAAGAAATATTTGTTAAAATATAAATAAAGGAAATCTCCAGAGGATAAGTTTTATAGAGAAAATAACGAACTATTTTTCATTTCACCCTGTATATTATGTAATATAAATGTATTATTTTGGACATTAAAATACTAGTGCTTATGCTATAGCATATGTAAAACTTGTAAGAAATTATTATTTATATATATGTATGTAGGATGGTGGGAGATTTAGAAGCCATTTTTTTTCACATCTGTATATGAGTAGTTTTCTCAAGAAAAATGCATTTTTGTGGGGATGCCTAGATACATATGGCAAAGACAACAGCGTCCTCATTTCGTATCTCCTTTAAAAAATTCACAAGGTAATATTCATGTCTGTCTTCATTTATTTACATGATGTGAAATCCTCAGAGAGATCTTTGTGCACCAATGGCAGTTGTCTTTGGAAAAATCATGAAGGACTGGGAATGCAAAGGCTTTCCCCTTCCCCTACCTTTATTTCACCAAGAAATTATCTCTGAATCCTAAAAGGTTATTTGACAGTTTTATTTCTCTGTTCTATATACTTTGGCCCTTCTATGTAGGATGAATAGCATGTACGTTAATTTACGAAGTTAGATCTTCATCTACCTGTTTAATCAGTAACAATTTATTATGTTCTTGCCATGTGCCAGATACACTGTAGCAAGAAGAGTTCTTGTTCTTTTACTATTTTGTCCTGGGAGTCTGTGCAGATCACCTACCTGTGTCATCTATGATATAATAATGCATACTTTCCTGGGTCAAATTTTGTGAGGATCAGATGCAAAAGAAACTTCTAATATAAGAATTTGAGAGATAGATTTTTCACACCATAAAGATATTTTTACATTTCAGTAGCTGAGGCTAACTATCATTCATCGAATCAATGGGTCTCCTGCATTGCAGGTGAATTCTTTACATTCTGAGCCATTGGGGAAGTTCCATAACATATTGCCATAAAATAACTGATTGTTTAGAAAACAAAGATTGATTCTTGGATCTTAAGATTATTGTTGCTTTTATTGGGATAGTAATCTGACACTTCTTTCATGAGAAGTATGAAATGAGAAACAAGTTAGAGTGTGAAGATACTGTTTTCAAAATATTTATTAGGTATTTAAGGCTATTTGAGGCCCAGATATAATATTCTTTGGATCTAGACACATGAAGACAATTTTAAAAAGTCTTGTCTCATATAAAAATGATGGAGAGAGGTGAAGAGCAATTTCATTAAACTGTATTTTTGTATCCATTTTTGAAGTAAGCGAGCATTTCTACCTGTCTTTATGACTACAGTTTACGAGTCTCATATGTATCTTATATGAGATTTGTTGAAATCAACCTCTGGTAATACGCAGTGCTTTTATAGTTCACTGTAGCAAATGGGTGACAAGATACTGACGGCTAAAGAGAAAAATTATCACAAAGAAGCAGTCTCTCTAGGTTCTCATTCACTAATAATAGTAATTACTATGCTTACTGAGTATTTTTCATGTGCCAAGAATTCTCAGGACTTAACTTTTATGGATATATATAATTTTCCCATCATCATTATAAAGTGAATTTTATTATCATTCTATTTTATGGTGAAGTATAAAGAGTTTGAGGGATTTGAACACGATCATTTGGTGAAAGGGTTATGATCTGAACACAGACTGACTCTGGAGAACTTTATTAAATATTCCAGGATATAGTCTCTCATCCCAAATCTAGTCTGGCTTAGTGAGAGCTAAGCAAATAGTGGTGGTGGTAGAAATGGGGAGGAGGAAGACATAGAGTGGATAAGACAAAGGAGGGAAAATTATTTTATCTTCAAGTTCTGTGGCTCAGGACAAATTATCAACTGCGCATGTTATCATGTGACACCACTAGTTTTTATAACACATGTACTTAAAATATACGTACTCACTCTTCATGTTTCTCTGACTTTATGGCTCCACATATAATTATTTCATAATTTTTGGTGCCCAACAAAGTTGTGAGGGATGCAGTGTTTTCTGTTTCTCATAGCACCTGGTGCAGGGTGGTCACACTCACTGACTAAATGGGTGACTCACTGACTAAATGGGTTATTTGAAGTCACGTCATGGGAAAAGTTTAATGTTATGAAGAACATTCCAACAGTCACAGTTGTTAAATCTAAGAAGGGGGCCAGTCTGCCTCAGAGTCTTGGAAATCTAGTGTCTTTAGAATGTAAAACATACTGCAGAGATTTTGCCAGGGATATCAAAGAAAGGAAATATAAAAAGATGATCTAGTTGGACTTTCTGATTATATATATTGCTGATTTTCTGATTCTATCAATTCCATAAAGAATCAGTTCCCATTTTAAAAATAATATTATGCGGCATGAGTTGGATATGGTAAGAAATTAGCATAATTGGTATAAACTTCTTTCCTAAAGTAAAAAAAAAAACAAAAAACAATTCCTAAAGCTGGAATCTTGGTAAAGTGAATTATATTTGAACTAGTCTACAAAAATGTAGGCAGGCTTCCCTAAAATTATTAACTATTACATTAAGTACTTGGATACATATAAAATGAGACATGTCTCTTGTTTTCTTTATATTGATCTTTATATTGATCAGATTGATCAGATTTTCTTTATATTGATCAGATTGCATTCTCTCTTTATATGTCTAGAAATATTTTTATTGTGTATAAATGAACCAACAATTCGCCATATGATATAAAGAGAGGGTCTATTTTTCTACTGTTAGAATGATTGCTAACTCCAATCTAATCAAGAATAGATTTCAGGCAAAAGATGCGTTGAAAAGTTGTTTAAATGCAGATTATTCCAAAATTGGCCCTGTTGCCTCAGCATAGACTTTATATGCATCTGATTGAGAGCAATGTGGGTGTTTGTATTTCCAAGTCTGAAACACTATGATTTAATTTTCAGTCAGAGTTCCCTGTATTAATATTTGCTAGTTATATGTTCTAAAAATTAGATAAAACTACATTGGATGTTCAATAAATGGATGCTGAGTGAACAGAGAAATAATTTCAAAAATCATTTTACCCTTTTCTTCAAGTGAACTAAAGAAAAAAAGGAATATTTACTTCTTATAGTTTTATACAGCTAATTTAAAAATGAAAGGAAGCCTTAAGAAATTTTGCCAAATACCATAAAACCAACAGAACCATAATTCTAAATTTTATGACTAATTCCTCCCTCTATATTTTATTTCTCTTTCTATATACCCGTGCCCTATTCTCCATGTATGTCTCATATGAAGAGCATTGATAGGCAAAGGTAGGTATCAATTAGGAATTGTGGTTTCTTTCTGAGCATATATAATTGTAACACAATGATACATTGACAAAAGTAAAATGAAGTAGATGAAATAAGATAAAAGAAGGCAAAGAAAACCTTTTGGAATTAATGCTGATGAAAGTACAACTTTGTGAACTTTAAAAATGTGACCTTTATGGTATGTGAGTTTTATTTCAATAAAGCTGTTATAAAGACAGAATGCTAGCTACTCTTGCATTATTTTTGCATAAACAGAGGTGCTAAGAGAGCTACATTCTTTGATGTCTCTTCCTCCAGAAACTTAAAATTTCCAAAATAAAAACCATCAGTGACTACTTCCGTTTGCTTTACAACTCAGCCATGCAAATTTAAGACATGGCATCTTTGTTGATGCTTTAAAGTATGTCTATTCATTATGTTATGGAACAAGTGTACCAGTAAGGTGAAAAATAAAACCATGCAATCATCACAGAGCCTCCACCTTAAGTATATTTACTGGAGCATCAAAAATAAGAACCATCTATAACCATCTTGCAAGCACAGCATCTGGAACTGCACTGATGAAACAAGGGAAACAATGAGTACACCCTAGCTTCATCTGCTACAACCGAAGTCGTGATGGCTCATGGGTGTAATCAACTTACCCGGTCAAGAGCTGCTTTCTCCAGTTCATTTTTTGCTACAGCTAATTTTTGTTCCAGATCAGTAAGCTGTTGGGCCTGTAAAATGAGAGAGGTAAATATTTTTCAGTAAGTTCTATACTCTTCCCTCTCCACTTTAAATATCTGTCATTCACTGCCAAAGAATTTAAAAAAAAAAAAGAAAGAAAAACTATTGAAATTCATTTAGAATTCAAGTTAAATATATCCTATTATGTGGTCATTTGTTTAAGCTGCAGAAAATGTTATTCCAGATGAATATGCACTAAATGCTTCACTGGATCAAAACATATAGTTGCAAAGTTCCAGCTGAAGTCTTTGAAAATATTTGTGATACAAAACCATCAGTTGTGTTTCTAGTCGTTATGGACTAAATTTTGCCCATCCCTAAAACTCATGTTGAAGCTCTACATCCCTTCCCACACACCTTCTTAGTGTATTTGGGAATAAAGCCTTTAGGGAGGTAACTGAGGTTAAATGAGGTCATAAAGGTGAGGCCCTAATCCCATAGAATTGGTGTCCTTATATGAAGAGGAAGAGATACCAGAGATCTCTGTCCATCATCACAAAGAGGCAAGAATCAGTGGGAAGTCACCATCTGCAAGCCAAAAAGAGCTCTTACTAGAAACTGAATCTGCCAGCACCTTAACTGCAGAACCATGAGAAAACAGATTCTGTTACATCACCCATTCTGTGGTAGTTTGTTAAGGTGCCCTGAGAAGACTAATACAATAGTATTCACTTAATTTTTTTTCTTTTTTTTTTTTAGTATTGTTGCTAAGTCGCTTCAGTCGTGTTCGACTCTTCGCAACCCCATGGGCTGCAGCCCACCAGGCTCCTCCGTCCATGGGATTTTCCAGGCGAGAGTACTGGAGTGGGGTGCCATCGCTATTACACCAATACAATTCTATCCTACCATATATCTGTATCTTTGCAAATATCACACCTATATTGTTAAAAGAGACTCAGATTTGGAAGACCTGTTCTCAAGTCCTGCCTCCACCAACTGCTAATTACTGTATATACTAGTTACATACTGATGAGAAGATGCCCTGCAGGCTCACAAAGGGCCTGCTGCTGCTGCTAAGTCACTCAGTCATGTCCAACTCTGTGTGACCCCATAGATGGCAGCCCACCAAGCTCCCCCGTCCCTGGTATTCTCCAGGCAAGAACACTGGAATGGGTTGCCATTTCCTTCTCCAATGCATGAAAGTGAAAGTGAAATTTCTCAGTCGTGTCCAACTCTTAGCGACTGCATGGACCGCAGCCTACCAGGCTCCTCCATCCATGGGATTTTCCAGGCAAGAGTACTGGAGTGGGCTGTCATTGCCTTCTCCACAAAGGGCCTGCAGAAGGGCCCAAATCCCTCATCCTCAGAGCCTCTCTCTGCCTCTCACTTTTGCCCATCTCTTACATTTTAGCCAATGAAAATCCTTTAAAACTGGAAGGAGCAAGGCTTGCTCTGATGTTCTTGTGAGGCAAGGGGGTTGAGTTCACTTGGGAGAAATCAGAAGAGGGGGCTTATCACTTCTGCAGTGACCAGGACATCCCCACTCTGGATCTCCATCCTGGGCACTATGATGCTGGGCCTGGAGCAAGGCTGTGTATAGCCAACCAGCAAAGTGCCTATTTGTCTGTTGCTCTTCATTTCTCTCCCACAGTCTGGGAAATAGCACCCTGCACCTCTGTCCTTAATTAACCTTTTTTCTTTTTCCCTAGAGTGAGCCCTAGGCAGGAGAAGAGGGTGAGGATATTTTTCTTGATTATGAAAACCTATATACATTCTTTGGGTGCATGCATAGTTTTCATCCCCTAAACTGATTTGTGCTATTTTCCACACTTGACTCTCTTGGAAAAGTATTTTCCTATAGGCAACTGTAGTCCTTAAACAGGAACCTAATCATGTACATAAAATATACATGAGCACTTCTAAACATCTAATACTGTTTAAAAATAAATCATTCTGAGTAAGAGAGCGAGTGAGAGAGAGGGGATGAAGAGAGTTGTTTTCAATTTGAGGCACCTACAAGTGAGTGGACACTCAGACACTCTGAATACTAGACTCTCCTTTGACCATGTTCTCCTGTTTCTGATCACCTGACCCCACATCAGGAGGGCTTTGGGACTATAAGACTCAGTCTTGCAATCCTGGCCTGGTCTTGGGCCACTCTGCTGGCCCTGAATCGCTGCTGCTCTGGTTCCAGCCACATTCCTCAACCACAGAGCACTCCAGATTTGCTCTCTGACCGTGCCTGCTACCATGGGCCCTGCCAGAGCTAGCTTCTGTCCCTGGGACTGAGTCCCAAAGTAAGGAAGAAGAGTTGCCCTTCCATCCATTCCCAGTTTCTAAGCCTATGACAGAAGTTAGGGAAGACACAAGAGGGACAGTGACTGGGCCTTAGTGGGACAGTGCTCATCCCACACCCCACTGTGGCTGTAGGCTCTAGGAGAGGTCCCTGGAACTTGTGTGTGATGAGGGCAAGAGTGTCAGCACCAGCCTCAGTGCCAATCAACCATCTTGGTCACCAGCCACCCAGAAATCCCCTATGGTTTGAACTCATTACTCCGACAATGTACCTCATGATGTTTTCTTTCTTAGGGACCCCTTTGGTGGGCAGCTATCCTCCTCATGATGCTGTCATTCATTATCTGCAGTCTAGAGGGGGTCTGCATAGATATAAGTCCTCCTGCCTTCATCCCTCCCCCTCCACATGTGGGTTTCAGCCCAAATCCTGTCATCCACACTCTCACTGAAGGATGAATTCAGGGTGGACAATGATATGGTGATTCAGGGACCCTGTTTCAGAGCAGGTGGGATGAATTCCAACAGAAAAACCATATATGCCTTCAAAAGCTTATTGCCATGAGTTCTCAGGATTTCAAGTATTTACTTCTACTAAGAACTCATTGAACTTGGTAAAATCTACCCAAGAAATCTTGGGAGACAAAAGCTTAGAAAAATATTAAGAAAAGTATTCATAGGATTGCAGGTACTGACTCATATTATCATACTTTGGTCTTAGTTTTGAAAAGATCAGCTACTGGATTAGATCATAGGTAGTATTTACAAAACTATAGGAAATAAATACAGTTCTGTGAGTTTTAAATCATCAGAAGACTTATGAAAGGCAGCAGAATTATCAGACAGTGAATTTTATCTGTTGTAAGTGATTTATTTTCTCAACATGGAAAAAAACAGGTAGGATTACTTAAGGGGAGGTAGTCATGAATCTAGAGTAGCTTTCACTTACATCCAGTCCATTGAATAAGTATCTATGAAGTGATTAATCTTTTTTCAGACTAAGAAGGAAAAATCATCTACATACAGAGGTTGAAAATACATATGAGGTAGCAAGCAGATAAAGTGAAATCATGAGATTCTAACTGCTAAGCTGAGAGTGTGTATAAGCTGCAGCAAAGAACAGCGGAGGGGTTTTTCATAGTGGCCTGAGAAGTCACAGTGTTCTCCTCATAAGACTAACACCAAACGAAACTGTAACAGTTAATTTTTATATATTTTCTCATTTGAGATTTTGTACACAAGAGGCTAGAGTCCATATAATAATTCTTAATTTACTTAAAAGTTATGCTCCACAACTTGAGTTTGTATAGACCACAAAATACTGGAACCTGGTTTGGCTCTGCCATCCAGCCTCTTAAGTCTGGAACTGTTCCTAGCTGTTTTTCTCAAGGATCTACCTTAAATTGGGTAAGATTATAAGGATGAAATGAGTGCTGTATTTACAGCAAAAATCATATATATATATTTTTTTTTCTTCAAAGAAACAGACATGCATAGTCATACTGAATGAAGGAAACAGAAAGGACATGATGTTAGGGAGATGCATTTTATCTGAGATTTCAATGAACCATTTTACAAAATTTTGGCAAATACACACATCTGCAAGGTTCTAATTCATTATTCATACATCATGTGTGTAATTCAATATTTCTGGAAACTCACTGGGACAAGGATTATATTAATCCTTCCCCACTTCCTTCCCTCTAGGTTAGAAGGTCCAGTTACCTTCTTTTTAATTTTTGGTTGAATTTCCCTGAGGTTTGTGGAGTATGCAAGTATTTACAACTCAAAAGAACCTGAAACAACTTTAACACTAAATGTATTAGAATCTTAAACATAAATCAAAAACACGAGGTCTATGGAAAACACATGTGTGTGTCTTGTGAATGGGATGTGAAGGTAGATTATGAGTAGTGAGAGCAAAAGGAGGCATTGGTCATGGGGCCTATGGAGCTCTATCCATTTGTCCAGATTGTGCTGCAAATTTGCTCCAAGACTTCTGGCAGCCAGGTATTAAAAACAAATTGATAAAAAGAAAACTACAGGCCAATATCACTGATGAACACAGATGCAAAAATCCTCAACAAAATTCTAGCAAACAAAATCCAACAACATATTAAAAAGATCATACATCATGACCAAGTGGGCTTTATCCCAGGGATGCAAGGATTCTTCAGTATTCACAAATCAATCAATGTGATATACCACATTAACAAATTGAAAGATAAAAACCATATGATTATCTCAGTAGTTGCAGAGAAAGCCTTTGACAAAATTCAACATCCATTTATGATAAACTCTCCAGAAATCAGGCATAGAGGGAACATACCTCAACATAATAAAAGCCATATATGATAAACCCCCAGCAAACATTATCTTAAATGGTGAAAAATTGAAAGCATTTCCCCTTAAGTCAAGACAAGGGTGCCCTCTCTCATCACTACTATTCCACATAGTGTTGGAAGTTTAAGCCACAGCAATCAGAGAAGAAAAAGAAATAAAAGAAATCCAGATTGGAATAGAAGAAGTAAAACTCTCACTGTTTGCAGATGACACGATCTTCTACATAAAAACCCTAAAGACAACAGCAGAATATATTTAGAGCTAATCAACAAATATAGTAAAGTTGCATGATATAAAATTAACAGACAGAAATCTCTTGCATTCCTATACACTACTATGAGAAAACAGAAAGAGAAATTAAGGAAACAATTCCATTCACCATTGCAAAGAAAAGAATAAAATACTTAGGAATACATTTACCTAAAGAAACAAAAGATCTATATACAGAAAACTATAAAACACTGGTGAAAGAAATCAAAGAGGACACCAATAGATGGAGAAATATACCATGTTCATGGATCAGAAGAATCAATACAGTGAAAATGAGTATACTGCCCAAAGCAATCTATAGATTCAATGAAATCCCTATCAAGCTAACACGATTTTTCACAGAATGAGAACAAATAATTTCACAATTTGTATGGAAATACAAAAAACCTCAAATAGCCAAAGCAATCTTGAGAAAGAAGAATGGAACTGGAGGAATCAACCTGCCTGACTTCAGGCTCTACTACAAAGCCACAGTCATCAAGACAGTATGGTACTGGCACAAAGACAGAAAAATAGATCAATGGAACAAAATAGAAAGCCCAGAGATAAATCCATGCACCTATGGATGCCTTATCTTTGACAAAGAAAGCAAGAATATACAATGGAGGAAAGATAATCTCTTTAACAAGTGGTGCTGGGAAAACTGGTCAACCATCTGTAAAAGAATGAAACTAGAACACTTTCTAGCACCATACACAAAAATAAAGTCAAAACGGAGTAAAGATCTAAATATAAGACCAGAAACTATAAAATTCCTAGAGGAAACCATAAGCAAAACACTGTCTGACATAAATCACAGCAGGATCCTCTATGACCCACCTCCCAGAATATTGGAAATAAAAGCAAAAATAAACAAATGGGACCTAATTAAACATAAAAGCTTTTGCACAACGAAGGCAACTATAAGCAAGGTGAAAAGACAGCCTTCAGAATGGGAGAAAAATCATAGCAAACAAAGCAACTGACAAAGAATTAATCTCAAAACTATGCAAGCAGCTCATGCAGATCAATACCAGAAAAATAAACAACCCAATTAAAAAATAGCCCAAAGAACTAAACAGACATTTCTTCAAAGAAGACATACAGATGGCTAACAAACACATGAAAAGATGCTCAACATCACTCATTATTAGAGAAATGCAAATCAAAACCACAATAAGGTACCATCTCACACCAGTCAGAATGGTTGCTATCAAAAAGTCTACAAACAGTAAATGCGGGAGAGGGTATGGAGAAAAGGGAACCCTTTTATACTGTTGGTGGGAATGCAAACTAGTACAGCCACTATGGAGAACAGTGTGGGGATTCCTTAAAAAAACTGGAAATAGAACTGCCATATGACCCAGCAATTCCACTGCAGGGCATACACACCAAGGAAACCAGAATTGAAAGAGACACGTGTACCCCAATGTTCATTGCAGCACTGTTTATAATTGCTAGGACCTAGATGTCCATCAGCAGAGAAATGGATAAGAAAGCTGTGGTATATATACACAAGGGAATATTAGTCAGCTATTAAAAAGAACACATTTGAATTAGTTCTAATGAGGTGCATGAAACCGAAGCCTATTATACGCAGTGAAGTAAGTCAGAAAGAAAACCACCAATACAGCATATTAACGCATATATATGGAATTTCTAAAAATGGTAACAATGACACTATATGCAAAACAGAAAGACACAGATATAAAAGCAGACTTTTGGACTCTGTGGGAAAGGCGAGGGTGGGATGATTTGAGAAAATAGTATTGAAATGTATATTACCATATGTGAAATAGATAAACAATCCAAGTTTGATGCATGAAAACAGGGCACTCAAAACTGGTGCTCTCGGACAACACTGACGGATTGGATGGGGAGGGAGGTGGGAGTCGGGGTACAGGATGGGGGACACATGTTCACCCATGGCTGATTCATGTCAATGTATGGCAAAAACCACTACAATACTGTAAAATAATTAGCCTCCAATTAAAATAAATTCATTTTAAAAGACAGCAACAAATTGTTGCCTCCAAAATTGCCCATATCAGAGTGAGTAAACATACCAGAGACAATGGGGCAGGTTTTTCCAAGCAACAGGTTCTAATACAAAGTTATAACAAACGGATGATCCAGCGGATGTTGGCAATTTGATGTCTTGTTCCTCTGCTTTTCTAAAACCAGCTTGAACATCTGGAAGTTCACAGTTCAAGTATTGCTGAAGACGGGCTTGGAGAATTTTAAGCATTACTTTACTACCGTGTATTATACTGTGTATATGTATATAATACCTCACTACTGCACTCATCTCACACGCATTACTTTACTACATGAACCATGAACTTCCAGATATTCAAGATGGTTTTAGAAAAGGCAGAGGAACCAGAGATCAAATTGCCAACATCAGCTGGATCATGGAAAAAGCAAGAGAGTTCCAGAAAAAACATCTATTTCTGCTTTATTGATTATGCCAAAGCCTTTGACTGTGTGGATCACAATAAACTGTGGAAAATTCTGAAAATTATGGGAATACCAGACCACCTGACCTTCCTCTTGAGAAACCTGTATGCAGGTCAGGAAGCAACAGTTAAAACTGGACATGGAACAACAGACTGGTTCCAAATAGGAAAAGGAGTATGTCAAGGCTGTATACTGTCACCCTGCTTATTTAACTTACATGCAGAATACATCATGAGAAATGCTGGACTGGAAGAAACACAAGCTGGAATCAAGATTGCCGGGAGAAATATCAATAACCTCAGATATCCAGATGACACTACCCTTATGGTAGAAAGTGAAGAGGAACTAAAAAGCCTCTTGATGAAAGTGAAAGAGGAGAGTGAAAAAGTTGGCTTAAACCTCAATATTCAGAAAACGAAGATCATGGCATCCGGTCCTATCACTTCATGGCAAATAGATGGGGAAACAGTGGAAACAGTGGCTGACTTTATTTTTCTGGGCTCCAAAATCACTGCGGATGATGACTGCAGCCATGAAATTAAAAGATGCTTACTCTTTGGAAGGAAAGTTATGACCAACCTAGACAGCATATTAAAAAGCAGAGACATTACTTTGCTAACAAAGGTCCTTCTAGTCAAGGCTATGGTTTTTCCAGTGGTCATATATGGATGTGAGAGTTGGAGTATAAAGAAAGCTGAGCACCGAAGAATTGATGCTTTTGAACTGCAGTGTTGGAAAGACTCTTGAGAGTCCCTTGGACTGCAAGGAGATCCAACCAGTCCATCCTAAAGGAGATCAGTACTGGGTGTTTATTGGAAGGACTGATGTTCAAGCTGAAACTCCAATATTTTGGCCACCTGATGCGAAGAGCTGACTCATTTGAAAAGACCCTGATGCTGGGAAAGATTGAGGGCAGGAGGAGAAGGGGACGACAGAGGATGAGATGGTTCGATGGCATCACTGACTCGATGGACATGGGTTTGGGTGAACTCTGGGAGTTGGTGATGGACAGGGAGGCCTGGCCTGCTGCAAGACATGACTGAGCACCTGAACTGAACTGAACTGAACTAGTGTGTGAGATGAGTGCAACTGTGCAGTAGTTTGAGCATTCTTTGGCATTGCCTTTCTTTGGGATTCAGAGAAGGCAATGGTGACCCACTCCAGTACTCTTGTCTGGATAATCCCATGGATGGAGGAGCCTGGTAGGCTGCAGTCCATGGGGCCGCTAAGAGTTGGACACGACTTGAGCGACTTCCCTTTCACTTTTCACTTTCATGCATTGGAGAAGGAAATGGTGGCCCACTCCAGTGTTCTTGCCTGGAGAATCCCAGGGATGGGGAAGCCTGGTGGGCCACCATGATTGGAATCAAAACTGACCTTTTCCAGTCCTGTCCAATGTGTACAATAAATTCATAAAAGAGATGTTTTCAAATGCTCAGTAGGGTGTACTTGGTATTTTGGTGAATGGATAATAATAAGATTGCTTTTTTATGTATCATTCAATGCATCTGCTGCTGCTGCTGCTACGTCGCTTCAGTCATGTCCGACTCTGTGCGACCCCATAGATGGCAGCCCACCAGGTCCTCCATCCATGGGATTTTCCGGGCAAGAACACTGGAGTGGGGTGCCATTACCTTCTCTGTCAATGCATCTATTAGTATATATATGAAGTGTATGCACCCTGCTCAGCAGCACTAACATAGAAGCTGTGGATAGTACTAAAGAGATATAACACAGAACAAAACATCATCACCATCATCTCTACCTTCCAGTTTACCACTGAGTTAAAGAGGTAGGAAGTCAACAAGCTCTACTTGCTTCTACTAACTGTCATAAAAGTATAAAGTTGTAGCACCAAGATTATGTTTGGCCATCATTCTTTGATGCTACTCCTGCTCACTTCAACATTAATACTTGGGAGTAATTATAAGAGACTTGGAATTGAATGACTAATATATGTAAAAGGACCAGATTTAGATCTCAAGTTACACAGGTATAGCTTAGCATAACATCTGGTTAAAGCACTATTAAAAGTAAATGTTAATATATAAAAAAATTAAAAGGTTCAGTAAAGTCTTTACTGAGAAATAAGAGCAGACATATTTTTTTCTCAAAATTAAATTTTGTAAGTATCTTAGTGCCATTATGTGTACGTGTATAGACATCAGCCATACATTTTAGACTTACATATCTCAACACTCAGTTCCAGAGATGAGGAGGCGATTTCTTAAAGAAAACAAATACTCTATCTCAACTCCCTAGCCAAATGACTGTAGTGGGTTTAAGTGAAAGTCACTCAGTCATGTCCAACTCTTTGCAACTCTTTGGACTATACAGTTCGTGGAATTCTCTAGGCCAGAATACTGGAATGGGTAGCCTTTCCCTCCTCCAGGGGATCTTCCCAACCCAGAGATTGAACCCAGGTCTCCCACACTGCATGCGGATTCTTTACCAGTTGAGCCACAAGGGAAGCCCAAGAATACTGGAGTGGGTAGCCTATCCCTTCTCC
Organism: Bos indicus; assembly: GCF_029378745.1. Taxonomy (NCBI): domain Eukaryota; kingdom Metazoa; phylum Chordata; class Mammalia; order Artiodactyla; family Bovidae; genus Bos; species Bos indicus. The sequence goes on from NC_091788.1 coordinate 20,498,481, forward strand.
AGGGGATCTTCCCGACCCAAGAATCAAACCAGGGTCTTCTGCATTGCATGCAGATTCTTTACCAACTGAGCTATCAGGGAAGCTGTAGTGGGTTTAGACATATAATTAATATCAGGCCAGAGACAAGAAGATATTTACTGGTGTATTCTGTAATGAAAGCTGCCTTTCTGCCTTTGAATGAATAAAAAGTATATTCTCTTTCCCTGGATAGCATAATATGAGGATATTTAAGTCTAAGCTTAATAGGCATTATTTATAAAATGAGAGAACAACATAAGGTTAAAACCATCCTATAGAAGAAAGCAAAGCATATAAAATAGTAGTATATATATTTTTGTATATGTACAAAAATACAAAAGAGGATACACACACAAATTCTGTTGACTTATAAAACTTCACAATCAAACCACATCTGAAGGTAAATGAACCTTGTAGTTTCAATTACTGTGAGTAAATAACACTCATTTTTATTAATTAAATGATTATGTATTTATATTTTTGTTATTTAAAAATAAAATGATTCAAAATGTCTGCTTCTTGACCAGTAGCTGGTTTTGAACTAGTCCTCCGTCCATAAACAATGACAAGCTAATTATGCCAGCCTGTAAAACCTGACATATGGGAAACTCAGTAGGTAACACTCATGACTATGGATTTCTACCCGAGGACAGTTTCCTGACTGAAGGGCCAAGGACTGAGTCCACCCAGATCACTGTAGCTGCACTCAACTCTGGAGGCAGATACCAGAGTTTGGAGCAAATTAAATGCCTGGAGTATCTGGGGCAGGGCATCAGAGAAAAGCAAGGATAACCGGACAGGGCCTCCTAAAGTCAGTTTGTTGAGGAATGTTCCTGCAATTCCCTGGCTGAGAGTTGGGCTGCACTTACACAGAGCAACATATTACACAAGGCTAACCACAAAGTAACTGTTATATGGCTGACAGCAGAACAGAGACAGTAGAGACTGAGCATTGCAGAAGGATGTGAGCATTCTCTAGACATTCATAAACCTTATTAATACCACAGGCATCAAAGTGACAGCCTTTAGATTAATAGCCTTTCACTAGGGAAATGGCTGGCAAACTACAGCCCAAATTCCAAATCTGGCCTACTGCCTGTGTCAGTAAATAAAGTTTTATTGGAACACAACCACCTTCATTTCTTTATGTATGGTGTAGTTGTTTTTGTGCTACCATGGTGGAACTGAGTAGTTGTGATAGAGACCATATAAGTTTGCAATGACTAAAATATTCACTGTATGAGAATTTATAGGAAAAGTCTTCTGAGTCCTTTTGTATTATAAAGTCTACTTTAGGCTTGTCTTAAAGTCTAAATCAAAACCTAGATACAATTCTGGGAGGTGAGACTGGGGGAAATTTTTGGAGATTTAGCTCAGTCAAGTGAGAGGACTTAAGTTTTATCATGGACTCTTCATATATCTGCAATAACAAAACATAAAGCCAACTCTACATCAAGTTAAATATCAGTGTTTAGCTGTATTATTGGACAAAACTTAATTATGTTCAGAAGAAGATAAAATACAGAATCTCTGTAACACATAAATGACAATGTCCAGCACAAAATAAGATCTTACCAGTATTCAAAGAAATGAAATGTATGAACCAAAGTTGATGATGGTAGCCAAAATCTAGATGGCTCATATGTTGGATATAATAGGAAAATACTGTAAGGCCAGTCATTGGAAATACTATCAAAAAATTAAAGGTAATGTTGTTGATTAATGAAGGCATAGATAATCTTAGCAGAAAAACTGTATTATAAAAAAGAATCAAATGGAAATTCTAGAAAAATAATTCACTGGATTTATCAAATAAAAATGACATGAGAAAGATCTACTAAATATGAATGAAGTGATATCAACAGAAATTATCCATTCTGAAAAGCTGTGAGGAAAAAAATCTCTGAAAAGACATGAATGGTCCCAGATATCTATAGAACAGCATTAAAAATAATAACATGTTTGTGAGTAATGGAAGAAGAGTGTAAAAAAAGAAAAAAATCACTTAAAACTTTGAAAAAAATGAAAAATGTGAAAAATCTTTTGGTAAACTATACAACATTACTGACAGAAATGGCAGAAATTCTAAATTAGTGGAAAAACATATCATGCCTATTAATTGAAACATTAACTTCTGTTGAATGGAAATATTCAATAGTCTTATGATATCTGTGCTCCCCATAATAATTTATAGATAAAATGCAAATCAGGTTAGCATTCTTATAAGGTTTTTTTTTTGTAAATTTATTAAACCACCCCTAAAAACTATACTGAAACAATCTTTTAAAAAAACACTGGAGTGGCAGGACTTATGCTGTGTGATTTCCAGACTAACTCTAAAGCTACAATAATAAAGACCGTGTCGTATTAGCAAAAGAATAGACACATACTGAAATAAAAGGGAAGAGAATCCAGAAATCTACTCAAGCATACAAAGTCAACTGAAAACATACACATTTTGTTTTTGAAAAAGATAAAACTGCAATTCAATGTGTAAAAAATAATTTCAACAAATGGTGATAAAGGAATTGAAGATTATGTAAATGTGTATGTAAAATTATGTTTGACCTTTTCTTTACACCATTCACAAGAGCTAATTTGAAATGATTATAGACCTAAATGTAAAATATAAAAGTACAGAACTTCTGGAAGATAATTTTTATGACCTTGAGAAAGGCAAAAATTTCTCAGGTAAGACTAAAACGTCCAAACATAAAAACAATTGATGAATTAGACTATCAAGGTAAACATTTTCCTTTTCAGTAACTGATAAGAAGTATTTGCAAGATATATATCAGATACAGAACTTGAATGTAATGTATATAAATGAAATAAACTCAACAATAAGAGTATGAGCAACCAGTTTTTTAAAAGGGCAGAAAGAACTGAATAAGCTGATGCACAAATGACAAATCAGCTTATGGGAACACGATCAACACCAATAATTATCAAGTAAAGCAATTAAAACCACAATGAAATCTCATTTCCTTCTCTAGAAAACTTAACCATAATATTTTGGTTAATCACTAAAACTCTCTGAAAAATTACTCCAAGAGAGATTATCAACCTCTGGGTCAGAGTTGCTGCATGACCTTGTCCACTAATTATTGTTTGAGCTCAAATTCCTTCGGTAAAATAAGGATTTTAGAGTAGATTATTTTTATATCTTTTCAAGATAATGGAATTTATGATTTCTTGGGTGCTTTCCAGTTAATGTACTAGAGTAAGCAAAATAACATCTGATTATATTTCCTAACTTACAATATATTGTTGTCAGTCATTCAGTTGTGTCTGACTCTTTGTGACCCCCTCAGGGCTGCAGCATGTCAGGCTTCCCTGCTGCTGCTGCTAAATCTCTTCAGTCGTGTTCAACTCTGTGCGACCACATAGACAGCAGCCCACCAGGCTCCCCCGTCCCTGGGATTCTCCAGGCAAGAACACTGGAGTGGGTTGCCATTTCCTTTTCCAATGCATGAAAGTGAAAATTGAAAGTGAAATCACTTAGTCATGTCCAACTCCTAGCGACCCGTATCCATCATCAACTCCTGGAGCTTGCTCAAACTCATGTCCATTGTGTCTGTGATGCCATCCAACCATCTCATCCTCTGTTATCCCCTTCTCTTCTTGTCCTCAATCTTTCCCAGCACCAGGGTCTTTTCCAATGAACTGGCTCTTTGCATCAAGTGGCCAAAGTATTCGAGCTTTAGCATCGGTCCTTCCAATGAATATTCAGGACTGATTTCCTTTAGGATTGACTGGTTTGTTCTCCTTGCAGTCCAAGGGACGCTCAAGAGTCTCCTCCAACATAATATAAGCCATATTTTTAGTATTCTATATACATCTTGTCTAGTCAAAGCTATGGTTTTTCCAGTAGTCATGTACGGATGTGAGAGACGGACCATAAAGAACGCTGAGCACCAAAGAACTGATGCTTTTGAACTGTGGTGTTGGAGAAGACTCTTGAGAGTCCCTTGGACAGGAAGGAAATCCAAGCAGTCCATCCTAAAGGAAAGCAGCCCTGAATATTAATAGGAAGGACTGATGCTGAAGCTCCAATACTTTGGCCGCCTGATGCGAAGAACTGACTCATTAGAAAAGACCCTGATGCTGGGAAAGATTAAAGGCAGGAGGAGAAGGGAATTAGAGAGGATGAGATGGTTGGATGGAGTCATCAACTTGATGGACATGAGTTTGAACAGGCTCAAGGAGTTAATGATGGAGAAGGAAGCCTGGTGTACAGAAGTCCAGGGGGTCGCAAAGAGTCGGACACAACTGAGACTGAACTGAACTGATATACATTTTGCATTGCTCCTTTCTTAAATTCTATTCCCAATATCTTTTCAAATTGGTAGGTGTAATTCAACATTTTTTACGTAAAATTATGGTACTATTTTATTAATGGTTTCAGTAAGTAGAAAGATATTTGCTAAATATCAGTAATCTATGATTTTTTTCCTCAAATTGCTTTCAAATTCTATAATCTCATGTTTTAGATTTCACTCAGAAATTATTTCAAAAACCTTTGGAATTCATTCAGCCTTTCTGTGATTCACTGAACCATGAACATATTGCTTTTGATAGTCATCAAATTTTATCTTTTATTTCTGGGCAACAATATTCCAAAGAATCTTTGATATGAATCAACAAACTTCACATGTATTATATTTTGCCTCCTCATAAATTTGAGTGCAGGTCTGAGGATAATGCTGATGAAATTAAGCAATTTTATGCCAGATCAATCTCATATATAACTCACTATGCCATTCATATTACTAAGAAAATAACTTCTTAAATATAAAATGGAACTAGTATTGTGCATATAGATTTGATATCAAAGAAAAATTGAAAAAAATAACTGGGGGCAGAGAAGAGGAGTGATTTTTCCACCTATTCAGTATTTACCATTATAGATTGGACAGTTGCCACAGGCAAATCATCTTTAATGCCCAAATATCTTTTTATATATTTTTGTTCTTTAATCTTGGGAATCACGATAGGAGCCTCAAGCTACTTTCCTGAAACTCCATTTAGCTTTTTAGACCCTAACTAACATGTCCTAACTCTAAACTACCTACCTAAAAACTCTAAAACATGGGGAAAAGTATCTGGAAATTTTTTTCACCATGACCAAATAAAAATTGATGAATTAGACAATTTAAACATCTTGCTTTTCAATACAAACAATTAAGAGAATAAAAATTCAAGTCATGACTGATAAGTATTTGCAAAATATATATCAGATAAAGCACTATAATGCAAGTTATATAAATGAGATATATAATAAGAGTATGAACAACTAGTTTATTATTTATTATTAAAAATAAAAATGTTTGCCATCATGAAAGATGGATGTCAGGTGCTTCCTTTCTTACACTCATTGAGGAGTTTCTGTGATCTATACAAACTGGCATTGAATACACTGCTTTGAGATATGGTCTAGGAGGGTGTCATTTTTCATTACTGACTTCATGAGGGTAAAACCTTTTGTAAGTTACTATGAATCTATTTTGTCTTTGTATATACTAAGTTTTTTTAAGAAATGATAACTCCTAGGAGTGATGGGTCCAGATGATACTATCTTATGTAATTATCAATTTGAAAGATTGAGAAGAAATGATGGTTATCTGAATCGTGCCTTTCTTAGGCATAGATCATCAAGTCAATATATACATGTATCTGTTAAAATCCTGGATGAGAAACAGTCCTCAAAACTACACAGTTGGCTTTTGCTGATTAATCATAGAAATTAATAGATACCTCAAACAGTTGAGGAATGAGCATGAGGAAAGGAGAAAATACTTACTTTTGTTTACTGTATTTATAGGCATTTCTTGTACTCACATATATTCTCTTATCTAATATTAGTCTGTTTTCTTCTTATTCTTTCTTTGTTATCATCTAATGAAAAATATATCTTTATAATGTCTACATTGTGGAAGATGCATATAGATTCCCAAACATTACCTCAAAAATTTTATCAACCTTAAGAGGTTAAATAGTATTAACCACATTTCACAAAAGAGGAAACAAAATAAACAAGGGACTAGAAGGAAGTTTTGGTACCCAAGTGTCTGATGCCAAATATACTGTAGTATGCTGCTTTTGTACTAATGATTCAAAAGCTAAATTGAATAACAAGCCAACAAACAGGAATTCTTCCTGTGTGTAAAGTACATCACAAATGTAAGCTATTAATTTGGAATGTATATTATATTCAGATAAATTATTTAAGATTATAATTTATTCATTTTATTTAAAAAAATCTGTCTCCACTTTTAATAATGGGATGCTGTGAAAAAACAGCATACTATCATACCCATTTAAAGTGAGGTCATTTTATTTTGTATTATGTGTTTTCATACATATAATTTCTTCACTATATCTTTCTCCTCTTCCATTCAGTCTTTCAAGAGATATTTACTGTAAGCCCAATCAATTAGGGCAATACCAAAGAATGTTCAAAAAATGAGTACAGTTGTCCTCATTTCACATGCTAGCAAGATAATGATCAGAATCCTTCAAGGTGGGCTTCAACTGTACATCAACCAAGAAATTCCAGATGTACAAACAGAATTTAGAAAAGGCAGAGGAACCGAAGATCAAATTGTCAACATCAGCTAGATCATATTAAAAGCAAGAGAATTCCAGAAAAACATCTACTTATGTTTCATTGACTACCCTAAAGCTTTTACTGTGTGGATCACAACAAACTGTGGAAAATTCTTAAGGAGATGGAAATACCAGACCATCTGACTTGCCTCCTGAGAAACATGTATGCAGGTCAAGAAGCAACAGCTAGAACCAGACAAGGAAAATAGACTGGTTCTAAATTGGGAAAGGAGTACATCAAGGCTGTATATTGTCACCCTGCTTATTTAACTTATATGCAGAGTTCATTATGAGAAATGCTGGGCTGGAAGAAGCTCAAGCTGGAATCAAGGTTTTCTGGAGAAATATTAATAACCTCAGATATGCATATGACACCACCCTTATGGCAGAAAGTGAAGAATTAAAGAGCATCTTGATGAAGGTGAAAAAGGAGAGTGAAAAAGTTGGCTTAAACTCAACATTCAAAAAATGAAAATCACAGCGTCTGGTCCCATCACCTTATGGCAAACAGATGGAGAAAAATTGGAAACAGTGGCAGATTTTATTTTAGTGGGGGGGGGGGGGGCTTCAAAATCACTGTGGATGGTGACTGTAGCCATGAAATTAAAAGAAGCTTGCTCTTTGGAAGAAAAGCTATGACAAACCTAGACGGCATATTAAAAAGTAGAGATATCACTTTACCAACAAAGGTCCATATAGTGAAAGCCACAGTAGTCATGGCAGTTGAAAAAAGACTACTTTTCCAGTAGTCATGTAAAGATGTGAGAGTTGGACCATAAAGAAGGCTGAGTGCCAAAGAATTGACGCTTTCAAACTGTGATGCTGGATAAGACTCTTGAGAGTCCCTTGGACAGCAAGGGGATCAAACTGGTCAATCTTAAAGGAAATTAATCCTGAATATTCATTGGAATTACTGATGCTGAAGCTAAAGCTCCAATACTTTGGCCACTTGATTTGAAGAACTGACTCACTGGAAAAAAACCCTGATGCTAGGAAAGATTGAAGGCAGGAGGAGGGGACGACCGAGGATGAGATGATGGATTGTATCACTGATTCAATGGACATGAATTTGGGCAATCTCCAGGAGATAGTGAAAGACAGGGATACCTGGCCTGTGTTAGTCCATGGGGTAGCAAAGAGTTGGACATGACTTAGTGACTGAACAACAACAAACATTTTATAAGCTTTATATGCCTTTAAGTAGAGGACCTCCCACCCTTCCTCCTTTGCTCCCTACCTTTATTCCTTCTCTCCTTCCCTTTCTCACATTTTCATTTACCGGATATTACTTTCTGTGCTCTAAGATCAGTTACGAATACAACACAATCAACGCCTCTAACTCTATGAAGCTGACAGTCTAAAAGGGTACTTAAGCATTTCTGCATTCACCACTAAAGCTATCAATGTGTCTTTCACATAGTGAGACATTATATTGGTTTTCTATGTGTTATTCCAGGAACTCCAACTTTACTAGTAGAATTGTACCTATTTTACTAGGCTGTCAGAAACCAATAGATAGCTTGACCCAATGGATGGCATGATGTCTCATTAGCCTTCTTTATAGTTCACTGGATGAAGTGTATTCTTATACACCTCAGGGTCATCACATGTACCTGTTCTTTGTGCCTGGAATCATGGAACATTCCCCACTACCTTATTTCCCCTGATCAAGTCCTTCTCATCCCTTAGATTCTGGTTGAGGTGCCAATTACTCATCAGAGAGACATTTCTGAACATTTAAGCATAATTGTAGTATCTTTTAAAATATTCTCTTGTGAAATATTATATTTTCCTTTCTATTACTTTCACTAGTTGTGATATTCAAAACACAAAATGATTGCTCTGGTACAGACATGAAGCAGTAAATATGACTCTCCCCTCAGTGCTGGAGCAGGGTTCTGCGAGCTTTCTGCTTGACAGGTATCAAGCAATCAAACAGTCTGTAAGCAGCAGCATTGTGGCAGCTCCTAAGTGGTTTGCCACTCTCCCACAGACTCAGCCAGGAAAGAGACATGAGCCCAAATCACTTTGGACAGTTTATTATTCATATGCAAAGCATTAGGAAGATCAGCATGGCATTGGCAATCCACATCGTCAGTATCAGTGGAGGACATCAAACCACAGTTGCCATGTGACAGACAACACAGGCGGAGGTTCTCTCTGCCACTGTGATACAACTCTAAACTACAAGAACGCAGTTTTATAGCTTTCAGCTTTACCCAAAGGAGGGGGATAGGTTTGATATGGGAAGTCTTATGCCTCACTGGCCTCAGGAAGGCGGACAGGATGTTATGCCTTTTGGAGTCTCCTGTGAGGTATGGAGGGAAATGAAGAGTAGTCTGTCAACAGCTGCTAACAAGACAACCTATACTTCTGTGTTCCAGGGAGGATCACAGGGCATTCCACCAAGACCTGGGTTACACTCCGATTAGCCTTTTGGGGAAATATGCAAGGTCATCAGATGGTCATGCAGAGCCATTTTGCTCCAATAAGTTTTAGTCATTTATTGCTGAATGACAGCTGTGTGTGTGTGGGAAGGGGGGTGGGGGGTGGGTATACAATTCCAGGAGAAGGGCCAAGATGTAGGAGACAAAAGTTATTTTCCAGTTATTGTCATATTCACAATAGGAACTGCTTCCATTTTGCTAAACAGATATCTGTTAAAATTGTGCTGGGTACCTGGTGGATACGTAATAAATACTGAATGAACAAAAGTGCAAATGAGTAAATTTGACATTGGTACCACACACTGTACTAACATAATAGGTTTCTTACCTTTCTCCAAGCACTTATTTTTTTTTTAAATGATTCGTGTCTGAAGAGCCTCAGTGTTTACAAGAACTCTCTATTTATTTGAACATTTTGAGGATTTCTGATTCTGATTTTAACAGTCCAAACAATGCTCCTCTAGGGGCCTTTTCAGTCTATCATGTAAATCTCTTATTTTGGCAGTTAATGGCCATGTCAGACAATGGCTGCACTACCTTCTAACAGGCACAGGAATTGATGGTTTATTAACATTACTGACAAGAGTGCTGAAGGGACAGTGAATTAAATCCAGCACAGAATTTTGTAGGTATCAGGATTAAGTCAGTGTAAATATTTTGAATAGGGTTTTTTTTTTCCCTTTGAGAATCTGCCTGAATGTCATAGTCCCCTCTATTTGTGCGAATCTTCTTGCCATTTGAAGGCTGGATGAAGCCAATTGTTTAATTTTGTCACTGCCAAAGTACGGCAGCTGCTCTGCAAACTTGTTCCAAACATCCTTTCAAAATGTTTATTCCACTAAGTGAATTCTGTTGAAAGCAGCAGGTACTGACATGTCTACAAACCACCTTGTCAAATTTCCTACTCTTCAAGATGTGTACCTTTCTCCCTTTAAACTCATTTTAATGCATTTTACTAGGGATTTTCAATGTATTTCCAAGGCCTCTTTCCCAACAGATGTCTTTTGTTCTTTTCACTTGAATTTAAAAGTGGAACCAGAAGACATAGGATTTGGCAGTTACCCAGGGTAAGCTACACTCTAGGGAATACCTAAAGTCTTAGAAGTGTGTTATGCACCCTGGAATGAAACAAAGAGCTTTGCAACCTATGGCAATATCTATATATCTATTCTGTATATCATCCAACTATATATAACACGATTCATGTTTTTTTTAGCACCTTTTACTTTTTAAACACATATTAAATAGTGCTCAGTATATGCAATTCAAGCAAGTTCTAAACAATTTACACATATATGTAATAGGTAAAAAGATGAACAAATAAGTCTTCTTTTCTGGTTTTATTAGATGTTCAAAAAAGTTTGTGGGGATCCAGCAAAGTATACAGATAATACATAGAAGAAAAAAAATTCAAACTCAGATTTTTATGATTCCAAAGCCCACTCTTATCTGTCTCAAGTTCTTCCCCTCTTTTAATTCTTGGCTCAAGTGTTACCTGCTTAAAGAGTTGATTTTAGACTTTTAACATTGCAGACTACTTTACTTCCCATTTGAAATTCCTCATCCTCTATTTCTCTCTATTTTTTCTTTTTCCTTTACCACTTAACCTCATAATATACTATATAAATTACTATTTCCATTTATTGGGTATTGCCTGTCACACCTACTTGAACATAAGGTCTACCAAGTAAGAAGCTTTTGTTCACTGATGAACCATATAAGCACCTGGAAAAGTACCTGGCAATATTAGTCTGTCCAAAAAAATGTGCTAATTGAAGCATTATCTTTACACTGTAACACGACTTAGTCTTTGTAAGGATATTGGAAACACTTTTAAATGTGAGCAGGGCATATAGTTGGTGTTCAACAAAAGAAAAAGATAATGAAAATAACAAGAATTTATGGTATGATTAAAAAGAGATTTCTTCATTTTTAAATTAAGCTACTACCACATTATTTAATATTTAGTCATCTTATTATCAGATCCATAATTCTCCTCAATCTCAGTTATCAGTACAACTGCCAAATTGTTAACAAAATGATGACTTGTATTCAAATAAATTCAATGTGGTGACACAAATATTTATCAGTTATCTATCCTGTGCTGGTCAATATGCAAATTATGAAGAATATGAAGATGTGTAACATACAGACTATGCCCTCCAAGAAGGGGTACTGTATGGGATATGTCATGCATAAACCAGCAATTACTTCCCATATGAAACAGGGTATGTGTTACAATAGAGAATGGAATAGGTTTGGGTAGGGTATTTCAATTCTGACTTACTATTAATAAGAGTCCTGAAACATAAAATACTTCTGTCTTGTCTTTCCTTTTCTATTTAAGATTACCAGAAATACACTTATTTTTTCAAATCTTCAATTTTTTCATATGCAAAATGGGAAAAGTAATACCACTGAAAAGTTATGGAATATTTACTATATGCTAAGAATTGTGCTGATACTTAAATATTATTTGGCTAAACTTTGCAAAACTCTTTAAGTATTATTTTTACAACAATTCAGCAAAGGAGGCAAGAAAACCTTAAGAAGGCTTTACCTCTGTGGCCCAAATGTGCCTTACGAGAATTTGGTGGTAGGTACTCAGATTTATCTGCTTTATTGACTATGCCAAAGCCTTTGACTGTGTGGATCACAACAAACTGTGGGAAATTCTTAAAGAGATGGGAATACCAGAGCCCCTGACTTCTTGAGAAATCTGTATGCAGGACATGAAACAACAGTTAGAACTGGCTATGGAACAACAGACTGGTTCCAAATCGGGAAAGGAGTATGTCAAGGCTGTATATTGTCACCGTGCTTAATTAAATTACATGCAGAGCATATCATGTGAAATGCTGGGCTAGATGAAGCACAAGCTGGAATTAAGATTGCCTGGAGACATATCAATAACCTCAGATATGCAGATGACACCATCCTTATGGCAGAAAGTGAAGAGGAACTAAAGAGCTTCTTGATGAAAGTGAGAGAGGAGAGTGAAAAAGTTGGCTTAAAACAACATTCAGAAAACTAAGATCATGGCATCTGGCCCCATCACTTCATGGCAAATAGATGGGGAAGCAATGGAAACAGTGACAGACTATTTTGGGGGGGCTCCAAAATCACTGCAGATGGTGACTGCAACTATGAAATTAAAAGACACTTGCTCCTTGGAAGAAAAGTTATGACCAAACTAGACAGCATATTAAAAAGCAGAGACATTACCTGCCAACAGAGGTCTGTCAGTCAAACCTAATGGTTTTTCCAGTAGTCATGTATGGATGTGAGAGTTGGACTATAAAGAAAGCTGAGCACCAAAGAATTGATGCTTTTGAACTGTGGTTTTGGAGAAGACTCTTGAGTTCCTTGGAATACAAGGAGATCCAACCAGTCCATCCTAAAGGAAAGCAGTCCTGAATATTCACTGGAAGGACTGATGTTGAAGCTGAAACTCCAAAACTTTGGCCACCTTATGTGAAGAACTGACTCATTTGAAAAGACCCTGATGCTGGGAAAGATCGAAGGCAAGCGGAGAAGGGGACAACAGAGGTTTGGATGGCATCACCGACTCAATGGACATGAGTTTGAGTAAACTCTGGGAGTTGGTGATGGACAGGGAGACCTGGTGTGCTGCAGTCCATGGGGTTGCAAAGTGAGCAGACACAGCTGAGCGACTGAACTGAACTGAACTCAGATGCTTGATTCCAAAACCTTCATGCAATTAAGACTACTGATCTGAGGTTACGTAAGATAATGGACAGCTTTCTCCCAAATTATTATGCTGTTCAGGGCTTCATTGAATCCCAAATGATAGTAAAATGTAATGGCACATTAAACTTCTCCTTCACTCTACTTGACCAAGAACAAAAATGCTGAAATACAAACTAGATTTTTCATGTGAGAAGCATTTCATGAAACCAGAATACATAACACAAAAAGAAAACAAGAAGCTTTCAAATCAATGTCTTGGTTAATCAAATTTTCATGTGAAGGATGTCACAGTCTTAAAAATTTAGGGCTGTTCAATACAAACAACCTGACAAAAATAATGACTCTAATCCTTCTGTGGGATTTCCTTCTTAGTAAAATAGTGCCGAAATAGTTTCTTCTAAAGCTTACATCAGGAAACGAATGCAAAAAAACTGACGTACAATTTTTTTGAGTGGCCTTTGGAAGAATTTTCTGGTAGAGCTGTCACTTTGGTTTCAGCAAAACGGGTCTTTGTAGCCCAGTTCATTAGCTATATTGCTTCTCTATAGACAATAAAAGAACTGCTCACATTTTCTGTTTGCCGTACTCAGATGTCACTGGTCTCTCCTCACATGTAGAGAAGTTACATGACTTGTAATTGTAGCTGTCAAAATGAGGGTCAAAATGTGTATTTCACTGTCTTGCAGCTATCACTTAGCTTTATGTACTTAGCCTCCAGGGGGTTCAGTGTAGTCCTGTGCCAGTGATTACCATCTAATTCTGAGAAACTCACACCTGGAGAATGAATGAATAAAGCTCTTCTAAATAACATATTTTTACAGAACGTGGAAAATTTTTTTCTGGGCAATCTGGTAAATTAAATGTTGCATAGAGATGTTATAAAGTTTACTGTTCCTCTTCTTTAGGTATCCCCTATGGGTCATTCATTCACTCAGCTCATTCAGTTCAGTCACTAGTCAACTCATCCACTCATCATTTATCCCTTCACTCACACACCCTTGTCCTATTATCTATCCATGCCTCCATGGATACTCATATATCCATCCACTTATCCATCTCTGCCTTCATCCACCTTTCTGCTCATCTACCATCCATTATGCATCCATTCATTCACCTACTCAACCCAGTAATGCAGCCAAATAGCTCAGGGTGGACATTTGAAATACAAAGAAGAGATACATTAAGCTCATCTTAAAGATAAAAGAAGAGAAACTTAATCTCTCTTAGAGAATTGAAAAGGATATTCGGATTATTTCCAAAGATTCTAATCTTTTATACACATTTAAATCATGAATCCTTGGAGTAATGACTGCGTATGAAAATAACTGCTCTCCCACCCAAACCACCTGGGGCAGCGTCTCAAGGGTCTTAGCATGGGCTTTAGTGTTTTGAAATATCTGTGTGCAAATTTCAATTCCAATCTATTATTAAGAACCACTGTCTCTGAGGAGTACACAGTGTGGCTTTCACTAAGGACCATGATTCCCTTGGCTTGCCCCACTAGAATATGCACATTCTAACCTATGCTTAACAATAGTATAAATCCCTTACATTCCTAAGACTGAGGTAACCTCAACATCAAAATGTTACTCAAAATATTTCATAAATGTAGCTGCTTAAATTAAACCAGTATGGCCACTGGTGTTAGTGAAGAGAAAGATGTATTTTAGGAATGCTTTGCGCTATGTCTGTAAATAGAAAATAAACCCAATCTGTGTGTGTAGTTTCAGAAGGAAGTTTCCTCTTTACTCTCCAAGAGTCAAGAACACACAAGTAGTTTCCTCAGTCTTCTCTCCACTGTTTTTCACTCAGGGAATTGAGGAGGTGTGGATTTTATGAGTGATGAACTTTCAAATTTCTAAAAACTCATGAGTTTTTTTTTTTTTAAATACTCAGAGGCTTGTCCTTTTATAGCCTTTTAAAAATCTTTCTATCTTGTGACTGTTCCGCTTTAAAAAATGAGGGCCCAGGGCACAATTTTTGCAAGCAGTTGCGGAGTCATTCCCTGCCCCGCTCTTGGGATCTTATACATGAAGATGTGTTTTGCATTGTAGCTGGCCTAATATCTGCCTCACATATCAATTTATCTTATGCAGGTGTGACTTAAGTGGCCTGGGGTGAGTAAGGGCAGTAATACAGGTTTCAGATATGGCTTTTGGTAGCCACAATCCCACCTTCTAAATCCTGGAATAAGCATGTTTTAGATTTCCATTCTTCTGATAGCTGTAATATTTTTAATTGGTTCCAACCATAAAGATAAAAAGGATCATTTTAATAGTATCTCCAGGGAAACCTTTAAGTGATATTTGTATACTTACATATATACGTATACATATATGCATATTGAAACTAAAGATATATTTATATACATATATAAAATTTCAGCACTTTTTGAAATGTGACATGACCAAATAGATCATATGAGACACTTTCTCCATCTTCTCAATTTATTCTTCAACTGGAATTACTATGGAACTGTAGAAGAGATCAGTTTATCAACATTTGCTCATAAGCCTGATCCCTGCATAATCCCTCGTATCTCCTTACCCTTCACCTACCACATTCAGGTTATGGCCAAGTCATCTACAAATCACGTTCTCAGTATCTTTCAACTTTGTCCATCCTCTCATTTACACTTTAGCTTCTTGGTCCACTTTACTACCATTTCCACCTGGATTGCTTCAATAACCTCATGTGTAGAAAAATACTTACATGGGCAAGATTGAAACTGCTAAACTTACAAACATCTGCGTAATAGTTTGGAGATTGGATTTTGGTAAGGTTTCCACTACTCACTATTAAGAGTGGCTCAGTGAGCCATACTCTTTGTGCAAACAGTATGGATTATGCTGAAAACCTGCTTTCCTTCTGGGAGTTTGGAATAACTGTATGTACTAGGCAGAGGTGCACATGTCTATGTGTCTAGCCCCCAATAAAAACCTAGGACTCCAAGATTCAGGCAAGCATTTCCAACAGAAAACATTTCACCTGTATTATCACACCTACTGGCAGGAAGGAAGCACGTCTATGTGACTTCACTGAAAGAGAACTCTTGAAATCTATTGCTTGTGTTCTCAGCTTTTGCCTTATGTCCTTTTCCCCTTTGCTTACTTATCTTGCTCTGTATCTTTTGGCTTTAATAAGACCATAGTCATGAGTATGACTAGATGCTGAGTCTCATGAGTCTTCCTGTAATTTCATGCAACCCTGGGAAGGTCCTAGGGACTTCCAACTCATCTTTGAACTGGTTTTCCTTCCTCTAAGTTGCCCTCCCTCTGAAAACAAAACACGTCTCTGTGATTATTTGCCCTGTAAATGTTTTTTTTTTTTTTTTTTAAAGTAAACTTTTAATTTTATATTGGAGTATAGCCAGTTAACAGTGTTGTGACAGTTTCAGGTGGACAGCAAAAAGACTCAGCCATGCATATACATCTGTACATTCTCTCCCAAACTCCCCTCCCATCCAAGCTGCCACATAACATTGAGCAGCTCCCTGTGCCCTTTGAACATTTTGATTAAAACATTTCAATTTGTTCTACTACTATAGAACTAGGGTTGATAAACTTATTTCTATAAAGGGCCAGATACTTTGGAGGGTCATATAGTCTCTTCACATCTACTTAACTCTGTCCTGGAAGCAAAAGCAGCCATAGACAGTAAATAAACAAATGAGTATAGCTGTATTCTAATACAAGGTGATTTTTGGACATTGAAGTTAAATTTCATATAATGTTTACCCCTACTGAAATATTATTCTGCTTTTTATTTTTTAAAATCGTGTAAAAACACAAAACCCATTTCTAATATTCAGGCTATACAAGAATATGTAATGGCTATAGAATTGCCTATAGCACTATAGCATTAAGTATAGAGGAGTGTCTCCAGACCTGAGAGCCAAGAAAGAGGACAGAGTGCTAATGAGTTTAGAACTTGATTGCATAGAATTGGCTATAGTTTGTTCACCACTCTCCTAGAATTAAAGACAAAATCCTGAACATACCCTAAAAGCCCCACATTATCTCAGTACAGCTGACTTTTGAACAACAGATATGAATCTGTATAGGTCCACTCATACTTGAATTTTTTCCAATAATACGTACTATAGTACTATAGGGTCTGCAGGTGTCTGAATCAGTGGATATTGAACTCCAGATAATGGAGGGTTGACTGTAAAGTTATAAGTGGGTTTTTGACTGCACAGGGTTGGCACCCCATCCCCACGCTGTTCAAGGGTCATCTGTTCTACCTACTGCTCTCTCACTCTGCCCTCCTTCACCTTGGCTGTTACACTCACAGTAAGCTCACAGATCCTGGAGTTCCATGCTCACTCTACTTCTGGGTGGTTGGCATCCATAACCCTCTGCTTTGAACGCTTCCTCTAGTCAAATGGCATTTGCTTTTTTATTTCATCCCAGCCATCCCTTCCGAATTGTAACTCCAAGGAAACAGATAACACCATTAACTCCCTGAACACTGGGTACAGGTTTGTCTCAGTACTTCTTATTTGTTAAATCCCTTTGTTTAACTTTTTGCTCAGTATTGTTTCATCTAATAGGTCATATGCTACATGTCGATAAGGTATAGCATCTGTTAGTACACTTTGTCCCTCCAATACTTTGTACAGTATTTGGCACAGGGTTTTCTCTCAAAATGCATGTGTTGGATTAGCTCATCAATATTTATGGTATGTTTGGTGCTAACCTAGTTAATAGAGACACAAAATAAAATGTAATTGAAAAGTTAACAGATATTAACTTAGGTGAAAGAAATATATAATTTAAATGTAATTTAGTAAACACTGAAATATACATATGTGTATATATTTATATGGCTCATTAAGCCTAGAGGAGTGTCTCCAGACCTGAGAGGCAAGAAAGAGGAGACAGTGCTAATGAGTATGGAACGTGATTGCATTTTGGAGGCTAAGTAGGGGTTGGTGAGATAGATGAATAGGAAAAAAACTGAGGAGCTTAGAACTTGAGAATGCAAACAGAAAAAAAAAAAAAAAAAAAAGACTTTTAATATAATATAGGAAGACAGAATGGCCCCATACCTCAACCTAGGGATTCAGGAAAGGTTTTAAGGAGAAAATAACACCTGAGCACTAGTTTTAAAAATGAGTAAGAACTGACCAAGTTTTCCAGAATGGTGGTGTGACAAGCCCTGTGACATCTTCAATGAAATAATCATTTGACAGATGAAAAATATTCTTTAAAAAGCCATTTAAAGTCAATAATGGTGTATAGAAAATTAACAAATGAATATTTTAAAAACTGACTAAATCTTGTTCACAATAACTAGGTCTATGGCAATTGAATCACCCTCTTGTTTAGTCTCTAGCTCTGCATGATGGAAACTTAAGTGTGCTACTCTAGGAGAGTAAAGCCAAGAAGACAGAGTTCCCTCTCCCCTAAGCTAAGTCTGTGACTATGGTTTCACCCTGTCAGGAACAGGCAAACAGTGTTTCTCACCAGCCTGTAGCACTGTGTGATGAAAGCTCTATTTTGAGTATAACAAAGAAAGAATGCTGGGACTTGATCCTCCCCAAACCCCCATCTCAGCTCAGAATGCCGAAGCTCTTCCCAGGGAGGAGCAAGCCAAGAGGACCAGACACTAACTGTTCTCAGTCACGCCCACTAGCAGAGCACGCCACTCAGGGAGAAATGGGCAGTTGTCTTTCCCATCAGCTCAGGTGCAGTGGTACACAGTTTCTGCCCAAGGGGAGAAGCAGGCCTTAATGCTCATGAGCTCTGCAATATGCCTGGAAGTGCTGATTTTAGAAGGGAGCTAAAATAATTTCATGCCTGAGGTCATTGTAGAAAACAAGGAAGGGGTTTAAAAAGAAAGTGGTGACCTCCTGATACTCCTAAGAAAAAAGGAAACCACAGAGCAGCCAGAAGTTTCACAAAGAAAAGTGGGGAAAGAGACAGTCTGAAAGAGTCCTCCTGGGATTACTCACAATTCTAGGTGTCAAGACTATATACACATGTACTGGGCTCACTCACTCAGGATCAGTTAGAGAAAAGCGTAGACAGATTGGAAGGGTTTCCTCAGTCACAAGCAGATTCATCAGCCAAGGGCAGAAGTCTCAACAGCACAAAGGGCTTAGGTACAACTTCTGACCAAACACCAAAAAAAACCAAAACAAAACTACAAGCCCCTCTGACCCAGGACAACTCCCAGGAAGCAAGGTTAATGAATAAATCATAATCAAGACTGATGATATGGAGAATGGAAGACTATGTCCATGCTAAAGGCTGTGATCTATTCAGATGAAGTAAAAAGGAAACTTTCAAGGTACTAGTTCCTGGATGAGTGAGTCAAACTTTTAAATTCCTTAAGCTATGAACTCAGCTTATTTATACCTTTTGAAGGTTCAACAGTAAAGGGTGAACATCTTTAACCAACAAGTTTATTATGCTAAACCAGGAGGGGCTCCTGGGTAATCAATCTGAAAGGAAAATCTGAGCAGGACCATCCAAGGCTATACAGTGAAGGAAGAAATAGGCTTCATAGATTTAGTTTAATGAAATCACTAAATAAAGAAATAATGAACAAGCAAACAATAACAGCAAGTCTCAGGAGAGGCAGAGAATCAATAATGAGATTCAGTACAATATATTATCTAAAATATCCAATTTTAAACAATAAAATTGTACAACATGCAAATAAAAAAGAATGTTTATCTAATACACAGGTTTAAAAAAGGCAAGAGGCTGGTGCACTGGGACGACCCAGAGGGATGGTGTGGGGAGGGGGGAGGGAGGGGGGTTCGGGATGGGGAACACATGTGTGCCTGTGGTGGATTCATTTTGATGTTTGGCAAAGCTAATACAATTATGTGGGGTTTAAAAATAAAATAAAATTAAAACCAAAAAAAAAAAAAAATAAAAATAAAAAAAAAAAATAAATAAAAAAGGCAAGAGGAATTGTCTTTGAGGCAGCCCAGACAGTGGGCACAAGATGAAGAATTCAAGAGTTATTATAAAACATGTTAGAAGAAATAAAGGAAACAATGCTTAAATAATTAAATGAAGATATGATAACAATGCCTTCTCAAACGAAAACAGCAATTATGAGACTGGAATTATTCAAAAGAATAAAATGAAAATTATGGAGTCAAAAGTACAATAACTCAATGGAAAAAAATCATGAGTGAGCTCAACACCATATTAAGAAACAATGAAGACCAGAAGACAGTGTGATGATGTATCCAAGAGTGAAGGAGAAAAAGCCACCCAAGAATCTTATACACAGTAAACCTATCTTTCAAAAAGGAAGATAAAATATGAATATTCCTAGATAAAGGGAAAGAAAAAAGAATTTGAAGAATTCTTTATTTGAGCTAGTAGGTCTGAAACCCTCAACTTCATTTTTTTAGACCTAAAGCAAGTGATGAAAGATTCAAATACACACGGGAAAAAAAGGAGCACTGAAAAGGTAATTAGTGATTATAAAAGAGTATATTTCCATCTTTTTTCTTCTTTTAACTAATTATAAACAATCGCATAAACTATACAGGTATCCCTTGCTTTTCAGAATCTCACTCTATGCCACTTTACTTTTATGAAAGATACTACATTAGTATCTGCTTTTCCAAACTGAAAGAAATGTGAATGTTTTATCTCAACTCGTTTTGTGCATCCATTGGCAAGATGTGTCCTAAGGCAACTGCTTTTTCACATTATTCCAAATCACCTTAGGAAAAGTTTCATATAAATGCTCTACTTTCCAATAGCAGAGGAAACTAATATACATACACACAAACAAACATATATACATTATACACACACATATGTGTATATTTAATGTGTGTGTGTTAGTAGCTCAGTCATGTCCAACTCTTTGTGATCCCACAAACAGTAGCCAGCCAGGTTCCTCTATCCATGAAATTCTCTAGGCAAGAATACTGGAGTGGGTTTCCATTTCCTTCTCTAGAACATTTGCTGACCCAGAGATTGAACCTGAGTCTCCTGCATTTCAGGCAGGCACATTTTACCATCTGAGCTACCAGGGAAGCCCAAAAGAGAGGAATATACATATACATATAGGTATAGATATATAGATACATAAATTGCATTGTTGGTCATGTAACAAATAGAAATGTAGTATATTTGACAATAATAGCATATAAGAGAAGTGGAAACAAAGCTGAACTGTAGTAATAAATTGATAACTTTGGTAACTTAAATTCACAGGAATAGTGAAAATAAAGAGAAGCTGACATCTCAAATAAAAAGGCTAATAAAATGCATTCTTAAATTCTTTAATTGCTTTACTTTCTTCTCTCAACTTCTTTAAAGACAAAAGAGAAACATGGTTAAAATATGAATAAAAATAATAGAGAAGAGTGTGTGTGGAGAAAATGAAGCTATATAGGTGTAAGTTTTCTATCCTTCACTGGAAATAGTTAATATGAATCCAAAGTAGATACTGATAATTTGAGGTGTATTGTAAGCCCTAGAAGAAGCATTAGAAACACAGCTCAAAAAATATAGTTAATAAAAAGGAATTAAATTATTACATTAGAAGATATTTCATTATACAAAAGAAGACAATAAAATAAGCACAGCAATAACAAAGTAGTCATGAGGCACAGAAAATAAAAAGAAAGGTGACATACACTTAAATTCAAACATATACATAACACCAAGTGTGAATGCATAAAACCATTCAACCAGAATACAGAGATTTTCATACTGGATAAAAGAAAAAGAACCAAATCTATTTGACTCAGTATTATTCATAATATCAAAAAGGGGGAAGGCTATAATTTGATAACTAGCTATACTCCAAAATGAATGAAACCTGAAAACATACAAAGTCGAAGAAGCCAGGTATGAAATACCAAGTATTGTATGATTCTATTTGTATGACTTGTTCAAAATGTGAAAATCTACAGACAGAAATCTAACTAGCAGTTTCCATGGGCAAGGGGTGAAGGAGAATATACAGTAACTATTAATGGGCATACATATCTTTGATATTTGGCAAAACTAATACAATTATGTAAAGTTTAAAAATAAAATTAAATTAAAAATGTTTTAAAATTTGATTCTGGTGATAGCTGTAGAAGTATGTGAATAAAATGAAACCCCTGAATATTTCAAATCAAATAGATTAGTTTTATACTATATTATATATGTCTCAAAACTTTTAAAAATTAAGAATTAACAAAGGGAACAAAAAAGGATGAAAACACAAAGAAAAACATCTGAAGAAAAGCATAGATAAGGTATGGAAAATTACAAGAAATGCAAGACTTCCATGATTCAGGGTTTGATGTCAATGAAGAAATAGCAGGTCAGGAAGCAACAGTTAGAACTGGACATGGAACAACAGACTGGTTCCAAATAGGAAAAGGAGTACATCAAGGCTGTATATTGTCACCTGCTTATTTAACTTATATGCAGAGCACATCATGAGAAACGCTGGGCTGGAAGAAACACAAGCTGGAATCAAGATTGCTGTGAGAAATATCAATAAGCTCAGATATGCAGATGACACCACCCTTATGGCAGAAAGTGAAGAGGAACTAAAGAGCCTCTTGATGAAAGTGAAAGAGGGGAGTGAAAAAGTTGGCTTAAAGCTCAACATTCAGAAAACTAAGATCATAGCATCCGGTCCCATCACTTCATGGCAAATAGATGGGGAAATAGTGGAAACAGTGAGAGACTATTTTTTGGGGCTCCAAAATCACTGCAGATGGTGACTGCAGCCATGAAATTAAAAGACGCTTACTCCTTGGAAGGAAAGTTATGACCAACCTAGATAGCATATTCAAAAGCAGAGACATGACTTTGCCAACAAAGGTCCGTCTAGTCAAGGCTATGGTTTTTCCAGTAGTCATGTACGGATGTGAGAGTTGGACTGTGAAGAAAGCTAAGCGCCAAAGAATTGATGCTTTTGAACTGTGGTGTTGGAGAAGACTCTTGAGATCCAACCAGTCAGTTCTAAAGGAAATCAGTCCTGAATATTCATTGGAAGTACTGATGTTGAAGCTGAAACTCCAATACTTTGGCCACCTGATGCAAAGAGCTGACTCATTTGAAAAGACCCTGATGATGGGAACAATTGAGGGCAGGAGGATCAGGGGACGACAGAGGATGAGATGGTTTGATGGCATCACTGATTAAATGGACATAAGTTTGGGTAGGCTCCGGGAGTTTGTGTTAGACAGGGAGGCCTGGCATGCTGCAGCTCATGGGGTCGCAAAGAGTCAGACACGACTGAGCGACTGAACTGAACTGAAGTAATAGGTAGTGATAGTCCTTGCAAACCATCTAAGGAGGCTGGACTTTATCCTATAATGGCTAGACAAATAATGATGGATTCAGAAGTGGAATATGGACAAATTTAAATTTTAAACCGACAACACTTCTTTTGACAATGTGGAAGAAACATTGAAGGAGTAACGTGTTGAAGTCAGGGAACTCTGCCACTGACTCTGCAAAGGTGAAGAAAGTCTGAACCAACACAAAGAATATTAATATGAAGAAAACATTTAGAAGGAAAATTTTACAATTACTCTTCCGTGTAGTTATAAATAAATGTGTAGTCATGTTGGAAACATCTCTCTGCTTATTCTTATAGGCTTCTGAGTTCCAATTAGTTAAGTAAGATCACCTGCTTCATTCCTTGTAGGTTTCCCTATTATGAAAACAGCAGGGAGGAGCATGGGAGGATGCATTTTGACATTCAGTTATACTGCTAATCTTTGGAACTGGCAAATAGGAGTCTATTCAGGGAAATGTGCTTCTTGCCAGTGGCATCTGGCAATTAAGGCTGAAATGTGGTTTCCAGCCTGCAAATAACTTAGGATTTCTTTGCAAGATTTAAAGAGAAGAATTGGTACTCACTGCTGTCTATTACAATATGCTCAAAATCAAAATTGCATAAATGTAGATATGAGCATATGATGTGCATTAATGGTGACTCTATCCACATTAATCTTCAATTAAATTCAGCAAAGCTAATAAGTGGTAAAGTTTAAACCCCTGAACTTGGAATACAAGGTACTCCAATACCTCACTTAGATACACCTTTCTGCTCTGACTCCTTGTCTCAGCTTTTTCCAGGTTATTGCTAGCTCCTTTTACTATTTGTCAATTTCAGATTTTTCATGCTCTCTGATTCCTCAGACCATGCAGCCAAGCCTCCACATCTTCCCTCCAAGAAACTTCTCCAATTTTATACCTGCATAACTACTTCTCTTCCCAAACTCAGGTGAAATGTCAACTTACCTTCAAAATGTTTCTTAAATGCTCCAACCACAATATCAACAACCATCCTCAAAAGTGATATGACATTTTCCAATTTTTCTTCTCTCTATATCAATTGTCATATATTTCCAATCTGTCTTTATACATGACATATGCTTACTTTATAAGTATGTGTATGTGAATATATAATCTTATATATGCATAATTTAATTGCAATTCATAAAACATAATGTTTGACTGCATGGGGTCCTGGAGTCAGAATGCTTTAATCTCTTAGAGACACACAATTACTTCATCTGAAATCTGTGGTTGATAATGAAGGAATGGCCTTAAAGCAGTGGTTCCCAAACTTGTCGGTTTATTGAAGGTAATTGGAAAGTGTAAAAATATACTTTGCCCCATTTCCAGACATTTTATTTAATTGGTATGGAGTCAAGCCCAGGGCTTTGGAATTTCTTAAAAATTTTTTTTCACATGATTCTAAGGGGCATGTAAGTTTGGAAACCACTGCCTTAAAGGAAAGATCATATATAGTCATGTAAGTATGTTAGTAGCATATTGGTCAGTATTTGACATTTAAAATAGTAATTGCTATTATTATTTGTGGAATTTTTGAATGAAAAACTATACCTTATTATTTTTTAGCCCATAGCATATAGGTGAAGCAATTAGTGCAGGAACAGCAGCATGCAATTTTTTTATTAGATAAATTAGAATAAATCAGTATTAGATGAATTCTTTTCACAAAAAAAGGAGTTTTTACCTCTATAAAGAAAGGTTGCAGACACACAGATAATTACAGTAAAACCCAGCACGGGACAGCTGAGCTCAGAGCACTACATTACAGTAGCATAGAAGAGAACTGGGCAAAAAACATTTTCCTTGATTGAAACAATATGTTAATGGAAGAAAAGATGAAGGAAGAAGAGGCGGGTAAGAAGAGGTAACATTTATAAGGCACTGAAGAAAGATATGAGCTCTCCCAATTTTACAGATGAAGAAATTAAGACCCAGAAGTTGAAGTTGCCTAAAATCACTGTAGTCAGTGGCAAATTTTTTGCATAGTCTAGTTTCAAAGTACCTAAGTGTTGCACTGCAGTGTAAGAGCAAGGAGTCATAGCATACCCCTAATCAAGAGAGTTGTATGTGGACTTCCCACGTAGAAACCCATGAATGAAGTGGTGTGTTTCTGCACTGCTCTGGGTATGCTTCTTACCATCATCGGTCAGTTCTCAGCTCAATCACCACGATGTTAAAAACAAATTATGGTGAAACTGAAACAACTGAATATCAATATAGAAGAAAAGGTCCTCCCAATTCACCAACTCATACTTTATGCAAAACTCAATGAAGTGGACCACAGACCTAAGTATAGGGCCGAAAAATATAAAATGTCTAAAAGAAAACACAAACCTTGCCCAAAGAGGCAACACTTTATGACCCTGGATTAAGCAAATATTTCTTAGATAGACAAAAAAAGTTTTAATATCAAAGGAACATTTATAACTGATTTAATAAAAAATAAGACATTTTTTTCCTTCTATGAAAGTCACAGCTAGGAAAATGAAAATTCAAGCCACAAAGTAGGAGGCATCACCTGCAAAATATACATCTGATACAGAACTTCTACGTAGGATAAATATATAATAACTATTAATATTCAGTTATTAGAAAACAATCCAATACACAAATAAAACACTTTTATAAAAAGAACAAAATATTTAAATAGACATTTCAAAGAAGATATATAAATGTAAAATAAGCATATGAAAATTATTCAATATCATTAACCTTAGAGAAGTGCAAATAATAAATTATTATGCTTGATGACGATACATGATTAGAAAAGGTCAAATTTAAAAGACTGACCAAACTAGTATTGGCAGGAAAGTAGAGTACATTGATACACTCTACTGCTAGGAACGCAACTATACATTCAATTTAGAAAACATTTGGCAGTTTCTCACAAAATTAAACATAGCAATATGACCTAACTATCTTACTTCAGAATTTACTCATGAACAGTGGAAATATGTGTGCACCAAAGACTCCTGTTTGAGAGTTCATAGCAGCATTATTCACAATAGTGCCAAACGGGAAACAACCAAAGTAATGATTAACTGGCAAATGGAGGGAAAAACAGTACCTCTCAATCTTCTCTCAGCCTTGCCTATGAGCAACATTAAAAGGGGGGGGGGCAAAAATTTTATATTTCTGTCTGTATATATTAAGAAAAAATAAACTAGAAAGGAAGATGAAGGCAGTTGCTGATTCACATACATTATCTATACGACCAACACTTCTACAGAGTAGTAATGATTTTGCCATTTTACAGCTGCAAAAACAGCTCAATGAGGTTATTCAACTCAAGAGTAGAAAGTCTGGATTCTACCTAAGTTAGTGTTAGAATCACAAAATCATGCTTATCAATATTATGATCAAAAGAATGATCCTGTTTTTTAAACAATAATAGATAATACTAACTGCACATTTAACATGTATCAGATACTATTGTATCATTAGATTCTCAAAATAAGTGTATTATATAGAAGCTATCATTAATCTCATTTTACAGGTGAGAAAAGAAAAAAGGACATATGTTTACTTATCTTGTTCAAATCCATACTGAAATTGACACAGAAGCCTGATTCCAGAGTCTCTGCTACTAACTGATGCATAATCCTATCTCTTATATGGGTTGGAGATGAAGATAGTAAGAACAGTTGTGAATAAAATACAGGCTTACTAAATGCCTAAAATAGGTAAGACAGATCCAAGTGCTCCCATTTTTCCTTAATACCCAGAATATTTTATTCTACTTCTCTTTTCATAGCCTAGTAGATAATTTTAAATGAGAAAAATTTTATACCCCATTAAGTAGCAATAGTTTCTATTTTCATTAAATTGCTTATTAAAAAGAAATATGAAAATATTAGATTGTAATGTGGGTTTTTATATTATTTTTGGTCTGCTGTCTGAGAATAATGCTTCTATATCATCAGTCTTCTTTCTTCTCTCCTTTAGTCTTATATCTACTTTGAAGTCAGAAGACATTTTTAAGTCATTAACCAGTTTAAAAAAAACCAAAAAACAAAAACAGAACCAGAACCTATAGGCCTGCTGATCAGTCAGAAGCACCTACTCAGTGTCAAGCTGCTGCTGGCATACACCTCACTGACTGGAAAGATAAGCCATGGCCCAGGCCCCATGGGAGGAGGAGAAGGAATCCGAGAGATCCGAGAGGGAAGCTGATATCCAAATACAAACCATCAGGAAATGGACCATTTTTCCCACTAACAAAGAGAAGCAACTATTCATAAAATTGTTGACACTTTCCTCTCAAAATTATTATTTTCTTTAAAAAAATTATTGGGTGTATTTGATTTACAATGTCTTAAGTTTCAAGTGAGAAGGCAACGGCACCCACTCCAGTACTCTTGCCTGGAAAATCCCATGGATGGAGGAGCCTGGTGGGCTGCAGTCCATGGGGTCGCTAAGAATCGGACATGACCGAGTGACTTCACTTTCACTTTTCACTTTCATGCATTGGAGAAGGAAATGGCAACCCACTCCAGTGTTCTTGCCTGGAGAATCCCAGAGACGGGGGAACCTGGTGGGCTGCCGTCTATGGGGTTGCACAGAGTCGGACACGACTGAAGCGACTTAGCAGCAGCAGTTTCAACTGTGCAGTTATACATATACCTTTAGAGTCTTCTCCCATAGAGCCCATTACATAGTATTGAGTAGAGTTCCCTGTGCTGTACTGTAAGCTCTTTTTCTATTTTGAAAGATTTATTTACTCATTTATTTGTGGCTGTGCTGGGTCTTCTTTGCTGTGCGCAGGCTTTCTCTAGCTGCAGCACACAGGAGCCACTCTTCTTTGCAGCTCACGGCTCCTTATTGAAGTGGCTTTTCTAGGGCATGCAGGCCTCAAGGGTTGTGGTGTATGGGCTTAGTTGCTCTGAAGCATGTGGGATCTTCTCGAACTAGGGATCAAATCTGTGTCCTCTGCACTGGCAGGCAGATTCCTAATCACTGGACCACAAGGGAAGCCCTACAGTAGGCTCTTATTAGTTGTCTATTTTATATACAGTAGTATATATATGTCAATTCCAGTCTCACAATTTATCCCTCCCCTCCCTTATCCCCTGGTAACCGTAGATTTGTTTTCTATATCGGTGATTCTACTTCTGCTTTGTAACTGAATTTGTTTGCATCCTTTTTTTAAGATTCCACATATAACTGATGTCCTGTGATATTGGTCTTCCTGTATCTGACTTACTTCACTCAGTACAACAATCAAAGTGGAGTTATTTTGTTCTTTTTATGGCTGAGTAATATTCCATTGTTTTTGAACTCAATGGGGTTGCAAAGAGTCAGACATGACTTTAGCAACTGAACAACAAGAGATTTTGATGATGGCCATTCTGACCATGGTGAGGAGATGCCTCATTGTAGTTTTGACTCGCATTTCTCTAATAATTAGTGATGTTGAGCATCTTTTAATGTGGTCAAAATTATTAATATGCCCGTTAATGCCCCTCATGACTTGGCATCATTTTGTCTTCTCAATCTCTTCTAGCTTCTTTCCACATTTACCATGTATTTCAAAAAAGTTCTACGATAACTTATTAAATAGTAATGTATGTTATGCTGTTTTCTCAAGAAAGATAGCATTCTTCATTTACTGAATCTTCTCTCCTTTCCTATTTCCTTCATTTCAAAATATTTACTGAGTAAATGTCAAGCGTAGACTTTGTTGCAATGCCCTCAAGATCGAACCCAATGTCACTCTTCCATGATGCTGGTCCTGATGTAGTAATTGACCTACTGATCTCTCTCATGCCCTATCTTCCAAGAGTGGTAGATAAGATTCTGTGTATTCTAATGACATAACTAGTTTTTGCTTTTGCATGGTTATAGACACTGCATGATAGTATTGTGCTGTTTGACAACTTTTTCTGTTTATAAATACGCACATGGCTTACTTATTTTTCATATTTAATGACAATATATTATGCCACTACACTGTTATACTTGCCAATCTTTCAGTGTGCTCCTGACTATGGATAAGTGCCTGTATCTGCATCTATGACTGAGGGATTTCCTCCACCCCATCCCCAACCACTAAAAGACATTCTGGCCATGCTCAGGGCCAGTGGGAAGTAATGAAGAATTATCACCACCTTGGAACAGGCCCCAGCCTGTGACTCTTGGGAATCAGCATGCCACAAGCGTATTATTCTAAAGTGTATGGTCTCATTTTCATATTTTTCCCATGGAGCTGTCTCACTCTCAGTTGTGGATGCCTTGATAATGGACCCTTTACTGACCTTCTTTCCTTCCCTAACTCACTTCCCTAGTCTCCTTCTGGTATCCCTTTCACCTCCCAAATAAACTAATTTTGCTTTGGGGGCGGGGGAAGCACTTACCATACTTCAGAAAAAAAAAAAAAAAAAAACCACTTACCATAATGTATTAAGACTAATTATAAACTAGCCTATCTCCTTTACTGAGGGAGTCCAGTCAGTTTTGTTTCTCTTATGTCTGCTACAAAATGTCAGCTATGATCAGTGTAAAGGAGGGCAGGGGGAGGAGGACAGATGTTGAATAACAAATGCAAATACCTGCTTTCCAAGGTTCATATACAAAAGAAACATTCGTAAGTTAACTGAAAAGTCTGAAAGGGAACTCAGATCATCTCATTTCAAACGCTCCTTCATTCTCTAACGCAATGTCTAAAGAATTTTTAAATTAAGAAAAAGAAAAGTAAAACCCTTTAACATCAGATTAATTAAATGCCCTAGGGCCTCATAGACCAATAGAGTCAGCACTGCCTAAGGTCCTGCTTGAAATGCAGAATTTCAAGCCCCATCCCAGGCCCACGGACTCAGAATATCCTTTTAACAAGACATATGGGTGGCCCCTGCATTATGTTAAAATTTATGAAATACCAACAGACCATTCTCATTCAGTAAAGCTGAGTATCATTATTAAAATAACCATAATTGAATAGGCAGTCTATAAGACTGTGTTTGATTACTACCAGACTCTTACAGATTAACATTAAAATCCAAGCAGTATGCAAATAAAAGGGCTCAGATAAGTGAAAACATCACATATAAGATCACAGTTATCCACAATGCAACTAAAATATGAGCAAATTCAACACATGAAGAAAGGGGGAGTGTTATAATAATGAGTTAACACAGTTTCTGCTCAACTTGAAACAAAAAGAAAAAGAGGACTAAATTCAGTATTATTATTTTAGATTTTATAGATTTTAATGAATAAATTATCAGTATATCAGCATATCAAATTTGTCCAAGATAAAAACCAAGCAAGAAACCAAATTATTTAAAGCAAAGGCTTCTTACATAACTAACTAATGAGATTAGAGTAGAGACAATCTCCATTTATTATTCCCATAAACAATACGTTAAAGGCAGTTTGAAAGAAGACGACTATCATCTTTCCCATCTCTGTTCCAAACAATGGTCAAGTGCAATTATATTAAGAAATTGCATCTAGTTCTTGGTCTCTACATCCCATTTTTTTAAAATAAAAAAACTTATGTAAAACTTTATTAGGAAAAAAATGTATCCCAACAATTTCATTTCTAAAAGGCTTTATCATTTAGTATTTCATTACTATATAAATACTTTAAAAATATGAGATCTCTCTAGAATGTTCTGAAGATCCTTTTGCCTTTGTATATATGTGTATGTGTCTGTGTTTGTATACACACACATTTGCCTAAAACGAAGAAAATGAACTAACTGTTCTTCTCCAGGCTTCCCAAACAACTCTATATCATAAAGTTTTATATATGCTGGGGACTACAAAGCATGAAGGTTTGAGTCGAAAAGTTATGACATAATTCTTGAATGCAACTAAGAACAATAGTTTCACTCTGAAAAAGTGATCTAGTATTATCTAAAAAAATATATTTCCCTCTGGAAATAAAAGACAAAAACAACTCATTGATAATGGAATGGTTATAAGATATTTTACAGAATTAACTTGATATACAATCTCATTTGATCCTATTAAATACCTCTGAAGTGTGTGTATTGATCTTATCCACAGTTTACTGACAGAATTGATACCCAACAAGGCTATGTGACTAATTAACCTTAATTTCCAGGTAAGAGAAAGATGCTTCCCTGATAGTTCAGTTGGTAAAGAATTCGCCTGCAATGCAGGAGACCCCAGTGTGAGGATAAGCTACCCACTCCAGTATTCTTGGGCTTCCCTTGTGGCTCAGCTGGTAAAGAATCTGCCTGCAACATGGGAGATCTGGCTTCGATCCCTGGGTTGGGAAGGTTCCCTGGAGAAAGGAAAGGCTACCCACTCCAGTATTCTGGCCTGCAGAATTCCATGGACTATATTCCATGGGTCGCAAAGAGTCGGACACAACTGAGCGACTTTCACTTTCAAGGGAAAGAAATAATAAAGAACACAGATCCCCTAACTGCAAGCACATACTATTTTTGTCACATCAAGCTACATTCACTAAGGAAGAAGAAATACACAAAATAAATATTCAGTAGATGATGCTTAGGGTTGACATAAGACTTTTTACACATAGATTGGTCAAAGTTGTAAACGAGTCTTAGCTGTGCTGTTTTCTCTTTCTCTTGTAGCCTGCAAAGCACTCTTAGGCCCCACAGTAAGTGTTTCTTAATTGTGCCAAGTTTTATCTAACTTGCTGCAAGAAGCACTGAATAAGCTAAAAGATTTCACCCCAAATATTACATAATTATAGAGTTTCTACACATATATAATATATCCCATATGGATTTTTCCAGCCTCAGGGATTCTTCATACTCTACTTCTAGAGGAGTGGAGTAGCAATGGTTGGGGCAGGATGGGAGGATATGCTAATCATGGTTTCACAAAAGAGAAGATTATTGGTGGTTGCTGGAGGCAGTGGATGGGAGGTGGATGAAATAGGTAAAGGGAGCCATATGGTACAAACTCCCAGAAAAATTGTGACTTTATTTTGTATTTTTAGGTTTATTGTGTATCGCTTTTATTTAAAAAGTAAATGTTATTCTATCTTATTAAAAAAATAGAACTTGAAAAAAAAAAAGTCATGGGGTTGCCATGCATAGCATGGTGACTATAGTTAGTAAGACTGAATTGGATATTTAAAAGTTTTTAAGAGAATAAATCTTCCTTAAAAGATCTTATCACACACACACTGCAATTATTTATGGTGATGGATATATACTAGACTTACTCTGCGGATCACTTTGTGGCATATACAAATATCAGATCACTATGTTGTACTCCTGAAACCAACACACTGTCATTTGTCAAGTATGCCTCAATAAGAAAAAAGGAAGAGATTACGTGATTGGGAAGAAAACTGAAAAATGTGTGCTAGTGACTGTAAATGGTGGCTTTGGCTTAAGGAGCATGAATTCTGAGCATTGAAATGAGTTTCATTGCCTACTCAAATAATGCACCCCACTTCACCTCCCCAGGTTATTTCATCACTAGCAGTAAACTGAGTTCTACTCTTGGTTAAGAAACCACAAATATTTTTCAGACTGAGAAACAATTACATCATATAATGAAATTCTCCTTCTGAAGGCGTCTTAGTGGTGAGGGCATGAAGAATAGAAAGGGCAATTAGAGACAAAGAATAAGGAAGAAACCACAAGAGGAGACTGTGGGGGAAAAATACATAACTTATTAGAATGAGCTTGGCATCTCTGTGGGAATCAGGTATATAAAGAAAATACACTTGAGTGTGAGAAGGGGATTCTTTGATAATCAGAATTCTGTAAGAAGGAAAACACCTGCTTTGGAATGTTGTGAACCCTAATCACTGGACATTTACAAGCAGAGTCAATGCCTTTAGGGACGTGTGTGTGTGCTCAGTCGTGTCTGACTCTTTGTGACCTCATGGACTACAGCCAACCAGACTCCTCTGTCCATGGAATTCTTCCAGGCAAGAATATTAAGAGTGGGTGGCCATTTCCTCCTCCAGGAGATCGTCCCAACCCAGGGATCGAACCCTTGTCTCCTCCATTGCAGGTGGATTCTTTACCACTGAGCCACCAGGGAATCATTATATTAGGGATAATAGCCAATACTGTGCAAGAACTGGAGTTCGGTGTGTTACAGGATCCTTCTAATGTGAAGGCTCTATATTGTTGAAAATTTATGTAACAAGTTAATCTGATATGTTTTTCAAATGGGGTTTGTTAAGTTAGAATGACAATAGTAGGGAAGAAGATACAGAAGACGACTCCCAGGATGCACTACTAACAGATTCTGCTCTTGCCTTCATAAGCAGCATATTCCTTTTCATAAACTATGAAGTTTATGGAGAATTTTCCTATTTAAAATTATTCTAAATTGTTTCTGTTGCAGCAGCTTTCCATTCAATTACCTTCAGAGGTAACTGTTTTCTTCTTTTTTATTATGCGTAGTTTAAGAAACATCCTAGTAACTGAGCAACAGCAGTGAAATGAAATGAAATGGAATGAAAAGTTAGGTTCACAAATATGCTTCTTAAATGTCTCCTGCCGAGACAAAGGAGAACATCTAAATGTCTTACCAAAAGAAGTACTCAAAGGAGAACAAAAATCTGCCCTTGTTTTCTAAAATTATGGTTGGCTTCACTGTTAAGATAAAGGATATAGAAAACAAGGCATTTAAAAACTGTATGATGCATGAAATTGCTGTGTGTTTTCTTCATTGTTCTTTTCATTTTATATTCAAAATAAAGAATTATGTTTAGCACAGAGATAGTATTGTAATTGCTTTCTATTTTAATTAGAGATGAAAAGCTATCTGGGGATGGCACATGTCCTTGAGCAGTACGCCTAATGCTCAAATTGACTCTATGAAAGGTTATAATTGCTAATCTATAATTTCAGAACTTAAGACAACTTCTGATCAGAAGTACAGGTTGAACTTTTAGACTACTCAGAAGAAACTGATGTCTCTCACTGAAAAAAAAAAAAATGTTTAAATGTACTTAAAATAGAAGCATTTATTTAGGACCTAAAGAAAGGAGTGCAGCAATTGCTGGCTGTTGTGCCTAGAACTGAAATAGCAGTCTCCCTGTCAAGTGCCACAGAAAAAGGTGATTTTTCCCAAAGGTCTCATGATGCCATTGTTCTATATATGATCCAAGCAGGTACCTGTGCCAAGTCAGCTGAACCTAGCAAAGACTGAGGGCCACTCACAGTGGGAGGATAGTTTGATAAACCCAGACATATATGGAAAATTATGGATAGAAGAAGAAGGGGTAGCAAAGGTCAGCAGTTCAAGGCTCATTCTAGTATCTTAGACCCAAGAAGAAATGTTCTAGGGCGGGTCTAAAGTTCATTGTACTCACTTAGATTTTTTGCAGAAAGATTCACACTTATGCCTTATTCCCTAAGTGGGCTTCCCTAGTGGCTCAGATGGTAAAGCATCCGTCTGCAATGCAGGAGACCTGGGTTTGATCCCTGGGTTGCAAAGATCCCCTGGAAAAGGAAATGGCAGCCTACTCCAGTATTCTTGCCTGGAAAATTCCATGGACCGCGGAGGCTGGTAGGTCCATGAGTTCGCAAAGAGTCAGACACGACTGAGGGACTTCACTTTCACTTATTCCCTAAATTCCTTAGCCTTTAGACCTTTTCTGTACAAAGACTTTGCAACGTGTAATGGTTGTCATTTGCTACAATGGTAGGGAAATAGTGAGCAAATACCGCAGAGTCTCTTTCTAGAAACTGGAGACTGGCTACATGCAAAATAGTTAGAGCTCATTCAGGGATGGCAGATAGATACCAACTGTGACTAACATTTAGGAGTTGCTTGGAATGAGAATGATGCCCAGACTAGATCTAAGCTCAATGGAAAAGAACCCCATGAATCATTAGCAAGGTAAAAGATAGGCAGGCACAGGGTATGCGGTGGGGACACACACAGAGATTCACTTTTTTAAAATGTATTTACAATACCTGGCTTAAGCCACTTAACGTGTTTTATTTTCCTATGTGATAGGCCATAACTTTTTATTCAAATTATGAATTAATGATAAAATGTGATTAAAGTGGTAAAATTTAAAAATATTATTTAAAGTTATAGAAATTTTATAAAAATAATTTCTAACAGAATCAACCTGGCAGTTATAGAACACACCTGAGTTTTCTAATAAGTGAACAAAGAAAGAAAACACAGAAACTTGGAATAAGCACAATATTCTCAATAACAGCCAGAGATGGCTCTGCTTATCACTGCCTAAACATGCTTAACGTGGTAGAAGGTGAGGGCCAGGATGTAGAGCAATGATTCCTAAACTGTTAACTTTTGGATATGTATAAATCATTTGATAATCTAATAAATTATATAAGCTCCTCTCCAAGAAAAGTGCCATATGCAAATCTATAAGAATTATGAAAAAATTCTGAGGAATCAATATCGTCCTGAAATTCATCCACTGACTTTAAATCCCTTTGAAGTGTGAAGGAATCTTGGTCAAATGGAAAAAACCCACTTTGCTCAGTGCCTGACAGATAATGCGTTCTCAACCAATAATTTTAGAGGACTGAATGAACATGAAGTCTGGAACTTAGACTGAAGTTCTGTAATCACAGTAAGTCACTTTATAAAGTTCTGCATTTGGCTTCTTTTAAAGTCCTGCACTTTTAGTGACTTTCAGTATTTGGAATATAATTTTTGGAGAAAAATTAAAGTTTAGTAGACTTAAATTTGATATGACTTCTGCTAAGAAACATGCATATATTTAAAACATTTAAACATGCATATATATTCCATTATCTGGTGAACAATAAGAAAATAAGTCAGGCTAGTTGGCTTTATGTTTTAAAGCATGGGGGAGGAGCAAGTCTGAAAAGTTGGGTTGATTTGGGCAAGGTCAATTAAATTTCTCCTTTTTTAACCACAGAACATACTTTTAAAACAATACTGTAGTTTTAAAAACTAGTAGAGTAGATAATACGAATATAGGGAGTTAGAAAAGAATCTGCTGTTTTAAGCAACTACCAATTCTAAACTGAAAACATCTTATTTTTGTAATAAAAATCATTATATTTTCAAGCAAATGCATTGAATATTAGTTTCTGACAGATTATTTTTATGTGGACAAGTTATATTTCCATCTATGCATATTTGCCTTTTTAATACTTTTTAAATTTAAAATATTTTTTAATTGGAGGGTAATTGCTTTACAATGTTGTGTTGGTTTCTGTCTTGCAATAAAGCAAACTGGTCATAATTATATATATATATATATACATATATATATATATATATATATATATATGTATCTCCGTCCTTTTGAGCCTCTCTACCCCACATACCACCCCTCCAGTTCACAGAGTGCCAGGCTAGGCTCCTTGCGTTATACAGCAACTTCCCACTATTTATTTATTTTATATATGTCTCTATATATATTTAAGATGCTTACTCTTTGGAAGGAAAGTTATGACCAACCTAGATCGCATATTCAAAAGCAGAGACATTACTTTGCCAACAAAGGTTCATCTAGTCAAGGCTATGGTTTTTCCTGTGGTCATGTATGGATGTGAGAGTTGGACTGTGAAGAAGGCTGAGCGCCAAAGAATTGATGCTTTTGAACTGTGGTGTTGGAGAAGACTCTTGAGAGTCCCTTGGACTGCAAGGAGATCCAACCAGTCCATTCTGAAGGAGATCAGCCCTGGGATTTCTTTGGAAGGAATGATGCTAAAGCTGAAACTCCAGTACTTTGGCCACCTCATGCGAAGAGTTGACTCATTGGAAAAGGCTCTGATGCTGGGAGGGATTGGGGGCAGGAGGAGAAGGGGACGACAGAGGATGAGATGGCTGGATGGCATCACTGACTCGATGGACGTGAGTCTGAGTGAACTCCGGGAGTTGGTGATGGACAGGGAGGCCTGGCGTGCTGTGATTCATGGGGTCACAAAGAGTCGGACACGACTGAGCGACTGATCTGATCTGATCTGATATATATATTTAGTTTATATATGTCAATGCTACTTTCTTAAATTTGTACCATCCTCTCTTTCCCCCACTGTGTCCACAAGTCTGTTTTCTATGTGCCCTTTTAATTTTTGAGTACAGTAGAAAATAGTTCTGAAAAGTATAATCTATAAATCCCCCCAAGAATCAAAGTAGAAATATAACTGTGAAAAATGTGACATAGTGGAGTCACAGGACTTAGATTAGAATAACACTCTGCCACTTACTAGTTCTATTATTTCAGACAAGTCTTTTACCTTCTCTTGGTCTTGTTTTTCTGATACATGATAAGGTGACAGTGTCACATACCCTGAGTGATCATAGACTTATTTTGAGGCATGAACGGATGGCATCACCAACTCAATGGACATGGGTTTGGGTGGACTCCAGGAGCTGGTGATGGACAGGGAGGCCTAGCGTGCTGCGGTTCATGGGGTCACAAAGAGTTGGACGTGACTGAGAGACTGAACTGAGGAAACATTAATGTAAATTGTTTTGAAATGACCCAAATAACAACAACAAAAAGTAAGTATTGATAAATGAAATTAAATGGATTACGTTTCAAAGTAAATGTTTAAATTGCCCAGCAATCATTTTTATGGCAAATTAAAACAGTAATTTTCATTTTATAATTTCTCAAGGTTTGTTACTGCTTTATTTTATGTATTACTTAATCACTGCCATGAACTGAACTGTCTCCCCTAAACTCATGTTGACAGCCTAACCCTCAATGTGACTGTACTTGAAGACTGGACCTATAAGGAGGTCATTAAGGTTAAATGAGGTCATATGGGTGGGACCCTGATATTGTAGAATTAGTGTCCTTGTAAGGAGAGACATCAGAGAGCTCGTTAGCTCTCCTCCATGTGAGGACACAGGTTTCTAACAGAAACCTGTCAGACTTATCCCAGACTTTCCAGCCTTTAGAAAGTGAGAAAATAAATTTTTGTTCTTAAGCCACTGGGTCCAAGTTACTATTTATGTCAGCCTCAGTAGACCAATATATTTACTTAAGTGTTAAGTCATTCAGTTGTGTGCAACTCTTTGCGAACCCACGGACTGTAGCCCACCAGGCTCCTCTGTCCATGGGATTCTCCAGGCAAGAATACTGGAGGGAGCAGTTATTCCCTTCTCCAGGAGATCTTCCCGATCCACGGATCCGACCTGAGTCTCTTGCATTGCAGGTGGATTCTTTACTGTCTGTGCCACCAGAAGCCTCTTTCATTTATTCTTGTTTCCTTAATGAGAATGCCCAGTTCTCTGGATATGTCCAAAAAAGCCTTAATTAAATACATTTTTTTTTTCTTAATACACTGATGGGATAGGGAACTATGGTTAACAATGGGGTATTGTATCATTCAGAACTGCTGAGAGTAGATCTAAATCACTCTCTTATACATACAGAAAAACAGTTAACTATGTGAGGTGAGGGTTGTTAGTTAATCTTGATAATCATCCCACACTGTATATGTGTATCAAATCATGTTGTATCCTTTAAATATATGTGATTATTTTTGTCAGCTACCCTCCATTCAAGTTAAAAATCCAAATCCAAAAATAATGTATATCAGGTATCAATAACATTACAATTTTTCAATAACTTTAGTGAATTACTTTATAGTTGGATACATGTTCAATAAAAACTATACCTCAAGTTAAAAATAAGAAAACATTTTTCATCAAAGCATGAATTAAAATTGTAATACACAATTTTTGTCATAATACACAGTTTTAAAACTTTTCATTTTGTGTTGGAGTATAGTCGATTAACAATGTTGTGTTAGTTTCAGGTATACATCAAAGTGATTCAGTTATATATATATACATGTATCTATTGTTTTTCAAATTCTTTTCCCATTTAGGTTGTTAAATAATATTGAACAGAGTTCCCTGTGCTATAACCAACAGAAGGTCCTTGTTGGTTATCCATTTGAAATATAGCAGCGTGTGCATGTCAGTTCCAAACTCCCCATCTCTTCCCTCCCTCCTCTTCCACCCTGTAACCTTAAGTGTGTTCTGTAAGTCTGTGAGTGTGTTTCTGTTTTGTAAATAAAAGATACCTTTATAAATTATGTAAAAAAGCAGAATGTATATAATGTACATATTATTATTATTAACAGATACATATATTAATCACAAAGCAGATATGCCTAATACAAAAGGAACTAAATAGTGATATAAAAATAATATAGAATATGAATACTAAGTTAGAAAAAGTGAAAAATAAAATAATTGTTAAATATTTTATAAACCCTATAGTACATATAGAAATTGAATATAAATTACACAGCACCTTTGGTTTGGGCTACTTAAAAAAAAATTCTTTCTTAATATTTATTTATTTAAATAAAAATTTCAAAATATTGAGTATGTTCCAAGTGATGGGTTTTAAGTGTTTGGGGCTTTTATTTGTTTGTTTGGCCTTATACATTTAGACATGTTTTGACATTTTTCTATAATGAGAAAATAATGCTATAGAAATTAAAAAAATAGATATATGTAAAAGTAAAACAGAATAGCACAATGGAGCATAGGTATTCCAGAGAATGTCAACTCCAAATTGAATTAAGGAGGATAAAAAGTACTCAAGTCCTGGGCAAATAATCTGCAGATCCTCACTTCTTTCCTTAATATAGAATGTTTACTGCTGCTGGCTGCCTTCCTCAGTCAAAAGTCAGCCCTCAAACATTAATAAGGACACTGAATTTATCAACCTGCCTTGCAACTGTCAGCACATTCCATTATTTTTAAGATAAAATTCATGTGCTTTAGTGGTAAGCACTGCTCCTTCACATATTATCTTCACTAAAAACCATCAAATCTATTCAAAATTGAATAGATGCTCAGGAAACTACTTCAGGGAAATAAAATATTCTACTACTTATCTCAAGATTCAGCAAGTTATTACCAAAAATATTTTGTGGACTCATTTGAATGAGTGCATGGATAGATTCTGGTCACAAAATTATAATGTTTCTACTATCTACTGCCCTGGCCTACATATTCATGTACATGTACATATGTAGGTATGTTTTCATTCATTCAATTAACATGTTTATACAATACCTAAAATGTGCACTGTTAATACAAAAGTTAGCAAATGAGATGATATAAATGTAAGCTGTCCCAAGATGAGTGAATGAGTACCTTACAGCAGAAATTGTCTGGGTGGTTCTCCATTAACAATTTAGGTTTCTTAAAAAAAAGCAGTTTTTCACAATAGAAGTTGAAAACACTTAAGTCTCACTTTTATACATAGATGCACACCCAAGTTTGGGGAGACTTCTTAAAAATGTACTTCCTTTATAAAAATTATGACACTTAAGAACAAATGTTTCCCCCACACCCTTTTCTTTGACTCTGTACACAGTGACATAGATCTTTAGACACTATCATTGTACAATGAGGAATTAAAGTTTAGAACAAGTCAGTTATCATGATATGAAAAAGTCTGAAATATAGACAAACAACTCCGGGTCCTTGCTAACATAGTTTAGCTACTAAATAAGCTAATTTAGCTAAAAAATTGCCATGCTTCTAGACCTCCTGCTATTGGATGTAATAAAAATCTAGAGATTAAATTGTTTGGGAAGGGAATATGGGATGACATTCTAATTTATGCAACTTCATGGTCTATTCATATGCAATCCACCTGATTTCATGTATAAGTGTTCTTCTCAAACTGACATAAAATAACACGGCTTACAAATAATGTCTCACATTTTCAACAAATCCTGATTTGGGTAATTTCTGAAAGTTGATAAATTACTAATCTATATTTGAAAAAAGTGAATTTGTTAGTCACTCAGTCATGCCTAACTCTTTGCAACCCTATGGACTATAACCTGCCAGGCTCCTCTGTCCATGGCATTCTCCAGGCAAGAATACTGGAGTGGGTAGCCATTCCCTTCTCCAGGGAGTCTCTCTGACCCAGGGACTGAGCCTGGGTCTCCTGCATTGTAGTCAATTCTTTACCATCTGAGTCACCAGGGAAGCCCAAAGAGCTGTCATACAACAAAGAAGTAAATCATGGAAAATTATTGGATCTTCCTATTCTTTTCTCCAAACTTTTCTAACTCTTCAATTTGAGAATTGATATTCAAAAAATTTAAAAAGCCTCATATGATCTTCTATCTTTACATAAATCTCCCAGCCTAATACCGCAAACTTACCAGCTCTAGGGAGCTTGGAATTTTTTTTATTATATTCCTAATCTTATTGTGTTGAGCAAATCAAACAACTAGACATTTCTTTGCAAATATAAACATGCACACACAGTTGTGTTTTTTCCCCCAATTTCAATTATTTGTTGTTGATGACTGCAAAAAGCTAAAGCTGAGCTGAATGTAACAGTCAAGATACCCTGAGCGCGAGTCTCAGTATGAAAGATTGATGGTACACAGGAAAACATTAATACCTTGGATTTTCCTCTTTTATCTATCATATACAATGAGCAGAGGGCTGAGAGTCAGAGAGCATTAATGAGAATTAATTCACATTTTCCTTGGTGTGCTAAAGAACATTTTGTTATAAAAGAGGTTAAAGGAATGACAGGAAGCATGTTTATGAATGACTGAATGGTAAAATATTCCCAGATTCATGACTTGCATGGAATAAGAATTTAATAAATATTGGTTCTCATCATAGGAACACCTTTGTATGACTCTAATCCAAAAGTAAATGTGTCAGAGAAAAGTGAGAAGTTATTTTTTACTGTTTTCAACAGAAAAACTAAAGAATTTTCCAAACATTAAATAACATGAAGAATTATCTCAAATTAAACCTGAAGATAGATTGGAATGATCACTGTAGTGGAAACATTTTTGAAAAACAGATATTACACACAAATTAATTTACATTTACTTATTAAACAAAGTATTATTCCTAGTACGAAAAGCCTAATATTCTATTATCTACTGCATTTGGGAATGCAGGTGTACCACAAGCACAAGTAAAGGCTCAGCTTCTCTGCTCAAGGGAGATAAAAGGAAGTATCTGTATTAGTTTCTTTTTGCTGCTATAACAAACTACTTTGATCTCAGTGACTTAAACAACACAACTTATTCTCTTAAGAGTTTGGAAAGTCAGAAGTTTGAAATGAATTTTACGAGCAACATCAGTGTTGAAAGGGCTGTTTATCCCAGAGGCTATGTGGGAAAATCCTTTGCATTGTCTTTCCTCCTCCAACTTCTCCAAAGGTTACATAATCCGTTTTTTTTTTTTTTTTTTTTTTTTACTTAAGCCATCCTGTATTACTCTTATTAAAAACGTGTGCAATATACTCAGTATACACCTAGATAACTTAGGATAATCTTCCCACCTCAAGATCCTTAACTTAATGACATCTGTAAAGTCTCTTTTGCCATAAAATATCACATTCACAGGTTCTAGGGATTAGCAATGGATATATTTTGGAGGCCATTAGTCAGTTAACCATAACCATAGTTTGTGATAGATGTCTACCTACAGTCTTGTAAAGGAAAGTATAAATAATGAAAATCAATCAACCATGATTAAATATAAAGATTATAATAAAGAGACTAATGCAGGGATCTCTGAAAGTCAAGAATGTAGGTCACCAGTGAACCTGATCTCTTGAAAAGTGTTCAATATATGCTCACTGTAATGTAAAAGCATTCTGAAAGGCAGTATTCCTCAATGTTGAATTACAGTAATTGAAGTTTACAAAGAGGCTTTAAACACCTTGAAATGAAGTCTGCCTTTGATTAAGAATGTACCCAGGAAACCATATCTGTATTTATCTCCATTAATTAAGTAGGCAATAAAATGAAAGCACCTTCAATTCAGTCAAATATAACTCTAATTCCTGTGAAAACCTGGAAATTAAATTTAAGCTAAATAGTATTATAGTTTAGGTATTGAACCAGCCAGCTGGAGGAAGTAGGGAGAAAGATGCTTACCTTAAATAATAAATCCTTCTTCCCATAACGAAGCTCCTTCAGCTGGGACTGAATTTTTTTTGACTGTAAGAACAAAAACATGAATTAGAGACTTAATTTCATTTACATTTTCAAATGTCA
Organism: Bos indicus; assembly: GCF_029378745.1. Classification (NCBI taxonomy): domain Eukaryota; kingdom Metazoa; phylum Chordata; class Mammalia; order Artiodactyla; family Bovidae; genus Bos; species Bos indicus. The sequence goes on from NC_091788.1 coordinate 20,541,516, forward strand.
AGATTAAAATTCCTTTAACTGCGCAAGAATGAACTTTGCAGCCAAACAAAAAAAGAGTTCAACTAGTCTAGAAGTGAAAGAGAAAAGCTTAATCTCTGCTTTGGGAGTCAGACATCCAGCTATTCTAGGCAGGAAGAAAAAACCGAAACCTGTTCAAAGAAGTGTACTGTTTAAAAGGTAATATTTAAAGAAAGTGGCTTATTGTTCCTCTCCTCAACCCTCCCCCGCAAAATTCACACACACACAGAATGAGTCATCTAGGCATACCCACTGAAAGATGAACTCCCAGGTTGGTATTTTCCCAATATGCTACTGGAGATCAGTGGGGAAATAACTCCAGAAAGAATGAAGAGACAGACCCAAAGCAAAAAACAACCACCTAGTTGTTGATGTGACTGGTGGTGGAAGTAAAAAATCTGATGCTTTAAGAACAATAATACATAGAAACCTGGAATGTTAGGTCCATGAATCAAGGTAAATTGGAAGTGGTCAAACAGGAGATGGCAAGAATGAACATCAATGTTTTCGGAAACAGTGAACTAAAATGGATAGGAATAGGTGAATTTAACTCAGATGACCATTATATCTAATACTGTGGGCAAGAATCCCTTAGAAGAAATGGAGTAGCTTTCATAGTCAACAAGAGAGTCCAAAATGCAGTTCTTGGATGCAATCTCAAAAATGACAGAAATCTCTGTTGGTTTCTAAGGCAAACCATTCAATAATACAGTAATACAAGTCTATGCCCCAATCAGTAACGCTGAAGAAGCTGAAGTTGAACAGTACTATGAAGACCTACAAGACCTTCTAGAACTAACACGCAAAAGATATCCTTTTCATTATAGGGGACTGGAAGTCAAGAAACACCTGGAGTAACAGGCAAATTTGGCCTTGGATTACAAAATGAAGCAGGGCAAAGGCAAACAGTTTTGCCAAGAAAACACACTGGTCATAACAAACATCCTCTTCCAAAAACACAAGAGAAGACTCTACACATGGACATCACAGATGGTCAATACTGATATCAGACTGATTATATTCTTTGCAGTCAAAGATGGAAGCACTACACAGTCAGCAAAAACAAGACGAGGAGCTGACTGTGGCTCAGATCATAAAGTCCTTATTGGCAAATTCAGACTTAAATTGAAGAAAGTAGGGAAAACCACTAGACCATTCAGGTATGGTCTAAATCAAACCCCTTATGATTATATAGTAAAACTGGGAAAACAGATTCAAGGGTTTAGATCTGATAGACAGAGTGCCTGAAGAACTATGGACGGAGGTATGTGACATTGTACAGGAGGCAGAGATAAACACCATCCCCAAGAAAAAGAAATGCAAAAGGCAAAATGGTTGTCTGAGGAGGCCTTACAATAGCTGTGAAAAGGAGAGAAGCAAAAAGCAAAGGAGAAAAGGAAAGATAAACTCATTTGAATGCAGAATTCCAAAGAAAAGCAAGGACAGATAAGAAAGCCTTCCTCAGGGATCAATGCAAAGAAATAGAGGAAAATAATAGAAGGGGAAAAACTAGCGATCTCTTCAGGAAAATTAGAGATACCAAGGGAACACTTCATGCAAAGATGGGCACAATAAGGGACAGAAATGGTATGGACCTAACAGAAGTAGAAGATATTAAGAAGAGGTGGAAAGAATACACAGAAGAACTATACAAAAAAGGTCTTCATAACCCAGGTAACTATGATGGTGTGATCACCCACATAGAGCCAGACATCCTGGAATGTGAAGTCAAGTGAGCCTTAGGGAAGCATCACTATGAAAAAAGCTAGTGAAGGTGATGGAATTCCAGTTGAGCTATTTCAAATCCTGAAAGATGATGCTGTAAAAGTGCTGCACTCAGTAATGCCTGCAAATTTGGAAAATTCAGCAGTGGCCACAGGACTGGAAAACATCAGTTTTCATTCCAATCCCAAAGAAAGGCAATGCAAAAGATTGTTCAAACTACCATACAATTGCACTCATCTCACACAGTATCAAAGCAATGCTCAAAATTCTCCAAGCCAGGCTTCAACATAACATGATACATAAATTTCCAGATGGTTAAGCTGGATTTAGAAAAGGCAGAGGAATCAGAGTTCAAATTGCCAACATCCGTTAGATCATCAAGAAAGCAAGAAAATTCCAGAAAAATATCTACTTCTGCTCTACTGACTACACCAAAGCCTTTGACTGTGTGGATCACAACAAACTGGAAAAGTCTTCAAGAGATGGGAATACCAGACCACCTGACCTGTCCCCTGAGAAATCTGTGTGCAGGTCAAGAAGTAACAGTTACAACTGAACATGAAACAATGGACTGATTCCAAATTGGGAAGGAGTACGTCAAGGCTATCTATTGTCACTCTGCTTATTTAACTTATATGCAGAGTACATCATGCAAAATGCCAGGCTGGATGAAGCACAAGCTGGAAGCAAGATTGCATGGAGAAATATCAATAACCTCAGATACACAGATGACACCAACCTTATGGCAGAAAGCGAAGAGGAACTAAAGAGACTCTTGATGAAAGTGAAAGAGGAGAGTGAAAAAGTTGGCTTAAAACTCAACACTCAGAAAACTAAGATCATGGCATCTGGCTCCATCACTTCATGGCAAATAGATAGGGAAACAGTGGCTGACTTTATTTTTGAGGCTCCAAAATCACTGCAGATTATGATTGCAGCCATGAAGTTAAAAGACACTTGCTCCTTGTAGGAAAAGTTATAACCAAACTAGACAGCATATTAAAAAGCAGAGACATTACTTTGCCAATAAAGGTCCCTCTAGTCAAAACTAATGTTTTTCCAGTAGTCATGTATGGATGTGAGAGTTGGACTATAAGGAAAGCTGAGCGCTGAAGAATTGATGCTTTTCAACTGTGGTGTTGGAGAAGACTTTTGAGATTCCCCTGGACTGCAAGGAGATCAAGCCAGTCAGTCCTAAAGGAAATCAGTCTTGAATATTCATTGGAAGGACTGATGCTGAAGCTGAAGCTCCAATACTCTGTCCACCTGATGGGAAGCACTGACTCACTGGAAAAGACCCTGATGCTGGGAAAGATTTAAGGTAGGAGGAAAAAGGGATGACAGAGGATGAGATGGTTGGATGTTATCACTGACTCAAGGGACATGAGTTTAAGCAAGCTCTGGGAGTTGGTGATGGACAGGGAAGCCTGGCATGCTGCAATCCATGGGGTCACAAAGAGTCATACATGACTGAGCGACTGAATTGAAATGAGGTATATCTATACATATACCTGCAGATATGTATTGCTCAGTTTCACTGCTTATTTTTAATTTTATAAATTGTTAAAGATTAAATAAACATGAGTTTCAGTTGACAGTCAAGTTTATATTTGGTTGTATATTGAATATAAAGGGGAGGTAGCAAGCAAGTGTTCCAAGAGGTGAGGGAAGTAGCTAGAATGCTAAGAAGTTAAGGTGAACAGTGTTTGTTAAGATAATAAACAGTGTTTATTAGGATAATGCTTTTTATGAGGACTATTACAAACAAAAAAGTGTTTGTAAGAAAGACATATCTCCCAGCAGACATGTTTGTCTACTGTTTGGAAGACATTCTGGTGAGCCACAGATGGCCGATTAAGCATTCCTATTTTTCCAGAGCCGTCCCAATTTCAAACATTCTAACATTAGGACCTCAATTATTTGTCTTTATCCATCTAAGATTATAGGTTCTGATTCTTCAGCAGGATTAAAAAGAATACATGGAAATAGATTATCACAGTTACATGAAATGATATTTGAAAAATAGGTTAGTGGGAATGCAAAATGCTATAGTCATTTGGGGAAACTGGTTGATAGTTTCTTATAAAATAAATTAGACAGAAATTCTTTGTAGGTATTCAAGCAAGAGAAATGATAATACATACATAAATGCTTAGTACTTTTATCCATAAGAGTCAAAAGCTGGAAATAACCCACATGTCCCTTAAGTGGTGAATAGTAAACAAATTATCATACGTACATGAAATGGAATGCTAAAAAAGAGTGAGCCATGTTTTAAAATTAAATATTTTAAATATTTAAAGAATAGCAAGAAGAGATAAGAAAGCCTTCTTCAGCGATCAATGCAAAGAAATAGAGGAAAACAACAGAATGGGAAAGACTAGAGATCTCTTTGAGAAAATCAGAGATACCAAAGGAACATTTCATGCAAAGATGGGCTCGATAAAGGACAGAAATGGTATGGACCTAACAGAAGCAGAAGATATTAAGAAGAGATGGCAAGAATACTCAGAAGAACTGTACAAAAAAGATCTTCACGACCCAGATAATCACGATGGTGTGATCACTGACCTAGAGCCAGACATCATGGAATGTGAAGTCAAGTGGGCCTTAGAAAGCATCACTATGAACAAAGCTAGTGGAGGTGATGGAATTCCAGTTGAGCTATTCCAAATCCTGAAAGATGATGCTGTGAAAGTGCTGCACTCAATATGCCAGCAAATTTGGAAAACTCAGAAGTGGCCACAGGACTGGAAAAGGAACACATGTATACCTGTGGCAGATTCACTTTGATACATGGCAAAACCAATACAATATTGTAAAGTTAAATAAAATAAAATTTTTAAAAAAAGGTCAGTTTTCATTCCAATCCCAAAGAAGGGCAATGCCAAAAAATGCTCCAACTACTGCACGATTGTACTCATCTCACACGCTAGTAAAATAATGCTTAAAATTCTCCAAGCCAGGCTTCAGCAATATGTGAACCGTGAACTTCCTGATGTTCAAGCTGGTTTTAGAAAAGGCAGAGGAACCAGAGATCAAATTGCCAACATCCGCTGGATCATGGAAAAAGCAAGAGAGTTCCAGAAAAACATCTATTTCTGCTTTATTGACTATGCCAAAGCCTTTGACTGTGTGGATCACAATAAACTGTGGAAAATTCTGAAAGAGATGGGAATACCAGACCACCTGATCTTCCTCTTGAGAAATTTGTATGCAGGTTCAGGAAGCAACAGTTAGAACTGGACATGGAACAACAGACTGGTTCCAAGTAGGAAAAGGAGTATATCAAGGCTGTATATTGTCACCCTGCTTATTTAACTTATATGCAGAGTACATCATGAGAAACGCTGGACTGGAAGAAACACAAGGTGGAATCAAGATTGCCGGGAGAAATATCAATAACTTCAGATATGCAGATGACACCACCCTTATGGCAGAAAGTGAAGAGGAACTAAAAAGCCTCTTAATGAAAGTGAAAGAGGAGAGTGAAAAAGTTGGCTTAAAGCTCAACATTCAGAAAACAAAGATCATGGCATCCGGTCCCATCACTTCATGGCAAATAGATGGGGAAACAGTGGAAACAGTGTCAGACTTTATTTTGGGGGGCTCCAAAATCACTGCAGATGGTGACTGCAGCCATGAAATTAAAAGACGCTTACTCCTTGGAAGGAAAGTTATGACCAACCTAGATAGCATATTCAAAAGCAGAGACATTACTTTGCCAACAAAGGTTCATCTAGTCAAGGCTATGGTTTTTCCTGTGGTCATGTATGGATGTGAGAGTTGGACTGTGAAGAAGGCTGAGCGCCAAAGAATTGATGCTTTTGAACTGTGGTGTTGGAGAAGACTCTTGAGAGTCCCTTGGACTGCAAGGAGATCCAACCAGTCCATTCTGAAGGAGATCAGCCCTGGGATTTCTTTGGAAGAAATGATGATAAAGCTGAAACTCCAGTACTTTGACCACCTCATGCGAAGAGTTGACTCATTGGAAAAGACTCTGATGCTGGGAGGGATTGGGGGCAAGAGGAGAAGGGGACAACAGAGGATAAGATGGCTGGATGGCATCACTGACTCGATGGACGTGAGTCTGAGTGAACTCCGGGAGTTGGTGATGGACAGGGAGGCCTGGCGTGCTGTGATTCATGGGGTCACAAAGAGTCGGACACGACTGAGCGACTGATCTGATCTGATGTTTTAAATAAAATCTGAAATATGTAACAATATGGGTGGATTTCTAAGGTCTTATACTATGTATTCACAAAAAAAGCTTTATTTTGTAAATTACCATATATATGATATCCTAGAAAAGACAAAAGACTAGGTTGTAAATCAGGTTACTAGTTGACATGGGCTGGGGGGGTTGATGGTAGAGATTATAAAATATCAAGTGGGAGGTTTAGTTGTTTTTGCTGTTTAGTCACTAAGTCTTGTCTGACTCTTTTATGACCCCATGGACTGTAGCCCGCCAGGCTTCTCTGCCCAAGGGATTTCCCAGGCAAGAATACTGGCTGCTGCTGCTAAGTCACTTCAGTCATATCTGACTCTGTGCAACCCCACAGATGGCAGTCCACCAGACTCCTCTGTCCATGGGATCTCCAGGCAAGAGCACTGGAGTGGGTTGCTATTTCCTTCTCCAGGGGATCTTCCCGACTCAGGGACTGAACTCATTGTATTGCAGGCAGGTTCTCTACCACTGAGCTATGAAGGAAGCCCTTAACTTGAATATTGGTCAAACCCTCAAAGTATATAGATAAATGGGATTAATTCTATGAAAACTATACCTCAATAAAATTCAATTTTTGTTTTAGCTCACCAAAACAGCTACATGTGAAATATTAAGTTGAACATTCTGTAACACCATATACAAAACTAAACCAAGAAGAATTAAAGACCTAAATGTAAGATCAAATACTGTAAAACTTTTGGAGGAAAATATGCAGGACATAATTCATTGCAATGTTTTTTGGATCTGTCTCCAAAAGAAAAGAAACAAAAGTAAAAATAAACAAATGGGACCTAATTAAACTGAAGAAGTTTTGCACAGCAAAAGAAACCATCCATGAAACTATAAGACGTGAAACGATGCTTAACGTTGCTAATTATCAAGAACATGCAAATCAAAACCATAAACAGATACCACCTCACATCTGTCAGAATGGCTATCATCAAAAAGTCTACAAGTAACAAATGTTGTTAAGGATGTGGAGAAAAAAGTACCCAAGTATACTGTTGCTGGTGCTTTAAGTTGGTGCTGCTGCTGCTACTGCTAAGTCGCTTCAGTCGTGTCCGACTCTGTGTGACCCCATAGACGGCAGCCCACCAGGCTCCCCTGTCCCTGGGATTCACCAGGCAAGAACACTGGAGTGGGTTTCCATTTCCTTCTCCAATGCATGAAAATGAAAAGTGAAAGTGAAGTCGCTCAGTCGTGTCCGACTCCTAGCAACCCCATGGACTGTAGCCCACCAGGCTCCTCCGTCCATGGGATTATCCAGGCAAGAGTACTGGAGTGGGTTACCACTGCCTCACTACAGAAAACAGTATGGGAGTTACTCAAATGAGTAAGAACACTAATTCAAAAAGATACATCTTCCTAAATGTTCATAGCAGCATTGCTTCAATAGCCAAGATATGGAAGCAACCTAAGTGTCCATCAAAGATGAATGGATAAAAAGGATATTGGTATAAATATATATAATGAAAGTCAGACAGAGAAAGACAAATACTCTATGTTACCTGTTATATGTGGAACCAAAAAAACATAAAACAAAATAAATCTAAAAAAAAAACCAAACAGACTCACAGGTATAGAGGACAAACCAGCGGTTCCCAACAGGGAAGGGGTGATGCGGAGGGGCAAGGCAGGTATATAGGATTAAGATATACATGCTATCATGTATAAAATAAATTAAGTATCAAGGATATATTGTATAGCACAAGCAAACATAGCCATTATTAAATAAAATATAAAATGCTGAATGCCTGTTATACACCTGAAACTAATAAAAATCAATTATACTTCAATAAAATAAGAGAATAGGATAAATCCAGTACACTTTCAGTTTAGATGCAGGATTTAATACAGTCTTCATTTCTTGACTATGTTTTTCAACTTAGGTTTAAAATTTAGTAATGAAATGGTTGTTAAATTTTAATGTACATAAGAATTACCGGAAGGGCTTCTTAAACCACAGATGAAGTCAGTGAAACTTTTCTATATGATACTGTAAGGGTGGATATATGTCATATATTTGTCAAAATCTATAGAATGTACACCACCAAGAATGAACCCTAAACTAAACTAGGGACTCTGGATGATAATCACGCATCAGTGTAGTTTCATTGATTATAAAAGATTTACCATTCTGGTGGAGGATGTTGATAATGGTGGAGGTTATGTGTGGGGGCAGGAGTATATGGGAACTCTGAACTTTCTGCTCAATTATGCTATGAACCTAAAATGTCTCTAAAAAATAAAGCCTATTTAAAAAACAAAAAATAAAAGTAGCTGGTCATAGTGCCCAATAAATTACATGATCCTCATGGAATTACTATATCCTAGTAAACAGTGCTGATATGAAAATCATCTTTAATAAGTAAATCCCACTTATATTTTTGAAATATTGTGCTTTTCTAAGCATTCGCTGAATGCTTATGAGTCTCTCAGTTATCAAACTGCAACTGTTATTCAGTTTACTTTTATATTCAGAGTGTTTCCAACCATGCAAAGTATTTTAGCTGGCAAAATGGGGGACTGTGTTATGATGGTGTTATAATTACTAACTCATCATTTAATGGGGGAGCATCATTAGAGTAGAATCTTGAAAATGTTGTAAATGGCACACCCTTGAAAGGTTCAAATATTAGAAACAATTTTTCACAGACATTCCTTTCAGGAGCCAACTGAATTGATCTGCTGAATTAAGAAAATGAAACCTCTAGGAATTCATAAATAAGAATACAGAAATAATACGTCCTCTAAGAAGCTAAGATGAAGACAATATGTGAGTCTTTCTTGAACTAAGGGGCTAAAAACTATAGGTAGACCCAGGTCGTCATTGTTGGTTTTCATTCTTCTGTTTGTTTCTAAACACCACACACCCCTTCTCCTAGGGCCACCTCTTTTACATGTACGTGGGTGCTGTGTGAACTCTGGGAACATGTAAATTGTCACAGAATATAGCTTCAATTCAGATGGTCCTTATTCAAAACAGCTCCACTTGCTTACCCTCTTAAAGGTAATATTCAAAAACTGTACACTAGGTATGCCATATGTCTAGAAACTTAGCAAATATAAACAATATGAGAGTCTATTGATATCCAAATAGAAAAATACAGTGGAGAAAATAAAATACACAGGCTCATATCTATATGCCATTCAGTTTTATTTCTCATTTATGGGGCATCAACCTTTCAATTTCAATGTATTTAACAGCTCTATTCATTTCATATATAATATTATTGTAAAGACATTATAAGTGGATAATCATATTGCATGCTAGACTCTCAATAGTGACTTATACATGTCCACCAAGGAGTATTCTCACCTTATTTAATTAAAAAATCCCAAATTCTGCATGAGCACACGAACACCAACCTAATGGCCTTTTCCAGGTTCCTACAAGTTAGCACATGAACACCAACCTAATGGCCTTTTCCAGGTTCCTACAAGTTAGCTAGGCTTGTGACCTAGTTCTGGCAAATAGGATACAAGGACATATGTGCCATTACTTTCTAGATAGACTCCTAAAGATCAATGTTTATGAGTCACAAGGTAATATTTCCTGTTCCTTCTGCTAGAAGGTGATAATATCAGGAAACAGCTTTTGGAATTAAGAGGTGGCTCCATATTTAGGAGACGGTAGAAGTTGTTCACCAGCTCTGTGCCTTGCTTCTAATCTGCTATGGGGAAAGGGATAAACTTGTGTTAGACTGTTTTTCTTCTGCCTAAACCTGTCTCTTTCCCTCTTCCTTTCACAAGTATTTGGTTTTCACTGAAGACTAACATGCCTGGGCCTTATCATTCACAGGCTTTTCCATTATTATTATTTTATATTTTTGCACAACTAGTCTTTTTGTATGCTCCTTTGAGGCTCCAACTTAACACATTAAGTGCAGTCTCCTCTCCTTGAAGTATCACTCTACTATGACACTATTTCTACTCTCTCTTTACTGTCACTAAGGATTACTGACTGTGAGCTATATTTCTACATTACATATTTCATTTGGAAGAACAGGAAATGAAAAAATGGATTGTAATTAAAACTGAATTAAACAGAATGACGTTTCCCCACACTTAGGGGGCAATATTGTATGAGACAGTATTTTTGTCCATCTAATAGAACCAGTGAATTTATTTGTTTCTTTCATTTTATGTTCAGTCCTAGAATCCTCATTTTGCCACTCTAGTCTCCAACAGGTACAGACATCACATTGTTGATGTTGTTGTTTAGTCCTAAGTCATGTCCACTCTTTGTGACCCCATGGACAGTAGACTGCCAGGTTCCACTGTCCGTGGCATTCCCCAGGCAAGAACAATGGAGTGGGTTGTCATTCCCTTCTCCAGGGGATCTTTTAGATCCAGGGATTGAACCTGCCTCTCATGCACTGGCAGGAGGATTCTCTATCACCACATAGAGGGTACCAGAAGTGAAAACTGAAAAATGGACTTGCAGGTGTTTGCTAGTAAGGAACTCTTAATAATCCAGTTAAAGAAGGAATCCAGAATATCATTTAGGAAAGTAACACTTCAGTGGCTTAACATTTTTTCTATTTGGTGATGAAATGTTAAAACATCCAAAATACCTAAAAGTTTGAAATGTGTTTTTATTTTCTTATTCCAATGTTTGCAGTTATTTTTAAGGGAACAGAGTCACCAGATGTCTTGGGTTAAAAACAACATCTGGCACTAATACTGTTTCTATTCACTTGAAGCTTTAAGAAAGGAAAACATACTCACCTCTTCTGCATGTAGGCCACATAGCTTGTTTCCAAACAACAGTTTGTGTTTCAAGCTTTTATTCTGAGGAAAGAAACATACTTTTAAGAAGTTATAAAATATTAACAATTTATTTAAATTATGTCAGCAGTGCTTCTGGTTTGTTCACAGATAAGTCCTTCATGATATGAGATGTAGCTGATTTTCATAAATTGAGTAGAATCTGTACTATAAAAGATTGTTTTTTTATTCAACAAAAATTGATGGATTTGATGTATTGGCATTAACACAGTTATTAGAAAATATGGAACTTTCTTTGGTCTTACATTTAAATCTGTTTATTGTTATTTATCTATGCTGTTTTCTAAAATAATTTTGGTTTCAAATTTGTAGTTGATACTAGTTTCTGAAAGCTCCCTCTAAACAGCAAGCATTTACTTCTACCATCAGCTGGATGCGCATCAACTTGGAGTCTAGTTTAATAGAGTCACGGATGCACTAGGGTCTAAATTTCCTTTAAACAATATGGTTTTAGAGTTCTCCTGTTTCTGACACCTGTACATTGCATGCAAAGGGCATTTTGATGCTCAGAAACCATTTCTTCTTCCAGGCCTCATAAGAGTACTCTGTCTGCTGGACTTGACCTAGAGTCATAGACAAATGTTTGTTACTTCAGAAATGGAGGCACAGTGTTAGCCATCTGAATCTAAACCCTTAGAATGTGTCAGCTACATCTCCCTCGTGACACTCGGGCTTTTCTTTGTCCCATAACTGAGTACCTTCTCTTCTTTTAGACAGGAAGGATAAAAGAGAGCAGAAAACTCTGTAAAAACTCACAGGATTTAGACTTTATACTGTTTCTACAGTAGCAAACAATGTAATGGAAAGTATATCTCATACATAACTACTCTAAAGAGAGTCAGTTTGATGAGCATCATAAGGAAATTGAACTAAATTTATGCAGTGTGAATGAATAACTCAATGAACGAATACATCAAATTTAAGACTTCTTCACACACAATTCCCACCTGATTACGAACATAATTTCCTATTTTATTTTCCTGTCATGCAGAGTGGTTATAGCTCCCTCAGTTGGAAAGAATCCTTTGTCTAACTTTTCCTCTTCAAGTATGAGTTGAAACTCTAAAAAACTTATTTCAAATTTAAATACCATGAATTTTTTTATACAAGTGAGGAATTATCTTGATTCATTTAGTAATGGGGTTTTTTTTTTTTTTTTTTTTGCAAATATCTGTACTCATCATACAGCAAAACACAGATTAAGGTTTTTGTTTTTTTATTTTTTTTTAATTTTATTTTATTTTTAAACTTTACAGTATTGTATTAGTTTTGCCAAATATCGAAATGAATCCGCCACAAGTATACCCGCATTCCCCATCCTGAACCCTCCTCCCTCCTCCCTCCCCTACCCTCCCTCTGGGTCGTCCCAGTGCACCAGCCCCAAGCATCCAGTACCGTGCATCGAACCTGGACTGGCAACTCGTTTCATACATGATATTATACATGTTTCAATGCTATTCTCCCAAATATCCCCACCCTCTCCCTCTCCCACAGAGTCCATAAGACTGATCTATACATCGGTGTCTCTTTTGCTGTCTTGTACACAGGGTTATTGTTACCATCTTTCTAAATTCCATATATATGCGTTAGTATACTGTATTGGTGTTTTTCCTTCTGGCTTACTTCACTCTGTATAATAGGCTCCAGTTTCATCCACCTCATTAGAACTGATTCAAATGTATTCTTTTTAATGGCTGAGTCATACTCCATTGTGTATATGTACCACCGCTTTCTTATCCATTCATCTGCTGATGGGCATCTAGGTTGCTTCCATGTCCTGGCTATTACAGTGCTGCAATGAACATTGGAGTACACGTGTCTCTTTCCCTTCTGGTTTCCTCAGTGTGTATGCCCAGCAGTGGGATTGCTGGATCATAATGCAGTTCTATTTCCAGTTTTTTAAGGAATCTCCACACTGTTCTCCATAGTGGCTGTACTAGTTTGCATTCCCACCAACAGTGTAAGAGAGTTCCCTTTTTTCCACACCCTCTCCAGCATTTATTGCTTGTAGACTTTTGGATCACAGCCATTCTGACTGGCGTGAAATGGTACCTCATAGTGGTTTTGATTTGCATTTCTCTGATAATGAGTGATGTTGAGCATCTTTTCATGTGTTTGTTAGCCATCTGTATGTCTTCTTTGGAGAAATGTCTATTTAGTTCCTTGGCCCATTTTTTGATTGGGTCATTTATTTTTCTGGAGTTGAGCTGTAGGAGTTGCTTGTATATTTTTGAGATTAGTTGTTTGTCCGTTGCTTCATTTGCTATTATTTTCTCCCATTCTGAAGGCTGCCTTTTCACCTTGCTAATACTTTCCTTTGTTGTGCAGAAGCTTTTAAGTTTAATTAGGTCCCATTTGTTTATTTTTGCTTTTATTTCCAATATTCTGGGAGGTGGGTCATAGAAGATCCTGCTGTGATGTATGTCGGAGAGTGTTTTGCCTATGTTCTCCTCTAGGAGTTTTATAGTTTCTGGTCTTACGTTTAAATCTTTAATCCATTTTGAGTTTATTTTTGTGTAAGGTGTTAGAAAGTGTTCTAGTTTCATTCTTTTACAAGTGGTTGACCAGTTTTCCCAGCACCACTTGTTAAAGAGATTGTCTTTAATCCATCGTATATTCTTGCCTCCTTTGTCAAAGATAAGGTGTCCATATGTGCGTGGATTTATCGCTGGGCTTTCTGTTTTGTTCCATTGATCTATATTTCTGTCTGTGTGCCAATACCATAACTGTCTTGATAACTGTGGCTTTGTAATAGAGCCTGAAGTCAGGTAGGTTGATTCCTCCAGTTCCATTCTTCTTTCTCAAGATAGCTTTGGCTATTCGAGGTTTTTTGTATTTCCATACAAATTGTGAAATTATTTGTTCTAGCTCTGTGAAGAATACCGTTGGTAGCTTGATAGGGATTGCATTGAATCTATAAATTGCTTTGGGTAGTATACTCATTTTCACTATATTGATTCTTCCAATCCATGAACATGGTATATTTCTCCATCTATTAGTGTCCTCTTTGATTTCTTTCACCAGTGTTTTATAGTTTTCTATATATAAGTCTTTAGTTTCTTTAGGTAGATATATTCCTAAGTATTTTATTCTTTCCGTTGCAATGGTGAATGGAATTGTTTCCTTAATTTCTCTGTTTTCTCATTATTAGTGTATAGGAATGCAAGGGATTTCTGTGTATTGATTTTATATCCTGCAACTTTACTATAATCATTGATTAGTTCTAGTAATTTTCTGGTGGAGTCTTTAGGGTTTTCTATGTAAAGGATCATGTCATCTGCAAACAGTGAGAGTTTTACTTCTTCTTTTCCAATTTGGATTCCTTTTATTTCTTTTTCTGCTCTGATTGCTATGGCCAGAACTTCCAAAACTATGTTGAATAGTAATGGTGAAAGTGGGCACCCTTGTCTTGTTCCTGACTTTAGAGGAAATGCTTTCAATTTTTCACCATTGAGGATAATGTTTGCTGTGGGTTTGTCATATATAGCTTTTATTATGTTGAGGTATGTTCCTTCTATTCCTGCTTTCTGGAGAGTTATTATCATACATGGATGTTGAATTTTGTCAAAGGTTTTCTCTGCATCTATTGAGATAATCATATGGTTTTTGTTTTTCAATTTGTTAATGTGGTGTATAACATTGATTGATTTGTGGATATTGAAGAATCCTTGCATCCCTGGGATAAAGCCCACTTGGTCATGGCGTACGATCTTTTTAATGTGTTGTTGGATTCTGATTGCTAGAATTTTGTTAAGGATTTTTGCATCTATGTTCATCAGTGATATTGGCCTGTAGTTTTCTTTTTCTGTGGGATCTTTGTCAGGTTTTGGTATTAGGGTGATGGTGGCCTCATAGAATGAGTTTGGAAGCTTACCTTCCTCTGCAATTTTCTGGAAGAGTTTGAGCAGGATAGGTGTTAGCTCTTCTCTAAATTTTTGGTAGAATTCAGCTGTGAAGCCGTCTGGACCTGGGCTTTTGTTTGCTGGAAGATTTTTGATTACAGTTTCAATTTCCGTGCTTGTGATGGGTCTGTTAAGACTTTCTATTTCTTCCTGGTTCAGTTTTGGAAAGTTGTACTTTTCTAAGAATTTGTCCATTTCTTCCACCTTGGCCATTTTATTGGCATATAATTGTTGATAGTAGTCTCTTATGATCCTTTGTATTTCTGTGTTGTCTGTTGTGATCTCTCCATTTTCATTTCTAATTTTGTTGATTTGATTTTTCTCCCTTTGTTTCTTGATGAGTCTGGCTAATGGTTTATCAATTTTATTTATCCTTTCAAAGAACCAGCTTTTGGCTTTCTTGATTTTTGCTATGGTCTCTTTTGTTTCTTTTGCATTTATTTCTGCCCTAATTTTTTAAGATTTCTTTCTTTCTACTAACCCTGGGGTTCTTCATTTCTTCCTTTTCTAGTTGCTTTAGGTGTAGGGTTAGGTTATTTGACTTTTTTCTTGTTTCTTTAGGTATGCCTGTATTGCTATGAACTTTCCCCTTAGGACTGCTTTTAAAGTGTCCCACAGGTTTTGGGTTGTTGTGTTTTCATTTTCATTAGTTTCTATGCAAATTTTGATTTCTTTTTTGATTTCTTCTGTGATTTGTTGGTTATTCAGCAGGGTGTTGTTCATCCTCCATATGTTGGAATTTTTAATAGTTTTTCTCCTGTAATTGAGATCTAATCTTACTGCATTGTTGTCAGAAAAGATGCTTGGAATGATTTCTATTTTTTTGAATTTACCAACGCTAGATTTATGGCCCAGGATGTGATCTATCCTGGAGAAGGTTCCATGTGCGCTTGAGAAAAAGGTGAAATTCACTGTTTTGGGATGAAATGTCCTATAGATATCAATTAGGTCTAACTGGTTTATTATATCGTTTAGTGTTTGTGTTTCCTTGTTAATTTTCTGTTTAGTTGATCTATCCATAGGTGTGAGTGGGGTATTAAAGTCTCCCACTATTATTGTGTTATTGTTAATTTCTCCTTTCATACTTGTTAGCATTTGTCTTACATATTGCGGCGCTCCCGTGTTGGGTGCATATATATTTATAATTGTTATATCTTCTTCTTGGATTGATCCTTTGATCATTAGGTAGTGACCATCTTTGTCTCTTTTCACAGCCTTTGTTTTAAAGTCTATTTTATCTGATATGAGTATTGCTACTCCTGCTTTCTTTTGGTCCCTATTTGCATGGAAAATCTTTTTCCAGCCCTTCACTATCAGTCTGTATGTGTCCCCTGTTTTGAGGTGGGTCTCTTGTAGACAACATATGTAGGGGTCTTGTTTTTGTATCCATTCAGTCAGTCTTTGTCTTTTGGTTGGGGCATTCAACCCATTTACATTTAAGGTCATTACTGATAAGTATGATCCCGTTGCCATTTACTTTATTGTTTGGGGTTCGAGTTTATACACTGTTTTTGTGTTTCCTGTCTAGAGAATATCCTTTAGTATTTGTTGGAGAGCTGGTTTGGTGGTGCTGAATTCTCTCAGCTTTTGCTTGTCTGAGAAGCTTTTGATTTCTCCTTCATATTTGAATGAGATCCTTGCTGGGTACAATAATCTGGGCTGTAGGTTATTTTCTTTCATCACTTTAAGTATGTCTTGCCATTCCCTCCTGGCTTCAAGAGTTTCTATTGAAAGATCAGCTGTTATCCTTATGGGAATTCCCTTGTGTGTTATTTGTTGTTTTTCCCTTGCTGCTTTTAATATTTGTTCTTTGTATTTGATCTTTGTTAATTTGATTAATATGTGTCTTGGGGTGTTTCGCCTTGGGTTTATCCTGTTTGGGACTCTCTGGGTTTCTTGGACTTGGGTGATTATTTCCTTCCCCATTTTAGGGAAGTTTTCAACTATTATCTCCTCAAATATTTTCTCATGGTCTTTCTTTTTGTCTTCTTCTTCTGGGATCCCTATGATTTGAATGTTGTAGCATTTAATATTGTCCTGGAGGTCTCTGAGATTGTCCTCATTTCTTTTAATTCGTTTTTCTTTTATCCTCTCTGATTCATTTATTTCTACCATTTTATCTTCTAATTCACTAATCCTATCTTCTGCCTCTGTTATTCTACTATTTGTTGCCTCTAGAGTGTTTTTAATTTCATTTATTGCATTATTCATTTTATATTGACTCTCTTTTATTTCTTCTAGGTCCTTGTTAAACCTTTCTTGCATCTTCTCAATCTTTGTCTCCAAGCTATTTATCTGTGATTCCATTTTTATTTCAAGATTTTGGATCAATTTCACTATCATTATTTGGAATTCTTTATCAGGTAGATTCCCTATCTCTTCCTCTTTTGTTTGGTTTGGTGGGCTTTTAACCTGTTCCTTTATCTGCTGGGTATTCCTCTGTCTCTTCATCTTGTTTAAATCACTGAGTTTGGGATGTCCTTTCTATATTCTGGCAGTTTGTGGAGTTATCTTTATTGTGGCGTTTCCTTGCTCTGTGTGGGTTTGTACAGGTGGCTCGTCAAGGTTTCTTGGTTAGGGAAGCTTGTATCGGTGTTCTGGTGAGTGGAGCTGTATTTCTTCTCTTTGTTCAGTCGCACTGAGGGGAGGTAGGGAGGGATGCTGCAAACAAATAACACTGGCGTGTGCTCGCAGTGCCTCAGCCACACTGGGTCTGCCCCCAGTTCACGGCACGTGTAGCCTCTCTGCCCACGCTGCTCAGGCTCTAGGTTGCTCTGCCGCGAACCATCCGCGGCCCACCCTGGGCTGCCTGTACTTCCCAGGTCCAAGCCTCTCAGGTTCAGGCACTCCAGTAGTCCTCAGAGGTGCAGACTCTCAGTTGGGCCTGCTTTTTGTGCCCTTCCCAGATCCGAGCAGCTCAGGTGATGAGGTGTTTTGCGCGCGCGCGATTGCTGCAACTTATCGCCTCCCCGCCGCTCGGTTATCTAGTTGTGCACCGGCACACCTTCTCAGGCAGATGTTGACCGTCCAGACCCCCAAGAAGTTTTAGTTAGCAAAGAAGCCTGCTTACAGTTTTATAGATAATGTCTCTCTGGGGCTGCGATTGTCCCCTTCCGGCTCTGGCTGCCTATCACCGGAGGGGGATGGTCTGCTGCCGGCTATCTCTGTTCAGTCCTTTATTCCATGCAGTGGCCTGGCGGTGTCATAGGTTAGGGCTGGCTTTTCGCGTGGTAGATATCCCACAGTCTGGTTTGCTAGCCCAAATTACTTCGCTCAGATAGTGCTCGGGGTATTCAGGCCAGATTCTTGCGATGCAGCCCGCGCCGCGCCTCCCTGCCCAGCCCCCGCTTGCTAATGGCGTATGCAGGCGTCTGCGCTGCTTCTCCGCTGGGGGAGTTACCGTAGGGCTCACAATGTGCGGGTTTTAATTATTTATTTTTCCTCCCTGTTATGCTGCCCTCTGTGCTTCCAAGGCTCGGCACAGATTCGGCAGTGAGAAGGTTTCCTGGTGTTTGGAAACTTCTCTCTTTTTAAGACTCCCTTCCCAGGACGGAACTCCGTCCCTCCCTCTTTTGTCCCTTTTTTTGTCTTTTATATCTTTCCCTACCTCCTTTCGAAGACTTGGGTTGCTTTTCTGGGTGCCTGATGTCCTCTGCCGGCTTTCAGAAGTTGTTTTGTGGAATTTACTCAGCATTTAAATGTTCTTTTGATGAATTTGTGGGGGAGAAAGTGTTCTCCCCGTCCTACTCCTCCGCCATCTTAGCTCCTCCCCCCAGATTAAGGTTTTTAAAGTCTTTAATGTATGGTATTCCTGTATCTAAAAGCTCAGAAACTACAGTAAAGAGACACATACTTATTTTTTAACTCCACAGTATTGCTCAGTTTGTAGGTTAAAAATTACCCTTGTTTTCCTACGGTACATGTCTATTTATGATATTTTTGACACAGGGGATGTTAAATTTTTTTATTAAATTGTCTCTTTTTTGATTTCTCTCAGTTTTTAAATATTAGGTATATATCTTCAGTATCTCTAGAGATTTGTTGTTCACTTAGATTTTCATCATTCTAAGGCTAGAGGTCTTTAGTGGAAACACTGGTAAAATTCAATGTTAATTTTCTGGTTCAATAATTATAGTATCACTGTAGGTTGTTATATTAGAGGTTTTGGGGAAAGGTACATGAGAACATTCTATATTAATTGGCTACTTGATGTTTGTAATGTCTTTTTGGATCTGATATTTCTAACCTGCTTTAGCACAAGCAGCAATAACAAATGGGACGGCCTCAAACTAAATAACTTCTGTACAGCAAAAGAAACCATCAACAAAGTAAAAATAAAACCTATGAAATGGCAAAAAAAAAAAAAAAAAAAAGGGTACAAATAATGTATCTGATGAGTTAATATTCAAAATATGTAAAGAACTCGTACAATGCAACAGCAAACAACCAAATAGTCTAATTTGGAAAAACTGGACAAAGGACATAAATTGACACTTCTCCAAGAAGATATACAAAAAGCCAACAGGTATATGAGATTATCCTTAACATCACTAGTCGTTAGGGAAAAGCAGATTGAAACAATAGAGTATTGTTTCATGCTTGTTGAAATGGCCATCATCAAAAGACAAGAGATAACAAATGCTGGCAGAAATGCAAAGAAAAGGGAACCTTGGCGCTGCTGGTGAGACTGTAAACTGCTACAGCCACTATGAAAAACAATACAGAGGATCCTCGAAAAATTAAACACAGAACTACCATATAATCCAATGAGTCTACTTCCACCAAAGGAAAAACTAACTTGGAAAAGTATCGGTACCCCCACCTTCACAGCAGGATTATTTATAATTCTGGGCCTGCAAACAACCTAAGTGCCCACTGATGGATGAACGGACAGAGAAGTTGTGGTATATGTGTGAGTGTATGTGTGTATACGTGTGTGTGTGTGGTTAAAAAGAAAAAATGCTTGTCATTTGTGAAAACCTGGGCAAAATGTGAAATGAGGTAAGTCAGATAGAGAAACTAAAGACCGACCAACCAAACTCACAGAAAAAGAGATCAAACTTATGGTTACCAGAAGTGGAGGGGAGAAGAAGGAAGAATTAGAGAAAGGTAGTCAAGAGGCAGAAATCTGGAATTATCAGATAAATATTGTATGTGTAAAGTGCAGCATGATACCTGCAGCTAACTCTGACGGATGACATACAGAAAAAAAAGTTAAGAGAGAAAATCCAAAGAGGGTTGATCACAAGGAAAATGTTGTCCCTTTGATCGTTCTTTTCTTTTTACTATATCTGTATGAGAAGATGGATGCTTGCTGAACCTATTGTGATAATCATTTCACAATATACATAAAGTAAACCATCATGATGTACTCCTTGAATTTATACAGTGATATGTATCAATTAATTTCCAATAAAACTGGGAACAATTATTTCAAAATAAAAAGTTAAAATATCTAAAAAATAGGAATATTAAATAAATAAATTTGAGACAAGCTGAGTGAAGGACATCTAAAGGCCTTGTGTGTTAATATCCATACATGAGTAAATTTAGAAAGATAATAAAGCTAATAATATATTTCTACTTAAAATTTAATACTTTAAATTTTACCATACTATTTAAAATTTACATCTTCACTTAAAGATTTTACCCCCTTTTTTCTTTTTCCTTTCTTCCTTCCTTCCTTTCTTTTGATTTTTTTTTCTTTCATTTGTTCATTATGTTTAATTCTAAAGTGATACAGCAGTGAATATTTCTTTTCAACGTGTGTGATAGACTTGGACAATGCAACTATATTAGCACAAGGAAGACTGTCCCACATGGATACCCTGTGGCCATCCCCAAAATGAGCAATGATTATGCTGTGTATCCACAGTCTGCTCTGGCAGTTGATAATTCTGGGCATCCATGCAAACAATATGTTTCCATTAAGATAAATATCATTTCCAGAGCTTAAGAACTAGACTATTTAACTATTTTGAAATAAATCCAGAACTGAGGATAATCAATTATAATCACCCATAATGGGGCCAATTGTGGGATAAAAGTAAGACTTGCAAGACCCGTACTGAGATTTTTCTTAAATGACATATTTTTCAGAAACACAGATGGCACAGAGCACTGGAGAGGGAACACTGACTCCCAGAAAATTCGCTGATTTAACCTTTTCATTCAGTGCTGGTGATCACACCTCTTTAATCTCGGAAAGAATTAAGACTTGCTATTTCCAGTAGTCATGTACAGATGTGAGATTGAACCATAAAGAATGCTGAGCACCAAAGAATTGGTGCTTTTGAATTTTGGTGCTGGAGAAGAATCCTGAGAGTCCCTTGGACAGCAAGGAGATCAAACTAGTCAAACCTAAAGGAAATCAATCCTAAATATTCACTGGAAGGACTGATGCTGTAATACTTTGGCCACCTGATGTGAAGAGCCGACTCACTGGAAGAAACCCTCATGCTGGGAAAGATGGAAGGCAAAAAGAGAAGGGGGCAGCAGAGGATGAGATGGTTAGAAAGCATCACTGACTCATTGGACATGAGTTTGAGCAATCTCTGGTATCTAGTGGAGGACAGAGGAGCCTGGCATGCTGCAGTCCATGGGATCTCAAAGAGGTGGACATGAATGAGCAACTGAGCAACAACAAATCATTCAGGCATTAAGAACATACTCTTTAAAATTATGTAATCAGACATATAGCATTTAATAAATGATGGATCTCATCCCTATCAAATTGGATGATGCTTTCAGAAGGCCTAAAATAACAACTTACACATGTAATTATGACCCAAATGCTAGGATCCAACTATAAGTATGATTTGCTAGGACATAAGAAAAAGTAGATTAAAAGAATCATAAAATGTTTAGGTGTCTGTTTTCCCTGCCTATCAAGCTTATACTATCCTTTTTCTAATAACTAGATCCTGATTTTTCTTGTGAGAATCATTTTCCCATGCTAATTCTAAGTGGCTGTGTGATACTAACTTTACCCACTCTATCAAGGGAAAGTGGAGAGTGAAAAAATTGGCTTAAAACTCAACATTCAGAAAACAAAGATCATGGCATCCGGTCCCATCACTTCATGGGAAATAGATGGGGAAACAGTGGAAACAGTGTCAGACTTTATTTTTCTGGGCTCCAAAATCACTACAGATGGTGACTGCAGCCATGAAATTAAAAGATGCTTACTCCTTGGAAGGAAAGTTATGACCAACCTAGATAGCACATTCAAAGGCAGAGACATTACTTTGCCAACAAAGGTTCATCTAGTCAAGGCTATGGTTTTTCCTGTGGTCATGTATGGATGTGAGAGTTGGACTGTGAAGAAGGCTGAGCGCCAAAGAATTGATGCTTTTGAACTGTGGTGTTGGAGAAGACTCTTGAGAGTCCCTTGGACTGCAAGGAGATCCAACCAGTCCATTCTGAAGGAGATCAGCCCTGGGATGTCTTTGGAAGGAATGATGCTAAAGCTGAAACTCCAGTACTTTGGTCACGTCATGTGAAGAGTTGACTCATTGGAAAAGACTCTGATGCTGGGAGGGATTGGGGGCAGGAGGAGAAGGGGACGACAGAGGATGAGATGGCTGCATGGCTTCACTGACTCGATGGATGTGAGCCTGGGTGAACTCCGGGAGTTGGTGATGGACAGGGAGGCCTGGCGTGCTGCGATTCATGGGGTCGCAAAGAGTCGGACACGACTGAGCAATTGATCTGATCTGATCAAGGGAAAGGATGAGATTCAAACTCAGCCAATCAGAGGCTTCATCCACATTTGGTAAAGTAACATAAAAGCTGCTGATGAGACTCAAATATAAAATTTTATTTTCAAGAATTGCTTAGGAAAATGTACTGAGGGTCATCACTACATCACAACTCAGCTGAGACTGAATATAACATAGAAAAAAGAACACATGAGTTTGGACAGAGATATACTGAATTCCGGTGATGCTGATGACCCCTCTATTTCCCTTCACACTTATCTAAAGCTAGTATATATAATCCTGGGTTCTTCAGCTATATGCTTCTAGCTCCAGCTTCTCTGTTCACTTAATGTTGTACTTAAATCTTTTTGTCCACCCTATCTACATAACTATAATTTTGTCAATATCTTAGGATTCAGAGTGATAGCTTCCCCTACACCAAATCCAAAAGTCCAAGCTTATATCTAATGCCCATGCTTGGATCAGGATGTGGGCACAGAACATATCCATCTATTTTGGCTTCACTAAATGAAATACAGACCCTGCTTACTACCTACTAAAGGAAAGTCTCCCAGATGGACAAATCTGCACAAATTTGGGGTTGCTTAAAATAAATGTCCCAACAACCTTCTTGGGAACCTAGTTTCTTGAAAAACTACCTAAAATGTCACTCAATATCTCCTCTTGTCTATATGATAAAACTCAAACTCAAATATGATAATAACAAAATGTAATAGGTAGATCTGTTAATCTAGTTTTGAGTTTTGCCTCAAACATAAAGCATCACATTTTCACTGCAGCTTGCATGGTAGCTTGGGCTTCCCTGGTGGTTGTAGTGGTAAAGGACCCACCTGCCAAAGCAGGAGACATAAGAGACCTGGGTTCGATCCCTGAGTCAAGAAGATCTCCTGGAGGAGAGCATGGCAACCTACTTCAGTATCCTTGCTTGGAGAATCCCATGGACAGAGGAGCCTGGGGGGCTATAATCTATACAGTTGCAAACAGTCAGATATGACTGAAGCAACTAAGCATACACACACGTGCTAGCTCAAATCTGACATGCAATCAACATACATGCAACATACATAAATCTAGCCTATCTCTATTCATTTTGCTATATGGAAATGTAAAAATTCTAAAATTACTATGCATTTCCATTTTACATAGTACTTTCAAATGAAATTTGAATTTTTGTTTGCAAAGAACAGAAACCAATAATGGTTCAATCAGGCAAAGCATGAATTTATTTCATGTAGGATAGAGAACACTTGGGGAATGAGGCTCAGAAAATAGGCAGGAACCAAGTAGGAGGAGGGTTCTATAATTATGAGACAGGAATAGAATTATTTTGACAATTGAAAAAGAGGCTGTACATCAGTGTACTTAATTACAAGGTAGGTTGATGAGGTCTCAATGAATTTTCATGGTGAAAGTCAAAATCTGGGAACACTTAGGTTTGTCAAACATAATAAATTATGTAAATATGCTTATCACATTATTTTCTGGATTTAAATAAAATATACCACTGCTGCCAGGCAGATGAAAACATGTGTTAATGTCTTCAATGTGCAATTAAGTATAAACCAAAAGTAAAAACAGCTGCAGTGGTATTCAAACTAAAACCAGAGAGTGCTGCGTCTCACGGCAGGTAGCATCTCCTTTTTAGAAGTTTCTAAAACTGCACAAACCACTATATAAGAATGCTTGTGAGCCACATGTTTCAATTGAAATGTTTTTTAAATGCCTGAAAAAAATGGACATGTTCTTTCAAATAGAGCTGGAACTCAAAACATTATATCCCATATAAAGAAAAGTAACAGTTTCTGAGAAGTATGTGACAAATACTTTGCTTCTAAAGTATCTGCAGATGTTATAATATTTTACAAATTCCCTAAGAGTCTCTTATTGAGCACATCTCAGGAGAAGGATGGGTTACTGGACTGGTATAAACCATGAACATGTATTTCACCAATTTGTGGGATGCACAATTTTTTCACTTTTTAATGTTTCTGAAATCAGGATGTGGTCTACAATATTTGGCACTTTTCATTTATTATATTTTTGGGTCCCTCCACCCCAAGAATGCTGTCAAATCACAATCCACTCTACAACTGATGACTCTTTAAAATTTAAAGATGATTTTTGTTTTAAAATAAGGAGTGAAGAGATCAATAAAGATGAGAAAATATCCTCCCATTTAATAAAGCTCAGCTGCATAGGAACTGCATAAAATATGAAACATATAAGGTTATTTATTCTAAGCCACACAAAAGGAAAAAAGTAGAATTTCAAAATAGATGAAAATAAAATTGTCTATAAAATAGTTTCAAATCTATAATGGAGAAAAACGCCAAAGGGAGTCAGCCATTTCTATATAATATAAATGCAGAGCTTGGACAGCTGAAGCACATTTGGTCAAAAAAAGACTTAGATATTCTCTTTAAAATTACACTAAAACATAATGCAAGCAGCAAGAAAGATAGGTGAAAACCAAACAACACTATTTTCTCAAGTAATTCCCTTGTTTAAATGTAATGCTATGACTTAATCTGTATGTAAACTAATTGCTACTTTAATCAAGATTTACATTTTTACAGAATGATTTAGAATAGTAGACATGAGTGGCAGGATCATTCTGTAAACACGTAAAACCACCCTCAGCCAAGTGACGGTAGGGACCCCAGAGAAGCTTCAGCCTCGCCAGCTTGAACTCCAAATTGGTTAAAGGCATAACAAAAGTTGTACAAGTGCTCAAAGGCTTCCTCGACAAGGTTATCTCCGGAACAGGACGGCATACTGACCTTGGCTCTAATTCATTAGAAAATGTATGAGTGCTTCATGAGAATTTTATTCTTAGCTTAGCACCATACTAGCTCTAATATTCAGTGTCACGAGACAATGTCGACATATGTGAAATAATGAAGAATATCTAGGTCATCTCAGATTTCTTTCAGCTTCAGGACTATTAAGAGGGGTTATGAGTTGGTGACTTTTTCTGATGACAGGTAAAAAGATAGTTTTAATATATTTCAATTTACTGAGTATATTAATTAGATATCCTCTGAACTGGTTGGCCTCATACCTACAAGATCACTTTGCAAACAGTATGACTATAATATGGCACAGTGACTGAGTTAGGACAGAACAGCTCAGTTCTGTCTAAAAACAACTGTATTTAAATCTCAGTTTTTTATATGCTCTGTGGTTTTTGATGCCTCTGTTTTTCCTCTCATAAAACTAGATAACTGTTATGACCAATGGAGTGGTTGTATTAAGTGAGATGGCATAAACAAAACATTTATAACAGTGACTGTCACACAATAAGCACTCAATAAATATTAGCTCTTATTATTTCAATGAAGTTCAGTTTGTCTTGCAAAAAATAAGAACTACTCTTCTTGAAGATTATGACAGCACTCTAAGAAGGTTCAGAGTTTTGAAATCACAATTTTTATATATAAATACTATTATTTTAGCAGGTGACATACATTTCTAGCTCTTGAGTCCTCTAATTGTTCTTAGAGATAAAAGTTTATTGTGGAGAAACACTGCTCTCAATAGTATTTCTCTATATGTCTTATTTGGTCTTCTTTTAAAATAGACAACTCTCTTGGAAATAGAACCTGCTTCTGCTGTCATTAAACACCCCCTTCCTTTACCAGACAGCTCTCATTCTAATGGGTTAAAAAGTGTTGCTAAATAAATGAGATGCCATTCATTCCAGAAATAACTTCATTAAATAAAGCATTAATACTCTTATCAACCTTTATAGAAACTTTTTATGTACCAGGAATGGAGGCAAAACAACCCCTCTCTTCAAGAAGGTCACATCCACGGAGGAATCTGACAACAGTAGCAAGCCTCCGGGGAGACACCTACTCAGGCAATGACACTGAGCTGCTTCTAGATGTGCAAAAGTAAAGTCGCTTAGTCGTGTCCGACTCTGCGACTCCATGGACTGTCGCCTACCAGGCTTCTCAGGCGACAGTCCATGGAGTTTTTCAGGCAAGAGTACTGGAGTGGGTTGCCATTTCCTTCTCCAGGGGATCTTCCTGACCCAGGGATTGAACCTGGCTCCACTGCATTGCAGGCAGATGCTTTACCATCTGAGCCACAGGGAAGCCCTAAATGGGCAAAGGATTCAGTCAAATAATAAGCAATGGCAGGAGAGAGAGAAGAGTGTGTGTACTAGACCCTAGGATTCTCAAGAGTTGAAAGATAAGATGGGAGAGGGGCTTTAGGGTTAGTCAAACAGGGCCCTGTAAGCCACTGAAGCCATGACATTGGATGTTTAGCATGAAAGTCACATGATCAGATTTACTCTTTAGGAAAATAAAGCAGGAAGAATTCTGGATTTCAAATTCATTAAGATATCTAACAGTTGTCCCCATCTCCCCATCCCCATATAGGTCTACTTAGCAGTTAAGTTTTAGGCAATATTTTATTGGGGGAATTAAACTCATACAACTCAGAAACAAACAAACAAAAAAAAACCTCATTAAAAATGAGTGAGGAACTGAACAGCCATTTTCCCAAGAAGACATATAAATGGCCAACAGGTACATGAAGTGCTCAACATCACCAGTTATTACGGAAATGTAAAGCAAACCACAATGAGGTATTTCACACCTGTTAAAAAGGCTGTTATCAAAAAGACAAGAGATAGCAAGTGTTTTTGAGGATGTAGAGAAAAGGGAATACTATTGCACTATGGGTGAGAATGTAAATTAGTGCAGCCATTATGGAAAACAGTATGAAGTTTCCTCAAGACCATTAAAAATGGAGTTACCTTATGATCCAGCAACAACACTTCTGAGATATATCCAAAGGACATTAAAGCAGGATATAGAAAAGATACCTACACTCCCATGTTTACTGCAGCATTATTTGTAATAACCAAGATATACAAACAACCTAAGTGTCCACCAATGAATGAATGGATAAATAATATATCATAATGGTTATATAGTGATTTACTCATATACACATACATACACTTGGGAGTGTTATCCATTGATGAGAATGAAGGAAATCTTGTCTTTTGCAATAATACAGATGGACCTTGAAAGTATTATGATAAGAAAAGTCAGATGGAGTAAGATAAATACTGCATAATATCTCCTATGTGGGATCTAAGAAAAAACTGCATTTGTAAGAAAAGAGAGTAGAATAGTGACTATTGGGAACTAAAGAGTTGGAAAATGGAGAGACTGGTCAAAAAGTACAAACTTCTAGTCAGAAGATGAATAAGTTCTGGGGATCTAATGTACAACACTGTGATTTTATATATAATGATACTGTATCATATACAGTTGCTAGAAGAGTAGGTCCAAAATATTCTCATCACACACCCAAAAAAGAAATGGTAATTAGGTGAGCTGAAGGAGGTGTTAGCTAATCTATGGTAGTAATTATATTGCAGTATATAAATGTATCAAGTCAACATGCTATACACCTTAAACTTAAGACAGTATCATATTATAATTATACTCAATAAAAATGGGGCGGGAGGTGGGGGGCGTCCACTGAGTATTGAGAGTGTATGTTTAAACTAGCATTTGCCGAATGCTTATTTTGCAACAGGTATTGTACAAAGTTACTTTACATATGTTATTTCATTGATTCTTTGCAGCAACCCTACAGGCAAAAAATTCTAAATCATCTCCATTTAAAAAATGACAAACCTGAGGCTGAATGATGTTATTTAGCCCACTCATGTTCAGCAGCTACTAAGTGGTCTAGCTGGGATTTGTCCAGGTCTAATCTCTGCCAGAACCCATGGTCTTCATCATGTTGTATAGTTTTTACTCATTCTCAGCTTGGGGATAAACAGCAAATAATGAAGACAAGACCTGGATTTCTACTGAATAATGTGTGGGCAATAACCAGAATGTATATAAACATGGAATCGGTCTTTGAGCTTTCAATTCTAGACACATACACTTTTCAGTTCAGTTCAGTCGCTCAGTCGTGTCTGACTCTTTGTGACCCCATGAATTGCAGCACGCCAGGCCTCCCTGTCCATCACCAACTCCCAGAGTTCACTCAAACTCATGTCCATCGAGTCAGTGATGCCATCCAGCCATCTCATCCTCTGTCGTCCCCTTCTCCTCCTGCCCCCAACCCCTCCCAGCATCAGGGTCTTTTCCAGTGAGTCAACTCTTTGCTTGAAGTGGCCAAAGTATTGGAGTTTCAGCTTTAGCATCAGTCCTTCCAATGAACACCCAGGACTGATTTCCTTATACTTTTACCAGCCAATAAAAACCCTCTAGGCAATAAAATAAATTATGGTTTATAAAATAACTTTGCCCCTAGAGCAGTCAGAAGGCAAAGTAAATTTGTTGTGAAATCACTAGAAAACATCAGCTAATTCACTTGGAATTACTCCTGAGTATATGCTCTTCCTGATTTGCCCACTGAAGACTTGAACACCTGCCACCTTCTCTCTGCAATTCTATTGGGAATTCCCAGCCCAATAAAGCGAGCTCATCTTGGGAACCCATCTGAGCGACTTAGAGCAACTGAGAAGAAATCTCCCTCTTTCTTTGACTTTGTGAGAACACTGAATTCTCTTTCTGGAGTTTTACCAAAATGAATTTGACCGAAATGGAGGAAATCTCAGGCACAGGACGCACACAAAAAAAGTGTTAGAATATATTTTCCACAGTCAAATACAAGCAGTACAACTGCATAAAACACAGCACCACTGTGCCATAGCTGCTACCTCATCCCGTCAGGCCAGCCCTCACCTTCTGGCTCTCTTCGCCCCTGCAAAGGCCACACCGAAACGTGGGCACCCCATCCCTCCTACACGTCCAGGGCCACAACAGGAGCAAACTCGCACGCTCAGAGCCCAGTTGGTGGGTCCTCCCCAAGTTCACCTACGGAAACTGTGTTACAGCTTTTACTTCCTCTGGATAGTCAAGTGCGGCCTCGTCAGTGCTCCGCCAGGGCCTTGGGCCTACCTGGGCGGGGCCGACCGGAGGGCCTCACTAAACCACCGAATATGGAGTAGCGGGAGGCAGTGTGGACACAGGTGACGGCCCCCGCTTCCATCCTCAAGGCTCCACGTGCCCCACTCCCAAAGCTGTGCACTCCATGGAAGACGAAGACAGAGGAGGGCCGGTCTTTGGTCAATGGTATATCAATGCTGCGCTCCCCTGCTAGAACGCACTGCCAAGCAAGCTTTGACACTGCCTGCCACCCACCTCCCCTTATTCACAGCCACCAATACATCCTGTTCATGTAAAACAAAGCAAATTTTCTTTTTCCTTTGTCCGATTAAGAAAAAAAAATTACACTAAATTCTTTTTGTTAATTTTATTTACTATCTTTCATAGCACTAGGGATTTTATGTATTTTGGAATTTGGTGTGCAGATTCATTTTGTATTGGGTGTCTTATTTATTCATACTTTAATTTCCTTTATTTCTGCTCATAAGTACTTGCCTAGTAGTTGTCTGGTTGGGTCTATCTGCTCTTCAGTTTCTTTCATATTTGCAGTACTAAAAGAGTATGCGCTGAATGCATGATCTTGTGGCTTAGATCAAACATGCGAAGGGTGTTCACAGAGCAGTTCCAGAGGGACAGTCATGCAAAAGCTCCCCTACTTATGATTAGCAACAGTACCTAGAGTGCCTGTAAGGCACTTGGAGGTTGCATCTGTGTTCAGAGTGCACTCTGAATGCTGTGGACAAGGAAGCTGCTCTCATGACAACACAGAAGCATTTCATGGCAAGTTTACCTCTCTCCACTTCAAATTTCACTATTAAAGTCAGAACCTCGGTTTTGATTTGTCATTTAATCATTCATTTATTTCTTCTTTAAATATTAAATAACTGCTCCTCTAACCCATGTATGGTGGGTACAAAGGCATTAATATATGTACCGATGCTCTATATCATATGTCATTAGGGAATTTCAAATTAAAACATCAGTGAGATACCACTGACTATAATAATGGCAACAATTCAAAACACTGACAACACCAAATGTTGTCAAGAGTTGTAACAATAGAAACTCTCACTCCCTGTTGCTGAGAATATAAAATGACACAATGACTTTGGAAGACAGTTTACAATTTCTTGTAAAACTATATATATATTCTCTACATATGATCCAGCAATTGCATTCCTTGATGTTTACCCAAAGGAGTTAAAACTTAGGTTCACATAACCTTCACAAGGATGCTCATGCTTTACAATGAGCTTTATTCATCATTTCCCAAACTTGAAAGCCACCAAGATATCTTTCAGTAGGTGAATGAAAGAAATGTGGTATATCCAGACAAAATATTATTCAGCACTGAAAAGAAATGAGCTATCAAACCATGAAAAGCAAACTTAAATGAACATTACTAAATATAAGGAGTCAACCTGAAAAGTACACATTCTATAGCAGTCCAACAATATGACATTATGAAGAGGTAAAATTATGGAGACAGTGAAAGATCACCATTTGCTAAGGGTCTGAGAGAAGGAGAGATGAAGAGGCAGTGAAATTATTATTATTATGGGATGAAATTATTCTGTATGAGACTGTAGGAATGGATTATATAATTACACATTTGTCAAGACTCATAGAATATAAACCACCACAAGTAAACCCTAACGTAAGCTTTGAACTTTGGGTGACAACAATGTGTCAAAGTGGGTTCACAGATTACAACAAATGAACCACTCTTGTGCGGGATGCTGATAGTAGAGGAAGTGTCAGGTATATGGAGATATAGGGTGTATATGAGTATCTACTTTTTGCTCAATTCTGTGAGACTGAAACAAATCTAAAATATAAAATTTATTAAAATAAATCTGTTCAACTTTATTAAAAACAAAACAATATCTGGTTTCACAATCTACAAAGCAATCAGATCAGATCAGATCAGTCGCTCAGTCGTGTCCGACTCTTTGCAACCCCATGAATCGCAGCACACCAGGCCTCCCTGTCCATCACCAACTCCCGAGTTCACCCAGACTCATGTCCATCAAGTCAGTGATGCCATCCAGCCATCTCATCCTCTGGCGTCCCCTTCTCCTCTTGTCCCCAATCCCTCCCAGCATCAGAGTCTTTTCCAATGAGTCAACTCTTCACATGAGGTGGCCAAAGTACTGGAGTTTCAGCTTTAGCATCATTCCTTCCAAAGACATACCAGGGCTGATCTCCTTCAGAATGGACTGGTTGGATCTCCT
Organism: Bos indicus; assembly: GCF_029378745.1. NCBI lineage: Eukaryota > Metazoa > Chordata > Mammalia > Artiodactyla > Bovidae > Bos > Bos indicus. Next base: position 20,573,067 of record NC_091788.1, read on the forward strand.
TGCAGTCCAAGGGACTCTCAAGAGTCTTCTCCAACACCACAGTTCAAAAGCATCAATTTTTTGGTGCTCAGCCTTCTTCACAGTCCAACTCTCACATCCATACATGACCACAGGAAAAACCATAGCCTTGACTAGATGAACCTTTATTGGCAAAGTAATGTCTCTGCTTTTGAATATGCTATCTAGGTTGGTCATAACTTTCCTTCCAAGGAGTAAGCGTCTTTTAATTTCATGGCTGCAGTCACCATCTGCAGTGATTTTGGAGCCCCCAAAAATAAAGTCTGACACTGTTTCCACTGTTTCCCCATCTATTTGCCATGAAGTGATGGGACTGGATGCCATGATCTTCGTTTTCTGAATGTTGAGCTTTAAGCCAACTTTTTCACTCTCCACTTTCACTTTCATCAAGAGGCTTTTGAGTTCCTCTTCACTTTTTGCCATAAGGGTGGTGTCATCTGCATATCTGAGGTTTTTGATATTTCTCCCGGCAATCTTGATTCCAGCTTGTGTTTCTTCCAGCCCAGCGTTTCTCATGATGTACTCTGCATATAAGTTAAATAAGCAGGGTGACAATATACAGCCTTGACGAACTCCTTTTCCTATTTGGAACCAGTCTGTTGTTCCATGTCCAGTTCTAACTGTTGCTTCCTGACCTGCATACAGATTTCTCAAGAGGCAGATCAGGTGGTCTGGTATTCCCATCTCTTTCAGAATTTTCCACAGTTTATTGTGATCCACACAGTCAAAGGCTTTGGCATAGTCAATAAAGCAGAAATAGATGTTTTTCTGGAACTGTCTTGCTTTTTCCATGATCCAGCGGATGTTGGCAATTTGATCTCTGGTTCCTCTGCCTTTTCTAAAACCAGCTTGAACATCAGGAAGTTCACGGTTCACATATTGCTGAAGCCTGGCTTGGAGAATTTTGAGCATTACTTTACTAGCGTGTGAGATGAGTGCAATTGTGCAGTAGTTTGAGCATTCTTTAGCATTGCCTTTCTTTGGGATTGGAATGAAAACTGACCTTTTCCAGTCCTGTGGCCACTGCTGAGTTTTCCAAATTTGCTGGCATATTGAGTGCAGCACTTTCACAGCATCATCTTTCAGGATTTAGAATAGTTCAACTGGAATTCCATCACCTCCACTAGCTTTGTGCATAGTGATGCTTTCTAAGGCCCACTTGACTTCACATTCCAGGATGTCTGGCTCTAGGTCAGTGATCACACCATTGTGATTATCTGGGTTGTGAAGATCTAGGCTGAAATAATCAGTATATTCACCACTTAAAATGAAGTATATTAGATCTTCCATATGAAATATATATTCTTTGAGGAGAATCAGCATGATTGTTTAAGTAGTTGGATATTACTAAAACTTTATTAAAACTTTATAAATATTAAGTTTGCTTTATTATAAAGTGGCCTTATACCACAGATATCTCTTTGAAAGTTCCAAGTAGCAGTTTAATCAATAAGAACTTAAGATCATGTGTTAAACTACAAATACCCTTTTTGTCACTTATTAAAAATGAATAAGCACATGGAATAATGGGCTGGTTCAAAATTGGGAAAGGAGTATCTCAGGTTATATATTGTCACTCTGCTTATTTAACTTATATGCAGAATACATTATGTGAAATGCGGGGCTAGATGAATCACAAGCTGGAATCAAAGATTGCTGAGAGGAATATCAATACCCTCAGATATCCAGATAACACCACCCTAATGGCAGAACGCAAAGAGGAACTACAGAGCTTCTCGAAGAAGGTCAAAGAGGAGAGTGAAATGTGTGTGTGTGCTTAGTCACTCAGTCATGTCCAACTCTTTGCAACTCCATGGACTGTAGCCAGCCAGGCTCCCCTGTCCATGGGGATTCTCCAGGCAAGAATACTGGAGAGGGTCACCATACCCTCCTCCAGGGGATGTTCCCAACCCAGGGATCAAAACCAGGTCTCACGCATTGCAGGTGGATTCTTTATCAGCTGAGCTAACTTATATGCTGAGTACATCAGGTGAAATGCTGGGCTTGATGAAGCACAGGCTGGAATCAAGACTGATGGGACAAATATCAATAACCTCAGATATGCAGATGACACCACCCTTATGGCAGAAAGTGAAAAGAAACTAAAGAGCCTCTTGATGAAGGTGAAAAAGGAGAGTATAAAAGCTGGCTTAAATTCAACATCCAACAACTAGGATCATGCCATCCAGTCCCATCATTTCAAAGCAAATAAATGGGGAAGCAATGGGAATGGTGACAAAATTATTTTCTTTGGCTCCGAAATTACTGCAGATGGTGACTGCAGCCATGAAATTAAAAGACGCTTGCTCCTTGGAAAGAAAGCTATGACAAACCCAGACATGCCCCTTGAGTCAATGATGCCATCCAACCATCTCATCCTCTGTTGCCCCCCTTCTCTTTCTGCCCTCAATTTTCCCAACATCAGAATCTTTTCCCTTTGATCAAACTCCAGGAGATAGTGAAGGGCAGGGAAACCTGGCATGCTGTAGTCCATGGGTTGCAAAGAGACGCAACTGAGTGACTGAACAACAGCCAAGCATACAAAAGAAAAAAAAATAGTGTTGCAAATTGAGTATTTTTACAAACGTACAATTTTAAGCAAGCAACAGTTTACAATCAATTGTATCTGTCTTGCTGTATCTCATCATTCAGTGAAACCAGGGTAGGCAAGACATGAGTAGGGAAGCTGGAAGAAAATGCGAGGAGCTATAGTACTATGAAAGTGAAAGTGAAGTCGCTCAGTTGTGTCCGACTCTTTAAGACCCCATGGACTGTAGCCTACCAGGCTCCTCCATCCATGGGATTCTCCAGGCAAGAGTACTGGAGTGGGTTACCATAGTACTATGGACATGCATTATTAGCATCAGCAAGGCAGACAGACTTTACTCTTTAAGGGCTGACGCAGCAGCAACGACGACTGTGAAACTCAATGGAACTTGACCTGCCTCACCTACAAGAACTTTTCAGGTGGTGCTTATATAGGACGTTGCACGTGCACGATTTTACAAACGCTCTCAGCTGTTACACAACCATGTGTTTACAACTTGTGGGGAGAGAGTGCCTGACCACCGTAATGTTGGCTAATTTGCTCTCTCCCTACAGTATCTATATTCCTTGGTCTTTATACTCATACCAACAGTCCCCCTTCACTTACTCATCCTGCCCACCTTATAGACACAGAGATAGTCAGATCTAGCTTTCTCTCTGTTCCATTGTAGAAACCTCTCTTGCTAAGACATCATTTCACCTCTGTTTTTTTCCACAAGTACTCAGTCATTCCTTTTTACTATTGCTAAATATTTTTACCAGGAATAATTTTTATTTCCCTTAAGTTAAAATCAAAAAACCTTCAGCTGAAAGAATTGAATATAACTGAACTTTAAATGTGTTAACCCATTTAAGTCTTGATGTATCATAAAGTACATTATTAATATTCCAAATAATAAAACCCATGTAACAGTGAAGTTGAACAGTGAAGCTGGGCGCTGAAGAATTGATGCTTTTGAACTGTGGTGTTGGAGAAGACTCTTTGAGAGTCCCTTGGACTGCAAGAAGATCAAGCCAGTCAATCCTAAAGGAAATCAGCCCTGAATATTCATTGGAAGGACTGATGCTGAAGCTGAACTCTAATACTTTGGCCATCTGATGCGAAGAACTGACTCATTGGAAAAGACCCTGATGCTGGGAAAGATTGAAGGTGGGAGAAGAAGGGGACGACAGAGGATGAGATGGTTGGATGGCATCACCAACTTGATGCACACAAGTTTGAACAAGCTCCGGGAGCTGGTGATGGACAGGGAAGCCTGGCATGCTGCCGTCCATGGGTCACAAAGAGTTGGACACGACTGAGTGACTGAACTGAACAGTGAAGTAAGGACACAGATTAGGTGATTCTCTTAACTCACAGGGCAAATAAAAAACAAAGCCAAGATTCAAACCCAGGTTTTGACTTCCATCAGATCTCCTGTCTCCATGGTCCAGGCTCATAAAAACCTTATCCCTGCCTCCCACCCCCAAATGCAGCTATGTCCGTAACAGAGGAGGAATTCTCGCCTGTGAAGCAAGTATTGGCATGTTATACAAAGCACTTTCCACAACACAGACATGTCTGAAATAATGTATTGCTGTCTGGAGTGTTGCCACAATGAAGGAGAAGAAAGAAGGCAGAAAGGCTTCCTCTTAGAAAAAGAACCCAAAAAACCTAAGCAGCTAAGAAATGCCCAGCACTAGACAAAGCCTCAGTTACAATAACAAACAAGATGTGGTCTTTACTATCTAGAATTTTATAATCTAACCTCTATGTGGATAGCGAATGAGAGGAACCCTACGACCTTGAAAGATATCAACACAGAAACAGTTTGTTTGCTTACCTACCAAACTTTACTAGAACTTCCTGTAAGCCAGTAGGCCTCAAAATCTGTTTTCTGGATGAGCAGCAACTTCCCAGGTGGCTCAGTGGTAAAGAATCTGCCTGCCAATGCAGGAGATGCAAGAGACGCAGGTTCAACCCCTGGGTCAGGAAGGTCCCCTGGAATAGGAAACGGCAACCCACTCCAGTATTCTTGCCTGGAGAGTCCCACAGACAGAGCAGCCTGGTGGGCCACAGTCAGGGGGTCGTAAAGAGTCGGACTGAGCACCGATGCAATCAATGCAAGCAGCAATCGAATCACCTGATACTTATTGGGCCCCCAATTTACCCAGAACTAACTGAATGAGAAACGCTGAGAGTGTGGTCTGGCTGTTTTAACAAGCACTTCAGGTGATTCTGCTACTCACTCAAGTTTGAAAAGCACTGCTGAAAGCAATGTAATAACTCGCCCCCAATTTATAGAGACACAATCCAGTGGGCATTCCATTGTCTGGCTTTGTGCTCACAGCAAAATCTCTCTAGTTCATATCATGCAGACATAATTTAAGTTGACTGCTCCCATTCCTTCGCCTTCACCACCCCACCTTGAATGGTTTTAAATAATACATATTATCTAACACATGGCTACCTTCAAATGTTCCCTAGCATTGTTGCTAAGCAGCCCTCTCAAATATGGTAAAAGACAAACACATAAATCTTTCTGGCTGTAGTACTGTGACGGGGTTGTTTTTCATGACGATGGGAATATGATTCAAAAAGCCTTCAACAAAAACCCTGCAATGTACACTCTCCATGAATAGTAAATCAGCCATCCAAATAACCTTTCTAGTATCCACGTTCACAGACATTACCTTTGTATTTTGTAAGGGCCTTGGAACTCAACATTGCCCCTGCTTGACTGGTGGTTATGTTTTCCAGCAAATCATCAGGGGCCTGATGCCAAACGTACACTGGGCTAGTGTTTCCTACTCAAGGTCTTATGGCCTGGAGATCACTCAAATTCCACTTAAAGTTTAGAGCTGAAGTCAGTTTTTCTTTATATCTCAGTTATTCTACTAATCTTAGCACAGTATCTTTATCATAGAGTCAGTGACTTATAAATAATGACATAAATTATTCAGTAATTAAAATCATTCAGCTCAGTTCAGTCACTCAGTCGTGTCCGACTCTTTGCAACCCCATGAATCGCAGCACGCCAGGCCTCCCTGTCCATCACCAACTCCTGGAGTTCACTCAGACTCACATCCATCAAGTCAGTGATGCCATCCAGCCATCTCATCCTCTGTCGTCCCCTTCTCCTCCTGCCTGTATTTACAAAGTTGCAGGCATTTCATCATGCAATATACATCTTGTGGTTCTTCTAATAGCCTTAGAAGGGAGGCACTAGAGTGTTCATTTTACACTCTAGTATTCATTTCACATCATAATATTTCACTGTTCTAATCCTGGGTGCTTATTTGATGCATGTATTAGAACAAACTGGGTTTAGTTTTGCATGGTATGGACTCAGAAGAGCAGAATCTTACACAAGACACAAGTTTCTTTTCTCTGCCTTTCTAACACATAAGTCAAAGCCATGTGATTATATTCCTTGGAGATCTTAACTTCTCTGTTAACTTCTTTGGCTGTGTTAACCAAACAGACTGGACTGTTTGGTCCATGATGTCTTCACCACTGCATTTACATTCTACCACCAAGGAAGGGGAAATAAAAGAATAAATTCGTTTCCTTTATGGCTACAACCTAGAAGCTATCAATATCTCTTTTCCTTATAGAACAGTGGCCAGAATGAGGGCCTGGTAACATGGCTCAGCCAGTTGCAAAGGAGGTTGGGAAATGTTTATTCTGGGCGTCAATTTGCTCAGATTAAAGTGGAGTATCTTTTTAGAACAGAGACAACAGCTTTGGGGAAAAAGCCATCAATATTCGCCACATTCGATCACTCATCTCTCACCTTAATTCAGAACCTGGATCTTAATTCTTAAAATATGAAGTGAAACGTGGTAAATAACAAATCTTTATCACTAAAGTTAATTAACAGAACACATGAAAAGCACCCTTTTCAGCTGAAAACGCTAGTGCGTCTAATGCCTCACACTCTATGAGTCTGCAAAAATCAATTAAGTATGAATTTTGTTCCCAAGCCACTTACTACCCATCTTGGGAGTAAGCATCATAGATAAAGTGCTTAGTCGATATTTCGCACGTTAGGATCCTCAAGTCACCTTTAGAACCACATAGAGCATTTAATAATAAATCAGAATCCTGGTTCCTGCCTAGACTGGGTGAATCAGAATCTCTGGTAATGTGGTCCAGGAACCTACATTTTAGCATTATTCTCAGAAGAGTCTAACACACACTAAACTTTAAAACCACTGCATAGTGAGAGGAAGAAATGGATTCCAATTCTTTCTGGTTCTCTCTTATGACCTCCTATTACGGTCTTTCTGCAGAATCTCCAGGTTGGTCTTTCTATGCTTACTGATTCCTGACAGGTGTTAGAGCTCAACTATTATAGAAGGGAATTATATAGAAATCACTTAAAACAGTCAAACTTTCACAGTTATTATCTCATGCAAGCTTCTTAACAACACTGAGAGGTAGCTAGCAAAATCCAGTATTACTATTCAAAAGACAAGTAAATCAAAGTGACACTCAGAGGGGTCGAGAAATTTCCACAGTGCTACACAGAAGCGGCTGGTATTGTCCCCCTGCTTGTTTACTTACGTGCAGAGCACAGCGTGTGAAATGCCAGACTGAATGAAGCACAGGCTGGAATCAAGACTGCCGGGAGAAATAGCAATAACCTCAGATATGCAGGTGACACCACCCTTATGGCAGAAAGTGAAGAGGAACTAAAGAGCCTCTTGATGAAAGTGAAAGTGGAGAGTGAAAAAGTTGGCTTAAAGCTCAACATTCAGAAAACGAAGATCATGGCATCCAGTCCCATCACTTCATGGCAAATAGATGGGGAAACAATGGAAACAGTGACAGACTTTATTTTCTTGGGCTCCCAAATCACTGCAGATGGTGACTGCAGCCATGAAATTAAAAGATGCTTGCTCCTTGGAAGAAAAGCTATGACCAACCTAGACAGCATATTAAAAAACATATATATTACTTTGCCAACAAAGGTCCGTCTAGTCAAAGCTATGGTTTTTCCAGTGGTCATGTATGGATGTGAGAATTGAGCTATAAAGCTGAGAGCCAAAGAATTGATGCTTTTGAACCGTGGTGTTGGAGAAGACTCTTGAGAGTCCCTTGGACTGCAAGGAGATCCAACCAGTTCATCCTAAGGGAAATCAGTCCTGACTATTCATTGGAAGGACTGATGCTGAAGCTGAAGCCCCAATAATCTGGCCACTTGATGCAAAGAACTGACTCATTGGAAAAGACCCTATGCTGGGAAAGATGAAAGCAGGAGGAGAAGGGGACAATCGAGGCGATATGGTTGGATGGCATCACTGACTCAATGGACATGAGTTTGAGCAAGCTCTGGGAGTTGATGAAGGATTGGGAAGCCTGGTGTGCTGCAGTCCATGGGATCACAAAGAGTCAGACACGATTGAGCGACAGAACTGAACACAGAAGTGGATGTAAATCTTTATCTGACCACAGGTACTTGCTCTTCTGCCTCTTTGTACAACAATCTCACAAGGAATAAGAAGGTTGAGGGCATTACCCCAAGCATAATGCCCATTGGGCTTCAACTTTGCCATTTGGACCCATGAGGATGTTCATCTTGATGCCTCTTCCCTCGAAGCCTGTAATTTATCCTAACCAGAAAGCCTACTTACAGAAAATTTTAATGTTGAAAATAATAACTAAGGTTTAAAGGTTTTCCTGAGGAAAGAAGGAAGGATTACTGAAAGCCTGCCCCCAGCACTCATCTAGGCTCTTCACATAATATAGATATAACAGCTCACACAACTCGCACACCAAAGCTTTTTTCCCTCTCTCATTCTGACTTATCTCTCACTGGGCTTACAGTGCATAAATAATCAACCTCATTGACCTTTATTTTTTCTAATTATATTCAACAATGTAAAAAATGTTCATTACCTAAGGAAATTATGAATAGATGTAGGATTTCAAAATCCCTAAACGCCACTTTGCTTTCAAAGTTTGGAGAGACCTACAGCTTGAACAAATCTTTTTCCCACTTTTGAGTCTTCTTGTGGTGTGCCTGCTGTGCCCTGTGCTTGTCGACTAGGACTGGGGTTTTAAAGCATTACAGTCTGTGGATGGGCTGTCATCACATCTGTCTTAATTGCACTTCCATCTGCTCATGTGGTGTGCACCTGTACGGGCTGATTAGAACAAAGGAAAAAGCCTTCTACTATTGCTCTTACAGTCAAAACCAAGATCTTCCACTGTTTATTTGATATATTTGATAGAGTGTTGGAGAGAAAAAAAAAAACATGGAATGGAATTCACAAGGCTTATGTTTTAGTCCTGGGTCTCCCTTTTACAAGCTGTCACCATGGATTTATTTGTACTATGACATTTCTAAACCTCTGTTTCTCCATTTACAATTATGTTTGCCTTGTTTCTATGTCAGTATGAGAAAAAAAGGAAAGTACAAGTGCTTAGTAAATATAAAAAATGCCATTTTGCATACGCCCTATAGTCATATATCATTGAGACTGAATCAGAAATTAAAACAGGGTGCAAGATTCTCCTCAAATACAGCTTCCTGGTTAACTTAAAAAATCCATATGTGTTTCTACTGCTTCTGTATACTGAAATTACTCTCCATTTGGATAAGTATAAAATGGGGGATCAGAGCAGGAAGAGAGGCGTACTGAAGAATTGATAGGTAATTAACATTTTAAATATGCCTTCTAATCTGCCAAAATGTGTTAATCTCCTTAAATAGTTTAATAGATGCACTACTGAGCTGCTGCAGCCAGGGCAGGGAACAAAGTGCTTAGATTAAGGAGTACAGCTGAGACCGAAACAAACAGAGCAAGCAAATAGTGTGAAATCATTCCAGATGGACATAAGTACCCATAATTAGTACCGAACTTTGTGCAAAGGATATGAGAGGGAACAAGCCTCCTTCAGAATGCTACTGAATTAGATTAGCACTGGTATGTAAGGTAGATTTTCAGTAATTTTAAGTAAATACTGAGAAAAGTCTGCAATCAATAATAATGACTCAGATATAAATAAGTAACCCAGTGGAGTGATGTGGGGAAAAACTGTCTGGACACATGAAAGGGAATCAGAACAACTTCAACATTTATTATAACAAGGAGGAAGATGGTATAAGAGTGGGAAGAGGGGAGCTGAGACAAGAAGAAAGGGAGGAGGTGGAAGGGGAACAGAAGCAGGAAGAGGAGGGGAAGCAGAGAAGACCAGAATCAGATACAACTAACATGAGGAAGTCTAGGTTTCCATCATTTCCTTAGTAAAGCAGATAAGGAATGAAGAGATATTTGTATAAATACCTGTGATTCATTACAGTTTGGGAAGATTACTTCTTAAAGTAATTACACATTACACATACAACTCACCCAAAATGTGGGTCAGTCATTTTCAAAGAAATGTTTACACTGACTTCATGAAGTTCTGAATTAATTTTTCTGGATGCTATTAAACAATTCTTAATGTGGGTTCTATAGAATACCAGCCCTATGGAATAGTAATTGTGATAACATCGCAAACAATTCTATGAGAAATAAATTTGAAAACCATTTCTCTTTACTGAAGGACAGCCTGGAATTTGATTTAAAGAGAGTCTGGGGAGTCTTCAGAGGCAGACTAGAGGTACTTCCAAGGGAAGTACACTTTTCAGGCAATTAAATTCAAGACTGAAGTATCCAGTGGATATACATTCAGGTTGCCAGCACAACTTGCAGAATGTGTGGTCTTTGGAACTAAGTGTACAGGACAGCTGGGGTTGTTGGTAGCAGACTGGTGACAGAGATGACTAAATTTTGAGACTACTAATAACCAAATAAAAAAGGAACACACTTTATTAGTGGTTTAAGGTCATTAATCAACCATTTCCACAGAGGAGATTGTGGTGGTTGAAAACCTCACTAATAATCAACCTAATTCAAATTCATGAGAGACAACATTTTTATGCACCATATTTGTTTAAAAAATCAAGGGAATAGGAAGCACTCGGGAAGAGAGAAAAAGTCAAAGTATAGTGAACAAGTATTTTAAAAACGACTAAACATATAATTTGTCTAGCACTTTTGGAAAATAGTTTGACAATGTATTTAACTGTCTTAAGGGTCTTATTACACTAACTCAGTATTGCCATTTTTTTTAAGAATTAGCCCAAACAATAGTATAGGAGGAAGAAGCATGGATTAAAAAGTTGTTCATATCTAATATTTTATAATAATGTAAAACCTAGAAACAAATACTTTTCAGAAGAGATGGTTAACTGAATTAATTCATCCCTTGACCAAGTTATTTCCTTATTGTTTCTATTACATTTACATTGTAATCTGTGACACAAACAGAGAACAACCACCACTGGATTTCCTACCAAGAAAATGATCAGGATAAGGATTCTAATCACACAAAGATTTGTATTCAATAAAATATATTATATACACTAGAAAGCCCCTAAGACTTTTGTATAAATGATAGTGAGATGGGAACAGGCAGAAGGCCAGAGGTCCCCAAGCAGCAGGAGGAAATAAACTGCAGGTGGCGGACGTTTTTTTCCCTTAGCTACACATAATTAAAAGTGGTGTCTTTTAATTCTGTGTTGACCACATGACCACACCTGGTTCTGCCTTGAGCTAACCAATGCGGTTTTTCTCATGGACATGTTTTTCTTAAGCTATGTTAATGAAACTATCTATTTGCTTTGGAATTTGCCTTTCTTCAAAATGGTTCCACCTAAGACTAACTTTTTTCTTTTCTCAAACCTTGGGCTGACAATGACTCAACAAACCAGTATTCCTGTGAATTGTTTTATGGCTGGTGGATGACACACCTCGTGCCATCCTATCTCAAAAATGCATATTGTGGGCGAGGGGCCGGTGAAACTCCGTCAGCCTCGAGGTGTCTCTCTTATCTGATTAATAGCTTTCTAACAAACATAAAACTCCTTGCTAAAAGCTAGCAAGGGGGCACTCTTTCTGTTCCCTTCTGATGTCTATGTCAGAAGCGTTCCTAATCTCTACATTACATTTTAATAAAACTTTGCTACACAAAAAACTCCAAGTAGCTCCAAGTAGTCAAGTCTCTGACCCTGGATTGAAATTCTCTCCTCCGGAGGTCACAAATCCCATAGTAACACATAGCTTGCAGCACCAACCTTTCAGTAGTCTGTGACAGAGATTAAAACAGACCAAACTTCTCAGGAATTTTTTGAGCCAGCAGCATCAAAACATAGAAAATTAAAAAACAAACAAACAAGCTTGTGGGAGATTTATTTTAAGTTTCTTCACTCAAATCCTTACTCAAAAATTGGGAAATTCTACCTCTGAGAGACAGTTTTCTAGGTTGCAAGTAACAGAAATAGATGCCTGCTACCCTACAAAAAATGTTTGTATGTGTGTTTATGTACATATACATAGACGTATATATAGGAACTGCTAGACTCAAAGATTTTGATGGTATAGTATGGTTGCAGGATGAGGCTCAGAAACTATGCACCAAGGTAACACTACAGCTCGGAGAAGGCAATGGCACCCCTGCCTGGAGAATCCCAGGGACAGAGGAGCCTAGTGGGCTGCCGTCTATGGGATTGCAGAGTCGGACACGACTGAAGCGACTTAGCAGCAGCAGCAACACTTCAGCCACTCTTAAGGGAGGGGTTTCCCAGGTGGCTCAGTGACAAAGAATCCCCCTGCTAATGCAGGAGCCGCAGGAGATGTGGGTTCAATCCCCGCTTTGGGAAGATCCCTTGGAGGAAGAAATGGCAACCCACTCCATTATTTGTATTAGGATAATCCAATGGACAGAGCAGCCTGCTGGGCTACAGTCTGAGGGGTTGCAAAGAGTCAGACATGACTGAGTGAGCATGCACTTGTAAGGGATCCTCCAAAATATTCTCTAAGTATTCAAAATTCTGGTAGAACACGTATGATCAGGAGGTTTAAGTAATACGATTGTTCAAGAGACAAATAGCAGAAGAGTCTGCCTTCCCTCAGCGCCTGTAAACAGAAGGCAACAGAGGCGGTAGTAAGACTACAAACAAAGGAAAATTCCTCCAGATGGGAGAATAAAATGCAAATAAGATAATGAGATAGATTAAATGTGCTGAAGCCAAAAGTTGACAAAGTTTACTACAATAATCTCCAGGGTTGCTTTGTACTAACCAAGGGCAGTTACCAAAACCATAAAATATTCTACTCACAAGATGATGCTCTTTATAATAGCAAATACAAGCTCTCCTTCCCTTTATAGGAGGTCCCTGGACTCTTTCATTCAAGATTCATTATCTATTGGATCATACTTATATGACTTGCTAAATAATTCTATTTAGGTTGCTTTTTTCTATTAGGTTTTACCTGCTTATACTTGGTTTATCATTTCATTCATCATCTGGGTTATTATCTCCAGTTTTTGCTAAGCTGTCTCACTAAGAATGAAAGTCAGAGTCTATGGTGGTAATATCCTTTAAGAGGAGACATAATTTTTTCACTCTCTTTTTCTAACCAAGTAGCAAATTCTCAATATTATCTTCTACTTATTTAAGATATATGATGCCTCCTCTTATCACTGATGTCTATTAATAATTCTGAAAATATCTGTAAAGAGAATTTCCCTAAAAAGATAACATATTTCAAATACTATATAGATTGTGCCTCAAACTGACTTTAATCTTAATTCCTACAGCATTTTCTGTAATTCTGCTATATACTTGTTTGGAGCTTGGTTATGAAGATGAATGAGTCCTGCCATCTGACTTCAACCTACAATATACTGAGAAATACAGACATAGATTGAACATGCTATATTACTGACTCAGTAAATGGTAGTTATTGATATTGAAGGAGGAAACAGAACAGATTCCGTCAAGAAAGCAGGACTCTATCTTGGGCTGGACTAAGGACTTTGAGCTATATGCCCAGTATCTATGGAAAAGACAAACCAACTGGAAAACCAGGCCCCAGGAAGGAAGAGCCCCACAGCTCGTACCTAGACTCTTCATCGCCTAAATGAATACCCTAATTATCTGTGTAACCGAATAGAATCATAAATTCTGTTATGCTTATTGGAGTGCGACCACCGGCTTATTGATAATTGTCCACTGTTAACTACCTAGGCTTAAGGCATATGGATCACAGTTAACTTTCTTTTCCTTTGTTCAGACTGCTGCTAAGTCGCTTCAGTCGTGTCTGACTCTGTGCGACCCCATAGACGGCAACCCACCAGGCTCCACCGTCCCTGGGATTCTCCAGGCAAGAACACTGGAATGGGCTCCCATTTCTTTCTCCATTGTTCAGACTAGTTTCAGGGAATTTGGGGAGGTGGGTTTGGGCATGTACACTTAGGGTATATAAGGTTTTCACAAAAACTGGTTGGGGTCCTTGGCTAAGAGGAAACTCTGCCTTAGGCCTGCCAGTGTAATAAACTGTACTTCATTATCTGCATTGTCCTTCTGAGTGAGTTTGTTTCTCGGAATGTGTGGCTACAACAATATCAGCTAGGATTTGTGGAATTCAGGGGAGGGAAATTTCCATTTCTGGGAGACTGGGAAGGCTTCTCAGAAAGGTTAATACTTACATTTTACTTGAAATGTCACAGTAGACCTCTCCTTCTCTCTCTCTCTCTCTCTCTCACACACACACACACAGAGCCATAACCTAAATATAACCTAACTTCTTTTTATCTAACCTCTCCTTTAGCAAGGGAAGGCTAGCACTGAAGTTGAAACTAGGCATGGGTTAGAGAGAATGAGAGGGAAATTTAGAAAAATTTGCAACCTGGACAGAAGTAACTCAGGAATTAAGAAAGTATCTGAAATGTGCAGTCTGATGAGGAAACAGTAAGAAAAAAGAACAGCTTTTTGTAGTAATATACATCTTTTTCCATGGGCAAGAGAGGAGATTTAAAATGTTTCATGTTAGTTTGGAGAAGGCAATGGCAGCCCACTCCAGTACTCTTGCCTGGAGAATCCCATGGACAGAGGAGACTGGTAGGCTGCAGTCCATGAGGTCGCACAGAGTCGGACTCGACTGAGTGACTTCACTTTCACTTTGCACTTTCATGCATTGGAGAAGGCAATGGCAGCCCACTCCAGTGTTCTTGCCTGGAGAATCCCAGGGACGGTGGAGCCTGATGGGCTGCCGTCTATGGGGTCACACAGAGTCAGACATGACTGAAGCAACTTAGCAGCATGTTAGTTTGGGGGGAAAGTAGGGATGGCACTATACTTAGATTATATAAGATTAAAACAGAGAGGGTGGGAATGTTTCCTTAAAAGAAGAAAAAAGAAAGTTTAGTTTCACACAATGATCAATGAAATTAGTACCCTTCTGTTTAAAAGACTCTAACAAATTTGCTACTCTCCAGCACTGATACCATTTTATGCTCTGCAATCCATGCTTTCCTCTCAATTGCTTTGCCAGTATGTGTGAGGATGAATGCTTTTAATTCTACATCTGCTCAACTTATCTGAACAGCTCTCAAAACTCCCAAAGGAAGACTTTGTCATAGGGTGGAAAATCTTCTGGAATAGATTCCTGAAGATGATTTGGGAAAGGCCCAAAAGATGCTGGGCACATTAAAAAAAAAAAAAAGATAAAATCAATAATATTTGTTATGTGAACAAGTTCTTGGAAGGCTGTTGGCTCTTATAATTCCCTCTATTTTGTTGTTCTTCCATTCTCCTGATTACATGTAGGAGAAAGCATCATTAGGTAGCCAGGATCTTTAACATCTGCTTGACACCATTGAACTAAAGAGCCTCTTGATGAAAGCGAAAGAGGAGAGTGAAAAAGTTGGCTTACAGCCCAACATTCAGAAAACTAAGATCATGGCATCCAGTTCAATCACTTCATGGCAAATAGATGGGGAAACAGTGGACACAGTGGCTGACTTTATTTTCCTGGGCTCCAAAATCACTGCAGATGGTGATTGCAGCCATGAAATTAAAAGACGCTTGCTCCTTGGAAGGAAAGTTATGACCAACCTAGACAGCATATTAAAAAGCAGAGACATTACTTTGCCAACAAAAGGTCCATCTAGTCAAGGCTATGGTTTTTCTAGTCAAGGCTATGGTCATGTATGGATGTGAGAGTTGGACTATAAAGAAGGCTGAGCGTCGAAGAATTGATGCCTTTGAACCGTGGTCTTGGAGAAGACTCTTGAGAGTCCCTTGGACTGCAAGGAGATCCAACCAGTCCATCCTAAAGGAGATCAGTCCTGGGTGTTCATTGGAGGGACGGATGCTGAAGCAGAAACTCCAGACCTTTGGCCACCTGATGTGAAGAGCTGACTCATTTGAAAAGACCCTGATGCTGGGAAAGATTGAGGGCAGGAGGAGAAGGGGATGACAGAGGATGAGATGGTTGGATGGCATCACTGACTTGATGGACATGGGTTTCGGTGGACTCTGGGAATTGGTGATGGACAGGGAGGCCTCGTGTGCTGCGGTTCATGGGGTCACAAGGAGTCAGACAGGACTGAGCGACTGAACTGAACTGAACTGACTGACACAATTGGTGGAGAAGGAAATGGCAACCCACTCCAGTATTCTTGCCTGGAGAATCCCATGGACAGAGGAGCCTGGTGGGCTACAGTCCATAGGATCACAAAGAGTCAGACCAGACTGAGCGACTAACGTACACACACACACACACACGTACACACACACACACACACACACACACACACACACACGCACGCAGTGCTTCATTAAAATGTAGCCAAAAGGAAGAATATGGCAAAACCAAAGATGAGAAGTAATCCAGACCATCAAAATACAAATGAAAAGTACATCTCATACATTCCTGGGAACTTCAAATCTAAGTTTTCCCACTGTTTGGAGTCTTCTTTTATCATAAGAGAGAACACAAGTGATTTATATTGACTGGTAAAAGGAATCCTTCCTCCTTCCTTTGGTGAAAACGTACTATTAATTTATCCTCTTAAAGGAAAAAAGAAAGACTATGGTCCATAATTTATACTATCTCTTAATTGGGTCGCCTAGTAAAACTTTAACATTTTTTTTTACATCAAGAGACCTTACTCAGCTTCTTTCTCTTGGCTATACTGCTTTCCTGGGAAACAGGTTTAAAGACTGGAATTAATACCATTAGCAGCAACTGTCCACCTCAACGTGACCTCAATCTATTTCCAGGCTCATCTCCCAATAAACTGCTGGGAGTTGTGAGAATCTCATTTTCTAATTAAGTATTCTAATCGAAGTATTTCTCAAGCATTGTGGTTATATTTCTGCCATTTCCTACACTTCTGCACTGACTGAAATCCTCGGAAGTCCACCAAGCTTAACAAAAATATCATTTCTATGAAGCTTTCCTGGTTTAGAGATCAGATCAGATCAGATCAATTGCTCAGTCGTGTCCGACTCTTTGCGACGCCATGAATCGCAGCACGCCAGGCCTCCCTGTCCATCACCAACTCCCAGAGTTCACTCAGACTCACGTCCATCAAGTCAGTGATGCCATCCAGCCATCCATTCTCTGTTGCCCCTTCTCCTCCTGCCCCCAATCCCTCCCAGCATCAGTCTTTTCCAATGAGTCAACTCTTCACATGAGGTGGCCAAAGTACTGGAGTTTCAGCTTTAGCATCATTCCTTCCAAAGAAATCCCAGGGCTGATCTCCTTCAGAATGGACTGGTTGGATCTCCTTGCAGTCCAAGGGACTCTCAAGAGTCTTCTCCAACACCACAGTTCAAAAGCATCAATTCTTCGGCGCTCAGCCTTCTTCACAGTCCAACTCTCACACCCATACATGACCACAGGAAAAACCATAGCCTTGACTAGACAAACCTTTGCTGGCAAAGTAATGTCTCTGCTTTTGAATATGCTATCTAGGTTGGTCATAACTTTCCTTCCAAGGAGTAAGCGTCTTTTAATTTCATGGCTGCAGTCACCATCTGCAGTGATTTTGGAGCCCAGAAAAATAAAGTCTGACACTGTTTCCACTGTTACCCCACCTATTTCCCATGAAGTGATGGGACTGGATGCCATGATCTTCGTTTTCTGACTGTGGAGCTTTAAGCCAACTTTTTCACTCTTCACTTTCACTTTCATCAAGAGGCTTTTTAGTTCCTCTTCAGTTTCTGCCATAGGGTGATGCCACCTGCATATCTGAGGTTATTGATATATCTCCCGGCAATCTTGATTCTAGCTTGTGTTTCTTCCAGTCCAGCATTTCTCATGATGTACTCTGCACATAAGTTAAATAAACAGGGTGAGAATATACAGCCTTGACGAACTCCTTTTCCTATTTGGAACCAGTCTGTTATTCCATGTCCAGTTCTAACTGTTGCTTCCTGACATGCATACAAATTTCTCAAGAGGCAGGTCAGGTGGTCTGGTATTCCCATCTCTTTCAGAATTTTCCACAGTTTATTGTGATCCACACAGCCAAAGGCTTTGGCATAGTCAATAAAGCAGAAATAGATGCTTTTCTGGAGCTCTCTTGCTTTTTCCATGATCCAGTAGATGTTGGCAATTTGATCTCTGGTTCCTCTGCCTTTTCTAAAACCAGCTTGAACATAAGGAAGTTCACGGTTCACATATTGCTGAAGCCTGGCTTGGAGAATTTTGAGCATTACTTTACTAGCGTGTGAGATGAGTGCAATTGTGTGGTAGTTTGAGCATTCTCTGGCATTGTCTTTCTTTGGGATTGGAAGGAAAACTGACCTTTTCCAGTCCTGTGGTCACTGCTGAGTTTTCCAAATTTGCTGGCATATTGAGTGCAGCACTTTCACAGCATCATCTTCCAGGATTTGGAATAGCTCAACTGGAATTCCATCACCTCCACTAGCTTTGTTCATAGTGATGCTTTCTAAGGCCCACTTGACTTCACATTCCAGGATGTCTGGCTCTTGGTCAGTGATCACACCATCGTGATTATCTGGGTCGTGAAGATCTTTTTTGTACAGTTCTTCTGTGTATTCTTGCCATCTCTTCTTAATATCTTCTGCTTCTGTTAGGTCCATTTCTGTCCTTTATCGAGCCCATCTTTGCATGAAATGTTCCTTTGGTATCTCTGATATCTTGAAGAGATCCCTAGTCTTTCCCATTCTGTTGTTTTCCTCTATTTCTTTGCACTGATCTCTGAAGAAGGCTCTCTTATCTCTCCTTGCTTTTCTTTGGAACTCTGCATTCAGATGTTTATATCTTTCCTTTTCTCCTTTGCTTTTCACTTCTCTTCTTTTCACAGCTATTTGTAAGGCCTCCCCAGACAGCCATTTTGCTTTTTTGCATTTCTTTTCCATGGGGCAGATCTTGATCCCTGTATCCTGTACAATGTCACGAACCTCATTCCATAGTTTATCAGGCACTCTATCTATCAGATCGAGGCCCTTAAATCTATTTCTCACTTCCACTGTATAATCATAAGGGATTAGATTTAGGTCATACCTGAATGGTCTAGTGGTTTTCCCTACTTTCTTCAAGACCCCCAAACAGCTTCTCCATTTTTTTCACATTACACATCATCTTGAGAGATGCATTCAGCTTCCCTACTGCACAGCCTCAGTGGGTTACTGTATTCCTTTTGCTTTAATCCTCACAGCAGGTAGCACAGCACTTCACACACAGCAGTGTTTGTTTGATCAACATTATCTGTTCCATCACCTCTTTCCGATAGATTTGTTAAAGAAAAATGGGGCTGTTTGCACGTTACTAAATGGATCATTAAATCTGGTAGATGTCACTTTGCTTATAAAAAAGCTCTTGAACAGTCTTCCCCTTGGAACCTCTGGTTCCAGGCTGGTTGTCATGGCCAACAGAAGAGTCACTGTAGGTTTCGACAAGATATATGTCTAATTCCCTTCCCTGATAGGGAGGTGATACAGAGAATTACCCTCATGAGATAATTTCAGTTCTTCCTGTGAACCAGGAATTGTGAAGAACTCTTTAGTTATGTCTTATAAGGATGCTAGGGGAGAACTAAGAAAGATTCATGACAATTTGCAAAGAATAATACAAGGCAAAATTTAAAATATATCATTCCACAGGGCCAAAAAAACTCCTAGAAGTGCATGGTAAAGATATTTGGCATGAATGAGGGGGAAATACGAGAGAGTAGGTGGCAGCCAGGGTAGAAGTGGCTTTGGATAGTCACAGAGGCGGAGTGTTGAGCCACGCTACACCTGCCATGCCCACCAGCCTGCGTGAATGGGCTAACCCCGGACAGCAAAAGGGACAGGCAAAGAAGCAGCAAAATGTCTGGACCTTTAGGATCAATCTTTAAAAATCATTATGTACTTAATATTTGCCGTGGGCAGACTGAGCAGGCCAAATGTTTATATACTATTACATGAAAGTCACTCAGTCACGTCTGACTCTTTTGTGACCCCATGGACTATACAGACCAGAATACTGGAGTGGGTTGCTGTTCCCTTCTCCAGGGATCTTCCAATGCAGGGATTGAACCCAGGTCTCCTGCATTGCAGGCCGATTCTTTACCACCTGAATCACAATATACTATTATTCACCATTATTAAAACTTCTCAATAAATATTTTAAGGTAGATTAAATGATGGTACTTTGAAAATGAGAACAATGTAAGTATTAACTAACAGAAATAATAGTTAACAATTTAGTAAGAACTTTCCAGGTTCTTAAAATTCTTCTCAACATCTGACACCAGTTTTCAGGTGAGAATATGTTAGAGCACCTAAGAATCTCTCCCCCATGCATGATTGTTTAAATTCACATTCTTCTGGGAGATAATGATAGAAAGCACTGCACCATAATGCTGACATTATTCTCCTCTTCAATGTGGTTTTAATTTATATTTTCTTAATGCAAATTTTAATGTCCTTATTAGTAATTTGATTATTTTCTTTGAAGGAATGCCTATTCTTTGCTCACTTCAAATTGAGTTTCCATTATCGAGTTGGAAAATCTATTTATTTATTCTGGATACAAGTCCTTTATTCAGTATGATTGGAAACAGTTTATCTCATTGTACAGGTTGTCTTAGGAGAAGGCGATGGCACCCCACTCCAGTACTCTTGCCTGGACAATCCCATGGACAGAGGAGCCTGGTGGGCTGCAGTCCATGGGGTCGCTAGGAGTCAGACACGACTGAGCGACTTCACTTTCATTCACTGGAGAAGGAAACAGCAGCCCACTCCAGTGTTCTTGCCTGGAGAATCCCAGGGACGGCGGAGCCTGGTGGGCTGCCATCTATAGGGTCGCACAAAGTCAGACACGACTGAAGTGACTTAGTATAGTATAGCATACAGGTTGTCTTCTTACTATTTTGTTTTCTGAAGAAAAACATTTCAGTTTTGATGAAGTCCAATTTATCCTTTTTTTTTTTTTTACTTTTTCTTTATTCTATATCTAAGAAGCTAAACCAAGGTTACAAATATTTACTCATGTGTTTTCTACTAATTTTTATTTTTTAGTTTTAGCTCATATATACATCTATGTTTCGCTTTGACATAATGCCTGTATGTGATATCTAGCCACAGGGAAGGGAGTAGTTCTTTTCAGTGTAGGATTAATGCCAAATTTGAATTTAAGGAATAAGGACGAGCTATCATACTAATTCAGAAGACAAGCTTCAATATGCCCCACAGTGGGAAGTCCTCCAAGTGTCATTTAATCCAATGCAAATGTGGTACACTTAATAACACAAATCTTAAAACATGGAAAACTATTGTAATCCATACTAAACTTATTTTCTTCAAAATCATTTATAGACTATAATTAATACTGTGAAAAAAAGTCACATTATTTAACCTCTGCTACTGCTAAGTCGCTTCAGTCGTGTCTGACTCTGTGCAACCCCATAGACGGCAGCCCATCAGGCTCCACCATCCTTGGGATTCCAGGCAAGAACACTGGAGTGGGTTGCCATTTCCTTCTCCATATTTAACCTCAAGTACCCCTTTCTCCCAATGTTCTAATTAAAACCTACATTTTATTCACTTTCAAAAATGTCTTTCACCTCCTATGTTAGCTAAATCATGTGAGAGCAGGGCACTGAGCAAGAGGAATAAGGAAATAAGAGGGTAGGGAAATGTAGTATACGTGGTCAGATGTGGTAACCTCTATAGTAAATGCGCACATGCATAGAAAGTGATCTGGAGCAAAGAGTAATTCATCCTGTTTAACTCAGTTTCCCCCTCTTTCATATTAATTTAGGCCTTTATGAACTTTGTTCTATTTAAACGATAACAGCATGTGTAGTTTTTTTTTTTTTTTTTTTATCAACTCTGTACCATGTACTTATGAAACCTATTAGCTAGAAAAAGGAAGCAGTGAGATAACCATTGAGAGTGAAGCGGTAGGAACGGAACAATGGCGAGCAGATACAGATGTCTGCGTGGAGCAGGGCCATAACAACTGGGGCTCAACTGTACTGTGTTCCTGGCTATTGGTGGGCTTACAGTGGAGGTAGGTATGAGACACCCAATACAGTATATATAACAAGCCACAGAAATGTGACTGAATCCAGCTATTATGATTGATGAGTGATAAGTGTGTTTTATCTCCCAAGAACATTGCTTCTCAAAATGGAGGTGAGATAAGCCAAAGAGGGACATGCAGACAAGGATCTTAGAAGGTTTTGCTTCTTTTGTGTATTTCTTGCTGTTCTTGTTTGTCTCCTCCCCTCAAAGAGTACAGGCTCAGATTCACTCAAACTATACCTCATCCTGCTTTGCACAGGAGCATCCCTAAGGATTATACTGTTGACAGGCTTTTTATCATTCAAAAGGAAAGGATGTAGCTATATTTTCTAACTTTATACGGGTCATTAAAGTTCTTTGCATTTTGCAACAGCTCTTTAGTTTTTCCAAATGCTTCTGGTGAGACAGTCAAGACAGGGAGATACACAGAGCAATGTGACATTATTTATTATTCCAATTTTTCTAGGTGTGATAACAATTTCTTAGAAACTTTCTCCCCCAGTGAGAAATGAGAACAACTTTGTCCTAGTAAGTTACTTGAGTTGCCCTGGAAACCATTGTGCTGTCTGAAAAGAATAATTTTATCTTTAAAGAGAGCATCTTTCAAAATAGTGAATATAATCTTTCCAGGAAAAGAAGGCAGAAAAACAATTATATTTTCTATTTGGGGGATGGAATGAAGCTAGAATGACAAAATTCGTTTTCAGAAAGACAGGAAAAAGATGCTTCTCTAAAGATGTGGTGGTTTATTCACTAAGTCATTTCCAACTCTTTGCAACCTCATGGACTGTAGCCCACCAGGCTCCTCTGTCCATGGGATTTTCCAGGAAAGAACACCGGAGTGGGTTGTCATTTCCTTCTCCAGGGAATCTTCCCAACCCAGGGAATTGAACCTGGATCTCTTGCACTGCAGGCAGCTTCTTTACCATCTGAACCACCAGGGAAGCCTTCAGAAGCATGCTAAATGACTTTAAGCTGCAACTGTTTCATGGATTTTACTCGAGTTCACTCTTGAATGCAGCTCAAGATAATAAAATAATAATAGTTCACAGTTACCAAGTGCTTATGTTACTGTGACAGGTACTATCCTAAGTGCTCCACATATATTAACATTGTCTTACATTTACAATTCTAAAAGGTTCTGTACCATAAAACACAGAAAGAAAAATAATTCATTTTCAAGAATTTGTAATGGGACAGGATTCTTCTATATTGAAATTTTGGTTTAGAAAGACAGAGATATTATCTTCTGTTGTACAGCCTCAATAGAAAAATGCATGAGAAACAAGATTTTGATTCAATATAGAGAAATGTTTGATTATAATTAAGCTGTCTCACATAATTTTATTTTCAAACATTCATGGTTTTCATATTTATATTATGCTAAAATTGTGGGGAAGAATTCACTCATTATCTATTTTCTGAATAATTGTTCAAGATTAAGGAAATGTGTTCTAATAGGTTTTGTTAAAATTTATTTCTAAAATCAAATGGAGGGCCTTTTTTTTTCGCTTGGGAAGAATTCTAACAACTCAGCTTCTTCAGTGATTATGTCAATTCCCTTTATTTCTTTTTTAGTCAGTTTTGGTAACTAATTATACATGTCTGTACATATTTGTTTAACTATTAAAATATATTGTCATACAATTTTTTCTTGTTTTATATTTTTAACATCTTTTGAGATTTATAGTTACATACTCCTTTTCACTTATTAATATAAGGTCATTTATTTCAATCATCTTCTTGACCAAATCTTTAGAATCTATTTTACTAGATTTTAGAATTTATCATTGTTTATTTTCCTTATATTTCACTAGTGTCTTCTTTTTTGGATATTATTTATTTTCTTAGGTTTAATTTATTATTTTTTTTTCCTTTTCTAACATGTCAAGTTGGACGGTTGGATCATTATTATTTTAACTAATCTTTTTAATATAAAAATTGAAAAAAATTTATTGAAGTATAATTGGCTTACAATATTAGTTTAAGGTGTACAACAGACTAATTTGAAATTTTTATTGAATATACTCCATACAAAGTTATTATAAAATATTGACTATATTTCCTGTGTTGCACATTACATCCTTGTGATCTACTTATTTCATATCTGCTACTGCTGCTGCTAAGTCGCTTCAGTCGTGTCCGACTCTGTGCGACCCCATAGACGGCAGCCCACCAGGCTTCCCTGTCCCTGGGATTCTCCAAGCAAGAACACTGGAGTGGGTTGCCATTTCCTCCTCCAATGCATGAACGTGAAAAGTGAAAGTAAAGTCGCTCAGTCGTGTCGGACTCCTATCGACCCCATGGACTGCAGCCTGGATTTTCCAGGCAAGAGTACTGGAGTGGGATGCCATTGCCTTCTCTGATTTCATATCTAATAGTTTGTAATTCTTAACTCCTGCCTTTCACCTATTTTGCCCTCTCCTACTCCTGTTTTATACTCTGTATCTTTGAGTTTGTTTTCTATTTCGCTACATTTTTGTTGTCTCATGTTTAGATTCCACCTATCAGTGAAAACATATAGTATTTGCTATTCTGTGTCTGACTTCTTTCACTAGGCATAACCTCCAGGACCATCCATGTTGTTGCAAAATTTCTTTATTTTTTTGGCTGAGTAAAACCCCATTGTCTATACATACCACATATTCTTTATCCATTTCTCTGCTGATGGAAACAGGTTGTTTCCACATTTTGACTATTGTGAATATGCTGCTATGTCCAGTAAAGGGTTAGTATTCAGATAGTATTCAAAATATATAAGTAACTCATATAATAAAAACAAAATCCAATTAAAAATGGACAGAGCACCTGAATAGGCATTTTTCAAGGAAGACATATGAATGGACAGCCAACAGGCACAGGAAAAGATGCTCCACATCACTAATTATTAGGGTAGTGAAAATCAAAACCACAACAGTGCATCACCTCACATCTGTCAGAATGGCTATCATGAAAAAGACAAAAAATAACATGTTGGTGAGGATGTGTTAAAAAGGGAACCCTCATGCACTGTTGATGGGAGTGTAAATTAAAAATTTAAATGTATCTTTCTCCTAGACTATTAATATAGCTACATTATACCAACATTAACATTGTATTTTCATTACTGTTGTTGTTCAGTTGCTAAGTTGTGTCAGACTCTTTGTGAACTCATGTATCACAGCATGACAGGCTTCCTTGTCTTTCACTATCTCCCAGAATTTGCTCAAATTCATGTCCATTGAGTCAATGATACCATTCAACCATCTCATCCTCTGTTGCTCCCTTCTCCTCTTGCCTTCAATGTTTCCCAGCATCAGGGTCTTTTTCAATGAGTTGGCTCTTTGCATCAGGTGGCCAAAGTATTGGAGCTTTAGCTTCAGCATCAGTCCTTCTAATGAATATTCAGCATTGATTTCCTTTAGAATTGACTGGTTTGATCTCCTTGCAGTCCAAGGGACTCTAAAGTCTTGTCCAACACCACAGTTCAAAAGCATCAGTTCATCAGCACTCAGCCTTCTTTATGATCCAACTCTATATCTACACATGACAACTACAAAGACCATAGCTTTGACTATATAGACGTTTGTCAGCAAAGTGATATCTCTGCTTTTTAATACACTGTCTAGGTTTGTCATAGCTTTTCTTCCAAGGAACAAGTGTCTTAATTTTGTGGCTGCAGTCATGTGTACAGTGCTTTTGGAACCCAAGAAAATAAAATCTGCCACTGTTTATACTTTTTCCCCATCTATTTGCTATGAAGTGATGGGACTGGATTCTATGATCTTAGTTTTTTGAATGCTGAGTTTTAAGTCAGCTTTTTCACTTTCCTCTTTCACCTTCACCAAGGGGCTCTTTAGTTCCTCTTCACTTTCTGCCATTAAAGTGGTATCATCTGCATATCTGAGGTTGCTGATATTTCTCCTAGCAGTCTTGATTCCAGTTTGTGAGTCATGCTGCTGCTGCTAAGTCGCTTCAGTTGTGTCCGACTCTATGTGACCCCATAGACGGCAGCCCACCAGGCTCCCCCGTCCCTGGGATTCTCCAGGCAAGAACACTGGAGTGGGTTGCCATTGTGAGTCATACTTCAGTTTAAATATTTTTTAAAAATTTACCATTGTTTCTTCTCTGACTAATGAGTGATTTAAAAGTATTTACTTATAAACAAAAGATATATATTTTTGTTACTGATTGTAGCATAATGGTAAATACAATGCTTGGCAGGTTACTAAATTTAACTTAAAGTTGAAAACAATGTGTATTTTCTAATTGTTGGGTGAAGTGGTCAATGTTTGCTTATTGAATTAATTTTGTATTTTTACTTAGTTAAGTGAATTAATTGAATTAAGTAAAATTTAAATAAGTAAAAATTAACAGAATATTGTATTTTTTAAAGTGTACATGTTTATTGACTTTTTTCTCTGATTAACCTATTACATACTTGATTCACACATGTTTGTCACTCAATCAGGTCCGACTCTGAAACCCCATGGACTGTAGCCTGCCAGGCTCCACTGTCCATGGGCTTTTCCCAAGCAAGGATATTTGAGTGGGTTGCCATTTCTTTCTCCAGGGATCTTCCTGACCTAAGGATCAAACCTGCATCCCCTGTGTCTCCCTGCATTGGCAGACAGATTCTTTACCACTGAGCCACCTGGGAAGCCCCACTTGACCCATGAGTAATATCTTAAACTCTTAACAGCCATTCTGCTTTTATAACTTATAAAGGTATTAGTAGCTTCACAGATGTTTGGAACTATTACATCACTCTTGAAATGTATATTTTCATATTAAATAAAGATCCTGTTAAAAATGATTTCTGTCAAATATAATTTTGTCTGGTATTAATTTACTTACAACAACCTCATTTTAGATAGTATTTCCTGATATATTTATAATTTTTCTATTTTTTTATTTTAAACATTGTGAGAGTTGGACTATAAAGAAAGCTGAGAGCTGAAGAATTGATGTTTTTGAACTGTGGTGTTGGAGAAGACTCTTGAGAGTCCCTTGGACTGCAAGGAGATCCAACCAGTCAATCCTAAAGGAAATCAGACTTGAATATTCATTGGAAGGACTGATGCTGAAGCTGAAACTTCAATACTTCAGCCACCTGAAGCATAGTACTGACTCATTGGAAAATACCCTGATGCTGGGAAAGATTGAAGGCAGAATGAGAGGGGGATGACAGAGGATGAGATGCTTGGATGGCATAACCGACTCAATGGACAGGAGTTTGAGTAAACTTCAGGACTTGATGATGAACAGGGAAGCCTGGAGTGATGCAGTCCATGGGGTCACAAAGAGTCGGACATGACTGAGTGACTGAACTGAACTGAACTGAAATATGTTGAGTACTTATACCACATATTAATATTTTAAAATATAGTTGGCATTATTCTAGATATGTTAAATGAACGTTTTAGTCTATTTGCACTCATTGTAATAATGTGTTTAATAGTGCTAGTGGTAAAGAAGAACCTACATGCCAGTGCAAGAGATTTAAGAGAAACAGGTTTGATCCCTGGGTCAGGAAGCTCCCCTGGAGGAGTAAATGGCAAACCACTCCAGAAGTCTTGCCTAGAGAATCCCATGGACAGAGGCACCTGGTGGGCTACAGTCCATAGGGTCACAAAGAGTTAGACATGACTGAAGTGACTTAAATCATAGCACATACTATACTAATACTTACTTTAAAGGCTTCAAAGTCTCAGGTGAGACATTATTATTATCACCATCACTATGTTTTTGCAACTCAGAAACTGCAGAAGCAGAAAGTTTTCCTTTGATGTTCCTTTTATTCTCAGCCTTAACTTTGACTGTGGGTATAATTCCTTTGAGTATCCTAGCTTCATTCAAGGGCTTATGTTTAGCTGCTGGGCCCAAGGTCTAGAATATCTATGTGTCAGTTAATCCTGTATGTGGCATTTGCCTTTAGGATACTCTTGACTTCAAGTTCATCTAGTAAATTTGTTTCAATTGTTCATCTGCACTTGGGAATTGATTTTCTCTCTCTCGAGTTTGAAAAGCATCTAAAATAATATGCATTTTAATTTATGAAAAACCTACATGCACTGAGCAGAACAATTCTACTGAATATATAATTCATTACGTGGTCAGAAGTGGAATTCCACCTGCTACTGCTTCACTTCTCTTTGACTTCATACCTATAATGTCTGCCCTGGAAAAAGACCCTTCCTAACAGTACCACACACTGCGTCATTCTCATAGAAATTAAGGACACATGATGGCATTTTAAATCCAATGCCTCATTTTGCAATAAATAACTGGTGTAACTCTATTTGTTACCAACCTGAAGAAGAGTTGAGCCTTTTGGTTACTGTTGCACTGACATTTTCGTTAGTGAATGTATGGCTCTTGATGTAATTAACCAGATTTATTTAAAGGACATAGAATGAGACTTGACCCAAATATCAGGTCTTTAGAAATATGCTTTCTCTGTTGTCATTTATTTAGTACATTTGTAGGCTTGGCAAAATTATGAATGCTCTGGTCTTAACCTTGACTTATACATATGAATCACTTGTGGATCTTTATTATTTTTTTTAAACAGTCGTTAAACCCCATCTCCAAATATTCTGAGTAAATTCGGGAGTAGAGCCCAGAAATTCCCTAGAGATTTTAAGGGAGAGGCCTAATGTACATAATTTTAAAAGGCTTCATGAGTAATTCTATTTTCAGACAGGACTAAAAATTACTAATTTAAGCAACATGCCTAGGACTTTACTATCTGCAAAAAAGGATTATAGATTTAGATAATTGTTAAAATTGCTTCCTAATCTTATACATTATGATTTTCTCCAATCCTTACTAGAGAGCTTTATACTTTGAACAAAGAGCAGAATAAGATACCATAGTATCAGAGAGCCACTAGGTTTCTTTCAGACCTTTCCTATAGGAAGCTGTGCCCCTTTCCAGTTGGCTGCTCTTACAGAGCATGCTGATATTTGTCCTGAACTGGAAGAAACCTTATTCTGATTTAAGCCCAAGTGTAAGAAGCACAGAGTTTGTAAGAAGAAAGGGTTGAAAAGGATAAGAATGAAAGGTACCAATCGGATTTTTAAAAATGTATTAAACCAACAGTGTACAGATATGGGGCCTTTAAGACTTTGCTTCTTGAAAAGACTGCTGTTTAAATACAATCTGAGAAAAAATAAAAATCACTCCTTATCCTTCCACACATATACAAGGTTCCGTTACATGAAATTAATAAATATTTGTCATTTTCATGACACTACCAGTGTATTGAACTGCAAGGAGATCCAACCAGTCAATCCTAAGGGAAATCAACCCTGAATATTCACTGGAAGGACTGACACTGAAACTGAAGCACCAATACTTTGGATACCTGGTGCGCAGAGTAGCCTCATTGGAAAGACCATGATGCTGGAAAAGACTGAAGGCAAAAGGAGAAGGAGGCAGCAAAGGATGAGATGGTAAGATAGCATCACTGACCCAACATAGGACATGAATCTGAGCAAACTCTGGGAGACAGTGAAGGACAGAGGAGACTTGCATGCTGCAGTCCATGGGGCTACAAAGAGACAGATACGACTTAGCAAGTGAACAACAACAACAAATCAGCATTATTAAAAAGGGACAGGGAACCACTTTTCTTTTCTCTCTATGGCAAAATATGATGGGAGCCAGACACCATGATCTTGGAGCCAAAAATCAATGCAGGTTTTATGATAAGGGTCATGTCCATAAATGTTCTAATTAGATTACTGTGTCATCAGCATCAAGAAAAAGAATTAAGCCTCATTCCCATTATGTTCTACCTAACTCACTACTATTTTGATTTCCTCCTCTGGATTGTGAAAAATCATAAAACAGAGATGATCATAATTTGACTGTCATACAAAAGAAACCCTAGAGTGTACAATGTCTTCAATGCTTTCTTCAGTTCAGTTCAGTTGCTCAGTTGTGTTCGACTCTTTGTGACCCCATGAATCGCAGCACGCCAGGCCTCCCTACTGTCACCAACTCCCGGAGTTCACTCAGACTCATGTCCATCGAGTCAGTGATGCCATCCAGCCATTTCATCTTCTGTCATCCCCTTCTCCTCCTGCCCCCAATCCCTCCCAGCATCACAGTCTTTTCCAGTGAGTCATCTCTTTGCATGAGGTGGCCAAAGTACTGGAGTTTCAGCTTTAGCATCATTCCCTCCAAAGAAATCCCAGGGCTGATCTCCTTCAGAATGGACTGGTTGGATCTCCTTGCAGTCCAAGGGACTATCAAGAGTCTTCTGCAACACCACAGTTCAAAAGCATCAATTCCTTGGCACTCAGCTTTCTTCACATTCCAACTCTCACATGCATACATGACCACAGGAAAAACCATAGCCTTGACTAGCCGGACCTTTGTTGGCAAAGTAATGTCTCTGCTTTTTAATATACTGTCTAGGTTGGTCATAACTTTTCTTCTGAGGAGCAAGTGTCTTTTAATTCCATGGCTGCAGTCACCATCTGCAGTGAATTTGGAGCCCCCCAAAATAAAGTCTGACACTGTTTCCACTGTTTCCCCATCTATTTGCCATGAAGTGATGGGACCAGATGCCATGATCTTCATTTTCTGAATGTTGAGCTTTAAGCCAAATTTTTCACTCTCCACTTTCACTTTCATCATGAGGCTTTTTAGTTCCTCTTCACTTTCTGCCAAAAGGGTGGTGTCATCTGCATATCTGAGGCTATTGATATTTCTCCTGGCAATCTTGATTCCAGCTTGTGTTTCTTCCAGCCCAGCGTTTCTCATGATGTGCTCTGCATATAAGTTAAATAAGCAGGGTGACAATATACAGCCCTGACGTACTCCTTTTCCTATTTGGAACCAGTCTGCTGTTCCATGTCCAGTTCTAACTGTTGCTTCATGACCTACATATAGGTTTCTCAAGAGGCAGGTCAGGTGTTCTGGTATTCCCATCTGTTTCAGAATTTTCCACAGTTTATTGTGATCCACACAGTCAAAGGCTTTGGCATAGTCAATAAAGCAGAAATAGATGTTCTTCTGGAACTCTCTTGCTTTTTTGATGATCCAGCAGATATTGGCAATTTGATCTCTGGTTCCTCTGCCTTTTCTAAAACCACCTTGAACATCTGGAAGTTCACGGTTCATGTACTGCTGAAGCGTGGCTTGCAGAATTTTGAGCATTACTTCACTAGCATGTGAGATGGGTTTCAATTGTGTGGTAGTTTGAGCATTCTTTGGCATTACCTTTCTTTGGGATTGGAATGAAAACTGACCTTTTCCAGTCCTGTGGCCACTGCTGAGTTTTCCAAATTTGCTGGCATATTCAGTGCAGCACTTTCACAGCATCATCTTTCAGCATTTGACATAGCTCAACTGGAATTCTATCACCTCCACTAGCTTTGTTCGTAGTGATGCTTTCTAAGGCCCACTTGACTTCACATTCCAGGATGTCTGGCTCTAGATGAGTGATCACACCGTTGTGATTATCTTGGTCATGAAGATCGTTGTTGTACAGTTCTCTTGTGTATTCTTGCCACCTCTTCTTAATATCTTCTGCTTCTGTTAGGTCCATACCATTTCTGTCCTTTATCGAACCCATCTTTGCATGAAATGTTCCCTTGGTATCTCTAATTTTCTTGAAGAGATCTCTAGTCTTTCCCATTCTGTTGTCTTCCTCTATTTCTTTGCATTGATTGCTGAGGAAGGCTTTCTTTTCTCTTCTTGCTATTCTTTGGAACTCTGCATTCAGATGCTTATATCTTTCCTTTTCTCCTTTGCTTTTCACTTCTTAGTTTCATAAGAATTCATATTCTTTGAAAGGAACTGCATTTTAACAGTAAGATTCCTATGAGCTGATAAGTCATCAGGCTGTATTCAGAATATTTACAATGATCATTTAGCTGTGACAAAGGATTGCGCAAAGATAAAAGCCTGAGGATTTTTTCCTCATCAATATTGTATTGTATTATAGTACTAAATTCAGCAGCACATGCAATTTGGGATATTAATAATTCATAACTTGATTATCTTTAGCATAATTTTTCATAGTATCTCAGTGTCTGCAGCCTAGAAGGTTTAGCTTCCCAAAAATAGATCATTTCTTAACAAAAAAATGATAAAAAAGTAGAACAAAAATATTTAATCTGCTTGTATGGCCTTATTTCTGAAAATAGTACACCATCAATGAAACCAACTTAGTGATCAAAAACCAAGTTTGTGATTAAGAAGATTTTTTTTTCTCCAAGAATATAGAAATACATAAAGTAGAAATCCTAAAGGATCACATCTATCAGAGTTGGAGTCAGCCCTTTAATAAACTACTTGCAAGAAAATGTATATTAAAAAAATGAAACACAGTTACAGGTGGAATTCAAATACGATAACTTTAGAAAATAAATACTCATGAGAATGAAATTTGATTTCCCCATATATGAAACTGTAATGATAACTGTAACTAATCCATATGACTATTATTAGGACAAAATCAGATATAAAATAAAGATAGTGAAAAACAGGGAAGTCTGGTGTGCTACAGTCCATGGGGTTGCAAAGAGCCGGAAATGACTTAGCGACTGAACAACAACAGCAACAGATAAAAACTTTAAAGGTTTAGAACAATGCCTGGAACCTAAAAGCTAACAGTGAAGTAGCAGCAATGGTGGTAGGAATGTGTAAGGGAAAAGGTTCCTGATGGGGAATCCGAGTATGGGCCTGATGCAAGCTAAAAATTCCAAAATTTGTACTAAACCTTTTTGAACATATACATTTTTTTCAAGGAGAGAGTCCAAATCTTTTTTCATGCATTAAGTGTTAGTGGTCCCAATTTTTGGTAGCAACATTCAGAAAACGAAGATCATGGCATCTGGTCCCATCACTTATGGGAAATAGATGAAGAAACAGTGGAAACAGTGTCAGACTTTATTTTGGGGGGCTCCAAAATCACTGCAGATGGTGACTGCAGCCATGAAATTAAAAGACGCTTGCTCCTCGGAAGAAAAGTTATGACCAACCTAGACAGCATATTCAAAAGCAGAGACATTACTTTGCCAACAAAGGTCCGGCTAGTCAAGGCTATGGTTTTTCCAGTGGTCATGTATGGCTGTGGGAGTTGGACTGTGAAGAAAGCTGAGCGCCGAAGAATTGATGCTTTTGAACCGTGGTGTTGGAGAAGACTCTTGAGAGTCCCTTGGACTGCAAGGAGATCCAACCAGTCCATCCTAAAGGAGATCAGTCCTGGGTTTTCATTGGAAGGAATGATGCGAAAGCTGAAACTCCAGTACTTTGGCCACCTCATGCGAAGAGCTGACTCATTGGAAAAGACTGTGATGCTGGGAGGGATTGGGGGCAGGAGGAGAAGGGGACGACAGAGGATGAGATGGCTGGATGGCATCACTGATTCGGTGGATGTGAGTCTGAGTGAACTCTGGGAGTTGGTGATGGACAGGGAGGCCTGGCGTGCTGAGATTCATAGGGTTGCAAAGAGTCGGACACGACTGAGTGACTGAACTGAAGTGAACTGAAGCACTCTTTTTATTTATTTATTTATTATTTTAAAATTAATTTTTACTGGAGTATATTTTCTTTCACAGATACCTAAAAAAACAAAATCCTTGATGTACTGACTATCTCATGATGCTATATGAATGCAATTTAAAGGGGAAAATAGACATATTTCAACTGCTCTCTTTAATAACTCGGGGAGAAAACTATTGGGTTGGCAAAAAAGTTTGTTCAGGTTTCCCATAAGATGTTATGCTGCTTCTGCTAAGTCGCTTCAATCATATCTGACTCTGTGCGACCCCATAGACAGCAGCCCACCAGGCTCTGCCGTCCTTAGAATTCTCCAGGCAAGAACACTGGAGTGGGTTGCCATTTCCTTCTCTAATAAGATGTTATAGAAAAGCCCAAAAGAAATTTTGGTCAATCCAATGCTTTGGAGAAAATGCTGAAAGGTCACATAAATTGAAAATTATCAGCCACAAAAGTGAACTGAAATGCTGTTAGCTTGTTTCCTGAAGACAACAGCCAAATGCTATTCTCCTCCTCCCACAACCTACAAAATAAGGTCTTTGTTGTTGTTTAGTCGCTAATCCATGTCTGACTCTTTTGCGACCACGCCAGGCTCCTCTGTCTATGGGATTTCCCAGGCAAGAATACTGGAGTGGGTTACTGCTTCCTTCTCCAGGGGATGTTCCCAACCCAAGGATGCACCCAAGGTCTCCTCAGTTGCAGGCGGATTCTTTACTGCTGAGCCACTGGGGAAGCCCAAAGTAATAAAGGTCTTAGTGATAAAGACATTAACAGGCAGTGGGGACAGTGCATGGAAAGAGTCAGATGATTAGATTCAGAAGACCTGAACTGTGTCTCAGCTAATCCACAATCTTGGACAAGTGGACTTAACTGTCTCAATTCATCTCTAAAAAGAAGATAGGATAAATTGAGCCATATCTCCCTTACAAGGTTGTAAGAATACAATAACTTGGAATATATATTAACATTTTACAAAATATTAAATACTGCAAATCAGCCACATTTGCTCTAAACAGTAATGGCAACATATATCCATTTCTTACAACAAGGTAATGGAGTACACTAACTCCTAGAATTGTGGGTATCAGGTAGATGTAGTTTTACCTTGGTCTACTGCATAAGAACAATGTGATCTTGGGAACATCATTTAAACTTTCTCCCAAGTCTTAGATTGCATGTTAAATGAAAAAAATATTAACATGTAATAAGTAGGGTTGTGGTATTTAGGGTGATTAAGGTAGCACTTGATACATACATGCTCAATATACATTACCTGTTATTATTGTTATTGCTGTTTTACAGAATTATCATGCAACTATATCTACAGTCTACTTTCCTTGTCTGGAAGAGATTAGACTACTCCTCATGGGGTGTTATGAAGATCAAACACCCTGATAAGGAGAAAGTACAATACTAATATGAGGATCAGTAAGACCAATTGCCACACATTGAGCACACAGGAGTCAAACTCCAAGCAGATCACTCCAGTCTCCAAGTCATTTAGCTTCAAAACAATCCACGAGTTATACCCATTTTACAGATAAAGACACCACGGTGGTGGTAAATTGAAACAATTTGGCAAATCTGGAGTTCAAAATGGTATCTTTCTGTCCTCAAGGCCTGAATCTACTCACCGCAAAATAAATCAGTGTGTGTCCCTCTGTGTTTCCAGGCACCAGATTCCCCTTGGAACCACTGTTGTCCCACAAGTCATTTAAAAAATGGAGAGCAGGTGCCATGCTGATACATTTTATCCAGAGTGCACATCATTATCTCATAACATCCTAACTTTTGTCCTTATTCCACGTGCCTTGGCTAATAATGGCTTCCTTTCAACAGCTTCTCAGACAACCCATAAATAGTAACTTGAAGGCACATATTCTATCCTGTCTCTTCAGAAGCCTCAGCCAACACTCTATTCATCCTGAGTAACCACTTCTCATCCAAAACATAAAAACCTCCTCTCTTGTACGTTCAGACATAAATCTCTTCTTTAATATAGTCTAATAAATTGATTAAAAATTTTGTATATAATGCCTATAAATAAAAGCACAAAAACATAAATATGGTGCATTAAAAGAGACCTACTCTATGTCAGAAATGACAGGGAACAGGGAGAGAAGGGTAGAACACAGAAGCAAACTAGATGGAATGAACACAGCAGGATTTTATTTCTACCTACCATTCTTGATCAGCCCAAAGACTACCAATGGTTGGTATTTCTGTGAGTGTTGATGCTGTCAGTATTTTCATTATTATTAATTTTATAGTTTTAGACCCTGAAAGTAACACAGATTCCAGGTAGAGTTA
This sequence comes from Bos indicus, assembly GCF_029378745.1. NCBI lineage: Eukaryota > Metazoa > Chordata > Mammalia > Artiodactyla > Bovidae > Bos > Bos indicus. Next base: position 20,608,808 of record NC_091788.1, read on the forward strand.
AAGGAACGTTGATCTTGCTTGAACCATTTGAGAGTCGGTTGCCAATATAATGCTCATAGATATCTTAGTGTGCATGATCTACTAGCAAGGATATCCTCAAATGCCATAAGCATTAAAAAAAAAAAAAAAAAAAAAACCGATACATTGCTACCACCTAACCTTAGGTTCCATTCAACCTTTTTCCCATTTGTTTAAGTAATACCCTTTATTATACAGCCTTCCAATCCAGAAGTACATTTTGCATTTGGTTGTCAGGTTTCTTCAGTGTCCTTCAATCATCCTCAGCCTTTTTTGTAGATTTCATGACCTCTATATTTTCAAAGATTGTAAACTAGTTTTTTCATAAAATGTCCCTTATTTTGGGATTGTTTGATATGTCCTCATGATAAGATTAAAGCTGTGCAATTTGGGGAGAAATATCACAGAGATAATGGTATTTTTCTCATTGCATCCTATCAGATGGCACATAAATCTGACATGCCCTTTTATGGTGATATGAATTTTGATTTCAGTCGTATCTGCTAGAATTCACTGCTATCCTAAGTAGGGATCAATAGATATTTTGAGGAAAAGTATTTTAGACTGTGTGGGCATCCTAATTCTCAAACTGCCTGTTGATTTTTCCCTTCCCTCCTTCCTCCCCTCCTTTCTTCCCCACCTCCTTCTTTCCTTCTATGCTAGATGTTGCATGGTTTCCTTTTAATGGTTTATAATCCATTACTATCATTATTGATTTTGCTGCTGGATTTTCCCCAAATCTGGACAGTTGATCTTTTCACACTGGCTTCTGTGTCCTCTTCTACACCCCAGTCATTATTTGAGAAATTTCTTATTTTCTGCTACAGTGAGGTTTTCTAGGTTCATCTTGTACTTTCCTTAATACCAGCACTGAAATTAGTTATATTCCTTCAAGCAACCTTATTTCTTTATAATGAAAAATACTATTTTGAAACTGGGAACTGGATTCTAAGGTGGGCTCATAGCTATTGAGGTGATCCCAGACCCTTCTGATGGCAGAACTAGGGATACATGGATTTATATACTTACTGATATACATTATATGTACATGTGTGTGTGCTAAGTCACTTCAGTCGTGTCCGACTCTTTGCTACCCTCTGGACCAGAGCCTGCCAGGCTCCCCTGTCCATGGGATTCTCTGTCCAGCAAGAATACTGGAGTGAGTTGCCACGCCCTCCATCAGGGGATCTTCCCAACCTAGGGATCAAACCTGAGTCTCTTATATCTCCTGCACTGGCAGACAGGTTTTTTACCACTAGCACCACCTGAGAAGCCCCACATTATATATGATATCTTTGCAAATGAACATTTTATACAAATGCACTTCCACATGGCCACACTCCAATCTTATGTCACAGGTTTTCTCCTTCCCAATCTTTATAACCTCCTTCTCAGATAGTAAGAAACCTGCCTCTCTTTAACTTATATCTTTAAGTGTTTGAGTGATGCTCTGTACCTAAGATTTGATATTGCTATTGCCCATCTACAGGGAAACCCTCTCCATTCCACGAAAGCTCAGTCTTGCTGCACTTTCTCCCCTCCTCTGTGATGACTCTTTTTTCTTCGCTCTGGCTCCCATCCCCTTTGCTCTCTACTTTGTGACAACCCACGTAAACTTCGTTGGTCTCTACCAAGCATGATATAATTTCAGCATTACTAGTTGGGAAATCAGTGTTTTTAAATACTACATTTCAATCTTTTTAATGTTCCTTTAAATTCTATTTGGTATAAAAACTTTATAAGATCTTGATGATACAAACAACAGTGACCACATAATGAGGGCTTCAGTTCAGTTCAGTTCAGTCGTGTCCGACTCTTGGCAACCCCATGAATCGCAGCACGCCAGGCCTCCCTGTCCATCACCAACTCCCGGAGTTCACTCAGACTCATGTCCATCGAGTCAGTGATACCATCCAGCCATCTCATCCTTTGTCGTTCCCCTTCTCCTCCTGCCCCCAATCCCTCCCAGCATCAGAGTCTTTTCCAATGAATCAACTTTTCGCATGAGGTGGCCAAAGTACTGGAGTTTCAGCTTTAGCATCATTCCCTCCAAAGAAATCCCAGGGCTGATCTCCTTCAGAATGGACTGGTTGGATCTCCTTGCAGTCCAAGTGACTCTCAAGAGTCTTCTCCAACACCACAGTTCAAAAGCATCAATTCTTTGGTGCTCAACTTTCTTCACAGTCTAACTCTCATATCCATACATGACCACAGGAAAAACCATAGCCTTGACTAGACGGACCTTTGTTGGCAAAGTAATGTCTCTGCTTCTGTGCTTACCAACAGTCTAAACTCTTGGAATACATTTTCTCATCTAATCCTCACTGGTGCTCAAACCAGATTCTGCCATTCTTGTTGACACCATCACTGTTCATATGCTAATGAGAATATTCAGGCTACCAAACTCATACATGATTACCATAGTCCTAACTTTGAAAGCTGAACAGCCAGAATTTGAACCAACTCTGATTGCAAATCCATGTGTTATGATGAGTGCCTCATGATATCTGCATATTTATCCAGAGGGCACTATGACCTGCTTAAGATTTCTTTTTATCATTCTTGAGAATTTCAAAGTGAAAATTTATGAATAGTTTCTTGATAATTCATGAAAGTGTTTGACATAAGTTCAGTTCAGTATGGTTTTTCCAGTGGTCATGTATGGATGTGAGAGTTGGACTGTGAAGAAAGCTGACCGCCAAAGAATTGATGCTTTTGAACTCTGGTGCTGGAGAAGACTCTTGCGAGTCCAACCAGTCCATCCTAAAGGAGACCAGTCCTGGGTGTTCTTTGGAAGGACTGATGCTGAGGCTGAAATTCCAATACTATGCCCACCTCATGTGAAGAGTTGACTCATTGGAAAATACCCTGATAACTGGGAGCGATTGGGGACAGGAGAAGGGGACGACAGAGGATGAGATGGCTGGATGGCATCACCAACTTGATGCACATGAATTTGGGTCAACTCCGGGAGTTGGCGATGGACAGGGCGGCCTGGTGTGCTGCGATTCATGGGGTTGCAAAGAGTCGGACACGACTGAGTGACTGAACTGATTAGTAAGATTTATAATTAGTTTAACATTCACTTAGTAGATTAATAAATGTAAATAAAATACACACTACATTGGTATCAAATATATGGATGTGTATTCTATATTAAGGGATTTAAAGCACTGAGGTTGTTTATGCAAGGTTCCTAACAGTTACAACATTTCTGTCCTTTCTGTGGTAGGAATACGAAATGTCAGGGGTCAGTAGGGTTTAATATGTAATAAAATGAGCATCTGGAAACTTGGATATTGAAGTAGCTCTGCTGATTTTTGGTTCTGTCACAGTGAGCAACATTTTCACCCTCTAAGCCTTAATTTTCTTATCTGCAAACTAAAAGGTTTGAATTAGATTATGAAAGTGTATGGTAGCTATAAAAATTCAACATTTAATAAAATGTAAAACTTTAGTAAGAATCAAAGTGGTGGCACTTTTGAGAACAATAAATGTATGTGATTAATGCAAATAATTTGCTTTCCTTTCTTATGGAATAGTAACTTCCTATGTTTCTTCAGAAGGAAAATGTGAAGGTAGGCCATAATAGCTGTCTCCACACTGTTAGGATTAGTGAAATTAATAGATATCAGCAGGGTCAGTCTAAGCCTACATTTAATCTTCTCTGAATAAATTAAATGCCTGTATGAGGGGGGCAGTGAGCTTTCAGTGGTTCTTCTCTTTGCACAATATCATCAAGTAGGCATGTGGGCTCAGTTGCTTCACTCATGTCTGACTCTTTGTGACCCCATAGACTGTATAGCCTGCAAGGCTCTTCTGTTCACGGGGGTCCCCAGGCAAGAATACTGGAGTAGGTTGCCACGCCCACCTCCAGGGGATCTTTCCGACCCAGGATCAAACCCACATCTCTTATGTCCCCTGCATTGGCCACTAGCACCATCAAATCAAGTCAGGTGGAGTTTTTAAAAATATTGGTGTCTGAGTCCCATGACCCACAAAATCTGGTTCAGTTAGTCCAGAGGAGAGCCAAAAAATAAGTTGATTTGTATGTTTGTTTACACAAAAGAACCCCAAGTGATTTTGATTGATAACCAACTTTGAGGACCTCTGTGATAGAAGAAAAGGATCTCTGCTTGGGGATATCTAACTAGGAAACCAGATTATGAGTATCGGCCTTTGTAGAACTCTTAAGACTGAATGGCCTCTTAAACATGAAATGCAAAATATTTTTCACAACAAACTAAATATCACTTTTTGGAAACCAATTTTGTTCAGCAAAATTAATAATAGTGGTGTTTTGATTTGAGCAGTTTTCATTGGCTTGGTGAATATTATCTTTTAGAATACTCTCTTGTTCTACAATTAGTGTGCTTTTTCCCCAGTTCTCTAATCTGCAAATTCGATACGAGACACAGAGAGAGCAGTTTACAACAAAGTGTTCCGTTACTATCATTCCAAGGCACCTTTACAAAATTTTTTTTTATCCTTCTATGTTTACTTATGCCATTGCATTCATTCATTTTTTGCTAGTAATGACTGTACCCAGAAGACCACAGACTATAGTTACAGGGTATCATGCAGGGTTCCCCTGGCTCAACTGCTTCATTTTACAGTTAAAGTCACTGAAGCCCAAGGATGTAAAGTTATTAGTCTAAAAATCACTCAAGGAGTTTGTCACAAATATGAAATCAGAATCCAGATCTCTGTCCTCCAAGTTAAGTGCTCTGTCCTTTAAGTCACGAGCATTACACAAAGTGCTAAAGTAAAATGGACTTGCTCTGTTTTATTTATATTAAATAGAAACAAATGGTATTGCATACATTCAATTAAATAAGTGTCTTCTTTCTACTCTGAAAATATCTTTGAAACTTCTCTTTTAGGATTTATAGTAAGGCACTTTATAAAATGCAAACATATTCTAACTTCATTACGCTCTAATTACATATAGAATTTTATTTAAACAAGCATTTCTCAATCCTCAGTTGCTATGGATACTAATGACTTTGCACGCTTTGCCATTTTTGCATATTTTCCATGTTTCACTGTCTCTGAATGAAAAGAGAATTGATCATTAGCAATATATTACAGAAAACTAAGTTGTGGTATATAGTATTATATTTTTTATTTCCAAAGTAACTTCTTTGAAATGGAAAATACCCACTTGGAAAAATAAAAGCTGTTGTATTTAAATGTTTATGAAGTCTGTTCCATTACCTTAAAGACACATAGCAAGATGATGTTATTTATTATTTCATTTTGCTCTTGGTTGAGGGTCAGGGCTATTTCAGAGGATAAGATGATCATTTAATAAATCTACACCAAGTCCAATGATATTATCAACATTTTCCAGTGTGAAATCTCCTCTCGTATTTTGTTCTATTCATTTCTCAAGGCTCATTTTCTCAATGATGGTTTCCATTATGCTATAGGCAGATTTGATTTCTCTTTTCTTCTATTATAAATAGCAAGTACTCTGCTATATTGCACCCAATTCTATTAAAGCAGAGCTCTTAGGAGATGAACACATTCATATTTCACTCATACATTAATTTATTAATTCTACACATATTTATTTTGCATCTAATATATAACTGCTAATACTCTAGGCACTAGGGATGAATCAGTAAATATAGCAACATGGTCCTCACTGGGACTACCTTCTCCTGGACCTCTATCTTGTTTTCTTCCCAGAATCCTAAATGCCAGCACACACACAGTATACACACTATTACACAGCAGATTTATGCATTACACACACTCCTTTAGCAAACAGAAAAAAAAGGGAAAGAAATTGTTTCACTTTGCACTTTTCAGCATTTTTGAAGCCTTCCTCTTCTCACTACAATGGGTTATTTTTTTATTTGTTTGTTTTGTTTTTTTGTTTAAAAGATAATAGATGAAAACAATAGAGGTACATTTATATATTTATTATTAAATGACATGCTGCAGTGTTCATAGTAATCAAATTCATACTTGACTCCTCTTCCTAAACTCTTTATACCCAATATTAAGAGATAGTCAATTGCAGTGTACAAGTTTCTGGAGTATTTAAAATAATTCACAATTTTTGCAAATTTTCTTTTTTTCTCAAGGATGTGTACTACATTTCCTGTCCTTTCTTTCAAAGGTCTCTGAAGAGCAACTTGTTCTGATTTTACTAAAGCAAGCTTCCAACTTTATTCAGACATTCCTTTTCAGAGATGTTAACATTGAATGATGTCACATTCAAGATGCTATTTAGTACCAAGAACAATGCTTACAGAAGTGACTCCAAAGTGATCACGAACTCACTACAGGTTTCTACAGCAAACCTCTACAGACGAAGTTTACAGAACTGCTCTGCCTTTTGAGCTCAAGAGAAACATTGTGGCACTTGAATAAGATCTCATTTCGCTCCTAAGTAGTTTCTCCCACTACAGATGATACATGAAGAAGTATCATCAATATGACACGGTAAGTGCTAGAGAGTTGGACTGTGAAGAAAGCTGGGCGCCGAAGAATTGATGCTTTTGAACTGTGGTGTTGGAGAAGACTCTTGAGAGTCCCTTGGACTGCAAGGAGATCCAACCAGTCCATTCTGAAGGAGATCAGCCCTGGAATTTCTTTGGAAGGAATGATGCTAAAGCTAAAACTCCAGTACTTTGGCCACCTCACGCGAAGAGTTGACTGATTGGAAAAGACTCTGATGCTGGGAGGGATTGGGGGCAGGAGGAGAAGGGGACGACAGAGGATGAGATGGCTGGATGGCATCACTGACTCGATGGACGAATCTGAGTGAACTCCGGGAGTTGGTGATGGATAGGGAGGCCTGGTGTGCTGTGATTCATGGGGTTGCAAAGAGTCGGACACGACTGAGCGACTGACCTGACTGAAGTGCTAGATAATCAGCTTTCTGTTTCTGCTGTTTGAGAAACAGTACAAACAATGGCTAAGAGGCCAGGTCTGGAAATAACTTGCTTGAGTCTGACTTGGAACTTTGCTTCTTACAGCAAGGCTTTGAAGAGGTCACAAAATCCAGTTTATTCATTTTTAAAATGAGGATAAACACTGTACTCAATTTTTAATGTTCTAAACATTAAATAATTTAATGTATTGAAATCTCATAACAATATCTGGTACTTTCCAACAATATTAGCTATTGCCATTCCTTAAGTATTTTCTGTATGTTGTGAGTCATTCACTGTACCAAATCCTATAGCCAGAGCAGCGAGGTAAACTTGGCTTTGACCCTCAGTCAGACTGTTATTCGGGCTCCCCCGGTAGTTCACATGGTAAAGAATCTACCTGCAATGCAAGAGCTGTGCTAAGTCGCTTCAGTCATGCCTAACTCTTTGCCGCCCTATGGACTGTAGCCCACCAGACTCCTCTGTCCATAGATTTCTCCAGGCAAGAATACTGGAGACTTGGGTTCAATCCCTGGGTTTGGGAAGATCTCCTGGAGAAGGGAATGGCTACCCACTCTGGTATTCTTGCCTAGAGAAGTCCATGAACAGAGGAGCCTGGCAGACAAATAAATGGTCAATTACTATCTAGTGTGACAAGTTTTCAGTTAGGAGAAATACAGGGACAGTGAAGGTATAAGATAGAGACTTAAACATAAGGGAGGAAAGAGGGGGCCTCAGGAAATTGATGAGAAGTGACCCTTGAGCTAAAACTGGATGGATGATTAAAGTGTTTTAAATGAATAATGTAACATGAAAGTTTATATCATAGAAGTAGTTTTGCAATAGAAGCAAATATGTGGGCTTGATATTTTTTCATTTTTTTCTTCACAAAATTTATTAATATATTTGAATGATTTGAGTAGTTTCAATAATCCTTGACCAAATCACATCTTTTTTTCTACAGATTGTTACTGAGCCTTTAGGTTTATTTCTTAATACGTTGTTGCTACTCTCTCTCCTAAGAGAGGACTAATTTCCTATGAGAAAAAAGGCTACAATGAAAAACACAGTAAGTACAAGTTTCATCCATCCACAAATGTGTCTTACAGGAATTATGTGTCATCTGTTAACCCCGGGTTGATCAAATCATACTCACTGAGAACAGCAGGAAATTGTCTTTTCAAAGTCAGCCCTTTCATCAAATAAAAAAGCATACTGTCCAAAATCCCAGATAATCGTGTTCCTCTCTGAAAAGTTTAACAATACAGTAGTCTAATACTTTCATTTTGTTTGTACAATTTATCAGCATTTCTCTTGACAGATCTACATTCACTGCAGTGTCTACCCACTCAGGATGGACCCTGTCACAGCAATGATGAACACCCATTAATTATAAGATTCCAGCGTCACTTCTCCTTTTATAACTATCAAATTAAATACTTTCAAAATACAGACTTTCAAATTAGAACCCTTTGTTTATAAAAATAAAGTTGTGCTCTTCTACCTCCTATTTTCACGATTTACTTTTGTGTGTGTGCTCTGGAGTTTTCCATTTACTTCATTTCCATCTTTGTGACATTTCTTTCCCTTTTTGTTGATCCCTACCCACTCTCAAATCTCTTTATTTTGCTAAGGTCTTGCTAAGCATTCTCTCCTCCCTCCACCTCCAACCCTGATCTTTCTTATTTCAATCCCACCTCTTCTCTGTTACTCCTACATTTCATTTTGTTTACCCTCTGAAGCAGGTTATTCAGGATAATCTGCCTCCCTCTGCTTCCCTATTCATGGGGAATAGAACAGTTGGCAGTGGAGCTTTTCTCTCTCAGCAGTCAGCTAGTTCATCCTGAAGGAAATCAGCAGGGTTTCATCATGGCAGGACCTCTCTTTCAAAAAGATACAGGAGGATATATCAACATTCTTGTTCTTTCCCTTTGATTTGAAGTTGAAAGCCAGGGCCACTCACTGTCTGTCCTCCTACCGAGAGCTATCTCAGAGTTTCACTTCCCTCCTACTTGCTGATTTTTATAAATCCAAAGTAAAAACACTGTAAACGGTAAACTGAAAAGGACCTAAAAGTAAATTGACCCTTCTTTATGGCCCTCTTGACCTTCTAGCCCACCCACAATTTTTTCCATCCCAGCTTGAAGGTTTCTGGGCAGCTGCCTCTCCTCTGGCTTATGGAAAATTTAGGCTGACAGTGAGATATCACATTTCTTAATTTTGCTTTTTCATTCATCAGGTTATGACATGTCAGAAGCTGATAAAAATACACCGACCCACTAAGCAAGACAGATAATATTAGGAGATGCATTTTCTGCCATAGAGCTGGTAGTTGTGAAAAGTACCTGTAGAGGAGGAGATCAATACGGAATATCAATAATTTCTTCCCAATTACTAATTCGGAATTGTATCTTTTCTTATTTCTAAGTGTCTCTGAATGATGAATTTGGGATAGTAGACAAAGTGAGCTTTTACAAAGGCAGTTAGGCAAGTACTTTCAGTTATATGAAGCAGATTCTAAGCTGCGTTACAGCCTTGAACATTGAAAACAAATCAGTCATTCCTTATTATTTATATATTTTCACTCAAATGCCTTATCATTGTGAGAGACTGAAAGCAAATGTGACCTGATAGGAAAGCAGGAGAAAAAAGTCACGGGGAAAACATAATAAACATTACTTTATGTAGCAATTATCATCAACAGTGATGAGGCAGAAATTCTTGCCTTCATTATTAAGGCTCACACTTGTGATTGTTATCTCTTTACAGTCTTCAAAATAATCATTAGGACCTCACTTACTTATCTATCATCCTATTTTTTCCTTCTTTAATTCTCTTCAGTTTTCATTCCTTTCTTCCTGTTTTTATTTTTATTTTTTTGATTCTAAAATTTGTGAAACTGGGTACCAAAACCTGTTAAGTTTCAGATCTATAGAACACATTAAATGTTGTTCAACTTGGTATAATCTAAGGTACAGTTCTCTATGAAAATTCCCTGTAGTCTAAAATGTAGGTATCCATTTCCATCCTCCTCTGATTGTGCCTAACACTGATGGGATATTCACAAAGCCTGGGTGTCCAAAGACAATTACTAAGGATTGTTTATAGGCCAGCACCCTCAAACATAAATTAGTACAGATAAGAATGATTGGACTATTGGTTGTAAGTGCAGAGCTCCAGATTCTATCCTCAAAGACACAGCCTATACCTCTGTAAGTCCTTGTATGGTCTGGTGACCACCTACTTCTCCAGTCTCAACTTGCACCATGCCCCTCATTCTTTTCCTGTTTGAGTCATACTGTGCTGCTATAATTCCTTTTGTTTTAAGACTTTTGAATATGCTGTTTCTTAAGAGTAACATGCTATGTTATTAATTAAGATCTGATTCCATGGCCAGAATACAAAGTCCATGAAGGCAAGAATTTTTCCCTCATCACTGTTGATGATAATTGCTACATAAAGTAATGTTTATTATGTTTTCCCCATGACTTTTTACTTTGTCTACAATTAAAATTGTTAAAAATATTTACATTATCTTGGACTTCAAGAAAGCAGAAATCTACCTGGTGTCTCTAGGTATAACCTCTGAGTTCTGATTCATTCTGCATCATTACTCTAGTTTCTGGCTAATTTATATTCACTGGTATTTAAATAATACAAACTGAGGTACCTGACTCGAAACTATGCTATATTATATAGGTTTATAGATTAATCATCCAATATTCTGGATTATTTGTTTTAGATAGTAGTCAAATTTACTCTTTTGCTTAATTTTACTATATCAACTATTTTTATCAGTCTTCTAATTGAAAAATCAATGCCATTGTCATTTTTATTAGAATAATTCCATGTGATTTTGATATCCCCTTATGCCAAGATATTTTTAAATTAGTGAGTTTCATATTAAGGATTCTTCATGTAAGCATCAATATTAGGTGTCCGGTTGGCCTAAGAGTTGGTATATTCCCATTTTCTGCTATACTACCTTAAGAAATACTATATTCCTTTACCATCCTAAACTAAACAAGGTTACCTGTTCAGAAAATATTTTCATTTAATGCATTAGATATCATTTACTATTAAATTATTTAATAATTGTGTCTCTCCATTGCAGAAATATCTTCAGGGAAAATCCAGACCCTTCAGTTTATGACCAGGTAGGTGTTTAGAATAAGATTGTGAATATTACAATGGCAAATTGATTTGACTGTCCTATTATTGAAGTTTCTGTCAAGATACTAGTCATATGTGAAGGTGTTATTAAAGCTGTAAGAAGACTGAAAAATGGGGAAAAATAAAGTTTAATTCTCTCTTAAGAGTTTTCTAGTGTACTGCAAATTTACTCTGAAGAAGGATCTATATATATTATAGTATGTGTCTTCTGTATGATTTTTGAGAGCGTAGGAAAAGCATAACATCTCAACTTACTGACAGTGAATTTGGTTTTCCTGTTCCTGTAAGACACACCATAGTCTCAAAGGGACATGACTACTACAACCACATTCATCATTTAGAAGACTATAGTTATAGTACACCAGTCTTCAGAGCCTGGTAACACAACCTAGAATGAGATAATACAGTTCAAATATTCCCAAATTATTTCCTAAGCCAATTGGTATCATAATATCAAAAATGCACTTCACTTAAAGTGTAGCTAACAAATAATAAAAGTGGGATATACTCCCAAGTGTGTAAGAATCTTTATAATATTGAACCCACTCAAAAGGGAGAGAAATTGGGGGCCTATATGTGGGGCTGCTGTGGAATATATAGGTAAGGAAATATTATTACTTTTTATATTCATGATTAGGGAAATTACTTTCACCCAAAGAAAAATGATAGTAGTAGTTGTTGTTGTTGTTTGGTAAATCTCTTCTTCAGTCTTTGAGAACATAAAAGACTCTATTTCCTTTGTCCTCAGATGGTAGATATGCTCTATTGAAATCATTTTGATGTCTAGGATTTCAGTACCAAGGACAGTGTCAATTCTAGAGCCTGTTAAAGGGGGAAGGCTTCCCTCCTGGCTCAGATGGTAAAGAATCCTCCTGTAATGTGGGAGAACTGGGTTTGAACACTGAGTTGGGAAGATACCTGAGTAGGAATGGCAACTCACTCCAGTATTCTTTTCTGGAGAATTCCCATGGACAGAGGTGCCTGGCAGACTACAGTCCATGGGGTCACAAACAGCTGGACATGACTGAGCAACTAAGCACACACTTAAAGGGAGAAGGGTGCACAAAGATACTGAAGGCCAGGTCGGACAGATTTTTCTTACTGACAAAGTGAGAAAACAGGAGGAAGAAGGATCATGAGGAGGAAGGACAGAGAAAGAAACAAAATGAAGCACAAAGTAATTGGGCTTTCAGTTCAGGGAAACTGATGTAGGTGATCTCGAAGAAACTATATTATAACAGTACAAATGACCCCATTAAGTTGTTGTCTTTAATGAAGTGAGGAGGTAGTGGGAATATAAACTTCTCTCATACTTTGATTTATTTAATAAAAACATTTCAAAGAAATATCAAATTACACTTTTAAAAAAAAAAGGAGAATCCATATTAGAATTAGTTAGAAAATTTATATAATATCTGAGGCTAAATATTCTATTAATAGATACAACATTCTGCCTTGAATTCTGTGTGTGTGTATGTGTAGCTTAGCACATGAATCAACATGTATGTGCTTATGTGCCTAACCAAAGGATAATATATAGTAAGCAAAATTTTAATTTTTGTGTGCAAATACAAAACAATGTAATTTATTTTGTTAAATTACAACTAATAATTGAAAATGATTTATTGCTCAATATCATGGTACTGTGCATAAACACAAAATGAGATTTTTGAAAGCACATAACTCATATATTATAATATCATAGAAAGCATTTTCTAAAATTCCTAAGAATCAAATTATATAGAATAAATATACTAAGAATATTTGAAGCAGAAACCTGCTGGGGCTTATGATTTATTTAATTTCATCATATTAGAAGGCTTTAAAATTAGAAGTAAACTTTACAACCATCTAAATGAATTTACCTGATTAAACTAAGATTGGTATGATTTTGTCTCATTTCTTAGTACACTATTCATCAAGAAAAAAATAACAGCCATAACTCACGTCATCCAAGTTGTCTTCCAGGGCTCTTTCTCAGATATTACCATGTCTTTTCTAAGAAAAGTACCTCCAAGTTTTCCCTATCACAGTAAACAGTATTACTCATTTGCTCAGTCCCCAAACTTAGGAAAAAATCATTCATTTATATCTATATGTAAACATTTCCTTTGTGCCTTCAGCAGTTACCATAGATTTTTTTCCTAGAAAATGGCCAGCTCTCTTCATTTTCACTGTTGCTATCCCAGCCCAAGTTACTGTCCTCCTTACCTGGAACACCTCAATACATAAGACAAACACTAACAGACATAAAAGGAGAAATTGACAGTAACACAATAATAGGAAGAGACTTTAACACCCCACTCACACCAATGGACATATCATCAAAACAGAAAATTAATAAGGAAACACAAGTCTTAAATGATATATTAGATGAGATGGATTTCACTGATATCTTCAGGACATTCCATCCAAATGAATGAGAAGAATACATTTGAGAAGAATACACCTTCTTCTCAAATGCACATGGAAGATTCTCCAGGACAGACCACATATTGGGTCACAAATCAAACCTCAGTAAATTTAAGAAAATTGAAATCATATCAAGCATCTTCTCCGACCACAACACTATGATACTAGATATCAGTTACAAGAAAAAAACTGTAAAAAATACAAACACATGTTTCTACATAACCAACAGATTACTGAAGAAACCAAAAGGGAAATCAAAAATTTCTAGAAACAAATGACAATGAAAACACGACAACTCAAAAACTATGTGATGCAGCAAAAACAATTCTAGTAGGGAAGTTTATAGCAATCCTACCTCAATAAACAAGAAAAACATCGAATAGACAACCTAACTTTGCACCTAAAACAACTAGAAAATGAACAAAAAAACCCAAAAATCAGTAGAAGGAAAGAAATCACAAAGATCTGAGCAGAAATAAATTTAAAAGAAATGAAAGAAACAATACTAAAGATAAATAAAACTGAAAGCTGGTTCTTTGAGAGGATAAAATTGACAAGCCTTTAGCCAGACTCCTCAAAAAAAAAAAAAGAAAAAAGGAAGAAGCAAATCACCAAAATTAGAAATGAAAAAGAGAAGTTTTAACAGACAGTACAGAAATACAAAGGATTATAAGAGACTATTATGGACAACTATATGGCAGTGTTCTCGCCTGGAGAATCCCAGGGACAGTGGAGCCTGGTGGGCTGCCATCTATTGGGTCGCACAGAGTCAGACATGACTGAAGTGACTTAGAAGCAGTAGCAGCAGCATACGGCAATAAAATGGATAACGTGGAAGAAATGTACAGATTCTTACAAAATTTCAACCTTCCAAGACTGAACCAGGAAGAAATAGAAATTATGAACAACCCAATTACAAATACTGAAATTGAAGCTGTAATCAAAAATCTCCCCCAAAACAAAAGCCCTGGACCAGATGGCTTCACAGGAGAATTCTATCAAACATTTATAGAAGAGCTAATGCCTGTCCTTCTAAAACTCTTTCGAAAAATTGCAGAAAAAGAACACTTTCAATCTCATTCTACGAGGCCACCATCATCCTGATGCCAAAATCAGACTAAGACAACACAAAAGACAAAAACTATAGGCCAATATCACTGATGAACACAGATGCAAAATCCTCAACAAAATTTTAGCAAACAGAATTTAGCAACACACTGAAAAGCTCATACACCATGATAGAGTTGGGTTTATTCCAGGGATACAAGGCTTCTTCAATATATGCAAATCAATCAACGTGATATACCATATTAACAAACTGAAACATAAAAATCATATGATAATCTCAATAGAGGCATAAAAAGCTGTTGACAAAATTCAGCACCCATTTATGATTAAGTTCAGTTCAGTTCAGTCATTCAGTCATATCCGACTCTGCGACCCCATGAACCACAGCACGCCAGGCCTCCCTGTTCATCCCCAACACCCATAGTTCACCAAGCCCCTGTCCATTGAGTCGGTGATGCCATTCAACTATCTCGTTCTCTGTCGTCCCCTTCTCCTGCCCTCAATCTTTCCCAGCATCAGGGTCTTTTCAAATGAGTTGGTTCTTTGCATCAGGTGGCCAAACTTTTGGAGTTTCAGCTTCAATATCAGTCCTTCCAATGAACACCCAGGATGATCTCCTCTAGGATGGACTGGTTGGATCTCCTTGCAGTTAAAGGGACTCTCAAGAGTCTTCTCCAACACCACAGTTCAAAAGCATCAATTCTTCAGTTCTCAGCTTTCCTTATAGTCCAACTCTCACACCCATACATGACTACTGGAAAAACCATAGCCTTGAATAGACAGACCTTTGTTGACAAAGTAATGTCTCTGCTTTGTAATATGCTGTCTAGGTTGGTCATAACTTTCCTTCCAAGGATGAAGTGTCTTCTAATTTCATGGCTGCAATCACCATCCGCAGTGATTTTGTAGCCCAAAAAAATAAAGTCAGCCACTGTTTCCCCATCTATTTGCCATAAAGTTATGGGACCAGATGCCATGATCTTAGTTTTTCTGAATGCTGAGCTTTAAGCCAACTTTTTCACTCTCCTCTTTCACTTTCATCAAGAGGCTCTTTAGTTCTTCACTTTCTGCCATAAGGGTGGTGTCATCTGCATAGATGAGGTTATTGATATTTCTCCTGGCAAACTTCATTCCAGCTTGTGCTTCATTCAGCCCAGCGTTTCTCATGATGTACTCTGCACATAAGTTAAATAAGCAGGATGACAATATATAGCCTTGATGTACTCCTTTTGCTATTTGGAACCAGTCTGTTGTTCCATGTCCAGTTCTAACTGTTGCTTCCTGACCTGCATACAGGTTTCTCAAGAGGCAGATCAGGTGGTCTGCTATCTCCATCTCTTTCAGAATTTTCCGCAATTTATTGTGATCCACACAGTTAAAGGCATTGGCATAATCAATAAAGCAGAAATAGATGTTTTTCTGAAATTCTCTTACTTTTTTGATTATCCAATGGATGTGGGCAATTTGATCTCTGGTTCCGCTGCCTTTTCTAAATCCAGCTTGAACATCTGGAAGTTCACGGTTCACATATTGCTGAAGCCTAGCTTGGAGAATTTTGAGCATTACTTTACTAGCATGTGAGATGAGTGCAATTGTGCAGTAGTTTGAGCATTCTTTGGTATTGCCTTTCTTTGGGATTGGAATGAAAAGTGGCCTTTTCCAGTCCTGTGGCCACTGCTGAGTTTTCCAAATTTGCTGATGTATTGAGTGTAGCACTTTCAAAGCATCATCTTTCAGGACTTAAAATAGCTCAACTGGAATTGTTTTTTTTTTTTTTTTAACTTTACAATATTGTATTGGTTTTGCCAAATATTGAAATGAATCTGCCACAGGTATACATGTGTTCCCCATCCTGAACCCTCAATTGGAATTCTATCACCTCCACTAGCTTTGTTTGTTGTGATGCTTCCTAAGGCCCGCTTGACTTCGCATTCCATGATGTCTGGCTCTAGGTGAGTGTGAGTGATCACAACATCATGATTATCTGGGTCACAAAGCTCTTTTTTGTACAGTTCTTCTGTGTATTCTTGCCACCTCTTCTTAACATCTGCTTCTGCTAGGTCCATACCATTTCTGTCCTTTATTGAGCCCATGTTTGCATGAAACATTCTCTTGGTATCTCTAATTTTCTTGAGGAGATCTCTAATCTTTTCCATTCTATTGTTATCCTCTTTTTTTTTTTTTTTTGTATTGATTGCTGAGGAAGGCTTCTTATGTCTCCTTGCTATTCTTTGGAACTCTACATTCAAATGGGTATATCTTTCCTTTTATCCTTTGCTTTTCATTTCTCTTCATTTCACAGCTATTTGTAAGTCCTCCTCAGACAGCCATTTTGCTGTTTTGCATTTCTTTTTCTTGGGGATGGTCTTGATTCCTGTCTCCTGTACAATGCCATGAATCTCCGTCCATAGTTCTTCTGGCACTCTGTCTATCAGATCTAGTCCCTTAAATCTATTTCTCACTGTATAGTAATTAACGGATTTGATTTAGGTCATACACCAGTCCATTCTGAAGGAGATCAGCCCTGGGATTTCTTTGGAAGGAATGATGCTAAAGCTGAAACTCCAGTACTTTGGCCACCTCATGCAAAGAATTGACTCATTGGAAAAGACTCTGATACTGGGAGGGATTGGCGGCAGGAGGAGAAGGGGACGCCAGAGGATGAGATGGCTGGATGGCATCACTGACTCGATGGATGTGAGTCTGAGTGAACTCCGGGAGTTGGTGATGGACAGGGAGGCCTGGCGTGCTGCAATTCATGGGGTCACAAAGAGTTGGACACGACTGAGCGACTGAACTGAACTGAACTGATAACTGAATGGTCTAGTGGTTTTCCCCACTTTCTTCAATTTAAGTCTGAATTTGGCATTTATGATTAAAACTGTTCAAAAAATGGGCATAGAAGGAACCTACAACAACATAGTAAAGGCCATATATGATGAGATTACAGCAAACATTATTCTCAATGGTGAAAAACTGAAAGTATTCCCCCTAAGATCAGGAATAAGACAAGGGTGTCCACTTACCACTCTTATTCAACATAGTTCTGGAAGTCCTAGCTACACCAGTCAGAGAATAAAAAGAAATAAAAGAAATCCAGATTGGAAAAGAAGAAGTAAAGGTCTTTCTGTTTGCAGATGACATGATACTGTACATAGAATACCTTAAAGATAGTATCAGAAAATTACTGATCAGTGAATTTAACAAAGTTTCACGATACAAAATCAATACACAAAAATCACTTGCGTTCCTATAAACCAACAATGAAAAATCAGAAAGAGAAATTAAGGAATCAATACCATTCACCATTGTAACAGAAATAATTAAATATCTAGGAATAAACTTACCTAAGGAGACACAGGAACTGTATACAGAAAATTATAAGACACTAATGAAAGAAATCAAAGGTGGCATAAACAGACCGAGAGATATTCCATGTTCCTGGGTAGGAAGAATCAATATTGTGAAAATGTCTATAGTACCAAATGCAATCCACAGATTCAATGTGATCCCAAGTTACCAATGGCATTTTCACAGAACTAGAACAAAGATTTTCACAATTCATATGGAAACACAAAAGACCCCAAATAGCCAAAGCAGTCTTAAGAAAGAAGAGTGGAGCTGGAGGAATCAACCTTCCTGACTTAAGATTAGATTATACTACAAAGCTACAATCATCAAGACAGTATGGTACTGCACAAGAAGAGAAATACAGACCAATGGAACAAGATAGAAAGCCCAGAAATAAACCCATGTACCTATGGGTACCTTATTTTTCACAAAGGAGGCAAGAATATACAATGGGGCAAAGACAGCCTCTTCAATAAATGCTGCTTGGAAAACTGGATAGCTACATGTAAAAGAATGAAGTTAGAACACTCCCTTACACCATACACAAAGATAAACTCAAAATGGTTTAAAGACCTAAATGTAAGAGCAGAAATTACACAACTCTAGAGGAAAACATAGGCAGAATACTTGATGACATAAATTAAAGCAAGATCCTCTATGACCCACTTCCTAGAGTAACAGAAATAAAAACAAAATTAAACAAGTGGGACCTGATTAAACTTAAAAGCTTTTGAACAGCAAACAAACTATAAGCAAGGTGAAAAGACAACCCTCAGAATTGGAGAAAATAATAGCAAATGAAACAACTGACAAAGGATTGATTTCCAAAATATACAAGCAGCTCGTACAACTCAATACCAGAAAAACAAACAACCCAATCAAAAAGTGGGAAAAAGACCTAAACAGACATTTCTCCAGAGAAGACATACAGATGGCTAACAAACACATGAAAAGATGCTCAACATCGCTCATTATTCGAGAAATTCAATTCAAAACTACAATGAGAAATCACCTCACACCAGTCAGAATGACCATCACCAAAAAGTCTACAAACAATAAATGCTGGAGAGGGTGTGGAGAAAAGGGAATGCTCTTGCACTGTTGGTGGGAATGTGAATTGATATAGCCACTAATCAAGACAATATGGAGATTCCTTAAAAAACTAGGAATAAAACCACCATATGACCCAGCCATCCCACTCCTAGGGATATACCCTGAGGAAACCAAAATTGAAAAAGAAACACATATCCACTGTTCATTGCAGCACTATTTACAGTAGCTAGAACATGGAAGCAACCTAGATGTCCATTGACAGATGAATGGATAAAGAAATTCTGTTCTATACACCTGTGTCTTTTTTGCTGTCTCACATACAGGGTTATCATTACTATCTTTCTAAATTCCATATATATTGGTTAGTATACTGTATAGATGTTTTTTTTTTTTTTTTTTTCTGGCGGGTTCATGTTGATGTATGGCAAAACCAATACAATATTGTAAAGTAATTAGCCTCCAGTTAAAATAAATAAATTTTAAAAAAAGAAATATTGGTATTTATACACAATGGAATATTACTTGGCCATAAAAAGGAACACATTTGAGTCAGTTCTAATGAGGTGGATGAACCTAGAACCTATTATACACAGTGAAGGAAGTCAGAAAGAGAAAAATAAATATCGTTTTCTAATGCATATATACGGAATCTAGAAACATGTTACTGAAGAATTTCTCTAAGGGCAGCAATGGAGAAACAGACATAGAGTATAGATTTATGGACATGGGGCGAGGGGAAGAGAGAGTGAGGTGTATGGAAAAAAGAAAAAAAAAAAAAACTACTGTAAAACCCATTCACCTAAATATAGGATTTATTTTTTAAAATCATGCTTACAGATTTTTTTCTCAAAAAATGGGTAAGCAGCAATATGGAGAAGTACTTTCCTAGATTTAAAACAATCACTGGGCCATAATGAATCAGAGAGGTGGACATGCTCAGATAATAACAAAAAGTACTATCCATTGAATAAGAGTCATTAGTAAAGAGAAGGCAGCGCTGGAATATTAGACACTTCCTGAGACTTAAGATCTTAAGAAAATGATAACCAGTACAAAGAATGGGGAATGGGTAAAGAGATTCTCTGGCATCTCTGCCACTTAGGAAATAAACAAAACAAAACAACTTTCTCTTTGACATAGTCCCAGTTGTCCGTTTTGCTTTGGTTTACTATGCTTTTGATGTGATTTCCAAGAAATAATTTTCAAGACCAGTGTCACGAAGCTTTTCCTCTATGATTTATTCAAGGAGTTTTATAGTTTCACATCTTATATTTAAGTCTTTAATCCATTTTGAATTTATTGGTGTATGGTGTCAGATACAGACCCACCTTTGCCTATGGATATCTAGTTTCTCCAACATCATTTGTTGAAGATACTATCTTTTCCCCACTGTGTATTCTTATCTCTCTTGTCAAATATCAATTGATTGTATGCATGCAGCTTTAATTCTGGGCTCTCTACTCCATTCTTTTGGTTTATATGTCTGTCTTTATGCCTGTAAAGACAGACATACTGTTTTAATTACTGTAGCTGCTACACAGCAAAGAAAATAACAGAATGCAAAAACACTGTAAGGAACAGAAAAAGAAATTGCAAACCATATCTGACAAGAGATTAATAACTAAGATACACAAAGATTCATACAACTCAATATCAGAAAAGGAAATTATTGAGAAATGTAAAACAAAGCCACAATGAGATAATGTGTATCAGTGAAGATAAAAAGATAAAAGGATTAAAAAATATAATAACTGTTGGTGAAAATGTGAAGAATTTGGAACTCTTCTACATTGTCGCCAGGGACATAAAATGACATAGCCACTATGAAAAACGATACGGATGTTCCACAAAAAAATTAAAAGTAGAACTACTGCATGATCCAGCAACCTCACTTCTAGGTATATAGCCAAAATAATTAAAATAGTGATCTCAAACAGATAACCTTCTCAAGTACATCCCAGCATTATTCACAAGTTATAAAAACTACAAATTTCATAGATAAATGAATGGAGAAAGAAAAATTGTTATATAATACAATAAAATATTATTCAGATTTAAAAAGAAGGTAATTCTGCAATTTGCAATAACATGGATGTATCTTGACAGCATCATGCTAAGTGAAATAAGCCAGTAACAGAAGGATAAACAATGAATGATTACACTTACATAAGGAATCTGAATAATCAAATTCATAGAATCAGATACTAGAACAGCAACCATCAGGCATTGGGGGAAGGGAGGGAGAAATAAGTTGTTCAATGGGTGAACAATAAATTTCAGTTATGCACGAATAACTAGTTCTGTGCATCTCCTGTACAGTGCAATCTCTATAGACAACAATGTTTTACAATGCAGTAAAAAACTTAAGAGAGTAGTGAAAGTGAAAATCACTCAGTCATGTCTGACTCTTTGCTACCCCATGGACTATACAGTCCATGGAATTCTTCAGGCCATAATACTGGAGTAGGTAGCCTTTCCCTTCTCCAGGAGATCTTCCCAACCCAGGGATCGAACCCAGGTCTCCTGCATTGCAGGTGGATTCTTTACCAACTGAGCCACAGGAGAAGCCCAAGAATACTGCAGTGGGTAGCCTATCCCTCTCCAGTGGATCTTCCCAACCCCGGAATCAAACTGGGGTCTCCTGCATTGCAGGTGGATTCTTTACCAACTGAGCTATGAGGGAAATGAACTAAGAGACTAGAGCTCATGTTAAATGTTCCTACCATAAAAAAGAGGAGGGAGCACATGAAAATTTTGGAAGGTGTTAAATTTGTCTGTGACCTTGATTGTGTAGATGGTTTCATGAGTGTGTGTGTATTGGTTGGCCAAAATGTTCATTTGAGTTTTTTTCATAAGATGCTATGGAAAAACATGAACAAACTTTTTGGCCAACTCAATACATTAAAACTCCTGAAACTGTATTTAATATATATGTGCAGTTCTTTGTATATCAGTTATACTTCAATAAAGCAAAATAGAAAAAAGAAGGTCTTTCACCTAATACACACACACATACTCTTGTGATAAGAATACCATAATACCATAAAAGGATACATGCAGAAATAGATAAGAAAGGATGCCTAAGAATGGTATACAAATGTATGTCATGTGTGTTGTTCAGGAGGCTAAAAATAGCAACAAAAGCCTCTTAGGCTCTATTCAAATTTGGGCAGAAGGACAATGTAGGCCAGTTTTAAACATGACTAGATCATAGAAATAAAAAAGAAAGAAAGAAAATCATAATCTGACTTCAGACTTTTACAGCAAAGGAAATAATCTTTCAAGAGAAAAATAATAACCACTGAGGATCTGCTCTATTCCATATTGTGTGAGGCAATCCGCACAATGCTTTTGTATTTAATCCTCATAACAACTCTACAAAGGTTACACCTTATCCTAATTATTTAAAGGAAACACAACAAAACCAAACCAAAAAATATTGGGAGATATTAAATAATCTGTCAATAAATGCATAACAAATTCACAGTTAAACCAAGATGTAAACAGAAGGTAATGACTCCACAGTTTATATTATGGTATTAAATTAAATCACAAGATTTCAAATATCTTTATTGACACTGCTGTCATATAATGTCATTATTTTTAATATGTGCCATGCAGTGAAACTCATTTGGAAAGTCTGCAGTCTGCTATACTTCTCTGTGACTCACCTGTAGTTTCCATCATTGTAAAAACTAATCTCATATTACTGTCATTTCAAGGAATCAGAAAATAGGCTATTTTAACCTTAGAGGTTTTTTCTTTCTTTCTTTCTTTTTTAACTAACTATGTATAAGAGAATAGTCTGGAAAGTTTTAAGGTAGCATTGAAAGTTTTTTTTTTTTTTTTCCCTCCCCCAGATGCCAGTAGCAAACAGAAAACTGCAACCAGGAAGGTTCAACTGAAAAAAAAATCATATTGTCATGTTTACTAAAATAATTCCTGCATAGTAGCAAGATCTAAAATCAAACAGAGTGTGAGAACAGTGGGGTAAGAAGGTAAGTTCCGAGCATAATATCAGCTGAAGTAGTGATGAACTTAATAAAATAGTTAACGAAAGCACGTGCTCATGTGTGCTCAGTCAGGCCCTGCTCTTTGGGGCCCCATGGACTGTAGCCCAACAGGCTCCTCTGGAATTTTTCAGGCAAGAATACTGGAGCAGGTGGCCATTTCCTACCCCAGGGGATTTTCCCAACCCAGGGATCAAACCTGTGTCTCTTGTGTCTATTGCATTGGCAGGTGGATTCTTTACCTCTGAGCCACCAGGGAAGCCAAGGCATAGTATGGATTAATAAGGCACCAGTAGTTACAACTCTCTCACCTGGAAAATTCCAAGGACAAAGAAGCTTGGTGGACTACAGTCCATAGGATCCCAAAGAGTCCGCCATGACTGAGCAAGTGAGAACATTTAGAATTCAAGATGCTGTTGATATAATGGTCTGCAGATAGCATCTGGAGAACTGGACTAACTAATCCATTCGTTTCTGTGTGCACACATTAATTCTACTAGTAGCTACTGAAAATTCACTGTGTTTCTGGCACTTGTTAGTGATAGGAAATGTGTACATTTACGTATGCCTCATATCTCAAAATGCTAATTAATGCAAGAAAGCAATAGCCTTGCCAAACAATTGGTAAATAATCCCCTGCCCCACAAGAGAAGAAAACATTTACACAAAATAATCTATGTACTATGTTATATTTGCTTTCTAAAATTTTGTCTTAAGACAGTATCTCCCTGAAATATGAAACAGTAAATTTTATCAACCATTATTCCTATAACACTGCCTGAAATGCATTTCAAGGTCATCTACACTTCTATTTGTTTTGCAAATCAATTTATTAGCCACAAAGTGGAATGTGAATCTGATAATCTGTATTTTTTTCCCAAGCTCAAAACTTCCACTGAAATTAACACTGATTTTTGAACTTCAAAAGATTCCTCTGTCATAAATTCAATTATAATATCTGAAAAAGAGGTTGTTTTAGGTAACTTCTAAGATCTTATTATCCTATGCCTTTCACACAAAAGATAGGTTGTTTTGTGTAAATGTTTCCAACTTGCTCATCTTAGTATTTGTCCTCTGGTCTTGGATTACAACACACCTCAAATCTAATTATTTGAGCTGTCTCTGAATCTTTCTTGCCTCTTTTCCCCAAATATTATCTCATTCAACAAGTCACCAAAGTCATCTGGGAAATGATTTTCAGATCTTTTTTTTTTTCATTTTATTTTTAAACTTTACAATATTGTATTAGTTTTGCCAAGTATCGAAATGAATCTGCCACAAGTATACCGGCTTTCCCCATCCTGAACCCTCCTCCCTCTTCCCTCCCCTACCCTCCCTTTGGGTCATCCCAGTGCACTAGCCCCAAGCATCCAGTACCGTGCATCGAACCTGGACTGGCAACTTGTTTCATACATGATGTTATACATGTTTCAATGCTATTCTCCCCAATCTCCCCACCTTCTCCCTCTCCCACAGAGTCCATAAGACTGATCTATACATCGGTGTCTCTTTTTCTGTCTCGTACACAGGGTTATTGTTACCATCTTTCTAAATTCCATATATATGCCTTAGTATACTGTATTGGTGTTTTTCTTTCTGGCTTACTTCACTCTGTATAATAGGTTCCAGTTTCATCCATCTCATTAGAACTGATTCAAATGTATTCTTTTTAATGGCTGAGTAATACTCCATTGTGTATATGTACCACCGCTTTCTTATCCTTTCATCTGCTGATGGGCATCTAGGTTGCTTCCATGTCCTGGCTATTATAAACAGTGCTGCGATAAACATTGGGGTACACATGTCTCTTTCCCTTCTGGTTTCCTCAGTGTGTATGCCCAGCAGTGGGATTGCTGGATCATAAGGCAGTTCTATTTCCAGTTTTTTAAGGAATCTCCACACTGTTCTCCATAGTGGCTGTACTAGTTTGCATTCCCACCAACAGTGTAAGAGAGTTCCCTTTTCTCCACACCCTCTCCAGCACTTATTACTTGTAGACTTTTGGATCGCAGCCATTCTGACTGGCGTGAAATGGAACCTCATAGTGGTTTTGATTTGCATTTCTCTGATAATGAGTGATGTTGAGCATCTTTTCACGTGTTTGTTAGCCATCTGTATGTCTTCTTTGGAGAAATGTCTATTTTGTTCTTTGGCCCATTTTTTGATTGGGTCATTTATTTTTCTGGAGTTGAGCTATAGGAGTTGCTTGTATATTTCACTAATCTCATCACTGCCAATTCCCTAACTTTCATTTTAGTCAAGTTTACCCCTAGTTCCCTTTCTGCCTAGTTCACTTCCCACGCAAGTATGAAATTACCCTCCTTAGAAAAAATCCAAATGCTGTACATCCTTATGTTAAACTCTGATGGCTTTACATCACTTCTGGCTCTAAACTACCTTCTTATTTCCATCTCTTATTCCTTTCCTAAGACTCCTAGGGCTTCCCCAATAGTTTAGTGGGTAAAGAATCCGTGTGCCATACTTGAGACATGGATTTGATCCCTAAGTCAGAAAATGACAACCCACGCCAATATCCTTGCCTAAGAAATCCCATGGACAGAGGAGCCTGGAGGGCTACAGTCCAAAGAGCCACAAAGAGTTGGACATGACTAAGTGACTAAGCATGTAATATTCCTTAATCCTGTCCCCTTCTGCTAACACACAAAGACCTACTATGCTTTCCTAAGCCTAACACACATTTCCACTTATCCATAGCCTCAGACATGCCCTTTTCTGTGCTTTCATTTCAGACTCTGCAAGGAAAGGCCAAAAAAGTCCATGAAAAGCTGCTCAACACTGCTAATTATTAGCGAAATGCAAATCAAAATTACAATGGGGGTAGCACCTTACACCTGTCAGAATGGCCATCATTAAAAAGTCTACAAACAACAAATTCTGGAGAGGGTGTGGAGAAAAGGGAATCCATTGGTGGGAATGTGAATTGGTACAGCCACTATGGAAAACAGTATGGGGATTACTCAAAAAGCAGAGCAAACATATGATGCAACAATCTTACTCCTTGGTATGTATCCCAAGAAAATCATAATTCATAAAGATACATGCACCCCAGTGTCCACTGCAGCACTATTTACAATAGCCAGGATATGGAAGCAACATACATGTACACAGACAGAGGACTGCATAAAGAAGATGTGGCACATACACACACTGATATGCTACTCAGCCATGAAAGAGGGAAATAATGCCATCTGCAGCAACATCGATGGATTTAATGATTATCATACTAAGTGAAGTAGGTCAAAGACAAATATCATATGATATCACTTAACATGAAGAATTTAAAACAATGATACAAATGAACTTAGTACAAAGCAGAAACATACACACAGACATAGCAAATGGTGGAAAAGCAGGGAGAGGGATAAATAAGAGTTTCAGATGAATATATACTCACTATTATATATAAAATAATCAACAAGGTCCTACTGTATAGCACAAGGAACTCGACTCAATACGCTTGTCATATTGGGATATTACCTGTAGGGTATTGTAACATGCATGCCCAGGACAAAGCTGATGCCACCTCCCTGATGAAACTTTCTCTAAAGTCCACAGGCCAAGTGTTCTCTTCCTACTGTGTGTGTGTTCATTTATTATAATTTCCACACTTTATTTCAAAGGTTTCTCCTCTCTGTCTTACTAGGCTGAAGGCTCCTTGAGGGTACAAACTGGTATTTCTCTTGTGTATATCAAATACTCAGTAAATGTCAAATGAGTGAATTAGTTCCATTCCTACTCTCAATTGCCATGACTTCTTCATGAAGCTTTCCTGTCCACTCAATAAATGTATGAATAATTTTAATTTAACACCTAAATTAAGGTGGAATTATCACTCTCATTTTTATACTTAATGTCTTCTGCTGATAATTTATTCTGTTTCAGAGGAACAAAAAGAGCCACTTGGTGACAAAATTATTACTGTAGAAGCATCTCAGTGTTAAGCAACTGTACTTAATTTTCTGATGTATACTGTTGCTTACTAAAAAGTAACCATTGCCTCACAAGTCATTGTGAGAAAAAAACGAAAATATCTCTCATGACTGTGTGAAAGGAAAGTAGTTTCTAGGCAGGTGATATGAATTTGATTAACAGAGAGAATCACACTATATACTGGAATTGTTTTATGGTCTGTAAAATGTGAAAAGCAACTCATGATGATGAATTAACAAAGCACTCTAGATAAAATACAAAACAATCAGAAAAGTTTGAAACATCAGACATTATTATAAATGCATAAGAGTTTCTGGGCATAGATGTCAATAAAGATTTACAAGTAACTAAACTAATACTTTTCATCTGTATTCCAGGTGAAAAGTGTTTGGATATTTGAGACCAGAAGTAGTTATTTCTTAGGAGTGGTTTTTATTCACACAAAAATTGAATCCTACCATTTTCTCACTTACTTTTTTGAGGTTATAAGGGATTTCCAGTGTTTTACATATATATATAAAGACTATATATATATACACATATATACACACATATATAGACTTTAAATATATAAAACACTGGAAATCCCTTAGGTGGAATCAAGAGCCCTTCAGAAGCTGCTTCCTGTAACTTGCCCGGAATCTGGAATCATTTCCCGGTATTCTACACCTCACTCTCTCTGCTCCAGTCGTAGTTTTCCAAAACTGCTGTGCTAGCAGACTTTTTTCTTTCACTCCTGTTACATCTACCTCACCTTTCCTTCCCAGAAATTAACAAATCTTATCTGAGTTACCTCTCCCACGAGTTTTGATATTCTCAGACACCCAGGTTTCGCCTGACCTGTATGTCGATTGTAGTTCTTAACAAAATGGCATTACATTTAATATTATTCCACATTTTCATTATTTGCATGTATGCCTTCTTAACATATTTAAAAAATACTGAACTCCTCTATGAGCACTAGAGTTAAGGTAATTAATAAAGCCACTATGGCTCCTGATTGCTGCAAGATTACAGATAATTGGGAAAGATGGACATTATGTAGCAATAGGCAACCCATTCAATATCACAGTAATCCAAGTCTATGCCCCAACCAGTAACGCTGAAGAAGCTGAAGTTGAATGGTTCTATGAAGACCTACAAGACCTTTTAGAACTAACACCCAAAAAAGATGTCCTTTTCATTATAGGAGACTGGAATGCAAAAGTAGGAAGTCAAGAAACACCTGGAGTAACAGGCAAATTTGGCCTTGGAATACAGAATGAAGCAGAGAAAAGACTAATAGAGTTTTGCCAAGAAAATGCACTGGTCATAGCAAACACCCTCTTCCAACAACACAAGAGAAGACTCTACACATGAACATCACCAGATGGTCAACACTGAAATCAGATTGATTATATTCTTTGCAGCCAAAGATGGAGAAGCTCTATACAGTCAGCAAAAACAAGACCAGGAGCTGACTGTGGTTCAGATCATGAACTCCTTATTACCAAATTCAGACTTAAATTGAAGAAAGTAGGGAAAACCACTAGACCATTCAGGTATGACCTAAATCAAATCCCTTATGATTATACAGTGGAAGTGAGAAATAGATTTCAGGGCCTAGATCTGATAGAGTGCCTGATGAACTATGGAATGAGGTTCATGACATTGTACAGGAGACAGGGATCAAGACCATCCCCATGGAAAAGAAATGCAAAAAAGCAAAACAGCTGTCTAGGGAGGCCTTACAAATAGCAGTGAAAAGAAGAGAAGTGAAAAGCAAAGGAGAAAAGGAAAGATATAAGCATCTGAATGCAGAGTTCCAAAGAATAGCAAGGAGAGATAAGAACGCCTTCTTCAGCAATCAATGCAAAGAAATAGAGGAAAACAACAGAATGGGAAAGACTAGGGATCTCTTCAAGAAAATCAGAGATACCAAAGGAATATTTGATGCAAAGATGAGCTCGATAAAGGACAGAAATTGTATGGACCTAACAGAAGCAGAAGATATTAAGAAGAGATGGCAAGAATACACAGAAGAACTGTACAAAAAAGATCTTCACGACCCAGAAAATCACGATGATGTGATCACTGACTTAGAGCCAGACATCCTGGAATGTGAAGTCAAGTGGGCCTTAGAAAGCATCACTACAAACAAAGCTAGTGGAGGTGATGGAATTCCAGTTGAGCTATTCCAAATCCTGAAAGATGATGCTGTGAAAGTGCTGCACTCAATATGCCAGCAAATTTGGAAAACTCAGCAGTGGCCACAGGACTGGAAAAGGTCAGTTTTCATTCCAATCCCAAAGAAAGGCAATGCCAAAGAATGCTCAAACTACCACACAATTGCACTCATCTCATACGCTAGTAAAGTAATGCTCAAAATTCTCCAAGCCAGGCTTCAGCAATATGTGAACTGTGAACTTCCTGATGTTCAAGCTGGATTTAGAAAAGGCAGAGGAACCAGAGATCAAATTGCCAACATCCACTGGATCATTGAAAAAGCAAGAGAGTTCCAGAAAAGGATCTAGTTCTGCTTTATTGACTATGCCAAAGCCTTTGACTGTGTGGATCACAATAAACTGTGGAAAATTCTGAAAGAGATGGGAATACCAGACCACCTGATCTGCCTCTTGAGAAATCTGTATGCAGGTCAGGAAGCAACAGTTAGAACTGGTCAAGGAACAACAGACTGGTTCCAAATAGGAAAATGAATACATCAAGGCTGTATATTATCACCATGCTTGTTTAACTTATATGCAGAGTACATCATGAGAAACGCTGGACTGGAAGAAACACAAGCTGGAATCAAGATTGCCGGGAGAAATATCAATAACCTCAGATATGCAGATGACACCACCCTTATGCCAGAAAGTGAAGAGGAACTCAAAAGCCTCTTGATGAACGTGAAAGTGGAGAGTGAAAATTTGGCTTAAAGCTCAACATTCAGAAAATGAAGATCATGGCATCTGATCCCACCACTTCATGGGAAATAGATGGGGAAACTGTGGAAACAGTGTCAGACTTTACTTTTTTGGGCTCCAAAATCACTGTAGATGGTGACTGCAGCCATGAAATTAAAAGACACTTACTCCTTGGAAGGAAAGTTATGTCCAACCTAGATAGCATATTCAAAAGCAGAGACATTACTTTGCCAACAAAGGTCCGTCTAGTCAAGGCTATGGTTTTTCCTGGGTCATGTATGGATATGAGAGTTGGACTGTGAAGAAGGCTGAGCGCTGAAGAATTGATGCTTTTGAACTGTGGTGTTGGAGAAGACTCTTGAGAGTCCCTTGGACTGCAAGGAGATCCAACCTGTCCATTCTGAAGGAGA
Source organism: Bos indicus (assembly GCF_029378745.1). Taxonomy (NCBI): domain Eukaryota; kingdom Metazoa; phylum Chordata; class Mammalia; order Artiodactyla; family Bovidae; genus Bos; species Bos indicus. The sequence goes on from NC_091788.1 coordinate 20,639,047, forward strand.
TCAGCACTGGGATTTCTTTGGAGGGAATGATGCTGAAGCTGAAACTCCAGTACTTTGGCCACCTCATGCGAAGAGTTGACTGATTGGAAAAGACTCTGATGCTGTGGGGGATTGGGGCAGGAGGAGCAGGGGACGACAGAGGATGAGATGGCTGGATGGCATCACTGACTCGATGGACGTGAGTCTGAGTGAACTCCGGGAGTTGGTGGTGGACAGGGAGGCCTGGTGTGCTGAGATTCATGGGGTCGTGAAGAGTCAGACATGACTGAGCGACTGAACTGAACTGAAGTGAACAACAAAATGTATGAGTATTAAGGGCTTATGAAAATATATTTCAGTTGTCAGACCAAGTACGGGGCCAAAGAAGGCTTCCTGTGAAAGTGATGTTTAAGTTGAAGCTATAAGGATAAACAGAAGGAATGTTTCTTGCCTAACATATATCATGATATATGGTCAGCTCACAGTAAATATTTGTTGAATGAAAAAATAAATGATAAAGTAAAACTTTTCCTAAATTTTCCATATAATTTCTGCAAGCCTGTCACATTTTTTTAACAAATGGAATGTTTAAAGTCTCAGGTTATATCTCTTACATATAAAAATATTTTAATGCAAACTAGTTGAGAGAAGAATTCTATAATGACTGTGCATTGGATAGTGGTTATGAAAGCCAGAAATATATGTGATATATGAACTCCCAGTTCTATGCCAATTACAAAAATCCCATTTTTTTGGCTTTGGGATAGAAATAAAGGTCTTCCTTCATATCATCATATAAATAAAATGTATTCAGTATTTTTCAACTTAGTTAAGCTTAATCACTCTCACAAATGCAAAAAAAAAAAAAAAAAAAGCTGTTTTATCTGAATTTTCCTGAAGATGCAGTCACTTTTGTTGTCTGCCTTCTTGACACAAAGAACCTGATCATCATCTGCCTGCAAGACACATGCATCTTGTCATCTGTCTGCAAAGATTTTTGAAATTTTTGCCACTGACAGCTAACTCTGTTTTGACAATCTATTTAAAGGAATGGAGCTAAAGTTGTTTTAAGGAGCTAAGTTGCTGCCACTCAAGGTCCTCGGGGAATTTTCTAGCCTACGGCCTTCATATCTTTATTTAAATATAATGCGGCCCATGCCTGGCATTTCTCTAAAGCACTAAAGCAGTAAGCATGTGTAATCTGCCAGGAGGGACCAGAAAAACCCACTAATAAATCATATTATCTAAACATTTGGAAAAATGACTTGGGACATGTGTCCGTAACATAAAAATATCGCACAGTGTATGACAGGCCTCTACTTGGAAGAGGAAAATAAGTAGTACAAGAAATTGTGATGCATTTGCTAATTCCGTTTTTTGAACAAGGATTTTTTTTTCCACTCTGTGGTTGGATAAAACCGTCACATATTCTTTGTGCTGAGGACAGAGGCCTGGATGCTGTGCTGTAGACTTGAAAAGGTATCCATCCCTCACTTCATGGATTTCTCCAGTGAGACAGAATCTCACAGCATACTCAGCGATTTTGGAGAATCAACTTTGTTCTTCAAAATCTTGCACGCTCCATCTCTGTATTTTAATTAAAAAGTATGGGGGCTCTGAAGACCAAAAGGTCTTTTGAAGTTTGGATTTCAGATTTCAACTCTGTATGTATTCATCTATAATTTTTATTGCCCTATTTAACCTCTCTCAGACTGTTCCTCATTTGCACATTCAGTTCAGTTCAGTCACTCTGTCGTGTCTGACTCTTCGCAACCCCATGAATCACAGCACACCAGGCCTCCCTGTCCATCACCAACTCCCAGAGTTCACTCAGACTCACGTTCATCGAGTCAGTGATGCCATCCAGCCATCTCATCCTCTGTAGTCCCCTTCTCCTCCTGTCCCCAATCCCTCCCAGCATCAGAGTCTTTTCCAATGAGTCAACTCATCGCATGAGGTGGCCAAAGTACTGGAGTTTCAGCTTCTACATCATTCCTTCCAAAGAAATCCCAGGGCTGATCTCCTTCAGAATGGATTGGTTGGATCTCCCAGCAGTCCAAGGGACTCTCAAGAGTCTTCTCCAACACCACAGTTCAAAAGCATCAATTCTTCGGCGCTCAGCCTTCTTCACAGTCCAACTCTCACATCCATACATGACCACAAGAAAAACCATAGCCTTGACTAGATGGACCTTTGTTGGGAAAGTAATGTCTCTGCTTTTGAATATGCTATCTAGGTTGGACATAACTTTCCTTCCAAGGAGTAAGTGTCTTTTAATATCATGGCTGCAGTCACCATCTGCAGTGATTTTGGAGCCCAAAAAAGTAAAGTCTGACACTGTTTCCACTGTTTCCCCACATTATATGCCTTCATATATATACCTAGTTATAAAGGTATACGTGGCATAGTTAGAATTTGAAATACAATTTTAAAGATATTTCTCTCTTCATAGTACACTTTGATAAATCTTTTAAGTTTATTATCATTACTGGTAATGTTTATTGCTTACAACAAAATATGTATAATCAAAATATAAATCAGATAATGAAAATGGTCATCAGGGGAGTATCATTACTTACCAATATACCAAACATCAAATCTGAATCCAAAGATCTGACCTTAGAGCACATAACTACTGTGCTGTAGAGTACTTAAGTAATTTGGTAAGAACTTCTCTTTTTAAATGTAATCCTGAGGGCAGAGATTATGTCTTAAAGCATATGCTAGGATATCAAAAAATCAGTTCTTTCTTTCTTAGTTTTAGCTGAAACATTAATATAATTGTTATAAAGTGCTAAAAAATATAGTGCTATGGAAGAAAAGCAAACTTTACTCAGAAACTATATCAGTTACATGTCCTTTTGTTACCCATTGCCCTGAAAATTTAAAATAGTGAGGGTACTTATTACTGTGGTTGTCCTGAGAACTAAGGGAGATAATGTTTGTAGAGAACTTAACACAGTGCTTACCAGATTACTGCATGATGAAGTAAACTCTGAATCAAAATGTTTGATTGCACAGTATCATTTTTTTTTTTAAATCCATCTTTGGTTAGGGCGAGATTTTTGTTGTATTGTCATATTTTGTGGGAATATATTAATGACACCCTGTGTGCATACTTTGGAGAAGGCAATGGCACCCCACTCCAGTACTCTTGCCTGGAAAATCCCATGGATAGCAGAGCCTGGTAGGCTGCAGTCCATGGGGTCGCTAAGAGTCAGACACGACTGAGTGACTTCACTTTCACTTTTCCCTTTCACGCATTGGAGAAGGAAATGGCGGCCCACTCCAGTGTTCTTGCCTAGAGAATCCCAGGGACGGGAGAGCCTGGTGGGCTTCTGTCTATGGGGTCGCACAGAGTCGGACACGACTGAAGCGACTTAGCAGCAGCAGCAGTGTGCATACTTAGTCACTCAGTTGTATCTCTGTGGCCCCATGGTCTGTAGCCCAGGATTCTCTGTCCATGGGATTCTCTAGGCAAGAATATTGCAGTGGATGGTCATTCCCTTCTGCAGGGGAAGTTCCTGACCCAGGGATCAAACCCAGATCTCCTACTTGAGTGGATTCTTTACTGTCTGAGCCACCAGAGAAGTCCATATTAACAGCCCAGATTAACACTAATAAACCTGCTCATATTGTTAATGAGATCAAAGTACTTTTCTGGTATAAAAAAATAAAAATAAGTACCATTAAATTTTACAAACTCTTGTTCTTATTTACCATGACTATATGTTTTAAATCTTCTTTATCAAACTCTAAGCAGCTTAAAAACACTCACTTCCATTAATCCCACCATTCACTGCTGGAAACTTATTTTTTACCTCATTGATGTCAATAACAGAGGGATAAAAAATTTTAAAGTTGAAAAAATAAAATATGCTTACATGTTCCAGTCACCCTATTTGTAAATGGAAGATTTGGGCTCATAGAAGTCATGAAGTATTTATTAGAAATAAAAAGAGAAGAGGAGAGAGATGTACAAACTAATCTCACCCCTCAGTAGAGCCCTCAGCATTCCCACTTGGCACTTAATCCATTATATTGCACTTAGCTATTAAAAATTTAAGTAAATCTGGACTTTATCCTGTGGCTCTAATTGTTCCATCTGGGATAGAAACTGAGAACACTGACATGTTTTTATAAAGGACATTTTGACAAGATATTTTAATAACACACAGAGCATGCTGCTGCTGCTGCTGCTAAGTCGCTTCAGTCTTGTCCGACTCTGAGCGACCCCACAGATGGCAGCCCACCAGGCTCCCCTGTCCCTGGGATTCTCCAGGCAAGAACACTGGAGTGGGTTGCCATTTCCTTCTCCAATGCATGAAAGTGAAAAGTGAAAGGGAAGTCGCTCAGTCGTGTCCAACTCCTAGTGACCCCATGGACTGCAGCCCACCAGGTTCCTCCATCCATGGGATTTTCCAGGCAAGAGTACTGGACACAGAGCATAATGCACTTGAAAATGCATGTAAAACCTCTAGGAGGATAGTTCACTGAACTAAGTAGAGGCTGAGAGGTCTGGTGGATGAAAACAAACTCTCTGTCTTTACTAACAGAAATGTTACTGTTTTAAGCTGCTAAAAGATGATCATAAAGAAGCAAGAATCTTCTAGATACACTCTATCCTCAACTCTTATTTATACAGAGTTATATTACTGAATCAAACAAACTGATTACTGATGGCTTTTTAAAACTCCTCACAAAAGGCAAGGCTTAATGTGTTAGGAAATCTAATTTACTATTCTTCAAAATGCCTAAAGCTAAACTCTTGATTAAAACTTTTGGTTATCATCTCAGATATATTTTTGTAATTGCTTTCACATGCATCAAAGTCAATATAGAAAATATTTTTAGAAATAGTAAAAACAATCCTGAGTGTAAGAATTAAAAGTAGATGAGTGATTGATTTTAAATTCTTATACTTAAGTTTGCGATAACAGCATTTTGTAATTAAATTACAGAAATAATGTTATAGACCCATTGATATGTCATTTGCAAAAAACTATGTGAGGGGTTTAATTATAGGGACTTGAATACATTTTCCATTTTAAAACTACATGTTTAAATAACAGATCCTGTCCCCTACTCTCAAGCTAAGAAATCAATATAGTTCAAGAAATGCAGCTTAAAAATAACCATTGATTTTGCTCTCACATTGATTCCTGAATAATACTGAGAAATTCCCAATATACTAGAATCTAAATCTTTCTTCTTGAGCATGCTAAGCTGCAATTACCATAAGCTACATGGGGTTATGTGCTGAACAAACCATTTTAGCTCTGTGGGTTAATGAAGAATTAAGTTGAAAGAAGGGGAGGAGTTTCTCCAAAGATAAACTAAAAGGAAAACAGTTGTTCTCAAGGGAAAATTAATATCAGAAGCATTAATTATTTTTGAAAAATTATCTGAAAAATAATATCAGAAAAATTAATACAAGAAAAGGGAACATCCATATGCACCAGAAAGAAGCCAATTTTTTTCACATATGTATGTATGTATGTATGTATGAGGACTACATACATATTCTCCAGGTGTAAAAAAGAGGCTCCTATTCTCTCTCTAGGCTTTTTATGTCATTATATTTTGCCAAATTCCAGTTTATACATCATATGAATCAAAATTTGCTTATTTCTTTTCTATGAAACATTTCAAACATCTGTATTCCCTTAACTTCTGGGCTTTTTATGACAGAAATCACTTGATTTTACATGTCATTCATTCCTCCTGAAGTTAGGGGAATACAGATGTTTGAAATGTTTCACAGAAAAGAAATAAGCAAATTTTGATTCACATGATGTATAAATTGGAATTTGGGAAAAAATAATAACAATAGTGTTACCAATTGCTTGCTATGTGCTGAACACTGAAGTGCTTTACAAAGATTAACTCACGTAATCCTCACGACCAACCACTGGGGTCGGTGATATTATCTCAGCTTTATAGATGACACCCTGTAAAGCCACAGAAAAGTTCAGAACTCTGCCACAGGTCACATAGTAGGAAAATGGATTTGAATACAAGCCAAAACCTTTGTTTCTGTCTACTATAGGTTGGTATTGAAGGAAGAAGTGTCTCAGTTAACAACGATTCAACAGTCAGACAAGTGAAATAGCACTGAGTAATTCAGCATGCTTGGAGCAAAAGCTCTGTTTCTGGAGTGACAGGCAAGGAAGGCTGCCTGTGCCATGTATATTGAGGATGGAATAAAGAAATGTAAGACTATAGGCCAAGAGATCGTATGGGAGATGAACACATTAGCCAATGTGAAAAACTCCAGTTCAGTTCAGTTCAGTCGCTCAGTCGTGTCCGACTCTTTGCGACCCCATGAATCACAGCACGCCAGGCCTCCCTGTCCATCACCAACTCCTGGAGTTCACTCAGACTCACGGCCATCAAGTCAGGGATGCCATCCAGCCATTCATCCTCTGTCATCCCCTTCTCCTCCTGCCCCCAATCCCTCCAAGCATCAGTCTTTTCCAATGAGTCAACTCTTCGCGTGAGGTAGCCAAAGTACTGGAGTTTCAGCTTTAGCATCATTCCTTCCAAAGAAATCCAAGGGCTGATCTCCTTCAGAATGGACTGGTTGGATCTCTTTGCAGTCCAAGGGACTCTCAATAAGACAGTATTGATGCGACAACAGGTGATTAGCAAGATGCAGAGGAGAAAGGGTAGATAAGGTTTGGAGAGGGCCTGAAAGTGTTGAGGGGAGAAGGGAAGGACTAGAATGACTCCTAGGCATATTACCTGGGTAGCATGGTATAAACCTTTCCCTTCTCCAGGGGATCTTCCCAACCCAGGGATTGAACCCATGTCTCCCGCATTGCAGGCAGATTATTTACCAGCTGAGCCACAAGGGAAGCCCAAGAATCCTGGAGTGGGTAGCCTATCCCTTCTCCAACAGATCTTTCTGACCCAGGAATCGCGAACCAGGGTCTTCTGCATTGCAGGCGGATTCTTTACCAACTGAGCTATCAGGGAAGCCCAATTTGTACGACAAATCCCAACAAAAGGACGACAGCTGTTTTCCAAAATCTAGATCTTTGGGTTTACTGCAATTCAGAATTTCATGTAATCTTTCCTTTATTTTTAAATTGGAAGAAAACAGCTTTACAATGTTGTGTTGGTTTCTGCCATGCAACAACTCAAATCAGCCATAATTATACATTTATCACCTCTCTTGAGCCTCTCTTCCCTCCCCACATCCTATCCCTCTAGGTTACCACAGAGCACCATCCCTGTGGTATATAGCAACTTCATGTACCTCTTTAAGATATGCATATGCTTAATGAAAGCATCACCTATTCAGAAGATATTTCTCTGAGAATGCATACCCCATTCCTTATTCCTTTGCTTGGGCAAAAATTAATTCATTTGGTTCTATTGGCAGTCTGAAAAAGATTACCTTCATCCCTAATCCATGAAAACTCACAGGAAAAATTTAATTTTACCTTTTCTTGTGTGACATTCAAGTGACCTTGCAACTGTTATATCACCAATATTTACATTAGCCCCATGAGATCTGCCAAGGAAAAATGTATTCCTATCTTTAAAGGGTAAAGAGAGGTTAAGTGACTCATCTGGGGAGCTGGAAATAATAGCTCACTCTCTGGAATCAGCTCATTATGTGTAAGAGCAACTGGCAAATGGCAACTGATATTTCATATGGCTTGAGCTGTTGGAGTCTGTCTTTATCAGAACACAATGAGCTCAGGAGCAGAAGAGAAACTGAATATGGCTTTTTCAAGACAGGCATTTTTTTTTCCCTTAATTCTTAGCAAGCTTTGCCACTGACCTGTGGACTCAGTAAATAAGTTCAAGGTGATAGTCAACATCAGCGAAATAGCCAAGAAATGTGGAGAGAAGTGTTCACTATATAATACTTGATTTTTACATCAAACATCTTGTAATCCATTCCAATAAAATAAAGTGAAATATATTTTATAAGTTTCTAGCACTAAATTAAGGTATAAGGGCAAGTCTGCCATACATTAGGATAGGTTGATAAGCAACTCTGATGAAACACTGTAGCCCGCTTTCCTAATGAAGTAATTCATAAGTCCTGGGGAGAAACAAATGATAGATATGATAGCAAATGATAGATAGCTTTCTTTTCCTTGAATCACCTTTTTCTTTGTTAATTGGTTTTGTGTGGTTTCTCAGCTTCTCACACTCATTTGAATTTCTTCCAATGGTTCTGCCTCTTCTTTCTCAGTTTCCTTGGCAAATTGCTGCATTGCCAGACCTTAAAAGCTTGAAGTATCTCTTGGATCGCTGATCTTTTTTTATCTACACTCACTCCCTGTCAATGATTTTACAATGATGGTGGCTTGGGCCACAGTGGAGTGCCATACAGGGGAAAACAAAAGGCTGCATACTGAATATATTGTAAAGGTAGACCAAATAGATTTCCAGAATAACATACTATGGGGTATATATAAAAGAGAAACATCAAAGATGGCTCCATGATTTTTGGATCAACAACAGAGGGATTAAGCTGACATTAACTGTGTTGGGTAAGACTGTGAAGGAAACAAGTCTGTTCCAGCAGGAATCAGGAAGTGAGTGCTGGATATGCTACAGCTGAGAGGCCTATTATGTACTAAAAGTTAATTAGAGTCTTAACTAGCATTCAAAGAAGCAAAACCAGTACTATTGATATGGAACACAGATGTTATTTTAGGCATTAAACCTTTAGAAACATGGAGTGGAAGGTAGTCTATGGAAGGCTATCACCTCTGAATCTGACAGTGAGCCTAAAATCCCCAAAGAATACCAAGGGCTGGCAGTCAGTAAAAATGCAAGAAGAGAAAGAAGGTGTGCAAGGAAAAGTAGAACTCTCAAGAACAAACCAAGACCTACAAAAAACAAATAGAACACATGTGGACAAACTGAGACCCTTGTTTATTTCTCACTGTCTCTGACTTCAACAATGAATGGTATCATCAGAAGCTAGAGTTCTCTGCCATGAAGATCCTGGTTCAGGACTCAGTAAGAGCTGTGAGACCCATAGAACCTAGTTGAGTGGCAAATCAGGGCCACTAAGCATGTGCTGTGGCAGCACGTGGCTTCCTAAGCTGACCTGCAGAGTGTAATGGCTACTGTTTTTCTACAGACGTTCACGTGGTATGCCCTTCACTTCCCTTAGATTTTTTCCTTGAGACCTTCCAAGGTCATCATTTTTAATTGCAATCCCTCTCTCTCACAGTCTTCATCCCTGCTTTATTCTTGCCCTTAACACTTTTTATTTTACAATTTTTTACATCAGTTCAGTTCAGTTAAGTTGCTCAGTCAAGTCTGACTCTTTGCAACCCCATGAACTGTAGCATGCCAGGCCTCCCTGTCCATCACCAACTCCCAGAGTCCACCCAAACCCATGTCCATTGAGTCAGTGATGCCATCCAACCATCTCATCCTCTGTTGTCCCCTTCTCCTCCTGCCCTCCATCTTTCCCAGCATCAGGGTCTTTTCCAATGAGTCAGTTCTTCACATCAGGTGGCCAAAGTATTGGCACTTCAGCTTCAGCATCAGTCTTTCCAATGAACACCCAGGACTCATCTCCTTTAGAATGGACTGGTTGGATCTCCTTGCAGTCCAAGGGACTCTTTTTTTTTATGATATTATACATGTTTTAATGCCATTCTCTCAAATCATCCTCCCCCCATTCTCCCACAGAGTCCAAAAGAGTCTTCTCCAACACCACAGTTCAAAATCATCAATTCTTCAGTGTTCAGCTTTCTTTATAGTCCAACTCTCACGTCCATACACGACTACTGGAAAAATCATAGCCTTGACTAGATGGACCTTTGTTGACAAAGTGATGTCTCTGCTTTTGAATATGCTATCTAGGTTGGTCATAACTTTCCTTCCAAGGAGTGTCTTTTAATTTCATGGCTGCAATCACCATCTGCAGTGATTTTGGAGCCCAGAAAAATAAAGTCAGCCACTGTTCCCACTGTTTCCCCTTCTATTTGCCATGAAGTGATGGGACTGGATGCCATGATCTTAGTTTTCTGAATGTTGAGATTTAAGCCAACTTTTTCACTCTCCTCTTTAGTCCACTAGAATGAGAGCCGGTATATTGGCTATTTTGTTAAATAGTATTTCCTAATTCTGGCACATGATAGACATTGAATAATATTTATTGAACAAAATGAAGGAGCACCTGTTTTATGATTAAATGAAATAGCTTAAAATTTTTCAAAGCATGTTGACCAGGTGTTATGGAATGCTATCCAGAAAGAATGGTTCATACCTTCATGTACATCCTTAGAACAACTATGTCTATTTTAGCTCTTTGATGAACCTTATGGATTTTAAAGTGCTTTTTAAAATATTTTACAAGACTGGCAATTTTATATGGCTCTACAAATATGCCAACTACAACTCGGGTGAGAAATTTAGATAAACCTATAAATAAAATTGATCTGTGTTATGTGCATATATGTGTGATGATTGATTTTTTCTCCTTTGACTTCCTGAGGTTTACAAACATAGGTATGAATTCCGAAATCTACAAACCAAATGGATACCAGTAACTTCATAATAAGCAAAACAAATTAACAAAAAATTAGAACTGTCAATGACCCAGGGCACAACTACTTGTAAATTTAAGTGTACCTCTGCACTTATAAATAGTTCCTTCCTTGGTGGCTCAGCAGTAACGAAACTGCCTGCCAATACAGGAGACACAGGTTCAATCCCTGGGCCGGGAAGATCCCCCTGCAGAAGGAAATGGCAACCCATTCCTTTATTCTTGCTTGGGAAATCCCATGGACAGAGGGGCCTGGTGGGCTATAGTTCATGGGGTCATAAAAGTGACTCGACTTAGCGACTAAACAAAAACCAAAAAAATCCTGGCACTCAGTACTTTAGTAAGGAAAACCAGTTGTGTGAACTCCTCTGTGCTTTTGCAGCATTTAATAGCTACTTTTACTCATGGCAAAAATATTAAAAGAAAAATTTAATATTTAAAAATAGTGAGTCAAGTTCTTATTTACACTTTTGTATTATTATAATTCATTTTTATATAGAGACCACCTAAGCAAATCCCATTGCTTCACAGGGACAAACTCACATGTACACATACACATAGACAAAACCACACATGAGGAAAATTTAAAAAGTCTCTCTTTTTTCCCTTCTCACAGAGGAAAGTAAAGAAAAACATTATTTAAAACACTCATTTTAAGAATGTTAATTCTCACATGTTCCTCCCTGAGTTCATTTCCTAGCTACCTTAAGAACGGACTGTCTTAGTCTTATGTAGTCTATTTCTTCTAAACACTTAAAATATTCACAAATTAATGGAAAATGGTGAAGGAAGAAAACGTGTCCTTGGAATTTCAGGTGGTGGGTTCAGGAGAGATGCTAAAAGAGTGCACAGTTAGAAAAGAAAATCAACTCAATGATCACCTGTGTGACATGTCAACCAATTGTTAGTTTGCGTCCTTGGTAATTCTGTAAGTTAAGATTATCCCCTTCTGACTCCATGTTTGAATGAGTCTGAGATTTGTATTGGAGAAGGAAATGGCAACCCACTCCATTGTTCTTGCCTGGAGAATCCCAGGGACGGGGGAGCCTGGTGGGCTGCCGTCTATGGGGTCACACAGTCAGATAGGACTGAAGCGACTTAGCAGCAGCAGCAGCAGCAGCAGCAGCAGAGATTTGCAAAATATTCCAAGAAAATTCACATTTTTAAATTTATTCATACATTTGTTTGGTTTTACTCCACATTTTGTTAAAAAATGATTTGAAACCACTTTAACATAACACATTTAATAAATAATAGAGCTCACATGGAAACACTAGCTGTCTTTCATATCAAACTTGTTTTGCCAGCTAAACCATGCCATCCTTTCTCAATTTGAAAACTTGCTAATGACCAGGTAAGGCTTTGTATTTCATCTTTCCAAAGGACCAATTTTACTGAGTTGCCAAAATAAAAGGACTGGACATCATTAGAACAATTTCTCATCTTTAATTTAAGCCAGAGTAATTCTAAATTACTTTGTACAGTCATCCTTTAGTTCTTGAGCCCTGGGCAGTTTCTTCAATGGTCATTTCTATAACTCAGTATGTCAGTGTTCATTTTGTTTCTTTAATTTTATTGATGGAAATTTCTATACAGACCTGGTTCTGTACTCTCATATTTTTCAACTTATATGAATTTTTTTCCAAATTTTGATTGTGAAGATGCTTTTTTTTTTAATAGGAAGAAGGATCCCATGTAAAACTATCTCTTTTTGTGTAGATATTTCTCAGCATATTTTTCAAATATAGTGACTCAAATATAGAGCATGACATAGGCTATATTATAGCTGTTATTACTCACACACACACACACACACACACAAACATGGACTTTCTTAATTTTAGAACTGATACTCAAGGTTTGTTACATGTGACAATATCAGATCAGATCAGATCAGTTGCTCAGTCATGTCCGACTCTTTGTGACCCCATGAATCACAGCACACCAGGCCTCCCTGTCCATCACCAACTCCCGGAGTTCACCCAGACTCACGTCCATCAAGTCAGTGATGCCATCCAGCCATCTCATCCTCTGTAGTCCCCTTCTGCTCTTGCCCCCAATCCCTCCCAGCATCAGAGTCTTTTCCAATGAGTCAACTCCTCGCAAGAAGTGGCCAAAGTACTGGAGTTTCAGCTATAGCATCATTCCTTCCAAAGAAATCTCAGGGCTGATCTCCTTCAGAATGGACTGGTTGGATCCCCTTGCAGTCCAAGGGACTCTCAAGAGTCTTCTCCAACACCACAGTTCAAAAGCATCAATTCTTCGGCACTCAGACTTCCTCACAGTCCAACTCTCACATCCATACATGACCACAGGAAAAACCATAGCCTTGACTAGACGGACCTTTGTTGGCAAAGTAATGTTTCTGCTTTTGAATATGCTATGAAGGTTGGTCATAACTTTCCTTACAAGGAGTAAGCGTCTTTCAATTTCATGGCTGCAGTCACCATCTGCAGTGATTTTGGAGCCCCCAAAAATAAAGTCTGACACTGTTTCCACTGTTTCTACATCTATTTCCCATGAAGTAATGGGACGGGATGCCATAATCTTTGTTTTCTGAATGTTGAGCTTTAAGCCAATTTTTTTCACTCTCCACTTTCACCTTCATCAAGAGGCTTTTTAGTTCCTCTTCACTTTCTGCCATAAGAGTGGTGTCATCTGCATATCTGAGGTTATTGATATTTCTCCCAGCAACTTTGATTCCAGCTTGTGTTTCTTCCAGCCCAGCATTTCTCATGATGTACTCTGCATATAAGTTAAATAAACAGGGTGACAATGTACAGCCTTAACGAACTCCTTTTCCTATTTGGAACCAGTCTGTTGTTCCATGTCCAGTTCTAACTGTTGCTTCCTGACCTGCATACAAATTTCTCAAGAGGCAGATCAGGTGGTCTGGTATTCCCATCTCTTTCAGAATTTTCCACAGTTTATTGTGATCCACACACTCAAAGGCTTTGGCATAGTCAATAAAGCAGAAATAGATGCTTTTCTGGAACTCTCTTGCTTTTTCCATGATCCAGCGGATGCTGGCAATTTGATCTCTGGTTCCTCTGCCTTTTCTAAAACCAGCTTGAACATGAGGAAGTTCATGGTTCACATATTGCTGAAGCCTGGCTTGGAGAATTTTGAGCATTACTTTACTAGCGTGTGAGATGAGTGCAATTGTGCGGTAGTTTGAGCATTCGTTGGCATTGCCTTTCTTTGGGATTGGAATGAAAACTGACCTTTTCCAGTCCTGTGGCCACTGCTGAGTTTTCCAAATTTGCTAGCATATTGAGTGCAGCACTTTCACAGCATCATCTTTCAGGATTTGGAATAGCTCAACTGGAATTCCATCACCTCCACTAGCTTTGTTCGTAGTGATGCTTTCTAAGGCCCACTTGACTTCACATTCTAGGATGTCTGGCTCTAGGTGAGTGATTACATCATTGTGATTATCTGGGTCATGAAGATCTTTTTTGTACAGTTCTTCTGTGTATTCTTGCCATGTCTTCTTAATATCTCAAAAACAACAGAATGATCTCTGTTTCCAAGGCAAACCATTCAATATCACAGTAATCCAAGTCTATGCCCCAACCAGTAACACTGAAGAAGCTGAAGTTGAATGGTTCTATGAAGCCCTACAAGACCTTTTAGAACTAACACCCAAAAAAAGATGTCCTTTTCATTATAGGGGACTGGAATGCAAAAGTAGGAAGTCAAGAAACACGTGGAGTAACAGGCAAATTTGGCCTTGGAATATGGAATGAAGCAGTGCAAGGACTAATAGAGTTTTGCCAAGAAAATGCACTGGTCATAGCAAACACCCTCTCCCAACAACACAAGAGAAGACTCTACACATGAACATCACCAGATGGTCAACACTGAAATCAGATTGATTATATTCTTTGCAACCAAAGATGGAGAAGCTCTATACAGTCAACAAAAACAAGACCGGGAGCTGACTGTGGCTCAGATCATGAATTCCTTATTGCCAAATCAGACTTAAATTGAAGAAAGTAGGGAAAACCACTAGACCATTCAGGTATGACCTAAATCAAATCCCTTATGATTATACAGTGGAAGTGAGAAATAGATTTAAGGGCCTAGATCTGATAGATAGAGTGCCTGATGAACTATGGAATGAGGTTCGTGACATTGTACAGGAGACAGGGATCAAGACCATCCCCATGGAAAAGAAATGCAAAAAAGCAAAATGGCTGTCTGGGGAGGTCTTACAAATAGCTGTGAAAAGAAGAGAAGCGAAAAGCAAAGGAGAAAAGGAAAGATATAAACATCTGAATGCAGAGTTCCAAAGAATAGCAAGAAGAGATAAGAAAGCCTTCTTCAGCAATCAGTGCAAAGACATAGAGGAAAACAACAGAATGGGAAAGACTAGAGATCTCTTCAAGAAAATCAGAGATACCAAAGGAAAATTTCATGCAAAGATGGGATGGATAAAGGACAGAAATGGTATGGACCTAACAGAAGCAGAAGATATTAAGAAGAGATGGCAAGAATACACAGAAGAACTGTACAAAAAAGATGTGACAATATATTATAGATTAAATATTGTAGATATTCAACTTCTTGTTGAGTGGCAGAGGACATCTATATAGAAAACACAGTTAAATTTTACATTACAGATACGTTTATTCCTACAATGTGTACAATAGAGTAATTCTATATAAGAACTTTAATTAAATCAAGGTATTAGATTTTTTTTTAGTCTGGCAACCAAAGACTTTTGGAGTTTGAATTTGGGTTTGAAACTTTGTTTTTCCATTCCACAGATTGGCAGAGGAAGAATTAAATTTTCTAAGCCTTATTTTATCAGATAATATCTACAGGAAAGGTTATGTGAGTATTGGAATTTGCCAACCTTTAGAACCGAGTACACTGCAAATCTACTCAGAAGCTTAATAAATACAAGATAACATGTTAGTGACCTTCGCAGAGGCATGCACTAAACAGTATTAGAATTTACACTGTGCAACCGCCCCCTACAATTACTTGAACTAGTTGGGTTTAAGGACTTGGCATGGTGCCTATATCATCTCTTTCCACAGTTAACTTCTGAATTCACAATTGGTGATGATTATATATGTGAAAGTGCTTAATAAGCTAAGAATTTCAAAATAGACATTTTAGCTTTCATTTCTATTGCTAGTATCTTGTTTCACAACTGATCTGCCAAGCTGACACTGTAAAATGTAAACTTCCTATAAAATCACACTTCAAAACAAGGAGTGATTTGGATTCTATTTAATGAAAATGCTTTTATTTCTCTCCTGACCTCAGCTCCATTTTTCAGAGTAAACAGTATAACTACCAGGCTCCATCATCCCCCAATGGGCTATAACCAAGGAGTGACTCGGTGTGTGGTATCCAGATCACCTCTCTTTTCCTTTTGGTCTATGTAAGTCACTCTTTTTACATTCTAATATGTTTAATAAAATTATTAATGAAATATCTCTGTTCAACTTTTATAGTTTTTTTTTTTTTTTCTGTTAAGTCAACACCCAGCCTTGAAAAAACTAATTTGTGATTCCACAGATGACTGTATAAGAAGCTAAACTTACTAAAGAGAGACCCTTAAAGGACTAAGCCTTCTTAATAAAGTTTGTCTGGGGAGACTTCTTCTATATTCCACAGTCTTATTTCAGAAAACATATCTAAAGAAATAAAAACTACTTGCTAATTTAAATTGAATTTTTAAGTGTAAGGACATTGTCAATAGGACATTGTCAAATATCTGCTGACCACATACTTTGTGTCCACAATGATTCATCTTTTTTATGTACAATGAAAATTTTTATTTTAACGAACAAATCACTATCAACATATTCTTCATTTGTAAAAAGGAACAATTGGATTTGGGCAGTGAATTCCACACAATACAATGATCCCACACAATGTTCCATTAATTTAAGAACTGATGGTCTAAATAGCTTGAGAAAACTGGCATAATTTTGGTGATGTGTTGCCAAACAAGTTCTAGGTGTGCTGAAGGTTGATTTATGATATTTGCCAATTTTTTGTGGTGTCAATATTCCCACAATATCCAGTTTCAAGCCATCAACAGTTTAGTAACTGACTCAAAGAATATATATCAATCAGCTCCTACCAACCAATAAAAGCCAGTTTCATCATATCACTGAATGTTCCTATGCTGAAGCTACACGATCACAGATGATAGGAAAAGTCTTGGAGCACAACCCAGATTCTTCCCCAAAAGTTTTTGACCATTAAATATTCTTTATAAATTAACATCTATGTAACTCATGTTTACAGATCATAATGTTAGCCTATCCAAGTCTTCTCATCCAGGTGTTTCCATGCAAGTCTATTAACCACCTGAATCCTATTAACTCTATTTCTTTGCTCTGGGGCTTTCTGCCAGAATACCGTTTTCATGCTTATGTTGCAAGACATGAATATCATGGAACTGAAATCTCTGGAACCAGCGTCAGCCAATATCCAAGAGAATTTTTACAACGTCAACCAAAAGTTCTTCTAGGATGATTAAACTCCATGCATCTTAACTGTCTACCCTCCCTTCTTTGTTTTACTTCTTGATCCCCTCCACCATTTCTTCCACTTCCCACATTAAATGCTTAGTTTTGTATTTTTGTCTCAGGGTCTGTTTCAGGGAAAATTACAAAATAAAACACACAGTTTGGAAAATGGTGGGTTAGAAAATTTCAATGACTACTCTGGTTCTAATTTTCAAAGGTTTAAAATAACATCCAGAGATTATTTCTGACATCTTCAGACTATAAACTTCCAGTCCCTTTTATCACCATGCATGGCCTTTGTGGCCACTTAATAACTGTTTGCTAAGCTAATTTTTTTCTGAGAATAAAACCAAGAGATGTTGACAAAGGAAAGAGTATGAAGTCAGGAGGTGCTTCCTATAACTTCCCTATCTTTGGGGGACTGACCAGAAATTTAGGCTTTATCTGAACAGCTTGTGTATCTGCTGCCTCTTCACTTTGCCAATACTGGCCCTACTTCTTTGTCTCTTCTCTGGCACCTGCCTTGTGTGTGCTTCTGTATCTCACTAATTTTTTCCAACCTTTTTTTTTAATCCCAATCTTGATGGTTTCAAGTGTCAAATGATTAAGAAACATTCATTCCTCATAAATCCTTCCAATTCACCTTGAATACTTGTAGGAAAAACTTTTTTACACATACAACTATAAGGACACTTATTGAGACACTGCTAGACACTTGCATACATTATTTAATTTAGCACTTACAGAAACAGTTTGGGGTAAATATTACTAAACCCATTTTGCAGATGAGCAAACAGGCTCACAGACATTAAATCATTTTCCAAACTTGGGACAATTATTAAATGGCAGAATTGGGTATTTTTCCTAAGCTCTTTTCATTAGATCACACCCTTTCTTACATTTCAAAAAATAACAATTAAGAAAATTGTGTGTATATCCCAGGAGTCAGGTAAAAATAGTCTAGTATTATATATATATAAATATCCAATGTAGCATTATTTCAGTCTTCTTCGGGAAGAAATATGGAGTTGTCCCAGAGCATCTCTTTCTTTAGCTGTGTTACCCTGGGACCATACACTAAGCCTCATTTATTAAAGAATAATATAATCATTATCATCATTATAATAATAATGACATGATATCCACAATATTATCATAACAGTTAAATTAACACATCAAGAATGTTTAACAAAATTTTCCAAGAATATAATACATCACCAAAACCTGAAAACTACTATTATCAGTGAACATATGATAGTCAGAACACATATAACAGATATTTTTAATGTTCTATATAAGAGACTTTGAAAATGCACTGAAGACTTGGGCTGTGGTGGTACTCAGCTCTATTTCTAGGGCAGGGAAATAATATTTCATTATCAGCCATAATTTTTAAAAATTACCCCTTCTGAGAATTTTTCTAGAAATTCTTTTATCAGTGGCACCTTGATGTAAAGGTTTGTTTGTTGATTCAACATGAGCAATAGTCTCTTGTGATACATAAAACCTCAGAGAAAATTGTTTTATAAATTAAAGCCTTTTTAGCAAATTTACATATTGGAGTCAAGTAAAATTAAAAAGGGAAAAGAAATGTCATGATGTAACCTGAAACAAAAGAGATTTTGGAAGGTTAAATCTATTCTGTATTTTTCCTACAGGTCATGTTGATCTGGTAGTAAATGCAAATAGAATCCACAGTGCCTTTTAGTTATAAATTTTATACTAAAAATATACAACCATAAAAGAGGTTCAACTAAACAAAGCAAAAGATGCTATTTGCAGGGTTTAAGGAAGAATTCCAGGAAGAACAATTTTGAAGCTCCTTATCAAGGAACTTTCAACCTGAGGCTGTGTGTGTGTGTGTGTGTGTGTGTGTGTGTGTGAGTCCCTCAGTCCTGTCTGACTCTTTGCGACCCTGTGGACTCTAGCCAGCCTGGCTCCTCAGTCCACGGAATTCTCCAGGCAAGAATACTGGAGTGGGTTGCCGAACTTGTATTAAAACTTGCATGATTTCCTCAAACTGTCTAAAATAAAGTTCATCCTGTCGGGTGCTGTTCAGTCTCTCAGCAGGGAAAACAATTTAGAGATGAATGGGCATATAATAGAGTTCTGCCAAGAGAACGCAGTGGTCATAGAAAACACCCTCTTCCAACAACACAACGGAAGACTCTACACATGGACATCACCAGATGATCAACACCAAAATCAGGTTGATTATATTCTTTGCAGCCAAAGATGGAGAAGCTCTATACAGTCAGCAAAAACAAGATCGGGAGCCAACTGTGGCTCAGATCATGAACTCATTTTGCCAAATACAGACTTAAATTGTAGAAAGTAGGGAAAACCACTAGACCATTCAGGTATGACCTTTTTCAGCTTTCGCATCATTCCTTCCAAAGAAATCCCAGGGCTGATCTCCTTAAGAATGGACTGGTTGGATCTCCTTGCAGTCCAAGGGACTCTCAAGAGTCTTCTCCAACACCACAAAAGCATCAATTCTTCGGTGCTCAGCTTTCTTCACAGTCCAACTCTCACATCCATACATGACCACAGGAAAAACCATAGCCTTGACTACATGAACCTTTGTTGGCAAAGTAATGTCTCTGCTTTTGAATATGCAATCTAGGTTGCTCATAACTTTCCTTCCAAGGAGTAAGCATCTTTTAATTTCATGGCTGCAGTCACCATCTGCAGTGATTTTGGAGCCCCCCAAAATAAAGTCTGCCACTGTTTCCACTATTTCCCATCTATTTCCCATGAAGTGATGGGACTGGATGCCATGATCTTCATTTTCTGAATGTTGATGCTAAAGCTGAAACTCCAGTACTTTGGTCACCTCATGCGAAGAGCTGACTCATTGGAAAAGACTCTGATGCTGGGAGGGATTGGGGGACAGAGGAGAAGGGAAGGACAGAGGATGAGATGGCTGGATGGCATCACTGACTCAATGGACATGAGTCTGAGTGAACTCCGGGAGTTGGTGACGGACAGGGAGGCCTGGCGTGCTGCAATTCATGGGATCGCAAAGAGTCGGACACGACTGAGTGACTGAACTGAACTGAATGATTATACAGTGGAAATGAGAAATAGATTTAAGGGATGAGATCTGATAGAGTGCCTGATGATCTATGGAGAGAGATTCCTGACATTGTACAGGAAGTAGTGATCAAGACCATCCCCAAGAAAAAGAAACTCAAAAAAGCAAAGTGGCTGTCTAAGGAGGCCTTACAAATAGCTACAAAGAGAAGCCAAAAGCAAAGGAGAAAAGGGAAGACATGTCGATCTGAATGCAGAGTTCCAAAAAATAGCAAGGAGAGATGAGAGACTTCCTCAGTAATCAGTGCAAAGAAATAGAGGAAAACAATAGAATGGGAAAGACTAGAGACTAGAGATCTCTTCAAGAAAATCAGAGATACCAAGGGAACATTTCATGCAAAGATGGGCTCAATAAAGGACAGAAAAGGTATGGACTTGACAGAAGCAGAAGATATTAAGAATACACAGAAGAACTGTACAAAAAAAAAAAAGAAATCTTCACGACCAAGATAATCACAATGGTGTGATCACTCACCTAGAGCCAGACATCCTGGAATGTGAAGTCAAGTGGGCCTTAGGAAGCATCACTATGAACAAAGCTAGTGGAGGTGATGGAACTCCAGTTGAGCTATTTCAAATCCTAAAAGATGATGCTGTGAAAGTGCCACACTCAATTTGCCAGTAAATTTGGAAAACTCAGCAATGGCCACAGGACTGGAAAAGGTTAGTTTTAATTCCAATACTGAAGAAGGGCAATGCCAAAGAATGCTCAAACTACCACACAATTGGACTCATCTCACACACTAGTAAAGTAATGCTCAAAATTCTCCAAGCCAGGCTTCAACAATACATAAACTGTGAACTTCCAGATGTTCAAGCTGGTTTTAGAAAAGGCAGAGGAACCAGAGATCATATTGCCAACATCAGCTAGATCATCAAAAAAGCAAGAGTTTCAGAAAAATATCTATTTATGCTTTATTGAATATGCCAAAGCCTTTGACTGTGTGGATCACCACAAACTGTGGAAAGTTATTAGAGATGGGAATACCAGACCACCTGACCTACCTCTTGAGAATTCTGTATGCAGGTCAGGAAGCAACAGTTAGAACTGGACATAGAACAACAGACTGATTCCAAATAGGAAAAGGAGTACGTCAAGGCTGTATATTGTCACCCTGCTTATTTAACTTATATGCAGAGTACATCATGTGAAATGCTGGGCTGGAAGAAGCACAATCTGGAATCAAGATTGCCAGGGGAAATATCAATAACCTCAGATATGCAGATGACACCACCCTTATGGCAGAAAGTGAAGAACTAAATAGCCTCTTGATGAAAGTGAAAGAGGAGAGTGAAAAAGCTGGCTTAAAGCTCAACATTCAGAAAACTAAGATCATGGCAGCCGGTCCCATCATTTCATGGCAAATGGATGGGGAAACAATAGAAACAGAGAGAGACTTTATTTTTTTGGGCTCCAAAATCACTACAGATGCTGACTGCAGCAAAGAAATTTAAAAAGACACTTGTTCCTTGGAAGGAAAGCTATGACCAACCTAAACAGCATATTAAAAAGCAGAGACGTTACTTTCCTGACAAAGGTCCATCTAGTCAAAGCTATGGTTTTTCCAGTAGGCATGTACGGATGTAAGAATTGGACTACAAAGAAAGCTGAGTGCTGAAAAATTTATGCTTTTGAACTTTGGTGTTGGAGAAGACTCTTGAGAGTCCCTTGGACTGAAAGGAAATCCAACTATTCTATCCTAAAGGAAATCAGTGCTGATAGTCATTGGAAGGACTGATGCTGAAGCTGAAACTCCAATACTTTGGCCACCTGATGTGAATAACTGACTCATTGGAAAAGACCCTAATGCAGGGAAAGATTGAATGTAAGAGGACAAGGGGCCGACAGAGATGAGATGGTTGGATGGTATCACCGATTCTATGGGTGTGAGTTTGAGTAAGCTCCGGCAGTTGGTGATGGACAGGGAAGCCTGGTGTGCTGCAGTCTACAGGGTCACAAAGAGTTGTACATGACTGAGTGACTAAACTGAATTAAAGTTTCAAGCCAGCTTTTTCACTCTCTTCCTTCACCCTCTTCCAGAGGCTCTTTAGTTCCTCTTCACTTTCTGCCATTAGAGTGGTATTATCTGCATATCTGAGGCTGTTAATATTTCTCCTGGTAATTTTGATTCCAGCTTGTGATTCACCCAGACTAGCATTTTGCATGATGTACTCTGTATAGAAGTTAAATAAGCAGGGTGACAATATACAGCCTTGTCATACTCGTTTCCCGATTTTGAACCAGTCCTTTGTTCCATGTCCAGTTCTAACTGATGTTTCTTGGCCAACATACAGTTTTCTCATGAGACAGATAAGGTGGTCTGGTATTCCTATCTCTTTAATAAGAGTTTTCCACAGTTTGTTGTGATCCACACAGTGAAAGGCTTCAGCATAGTCAAAGAAGCAGAAGTAGATATTTATCTGGAATTCCCTTGCTTTCTCCATTAGGAGATAGCTATTATTACTTGTTCCATTTTATGGATGAGGCAATTGTGGTGCAAAATGCTAGGTAAATTTGCTATAATCACTAAGTGGGTAATTGATAGGGCTTATACTTGAACCCACTTCTGCCAGACTTGGGAGCTCAGACCTAAATCTTCTGCAGGGAAACAATGTGAAGTCACATGGTCTGAATGAATGAATAGCTTGTACAAGTTTTTTCCTGCTCTCTGTCCCTCAGTTTTCTCTCTGCAGTAAAAAGAGAGAAACTCATAGGAATGTTGTAACAATTGAGTGAGTTCATGTAGATAAAGCTTGTAAAATAGTGCCTGGAATATTGAAAGGGCTCAATCAGGATGACTTATTTTTAGGCTGATGATAACCACATGAAGATGATGACAATGGTGGAGGACGAGGAGCAGAAAGAGAAGATGACGATGAAACACAGCCCTTGCAGTGATGAAACAGCTTTCTCTCCAGTGGGTGAAACTTGCACTGCTGTAGTCAAACTAAGCTTATAAATTGCTTGTCCCTCAGAAATTTTTTTGCCGTTAGAAGCAGTGTTAAACATACAGTGAAGAGGCTCACGTAGCCAAAGCAAGCCTAGCAATTCTGGGCACTTTTTACACTAGTGGAACTGCTTTTGCCACTCCTGCCAATGGCACCCCACTCCAGTACTGTTGCCCGGAAAATCCCAGGGATGGAGGAGCCTGGTAGGCTGCAGTCCATGGGGTCGCTAAGAGTCAGACACGACTGAGGGACTTCACTTTCACTTTCCACTTTTGTTGGGGGCCAGCGTGAGGAACTCCGCCCGTGGCAAAGGTCATGAGGAAGGAGGCTCGACATATGCAAAGGCAGAATCGAGCCTCAGGAGTCCCCCTGGAAATTCTCGAGCATCTACCCCCAAAATCAGAGTCTGCCTACTTTACTACTTTGTGCTCTCACCTATACCTCTGACTTTATGGGGGGCTGTCCCCCACCACCTCTTTCAGAGAAGGAGTTAACTTAGAGCTCCAGTTAATAATAATTCCTGGGTGTGATAGGAGTGTTTCAAACTTACAAACTCCTCTGAAGGTTCTCTAGCCTGCCTGACAGGCTTGTCTGGCCACATGTGATTGCTCACAGCCTCTCAACCGTGAGAGGCACGAGATGCTTTAAACCTTCTAAAAACAGGTTCTTTAGAGAAGTTAGAAAACCATTAGTATAAGTATAGTGGGCTGATTAGAAATTGTATTGGTGAAGGGTTTTTCATTTGTTGAGCCAATGTTTGTTGCTAAAACTCCACATCCCCTGCCCTTACACACATTAATGAATATATAGAAGAAATAAGGATTAACCTTTGATATAAATCACGTTAGACCTTAGGCTAAGTAAATTCTTTCTTTAACTAAAACCCACTACACCCTCACTGTATAGGAATGTAACTTTATTTGGGTGGCATCTGTTTTAAGAATAATCACCCTTGGAGAAAATAATGTTCTGGTTGACTGACCGCTGTCACAAGGAGAGGGTCATAAATTGTCAGCAGGCCCCCCTGGCCAGAAGATGATGTAACACCCCTAAGACCTCTGTATACATTTGTATGAAGCACCTGACTTTAATAAAAGTCAGGACTGCTGTCCCCATGTGACTTTTGTATAACATCTCAGTGTATAAAAACAGACTCTGGAAAATAAAGAATTGAGATCAGTTCCTCGAAATACTGGTCTCCCCATGTCGCTCTCTCTCTCAAACTCTGGCTGAGTCTCCATCTGGAGCGCGGAACCTGCTATGCTTACTAATTATGCCTGGGCTTCTAAGATCTGACCGGGGAGGCCTCAGTGTCTCCTCTCCTTTGGGAGAACAGAAGGATGCCTGCGTCCTACGTAAGTGGTGCAAACTTCTTGTCTTGAAGTTTTATTGGTCTCCCGCGTAAACCAAGCTACTCAGCCTCTTTTCTCCACTGAATTTTCCTACTGAGCTATCCTCATTCTATTACTCTTTATATCTTTGATGAATATTTAAATAGTCGCCAACGCCGTCTCCCCTTCGAATACCCTGGATCAGCCGGGGCTGGACCCTGGCACACTTTCATGCATTGGAGAAGGAAATGGCAACCCACTCCAGTGTTCTTGCCTGGAGAATCCCAGGGACGGGGGAGCCTGGTAGGCTGTAGTCCATGGGGTCTCACAAAGTAGGACACGACTGAAGCAACTTAGCAGCAGCAGCAACAGCAGCCAATGATTTACAACACTGTTATTTAAATGGGAAATGCATCTTAGGTCCATTCCAGAAGCCAGACAGCTAACTCTAGCCCGCAGTGCATTCTTCTGGAGCTCTAGGATAGCAATCCCAAACACTTCTGGAACCAAGGACCAACTTAGTGGAAGACAATTTTCCCACAAACTGGGGAGATGTGAGTAATGGTGACTGACTGTTAATAAAGACGAAACTTCACTTGCTCACCTGCCACTCACTCCCTGTTGTTATCTGATCCTCCTGGTTCAGATACAGGTCCATGGCCTGGGGTTGAGGACCCCTGCTCTAGGAAATCCTTTCCCCTCTCCTAATGGGAAGCAGGGGATATGGACCCTCATCATGCAGGGTAGACAGCCCCAGGCTCCTACGGTTTATAAGGCCAGTCTGCAGAAGCAAGTGTGCACTTTCCATCTGAAGCTTCTAGGCTGAATGTCCCTTGTGCACTGTGATCTGGTGTTGCCCACAAGGCACATCAGAACTTAAAAGATTCCTCCCCTGTTGTGGAAAAAACTTGCAAGTTCCTCAGATCAAAGTAACATAAATATAAGATGCCTGAGACTTCAAAGAAAGAAGGTAATATATACTTCAATTTTTCAAATAAGAAAATAAACATACAAAAAACAAAGCAGCTGCATATTTCACACAGCATCAAAGCCAAACAAAGGATGTTTTAACAACACAAAACAATATAATCAAAGCCAAAGTCCGTTCATTATTACGGGTTATCATGTTTGGAAAATTGGTCTTGCTTTCAGATGTCCTCTTTACTCTGTATTTTCCTTCATGTCTTATCAGATATGGCCCCTCACTGTTTTCTCTCACTAATAATGAAGCCTTTAAAATGTCCTCAAGCAATAAACATAGATAAAGTGTAACTTGGTAAACAGTGTTTAGCTTTTGCCCATAACTCTTATTAGTGTCTCATCAGCAGATTTCTAAGAGATCATTAATGATTCTCTAATAAACACAACTCCTAAGCTAAATCACTGTTTTAGAGATATCCTGGGATGAGTCCTAAATGTTGTTTTATCTTAGCAATATGAAATTAAGATGCTTATGACAAAATGTTTTTCCCTTAAATTACCACCTTTTAACAAATGGGAAGCATGTTAATTGTAGACTGGCAAACTTACCAATAGGAGTAAGAGACTTCAGCTTTGGATTCTATCATTTGCTTTATGACCCTGGATAATTTTAAACTCCCCGAGCTTTAGTTTCTTCATGGTAAAATGGGAAGAAAGAAATACTTACCTTGCAAAATTGTTTTTAGGATTCAATGAGATTATTTCCTTAAAAGCAAACCTTCATGCAGTGTGTACCAAACTTCAGGTACTCAAAAAAAGATTGACATTTTTATCATTTTCACTGACATTATCATAAACTGTGGTTTTCAAATTTTCTACTGTGACTGCCTAACAAATGTAACTGTAAATTGAGTAATCAGACTCTAGTTGCGGGATGCAATAAATTTTTTGATAAACAAAAGGGTAATTTTTAAAAGGAAGATTTAAACTAATGTACAAAACATTTCTACATAGGAAAAGAGTTGAATTCATTAAGCCCCTTCTATGTTGCAGATAAAAGCTGAGCGCCGAAGAATTGATGCTTTTGAAACTGTGCTGTTGGGAAAGACTCTTGAGATTCCCTTGGACTGCAAGGAGATCCAACCAGTCTATCATAAGGAGATCAGTCCTGGGTGTTCCTTGGAAGGACTGATGTTGAAGCTGAAACTCCAATACTTTGGCCACCTTATGTGAAGAGCTGACTCACCGGAAAAGACCCTGATGCTGGGAAAGATTGAGGGCAGGAGGAGAAGGGGACAACAGAGGATGAGATGGCTGTATGGCATCACTGACTCAATGGACATGGGTTTGGGTGATGGACAGGGAGACCTGGCGTGCTGAGGTTCATGGGGTCACAAAGAGTCAGACGCGAATGAGTGACTGAACTGAACTGAACTGATGTTGCAGTTAGCAGCAGCAGCTCCAGGTGGCTTAGACAAATTTGCCTGCAATGCAGGAGACACGGGTTCAATCCTTGGGTCAGGAAGATCCCCTGCAGAAGGAATATCCTTCTCCAATATTCTTGCCTGGAAAATTCCACGGACAGAGGAGCCTGGTGGGTTACAGTCCATAGGGTCGCAAAGAGCCAGACACGACTGAGTGAGTAACATAGTGCCATCTAAATATCTCCATGTCTACACCATTCCCTGCATAATAAACACACAATCTAAGTGTGAAACTGCATGCTTGCTTTACAAACACAGAGTTCAGAAAATATGCACAGTTTCATCTTCGAATGTGATGATGATCCATAGGCCTCGGATATTTAGAAATTTTAGTGTCACATTTATCAGATACTAGATACTGTGCTCACAATATTTAACACTCATTGCATCCCACTGAGAAACTATTTTATAAAAACTAAATTAATACTTTCAAATGATAATAAACTTGCTCAGAGCTATTAAAATACTAGTCAAAGTGATGTAAGAATGTTAATGGGCAGACTCAAGTAAGGAAAGATACATTAGTTGGTTGTAAAGTTACGGGCAATGTGTAGCTGTGGAATAATGACCCTGTCTCTTATCAGTTTGTTTTTGTGGCAAGTAGGAAGCATACAAAAATGAGTATCAGGACACAGGCCACAAAAAAGTTATTTTAAACAAAGATAAAATTTCAGAATCTTTGGTTATTTTATATTACAACATGCTAATTGATAAGGACTAATACTTATTAAGTTTCTACTTCTCAAGCACTTTATACATATGAATTTAACTCTTGTAACTACTCTGTGAATGGTACTATTGCTTTTTCCAAGTTATTCAGGAAGTATTGAGGCTCACTGTGTTTGGATGGCTTACTGCATAGGATAAAACAAGGATATGTAGATAGCTTGCACTCTTCTTGAAAAGGATTTATTTTATTTATCTATGCATTTCATAGTCCATTCAACTAAGTTTTGCTAGATATACTCCTGGACGCAACCATAATCTGTGTACTATCTAAATCATGTCAAGTGTGAAGCAATACTTCACTTAAACAACTATTATAGGAATTTGCATTTTTACCATCTAAGGAAATTTCAGTAAAATTTGGACATAACAAAACTGAACCTAACCACAGTTTACCAGTAGCCTGATCACAAGCCAATCCTATGCTTTTTAGGCGCTGCCATCAGGGCCAGTGAGGGTTGTCTATACCTTCTGGATCTCCTCTTTTCCTACCACTTTTGCTCTTTATTTTCTATCCCAATGCTCTTTCGCATATACACATGCATACTCATAATGGTTATCACTTCAAACTAAATAACGTTGTAGTTGTTATTAACTTTTATAAGAAAATTATATCAATTGGAAAAGTGAATTACAATTTGTTGTGGTTACTGGTAAAATAATATTATGCTTATTGCCTATATATATATATTTTCTTTTTTACACACACACACACACACACACACACACATACACATAGATATATGGCTTCCCCTGTGTGCTCAGTGGTAAAGAACCCACCTGCAATGCAGGAGTTGCAGGAGCCGAGGGTTCGATCCCTGGGTTGGGAAGATCTCTGGGAGAAGGGCATTGCAACCTACTCCAGTATTCTTGGAGAATTCCATGGACAGAGGAGCCTGCTGGGCTACAGTACCACAGGGTCACAAAGAGTTGGACATGACCGAAGTGACTTAAGCATGTATACATGCATTGGAGGAGAGCCAGAGAACACAGAAAAGTAGAATATGATAACCACAGAAAATTCTAACCAAATTATTAAAAATATAAACTCATGTGATCTTGAAGGAACATGGATTGCTTTGAATGTATCATTTCAAGGTCTTGAAAACACCAGAGCAACTTTTAGGCCTAAAAATTATGCTTCTCCTGGTTTAACAAATTTTTCACTACACTGTGCTTTAAATGAATTCTACCTGGCTCCAAATTCAAAGTTGTGCTCCAAAGGACAAAGCTTTGCCACATTAAGAAAATTCAATATGATTTTATGCAGTGTCTAAAGCCAAGGACATGGTTTGTGAAAAGAAAGGAATCCCTTGAGAACTTTCTGGATAGCACAGTAAGGAGTTCGGTTCATAACCACTTACAGGCAGTGGAACAAGGTCACAATTTCTGCAGAGTTGGCTCCCTGTAGCCAACCAGGATCACAGGGGCACGTACATGACACAGTGAGGTAATGTGTAACGCTGGGCTTGTTAGGGAGGAGAGATCCACAGTGCATCACACAGTTTCAACATAATTCAGTGTCTATGTTTCTCATGGCTTTCTCAATAGTCTGAGTTTGCTAGGTCCAAATTACACGAGAACATTGTAAAAATAGCGTAGAGGAACTACAGCACACTGAGGGACATATGTACAGCTCAGTAAAGAGCTCAGGTTTCAGTCTGAAGATCTGGTTTAGTTGTGAGATATGCACTAATCCCTCCCTATAAATTATCAGTGAAGTCATTTTCATATAGATATTAAGAAAACTATATGTAATAAAACTCATAAAAATGCTCTGTAAGATGTATTCTTTTTATGGTCATTGCTATTGCCCTTATCCTTTTATTCATACTTCTTATACTCTTTTAACACTATAGGTATCAAATACAGCAGTAAAAGTTAGTGAACTTTCTGTACATAAACATTTTTTATCATTGGACTTCTACCAATTATTCCCAAGAGAAGACAATCAGAGCAGAAAACAAACACATGAAAAGAGAAAAGTATTTCTGAAGAACTGAAATCACATTTTTATATAACAAAAGTGATGACAGAGAACACTAAATACTTGAACTCAGGCATAATGCTATGTTTCCATTTCCATATGTAAGTGATCACTATATTAATGATAAAGAAAAAAAAAGAAAAAATGATGAGCTTTCTTAATAAAATAGAAACACTTTGGAGAGTGAAATGGGCTATGAGGTTAATAAACTGATTTTTAATTCTACTTTGTGGATGAGTTTTAATACTATTGAATTTACATCTACCACTAAATTCAGCACAAATAATCGAAGAGACAATCAAAGATATTATCCATAACCAAAATATTCCCAAATCCTAGAATCTTAGAATTAACATCTTGGTATAGGTCATAGATTCTTAATGGAAGAGATGCCTTCCTTACATGCAGAAAAGAGGAGCATCCTTACTTCAAGGACAAAGGAAAACCAAAATGAATCCCAACAAACGGGTCTTGATAAATTTTCCCCAGTTTACTATAAACCTCATACTCCTCATACTATCATATTTCTACATGTCTGCCCACACTTCATCCAACCTAACATAAAAATGCACAGGTTATAATTGCCTCAAACTTCTGTGGACAGGAAAATTTGCCTGCCTTTTTAATAAGCTAAGAATGCTTTCTGCCATCCACGATTAAGCTCTTAGTCACTGTAATCCCCTTGAGGGGAATTTGGCTTGGAGAAAAACAGGAAACATTATGTGCTTTGGATGTGTGTGTGTGTGTGTGTGTGTGTGTGTGTGTGTGTGTGTGTGTGTTAGTCACTCAGCTGTGTCCAAACCTTCGCGACCCCATGGACTGTAGCCCACCAGGCTCCTCTGCCCATGGGATTTTCCAGGCAAGGATACTGGAATGGGTTGCCATTCCCTTCTCCAGAGGATCTTTCTGACCCAGGGATTGAACCCAGGTCTCCTGCATTGCAGGCAGATTCTTTACCACCGAGCTACTTGGGAAACGTCAAGCTACTTGGGAAGCTCCATGCTTTGGATACTGGCCCTAGATAGTTAAGACGCATATCCCAGGAATAATTACAATGAACCTGATCCTCACATATTCCCATACACAGAAAGTACTAGGATAATGAACCTGAGATGTCTTTGTGATTCTCAATAGTCTTTTGTGCTTAACTATATGTTTTTGGGGTAGCTTTTTTTCTTTTTTTCTATAGCAAAAAAAAAATCTATATTTCCTGGCTCCTCCTTTACCTTTTTGGAGTATTACCTCAGAAGTATCTGAGAAGCTGTCTCATGGGCTGTAGTCTTCAGTAATATTCCTAAGTAAAATTTAACTCACAACATTTAGGCTGTGTGTTTTTCTTCAGGGGACATTTTCCATCTGTCATATTTGTAATGGCTGCCACTCTTCATCAAATCTTTCATTAAAAACCTGCAGGTCTGTTTCTTTGGGTTTTCATTTCCTTTAAAAGGCTCCTGTGTGAGGTAAAACTTCTATTTAATAAATTTCTATGCTTTTCTCCTGTTAATCTGTCCTTGTCAGTTTAATTTTTAGACAGGGATCCACAGAGGGTTGAAGAAAGCCTTTGCCTACCTTGCCCTTTGATGTTTCTCTTCTGCTGGGTCTTGGTTTAATGATACTTTCTTCTCAAACTCCATAACTTGCTAAAGGAACATGACAAGACTAACTTGGCCATGTTCTTTGGTTATATTCTTAACCTACTTTGAATCAGACAGAGATTTGACATTTTAAAAGGATGATCTTTACTACCTGTTACTTGAAAGGACAAATATGATGTCAGAACCTAGTTTCTTGTCAAACTCATCATCAGAATGAGTACTTTTTGGGTTTTCTATTAATACATGATTAATGGTAATCAAAACACAAAACAGAGAGGAGATATATGTAAGTGCAACTCCCCTGTGATTAGGTTTGAAAAAGATAAAATCTCTTTGTGCAGCTAGTAAAAACATGTTAGAACAGCTGCTATTGCCCAGAGGGTGTTTGATGTGTATTCTGGGGGTAAAATAAAGGAATGGACTTATGATTAATGAGTCATGTATTACAGGAAATAAGCCTGGCTAGACTATAGCCTTTGCATTTCCCTTAGCTTGCCTAAATTTTAGATACGCTTCCTAACTCTCTGCTCTGACCTCCTTTTACTTAGGGCATTTAATTTAGTAAGCTTGAATTATAAATTATTTTCTGCCTTTTTGAGATCTAAAAATTTTAAGAGCCTCTTTCCAGTCTTACAACTCAGGAATATCTTCCTCAGGGGCCTGAGGGCTATGTCTTTGAAACGGACTCATCAAAGAAGCCAACCCTATCTTCCACTCACTGTGGGAAGGTAGTAGCGTAGTTTCTATGGGCCGTGATTAGCAAACATAGGTGGCCTAACCACAGAGAAAAACATTTGCAAACTTAGAAATAACTCACCCATAGATCGACCTCTTTCCTAACTTCCTGCCACTGTACTTCTCCACTAGTTCCCCCCGCCAGAGATTAAAGGGCCTCCTGCCATTTGTCTCAGCAGAGCTGATTTCAGACTTTGTTCTGGCCTCTCTCCCCTATTGCAATAGGTTTGAATAAAGTTTCCCATGCCTGTTTTACTTTGCCTAATGCAATTTTTTTTTTTTTTTTGCCAAGATTTGATCAGGAGTTGTTTTTTTTGTTTTTTTAATTTGTTTACAGCTTAAAATAGGGAGGAGCCATACAAATCTTTTCATTCCAGTCATCAATCAGCAGAGCATATCCACAGGTAGTTGCAGGTAATGACATTAATGGATCCTATTTTGGAATTCCCTGGTGCTCCAGTGATTAGGGATCTGCAGACTCACTGCCAAAGGTCTGGGTTCAATTCCTGGTCTGGAAACTAATATCTCACAAACCGTGTGGTATGGCCAAAAAAAAAAAGAATAGTATTTGAAAAATATATTTTAAAAAGATAATATTTACATGTGAAGGAACTGTCCATAAAGTAAATGTAGCCTCTCAGGAATACCCATAATTGTTTAGAAATAAATCAGAAAATTCTGTCAAAGGCGGTATATCTACAAAGCTGAGTGGTCCCATATTTTAAAGCTAACCTTTGAAACTTGAAAAGTTGAAATATCAATAATCACAAAATCAGCAATGATAGCAGAGAAAAAAGAAAAAAAAACAATCTGACTTTGTCCAGTGTGTTATTTATATCAACACCAGACTGAATCCATTAGTGAGCATCAAAGTAAAGGACTGAGAAGAGACTTACCCACAGTTAAGATGCTCAGCTAAAATTTAAACTCAGATCTAACAGGAATTCAACCATCAATGCAATGAAGACTATTACTTCAGAAAGTGGACCCAGCCTTCTAGGATGCAGGAAGCCAAGATCTTTTGGTTAAAAAAAAAAAAAAAAAATGGAGGAAATAAATTTTAAAGTGCCAGTCTTGGAAACTGCTTCAAGAGAAGCTCTCTATCCAGGTGACCTATATCTTTCACTGGAGCAGGTACCAATCCCAAGGATGCCACTGAATTCATGCAGGTAGAATCAGGGTGTGAAGTGAGTAGGAACAGCAGTAATACTGTGGAAAGGAGGGGAAAATGTGGGGCATAAGAAAATGCCAGAACTTGACTGAAGGAAATTATTGCTTAATGGTATATCTGGATTTTAGAGCCAGATAAACTTTGATTGAAATCCAGTCAAGCATGCTAACTTAACTCAGTTTCATTATTTTTTCCTGTAAGTTAGAATTTATAACATTTGCTCTACTGGGTTGCTATAAAGATGAGAGGTAATATATACAAAAAATCTAACACAGTATCCACCCCCATAGAGTAGGTTCTCAACAGATGGTACTAGAAGGTGGTACTTCCTCGACATACAAAGGAAGTCCTTAAAATCTGCCTTAACTTGAAAATATCATCAGACAAAAATGCATTTAACGTGACTAACCTATTGAATATCATAGCTTAGCCTAGCCTACCTCAAACATGCTCAGAACACTTACATTAGCTTATGGTTGGGCAAATTCATCTCATACAAAACCTATTTTGTAATATATTGATGAATATTTCATGTAATTTATTGACTAATGTGCTGGAAGTGGGGCTTCCCTGGTGGCTCAGTGGTAAAGAATCTGCCTGCCAGTGCAGGAGACGTGGGTTCAAGTCCTGGGTTGAGACAATCCCCTGGAGAAAGAAATGGCAACCTACTCCAGTATTCTTGCCTGGAGAATTCCATGGACAGAGAAGCCTGGTGGGCTATAGCCTATGGGGTCACACACAACTTAGAGACTCAACAAAAACAAGGGTACTGAAAGGGAAAAACAAAATGGTTCTTTGGGATACAGAATTGGTTTTAAGTGTACTGCATATCACTAACTCAGAAAAAGACCAAAAGTCAAAGATAAAGGTGATGTTTCTACTGAATGCTTACAGCTTTTGCACCACTATAAAGTCAAAAAATTCATAAATCAAACAAACTGTAACTTGGGAAATGATTATTATAGACTTGTATAAAGTATCATATCCTTGAAAACAGAAGAGTCAGAAAGATAAGTTTCAAAAGTTAAATGAACTTTTCCATACACAGAAGAAATAATTGGATAATTTTAAAATGAAGGATTCCATTTTGAAACCTCAAAGATTAAAAAAAAGAAGAAAGGAAAAAGAAAGAAGACATTGCTTTTTATTTGGATTGAACAAAGAGAAACTCACTCAGAAAGAACTTGAGCATTAGGAGAAGTCTCTGACATTTACCATATCAAAGATTCTGCTCACTTTACTGCTTTTACTGTTTGAAGTGCGGATCACAGGAAAATGTTTCTAATTTCAAGACTCCAAATAACAGTACTATAGTTTGGAAAGACTAAAATGTTGATTCATATATCATCTCCCCCCTTTCCTACAAAAGAAAATAACTAGAAAAGTATTTATTTAAAAGGGAATAATTTAGTTTTTTTGATGGTCAATAAAAAAGTCTACTAGTAGCTACATTAATTCTACCACATCGTGAGATCCTGGAAAATATGGTTATTTAATCAGTTGTTCTTTGACCCCCTTATAACACAGACCCGAAGTTCTGGACACTTAACACACACATATTTATTAAATATGCTATTGAGCTTATCATGACAGATAATAAAATGTAAGAACTGCATAGCAAGGTAGTAGTGATTTTCAGAAAAGAAAACTTTTAAAACTATTGTACACCTAAATAAAATTTGTACAGATTGAAAGACAAATAAAAAGTATTTAAAGAATGAAAGCATCTGTTTGTACTTAGAACAGTAAATACAATAAGTGATTATAATAAACATTTTGGCATTGGTCTCTGAATTTTAAGCATTTTTTTCATATCATGATGCAATATTACTAACATATATTTACCAGTTATTCCCACAAATTTTGTATATATCATATAGAAACTGCCCTAGAGATATAGAAAAGGTCATTGTGTCCAACTGAAAGGTGTAGCTTTGATGTTAAATGTAAATTTATAATGAAAAAGATTCTTGAAAATGTGGTAGTCAAAAGCACAGGATACATTATCTGAATTTTGAATAAGATTTGCTTATTTAACCAAAATTGACAATAATGCAAAATCATAGATTTAGCATAGGATCACTAAGGCAGTTTGCACCTTTAAGATTCCATTATTCTTTTAAAACATTAAGAATTTCATATGTGAGAAAAAGAATGGCATCAAAGATGATTACACATCATTTTATTTTAATAAATTCCACAGTTGAGGAAAATAGTAAGAGACATTGTTTTGGAACTCCTGTGTGTGACATGTCATTTAAACATACAAATACATATGTTAAATAAGCATTTGTACATACATATCTGCAGTTCAAAGGAGTAGGCTGAGCAGAAAATATGAACATGGGAAGTTTATAGAAGGAGTATCAAATACTGGAACAGACAATGTGTTCTGCAAACAATTTCCTCAGTAAGTCATGAATAGAACATATAAATGGTAATTCTCATTAAAAATTACCATCTCTATCATACACTTTTATATTTGATAATATAATTTATTAAAAAACAATATTTAGAACAGTCAAAGAGATAAAGCTTAGGATTTCAGTTTCACACCATACTATGCATATATATATATTATATATATATATATATATATATATGGGTACATAGTCAATATTTATTGATTAAATACATATGTATGACACATTATAATTAAAGGGATAGACAAATTACTGAAGATAAAGAAGAGAGATGGAGATAAGATATAATTGGAGATGTAGCTAGGGATATTCCATATATAAATTCAATTTCTGTTTCTCATCTCTTATTTTCACTCATACTTTTTGTAAGTCATGGTGCTTCAAGGGCTTGTGAATACATAACCAAACTTTCCTTCAGAGCTCACTGCCTGGTTCTAATTATCCTATCTTGTTTTTGAGGTTTCTTTGTAATTGGTGGAAATAACGTCTAGTTAGGGTAATTAGTGAATAAATCCAGGTTATTCCACTCAGGTGGTATCTCAGCCACCAGCTCATGCAGAGATCAGGCCTTGCACAGAGGCCGGAACCAGCAGTAACAGGCTTTTGATATCAGTGATTATGCTGATGCCCCAGGTATACCATAATTAAGTATGCTGCATCGAAAAGCTAGATTCATTAGCTATAAGGACAATTATTAAATATGAACCTGACTTTCTCATCTGTATTTAACATACTGCAAAGAAAATAAATATGAGGGAAGGACCTTGCAGAGGAAATAAATAGAGGAGGGTATTAAAAGCATAATCATGAAAACTGTGATTAAAA
Organism: Bos indicus; assembly: GCF_029378745.1. NCBI lineage: Eukaryota > Metazoa > Chordata > Mammalia > Artiodactyla > Bovidae > Bos > Bos indicus. Next base: position 20,675,297 of record NC_091788.1, read on the forward strand.
ACAAAGAAGTTAGAAATAGTGAGCATTTTACCCCACAGTCCCATCAACTACTCATGCTGATACTTTAATAAATATAAATGAAAAGTCCCTTGGCAACAGTATGCAATTGTCTCTATTTTAGCATTAATCCACAATGATCATAATAATTATGGTGATTAGAGCAAACAATAATGAGATGCTGACTATGAGACAGTGATGGTTCACAGCACTTTCCATACATCTAAGTTTTCACTCTGTATCTGTGAGGTAAGTATAATAACTGTTTCTATTTTACAGTTGGAGGAAATAAGAATGAGCCTCCCCAAACTGCTGAATTTGCAACCAACACACATTCATCTCAATTTCTTTTAGCTTCAAATCTTAAATCATGGAAAAAAAAATGCAACCAATACTTAAATATTGAGCCTGAGCTTTTGGGAGATATGAAATAGTAAAAAATAATTTTATAGGAACTTAATTGGCCAGAGTTTCAGAAGGATGTCCAATTATAGCTGTTGAAATAGTAAGTTCTTTTGTTAATCATTTAGGGGATCAAGGAGCACAGGTCAGAGCTTGTGTAACTTGAGTTAACAGGAATATCCAGTTAACCCACTTATTCCTCAATTGTGTTGATTGACTAGACCCAAATTAGGTAAGAAAAACTGTCAATCCTATTATGTTTTAGTGGCAGTCATTATTTCCCAAGTGTACAAATCCTACTAAAAAATGTACAAGCGGCATCATTATATTTGTTCATACAGCAGTTTTTTGCTGAATATTTATCAGAAAAATATCTAAAAGAAAATGTAGGTGAATATTAAACTCATTCCAGGGAAGAGATGGTCTTTCTATTAAATCATTAGTTACATAGGTATAGCTAGCTAGCTAGCTGATTGATAGATAAATTTCTTTGGGCAAGATCAGATCAGACCAGATCAATCGCTCAGTCATGTCCAACTCTTTGCGACCCCATGAATCACAGCACGCCAGGCCTCCCTGTCCATCACCAACTCCCGGAGTTCACTCAGACTCACGTCCATCGAGTCAGTGATGCCATCCAGCCATCTCATCCTCTGGCGTCCCCTTCTCCTCCTGCCCCCAATCCCTCCCAGGATCAGAGTCTTTTCCAATGAGTCAGCTCTTCCCATGAGGCGACCAAAGTACTGGAGTTTCAGCTTTAGCATCATTCCTTCCAAAGAAATCCCACGGCTGATCTCCTTCAGAATGGACTGGTTGGATCTCCTTGCAGTCCAAGGGATTCTCAAGAGTCTTCTCCAACACCACAGTTCAAAAGCATCAATTCTTTGGCGCTCAGCCTTCTTCACAGTCCAACTCTCACATCCATACATGACCACAGGAAAAACCATATCCTTGACTAGATGAACCTTTGTTGGCAAAGTAATATCTCTGCTTTTGAATATGCTATCTAGGTTGGTCATAACTTTCCTTAGGAGTAAGCATCTTTTAATTTCATGGCTGCAGTCACCATCTGCAGTGATTTTGGAGCCCCCAAAAATAAAGTCTGACACTGTTTCCACTGTTTCCCCATCTATTTCCCATGAAGTGATGGGACTGGATGCCATGATCTTCGTTTTCTGAATGTTGAGCTTTAAGCCAACTTTTTCACTCTCCACTTTCACTTTCATCAAGAGGCTTTTTAGTTCCTCTTCACTTTCTGCCATAAGGGTGATGTCATCTACATATCTGAGGTGATTGATATTTCTCCCGGCAATCTTGATTCCAGCTTGTGCTTCTTCCAGTCCAGAGTTTCTCATGATGTACTTTGCATATAAGTTAAATAAACAGGGTGACAATATACAGCCTTGACGAACTCCTTTTCCTATTTGGAACCAGTCTGTTGTTCCATGTCCAGTTCTAACTGTTGCTTCCTGACCTGCATACAAATTTCTCAAGAGGCAGATCAGGTGGTCTGGTATTCCCATCTCTTTCAGAATTGTCCACAGTTTATTGTGATCCACACAGTCAAAGGCTTTGGCATAGTCAATAAAGCAGAAATAGATGTTTTTCTGGAACTCTCTTGCTTTTTCCATGATCCAACGGATGTTGGCAATTTGATCTCTGGTTCCTCTGCCTTTTCTAAAACCAGACTGAACATCAGGAAGTTCACGGTTCACGTATTGCTGAAGCCTGGCTTGGAGAATTTTGAGCATTACTTTACTAGCATGTGAGATGAGTGCAATTGTGCAGTAGTTTGAGCATTCTCTGGCATTGCCTTTCTTTGGGATTGGAATGAAAACTGACCTTTTCCAGTCCTGTAGCCACTGCTGAGTTGAGGCAGGTGTTATAAATAAGAGACCATTAATATAACGTTCGCCAAAACATTTTGGTATCATGAGAAACTTTGCGTCTACACTAATTAGCAAGTAAAACATAATACAGTCCATCTACAGAGAGGTTGGGACTGTATTTGTTAGCTATGCTTATATACTCTAGCTTTTCCCATGGTAAGATAATAGAACGCATTTCTATTATTTTCTTCTCAGTTTTCTGTTCCTATATAGAACACACATGCTGCTGCTAAGTCGCATCAGTCGTGTCCAACTCTGTGCGACCCCATAGATGGCAGCCCACCAGGCTCCCCCGTCCCTGGGATTCTCCAGGCAAGAACACTGGAGTGGGTTGCCATTTCCTTCTCCAATGCATGAAAGTGAAAAGTGAAACTGAAGTCGCTCAGTCATGTCTGACTCTTAGCGACCCCATGGACTGCATGCAGCCTACCAGGGTCCTCTGTCCATGGGATTTTCCAGGCAAGAGTACTAGAGTGGGGTGCCATTGCCTTCTCCAAGAACATACATACTTACTGTAATTGGGAAATAACATTTACCCTTTAAAAGGTCTTATTACATGTATGTAATATGTTAAATGTATATCTTTATTAATGAAATCATAAAATATAAATCATGAAAAATATGCTTCTCGTTTTTAGGTTTCTCTGAGGCACACATTATAATATCTTCGCAACTCTGAGAGCTTACATAAAAATATATTTATGTAGTAAGTGACTTAGTACATAATGGGGACACTATATATTAATGTCCCCCATCATGAATTAGTACCCAGTGGGGGACACGTGTTCCCACCAGGCGAATGCAAGTTAATACAATGTTGTGCTCAGTGGCATGACTCTTGAGTCTACCTGAAGAGCTAGAACTTAGAGCTTCCAAACACAAACTCAAATAACTGCACTTGGAGAATGTTAACAGGATGTTATACTATGGTTTCTGTGAGTTATACAGAACTACTGTCAATTTGAAACAACGTGACCCCACAAAGCATCAGCATAGATTTTTAAGGCTCCAACTTTTCATCTGTGAAAGGAGAATGCAGGCTTCCCTGGTGGCTCAGTGGTGAAGAGTCTCCCTGTCAGTGCAGGAGACTCAGGTTCTTCTCTGACTCAGGAGACTCAGGATCTTCCCTAGGAAGATCCCACATGCTCTGGGGCAACTAAGTCCATGCACCACCATTACTGAGGCTGTGAGGGACGACTACTGAAGACTGTGCTCCTAGAGCCTGTGCTCTGCCACAAGAGAAGAGAAGAGCACCAGAAAAGAGCACAATGAGAAACCCACACAATGCAACTAGAGAGTAGCCCGTGTGTGTGTGTGTGTGTGTGTGTGTGTGTGTACCTAGAGCCTGTGCTGTGCCACAAGAAAAGAGCACAATGAGAAACCCACACAATGCAACTAAAGAGCAGCCCGTGTGTGTGTGTGTGTGTGTGTGTGTGTGTGTGTGTACCTAGAGCCTGTGCTGTGCCACAAGAAAAGAGCACAATGAGAAACCCACACAACGCAACTAAAGAGCAGCCCGCGTGTGTGTGCGTGTGTGGGTGCGCGTGTGCGTGTGCGCTTAGTCGCGTCTGACTCCTGCCACCCCAAAGACTGTAGCCTGCCAGACTCCTCTGTCCATGGAATTCTCCAGGCAAGAACTTGCCACAACTAGAGAGAAAGCCTGCGTAGCAACAAAGACCCAGCACAATAAAAGAAAATAAAATAAAATTGAAAAAAAAAAAAAAAAAGGAAGGAGAAGGGCAGGCTAAATGCTGTCTGAAACCTCACTTTTGGTGCATATAATATTACTCAGGTAGAATCCTAGCCATAATTTTATTAGATATAAGGATTTCTTTATTTTATATAATTTTTCATCTTCATCCTAATCATATTATAATAACATGTTAGGATTGAACTGACCACAAGGATCATCTAGTCAAGTTCATTAAACGTCCTAATAAAATGTTAGACTCTTCTGCCGATATATCATTAATACTCCCAAGTAAACAAGGATGTCTTCACAGGTCACAAGCCACTTTTAATTACTCATTTCAACATTTCCAAATAAGGTCCACACTTTAGCAATTCACATAATGACACTTACAATAAAAACTGATGCACCTTTTACAAACATCATTAATCATAAATCCACCAACTCATTCATTTATTCAAACCTTAGATTGTTAACTCCTTCTTTGCACCCTGCTCCTTTCTTTTCTGCCCTGAAGAATTTAGAGTGTAGCAGTTCCTCAGAATGCAGCAGATAGGTTAACAGTCAGGTTAAAGACAGGTAAAGACTGTTAAAGACAGTCAGGTTAACAGAAACTAACCAGCAATGTGATGGAATTCAAACAGAGAGGTAGTTACAGCCTGTGATGGCACAGATAAGTCAGTCAATTTACATCCGAAGTGTCTTCAAAATGGTGTCTTCACAGAGGTGTCGTTCAAAAAGGAATTCTATTTACCTGAATTGTGTCTGACTGCAGGAAAGACATGGGTTTGGGGCATGAAACCTATAGACATTTGGAAAAGGCCCTACTCTTTTACTTTCACTACACTTTGGCAAAGCTGTGCAATTCTAAAAAGGATCAAGTTTACTGTTTCATAAACAGCTGATCCCAAATGAGTTCTATCTAATATCTGGACACACAGTTTTATGCATCAAACTTATGTTAAAAAATAAATGTGACACAAAAGTAAATTTTTGTGAAGATTCTACCTTTCCATGGTCAGGAGCAAACAGTGCAAAAAGGACTACTACTTCACTTAATTATCAAATCACTATGGTCCTGTTTAGGTGGAGGACTCAGACATTCTTGAAAGGAATATGAATTTCATTAAGCCACAGTGTTTGCATGGCTTTACAGAAAGAGATTGCAATTTGTGATAAAAACAAATTAGAGATTCTGATTCATTATTGCTCAACAATGAATCCAGCTTGCTTTGAAAGGAAATGGATGATATGTTTACCTTTCTGTGACATAATCAATGAGCAACTTCCAAAGGCTGGAAGAAGAAGGTGTTTACAAAAAAATCTAACTGAGCCAACACTAAGTAAATACACTGATAACAGTGTACCCTTAGAATTTGTTATGGTCACCATTTTTTCAAAGGAATCTTCAGAGATTCCTAATTAAAAAGTAAGAAGGTTTGGGAGATAATTTTAATTTTAATGATGTAAAGTGATAAATATTTTAAACTGATGAGTGAAATACAAAGAAAAAAAAGCGGAATTAATAGAAGATAGATGAATACCCAGTTAAGGAAACCCACCAGGAAAGCCTGCCTCTGACATTACTGGAAAATAAAAGTTCTGTATCAGCTAACACAAAGGAAGTGCTATGTTCTGTTCTATTGATTCTTAAGATATTAAGTGTGAAGTGACTCGCCTTTAGTCGCAAGCTCCGTGTCTGGGGACGTTTTTACTGTTACAATACCAGACAGGCCTAGGAACTGCACGAATGACACCGCTTATAAAATTTATATTTTGTATATTTATCCTTATAAATTTAGATTTCTAAAGATCGTAATTTAGGAAGCTTCCTTCCTACCAAATTAGGTTTTACTCTCCATCTTACAGAATGTTGATCCTGAAAAGAAAAAAATAAATTCCCCTAAAAGAGAGGTATCCCTAGAGGACACAGGCAAGGTAGTTTTTAGTTATTTTTGTAAAAAGTTGCCATGTATCACGAACTAAATTAGAAACTGGGGATACATAGAGAACAAATAGAAACTTGCCCCTCTCTACCACAGACAGTTCAATGCAGTGTGATAACTTTTAAGATGTGAGAAGTGTAGAGCAGAACCAGAGCATATAGAGCAGACACTGATCTAGTTCTGACAAGGAGTGCAGGGATGAAGCAGAGAGGTCCACAGATGTCGCAGGATAAAGATCCAGGTATGGAGACAAGGCTGTGCCTTATCCCAGCACCAGTAGAAGACAAGACAGAGACAAGCTGGCAAGGTCTCTCGAATAAGATATAGAACAGATCCTAAAAGTAAAGAATGTTTGACCTGAAAAGAGTTTCTGGACTGATCAAGAACTCATCACTTAGTTGAATGAATAAAGACAACTCCAGTTACTTGGTGAGAAAGAATTAACTATTTAAAAGAACAACTACAGTCTTCTGCTTTTTATATAGCCATGAACTCAGAGTTTTGATCATATCCACTGTCTATAATATACTCGTGTAGCCCTGACTAACTGAAAATCATGCTAGGGGCTAGAAATGTGATACCTTGAAAAGTGAGTATGTTTCTAGCTAAAAACCATTTGTTCTATTACCAAATAAAAGACTGGGAGAACGGACATTGGTGGACATATGGTTGCTTCTACCACACTTGCCTTCTTTTAAATTCTGCTGGTGACCAGGAGAGGTAGTGACTAGAAGACAGTATGTCAATAGGATACATACATAAAGAATAAAATACAATTTTTCTGCTTAAATCTAGAAAAGTGTGAAATGCATGAACTTTTGAAATTGTCTATAAAAAGTAGTTTGAGATATACAGGTTAAAAAACTAAAACTTATCCTAAGCAAACTATCATTTAATAGCCCAATTGCAGCCACAGGAGAAGGCTATATTTTAATGTCTAAATAATTCAAAATGCTTATCAGCACAGTCATTTTGATATGAAAACTTACTCCTCAAACTTGGAAAATATTATAATTTTATTTGTAAATATGATATCAATTGATACTTGAGATTTTTGATGGTTTTATCGTTAAGTTAGTTTATTTAAAAATTATATCTAGTAACATCAGATAACTTTGAATTGTGAGTTATAATTCTGTCATCTCATTTAGAAAAAAAAAGGTAAATATAATTTTATTAAAAGCCCAGAGGAGTAGTTTTTCATCATGTCAACAGAGGTATGATTTTATCTAGAAAGAAAAAAATCCATGGAAACATAAGAGGTGTAACATCCAATGTAACAGAAACAGCTCTATGAAGAATACAAAGAGAGGTTTATTTTCTCACGGCTGTAGCAAGACTAGGGAGCTTACCTGCATCTGATATTTAGAAAGATGAAAAGAGACAGTTATTTAGGTGGTTATTTTCACATTTATTTCAAAGTCGATAGTCATGGGACTAGGAGAACTCCAAGGAGAGTGAGAAAAGCACCTTAAATGGAGAAGAAAAACTGAGTGCTTAGTTCCTCCTCCACTTTTCTAGCTCTGTGAAACTAAGCAGCTTGAAAAGTCTCTAAGAGTTCATTTTCCTTTTCTCTTTCTTCCATTTCAGAATATGTTCTGCTTCATGGCTGGATTGGGCAAAAGAACTTGCCACCAAGAAGTGTAAATACACGTGTAACTTATCAGCCATAGCGGTTCATTGACAGTGGCAGTCTTTATTCCTTCTTTGGTGAGAGATTCTTTACTGTTAAAATACGTAAATCTAGCAATAAAACAGTCAACAAGTACTTGTTTGAACTTGTTTCTTCTCCTTATCTATCATGAAAGCAGTACTTATTCCATCCTCTTATACATGCTTAAATGGATTCTCTCCAAAAATTTTTCTCATACAGGATTCAGAGTGCCAGGAGAAATATCAACAACCTCTGATATGCAGATGATACCACTCTGAAGGCAAAAAGTGAAAAGGAACTAAAGAGCCTCTTGATGAGAGCAAAAGAGGAGAGTGAAAAAGCTGGCTTAAAACTCAGAATTCAAAAAACTAAGATTATGGCATCCAGTCCCATCACTTCATGGCAAATAAATGGGGCAAAAATAGAAACAGTGACAGACTTTATTTTCTTGAGCTCCAAAATCAATGCAGATGTTGACTGCAGCCATGAAATTAAAAGGCACTTGCTCCTTGGAAGAAAAGCTATGACCAACCTAGATAGCATATTAAAAAGCAGGGACATCACTTTGCTGACAAAGGTCCATCTAGTCAAAGCTATGGTTTTTCCAGTAGTCATGCATGTATGTGAGAGTTGGACCATAAAGAAGGCTGAGTGCTGAAGAATTAATGCTTTCAAACTATGGTTTTGGAGAAGACTCTTGAGAGTCCCTTGGACTGCAGGGAGACCCAATCAGTCCATCCTAAAGGAAATCAGTCCTGAATATTCATTGGAAGGACTGATGCTGAAGCTGAGGCTTCAATCCTTTGGCCACCTGTGAAGAGCTGACTCACTGGAAAAGACCTTGATGCTGGGAAAGACAGAGGGTGGGAGGAGAAAGGGGCAACAGAGGATGAGATGGTTGGATGGTATCACTGACTCAAATTGACATGAGTTTCAGCAAACTCCGGGAGATGGTGAAGGACAGGGAAGCCTGGTATGCTAGAGTGCATGAGATCGCAAAGAGTTGGACACGACTGAGTGAACAATAACTAGTTGTAGCATCTTTACAACACTCTCCCCCATCCATATGCAGTCTGTGTCCTTGAGTAAAGACTACTTAAGGTTAAGGGATGGAACTCTTTTCAAGATAGGACATTATGATGGTTAGGCAGTAGGTTCCAGTGCTGATGTTGGTTTGGACCCTTGATGCAAAAAAGAGGGATAACAGGGTGAAAAAAAAAAAAGTTGCTCAGTCATGTCTGACTCTTTGCAACCCCACAGACTATATAGCCTGTCCGGCTCCTCTCTCCATGGAATTCTCCAGACAAGAACACTGAAGTGGGTAGCCATTTCCTTCTCCAGGGGATCTTTCCAACCCAGGGACAGACCTGGGTCTTCTGCATTGCAGGCCGATTCTTTGCCAGCTGAGCTACCAGGGAAGCCCAGTGGAGTGAAGGAAGGACTGAGAAGCAAATACAAAAGAATGATGACCCTCAAAGACTGAAAACAAAGCAGTTCTTCCATTTTCTTGCAGATATAGAGAAGAAGATCATTTACTTAGTATCATGTGACTAAAGCTTCCCTAGTGTCATATTTATTGAGAAGTTGAATGTGGCAAGTAAACATAAAATGAGAGAAGCAAAGATCCTTAATATGTTTGTTATGAAGGTGTAATTATATACAAGGGAGCATTCTTAACAAAGATATGGTAATGCAAATACATCATTCACGACTTGGGACTTGAAATGATTAAAGTATTACTTACATGCTCTGATCTGAGGGTTAGTTAGAAAATGAGCGAGGCTAACAGGGACTAATAGAAGTGTTTGATGGCTTTCTTTATACATTTTACTCTATCAGTCCAATAGCTCGTTACTCTTTTGCAACGAATCTTTCTTTCCTGTGGGAAATCATCTAAATTTTGAGTCAAGTTGATCCCATCAAGAAAGGATAGAAATGTGACTCAGACTTGGCCAAAGTGCTCATTCCCTGGCCATGGTGACTGATCTGGGCATACAAACAATTTAGACTCTTTCCTGGGATTTTTCTGCTCATGCAATCTAAAAAGGCAGTCTCGCTTGGCTATTTTTGCTAAGCTGGTAGAATATTAGTCAAACAGTTCTTGGAATTCCTGTTTGCCATGTGGAGAGAGACACGATGAGAGATGGAATGAGACTGTCTATAAGTTATAGAGACAGAGTCCTGTCTTACCTTGGTATTTTTATTTAAATGAAGTATGGAATTTTAGTGTATTTGTGTGTTTAAGACTGTTCCCTAAGCAAATATTTGTCCATAGTATTGCTTACTGATGAACCCATTTTGCCACAGCACCCAATGAGAATAATAACTATGATGATGATAATAATTTCCTTTTGTTACAAGCTAAATGTCTAAGCATATGCTAAATGTCTTTCATATTTTGTTTTTTCATTTACTAAATCAATAATATTCTTAGGTGTTTAAAACTTATAAAATGATGTTTTACAGAAGATGCAAAATTAATAAACAAAACATTCCCCTTACCTGAAGCATGAGAGAATAATAGATATTCCTTATCACAGAACAGAAACAGTGACCCAGATGCAGTCAGGGGCACAAGACATAATTTCAAAGGAAAATTATTCCTAAAACTGGGGACAATGTTAGCATCTAGACAACATTCTCAAGAAGGAAGTTTGAACTTGGTGGAATTAACTGACTGCAACAGTAAATAAAATGAGATTTTAGGTAGACTGTAATCTCTCATAAGCAGTCCTGGTTTATTTCAGAAATGCTGAGTAAAAATTCTGTGTCCTTGTAAACCAGGAAGTTTGTTGTAATTATATCTGATAGTGGAACTTTTCAGATTTATTTTTCTGTTTTTTTTTTTTTACCCTGGCTGTATCAATCAGTTTGGCTGCTTCCAACCCATTTTTTATAACACATACTTACAGCATTGATTTTAGGACCAAAAAAAGTATTCTTTGCAAGTTAACTGGCCTGAAATTGGATTCATCTACAATCATTAAAAATTAATTACTTCCTTCACAGCAACTAAAAATCTTTTCATCTACAAGAAAACTTCTGAGGTATTCACCTTTTTTAAGCTTGCTTTCTTGATTATGAATAAATAGCCATAAGTTCTAAGCACTTTTCTTTTGAAACTCACCCTTCAATGATATTTTCAGTGGCCACCACACTGAAGATATTGCCTTCATCTGCCCCTTTACAGTATTTTATTGTCAAATGCTAATGCTAATTTCAATCTGTTTTTATGGTAGATAAACAAAATCCATGGCTCCTCTGTCCATGGGATTCACCAGGCAAGAATACTGGAGTGGGTTGCCATGCCCTCCTCCAGGGGATCTTCCTGATCCAGGGATCAAGTCGGTGTCTCTTATGTCTCTTGCATTGGCAGGTGGGTTCTTTACCACTAGCGCCACCTGGTAAGCCCAACAAACCTTACATATGGATCTAAATAAGCAGTATGAAAAGTACTTCCATAGACAGATTCGCATCTAATAAAACTGTTTCTCTTTCACTATTAAAATATTGAGTAAGACTTATACCTAGTAAAATGTTCCCTCCTTTCCTGTTCAAAAAAAAAAAAAAAAAAAAAAGGCCTAAGCTGTTTACCTAAAATATATAAAATGGCATAGATGGTAGGTAGGTAGAGTTGTTTGAATTGTATCACCCTAAAATTCATGTCTATCTGGAAGCTCAAGTTGTGCTCTTATTTATAAGAAGTGTTTCTGTACATGTAATTAAGATAAAATCAGGTTATACTGGATGATGGTGGGTCCCAAATCCAATAACAGGTGTCCATAAAGAAGAGGAGAAAAAAAAAAAGATTCACAGACAAGGCCACAGGAAGATGAAGAAGAGATTCTTGACAAGCTGAAGAATGTCAAGGATTGCCAGGAGGCACCAGGAAGTAGGAAGCAGTGAAGCACAATTACTCTCCAGAACCTTCAGATGGAGCACGGCCTTGTCGCACTTTTTTGATTTTAGACTTCTATCCTTTGAACTGTGAGAGAGTACACTCTTATTGTTCTAAGCCACCCAGCTTACGTTACTTTATTTCAGTAGCCCTAGGACTTAGTACACATGGGTTACAATAAACTTTAGACACTAGATACACAATTAACCAAGATAACCAGTTGGCCAACATCTCTCGGAAATAATCACTTTAATAAAGTGAGAAAGTTGTAATGAAATTATTTGAAAACATCTCAGGCATGTCCTGGACTCAGTACATATTTGACTCAAAATGATTAATCTGTAGGCAAGCATGAGAATCCGTCTCAGAATGGTGACCCTGGAGCACTCTATCACATTATGAAATATCCCATCAGTTTCACTTGAGGGTGCTTATTGAGGCAAGAAGACAGAATAATTTATTTTACAGACACTTGCAGCCACAAGAATTGAACCAAAATGGGTTTTCTTCTTTAACTTTACTAGAGCTTTCTCTAGATCAGAGGTTATTGACCTTTATTATTTTTTGTTTCAATCATGGACTCTCCCTGAGAATCTATATCCCGTCTTTGAAAAATACAGTATGTACTTTCACATTTTTTTTTTTTTTCCTGTTATCTAATAATCTCTGGATGGTCAGATACTCCATGATATCTTGCAGGGTCTCTAACCATCCCTACTGAAGAGAATAGCAAATTAGAGAAACTAGCTTCCATCTCCAACTGTGGACACAGTGGCCAACGTTTATTCAGTTTATTTAATTCACTGGTGCTAAGTATAGGCTTAAGTATGGCTTAAGTTTACTCTCATGTAAACCGAGTTCTGGCCCTGCGTTGTGTGTGTCTGAAAAAATCTGAATTATAACATTTTAGGGAAAATAAGATTATAACTTTGAGGAGTCAGCATCTAGTTGAGGAAATAATTCATACAAAATCAAAGCTAAAGTCAGATGATAAAAGACAGGTAAGAGGCTACATATACACACATGTACACAAATGGATACTCTATAAATGTTACTTGAAGCATATCTCTCAACTACTCACAACCCTTCAATGATGGCTTAACTTATATTCCAGCTAGTTGGCACAGACTTTAATTCTTTTTTAAGAAAAATTAATACACACACAACCACATTTTGTAACATTGTTTCCACAATGTGAGCAGTTTTTTCATAGTGTTAATCCCCTTTTCCCAAGGAAAAATTAAAGCAAACAAGTTAGAAATAAAACAAACAAATCCTCTCTGTTTCTAAAGTTCATTGCAGCTCTTGGGAAAACAAAACTTAGTTTATGTTTTGCTAATTAGACATGATCCCTGAAAAATGTAAATACAGCAATTAGTTACATGGGTTAGATGTTATCCATTGTCTGATACACAGGGTTATGGTTATGCGATCCTGGAGTCCCCTGTGATGGAAAGGTAACGTTGGCTGGCAGCTTCTTAATCTTGGCAGAGGTAGCCCTGCCCTGAGAGAGCCAGCTCTGAGGTTTGTTTGTGGAGTTGTTCCTAAAGCTTAGTCTACAAACTGTATGTACACCTCTCCTAACACATTGCTGAGGTCTCTAAATGGCTTAATAAGTCATTTTCTTATCAGAGGTTGCTTTTTTTCACATCTGAGAACAGTGACTGATACATGGCCCCTAAAAACCCATGTTTTACTTTTCCTATAACTGCATATGTGTCAATGGTTGTTTGGAATGCTTTGAAAATCCACAGATCGGCCAGTGACTTGACCTCTAGCAAAGTTTTTTAGCCAGGCTTTATAACAATAGAAATAGATCAAAACATTAAAGAAGGTTAAATCAGTTATTAGTAGGAGATAAAGAGGGCAGGTTAATATTTCAAAGTTGGGTTAAACTATATGAGTCATGTGAAAAACAAATGAGCAAAATAATTGAGAGACCAGAAAGAAAGAAAATCAGAGCCATGAAATAGTGCGAGGGAAAACCTGCTATAGAGAGTAGTTTTTTTTTTTGCCACATCTAATTTCTATCACTGGACAGAGTAAGTTTCAGTTTTAGGTGTCTGACTTCATGATTACTACTTTTAAAAAACATGATTTCTTATTTTTATTCTTACCTTGAACTATCTTGAATAATTTTCATGGAAACAATCAATCATAAGCATCTATACTAAAACTAACCATCAGAGAAAAGAGTAGGGGTTGGGGGGTAAGCAAAATATCAATAATGTCAGATATGCAGATGACTGGAGAAGGCAATGGCAACCCACTCCAGTACTCTTGTCTGGAAAATCCCATGGATGGAGGAGCCTGGTAGGCTGTAGTCCATGGGCTCAGGAAGAGTTGGACACGACTGAGTGACTTCACTTTCACTTTTCACTTCCATGCATTGGAGAAGGAAATGGCAACCCACTCTAGTGTTCTTGCCTGGAGAATCCCAGGCACAGTGGAGCCTGGTGGGCTTCCGTCTATGGGGTTGCACAGAGTCGGACATGACTGAAGCGACTTAGCAGCAGCAGCAGCAGCAGCAGCATGCAGATGACACCACCCTTATGGCAGAAAGTGAAGAGGAACTAAAAAGCCTCTTGATGAAAGTGAAAGAGGAGAGTGAAAAAGTTGGCTTACAGCTCAACACTCAGAAAACTAAGATCATGGTATCTGGTCCTGTCACTTCATGGCAAAGTGAAAGTGAAGTGAGGTCCCTCAGTCATGTCCAACTCTTTGCGACCCCATGGACTGCAGCTGACCAGGCTCCTCCATCCATGGGATTTTTCAGGCAAGAATAGTGGAGTGGATTGCCATTTCCTTCTCCATTTATGGCAAATAGATGGGGAAACATTGGAAACCATGGCTGACTTTATTCTTCTGGGCTCCAAAATCACTGCAGATGGTGACTGCAGCCATTAAATTAAAAGACACTTACTCCTTGGAAGGAAAGTTATGACCAACCTAGACAGCATATTGAAAAGCAGAGACATTACTTTGCCAACAAAGGTCTGATTATGGTTTTTCCAGTGGTCATGTATGGATGTGAGAGTTGGACTATAAAGAAAGCTAAGTGCCAAAGAATTGATGCTTTTGAACTGTGGTGTTGGAGAAGACCCTTGAGAATCCTTTGGACTGCAAGGAGATCCAACCAGTCCATCCTAAAGGAGATCAGTCCTGGGTGTTCTTTGGAAGGGCTGATGGTAAAGCTGAAACTCCAGTACTTTGGCTACCTGATGCAAAGAGCTGACTCATTTGAAAAGACCTTGATGCTGGGAAAGACTGAGGGCAGGAGGAGAAGGGAACGACAGAGAATGAGATGGTTAGATGGCATCACCGACTCAATGGACATGAGTTTGGGTAAACTCTGGGATTTGGTGATGGACAGGGAGGCCTGGCGTGCTCGCAAAGAGTTGGACACGACTGAGCGACTGAACTGAACTGAACTCACTAATTTAATACAGAATATAATTTAATATAGTATTAATATATATTTTAATATTAATCTAATTCTAGTACTACTGGGCTTCCCAGGTGGCACTAGTTGTAAAAAAAAATTCACCTGCAAATACAAGAGATGTAGGAGACACAGGTTCAATTCCTGGGTTGGGAAGATCCCCTGGAGTAGGAAATGGCAATGTACTCCAGTATTCTTGCCAGGAAAATTCCATGGAGAAAGGAACCCAGCAGGCTGCAGTCCATGGGGCCACAAAGAATTAAACAGGACTGAGCACAGTTCGAATATTTCCAGCTATGTGTTCCTTTAAAAAATTCTGAATATTATCGAACTTTCACATTTCATTAAGGAGTTTCAAACAAATCAGAATGCTTGTCCCAATGCTTAATTCTTCCTCATATTTCAGCAACTATGTATTATCCTATTTCTCCCCTGAGCCTTTCCTGTGTCTAGGACCACTATGTGAAAGTCGCTCAGTCGTGCCCGACTCTTTGCAACACCATGGACTATACAGTCCGTGGAAGTCTCCAGACCAGAATCCTGGAGTGGGTAGTCTTTCCTTTCTCCAGTGGATCTCCCCAACCCCGGGATCAAACCAAGGTCGCCCACATTACAGGCAGATTCTTTACCAGCTGAGCCACAAAGGAAGCCCCGAATAACTGGACTGGGTGGCCTATCCCTTCTCCAACAGATCTTCCCGACCCAGGAATTGAACTGGGGTCTCCTGCATTGCAGGCAGATTCTTTACTAACTAGAGAGACTTATTTTATCCTATAAGAAACAACAGATAAAATTACGAAAATTAGAAGTGACAATGGAGAGAAGTTGTTTTAAATGTGCAAATCAAAGAGAATTCTAAGCTTTGGTGCAACTTTTCATATTTGTTGTAACTATATAATACCCAAATACAAACTGCAAAATAAATAATTAAGTGTAAAAATGGATGACCTTGGCTCAGATCATAAACTCTTATTGCAAAATTCAGACTGAAATTGAAGAATATAGGGGAAAAAAAAAAAAAAAACAACACTAGGCCATTCAGGTATGACCTAAAACCAATCCCTTACAATTATACAGTTCAGTTCAGTTCAGTTGCTCAGTCGTTTCTGACTCTCTGTGACCCCATGAATCGCAGCACTCCAGGCCTCCCTGTCCATCACCAACTCCCAGAGTTCACTCAGACTCATGTCCAATGAGTCAGTGATGCCATCCAGCCATCTCATCCTCTGTCGTCCCCTTCTCCTCCTGCCCCCAATCCCTCCCAGCATCAGAGTCTTTTCCAATGAGTCAACTCTTATGAGGTGGCCAAAGTACTGGAGTTTCAGCCTTAGCATCATTCCTTCCAAAGAAATCCCAGGGTTGATCTCCTTCAGAATGGACTGGTTGGATCTCCTTGCAGTCCAAGGGACTCTCAAGAGTCTTCTCCAACACCACAGTTCAAAGGCATCAATTCTTCGGCACTCAGCCTTCTTCACAGTCCAACTCTCACACCCATACAGTGGAAGTGACAAATAGATTCAAGGGATTAGATCTGATAGAGTACCTGAAGAACTATGGATGGAGATTTGTGACATTGTACAGGAGGCAGGGATCAAGACCATCCCCAAGAAAAAGAAATGCAAAAAGGCAAAATGGTTGTCTGAGGGGGCCTTACAAATAGCTGTGAAAAGAAGAGAAGTGAAAAGCAAAGGAGAAAAGGAAAGATATACCCATTTGAATGAAGAGTTTCAAAGAACAGCAAGGGGAGATAAGAAAGCCTGTCTCAGTGATCAATGCAAAGAAATAGAAGGAAACACATAATGGGAAAGACTACACATCTCTTCAAGAGAATTAGAGATACCAAGGGAACATTTCATGTAAAGATGGCAACCATAAAGGACAGAAATGGTATGGACCTAACAGAAGTAGATGTTAAGAAGAAGTGACAAGAAAACACGAAAGAACTATAAAAAAATATCTTAATGACCCATATAATCACAATGGTGTGATCACTCACCTAGAGCCAGACATCATTCACGAGACTTCAATCTTCTCCCCCAAATCCCTTTATACGCATATGATCTCCCTCACCACTTCACATTTTGTTTAATCAACTTACCTTTTTATTTTCTTACTTCTGAACAAAAATCTTTTGGGCAGTGGACGTCCATATACTTTTACTGTGTAGAGTATGGATCCATTATTTTGTTCAATTTCTACATAATGATTATTTGTCAAAACAATAAATCTAAAATTTTAAGGAATTCATACAAACGAGTTAAACTAAAAGCATTCAGTTTAGAAGTTCATCACTAGGTTTTGTTAGAGAAGTCAATAACTTTTTCCGGTTATCAATTATCATCTTGCAGATTTTCAATAGGATGAAAGTAAAGAGCAAATTTACTTATCAGACTTACATTTGGCAGTCATTACTTCTGAAGAGTTGTACTGCTTTTAGAATTATTCTAATCTACACACTAGAAAATTAATATTAAACTTAAAACATATCCCCTGTTTTTATTTATTATTTATTTTATTAATAAAATAAAATATTTTATTAATCCTCATCTATACCTGTTATGAATAATTTATAGTTTGATTATGAAAAAGCTTCCTCACTGGTTGAATTCTAAATTAAAAAAAATTATCTATGATTAAAAGTTAACTGATAATACATATACAGAGATATAAATTAGCCCATAATCCTCTCATTATTATACAATCAAGTTTATATTTTTGTGTGTATGTGTATGGGTGTCTGTGTACAAACCCAGATGTATTTTCTTTCCAATTTTAATAATGGTTTTAATTTTGTTTTAAATATTCCTTTTACCTTAAATGGTAAAATTTTACCTTAAAAGGTAAAATACCTTTTACCTTATTTTTTATTTATTTTTTTTATTTTATTTTATTTAACTTTACAACATTGTATTGGTTTTGCCATATATCAAAATGAATCTGCCACAGGTATACATGTGTTCCCCATCCTGAACCCTCTTCCCTCCTCCCTCCCCGTACCATCCCTCTGGGTCGTCCCAGTGCACTAGCCCATGGTAAGTTTTAGACTTGAGTAGTCTAGCCCTCTCTGAGCCCCAGTGAACAAGAAATTATCTAGTAAGCTCAGTGTTTCAGTAACTCTACTTTGCTGACATTTTCCACTATAAACATTAAATCCAGGAAGATTTAGGCCTCAGGAAAAACATTATCAAGTTCATCTCATTAGACTTTCTTCAGAAGAGTTAGAGGAAAAAATCATTAGCAAGAAATGGAAATATAATAGAATCATAAGAAAGCCACTTAAAACTTTCCTTGTTTTCCTTTATCATTTTTTTGCATGTATGATAAATCATTTTAATGTAATAATCAGAGGACAAATGCTAAATCTTGATACCAAGACATTTATAAAGAGTGTTTTTCAACCTGGACATAAAAGTAGTATCAATTTAGGAATAATGTAGCTCATCTGTTGCTGCAATGCTTCAACAAAAAAACTGAAGAAGGAAAGAAGGGAGGGAGGGAGTAAGGAAGGAAGGAAAGTAAAGGAGAATAGTAATGGGTAAAGCAATTGACTGAGATTTAAAATTAACCTAGTGGGGTTGATCAAAGAAGATGCATGATTAATTATAGTTTAATTAATGGTTTAATAGTCCTACATAACTAACTGCAGTCAAGAAAAAAAGAAATAAAGAGGTGGAATATAAATGTGAAAAAATTTAGAAAATAAAGTAGTTGTATAACAAGATAGACAAAAAAATCAAAAGAGAAAAAAATGCACACAGCATTTTATAGGGTCCTTATATTTTAAAGACTGTAAGGAGAGTAGTTACAACTATTTGCTTGTATTCAAGTCTCTTTAGTTTAAAATTATCTCACATAATTTTTTGATTCTAGATTGGCTTTTCCTAACATGAAGGCCATTTCTAATTAACTTTCTTCATCAGCTCCTGTGCCAGAATTATGTAGATAAATACATTTATGAAATAAACATAATTTTTAATATTGTCAAAACAAAATATTATTAGAAGGATAAATAAATTGGAGATTATGAACTAATAACATTGTCACATTTGTGATATCACATATCACACATATCACAATTAAATTAGGAATTATCCTCTCTGGAATTCTTAACCTTATAATTTCTCCCCATTAGTACACAGCTAAAGGCCAAAATCAAATGTGACCAATACTCTAAAGTTTATGGCAAATCAATATTTGTATTTGTGCATATTCTTTGACTTCCATAAAACTCCCTAAAATATAAGTCTTACCTCATTCTGGAGATCTCGAATCATTTTGCTCTTTCTTTCCATTTCAGTCTTTAGAAAATTAATCTGAAAATAAAGAGGATACTATGTAGACGCATTTCACGTTCATTTCTATAGCTTTTATGTTTATTTTTACAATTTTTGAAGTATAACCTAATGATTATCTCTGTCAACAAATATGGAAAAAGAACAAAGGATTAAAATTTTCATTAACCAAACTTTTATTGCCCAATTCATAAATATATCTGCTAATTACATAAAAATACTCTTTTTCTTATGTAATGAGATATTGTATTTTAATTGAGAAATGCACATTATGACTATGATTCTTTCACCGGTATAAAGCTTAATTTTTAAAAATATGGTTCCTAAACACAGCTAGAGTCTAGGGTTGGGCCTAGGAATTTCTTTTATTAAAACACTCTCCAGGTATTTCTGACACATGGCCAAGTATGAGCGGAATTGCACAGTGATGCTCCTCACCTGAAGCATGGACCCTTATAAGTACTGTGCTAAAGAAACCAAGAGGTTTCTGCCTATATACAATATTGTTGAAATCTGTAACCAAATGGTAACAAAATCTAAATCAAACAATTTTTGATGGTCAAACTACATATAAAATAGAAGCAGAAGCCTGAGAACTATGTCCATCATTCGGCCATAACAATTTTCAAAGTTAAGTTTGAATCATGAAGGTACTGACAGCAACCTGAAAATGTGAGTTATACTCATTTCAATTTGATGGATAAAACAAAGTTATCACTAGAAGGACTTGATGACAATCAAACTTAGATATGTGTGCAAAGTAGTAGTATATGTCTCCCCCAAAATAGCTTTTATACCCATTTCTACTGCTCCAGGCTGGTATCAACTTACTGGTTACCACTGTTATGGACTAGACCAACTCTTGTGGTTCTGTTTATCACTGCAAGATGCCTTCAGCAATAACCATCAGGAAAGTTTGAAAAAAAAAATAAGGGTTTATGACTTATGAGTCCAGGAAATTACATGGTATAGTTGGAGGGAGTTTGTGAGGAGAGAGAGAGAAAAGGAGTCCATGAACCTGGGGTTCTGCTTTTATTGGGGTGGAGGGTGGGGGCCTAGGGTTTCAGAATGTTCACTCTTTATTGGTGACTTTAAAATATGAGTGGTGATTTAAAGTGCAGAACAGAAAATCACTAAACAAAACAAAAATCAAGAAGCCCCAAAGGTTAGTTAACAAACTTAAATTAACCAAAACCTCTGGGGAAAAAAAAAAAAAAGGCTCACTGGGGAGCAGAGGTGGGAGGTACAGCTGATTCTTCAAGTCAGTGGTTGGCAAAGTGTTTATTGGAGTGGTTGCCTCTTTAAGTGGCCACCACTACAATCAAATCTTTTTTTTTTTTTAATTAAAAAAATTTTATTGGAGTATGAGTCAGACACAAACTACAAAAAGAAATGCAAACCATCAGGACTTACAATACTCTACCTCAGTACTTAATGGGCACCAGAAAATTTTGGTATGTACAGATTTGTCTTTAGTTTTGGTTATGAACTACTTAAAGCTGTCTTGCTTGTATGAACAACCTGGTGTTTCAGTGATGCCATGAAAGTGAAAGTGTTAGTCGCTTAGCCGTGTCCAACTCTCTGCAACCTCATGGACTGTAGCCCGCCAGGCTCCTCTGTCCATGGGATTTTCCAGGCAGGAATATTGGTGTGGGTTGCCGTTTCCTTCTCCAGGGGATCTTCCCAACCCACAGATCAAACCCAGGTCTCTCACATTGCAGGCAGATTCTTTACCGTCTGAGCCATCAGGGACCATGGGGACAGTGATCTCATATTATCTCATCAGTGATGCCATAATTTTCCCCAAATCCTCACATTTTGATACTATTTATTATATGTTCTCCATAATTAACACTTAACTTTAATTAACAGTGTAATGAAGATATACTGCAATGTCAAGACTAAAAAAAGGACAGAGACTTGGGAATGCAATGTTCAATTATTCAGGACCTACAATACATTCAGAATATTCAAACGTCATAGCATTTTGAAACCACTGGTCTAGAATCCCAGCAGGTTTTAAGATTCCTGGAAAATCAGAAGTGAAATAGTTCCTAGAGACAGAACATAACACTTATTTACCTTGAGTAAAGGATAGATGGCCATAATTCCTTATTCTTAATGAGAGTCAGAGCTTGAAGCTAATTCTTGCCTTCATACTAATTATGTCTCACTTAGGGCAAGTTAAGCCATAAACATTAACAAGAGTGGTGAAATGCATCCAGAGAGCATTGATGGATTTAATTACTCCGCTACACCTGATAGATCATCCTTTCTTGCTGTTTGTTAGGTTTTTCATACGGGACACGGTTTGTAGGATTTGCTACTCCATTATCTGCTTAGAGATCAAAACAGATGCTCACATGTTCATAAAAATTATTTGCAAATGGAATTAGATCAAGACAGCTTTAATTTTCATTAAAATGCTTTTTCATTTTAATTTTCAAAATTTTGTCTTCTTTTATATTTTGTGATTTAAATGTACTATCACCTTCAAGTTTTGTAATGTTTTACTATGGACTTACTGGGGATTCTCAGGTGGTGCTAGTGCAAAGAACCACCTGCCAATGTAGGAGACAAAAGATGCGAGTTTTATCCCTAGGGTTCTTATTGCTGGGTCAGGAAAATCCCCTGGAGGAGGGCATAGCAACCCACTCCAGTATTTTTGCCTGGAGTGGGAAAAATATGGACAGAGGAGCCTGGCAGGCTGTAGTCCATAGGGTTGCACAGAGTCGGACTTACTAATATGGGTATTTGCAACATCTTTTGCATAAAATATACAGTCTTCTTTTATGGAAAAAGGCAGAGTAATCAGATATGTAATGAAGGGCAGCACATAAGAGTATTTGCTCCTAAGTCATGACAATATTTACAATATCAAATCCAAATGTTTTCCCTCTAGTTGGGAATGAGCAGTTTAAATTTCTCACTGTCCCCTTCTTATCCAACATTAAACTATATCAACTAGAGTCTTTCTAGCAGAAAGAATAATCACTGAATTATTTGTAACAATTAAACTTATATACTTATTTAATCCTCAATAAGTAGAAAAAGCACAAACCTTTTGAGTCTTTACCAGAGATTGGAAGTGAGGAGTCCCAGTAGTATGAAATCTATTTTTTTCTAGATTCTACCAGATAAACATTAAAAAAAACACATACTTCTGCTAATTAAATATATTTTATTCCCATATTTGTTAAGCTTTCTGTCATCTATTTTTGTACTTTGACTTAGGACTTATTCATCATTCAACTCAAAGCACAAACACATTTCCTTCAAAAGACAAGTATCATTTATTTCCACAGGTGTTTGCATTCATTGATCTTGATGATATATTTTGTTAATATAATCTTTAATTTGCTCTTATAGAATTTTTACATGTACATTCATTAATATAAAAATAGCTATTAATTTATATATATAGCCATTAATTGATTTTGGAATCATAAATGATGATGTTCATAAAATTAGATGAAAGTTTTCAACCTTTTTTCTTTTTTTCAGAAAGTATTTGCCTATATTTGAAATTGGGTCTCAGATGGCGCTAGTGGTAAAGAACCTGCCTGCCAGTGCAGGAGACATAAGAGACTTGACTTCGATCCCTGGGTCGAGAAGACCCCCTGCAGTAGGAAATGGCAAGCCACTCCAGTATTCTTGCCTGGAGAATCACATGGACAGAGAAGCCTGGTGGGCTACAGTCCATGGGGTCACAAAGAATTGGACACAACTGAAGCAAATTAGTCAATATTTGAAATTAGCTGATCTTTAAAAATTGGTAGAAGTCACCTTCTAGCCCTGGAATATATGGGAAAAGACGTCTTTCAGCATAATAAAATTTTGAATGTATTCAGTTATTCAAGTATTACATTTCTTCTTGCAAAAATGTTAGCATTTTATATTTATTCATCTAGAAATTTACATATACATTTTAAATGTGCCAGTGACCTGTTGCTCATAATAACTTATTTTGTTTAATTCCTGTTATGACTATTAGCTCTCTTTTAATTAAACATTTTAAAATTGGAGTCTTTTTATTCTTAATCTTTCTCAAAGCCTATTTATCAGTCTTTTCAAATAACTTAAAAATCCTTTTTTTTCTATTTTATTGTTGTCTTCACCAACTTTTATAATACTCTCTTTCTTACACTGATGTTTTGCTTTTTCAACTTCTTGAATTTTTGTTGCTAGTACTGTCTTTCTGGAAAAAATGCATGTAAAGCTCTGAATCTACCTCAACTATTACACTGGCACATAGTGTCTTCATTATTATTATTTCTTTACATATTTTATTATTTCTTAGTAACTAAAGAGTTATTAGGAAATGTTTTATATATTTTCCAAACATAAGGAATTGTTTAACTATTTATTTAAACATTTATTAAAATACATTGAAACTTTTGCTATCAGTAATTTTTTGCCTACATTATTCTTTCAATTGGAAATTTTATTTATTACAATTGTTTTCTTTCTATTGAGTAGATTAAATTTAGTTTCTATTTAAACTATATGCCAGATAACAATTTTAGGGTAATCATGCATGTTATTTTAATTTGAATTATTCCCCAAATTCTTCAAATAAGGAAACTTGCAGGTTAAAGAACTTAATTTTATAGACAATAGATGGACCACTGGGCTTCCCAGGTAGCTCAGTGGGTAAAGAAATTGCCTGCAATGCAGGAGACACGAGTCCAGTCCCTGGGTTGGGCAGATCCCCTGGAGGAGGGCAAGGCAACCTGCTCCAGTATTCTTGACTGGAGAATCCCATGGACAGAGGAGCCTGGCGGGTACAGTCCACGGGGTCACAAAGAGTTGGACATGACTGGAGCGACTGAGCACGCATGTACAGATGAACCACTAGGAATTTAAACCTGAATATTCTTATTCTGTGCTTCCCTGGTGGCTCAGATGGTAAAGCGTCTGCCTGCAATGCAGGAGACCTGGGTTCGATCCCTGGATCGGGAAGTTCCTCTGGAGAAGGAAATGACAACCCACTCCATTTGCCATTTCCATCTTGCCTGGAAAATCCCATGGATAGAGGAGCCTTTCTTTTCTTTCTTTCTTTCTATTCTTATTCTGTAGCACATGTTAGGTTATGAATACATTTAGGGAGTTTCTGGCTCAGTACAATATTATGGGGTGGGAGAGGAAAATCCTCCCTCAAGATTCAATGCTGAATTTTAAGAAAAGCACTAGAAGGGTTCTGAGAGAGAACTTCTTCTCCCCAACTATGCATCCCTTGTCCCCATTATTCTGATACTTGGCTATTCTAGCTTTTGCTGAGCTCCTTTAAAAATTATAGCTTTCTTCTTTTGGGATGTTAGACACAGTTTGTGTAACATATTAGAGTAAACACAGGTCCATGCCTTGGCTTCTCTAAATATTAACTGTGTAAATACAAGCAACAGTTATTCACTTTCAGTAAAAAAAAAATTAAAAAAAATAGTGTGCCATTTTGTTGTGAGAATCTGAGAAAATAGTATGTGTGGAAACTTCTATTCTGGTCTAAATGCCATTATTTATGACTGGGCTATGCACAAATTGAGATTAAATATGATAAGTCAAGGCAGAAATGGGATTGTAGTTAGGGTCACTCAGTACACGGGGTCAGATTTTGAGGGGAGGAATCGACACAGTAGTGCTAAAAATGTGTCTGCTCTTTCATGTGACATGTGTGTCCAAAGAAGGGCTTCCTAGGTGGCACCAGGGCTGAAGAACCTGCCTGCCAATGCAGGAGACGTTAAGAGATGCGGGTTCAATCCCTGACTTGGAAGATCCCCTGGAGGAGGGCATGGCAACGCACTCCAGTATTCTTGTCTGGGAAATCCCATGGACAGAGGAGCCTGGTGGGCTACAGTCAGTCCATAGAGTTGCACAGAGTCAGATATGACTGAAGTGACTTAGCACACGCATATGTCCAAAGAGCTAGACACGAGGGTGCACTCTATGTAGGTTTAGGTTAGCAGTGAGTGCTGCCATGGCATAACAGAGAAGAATAAAGGCACTCATCTTTACTGGTGGGCTGGACAGATAACAATGAATTTATTAACAGGATATAAATCTGCGCCTAGGAAAATCCAGTCATTATTACAAAGACTGTCTCCAGGAAGCAGTTACTCCAGATGACAGACAGGGCTAAGTTTCAGAGGCAAAATTCTATACTCTAATTCAGATTATTCAAGGAGGCCTTGCAAAAGAAAGGCAGGCATTTCTGCCAATTCTCAAAGGAGCTGGGGTCCCATATAATCAACCTGACAAACAGCCCCTATGTCGCAGAGCCTGCTGAAATCATTCAAACTGGCCAATCCTAGACCAGCTTACCTCGCTTAACCCCTTCCTTCCCATGGAAACCACAATAGAGGCTCTTGACCACAGTTTCTCCACCTTCATTTGCCCCGGGACTGACCTGGGGCTTCCCTGCATGGTCCCAGGTCATGTGGCATGTCACCCTTCTCGGAAACTGTGGGAAATAACTATCTTTCCAAATGGAGTCATTTCCTGATCTGTTGCTCTTGTGTGCTCATGCTGAGTTGCTTTAGTCGTGTCTAACTCTTCATAACCCCACGGACTGTAGCCCACCAGGCTCCTTTGTCCATGGGATTCTCCAGGCAAGAATACTGGAGTGGACTGCCATGCCCTCTTCCAGGGGATCTTCTTGACCCAGGGATCGAACCTGTGTCTCCTGTGGCTTCTATATTGTAGGTAGATTCTTTACCACTGAGCCACCGGGGAAGCCCTTCTGTTGGTCTTACTATACCTTATAATTTTAATTTTATTATATTTATTATAATAAATATAATTATAATTACATAATTATACATATATATAATATATATAAATATAAATATAATTTTAATTTTAATTAATAGACTATACTTTAAAAAAGACTCAGGCCCTCAAATAAAATAAAAGCTTCAATCCCCATAAGTTGTACA
The DNA here is from genome assembly GCF_029378745.1 of Bos indicus. Taxonomy (NCBI): domain Eukaryota; kingdom Metazoa; phylum Chordata; class Mammalia; order Artiodactyla; family Bovidae; genus Bos; species Bos indicus. The sequence goes on from NC_091788.1 coordinate 20,701,439, forward strand.
TAAAGGGGGAACAGGTAGAAATCTAGTTTTCAGCACTACTATCCAGACCACTCTCCCTCCTGCTTATGGGGAATATTAGTCATAAAAATTGAAATATGAAGGTCAAGTGAACATCATTTTGAGAGAGAAAATCTGGAGAGAATATTCATTCTTAAACCTTGGGGTGTATCAGGATCACCTGTGGAGATGATTAAATAGGTAGATGGTGTAGCCCCACCCTTGAGAGACATCTATTCAGTGGTTGTAGGGCATGGCTCAGGGTTCTGTATAGCTTAACTTAGTTCAAGGTCACATCCCAAATCCAAGGGCTGCTGATATGGGGCCTGACACCAGCACTCCTGTCCTCAGTTTCTCATTCATAAATAAGGGTTGGGAATTGGTAGACCCCTAAGAAGCAAATACATATTATTTTTGGAATGAATGCTGATGAAGCACGTTTTATAATCTTGGTGATGATGTTTTATTTATTGTATTTTCATTTGTTAGAGGTGTGTTTGTTCAATAGTGATTTTGGGGAAAAAAAATAAATGAACAATTCTCCAGCTCCCAAGCAAAGGACACAAAAAAGAAACACTTACAGTAGCCTCTTGTTTTTCTGCTTTGTCAGCTGTCTCCTTAAGCTGACTTTCCAGGGCCTCCTGGAGAGCCTTCATTTGTTCTCTTGTTTAGGAGAAAACAGAGAGGAAAAGAGAGACATAATATAAATCTGTACACTATGAAATAAGATTTCACTGCACATATACACTTAGGAAACATAACTAGAAAATAGAGAGACAGAGTTAAATATACAGGATGCATCTCAGGATTATGGTAAAGATTACTGTCTCCCATGGAAGCTTGAAAAGCAAGCTGCATTTAAGAGCAATTGCCTTGCTCTTGTGTCTCATAAGAATCCCACTGTGAGAGCTGCAGTATGTGTCAAATCATATCAATAAAATAATTAAGAGTTGGAAAGCTAATTTTAGTGACAGCATGCTAGGGTGTGAATATGCTGTTCAGAAAAAAAAAAAAAAAAAAAAAACAGTTACCATAGACTTGCTGATAGGATAAAACGATCATTTCCTTGGATGCCCCAGTTGACTAAATCTAAAGCATTATGTTTTAGACATCTTGTGTAAGGTCTGAGAGTTTTTGTAAAGACAAAGAGAAAAAAAGACTTATTTCTAATGTGAAAGCTCATTTATTGGGGATAATAAAAACCACATGTCTTCACACATATGCACATTGTGTCTCAAGCTCACTAGGACATACGGACCCTGTCTCACATTAAAAATTACATACTTTCATAAATACGCAGTTCCTTCAAAGGTTTAGGATTTTCTCAATTATGACAGATTTTATTACCTTTCTGTGCCTTCATTTTATCATCTAAGCTATCACTTCAGACAGCAGATAACAGCATATGAGTGAAGTATGTGTGTTAAGTGTTGCCGTGTGTTAAGTATGGCTAGAGGACTAAACTCCTTCAAAGCAACAGCAAAGACCAAATGAAAACCTAGCGTATAGACTAAAATTCCCAGTCTAGAGCCAAAAGATAACTTCTGGAACAGAAATATTTTCTTGGTGTGTAACCACAATAGGGAGACTATGGAATAGGAGAGTATACTCTGAGACTCATTTTTATCCATCCATAAAATGGACACAATGACAGAACTGCCTCGGAGATTTGTAGTGAGGTTTAGAAGACAATAAGGCACGCAAAATACTTGGAAAATAATCACTCACTACACATGAGATCCGGAGAAAGCAATGGCACCCACTCCAGCACTCTTGCCTGGAAAATCACATGGACGGAAGAGCCTGGTAGGCTGCAGTCCATGGGGTCGCGAAGAGTCGGACACGACTGAGAGACTTCACTTTCACCTTTCACTTTCATGCATTGGAAAAGGAAATGGCAACCCACTGCAGTGCTCTTGCCTGGAGAATCCCAGGGATGGGGGAGCCTGGTGGGCTGCCGTCTGTAGGGTCGCACAGAGTCGGTCACGACTGAAGCGACTTAGCAGCAGCAGCAGCAGCACACGTGAGATCACTGTCATAACCACTGGTACCACTAGAGGTCCCTGTGTTCATTCTTTGACTAGCACATCCTGCACAAACGCAAGCTGCTCTTTCCCGCAGAACTTAATGACGCCTCCAGTTTGCGTATCTAGAAACTCCTAGGTCACACTCTCAGTTTTAGGACTATCCGTGAAAGTCTATACGATTGTTGGAATCAATCTGGATGTTGTTTACCAAAGCAAAACATAATAGGGACAAGTTATAAAATAATTACAGTCACTTTGGTTCTTAGTTGATTTATGCGTGATTGGTTAAAACTTTAATATGCTTTCGTTTAAAGTGGATTTTAAATCTCAGTTTCCATTACAGCCTCAAATAGGTTTCATTTACTAAAACTGTTTATTAGAATGAAGTGTCACATGTGCTGACTGCTAAGTTGATTCAGTCATGTCCGACTCTTTGCGACTCTATGGACTGTAGCCCACCAGGCTCCTCTGCCCATGGGATTCTCAGGCAAGAATACTGGAGTGGGTTGCCATTTTCTTCTCCAGGGGGTCTTCCTGACCCAAGGATTGAACCCTCATCTCTTAAGTTTCCTGCATTAGCAGGCAGGTTCTTTACCATAGGTGCAACCTGGCAAGCCCCCAAAGTGCCATATACGGATACTTAAAATCTGGATTTCCATGACTGCTTCTGATATTTTTCACAAAGAACACTTGTGACATAATATAATATGAATGTCTACCTATATTGTAGGCTTATAGTACACCAGGCACTCAATAAACTTCACATCAAATTGTAGTATCTTATTGCAAATGGAAAACCGATGCATAAAGAGGTAGCGGAACTGTTCTGGACCATAAGTGCTCAAATTCTAGAGTCATTATAATACCTCTATTGAGGGAGAGAGACAGAGAGAAAAAGAAGGACAGAAGGATCCACGTTCTATTCCTAACACTCAAATATTCAACAAGTATTGAATAAAAATAGAACAGGACTATCATGATCTGTGTGCTTAGTCGCTCAGTCATGTCTGACTCTTTGTGACCCCATGGACTCCTCTGTCCATGGGGATTCTCCAGGTAAGAATCCTGGAGTGGGTTGCCATATCCCCCTCCAGGGAATCTTCTCAACCCAGGAATCAAATCCAGGTCTCTGCCTTCGTAGGAGGATTCTTTACCATCTGAGCCACCAAGGAAGCCCAAGAATACTGGAGTAGGTAGCCAATCCCTTCTCCAGGGGATCTTCCTGACCCAGAAATCGAACCACGATCTCCTGCATTGCAGGCATATTCTTTACCAGCTGAGCTATCAGGGAAGCCCTAGGAATATTATATTTCCAACTAAAAACTTTTATATTAGAATCTTATAATAATTATTCATTACTTCTGGATTTTAAAATTCTCATTTTTATTTTTAAAGTGATACATATGTTTTAAATTATAAAATATAAATTTTATAAAATCCAATATATATACATATATATTCAAAAATACCCACATACTGACATCTATAGGCAATGGGGAATAAGAAAAAAAAAAGTAAACTGCAAAAGCTGTTAACAAAAACTGGAGAAACAGAATTCTGCACATTTTCACGGCAAGGAAAGCTATCCACCAGGATGGCAAAGCAATCCTTTTGAAACTGTTGAATATCTCCATCTCCTCTTAGATTTTTCAAGCTTATTTCTGCACATTCTCACTGCTCTCATGCTTTAGGTGTCCCCAAACCCCCCAAACTTGGTGAGTTTTACTCCAATGAGAAATTCTTGCTGACTTGCTCAAGAACCATCCCTGTCCACCAAGTGAGATTTGCACAGGATAGAGCTCTTCTAGGTCCCTATCTGGCACTGAACTGAAACTTGAATTCTAAAGAACTGTGACAGGCTTCTCCAATGCTGAGTATATTTCAGCATAGAATTGCATGGTTACAAGGAATTTTAAAAGGCAGCTCTTTCACACATCTTCCATTTCCAATTATAAACATAAAAATGACTCACCCTACAGGAAGGTATTTTTTTCGAATGGTTACCAGCCTGTATTGCAGTAACATTACAGAAAGAAATCTTGCTGCTATCCCAGGCATTCTTTTCCTTTTCAGAGAACTCAATATAGTAAAATCCATTAGTACACAGAGTCCAAAACTGCTTTCTCAGAATCTCTATCCAGCAACCATTGTACAGCGTAAAATATATCATTCCTTTTTATTTTCAAGACATGCATGCATGCTAAGTGGCTTCAGTTGTTGAAGCTTCAGTTCTGGCTTCAGTTGTGGCTTCAGTTCTGTGCGGCCCTATGGATGGTAGCCCACCAGGCTCCTCTGTCCATGGGATTCTCTAGGCAAGAATACTGGAGTGGGTTGCCATTTCCTTCTCCAAAATACTGAGTACTCTTCTATCCCCCAGGATTTCTATTTTGTGGTTGGATAATCTCACTCCTCACACGGTATGGCTTAAAAGTCTCTCCATCAACTTGAAGATCCTTTTATGAATATTGCCTAGGCTGTCTAAATATTTTTGTAAATGTAAAAATCAAGAGTCAATGCAACTTTCTCTCTCTCTCATGTAAAATTCTGTGTGCGTGTGTGCACACCCACACACACTCCTTTTTCTGTACCTCTTGGTGGAAAGACATGCTGCTGTACCTGGTTATTTATGGCCACCTCATATCCTCTGAGTTTACTTACTTATAATCTGGTACAGCTAAACAGAGAGATTTCATTAGTTGCTTCTTGGCACACAATTCCAAGAGGGAAATTCTAATTGATTCAGTTTTGTTTTGCTGGCCACCTTGAGCTAATTAACTGTATCCAGTGATATCAGAGTCAGATAAAAAGTAGTCTAGAGACCACTTCTCAAGGGAAGGACCAGGTGATAATCCCAGAGGACAAAGAATTACTGGGAATGGGGTATATACCTAGATGGCATCTGCAATACATTATAATCTTTCCAGCTCTGATAATACTTCTAAATTTGCAACCAGTTAATACTATTTATAGTCTGAGAAGGTTTTTCTCTTTTACTATTTATCAATCTCTCTTACTTTGGAAATGAGATACATAGCCTCTTTCACATTCAGATAATTATAATTTTTATATATCTCTAACGAAACAGAAAAAAAACCACATATCAAATGCATTATACTTTTGAGAAATCATCTATTGGTATGTGATTTATTTGAATTTTCCATTCTGACTTTGTGCATTACATAAGTTACGCATTTTAAGCAAATTTTATAGTTTTGGATGAAACTTGGAAAGCATAATTCCAAAATATTTGCTCCATTTAATCCATTCATTGAAAGACTTGGTCCATCATCTGCCATTCATATACCATGCCAAATATGATGATGACCTGAAATTCTTAATACCTCTAGTCATATTTTTCCTTGTTTGCATGGATATTTTGAGTGTCATGTAGAAAAAGCCTTAGATAACTTAAGAAAATAGCAGCAAACTAAAGGAATACGTTTTTCCTTTTCCACATCATGCATAAGCCTGTCTCTTCATCTGTGTTTCTTGTGCAATAAGAAACACTGACGCTGTTGTCTTCACGCCCTGGTGCTCGCTGATGAGATCTCTCTGTCCTCTCCTCTAGGCCACCTTTTTTCAACCTGGTCTATGTCTCTTTCTTTCTGCCTTGAACGATGTTGTCAGAATAATTCCCCTAAAATTCATTTTACATTATATCATCCTTTTTCAGAGCTACCTAAATGAGCCTTCTGTTGAAGTCCACTTTCAGCCAACTTTCAAGAATGGCCCCCGTCTACGTATGACAGCCTCATTTTCTAATCTTTCCTGACTCACTCTGTCCTCTTCAGTCAACGCAATCCCCTCACTGGTGTTGCACATGGATTATGCAGAAGTCATTTCCACTTTTATGTTTTTGCTAATTATCTTTTCCAAACGTGGGAGAGTCTGCAAAGCTAATAACTTTCAGTGACACTTGGTCTGCTTTAATTAGCTATTCCTATTGAAAATATGGCTTATAATTCTCCACTAACTCAGTGAACCACAAATGCTTATGTGTTTTAAAAGGTGGATGATTTCAAACCAGTAAAAATAGGTTAAAATTATGTACTTTTGAAAATATGATCAGACCTATATTTTACATGAGATCTTTTTAATATTGGACTCTGGAGAGAATTTCATGTTCAAGAAATAAAGATTTCATTGAAATACGAAAAGAGTCAAGATGAGATGCTCGATTTGGTATTTTTAACATGTCATTGCCTCAATGATATGAGGTTTCTGGATCAAGAGGCAAAGACAGTGGAGAAGATACAAGATGGTAAGCAGAGGGTACATAGTGTGGTGCCTGCCAGCTTCTTAAACAGCTTTCTGCTTTGGAAGCAAACTAATAAATTTAGGTAAACTAACTTGAAAGGGTGTGACTATAGGTAAGATACAGCAGAGCAAATTCCAATTTAATACAACTCTCAGCAGCTTGCTTAAGCATTTTGAGCAACAATTTCCCATTTATTGAATGGGGACAATAATAACTACTCTGTAATTGTATTGAAACAAAAAATGTATGTATATATATAAAACCAGCAGAGCCTCTAATAAATGTATAACAAATAACAAAGGCTAGCTCTTTTTTACCTTATAATACCTTGGTTTTTTTTATGTGTTTGTTAGACAAGCAATTTTAAGTCATAAGGTTTTTTTTTTTTTTTAATTCTAGGTATAAATCTAGCTCATACTTCACTTTCTTTAAAAAATAAAGTTAGAGTAATAAAAATGTTCTAATTCTATTATGCTATTAATAAAATTACCCCATTCCTTACCAACCCAATTATCACCAGGATCAAGTTGTGACACTATTAAAAATGGCCCACTATGTCAAAGCTGTCGGATCTGTATACTGATGGGCAGATTTATCTTATAAGATGGGCTCCGTCTTATAAGATAATAGAGGAACATACTCCAGATCCTTAATAGCTAAATTGAGATCTGCATATAGGCATGGTCACTATTAGCATCACCCATCATGAGGGAACATACTAGAAATACAGAATCTCAAGTGCCACCCTATATATATATAGTGATTTGAGCAAGATTCTCATATATTAAAATGTAAATAAGGTTATAAAGAGATGAATACATTTAAAATAAACTTATTCATGTGAAGTTGCTGAATGAATTTTGGTGATGGAAAAAAAGAACTGAGAAAATGAAAGAACGCAGCCTTACCTTTGTTTCTGACCTATTTCCAGAAGCTTCTGAACATCAGTTTTAGCAGATATCTCATCGTTTTTCAAATTCTGATAAGAAAATTGGGAAAAGGAAGTCTTATTCAGGTGATAGATTGAAGCTGACTCTACTGTTGTGTTTATGGCACAAGGTGTGCCCTGAAATAAGAACGTGCAAATGAGGCTATGATGGCCCCTTGGCTCTCAGGACGCACAGTTTATGACACCAACTAGGGAAGGTGCTACAGTGAGTGAAAGGGAATGAACTGAGTTTCAGTCTTTAGAGGTTCAGTGAAAGAGAAAGAACTCTCCAAATTTCTAGGTGTCTTTTTAAATGAATATGCCTGTATTTTTGCTTAGTCACTCAGTTGTGTCTGACTCTTTGCAACACCATGGACTGTAGCCCATCAGACTCTTTGTTCATGGGATTCTCTAGGCAAGAATACTGGAGTGGGTTGCCATTCCCTTCTGCAGGGGATCTTCCTGACCCAGGGATTGAATTCCAATCTCCTGCATTGCAGGTGTATTCTTTGCCATCTGAGCCACCAGGGTAGCTCCATAATGGAATATAAAATATATTATCTGATCTTCATTCGAAGTTTTACCATGTTCTCTGCAGGTATGTGAAACTTGTTTTGGCATAGTTTCTACAAACAAAGGGAGACATAAAAGACTTCTCTAAATAAGCTAAATAATAATACATTCAAAATCAAAGCAGTCAAATGGCATGTACCTATTTGGTTGTGTCTATCTATTATTTATAAGTAATGCATTAGAATACATGTAAAAAAAACTAGGACCAGTTCAAATTGTAATAGTACTGTATAGATAGTGGATTAAGGGAAAAAAATACCACCTCACTCATTAGTCTTTATTTACTCTGGCAAATTTAGCATTGATAGACTGTGAATCAAAACAGAGAACTGCACTGAGCTTTTCTAATTAGGTAAGCTGTCTTGTTAAGCCTTCCCTAAGAACTTTCTTATTTATACCCAATAAATTATTTAACATGGTAACAGATCCTTCTTGATGTTAAAAGTTGAAATAGAGATAATAATATTGTTTGTAGGAAGAGCAGCTATGACAAGTAAAACATTAACAAGAATGGCAAACGCTTTGTTTACTTAATATTTATTTAACATCAAAGGCATGGTGTCTGCCTTCACCGATTTTTCATCCTAAAGCTACAAACAATTTTCATACAGTAAGTTAAGTGTTCTGATAGGCATGTGGTAGAGTGAACTTCACAAAAGAAGAATCTTTCCTAAAATGATTGAGGTCATTATTAGGAAATAGCCAATAAAAGATGCTGTGTTTATTTGCAAAAAGTGCATGTATTCCAGCTAAGTCGCTTCAGCAACGTTCAACTCTTTGTGACCCCAATAGACTGCAGTCTGCCAGGCCCCTCTGTCCATGGAATTCTCCATGCAAGAATGCTAGAGTGAGTTGCCATTTCCTTCTGCAGGAGATCTTTCCAATTCAGGGATCGAATTGGAAATCGATCCCATGTCTCTTACATCTCCTGCACTGGCAGGTGGTTTCTTTACCTGGGAAGCCCTTGGGAAGAATAGCTTGATGAAGAAAACAGGATAGAGGAGGGTTGAGGGGAAATCACTAACCATCTAATTTACATTTCAAAGTGCATCACGGCCATATGGCCCGTGGCAGGTCACAAAATCTGCCTTTTAACTTCCTTGTGTGATAAATTGTGGGATTATTTCCAGAAAAACTGCTTCTGCTTTACTGACTATGCCAAAGCCTTTGACTGTGAATCACAACAAACTGTGGAAAATTCTTCAAGAGATGGGAATACCAGACCACCTGACCTGCCTCCTGAGAAATCTATATTCAACTCAAGAAGCAACAGTTAGAACTGGACATGGAACAACAGACTGGTTCAAAATCAGGAAAGGAGTACATCAAGGCTGTATATCGTCACCCTGTTTATGTAACTTACATGCAGAGTACATCATGAGAAATGCTGGGCTGGATGAAGCACAAGCTGGAATCAAGATTGCCAGGAGAAATATCAATAACCTCAGATATGCAGATGGCACCACCCTTATAGTAGAAAATGAAGAAGAACTAAAGAGCTTCTTGATGAAAGTAGAAGAAGAGAGTGAAAAAGTTGGCTTAAAGCTCAGCATTCAGAAAACTTAAGATTATGGCACCTGGTCCAATCACTTCATAGCAAATAGATGGGGAAACAGTGGAAACAGTAACAGACTTCATTTTTCTGTGCTCCAAAATCACTGCAGATGGTGACTGCAGGCATGAAATTAAAAGATACTTGCTCCTTGGAAGGAAGGTTATGACCAACTTAGACAGCATATTAAAAAGCAGAGATGTTACTTTGCCAACAAAGGTCCGTGTAGTCAAGGCTACGTTTTTTCCCGTGGTCATGTATGGATGTGAGAGTTGGACTATAAAGAAAGCTGAGTGCCAAAGAATTGATGCTTTTGAACTATGGTGTTGGAGAAGACTCTTGAGAGTCCCTTGGACTGCAAGGAGAGCAAACCAGTCAATCTTCAAGGAAAACAGTCCTGAATATTCATTGGAAAGACTGATGTTGAAGCTGAAACTCCAATACTTTGGCCACCTGATGCAAAGAGCCAACTCATTGGAAAAGACTCTGATGCTGGGACAGATTGAGTGCAGGATGAGAAGGAGATAACAGAGGATGAGATGGTTGGATGGCATCACCGACCCAATGGACAAGAGTTTGAGTAAACTCCAGGAGTGGGTGATGGACAGGAATGCCTGGTGTGGTTCAGTTCACGGGGTCACAAAAAGTTGGACACCACTTACAGATTGAACTGAACTAACATTTAGATAAACTGTGGGATTTCAAATTTAGGGCTTCCCGGATAACTCAAATGGTAAAAAATCTGCCTGCAATTAAGGGAGACCCAGGTTTGATCCCTGAGTCGGGAAGGTCTCCTGGAGAAGGAAATGGCAACACACTCAAGCATTCTTGCTGGAGAATTCCATAGACAGAGGAGCCTGGTGGGCTACAGTCCATGGAGTTGCAGAGAGTTGGACACGGCTGAACAACTATTACACACAAAATTTAGAAAAGCCACAGAGGACAGTGGAGGATAGGGGTCCTGGCAAGCTGTAGTCCATGCGGTTTAAAGAGTCAGACACAACTTAATGACTGAACAACAACAGTAGACAGTTATTGGAAAACTCAAAGGGGATAATAGATGTGTGAATTAACTTTGCATAAATATGTTTATTCATTTGGCTATCTGCTATACTCTGGCATTGTAAAGGGAACCAGAATTAAAAAGTCACCACGTTTTCTTCAAGAAATTGAAAAAGTACAACATATGAGATAAAGAAATATAAAGGCAAAGAATAGGTAGACAGATGGGGCTCTGCAAAGTGTATGCAATTAAAGAGCAGGACAGCACTTAATAAATTATTATTTCCCCAGCAATAGCAGAGAAGTGAGATGCACATCTTGGAAAATAATTTTGATGACTTTGAGGATACTAAAGATTGATATGCTGCTGCTGCTAAGTCGATTCAGTCGTGTCCGACTCTGTGCCCACCAGGCTCCCCTGTCACCGGGATTCTCCAGGCAAGAACACTGGAGTGGGTTGCCATTTCCTTCTCCAATGCATGAAAGTGAAAAGTGAAAGGGAAGTCGCTCGGTCGTGTCCGACTCTTAGCGACCCCATGGACTGCAGCCTTCCAGGCTCCTCCATCCAATGGATTTTCCAGGCAAGAGTACTGGAGTGGGGTGCCATTGCCTTCTCCGAAAGATTGATATATCTAATAATTAATCAATACAATGTTTATTGACTGATGAGTATTACTAAGCCATTCAGGTGTTATGGTTACAGAGATGAACAAGACTTACAAAGATCATATCTTTATGAAGCTATATTGGAAAATAAAATATGTACAATTAGCAATATTTACTCACTTATTAGATGTATGCCTTTGGGAAATTTCTTTGACCTATTTGAATCTTGTTTCCTCATTTCAAAATTATAAAAAAGTTATCATAATTTTGTGAAGATATTGTTAAGGAGATTTAGCAAGAAAAAAATTAAAAATTCACCTTGTACAATGAATGGAACAAAATTTAAAAAAAATAAAATTTTCAAGTACATTTAGGGATTGACTTGTTATTGTTACTCTTTTAAAAAGGTAACTCTGTACAAAATGATACATTTCTTTCAAATAATTTCCTAGGCTGTAACTAGATGATGCTGTGAAAGTGCTGCACTCAATATGCCAGCAAATTTGGAAAACGCAGCAGTGGCCACAGGACTGGAAAATATCAGTTTTCATTCCAATCGCAAAGAAAGCAATGCCGAAGAATGCTCAAACTACTGCACAATTGCACTCATCTCACATGCTAGTAAAGTAACGCTCAAAATTCTCCAAGCCAGCTTCAGCAATACGTGAATCATGAACTTCCTGATGTTCAAGCTGGTTTTACAAAAGGCAGAGGAACCAGAGATAAATTGCCAACATCCGCTGGATCATGGAAAAGGCAAGAGAGTTCCAGAAAAGCATCTATTTCTGCTTTATTGACTATGCCAAAGCCTTTGACTGTGTGGGTCACAATAAACTGTGGAAAATTCTGAAAGAGATGGGAATACCAGACCACCTCACCTGCCTCTTGAGAAATCTGTATGCAGGTCAGGAAGCAACAGTTAGAACTGGACATGGAACAACAGACTGGTTCCAAATAGGAAAAGGAGTTTGTCAAGGCTGTATATTATCACCCTGCTTATTTAACTTATATGCAGAGTACATCATGAGAAATGCTGGGCTGGAAGAAGCACAAGCTGGAATCAAGATTGCCAGGAGAAATATCAATAGCCTCAGATATACAGATGACATCACCCTTATGGCAGAAAGTGAAGAGGAACTAAAAAGCCTCTTGATGAAAGTGAAAGAGGAGACTGAAAAAGTTGGCTTAAAACTCAACATTCAGAAAATGAAGATCATGGCATCTGGTCCCATCACTTCATGGGAAATAGATGGGGAAACAGTGGAAACAGTGTCAGACTTTATTTTTCTGGGCTCCAAAATTACTTCAGATGGTGACTGCAGCCATGAAATTAAAAGATGCTTACTCCTTGGAAGGAAAGTTATGACCAACCTAGATAGCATATTCAAAAGCAGAGACATTACTTTGCTAACCAAGTTCCGTCTAGTCAAGGCTAAGGTTTTTCCTGTGGTTATGTATGAATGTGAGAGTTGGACTGTGAAGAAGCCTGAGCGCCGAAGAATTGATGCTTTTGAACTGTGGTGTTGGAGAAGACTCTTGAGAGTCCCTTGGACTGCAAGGAGATCCAACCAGTCCATTCTGAAGGAGATCAGCCCTGGGATTTCTTTGGAGGGAATGATGCTGAAGCTGAAACTCCAGTACTTTGGCCACCTCATGCGAAGAGTTGCCTCACTGGAAAAGACTCTGATGCTGGGAGAGACTGGGGGCAGGAGGAGAAGGGGACGATAGAGGATGAGATGGCTGGATGGCATCACTGACTCGATGGACGTGAGTCTGAGTGAACTCCGGGAGTTGTTGATGGACAGGGAAGCCTGGCGTGCTGCGATTCATGGGGTTGCGAAGAGTTGGACACAACTGAGCAACTGAACCGAACTGAACTGAACAGGCTACAGGTCCAGAGAGACTGAGAACCCTGCAGATATTGTAAAGATGACCGCTTATGGCATTTCTTTCACTACATGCTCAGAAAATTCTCAGTGCCAGATGTTCTATTCCTCTAAGAAGGTGCAAGTGTCAAATATCCTTTGTTGTCTCGTAAAATATTTGAATTTCCACTTAATGAAAAGGTACAGTTCTGGCATCGGCTTCCTATGGCAATTAATACACAGTCATTTTTATCCTCTACGTGCATCCCTGATGCTCCGTGTCTACTTCCACCGTGGAACTGTCGTTCCTGCACTGTCACCAGCACGCTACCTGTCACTGTGTCCTTGGAGTCTAAGTGATTTTTCTATTTTCATGTTCTCAAGATGTAATACAGCTTCTGGAATGTGAGCTTGGGTGTTGGCTTCAAAATAGCAGACCTATCTCCCAGCTGTCCTCGTGCTCTTAGTTTCCGAGCCCTTTTCTAACTCTGTTTTCTTACCTATAAAATGAGACTAATAATAATCATGCATAATTATCATGTGAAAATTAATTTTAAAAAATGAAGAAAGAGTACCTAACACAAGAGACCACATTCAATACACTGCAACCGCAGTGATTACTGACACCATCGTCGCTGTCACAGGACTAGAAAGCTAAGAACAATGGTGATTACGCAAGGTTCAGAAACGTGCTTCTGGGAAATAACTAACAGACCAGCTTTGAGTCAGACTGGTTGTATTTAAATTCTGGCTTCCCTTGTGACTTTCAAGTAAGATTCCTCATGTATAACAAGAAAAATCACATTTATGATGCCTATTCTCATTGGTATTTTATGAGAATTAAATTCTATAACACATGCAAAGCTTTTGGGGTACACTGTATATTCAGTAACTACAATGTTAAAGGAAAATATTAAAATATATTCTCAGATATTTCAGAAACTTTTCAAGTATAGGTATTGTGTTTGGTTTTTACTTGAGATTTCACTGAATGTTAATCCATTTTCACAGATGACAGGATGTGAGGATTTACCCACTGTAGTAATGAGGTTTATCAAAGAATTTTCAGAACTATCTTTTGTGGAATTTAAAGTTCTCTCCTAGAGATCATTTATATATTCATTTAAGTCTTGGCCATAATTGCTTTTCATCATTTTGTAATATAAAACACACAGGGGTCAAGTTGATCTTAGAAGCTGTGAGAAACTGAGGGCTTTGCCAAGCACCCAAATTTCTCATTCCTGGATGCTTAGACTGCATTTCAAATGACATTTGTTTTCAAAGCTCATATAATAATAAATAATAACTCCCATGGTCAAGCCCAGGAATATATTCAAACTGGTAAAAAAAAAATTGTGGAAGTCTTCATGTATCAGTCCACTGAGACAAACTAGGTGATTCCCTATACTTGGCTGCTGAGAAAATTAGTTTTCATCTCACCTGAAGGTTGGTTTTAATTCCATCAAGTTCTCTTGATGTCTTTGTCAGCTGACGGAGGATGGTGCTTCGCTCCTTAAAGACTCGTTTCAGCTGCTTTTCTAGCTCTTCATAGTCCTGTCTAACACAGAAAGAAAAGGCATGAGGGCCTCCCAAATTCTTCACTTGGCTCTACCCATTTTGGCCATGATCACAAACCCTTGCATTTTAAGCAAAGTCTAGATGAATTGAAACCTAATTATTAGGATGTTTTATTTTTATTAGTTCATCTAAAAAGGAATTTTAAAAAAAGCAGCTTAAAAACAAGATTTTATTTTGCATTGATAACTAGCCAGGCTAGTTTCCAGAATAACACTGCACATCTTTTGCATCTATAACATAGTATATCAGATACCACTTGTAAATACAGATATTTTCCATGACATCACCACACTTTTTTCTCAGGTCCTTCAAGCTTTACAGCAAGGCATTTGATTGGAACCAATGTAGCTCAGAGATTTAGATAGATTCTGACACTGGGGGACAAACTTGGGTAGAACCAGGACAGAACGGAGGGGGTTTTCTTCACCCTTGGTTTGTAGGAAATGAAGTCCACTGAAAAGGGACCCCTTTTCAAATTTCTACTACTACTAAAGAAGTATTGGACAAAGCAAAATGCCTCTAAAAATCAGTCAGTCACTATAGTAATTACAGTGAAGTTTGAACAGACTTGTTAACTATTATCATGAAGGAAAGACTTATCTATCATACATACATACATATGTAATTTTTCCCCTATTTTTCTCATATGGACTTTGCAAGATAACAAGGTAGGTACTTGGTTCTAATTTTGCCAATATAAAAGACGGAGCTCAGAAAAATTCACTATGCTAAGATCTTACGCAAGGAATGAATGAACAAGTATTTGTGTGTGTATCTGTATATGTCATAGCAAGTGTGTATGTGCATGGAAAAAATGTACACAAGGAAATAGTTGTCAGTGAAGCCTAGGAACTATACCTGATAGGGAAAAGTTAAAAATGATTAACTGGCACACACAGGCGGTTAGAGATTAGAGTTATGAATCCAAGGAAGACTTCCTGGTAAAAGTGATACAAGATATACGCAGTTTGATCTAGATGTCTATCAACAGATGAATGGATAAAGAAGTTGTGATACATCTATACAATGGAATAATACTCAGCCACAAAAAGGAATGCATTTGAGTCTGTTCTAATAAAGTGGATGAACCTAGAGCCTATTATACAGAGTAACATAAGTCAGAAAGATAAATATAAATATTGTATACTAACACACATATCTATATATAACACACATATATAACACACTTTTCACTTTCATGCAGTAGAGAAGGAAATGGCAACCCACTCCAGTGTTCTTGCCTGGAGAATCCCAGGGACAGGGGAGCCTGGTGGGCTGCCGTCTATGGGGTCACACAGAGTCGGACACAACTGAAGCGACTTAGCAGCAGCAGCAACATACATATATGAAATCTAGAAAGATGATACTGATGAATTTATTTGCATGGTAGCAATGTAGAAAAAGACATAGAGCACAGACCTATGGACACAGAGGGAGGAGAGAAGGGAGAGGCTGAGGTGTAAGGAAGAAGTGAAGTGAAGTCACTCAGTCGTGTCCGACTCTTTGCGACCCCATGGACTGTAGCCTACCAGGCTCCTCAGTCCATGGGATTTTCCAGGCAAGAGTACTGAAGTGGGTTGCCATTTCCTTCTCCAGGGGATCTTCCCGACCCAGGGATCGAACCCGGGTCTCCTGCATTGTAGGCAGATGCTTTACCGTCTGAGCTACCTGGAGAGAGTAACAAACTTACAATATGTAAGTTATCTATATATAAAATAGATACCAATGGGAATTTGCTATAAGACTCAGGGAACTCAAACAGGGGCTCTGTAACAATCTAGAGGGGTGGGATAGGGAGGGAGATGGGAGGGAGGGGACGTGGGTGCACCTATGGCTGATTCTAGCTGCTGTTTGATAGAAAACAACAACAATCTGTAAAGCAATTATTCTTCAATTAAAAAATAACTTAAAATGAGCTTTGAAAGATAAGTAGAATTTAGCTATAGGGAAAGGAAATGCATGTATAAATACTAATAAAAATGAAAATACGTGTATAAATGTCAGAAGGTTTGGAGGAGGAAATAGTGGGTAATAAATCTGCTTCTGAAATGAGGATGTGAAGAATATGAGCAAAAGAATGCAAGTCTCTTAACATCGTTAGGAGGATGAGCATTGTTTTGAAAACAAGGAGAAGCAACTGGAGAGTTTTAAGCAGGGACTGACCTGTCAGCTTTATGTTTTGGAAAGACTTCTCTGGCTACAAACTGGGAAATGCACTGGAGGAAGGAAAGATGTGGAGAAAAGTAGGCAGTGGAGGAAGTTACCATTGCAATAATCCAGGGAAAAGACTGTGTTCGCCTAATTTAGATTCAAAGCACTAGAGACAGAGAAGCTTGGATTGATTTCAGCAAAACATACAAAATTGAATCTATGATATATAATTAAAATTTTTGTATTCTGTGTGTATGTTACAAGGAAAGAGTGGGAAGGAGCTAGTCATTGATGTTGCCAAGCCCCTGGTTTAGGCAACAGTTAAATGCAGCCCTTCACTGAAAGAGAGTCCACTGTATAAACAGGTTTTTAGTGAAAATGGGGTTGACGCATTCTGTATTCAACTTATAGGAAAATGGATCAAATTCTCTCTTTAGTTTCTTTGTCTGTAAAAGGCAGTGCTACATGACTGCATGAGATTGTTATATGTTACATGGAGCAACTTATATAAAACTTTGAACACGTAGGAGGTAATTCATTTTTTAAAAATATAAAATTTTTATGACTGAGGAATTTGATGAATTTACCATCTTTCTGCAGAATTATAAAGAAAATGGGTCTACCAGTGAGCTTAGTCATGACTAACAAATGAATGCCATCTACAATAGTTTTCTATTACAATTCTTTGCCTTTTCTCATTTTTTTAAAACACACGTTTCTAGCACTCTTCACTTTCTTCTTATTCAAAGGAAATTGGAATGCTCCACTGTAAGAACCTCAATATTTCTCCCTGGCTTTGAGATTTTCACTGATGAATCAGCCAGTAATAAGACAGCTATTAATGTCCCAGGTTTCCATTCAATCTCATTAGCAAAGTCAAATAATGAATAGCGAGGCATACAGTCATCTACGTCTAATTATACAACTTTACTTCATGACCTGATTTATCTTCCTGAATATCTGTGACAATAGACACATCTCCAAAATTATTTTAAGTGACCATAATCAATCACAGTGTTACATTCCAAATATTGACAATGTATTATATGCAAGATGGTCTTCTGTGTGTTCACTTTACTAATCTTCAGAACTCTATGAGAAAAGCATTAATATTAATAAGTTCTAGTACTAATTCTATTTTACAGTTGAAGAAACTGAGTCACAGGAATAATAACTTCCAGTAACATATTAAGGAAGTGTATCAGTCTCCAGTATCCAATGTCTTTGCCACCACACTGGAGGAACACACTGATTGCCTAGAATTTTGTTATAATTAAAAGTTCAATGTGCCCAACACAGATCTCATTCTGTGCTATTTCTGCCATCACTGTTGCATATATAAGTTTTAAGTATTTGGATTTATTTGCCATTAAATAAAATTATAAATAGCATTCCTTTATTATTGCTTTTAATCATCTTTTTGTTGGCATATAATTGCTTTACAATGGTCTGTAATCAGCTATGTGTACACATATATCTTCTCCCTCTTGGACCTCCCTCCCACCCGCTCCCCCATCCCAGACCTCTAGGTCATCACAGAGCATGAAGCTCAATTCCCTGTGCTATACAGCAGCTTTCCACTAGCTGTCTATTTTACACATATGTGCTAAGTCGCTTCAGTCATGTTCGACTCTACGTGACCCTATGGACTGTAGGCCACTAGGTTCCTTGGTATACGGTGATTCTCCAGGCAAGAATACTGGATTGGGTTACCATGCCCTTCTCCTGGGGATCTTCGAAACCCAGGAATCGAACCCGAGTCTCCTGCATCTCCTGCACTGCAGGCAGATTCTTTACAGCTGAGCCACTGGGGAAGCCCATCTATTTGACACAGATTTTATATATATATATATGTCAATCTTAATCTCCCAATTCATACCACCTTCCTCTTCCCTCCCTGTGTCTGAGTCTCTACTGCATGCATGCTTGTGTTCTCAGTCATTTCAGTCATGTCTGACTCTCTGTGACCCTGTGGACTGCAGCCCACCGCCAGGCTCCTCTGTCCAAGGGGATTCCATTCCTGCTCTCCAAATAGTTCTATTTGTGCCATTTTCTTAGATTCCACATATATACGTTAATATATGATATTTGTTTTTCTTTTTCTGAATTACTTCACTCTGTTTGATGGAATCTCGGTCAATCCATATCACTCAAATGACCCAATTTCATTTATTTTTATGGCTGAGTAATATTCCACTGTACATATGTACCACATTTTCTTTATCCATTCATCTGCCAATGGGCATTTAGATTGCTTCCATGTCCTGGCTATTGTAAATAGTGCTGCAATGAATACTGGGGTACATGTGTCTTTTTGAACTATGGTTTAATTCCATTCTCATATTTGGCCTTCAAGTAACTTCATGAAAAAAAGAGAACCAATTTTAATTCCTTTATTTTCTGGCAAATATAATAAGAACCATGAGGATACCACTTATCAGAAAAATAAAGCCAGAAATGTTAATAATACAACTCTAGATTCAATCTTTCAAAGACATTATAAAAGACAAAACCAGTTACTCTGTAGAAGTAAATTACCTTGACAGAAGCATTTGTTACAATCTTATCAGATTTTCTAACATCTACAAATGAGTGTATGTTTATCTTCCAATACATGTTTTTTCCCAAGACAAAATGCAAAAAATACAATGTTCATGCAGTCATGTTTTGCAACTGACTTGTCTTGGAGCTTTTTCCATGTCTACACATATTAAAATCTGTTATTCCCATACAGTAATATATTTTGCTGCTGCTGCTAAGTCGCTTCAGTCGTGTCCGACTCTGTGCGACCCCATAGACTGCAGCCCACCAGGCTCCCCCATCCCTGGGATTCTCCAGGCAAGAACACTGGGGTGGGTTGCCATTTCCTTCTCCAATGCCTGAAAGTGAAAAGTGAAAGTGAAGTCGCTCAGTCGTGTCTGACTCTTCGAGACCCCATGGACTGCAGCCTACCAGGGTCCTCCGTCCATGGTATTTTCCAGGCAAAAGTACTGGAGTGGGGTGCCATTGCCTTCTCCGGTAATATATATTACCACTGGACGTTTAAAGTGTTTTCAATTTTTCTTTCTTTCTTGAAAAGTAATGAAGTCCATATACATGGATAAACATATTTTTCCTAAAATATATGTTTCCATAAGTTGAAATATTTCACTTCAAAGTTGACATGTTAACTTTGATAGATGCTAGTAAATTGCCTTCCTGTAAACTAGGCTTTGTTTCCTCGTTATTATTTTGTGTTGTCACAATTTAAATTTTTGCAGTTTTGACAGTTCTTCAGGAAGTGGCATCAGCAGACTCAGCCTATTTTAGCATGCTCTGAGGATAAGGAAATGGCAACCCACTCCAGTGTTCTTGCCTGGAGAATCCCAGGGACGGGGGAGCCTGGTGGGCTGCCGTCTATGGGGTCGCGCAGAGTCAGACACGACTAAAGTGACTTAGCAGCAACTTAGCAGTAGCAAACTAGGCTTTGGCTTCCAGGCAGCTCAGGTGTTAAGAATCCACCTGCCAATGATCTCTGGGTCAGGAAGACCCCTGGAATAGGAAATGGCAACCCACTCCAATATTCTTGCCTGGGAAATCCCATGGACTGAGGAGCCTGGCCGGGATCCAGTGCATGGGGGTGACAAAGAGTTGGACATGACTTAGTGACTAAACAACAAGGACAAAACTAGGCTAGTCTGCACTTCTCTTATCAGTGTATTCTGATAGTCTTCTCAACATGTTCACTGAAATGGAAATTGCCCTCCTTTCCTTTATGTATTTGTTGATATTATGAGTGAACATTGATATCATCTTTCTGAAATGATTTCCAATCACTTCCTCCCTGTTGGCTCAGATGGTAAAGTGTCTGCCTACAATGTGGGAGACCTGAGTTCAATCCCTGTGTCGGGAAGATCCTCTGGAGAAGGAAATAGCAACCCACTCCAGTACTCTTGCCTGGAAAATCCCGTGGACAGAGAACCCTGGTAGTCTACAGTCCATGGGGTCTCAAAGAGTCAGACACGACTAAGAGACTAAACTTTCACTTTTTCACTTCCAGCCTTATATGATTATATTGGGTTGGCGAAAAAGTGCATTCAGGTTTTTCCCTAACATTATATGGGAAACCAGAACGAACTTTTTGGCCAGCCCAACATTTTCATTAATCAGTACTTTAATGAATACTTATATTTCTTCCTTTATAAGCTATCTGTTTAGGCCTTTTGAAAGTGTGAAAGTGAACGTCGCTCAGTTGTGTCTGACTCTTTGCAACTCTTTGCAACTATACAGTCCATGGGACTCTTCCAGGCCAGAATACTGAAGTGGATAGCCATTCCTTACTCCAAGCGATCTTCCCAACCCTGGGTTAGAACCCAGGTCTCCTGCATTGCAGGTGGATTCTTTACTAACTAAGCCACCAGGGAATATTTTGGGTTAGTGACTATATACATTTTCTGGAGCTGCCGTAACAAGGTACCACAGGATGGGTGGCTCAGGCAACAGACATCTTGGTCTCACAATTCTAGACCCTAGAAATTCAAAACCAGGTTGCTGGTCAACTTCTTATGAGGGCTGTGGGGGGAGGATCTGTTCTAGGGCTCTCTCCATGGCTTGAGGATGGCTGTCTTCCTCTTATGATTCTTCACATTTTCTTCTGTGTGTGACTTCATGTCCAAATTTTCCTGTTTTAGATGGACATCAGCCAGTCTGATTCAGAGCCCACTCAAATGACCTCATTTTAACTTGATATCTTCTGTAAATATCCATCTCTAGATGATGTTACATATGAGGGGTTAGGTACTTCCACATATGAATAACGGGTGAACACAATTCAACCCATAACAGTTATCTATTGATTTGCAGACTATCTGTGTACTGTTCAGTTTTCAGTTGTTATCATATGAAAAATATTTTCAAAATCTGTTACTGATATTTCATTATCCCTACAATTTTTAAAATAACTATTTAAAATACATATTATTTAGAATATATTTGTATTTTCCCCACAAATAATCATGTCTGCAAAAAAAATGATAGTTTCTCTTTTTGTTTTCAATTCTTAAGTCTTTTACTAAGTTTTTTATCTTACTTTGCTATCAGAACCAAGAACCTATTCTACAATGCTCAATAGAATTGGTGACATAAATATTATTTTCTTTTTCCAGATTGTAGAAATGCTATAGACATCCTCTTCTTATTCTATATTGTAAGGGAAAGACCTTTCATTATCACAAATACGGTATTTACTACAGGCCTTTTTAGTCACTTTTTTGTGTGTACGATTAGTAATATTTCTTCCCTAAATTAGTACAATGACATGTAAAAAATTGTATGGTTTGCAGTATCCATTTTGGGGAGGTGTCTACAGATTCAATGCTTTAATATACTTTTAACTATTCAGATATCCTAACTGTCCCTGTGTAAACAGTAATAAAACACATTATTTTTAGGAATCTGTTCATTTTATTGTCATTAATTTAGTTCATGATTCTGGGGGTTAGCAATTTTGTCTGAGTGCCACTGGGCAGTTCTCTTCTTGACTGAGTTACTCTTGTTTCTTTGATGAGTTCCTGGGCAACTAAACAGCTCTGCCCTGTGACTGATATGATATTGTTTGTCAGTGAAGACAACAGGCCCATCCATATGTTACTCTTCCTCTAGCCCAGCCCATATTTCAGTTGGTTAGAGTTTTAAGAGAATTAACACAAGTAAAGGATATTTTTTTCAGGTTTAATCTTGAAATTGCAAAATGCTACATCTGCCATAATGTACTGGTCACAAAGCAAGTCACACTTTCAGTCCAGATTCAAGAGGTAAAGAAATATACTTTCAATAGGAAAAGTTTAAAAGTCATACTGCAAATTAGCATGTATATAAGGAGAAAAATGATTATGGTCATATTTGCAAATGACCTGGTACGTAACCCCATTGCTGAGTTAAGTTCCTGTACTTTATTTCTCAGGGATTTGTCCTATGAGTACTTGCCACCTTGTGCATTGATGGTTTTCCAATGTAGTCAAAGGGATTTTTTGTCTTATTTTTTTTAGTTTTTCCATTAGCTCCAAAATTGTTTGACAATGAACTTGTCTATTTTCACTAAAGATGAAAGTCTGGGGGCCATTATTTAACAAACTATTGTTTTTTTAACCTCTCAAGGGTAATTAATTGCTCAACTGAATCCCACTTCTTCACCAACTCTGAATATATGAACATTTTTATTTGCAACTACCCGATGGGATGACAGAGGATGGGATGACTACATGGTATCACGGACTCGATGGACATGAGTTTGAGTGAACTCCAGGAAATGGTGACGGAGGGGAGGCCTGGCGTGCTGCAATTCATGGGGTCGCAAAGAGTCAGACACGACTGAGTGACTGAACTGACTGACTGACTGAATCTCACAGTCCTAGTTTAATTCTACATTATCTAAATTATTCACAGCATTATATTAGTTGATTTCTTATTTGCTTCTCCAAACCAATTAATGCACTGCTTTCAAATCAGACTTTCTAAACTTAAAGTTTTATTTGGATCAACTTATAGTTCAAAATATGGATGCTTCCCTAGGTTATATCAAGGTCAATGTCAAGGTTGCTTGTCTTCTGGCTTGAAATTATCTTCACAGTCCTTCAGTTTCCTTTGCTCAGATTTTCTTTGCTGATCTTTATCATCTTATGTGTCCTGTATTTTGCTAATTAACAACTAAAGAGAATTTCTTTAAAACATTTAAATGTGTTTTTCTTCATTTGCATTTATATGAATAAACTGAAATTAAAACAAATTCCCCTAGTAATCATATATTAAATTCCTCATAAGAGCCAAGACTCTCAAAAAACCTCATACTCTAGACTTACCACTTTTGATTTTACAAATGAACATAACACAAATACAACCAAAATCCTCTATATACATCAAGCCAGTCTCTTCTCTTTCTCTATTTCTCTTCAGAGTCTTATATTAACAGTATAATTTTAGATGTATGATTTATATATGTATGATTTATGTATATGTTTCACCACAAAATTAAAATTTTTGATTGCACGAATACTGTCTTGTACTACTATTGCCTAGCATAATATTTTCTACTGACAATGTTAAATTGTACTTGAGCCCTGTGCTCCTGAAAACTATCAGTAGTTCATATATTGACCCCAAACTTCTGTGTTCTAGGAAATATCTTACTGCCAAAACCAAGCCTTACCATATGACTTAGATAAGACTCACAGATGACTCCCTTGTTAACCTTTGACAAAGTCAAACATAGATCTGCCAAAGCCCTATCTTTGTCTCATAGATGATTAATAAACTGAAATATTGGCCCACACTGACCAATCTGTACAAAATGCCTGCTACTTCACCTGACCAAATTATTGCCAGGCTTTTCTCCAGCCCAAAGGCCTCTTGAAGGTTGTCTCATTTTGAATTTAAGAAAGTACTGGAAACTTAAGCAAGCATCAGGGTATGAAACATCAAACCACCTTTCCCTAGCTTATCAAATCCTCTGAGAATCAGGTGATGGTGAGGAAACACTGTCTGATCATACAACCTGCTCACCCTGTTCCCCCAAGCCCACTTCCCTTTTTATTTAATCACTTCACGGCAAACAGAGGCAGAAAAAATGGAAACGGTGAAAGACTTTACTTTTTTAATTTTCCTGGGCTCCAAAATCACTGCGAATGGTGACTGCAGCCACGAAATTAAAAGATGATTGCTCCTTGGAAGAAAAGCTATGACAAACCTAGATACATTATTAAAAAGCAGAGGAATCACCTGGCTGACAAACATCCGTATAGTCAAAGCTATGGTTTTTCCAGTAGTCATGTATGGATGTGAGTTATGTGAACCATAAAGTGGGCTGAGCACCAAAGAATTGATGCTTTTGAACTGTAGTGTTGGAGAAGACTCTTGAGAGTTCCTTAGACAGCAAGGAGATCCAACCAGTCAATCCTAAAAGAAATCAACCCTGAATATTCACTGGAAGGACTGATGCTGAAGGTGAAGCTCCACTATTTTGGCCACCTGATTGAAAAGCTGTCTCATTGGAAAAGACCCTGATTTTGGGAAAGAAAGATTGAGGGCAGGAGAAGAAGCAATCACCAACTCAATGGACATGAGTTTGAGCATAGCTCAGGAGATAGTGAAGGACAGGGAAGTTTGGCGTGCTGTAGTCCATGGGGTTGCAAAGAGTCAGACATGACTTAGCAACTAAATGAAAACAATTATTTAACTTAATGTTTAAATTGTTCTGAATTGGGCCAGTGGAGACCTTTACAAACTGGCTCTCGTATCTTATGACTTGTTCTCATCATTTGAAAGTTTTCCTTACTCCTTCTGTTCCTTTGATGACCTACCATAACAAACATTCCTGAATGTTTATTTCAAATGCAAATACAATTAAATCAATGACATAAATGGAGTAGTCTTTTAATGTTTCAACATCATTTGAATTTTTTTTAGTTTTTATTTTAAATGAAAAAAAAGAAAGCTATGTCAATGTTTTGAATACCTCCAGATTTAAACCTCATAAAATTCAAAGTTCTGAATTAGCATTATGAGATCTCAAGAAAATTTGCTTTTCCTCCAAAAAAGAACAAGAGCAACAATAACTGCCAAAATACAAACCTCCATTCAACCTGTCTGCAGCATTTCTGCTTATATATAAAGAAGCATTTATTAATGTTTTGGCAGCCAAAACTCTTTATTTTATTTATTCTTAAACTAATATCTAATATTTATTATGTACACGTCAGACATATGGTAGGTATTTCACACATATCATTAATTCTCATAATCGTTCTGAAATGTAGGTGATATTATATCCATTATACAAGCAAGAAAGAAGAGATTCAGAATAATATCTCCAAGGTCACATAGACAGTATATTATATAGGTGGTCTTCAACTCTAGATATATTTGATAACAAAATATTGCATTATGTAGTCTCATTATAATAAATGAACCCAGTAAATATTTTCTTGGTTCCTTCTACATGCAGAAAACGTTGGAAAAAATTATAAACATTAGCGATACATTATCCCCAATCCAATGGCTTGCAATATTAGGTAAAATAGAACACAATATGGAAATGAGTATAACATATGGAAAAATGTGATAGTCTTAAGTCATTGTTGGAAAAGGAAATGGGTTGTCATTTCCTTCTCCAGGGGATCTTCCCTAGCCAGGGATCAATTCTGTGTCTCCAACATTGGTAGGTGAATTCTTTACCACTGAGCCACCAAAGGAGTCCTTGGGACTAAGGCATTAGGAGAGATCAACTTCAGGTTAATCAATCATGGAAAATTTTAAGGAAGAAAATATAATTTTGTTAGGGGTTGAATGACGCATAGGATTATTAAATGCAGTAGAGGGAAAAGATATCCTAAGCAGAGGGAGCAAAATAAATGATGACAACGCAAATGGGTAAGTGCTGAGTGCATGTAAATTGTAACTCAGCAAGTAATATAGTCTAAATTGCATACAGGGTATTTATTGGGCTATGGGGTAAAACCAGAAAAAGTTGGTAAGATTCAACTTATCAAAATTCTTAAATGCCATGCTCATGAGTTTTGTACGCTTTCTATAGGAAATTTACTGCTCTGTGAATCACCAAGGAAGGTCTATTTAGGAATACAGATAGTCAGATTTCCAACTCAAAAATATATCAAAAAAAGAAGTATTTAAATTATCCTCCCCCCAGTTGTCAGAGCTATTCCAAAATGTAGACTTTATTTATTCACAGGCAAGAAGACTGAATAAGAGTGACGTTAACTAGGCTTGGCCAGAATATTAAGCTGGCGACCACAGGGAATTGTATTCTGGGAAACGTTTGCAATGCTTTCCCTCAGAAAATTAAAGACAGCTAGACAGCTATAGAACTCCTGTGAATCTAGGCTCAAAGGCCATGGATTATTTTGCTAAGAGGCATCTGTGTTATCTGAGGCCATTCTTTTCCTATTCTTTGTATCAGTCTTAACATTCAATGTGACCACAAGGATATTTGCATAGTGATTTTCTTTCAAGGTCTGCCAATGCAAACTAAGAAAATAACCCAAAGTCCACTAGAGATCTGTGGCAGAATTCATTCTGGGTCCCTATGTAGAGAAGTCTAGAAAAGTATCTTTTAGGAAAGGAGGGACTCTCATATAAATATGGTCAAAAATGGAAGTATTGTAAGCCTTTTATCAAGATTTCTTGAAACTAAAATACTCAACTCTTCTCCTACTAATCTTATAGGGGGATCTATTTATCTAGCCCTTAAGAGCATAAGGTGGAGGTGATGGAATTCCATTTTAGCTATTTCAAATCCTAAAAGATGATGCTGTAAAAGTGCTGCACTCAAAATGCCAGCAAATCTGGAAAACTCAACAGTGGATGCAGGACTGGAAAAAGTCAGCTTTCATTTCAATCCCAAAAGAAGGCAATGCCAAAGAATGTACAAACGACTGCACAACTGCACTCATCTCACATGCTAGCAAAGTTATGCTCAAAATTCTCTAAGCCAGGTTTCAATAGTACATGAAGTGTGAACTTCCAAATGTTCAAGGTAGATTTAGAAAAGGCAGAGGAACCAGAGATCAGATTGCCAACACCTGCTGGATCATGGAAAAAGCAAGAGAGTTCCAGAAAAATATCTACTTTGGCTTTATTGACTATGACAAGACCTTTGACTGTTTGGATTACAACAAACTGTGGGAAATTCTTCAAGAGATGGGAATAGCAGACCACCCAACCTGCTTCCTGAGAAATCTGTATGCAGGTCAAGAAGCAACAGTTAGAACTGGACATGGAACAACAGACTAGTTCCAAATCAGGAAAGGAGTATGTCAAGGCTTCATATTGTCACCCTGCTTATTTAACTTATATGCAAAGAACATCAAGCAAAATGCCAGGTTGGATGAAGCACAAGCTGGAATCAAGATTGCCGGGATAAACATCAATAACATCAGATACACAGATGACACCATCCTTATGGCAGAAAGCATAGAGAACTAAAGAGCCTCTTGATGAAAGTGAAAGAGGAGAGTGAAAAAGTTGGCTTAAAACTCAACATTCAGAAAACTAAGATCCTGGCATCTAGTCCCATCACTCATGGCAAATAGATGGGGAAACATTGGAAACAGTGACAGACTTTTTTGGGGGGGCTCCAAAATCACTACAGATGGTGATTGCAGCCATGAAATTAAAAGATGCTTGCTCCTTGGAAGAAAAGCTATGACCAACCTAGACAGCATATTAAAAAGCAGAGACATTACTTTACCAACAAAGGTCCATTTAGTCAAAGCTATGGTGTTTACAGTAGTCATGTATGGATGTGAGAATTGGACTATAAGGAAAGCTGAGCACCAAAGAATTGATGCTTTTGAACTGTGGTATTGGAAAAGACTCTTGAGAGTCCCTTGGACTGCAAGGAGATCCAACCAATCCATCCTAAAGGAAATCAGTCCTGAATATTCATTGGAAGGACTGATGCTGAAGCTGAAACTCCAATACTTTGGCCACCTGATGTGAAGAATCAACTCATTGGAAAAGACCCTGATGCTGGGAAAGATTGAAGACGAGAGGATAAGAGGACAACAGAGGATGAGATTGTTGGATGACATCACCAAAGCGATGGACATGAGTTTGAGTAGGCTCCGGGAGTTGGTGATGGACAGGGAAGCCTGGAGTGCTGTAGTCCACGGGGTCGCAAAAGAGTCGGACATGACTGAGTGCCTGAACTGAACTGAGAGTATAAATTTAAAGCAGCATTAATTGGGGACCTCCCCTGGTGTTCTAGTGGTTAAGAATCCACTTTCCTTTGCAGGGAACTCGGGTGTTCAGGTTTGGTTCCTGGTCTGGGAACTAAGATCCCACATGCCATGGGGCAACGAAGCCCACACTCCACAACTAGAGAAAGCCTGTGCGCCACAATAGGGAACCTGCATGTTTCAATGAAGACCTGTTGCAGCCACAAAAAATAAATAAACAAAATTGAATTTAAAAGAAAATTAAAAAATAAAAAAGCAGCATTATTCACAGATAAATATCTGGAAATAAGAAAACTGAATAAACTATATACGTACACACACACACACACACACACACACAGGCAAAGACTCTTGACCAAACTTGAGTTAGATTTCTCAAGCCCTCTTTTCTGCTAAGCTTCAAGTTTAGCATCCATCCTCATCAGATCTGCATCACCAAGATCTTACAAGAATGGATTCTGTAGCGAGAATCTTGCTAAATCAGCTTCGTCAGAACCCACTGCTCTCAGTATGTCATCATCTGATATCAAATCAAGTTCCTTATCCTCCACCAGTGCTCAGGTGATAGCTGACAATGTTGGCCTGCTTTTAGCAAGAATCCTGTCAAGTTAGGTCAGCCAGAACTCTCCCTTACCCCTGATGCTTCTTCTCTGTAATTTTCCCTCTACTTATTCCTTTCCTGCTCCTTAGCCATAAATCCCTATTATCTAGGCTGTATTGAGAACTGAGCCCTGTTCTATACTGAGATCTCTTTCCCCAAATGCAACAGTTGCTGAATGAAATTTGTTTTTCTCTCCTAATTGCTGTCCAGCATGGGTTTTCTTTGACAACATGATGTTATTTTAAGATGAAACGATATACCAGTTAAAGCTATGCTGGATGACTTGGAAGGGCTTCCATGAAATATTTTTGAGTAATAAAATAATGATTGCTGCTGCTGCTAAGTTGCTTCAGTTGTGTCCGACTCTGTGCGACCCCATAGACGGCAGCCCACCAGGCTCCCCCATACCTGGGATTCTCCAGGCAAGAACACTGGAGTGGGTTGCCATTTCCTTCTCCAATGCATGAAAGTGAAAAGTGAAAGAGAAGTCACTTAGTCGTGTCCGACTCTAGTGACCCCATGGACTGCAGCCTACCAGGCTCCTCCATCCATGGGATTTTCTAGGCATAAGAATGATTAGTATAATGCATTTGTATGCTCATATATAACACTAACCATGATGAATAATGCCTGGTGTATGTACAAATATGTGTTTGTGTCTATGTGTGTGAGCATGAAAACATATTGGTTTAAGGTTAGACATTTGAAAAGGAATGAGTTAACAGAGGCAGAGGAGGGTTTCAGACAGAGGGAATTTAGGAGATCAAAGACAAGAAAACAGGAAAAAGAAAAAATAGACTGTGTTACCTTTATATAAAATTATGTGTACACACATATGTGTATAACAAACTCGAATTAAAGGTTTTAATTAAGAAATTTCAAAAATCAAAAATTGAGTTTTTCTAAATAAACAAACCAAAGAAGACATATGACTTTGATATCTCCATTCCCACACAACTGTTCCTCACAGCTAGGCAGGCCCTGTATGGATCTTTTGATATGTATTATTTTTTATGTTTTCTTAAAATAGATTTTCCTTATTAGAGGTAAACTGCTTTACAATGTTGTTTTGGTTTCTGCCATAAGCTATGATAGTTAGCCATAATTATATATATATATATCCCCTCCCTCCTGAACCTTCTCAGAAAAGAAATACTTACTAGAGCAATACTTTGCAGATTTAAAATACAGGAGACACAAAAAAGGTATAAAAAGTAGAAAAGAGTCACTGTCATGATGCATGTTTTAGCATATTCATTAAATATGAAATTTGAAAATATAAAATTTGAGTTCCAAATTTTGTCATTTAACCAGCTAGTCAGACATCAAGAGAATCATTGTAACTTTGGGTCTCAGTTTCCAGATCTGACATAAATAGATTAAATTAATATCACAGGTTGAGGAAAACTTATGAAAATACTATCAGTTTTGTCATATAAGGACAAGGAGAAATTTAAAATGAGAGACTTATTCTTCTCTGTTGAAAATAAGGATAAAGACCTTCTTCCCTCTGAATATTTACTTTAGAAAATTCAAGTTATTTCTGTCTCTTTGAAATACATGTAAATTGTCACTAAAGGTAAACAATCCACCAGCCAGCTTTAAAACCCAACAATATCCTTCTCAATTGTCCTGAGAACTATTTCTTTGAAATAGAACCATTGAGAAAGATTGCATCCATATCTCCCAGCTTCTGGGAGAGAGTAGGAGTCAGACTTCAGCAGGTACTTCCTTTCAAGATATAAAACTACTTCCTGTCACAGAGACGCACTGTTTATTTTTCTTTTGGATGAAGCCAATTAGCTAAAGCAGATGAATATCCCAACTACCAAAGACTTTAGGATGCACAATGTGTGACCAAGAGTACTACTGAGCCCTCTTAGTTGAGAACTAATTATTTTTCATATTGAGAAAATGAAATAGGTTGTATCTGCTCAGCTGTGCATCGATAAAAGGATGAGGGTCCTTTCTCTCTTTGCAAACTTTTAGCATTTTGTCTGTGATGCACATCACGTTCTGGTTTAGTGTTTATTCAATAATAAAAATAAGTTTTCTTTCTCTTCTATCTTTGTGGAGATGTTTTCTGGCTTGGGAAGACATCTAATTATATTTTCCCCAAAGTAGTCACTTAATCTCTCTAAAACAGGAGAGAGATAAGGAGACAGAGAATCCGATAGTGCTAATAATCACAACTGTCATTTGTTCAGCACATGCCTCGAAGGAAGTGTGAGATGGAAGGCCTTGTCTCTCAGGATGTAAGCATTATGCCACACTGGATGTGATTTCTTAGAAGAATCCACCTCCTCCCTCCCCAGTGACAGCACAATCCTAAATACAAGACATTGAGTGCATCAGATGTTCCACCAAAGAAATCGCAATGTATTTCTACATTTCTATTGGGCTAATTGAGACAAGCATATGGAACATTCATGAAAATTTAAGGATAACTTGGCCTTACACCCTAATTTACAATTTGAATTATCTTCACTGTGATAGGTTACAAGGAATGTTTCTTAAACTTTTGTGGGTTAGTTTGTCAGCCTCTTTGATACTGGTACAGAAATATGAAGACGCTCCTAGAAAAATTTCTACACACTTGCAAATTGACAACATTGTACATAAAGATTTCACAAGGCACCAGGAAATGAACACACTGACACCAATGCAGCCTTTTGTTCATAAGCCGTAGTTTCCTTACACAGGACTCCTACTCTCAAAGTACAGAGTCATTTAGGATCTTTAGTTACTTTGTTTTTGAACATCAAAACCAGATATAAGGTGATTATTGGAATCAGTGGTAACTTAAGTGGAAGACCGGCAAAGAGTTTACAAAATATTTTCCTAATGGGAAGTTGAGAAAAAACAAGAAGTACTCATCTCTGCAGAGTTTAGAATTCTGTGATGGGCAAGAGAGTTTATTCAAGGAGAAAAGATATTGGTCCCATTTCACCCTAGACCGTTTAAACGGTCACACAGAGGAAAGTTTTCCCTTACTGATGCTCCCACTGTAATGAAAGTAGGTAATGACCATAGTGAAAGAAGTTAGCAAGTACAGTATCTAACTGCTGCTGCTAAGTCGCTTCAGTCATGTCCGACTCTATGCGACCCCATAGACGGCAGCCCACCAGGCTCCCCTGTCCCTGGGATTCTCCAGGCAAGAACACTGGAGTGGGTTGCCATTTCCTTCTCCAATGCATGAAAGTGAAAAGTGAAAGTAAAGTCGCTCAGTCATGTCGGACTCTTAGCGACCCCATGGGACTGCAGCCTACCAGGCTCCTCTATCCATGGGATTTTCCAGGCAAGAGTACTGGAGTGGGGTGCCATTGCCTTCTCCGATCTAAATAGCCATATATATACATTTGCACACATCACTAGATGTTTAGGCATGGTTGGAACTCTAGCCTGTTCTTGAGAACAATGTAGCTCTTTTATTTGACCCTACCTCCTCTCAATAAATATTAGGACGACTACTTCATTCAAGCTAACTGAATACAATTACTGTGTTGTCTTTTTTTTTTACCAGTTTTGAGCTATGTCTGAAAATCAGAAGCGTCTAAAACAAAGTTATTGCTTTTACTTTAATGGAATTCTTAGTCTGAAATGCATAGTTGCAATAATATGTGATACATTTATGCTAAATACATTCATTATGTTCAGTAGTAGTGAGAGGTTGGGTTGTATTCTTAACAGATAATTCAAGCAGTAGAAATCCTTTGTGATTAAGAAAATCCATACCAGAAAGGATGGCTACTTTAAAAGTAGTAGAAATTTTCAAAAGGGTTTTCTGTAACATTGGCATTGAAGGTGAGACTATTAATCACAGAGAAAAATAGCCCTGCCAATACTTGATCAATGTGTTAGGTTTTTATTAACTTCATGTATCTATACAGAAACTTCACTAGGCTTAGAGGAATCCATGGCTTTGTATTCTGTTTGATGCAAGAAATGAATCTTCTGCTTCGTGTCTCTGACTGATAGGAATTATATTGATTTTGCAAGCCTCGTATACTAAGTGGTTTCAGATCCTGCCATTCTGTAAGTTGTATCTAGTCAGGGAGAGACTCTAAAACGAGGAGAAAAAAAAGCTCTGAGGCCTGCAGGGTATCTCTGATTGTGCAGAGGGAAAACTCCAAAGGCATCTCAAGAATAATAAAATCACTACCTTTCATTTATATTAGCTTTATTCCTTTCAAGACTGCACAGTGATGCAGAAATTCCACCCTGCTGCTGCTCACTTTCACTCTAGAAGACAGTGGCAAAGGCCTGTTCAAATGTTAAATGGGTCAATCCCAGTAAGTAATAACCATAATTAACTTGGGGGCAAAAGAAAACCTTCTCCTCAGAGGAGTGAATTTCTATTATTACTTCCTGGGTAGGACTGAATCCTGGCTCATGTTTACTTAAACTTGCCCTGTTCTAAGGATCCGATAAACCAGCAGCTGAGAGAGGCAAACACTAGTGCAGGTATTTAATCCATGAGCTTCTCTCCATATAATCACTGTTGGTGGACAGGAAAGGCCACCCAACTAAACTCTCCCCATAATTCCTAATTCCTCCCTTCTGACTGCTTTTGAGGACCACAAATATAAGCTAAATGTGCAGAAATTTGAATGAAGATGCAATGAAGGCTGTGTGAGAGCTTACAGCTCTCACTCAGTAATCAGCTATATTACTGAGTGGCTCAGTGGTAAAACAAGCAGGTAAAACAAGTAGGACTCATCAGGTGGCTCAGTGGTAAAACAAGCAAACAAAGAAACAAAACTACCTGCCAATACAGAAGACACAGGTTCAATCCCTGGGTCAGGAAGATTCCCTGGAGAAGGAAATGGCAACCCACTCCAGTGTTTTTGCCTTGGAAATCTCATGGACAGAGGAGCCTGATGAGCTATGGGGTCCACGGGGTCACAAAGAATTGGACATGACTGAGCGACTAAAACAAAACAAAACAAAAAAATCAGCAAAGGAGGATCCTACCTAGAAAGAGTTTTCCTAATGATTATTAGGAAGTTTGAAATATTGAATAGAATTCTTTATTCATAACTTTAGGCATAATTTGGTACTATATATGAACAGGCATATGATAAAAATGTAGATACATCTGGCAAAATCTGTTTTCCTCTCTCTTCAGCTTCATCTCCCTGACAGTTTCCTTCCTTACACTCTATATTTTAGTCAAAACATGTTTTGTTCCATTTCTTGAATACTCTATACTCTTTTATAATACCATGTCTCTGTATATGTTATTCTCTTCTCCTAGAATGACATTCAGATTAATTCTTAATTCTAGCTAGATAAACTCCTCCTTTTATCCTTCTAGAATGTGCTAGACATAGCTGTCCATACATTAGGCCTTCTCCCTTTTCTTAGTGGCAGAGTCAGACTACATTAGAGGTTGCAAATACCACATATATACTTTCTCAGCTTCCATTGCAACAGAGATAGTTATGTCACATGATGGATCCAGACAATAAGAGATAGGAAGAAGTCTCCAAGATCTTCAGATTTTTTTATTTCATATCACAAATAGAGATAAAAAGGAAATAGGATATGTAGTGGAGATTGGAGATGTAATATGTAACAGAATTTAATCCATTTAGAAAATACATATAAATCATGATCTGTGTCTGTTAATCACTTAGTCATGTCCGACTCTCTGTAACCCCATGGACTATAGCCCACCAGGCTCCTCTTTCCATGGGATTCTCCAGCAAGAATACTGGAGTGGATTGCCATTTCCTTCTCCAGGGGATCTTCCTGACTCAGGGATCGAACCCAGGTCTCCTGCGTTACAGGCGTATACTTTACCATCTGAGCTATAGGGAAGTCCATAAATCATGTAGGAAGTCCATAAATCATGATAACACTCTGAAAAATTTTAATTGTTCATCTAACAACATCTGACAACCAATAAGCTCTTCTGTATTTTCCATTTGGTGTTTTTTTCATTGGGATGTAATTGACAAGTAACATTGGTAAATAATTATAATTATATATTATAATTGAAAGTAATATTATATTAATTTCAGGTGTTCAACATAATGACTTGATATTTGTACCTACTGGGACAGTATCACCAAATAAGTCTAGTTCATATCCAAATCTAGTTAATATCCAAGCCACATGATAGCTTTAAGAATGGTGATCTTCTGATGAGATGGAATAAAGACTGAAAAATATTAAAATACATATGAAAGAGAAGATCAGAAGTCTTGGCAACTCTCATATAGCTGACATTTGTTATAATAAAATAAATAATATGCTCCCAATATTCAATAAATATTATAATGACAATTTTATTCCCTGTCTTGCCTGGTCAAAATACTAGAAAAAGTGGTTAATGATCACCTTCGTCATCATCTTTTTCATGTGAGCAGATTATAAAACAGGGCATACACTTCCAGGCAATTTCTGTGCCTTAGAATATGACTATTCCTTCTCTCATCTGGGTAAGAAGTGTCAAGTGTAAGTCATTGCCCAGCTCACAGTAGAACATTTTCCATTGCCCTAGGAGCTAGTCTCACCCTGGAGGTCACAAACCTTAGTTTAAGCTTTGACACAGTACTTTCTAAAAAGGCAATCAGCAGTTCAGGACACTTTTTCTTTTTCAGCACTATGAGCCTATATTTAATATTTTACACTGCTGGCATCTTCAGTGGCCAATTTGTCATATTTCCACAGTTTGCATATGCCACTTTTATTTGAAATTATGCACATATCCATCAGAGATTAAGAATCTATTTTTGCACAGATTAAGTTGACAGCCAAGTTTGAAAATGTAAGATGTCATTTTTTGATGGTCCAGGAGCTGTAGGAGATGGTTATTAATCAAGGTGAGCAGCAGTGTCCGTGCACAACATCCCAACTGATGAAGGTCTTTTGCAATGTTGTAACTGCAGTTGTTCAGCTGCTTTCTACAAATTTCTGTTCTAACATCTGGGTAATTTACATGTTATCTTGTTGCTACCAAGTTGCTACTATAAATAGTTTTCAGCTGGCACAGCTGTTTTTTTATTATCAATATGTTTCAATAAATATACAGAGGAAAATCTAATTTCAGTAGATATTGAAACCAAATTTTTAAATCTTCCAGTCCAAGATCTTAAATACAATACTAGCTCTGTGATTTCATAAAATTTGTATTATCAGTTAGTCTTGACATCCAGATCTGTTTTATTTTTTATAAAATGATTAACAGGGTTGGAAAAAATTACAGAAAAAGACAATGGGACGTTGAAATGTCTTGTCACACGTCCTCTTTCATGATTCCTCCTCTTTTGTTTCCGTCTACATCTCCTTTATGGGTTTTTAAAGAGGCAAGAACAATCTAAAATACAAAACTCTAAAACAGAACAAAATTTGCTCTATAAAGTTAAGCTTTTTACTCTTTAATTTTCTTAATATTAGAGATCAGCTGAATGGTTTCATTTTATATTTTAATTTTAAGGAGGAAAATAATGGAGAAAACAGAGATGCCATGTATGTACAGCAAGAAAAGTTTAGTTGTATGTACATACAAATAAAAAACTGAAAGTCTGCATAATTGTGTCCCCTTTAGAAATGTAGTTGTCTGAAATTAGGGCATGTACGGATCTGAATATATGATTTTGAATCAATAATTATATTGCAAAGCACTTATTTTAAACTGCCTCATATATGCTCATTCAACTCACTGACACATATTGCCGACTCTAGTAAGGTAATAAAGTTCAAAGTACTTAATCCCACAAAGAAAAATAAAGTTAAAACAAGGTACTCATTCATAATCTGTTTTTGTTTTTTCTTTTACATACTGTGTGTAAGAAATTTTTAAAAATATATGTGGGTGTATACCTGTGGTGGATTCATTTTGATGTTTGGCAAAACTAATACAATTATGTAAAGTTTAAAAATAAAATAAAATTAAAAAAAAAAAAATATATGTGGGAATAATGACTTGGGATATCTTTTTAACACAGAGAAAAACTACAGAATCTAGGATAGAAATATTGTTAATTTGTAGAAAAGGGAAAACAGACCAATAATGCACTGATTTTGCTCAGATTTCACGGCAAGCAGGGGATAGCAATAATACTTTAAAGGACATTTGTGACAAGCCCCAAAGTGCTCCTAGATGTAAAGATCCTCCCTCCATTCACAACAAACAAACCACTTGAAGAAGGCAGCAGAGACCCATCCCGAGTAAACAGCACTGAGCACAGTCTTTCAGGAGAATAACAAGAGAATGACTCTTCAATTGAAATCACACTGGAAATTGCTTGGTGAACTGAATTAGTAACTGTGTGTGTGTGTTAAGTTGCTTCAGTCACATCTGACTCTTTGCAACCCTATGGACTGTAGCCTGCCAGGCTCCTCTGGGATGCCCAAATTAGTAGCTAGGGTCCTGCGACTCTCCAACTATCTTGAGGACAATAAAAGCTATTCCCCTTTAGTTAGTTTACTTTATGAACACCTTAGTATGGACCCTGAATGTCTGGATTATGGAACATGCCATGATTTAGCAGCAACTAGTGCTCATAGGAGCAATTTGAGATTCTAAGAGGCAAACTGTCACAGGACCATTTTGATTCTAGACAGGCAAATACTGCTCACAGTCATGAGAGGATTGGTTAAAATCAAACAAAAAAAGTAAGTTAGGTCAGCAATGATCTTCCTGAGGATGATAACACAATGTTAACGAAAAAAAAAAGTATCCTCGATTATTATTATGCATTTGTTTGGGCTTCAGGACCCAAGACTGCTGTGGAGGATGGGCTTGGCCTTGGATGCCCAAGGAATAAGCTTCAGGGAGCCGCAGCCCTTGAGACCCCAGCATTCCGGGGCAGTGCCTCCTTCGGGCGCACCAGGCTGCCCTGGGAGTCCCCAGGAGCCATGCCCCATCAGGCAGCAGGGAGTCACCCTGAATAACCACACACCTCACATGCAGTGTGACTCTCCAGCTGCTAGTACTGACACTTCCACAAGCAAAAAGAAGTGTGACCAGGAAGAGGGGGTGGTCAGCCTTGAGTGTAGGGGATCAGGAGTGGTGGGCGAGCTCCCACACAAAGAGGAACTCAGACTGGGATGAGAGGGTCCTGGAGGAGGACAGCTGCTCAAAGAAGAGACGGGTTTTATAGAACAGCTGAACAGCAGAGGCTGTCAGCCAGGACCATTGTTGCAGACCTCTGATGACTTGTCCAGATAAGACTGCTTTTTTCCTTATGGGAGTTTGTTGTTGGGAAACAAAATGTATGATAACACATGGGCCTCTTGGTCCTTTCTGTCAGTTGCAGAAGCTTTCAGAGGACATTTGTGTATCAGTAATTATGTCTTTGAAGTAGGAGGCTTGCAGTGTTGATCTCTTGTTCTTATAGAAAAGGAGGTCAGCCTGGAGAGGTTGTAGAAGTTGGAATGTATATTTGTATAGCAAATAACAAAATCCTTTTAAAATTTAATCTGGTAGATGGCTTTTCTTTCCCCTGCTTAAAATGTTAATCATTTTCAATAGAACAAATCTTATATTAAAAAAAAAAAAAATGTGAGGAGGGCAGGTCCTTTACACCATTGTTATGACAAAACAGATGTTTAACAGCCCAGGTAGTCTGGCAAGGAGCTGAGTTTAGTGCTGGTGGGTCAGAGGTCTCTAGTTCTGTTTTTTAAAAGCAGCTAGAGTCTTCTGGGGAGAAGGCAATGGCACCCCACTCCAGTACTCTTGCCTGGCAAATCCCATGGACGGAGGAGCCTGGTAGGCTGCAGTCCATGGGGTCCCTAAGAGTCAGACACAACTGAGTGACTTCACTTTCACTTTCCACTTTCATGCATTGGAGAAGGAAATGGCAACGCACTCCGGCGTTCTTGCCTGGAGAGTCCCAGGGACGGAGAAACCTGGTAGGCTGCAGTCCGTGGGGTCGCACAGAGTCAGACATGACTGAAGTGACTTGGCAGCGGCGGCAGCAAAGCATAGTTAAATATAAGTTCAACTGTTTGTAGCTCTTCCTATAATGACCATATCATGTTTGGTTCATATATTCTCCCCTTCCCCTCTGAAGACTCCAAAGCATGGGATATCCTGACAATCTAGTGCCCACGTGCTTCAGTATTGAAATGCATGAGCATGGATGCCATGTGTATGTTTTGTGGCTGGGTGAGAAAAATACTTATCTAAGATCAGTGTTTATTTTTATTCTGACTAAATGTTATATTTATATCTAAAAGGTCAATCAGTTTGAAAAATCATATTCTCTTCTTTTCTACAACTCAAGTTACTAAAGCATACCTTACATCTACATGACTGAGCCCAGGAAAACTAGTTTCTCAGTTACAGACATAAAGAATATGATGAATGAGTCTTCACTAGAGCGTTATGATGCCTGAAAACTCCTCTACGCTGTCTATTTCAGTGTTGTTTATTTTTAATCACTGTTCTGAATAAAGCTTTCCAAAATCAGGCTACTCAGATGTGAAATCTCCCTGCCAAAACAAAACAAAACAACCCTCCCCAAATTCCCACGTCACTTTCTTTCTGACTTCTGTATTAAACTACTACTGAGTCCACCAGATTACTTATAATAGATACATGGATTTTTAAGATGTACTTAGTAACTGTTGGTGGCCTTGCCTGGTTGATCTCAGGTACTGGAAGTTTGTGAACTGATATAGAAATCAGTGGGACAAATCTTCCCGCAAATCCGATAGAGATGATAGACAGTTATATCAGGAGCAAAGGGATTTGTTTAAAAAAATACCTTCAGCAGGTTTACTGAAAAATTATGTGTTCTACCACTTCCACTGTTTCAATTATCTGACCTTGTAATAGTATAATCATGATGTATTACTCTTGAACTGCAATACTTTTTCAGTATATTCCAGGCTCCTTCTGTTTTCACTTGCTTGCCCAGCATAGATTTCATGTTTTGTCATTAAAACATATATTATTAATAACATACTTATTAATTATGTAGTAAATTATATATATGTATGCACATATTATATGATCCTTTCTTGTGTGGTCCAATTAACCAGTAAAACCTATCTGTTTGAACATAGATATTATCTCCTTTTCTCACCTCCGAATAAAGTATTCGGTGATGATGATATAACCAAATTGATCTTCTTACTTGAAATCAGAAATGGCAAAATCTACTTAGAAAATTCATATCACTTGACCATCTTGACACTTTATTCTTTTAAATCTCATCTTCTGGAATTACCAGTAAATTCAATTTCTTCCTTTTCCCCACAAATCTTACTCTCCCTTCCCTGGCAGCAGGTTGAAGAGTTCATTGAAGACACTGAAGACATGGAGAAACAGCCTCATTTTCTTCAAGTCTAATCTCTACACTTGCATTCATTTATATACATCTTCTTTCCTTTTCCAGTGGAGACAGTTCCTTATCACCTCTAAGGCTTATGTCTTCACTGGTTTTAAAGACAAAATTACCTTAAACAGCTGGTTATATGCAGCCCGATTTCCTCACTTCCCATTCATTCTTAAATGCATTTCAATCTTGCATCAATATCCACTAATTCAGTAATTTTTTTTACAATTTTCAATTCCACAAATTATTGAGCATTAATTACTAATTCTATTAAATTCTAGAGTTAATTTCTTTTAATTCCTCAAAATATTGAATAGTCCAGTATGTCCACCACTGTTTAAAGTTTTAGGGTTATGGCAGTTTTTAAAATAAACAACAACAACAAAAAATTCCTAATTTCTTGAATCATATGCTCTAGTGAGGAGAGACATTTTATACACAAGTGAGTAAATCATATAATATTATGTGAGATTTTGAGATTTTGGTGAGTGTTAGGAAGAAAATTAGAGTAGGAAAGAAAATTATAGGGACTAAGGGTACCGGGTATGGTTGATTTGAAATTAGGTGGTCTGGGAAAATATTACTAAGATGGTGATTCTTAAGAA
The DNA here is from genome assembly GCF_029378745.1 of Bos indicus. Lineage (NCBI taxonomy): Eukaryota > Metazoa > Chordata > Mammalia > Artiodactyla > Bovidae > Bos > Bos indicus. Next base: position 20,742,205 of record NC_091788.1, read on the forward strand.
AAGATTCCAATGAATGAAGCAAGTGGTCATAGAACAATCTGGAAAAGGGTACAGACTGGAGGAGTAGGATTGTGCCTGACACATCCCTCCCTCACTGACAGTTCCTACCATCATTTTGTTGTTGGCTTCTACCCCAACAACACTCTATGTTGTGGTTCCTCAAGAGAATTTGGAGAGAGTGCTCAAAATTCTCACTCTCTGCTTTTCATCTATATCTTAATCTATATGCTATCTTATCAAAGGGGTCATATTTATAAACTACCCACTGTCATATTTTTTTCCAATCATAAAATTCCATTAATGTTATTTATAGAAATTCTTCAGTTCAGTTCAGTTGCTGTTGTGTCTAAATCTTTGTGACCCCACGGACTGCAGCACGCCAGGCCTCCCTGTCCATTGCCAACTCCTGGAGTTCACTCAAACTCATGTCCATTGAGTCGGTGATGCCATCCCACCATCTCATTCTCTGTTGTCCCCTTCTCCTCCCGCCTTCAATCTTTCCCAGCAACAGGGCCTTTTCCAATGACTCAGTTCTTCACATCAGATGGCCAAAGTATTGGAGTTTCAGATTCAACATCAGTCCTTCCAATGAATATTCAGGAATGATTTCCTTTAGGATGGACTGGTTGGATCTCCTTTCAGTACGAGATTCTAAAGAGTCTTCTCCAACACCACAGTTCAAAAGCATCAATTCTTCAGCACTCAGCTTTCTTTATAGTCCAACTCTCACATCCATACATGACTACTGGAAAAACCATAGCTTTGACTAGACGGACCTTTGTTGGTCAAGTAATGTCTCTGCTTTTTAATATGCTGTCCAGATTGGTCATAACTTTTCTCCCAAGGAGTAAGCGACTTTTAATTTCATGGCTGCAATCACCATCTACAGTGATTTTGGAGCCCCCAAAAATATTTCCACTGTTGCCCCATCTATTTGCCATGAAGTGATGGGACCAGATGACATGATCTTAGTTTTCTGAATGTTGAGCTTTAAGCCAACTTTTTCACTTTCCTCTCTCACTTTCATCAAGAAGCTTTTTAGTTCCTCTTCACTTTCTGCCATAAGGGTGGTATCAGCTGCATATCTGAGGTTATTGATATTTCTCCCAGCAATCTTGATTCCAGCTTGTGTTTCATCCAGCCCAGTGTCTCTCATGAGGTACTCTGCATATAAGTTAAATAAGCAGGGTAATACACAGCCTTGACATACTCCTTTCCCTATGTGGAACCAGTCTGTTGTTTCATGTCCAGTTGTAACTGTTGCTTTCTGACTTGCATACAGATTTCTCAAGAGGCAGGTCAGGTGGTCTGGTATTCCCAACTCTTTAATAGAAATTCCTAGCATCTGCATTTATATTTTCCTTAATTTTTGGTCTTCACATCCTTAAATAATATATTTTTAAAATTTTTATCATATTTGTATCTCTACTACTTGATTCCATTACAGCTTTTCTTTTTTTTAAGTGTTTTAGGTTATCTTTATTTTTTATCAATTTATTTCAAGCCCCTACCAGAGTTAATGGTTCATGGAAGGTATACAGTAATTTTTGCTTAATTTTTCCACAACTGAAGAAATATGTTAGTATGAAGTAAAGAGAAATCAATCAAATTGTTAGGAATGAAATATACAATATTTTAAAGCATCAGAGTCTGCTTACATAAGTAATTGCAGTGACTCCTAACATTATGCTTAATGTTAACTCTGTGTGACAAGTGACGAAGGGGAAAAAAGTCAGAAATGAGCAGAAATATCTGTCTAATGCTTTAAAGTGAAAGGTTGTGTCTCATTGTCCTCAGAAGCCCTCGTCCTTGTCAGGAGATCTGTGGGTACAGTCTGACCACATCCAGTTGGACTAGGAAAAATTAGTTTTTCTTACTTCCTTGTTCTGCCCAACAGGGTCAATCTAATTTTCTTTAAATGCCAGTTTTAACAACATATAGTTCAGCCACCCCCGGAGAAGGCAATGGCACCCCACTCCAGTACTCTTGCTTGGAAAATCCTATGGACGGAGGAGCCTGGTAGGCTGCAGTCCATGGGGTCTCGAAGAGTCATACACGACTGCTCAACTTCACTTCCACTTTTCACTTTCATGCATTGGAGAAGGAAATGGCAACCCACTCCAGTGTTCTTGCCTGGAGAATCCCAGGGACGGGGGAGTCTGGTGGGCTGCCGTCTATGGGGTCGCACAGAGTTGGACATGACTGAAGCGACTTAGCAGCAGCAGCAGTTCAGCCACCCCAGCTGTGGCTTCTCGTTCTTATTCACTAAAGCACCCAATCCTTAGCGTGGTGTGCAAAGTCTTTCATAACTGGGCCTCCAGCATTTCTTCCCAGAACTGAGCAATTCATAGTCATACAAGGAGCTTCCCCTCATGTTGAAGATGTGTATCTGCCATTTCCCCCAGCAACCTCTACACTGAAAGTATACCCCAGTGTAAACTTTTCTCAGTTGCCCTATTCTTCCATTCTTCCTCTACCTCACAGGCTTTGCTTTTTAAGTGAAAGTGAAAGTCTTTCAGTCATATCCAACTCTTTATGACCCCACAGACTATACAGTCTCCAGGCCAGAATACTGAAGTGGGTAGCCTTTCCCTTCTCCAGGGGATCTTCCCCACCCAGGGGTTGAGCCCAGAAGTGCATGCATATTTTAAGTTTCCACTCAAATGTGACCTCATCATAAAAGAGTTTGACCTTTCTCTGACAGCATGAAACCACTCATTTTATTTTCATTTTAGCATTAAAACACATACACATAATAATATTCTTGTTAAAAATAACTGAGCGATGCATAAATTCTTCTTCACATGTACTTTCCCTTCCCTGCCTCACTTCCTTCCCAAATATAACTGTTGTCAATTTGAAGTATATATTTAGAAAGCTTTTCTTATGTATCACATAGAATTTAAAGGCAGAGGGTCCCTTCCACACAATTAGGTCATGTCTTACTTATTCTAAAACTCACTTCAGTCACTTAACTATACATTTCTGATAGCATTTCATGGGTGAATGCATGAATTGCCCACATTAATTTAAATATTGTACAATACTCCTCAGAAAGAATATAACCATGGCTTACACCAAAGGATACTTAGGGGATCTCTAGATTTTTCTTACTACTGCTACTGCTGCTAAGTCACTTCAGTCATATCCGACTCTGTGTGACCCCATAGATGGCAGCCCACCAGGCTCCCCCGTCCCTGGGATTCTCCAGGCAAGAACACTGGAGTGAGTTGCCATTTCCTTCTCCAATGCAGGAAAGTGAAAAGTGAAAATGAAGTCGCTCAGTCGTGTGCTAAAATAAAGAAATACTTTGTGTGTATACCTTTTTGTATTTGTTTTTGCTTCTGTTGAATCAATAAGGTAGGTCCTAGACACTTGGAATAAATCCCTGGGAAGAAAAAAACAAAGACCATCATTGTGGAGAGGTAAAGGATGGACAGAACATGTAATGCTGAGTGGGACAGCTAAGGTAGGTCTCTTTAATACCAGAAGATTTGAGCAAAGGCCAAAGCAAGCAAACAAATTAGCTGAACAGATCTATGGGGGAAGAACATTCTAGACAGAAAAATAGGAACAAATCCTTAAGCAGAAATCACACCTAACACATTGCAGGAGCATCAAGGAGACCCAGGTGGCTCAATAAGTGAGTAACTGACAATGAGGAGAAGAAAAGGACCAAGAGTCCAAAGAGCATGGGGCTTTTAGAACACTACAAAGCCTTTGCCTTTTAACTGAAATCTGACCATTGCAAGGTTTTGAGCAGAAACAAAAATATGTCAAATTTCTCCATCATATTGTATGACCACTTTACATTTTTCATCATTATACATATCTACCAATAATATGTATGAAAATGTATCTTTTTACCTCATTCTAAATATACTCTGGCTATTATCAACCTTATTTATTTTTCTAATCTGATTGCTTTATACCAGCTTTTTCCTGTAACTAGGGAGAGTAGACATAACTTTGTATATTTTTGGCCACTGTTATATTTTCTGTATCTGAATAACTTACTTTGTATTGATAATAGTCAGTTTTAAAATGCATTCATATATAATCCCTAAACACACTTCAAGGACAAGAACTACAGTGAATTGGCCCTTTGTCTTTGCTTTTCTCTGATAAATTTTAGACTCCACTGAAGACCAACTACCTTATACACAATATCAAAATGAAGCCTTTTTCCAAAGGAATAATAAGTGAAATATGCTGTTTTTTTAATGAAAAGCAAAGACAGTTTCCATTGAAAAATGCCTTATTAAGCATGAATATAAGATGGTGTTTCATTTTAACCAACATATAATTTAATTTCTTTCATGTTCATCAATACTCATCTATTTTAAGATAAAATATATGTGGAGGAGAAACTCAAGGTCATGTATCATATATTAGTTCTCCTCAAGTTTCCATCTTTAAAACACTTGATCCTATCAACGTTGAAGATTTATTGCTAAGACACTCCTGGGGTGGGGGAACTGTCTTTATGATCCATTATGCTAAAATTCACAAAAAATATTGTCATTCTAGTAATATAACAGTGCAATAAATCATCGAATGATGCAGAAGTCCATGAGACGCTGTGATGCTTTTTCTTTTTCTTTTTAAAATAAAGACATTGATCAAGCATAAAGAGTGCAGGGAAACAGAAGAATGAATGAAATTAGAATATAAAATAAAACTCTAAAAATCAAACAGTATACTAAACAAAAGAAAGTCAGTAATTAGTCAGTTATTTCAATGGGACCTAGTGTACTAAAAATACAAACAACAAAAAAAAAAAACAAAAAAGCAAAACACTTTTACTCACTTTTAGTAAAAAACATACAACTAAGCCTCTTTTAGTAAAATCCAGGAGAAACATAAAATGTAACTGTCACTTGAAAGTGAGTTAATGCCAATGAAACAAGTAGAAAAGCAGTTGTGAAAATCAAATAAATTCCCATTTGTAGCTATATGCAGGAGAAATGCCAAATGGTTTTAACCCAAATGCATTTTCCTTATTCTATAGATTAGAAAATAGTGGTTTAATAGTCTCCTAAATGAGAAGTTAAGAGAGATAATTAGCATAATTTGTGTTGGCTTCATCTGTATATTAGAGTAAGAAAAAAAATCATACAGCTTTAACATTTTTTGGCAACATGCAGCTAAAAGTCATGATGTGTGTTTGGTAAAATTTTTTTAGCTAGGTACTTTTACAATGAGGAAATTGTTCTAAGTGGCATTAAATGTGTTGTAGATACTAGATGAGGCTTCCTGGTGGTTCAGATGGTAAAGAATCTGCCTGCAATGCAGGAGACTGGCTTTGATCCCTGGGTCGGGAAGATCCCCTGGAGGAGGAAATGGCAACCCACTCCAGTATTCTTACTTGGAGAACTCCATGGACAGAGAAGCCTGGCAGGCTACAGTCCATGGGTCACAAACAGACACTACTAAGCAACTAACACTTTCACTTTTTCAGACACCAAATATCAAGATTTTTTGAAATTTGGGTTATACATACATATGTGTGTGTATATATATATATTTACAGTGAACATAAAAGCAATATTTAGGCTGTTTTGGTTCTTTATATTGATATTGAAAACTTGGATTTGAAAGTGATGATTTAATGTTAGAAAGAGCCTCATATTCCTGGCATGGCCTTTACTACTTTTCATGTGTGTAGTTTTACTGTCTGCTTGCAATTTTTTCTTTTGTGAACTTTTAGTATTTTGGTGTAGCTGGGACAGCAGAATCCTTGGGGCCCATCTTTAGCGCTTTATGCTTCTGCTTGATCCCAAGCCACAAGAGATTTAGATTTAAGAAGTTCCATTTGGCTGCTCACAGGGTGCCACTCATACAGTTGGCTCCCAGCAACGCTCCAGGCCAGGGATAATAGACACTGCATGCCATTAAGTACACAAAGCATTAGGACAGAATTTGGTCCTTTGTAAACAATCAGTAAATGTTTGCTTTTATTTTGTCATTGTTATTATCATTGTACGTTTAATTTTGGAAAAAAGGCAGGGTCTGTACATGACAGGTGGATAACCCCAGAGAAAAATGACATTGGCAAAGAAAAAATGTTTTAGATTTCGGTATAACCAAGATCTAAGTGGAAGCCAGGCTCCAGATAGCAATATAAGTGGGTGCTCTATGCAGAGTGAGAGCTTAGATAAGAAAGTGGACACATTCCTATGAATGACCCAAAAGACCAACTGTTAAAGAGGCTGGGCGGGGAGAGCAGGAACTAAAATGTTCATGTATGCTACTGGGACTATAAATTTGTTCAACCACTTAGGATATAGTTTATCAATATCTATTGAAGCCAAAGCTAGTGGAAGTGATGGAATTCCAGTTGAGCTGTTTCAAATCCTAAAAGATGATGCTGTGAAAGTGCTGCACTTAATGTGCCAGCAAATTTGGAAAACTCACCAATGGCCACAGGACTGGAAAAGGTCTGTTTTCATTCCAATCCCAAAGAAAAGCAATGCCAAAGAATGCTCAAACTACCGCACAATTGTACTCATCTCACACTCTAGCAAAGTAATGCTCAAAATTCTCCAAGACAGGCTTCAGCAACACGGTTCAAGTTCACGTGAACCGTGAACTTCCAGATGTTCAAGCTTGTGTTAGAAAAGGCAGAGGAACCAGAGATCAAATTGCCAATATCCATTGGATCATGGAAAAAGCAAGAGAGTTCCAGAAAAACATCTATTTCTGCTTTATTGACTATGCCAAAGCCTTTGACTGTGTGGATCACAATAAACTGTGGAAAATTCTGAAACAGATGGGAATACCAGACCACACCTGACCTGCCTCTTGAGAAACCTGTATGCAGGTCAGGAAGCAACAGTTAGAACTGGACATGGAACAACAGACTGGTTCCAAATAGGAAAAGGAATATGTCAAGACTGTATATTGTCACCCTGCTTATTTAACTTCTATGCAGAGTACATCATGAGAAACACTGGGCTGGATGAAGCACAAGCTGGCATCAAGATTGCCAGGAGAAATATCAATCACCTCAGATATGCAGATGACACCACCTTTATGGCAGAAAGTGAAGAGGAACTAAAAAGCCTCTTGATGAAAGTGAAAAAGGAGAGTGAAAAAGTTGGCTTAAAACTCAACATTCAGAAAAGTATGATCATGGCATCTGTTCCCATCACTTCATGGGAAATAGATGGGGAAACAGTGGAAACAGTGGCTGACTTTATTTTGGGGGACTCCAAAATCACTGCAGATGGTGACTGCAGCCATGAAATTAAAAGACACTTACTCCTTGGAAGGAAAGTTATGACCAACCTAGACAGCATATTAAGCAGAGACATCACTTTGTCAACTAAGGTCTGTCTAGTCAAGGCTATGGTTTTTCCAGTAGTTATGTATGGATGTGACAGTTGGACTATAAGGAAAGCTGAGTATAGAAGAATTGATGCTTTTGAACTGTGGTGTTGGAGAAGACTCAGAGTCCCTTGGACTGCAAGGAGATCCAACCAGTCCATCCTAAAGGAAATCAGTCCTGGGTGTTTATGTGAAGGACTGATGTTGAAGCTGAAACTCCAATATTTTGGCCACCTGATGCGAAGAACTGACTCATTTGAAAAGACCCTGATGTTGGGAAAGATTTAAGGCAGGAGGCGAAGGGGACGACAGAGGATGAGATGGCTGGATGGCATCAGCGACTAGATGGACATGAGTTTGAGTGAACTCTGGGAGTTGGTGATGGACAGGGAGGCCTGGCGTGCTGTGGTTCATGGGGTCACAAAGAGTCGGACATGACTGAGCAACTGAACTGAACTGAACTGATTGAAACCAAAGATGTAGCTGTCCAATATAACCACAATTTTTCTCTCAAGAGAATACCCAGAAGGAAAGAATATATATATATGCCCACAATACTGCACACATGTGATTAGATTAAGTAACTTCATTTATAATAGGAAAAAAAAAACGAGAAACAACCAAAGTGTCTATTAATAGGAAAATGGATAAATAATTATAGTATATAGAAAGCTATACAGCAATTTAAAAAAGAGAGAGAGAGAGAACAAACTATTGCCACACCCAGCAACTTGGAATCTCACAGACGTTACATAGAGCTAAAGAAGCCAGATGCAAATGAGTGCATACGGAATGATTCTATTACATGATGCTCCTGACTGGCAAAACTAACCTCTGGAGGCAGAATCAGAGTAGTGTTATCTTTTGAAAGGGTGAGTGGATGTTCACTGGGAAAGGATACTGGGGAACTTTCTAGGATGTTAGAAATGTTCTATATTTTGATTTTGGTTGTGGTTATTTGAGTATAAAAGCTAATCTATATTTAATAAATGTATCCTTTATGGTATAGAAGCTAAATCTCATTTAAATATAAAAATCTACATAAAAGAGAGGTTTGGGTAAGTTCTCCCTTTGAAAAAGGATAGAAATGCCTATCAGTTATTTAGTGATTTCTCTGTGTTAAATGCTGAATGAATTAATTCAAATATATTTAATACTTCAGACCAGGTCTGGAGCAAAGACATTCAGATTTCACAGAGTTTCAGGGAAGATTTTTGACTTACATGTAACTGAATAATTTAGGCCTAAATTGAGTAGGGAAGGGTCTATGAATACAAGAAGTAGAGTGGGATAAAGGAGAAGATTAAGTCAACATCATAATCACCCCAGGTAAGGATGGGAGGTATGCAAATGAGTCCTGCCTTTTGAAGCAATTTAACAAACAGTTAAAGATACCATCCCACAATCAAACTCTACCAGACTAAAGCCCATTTCTGCTTCTTAACAGCTCTGTGCCCTAGGAGAGACTATACAATTTCTCTAAGCCTCAGTGTGTTCATTGTTAAATCGAACTAATAAAGTTACCTATCTCACAGGTTTATTGTGGGAATTAAATGGGTTACTATAGGTGAAGTATTTGAGACAGGACTTGGCAAATAGTAAATTCTATGTAATGTTAACTTGTACATTGTTTCTCAAGAGTGACTGTTGGCTATAACATTAATTTTTCTACTTTTGAAATTCAGAGACTGATAAAATGCCCTCAAAACATGTTTTGGTGACCAATATAGGTTTGATAAATGTTTAATTTGCCAAACAAGGACATTTTAAAAGGAACTCTAAAATTATACCAATGTTATTTTATACAAGGACACTTTTCCCAAACATTAGGAACCCAAAGCCACAGTAAGAATATATATCTCTGTATAAACACTATCCTTTAAACAGAACCAATCTAACCTCATGGATAATTCTGTAACTCAGTAGTTTTTATTTTCTTTTCCTAATTTTATCTCAGACACAAGAAATCTTAATCATAGTCATTTATTAAGCACAACCCAGTTGATCCCCTTGGCATTTCAGGTGATAACTGATGTTATGCTGCTGCTGCTATGTCACTTCAGTTGTGTCCGACTCTGTGCGACCCCAAAGACGGCAGCCCACCAGGCTCTGCCGTCCCTGGGACTCTCCAGGCAAGAACACTGGAGTGGGTTGCCATTTCCTTCTCCAATGAATGGAAGTGAAAAGTGAAACTGAAGTTGCTCAGTTGTGTCTGACTCTTCATAACCCCATGGACTGCAGCCTACCAGGCTCCTCCATCCATGGGATTCTCCAGGCAAGAGTACTGGAGTGGGTTGCCATTGCTAGGAAGTGTCAAACCTGAATTTTCATGTTTAATAATAAGCAACTTTGGGGAGGGCAAAGGAAAGTCAGGAATGGAGTCATTTTTTCAGCATAAAATGTTGAAGAGCTCCAGTTACAGAGTGAGGAGGCTGAGAATCAGTTAAGGTAACAAGAAGTACAAGGCATTCACCTAAAAGTGGCTGAGTTCTGCAAGTCACTGTGTTCACGAGTATTGGACAGTCCCTATTGCCAACAGAGCTAGACTCACGTGGAAAGCCAGTCTCCTGGAAGAAGTAGATATCCTGTTTCAAATAACAGATGGGAGACTAATTAGGTGGATAGCATAGAAGAGTTTCAATCATCAGGCAGCTGCAGATGTATTTAGGCAGATGTATTAATACTTACAATTAAAATAAGAACATTGTGGGAGAGTGATTTTGAAAAACACAATTGCTGGGATGACTAACTGTTTCACTGGGGGGCAGGCTCTTCATAGGACATATGGAAGGTGCCTCCAATTATCTCTGGTAACTGGAATGAAAGTAGGCCAAAGACATCTTTGAATTGCTTATGTTCAGGCACTGTCTCGTGAGCAACTGCTCGAAACACTAAATGTCACAGCAGTTAAACAGAATATGATGCAGTAATGAGAAAATTAGAAGTTGCAGCAAAAAGCTTCAAATGATAAAATAAGAAATTCAGTCAAAATTGTGTCTTCCAGAGTTCACATTTTTTCTTTTTCAAATTCCGCTGAAAGCATGACTACAAATTTTTTTTTTTTTTAAGGGGATTATTTTATTTATTTATTTATTTATTTTTAATTTTATTTTATTTTTAAACTTTACATAATTGTATTAGTTTTGCCAAATATCAAAATGAATCCGCCACAGGTATACATGTGTTCCCCATCCTGAACCCTCCTCCCTCCTCCCTCCCCATACCATCCCTCTGGGTCGTCCCAGTGCACTAGCCCCAAGCATCCAGTATCGTGTATGGAACCTGGACTGGCAACTCATTTCTTACATGATATTTTACATGTTTGAAATGTTTTATAAGATGTCCTTTCACTCCTTTCCTGCATACTGAAAATAAAAGCTTAGGATGAATTTCTCCAATCTCAATAATTACTAACATGTTTGATTTACCTAGACCTTCAACAATGATGAGAAAAGTAATTTCTTAACTTTGGGAGGAGTGAATTCAACAATATATGAGAGTGTCAATCAAATATGATACTCCTCATTTCCAGTTCTACTAAATATGGATTACTCTAATATTCACTTTAATTCCCCTTCAAAAATATTTGGGAGTAGATATAAGAAGGACATTGGGTAGCCTAGACTCACAGTTAGTTTATTCAATAATTTATTCATTCATTCAACAAGAATTTATTATTATCCACCATATATTCCAGAAACCATCATTGTAGTAAAGATGATAATATATCAGTGAACAAACCATAATTTCTGCCCAGAAAAGAAAAAATCCCTTAGTCTGTGATATCTCAGGAGGAAAAAGAGGCATGATTGGGATGCTGTAGGAATAGAGTGGGGAAGTATCCAAGATAGACTATGCTGGGTGGGCATTAGAGTGTTCTAGAAGGAGAATCATGGTCAATATCAGTAACAGCATGAGAGAGGAGGGAATGGATACTTTGTCACAGGTGGAAGATAAGAGCGCACACAAAGATGCATGGAAGACGGAAGAATGTATGGACCTGCAGGGACCTACTGTCATTACAGTGAGGAGGCATATTGGGGAAGAGGTAAGAGATGAGAGGTGGTAAGTAGGCAGGTGCTAGATCAGGAAGAGCTCTGGACTCTGACTTTTGTTCCTAGAGTGACATGATCCCCCACCACCCCATCCCCACCAGGATTCATCTGAGCATTGGAAAGTATGTGCAAAACACTTTCCATTTCCAAAGAAATTTCTCAATGGACACTTAGGTAAGAAAGTTGTGCTTAGGATAAAGATAGGTTAAAGCAAGGATAGGTTTCAGAAATGTAAAAAGGGCAGGACTCTAGGAGAAAAGACAGCCAATAATGCATTCCTTGTATCTAATGAGTTTAGGGAATTATGTAGAAAGAAATTATTTAATATACATTGTATACAGTATTATGATGCTATCATGTTCAAATAACTTAAAATCCTCAGTAAAACCGCAGGGACATAAAATCCTTTGTTGATGTGGTGTTTTTAGGGAGTAAACTGAATAATGCAAAATGAGGAGCTATAGTGTGAGAATGCAAATTCAGCAAAAGAAGAAATTTAGAGCAAAATAAACATAAGCCTTTAACACTCCTAGAAACATTAATGAGGGTAAGGGTGCTGAGTTCTCTACATCTGTGAGATGGATGCTTGAGTCAATTTAAGGCTATCCAAGATTTCTTTAAAAATATCCAAGTATCCAAATAATTAAGGCTAGAGGCAGCAGGTATCTGATATTTGATCTACAGCACAATAACTGCATTACTAGAGGGAAGTTAACTATGCCTATTAATCCAGTCAACTAGAAAAATATTTAATATTCCAGGGGCACATGCAGAATTTTGTGTGTGGGGAAGTAAAAAATATAGCAGGAGGATATTAAACGAGAGAGCTACATAAAGTTGAAAAGGGTAGTTGAATCAGGAGCCTTAGCAAGTCAATGATCAAGATTCTAAAGAAACTAAAAAGATGATATTGCTTTACATCTCAAATGAATTTTAGCTTGTCTAAAACTTAACAAGTGACCTCTTTCAAGAAAATAAGCACTGGGACACTTCTCTGCAACTGAAGGATGAGAGAATATGGAGGCATTGCCTAACTGTACTTGCACAGGGACTCTAGTGATATTTGACAAGTGTATCTCTTCTCCCCACTGTACCCTTAGAGTCGCTCCTCAAAAAATGTTTTGTAAATGAACATTTTGATTTTGAATCTCCTGAAATATTTCCCCTCAAATAGCCCTCTCACACAAAAGAAAAAAAAAAAAAAAAACTTGGTTAAGTAGGGCAAACATACATACACACACACACAGATAAATTGAATTTTAAATATATCACATACGTCACAAAGAAAGGTGAGAAATATGAAAGTGAAAGTTGTATACCTCTTACTTATCAGGAAATCTAATGATAACAGGAAAGACAAAATAAAAACCCATGTGTAAGTGGTGGCTTTCTAGGAGTGATATAACAGTTCAAAATAGTAGAAAGCATTCCCATCCTGCAGAAACCAAGGAAGTCTGCATGGAGATGACTTTTAAGAGAAACTATTGCCTTTCATTAACACTGAAACTAGACTCTGTGTGCAGTTTGGGTGATCTTATGAAGTTGAGTTGGGGAGCTGGAAGTTGAGATGGATAGGGAAAAGAAACTAATAGAGTTGACTGAAGGGACACTGAGGAACTAGAGACCAAAATAGCTAACGATCTTAGAAATAAAGAATATACCTCATAGTTGTCTTCCCATAAGGGAAGGGAATCAGTTGTGATGGTTAATTTAATATGTCAACTTGACTGGGGCACAGGGTGTCCAGATATTTGATTAAACATTATTCTGTAAAAGCTCCTTGATATTGGTCTTGTCAACGATTTAATGGATTTGACACAAAAGCACAGGAAACAAAGGCAAAAATAGACAAATGTGGGTGGTTACCTCAAATTTAAATATTTCTGTTCATCAAAAGGAACGGTCAGCAAAATGAAAAGGGAATCTAAAGAATGGGATAAAATATTTGCAAACCATATATCTGATGAGGTTTAATATCCAAAATGTATTAAGGGCCTCCTACAACTCAATAGCAAGACGAAACACAAATAACACAATTAAAAAATGTACCAAGGACCTGAAAAGATATTTCTCCGAAGAAGATATATACACAAATCACCAGGGAAATGCAAACCAAAACAATAATATCACCTCACACCTATTAAAATGGCTATCATCAAAAAATAAGAGATAACAAGTGTTTGTGAGGATCTGGAGGAAAGGGATCTTTGAATATCCTTGATGGGAATGTAAACTGACATAGCCACTATAAAAACAGTCTGAAATGTCCTCAAAAAATTAGAAATGGAATTACTATACGATCCAGCAATTCCATTTCTGAGTATTTATTCAAAGGAAATCAAATCAGAACCCTGAACAGATATCTGCATGTTCACTGCAGCATTATTCACAATATCCACAAGTACCCAAGATACGGAAAAGACCTAAGTATCCATTGACAGATAAATGCATACATAAAATGTGCAAGAAATTGTGCAAGAAAACACTGCAATTTGGAACAAAATTTAGATGAACTTAGAAGGTATTATGTTAAGTGAAATAAACCAGGGACAGAAAGACAAATATGTATGATCTCACCTGCATATGGAATCTAATAAAGTAAAACTCATGGAATCAGAGACTAGAATAGTGATTACCAGGAAATAGGGAGATGCTGGCTAAAGTGCACAAACTTTCTGTTATACAATGAAAGAGATCTAATGTATAGCACGGTGATTATGTTAATAATTCTCTAATGTACAGAAAGTTTGCTAAGAAAGTAAATCTTCGGTGTTCTCATCACATACAAAAACAATGGTAACTGTGGGACATGATGTATGTATTAGTGACTTGATTTTGGCAACCATTTCATGGTATATACATATATTATCATTCTGTAGAACCTAAATAAATTCAATTATGTCAACCATATTTCAATGAAACTGGAAAAACTTAAAATAATTAAAACAGAACAAAATATATTTTTCAGGATGGGTATGTGAATTTCTTTCTTGGATGAGATGAACATTTGAGTCCCTAGACTGTGTAAAAGCAAATTACCATCCCCAATGTGGGTGGGCTTTAATCAACACCTAGAAGGCTTGCATAGAACAAAAAGGTAGAGTAAGAGACAATTTTATCTCTCTGTTTGTCTTTGAGCTAAGTAAGAAATCAGTCTTCTTTCGAATTTAAATTCAGACTGAAATTTACACCGTCAGAAATCCTAGTTCTCAGGCTTTTGAACTTGGATTGGAACTATACCATTGGCTTTTCTGGGTCTGCTGTTTACTAATTATAGATCTTGGTATTTGTCAGCCTCCATAATCATGTGAGTCAATTCCTTATAATAAATCCCTATGCATGGATGGCAAGGAGATTCAACCAGTCCATCCTAAACGAAATCAATCCTGAATATTCATTGGAAGGACTGATGATGAAGCTGAAACCCCAATACTTTGACCACCTGATTTGAAGAACCAACTCAGTGGAAAAGCCCCTGATGCAGGGAAAGACTGAAGGCAGGAGGAGAAGGGGACGATAGAGGATGAGATCCTGACGCGATGGACATTAGTTCGAGTAGGCACCAGGAGTTGGTGATGAACCGGAGGCCTGGCGTGCTGCAGTCCATGGGGTCAAAAAGAGTCGGCGCGACTGAGCGACTGAACTGAACTTATTATAATATATATGCGTTTATTGGTTCTGTTTCTCTGCAGAACCCAGATTCATATATCAGGGTACTTTTTCTTCCAGTTCCTGTCACTGGCTGAGGGCTGCTGCTCCTGTGTTTCGTGGTCTCAACTCCCTCAGGACTCAGATGTGCCATCAGTGTGAATCAGAATCACAGTGTCTAGGGCACAGACACATCATTTGTAACAACCAGGAAGACTGGACTAGGCCTAAGGAAATTGGATGGGGAGGGAATCTATAGGACAGAAGGAACAATACATAGACATGACATAGGCCTGAAAGTTCAAGGGAAATCAGGGACAATGGGTAAAATAGTTCTGAAGTCTAAAGGGAGTAAGATCTTGATAAAATAGGACTGGAAAAGGATAATCTAGAGGTCTAGTTTAAGTTTATTATTTTCCCTTGTAGACAATTAGTAGCAAATAACAGTTTTGAGCAGTAAAACAATGTAAACAAAACTAACCTTCAAAAAGGTCAGGTGGATAATCAGATGGAAAATGTAATAAAAGGGAAAAGAATATTGATTAGGAAGCCAACTAGAAGGTTACTGAAAACATCCTGGAGAGAAGTTTTGAGGATTGAATTTGGGAAGGATGGAGAAAAACTAACACAAGAAAAGACACGAGAGATAGTAGAGAGGCATTCTTTTTAAGGATTATCTAGTGATTTGACATACACAGTAAGAAAAAAAAGAGGGTTTCCAGGTGAGGCTCTCCCCTGGGATCAAGAACTTAGGATAGGATCCTGTTTGCTGAGCGGAGATAACAATAAAGGGAGAGAGTGAGTGCTATTTTGAATCTTCTGTGTTTGCAAAGATGGTTAGACCTCCAGACAGTGAAAAGACATGATCTGAGGTTAATCATATTAGGCCTACTAAAGGAAGTGAGCTGAGCTAACTTGCAGGCAGTGACAAGGACAAGAGGTACTGCTGGCAAGTAGGCAAGGTGTGGGTGCCATTGAGGAGAAATTTATAAGATGTTTAAGGAAGCAGATAAACCGAATGTCCCTAGTTAAAAGCAGGAGACCATGCTAGGCAGCACTGAGAGATGAGCCAATAATCCTTGGAAATACACTCCCATCTATAAAGATCCGCTGATAGGAATTTGACAAGGGCAATGAACATTTAAGTCTTGACATCACTGGGACTTAAAAATAGTAGACGATGATCCATTCATGCCACTTGACTGTTAGTGGGGACACAAGAAGAAAAGGAAACAAAACTTTAAAAAAATAAGAAAATGATGGGAAAAAAAGGGGGTGGTGGCTGGGGAAGAAGAAAACCAGAGAGGTTAAAGAAAAGGAGAAGCATGGTATCCACAGTATATTCTCCCCTCCAGGCATGCAAAATAGAGGGCATAGAGTTGCTAAGGCCCTTCTAGCAAAAGAGGAGTAAGGCTCATTATTTTTCCACTTTCTAAAGTTGCTCCTAGCTTCCCTGTGCTGCTCTGTAGCAGCACTAGACTTGCTTAGATGGCAAACATGTCAGAAGGTTTTTAAATCTTTTTAAAAGATCACCCCAGGGCCTCTCCTTCACAGAGCAGGATTAACAGTGCCCTGAAGGTGCTTCCTTAGTGGAAGTGCAGCTCTGGCATAACCTAGACTTTTCAATGTCTGGGTCCTTCTTTAATCACTTCGTTTCCTACAAGTGGAAAGAAATGGTCAGTGAACTGAAAGTAAATGTCCCAGAGTCAAACAGGGAAGTGAGATGGTAGAGAGAAGGATCTTCATTTCCTCTATTTTCTATCTGCAGGATTGCTGGACTACATTTCCTCATTGTGCTTTGAGATCCTTAACTGGAAATGTTTTGTTGTGAGATGAGGGACCACACACTTTTAACACAGTCATACTGACTGGCCAGGAACTTCACATGCCTGGTCTTAAATAATACTCACAAAATCCATACAAAAGACATGTTGGTGTCCATATTTTTCAGGGAAGGGAATTTAAGGCTTAGATTCTAAATGCAGTTGACTTGCCCAAGGATACAAGACTAATAAAAGTTTAAGGTAGTTTTGGACCCAGGTTTTCTGACTCCAAAGTCCATACTCTTTCCCACACTCAGAACCGTCTCTCAAACTATGGATGACTGTAACCCACCAACTGTGCTGTAAAACTAAGGGAGTTGAATTTGATGAATACAGATACTGCAACTTCATTAACTGTGCTTAAAGACTGTGTTTCTTAAAATCTGTGATCTTGAGAACCTTCTCAAACATTTCTTCACAGAGAAGGTCTAAGGCATTTTACTTACTTAGGGGGTTAATAATTATGGGAGTTCCGATCCAGCAATCCCACTGCTGGGCATACACACTGAGGAAACCAGAAGGGAAAGAGACACATGTACCCCAATGTTCATCGCAGCACTGTTTATAATAGCCAGGACATGGAAGCAACCTAGATGTCCATCAGCAGATGAATGGATAAGAAAGCTATTGTACATATACACAATGGAGTATTACTCAGCCATTAAAAAGAATACATTTGAATCAGTTCTAATGAGGTGGATCAAACTGGAGCCTATTATACAGAGTGAACTAAGCCAGAAAGAAAAACACCAATACAGTATACTAACACATATATATGGAATTTAGAAAGATAGTAACAATAACCCTGTGTATGAGACAGCAAAAGAGACACTGATGTATAGAACAGTGTTTTGTACTCTGTGGGAGAGGGAGAGGGTGGGAAGATTTGGGAGAATGGCATTGAAACATGTAAAATATCATTTATGAAATGAGTTGCCAGTCCAGGTTCAATGCACGATACTGGATGCTTGGGGCTGGTGCACTGGGATGACCCAGAGGGATGGTATGGGGAGGGAGGAGGGAGGAGGGTTCAGGATGGGGAACACATGTATACCTGTGGCGGATTCATTTCGATATTTGGCAAACTAATACAATTTTGTAAAGTTTAAAAATAAAATTGTAGTTGGAAAAAAAAAATAAAAATTAAAAAAAAAAAGAATTGAGAGAAGCAGCATTTCTTCCAAGCCTCCCAAATCCAAAGCAATACCTCACTCCTGTGGCCCATCCAACTTTTACTTATCATGTCCCTAACTTATGACTTCATGTGTAGCAGGTGGTAGCAGGGATGCGATAGATGTTAGACTCTCAACATACCTTCCTGATGAATTATCTAGCCTATCTGGTTTGCTTGTAGTCTCAAATATGTTTTGGATTCATTTATATCTTTTTTTCATTAGATAGAGGTGAGCTACATTTAAGAATTATCTTCACTTTCAACACATCTAGAATTAACAGACTGAATATGTGCAACATTTACATTAATATGAAATAGTTTAACCTTAACTTTACTCTGCCCAGAATTCATAGTATATTTCAATTTATTTGTACTGCACACTCTTTGCATTAGTTCACCAAATATTACGGAACTAATTGGATGTGATTTGATGGCACTTTTCCAAGAATAAATTGCATTTTTGAAATAAGAAAACATCACCCTAAGCTAATAGTTACTCTGAATAAATGCAAAAAATATAAGTACATGTAGAGACATTCATATTTTTTCTTTAGCAACAAAGAAAAATTTCTGTCTTACCACAAACTATTTCCATTGGTTTTCCTGATCTATAGGACATTTTAAGAAATCTACCTCAAATAAGCAAAGAGAAGAAGGGTTAATGACAATAGGAAATCTTCTAAGATGTTCCATATTCATTTTATGTTACTGTGAATATAGTGAAGACAGTATGAATAATACATTATATATTATACAGGGACAAAAATACAAATTCAATATGGTTCAGTCTATATTTACATCTTTGTATCCAAATTAAGGAAAGCATGTTATGTTATGACTATGGATAGCAACAATTATGGAAAGTCAAGCATATGCTCTCATTTAAGATCATACAAGTTCTTAAGTCATCAAAGGATGATATATTAAAGGTGATTTATCTACGTTCAGTTTTCTTCTTTTGGTTCTGTAAGAAATATTTACACGACAATTTTTACTTATTAGAAAGCAAGCAAGTGGGCTAGACAAAGAAACACGTTGTAATCAGTGCTGCTTCATTCATTTCTCTACAGTTTTTTGACAGGTTCTTAAAGTTCTTGAGCAAAGACTAAAGATGATGAGCACTTTAGAGGATTATTTTGGAGCTGAATTAATCGCTTTACCCCTGTCTCACGTCCGTAGATAGTGCAAAGGATCAGCTTCACTGATTTAGGGGGATTATTTATTTGAGAATCTTGGCTTCCTAAACGTTCCTAGATAATCTGACAATTTAGTGAAAATATGTTAGACTAATTGCACTTTACTTTCCAACACATATCACTTTTCATTTTCAGTGGATGTAATTTTAAAATGTCGTGAATGTAGAACCTTGAATTTGCATAATTACTTTTTCTTATTTACATCAGTGTTTCAAAATGAGGTGGTAACTTTCAGCATTTGTAATCACATTGGAGAAGGCAGTGGCACCCCACTCCAGTACTCTTGCCTGGAAAATCCCATGGACGAAGGAGCCTGGTGGGCTGCAGTCCATGGGGTCGCTAAGAGTTGGGCACGACTGAGCGACTTCACTTTCACTTTTCATTTTTATGCATTGGAGAAGGAAATGGCAACCCACTCCAGTGTTCTTGCCTGGAGAATCCCAGGGACGGCGGAGCCTGGTGGGCTGCCGTCTGTGGGGTCGCACACAGTCGGACACGACTGAAGTGACTTAGCAGCAGCAGCTCCCATAGCATGTGTAATCATGGGAAATACTCATCTATTCATCTTTTTATTCCCTCAATATTATACAGTAATGCATATTATATGCACATAATAGTAAGTAAGGTTGCCACAATTTCTATAGCAAGTTTTATATTCTGGTAAAGGAGATAATTATACTAGTGATTATAATCTTAGCAAGTAAGGGCTAAAGCAATTACAAATCACCACATAAGCACACTGAAGAAACACCTATGGGTTATCATCATATCCTGAGACTCTCCCAAAGGTTGAGGGCAAAGTCCACAAGTTGTACCAACTTTAAAAGAAAGGGAAAGTAATCAACATTGTAAATCAACTATATTCCAGTTTAAAAAAAAATTAAAAAGAATGAAAATAACACAACTGGGAAAACGCAATATTAACTCATCAAAACTTTAAAAAATAAAACCTTCGATCTTTTTCAAATATCCATAAAATTGAAACAATAAAAAAGCAGTGTATCTTATGAGAAAAGATACTACTGTGGTTTTTCTCAGTGATTTATACCTAGCTCAATGCCTGTCACCTAGAAAGCACTGGTTAAATTTGAACAATTAATGGATAAAATAACTGTTGATAAATACTGAAATAGGCTTCCCAGGTGGCTCAGTGGAAAAGAATCACCTGCCAATGCAAGAGACACAGAAGACATGGGTCCGATCCCTGGGTCAGGAAGATCCCCTGGAGGAGGAAATGGCAACCTGCTCCAGTATTCTTGCCTAGGAAATCCCATGGACAGAGGAGCCTGGCAGGTTACAGTCCATGGGATCACAAAAGAGTCAGACATGACTTAGCACACATGCAAGCAGGCATATACCAAAATATCTATTTCCATGTCTCAGTCCAGTGGTATTGTCTGCATTATTAGTATTGTTGCTTTAAGTTATCATGTGTCAAACTCCTAATGTGTCATTAAAAACTTAGTACCTTATGAGGAAGTTATGATATAACATAAAAATAAAAAAGATTTATAGAAGTTAAATAACTTGCCAAAGGTCGCCTAGACCATAAAGGTCAAAGCTGAGATACATTCTCTTATCCGTCTCATCCATCTCATCTGATGTGACCCACTCTTTTTCCATGACATTATGAAGTTCTTTCAACCAAAGCAATAACCGGATTCTTTCCACCCATATGTTATTTTATGACCCAGAGAAAATAAACCTGCTTAGCAGTGGCTGTCTCCATATAAGCTTACGGAAAATGTTACTATGATCAAAAGTTAGAAATGAAAAATACCTCTCACAACTCATTTCCTAGCTAGAGGACATAACACTTCGTCTAAATGCCAAGGATTGTTCGGTTACAGAGCAAGCTGGAAGCCTGGATGAAGCACTATATCTTATTTTGCAGAAAATAACCTTTCAGGAAGGAATAAATGCTTCTCAATGATGATATGAACTCTCTCACAAATAAATTCACCCCTCATCTGTCAAGCTTAAATTAACATTGGGAGATGTACTGTGCTTCTCAGAGGGACTGAAAGTCCTGCCTTTGAGTCAACCTTGATGTCTTCAAAGTTAATCAGCATATATTAAGATAAGAATCTACCTAACAGTCTGTACTATGGAAGTTTAATACTTTGGATGTTTTCTTCTTAAAAGGAAATAATGTCTACGCACTTGGAGCTTATACTGAGTAACTTAGAAGTAACAGGGGACATAAAACATAACATACAATTAGAGTCTTTAATAAATACTTGATTTTAGAATAGTGAAAACAAACACATTTGAAGTAGAGTTAAAGGGAGAAAATGAGGAAAAGCTGTGTGTCAGAGGTGGACATTCTGCTGTGGCTCGGGGTTCAAAATTGCATAGTAGAAAGTTTTGGGCTGAAATTCTTAAAACTTAGTGAACAATCATCTAGGTGCATGAAAATGAAAGTCACTCAGTTGTGTCCGACTCTTTGGGACTCCACGGATTATACAGTCCATGGAATTCTCCAGGCCAGAATACCCACAGAATAGTGGGTAGCTTTTCCCTTCTCCAGGGGATTTTCCCAACCCAGGGATGGAATCCAGGTCTCCCGAATTGCAGGCGGATTCTTTATCAGCTGAGCCATAAGGGAAGCAGGTGCTTGAATTTAGGTATTAACTCTTTCATTCATTCTTTTTTGGTTCAGTCCAGTCGCTCTGCAGTGTCTGACTCTTTGTGACCCCAGGGACTGCAGCACGCCAGGCTTCCCTGTCCACTACCAACGCCCCGAGCTTGCTCAAACTCATGCCCATCGAGTCAGTGATGCCATACAACCATCTCATCCTCATTCAACCATCTCAAACATCTCATTTTTTTATTCATTCATAAAATTTATTGAATACTTATTATGGGCCATGCATTATCCCAGGCACTGGATATATTTTAGTGAATAAAATATGTATGGTTCTTGCCTTTATGGATTTAGCAATAGTCAAGTAAACAAGTCAAAAGCAACAATCTACCTATTGACCCCTCTGGTTTCTTCCTTTCTCTTTCCCTCTTTCTCTAGATAGATAAACAGATACAGATACATGCATATGTGTATGAAGGTGTATGTGTGTATAAAATATACATGGGTAGTGGAACAAAATTCACCACCCAAAATGTCTCTCTCACCTGCAGATTATTTCTATTGAAAAAGAATCAAGGCCCAAAAGACTCAGGAAAAAAAACTTTGGCCTTCCTTAATGGCCTGAACTCCGGGAGTTGGTGATTGACAGGGAGGCCTGGCATGCTGCGATTTATGGGGTTGCAAAGAGACGGACATGACTGAGCGACTGAACTGAATGGCCTGAAATTTTTAGACAGAGGGTCAATTACAGGGATCAAGCTATCACCAGAGATGTCTGCAGTGAATATGTGTTGGGTATGGCGGAGATACTCTCTGAGTTCAGAGTCTAGTCTGTGTCATCTTGTCTCTTCATGGCCCAGCAAACATTTGTTCATCTAAAACTTGCTTTTCCATCTATGTGCCTTTCCCCTTTTCAAAGTTCCAAACCACAACCCCAACATCCCCTTTAGTCTTTAGTTGAAGATGGTATCTAAGGAAAGGGTTTCAGCTATTTTAGTAACTCAGTTTTCCTGGACCTCTTCCATATATGCATGTTATTAAACTTTGAACTGGCAAAGATTGAAGACAAAAGGAAAAGGGGATGGCAGATAATGAGATGATTAGATAGCATCACTGACCCAATGGACATGAATCTGAGCAAAATCTGGGAGATGATGTAGAACAGAGAATGCTGGTGTGTGGCAGTCCATGGGATCACAGAGTTGGACACAACTTAGCGACTGAACAACATCATTAAACTTTGAGGTTCCCCTGTTAATCTGTGTTGTAATTCTTAGATCAGCCAGAAGAACCAAGAAGGTACAAGAACATTTCTTTCTTCCCTAAAAACACATCTACAAATTGTGGCAAATAACTGACAGGGAAATAAACAAGGGACAATAAGGACAATAATTAGAGCTACCTAGACAGAATGGTTAGGAAAGATGTCGCTGAGAAGTGACATGAGAAGTCTTGAAAAATGTGAGAATGTCTGCTGTGCAAAGAGCAAAGACATTCCAGATAGAAGGAAGGGCAGGTAAGAAGGCTCTGAGACTAGAGCAATCGTAGGACATTTAAAGGGTTTACTGCGGCTGGAGGAATGGAGAAGGTAGCACAAGTGAGTTAAATGCAAGGTCATACCAGGACAAGATCAGACATGGATTTATGAGACTTGGAATAGTATTGGTACATTATTCTAAGAGCAAAAAAAAAAAAAAAGTGATTTTAGAGAGTAATTTGTGATTTCAAAGATTTTGATGGCTTGTAAGTGCAGAAAAGATTGGAGGGAGTTTGGAGTGAAAGCAAGAGGAAGTCTCCTACTCAGTGACGGGTAGCTGAGGATGGGGGCGTAAACTGAAATGGTGACAGGGAAAACAGACAAAAATGAACAGAGTCAATACATATTTGGAGGTAGGAAAATAGAAGGAGAAGCTTGCTCTGTCTGTATCTTGTATTCTCGATAAAATTTTTCAATTGTGTTATTTATAAAATTCTCTTAGAGTTTTGGCTTTATAGAAGCTACAAGAGATTTTCATTAAGGAATATTACAAAATCAGATATTCCTAAGGAATTTTAGTGCTACTTCTGCATTAAATCAAATTTGCCTAATCGTAACTAGGTCATTCATTGTCTTTACCTAGTTTACTTTATTCATTGTCTTTACCTGTTAACTAGAATTAATAAATGTCCTATTTATTATATTCCAATTCCTTGAATTGCTGTTTTAATGATAGTGTAAACAGCTTTTATTTAAGGTTTTTGAGGTATGTTCTAACTAACGCTTTGGGATTTGGGGGAAATTTTCTAAAACATCCACTTAAGAAGGATATTTTCAACAGATTATCCATAAATAATTTATGTGGTTTTTCAGAAATTACATCTTGGAGTCATTTGGGCTTCACAAGAAAAGTTTTAGCCTATAAAAATTACTATCTGAAAGCTCTTTCATAATCTAATATTACTTCACTAATTTATAATCTTGTTTTCTAATTCTGCCAGTTAAGATAAAGAATAAAATCTGTCATTGGCATTTTGTTTGGTTTTGTATGCTTTAAGAAAGATGAAAAAATAATAGGAATTTTATGGAATAGATACATTAAAAATAATAATTTTTAATGGTCAACAGGTATCTTTTAAAGAATGAAAAGTTTTCCTATTTCAGCATTTAAGAGTCATCACATATTAAAAAATAATTAATCAGATCAAAAGCTGATATAGTAGATATTAGGTAAAGGAATAACATTCCATTTTCAACCATGATGTTTCTATTTTGAAAATCCTTTACAGTGAACTAATTTTCTGCTGAATGATTCAACATTTATAACACTCTAAACATAATACTAAAATTCTATATAAATGAGCAAAAAGTTGACCTTGTGGAGATCACTTAATGATTTATAATAATAATCCAAAATCATATACAGTCTCTAAAACTACCATAAAAATGTCAGAAAACATTGAGTTATTTTCTATTCCTTCAACAGAAAACATATTTTGAAAACTTCACAGTACAAAGTTCTGAAATGCTAAGCATGTTTCTTTTCACAAGCCTGTAGGAGAAAACAGGGTCTATTTTTAACCTAGGCACTGGTCTATGGTACGAAATTACGGTTCAGATAACCCAATCCCATTTTAGAGCGTTTATTGATTTACTTTGTCCCTCAACTACAGCCTAGTTTTCTTAAAAGTGATTATAGGATAAAAAACAAACATCAAGGTCATGTCTGATGTGAAGACCGGACTGTATCATGCATGGCAGGCAGGTTTCAAAAGCTTGGCTCACTTCCTAGAAACTGGCTAAAAATTCGGGTCAGGCCATAACACATGATACATGAACAATATTTGTGGGTGAAAATTGAGTTTACATTTTTAAGTTAAAATCTCAACACTGTATTTCCCTAGATATATGGGGAAAACAGAAGACTCTCAGACTTAAATTGAAGAAAGTAGGGAAAACCACCAGACCATTCAGGTATGACCTAAATCAAATCCCTTATGATTATACAGTGGAAGTGAGAAATACATTTAAGGGCCTAGATCTGATAGAAAGAGTGCCTGATGAGCTATGGAATGAGGTTTGTGACACTGTACAGGAGACAGGGATCAAGACCATCCCCATGGAAAAGAAATGCAAAAAAGCAAAATGGCTGTCTGGGGAGGCCTTACAAATAGCTGTGAAAAGAAGAGAAGTGAAAAGCAAAGGAGAAAAGGAAAGACATAAACATCTGAATGCAGAGTTCCAAAAAATAGCAAGAAGAGATAAGAAAGCCTTCCTCAGCAATCAATGCAAAGAAATAGAGGAAAACAACAGAATGGGAAAGA
Organism: Bos indicus; assembly: GCF_029378745.1. Taxonomy (NCBI): domain Eukaryota; kingdom Metazoa; phylum Chordata; class Mammalia; order Artiodactyla; family Bovidae; genus Bos; species Bos indicus. The sequence goes on from NC_091788.1 coordinate 20,767,818, forward strand.
CTAGAGATCTCTTCAAGAAAATCAGAGATACTGAAAGAACATTTCATGCAAAGATGGGCTTGATAAAGGACAGAAATGGTATGGACCTAACAGAAGCAGAAGATATTAAGAAGAGGTGGCAGGAATACACAGAAGAACTGTACAAAAAAGATCTTCACCACCCAGATAATCACGATGGTGTGATCACTGACCTAGAGCCAGACATCCTGGAATGTGAAGTCAAGTGGGCCTTAGAAAGCATCACTACGAACAAAGCGAGTGGAGGTGATGGAATTCCAGTTGAGCTATTCCAAATCCTGAAAGATGATGCTGTGAAAGTGCTGCACTCAATATGCCAGCAAATTTGGAAAACTCAGTAGTGGCCACAGGACTGGAAAAGGTCAGTTTTCATTCCAATCCCAAAGAAAGGCAATGCCAAACAATGCTCAAACTACCGCATAATTGCACTCATCTCACACGCTGGTAAAGTAATGCTCAAAATTCTCCAAGCCAGGCTTCAGCAATATGTGAACCGTGAACTTCCTCATGTTCAAGCTGGTTTTAGAAAAGGCAAACGAACCAGAGATCAAATTGCCAACATTCGCTGGATCATCGAAAAAGCAAGACAGTTCCAGAAAAACATCTATTTCTGCTTTATTGACTATGCCAAAGCCTTTGACTATGTGGATCACAATAAACTGTGGAAAATTCTGAAAGAGATGGGAATACCAGACCACCTGATCTGCCTCTTGAGAAACCTATATGCAGGTCAGGAAACAACAGTTAGAACTGGACATGGAACAACAGACTGGTTCCAAATAGGAAAAGGAGTACCTCAAGGCTGTATATTGTCACCCTGTTTATTTAACTTATATGCAGAGTACATCATGAGAAACGCTGGGCTGGAAGAAACACAAACTGGAATCAAGATTGCCGGGAGATATATCAATTACCTCAGATATGAAGATGACACCGCCCTTATGGCAGAAAGTGAAGAGGAACTCAAAAGCCTCTTGATGAAAGTGAAAGTGGAGAGTGAAAAAGTTGGCTTAAAGCTCAACATTCAGAAAACAAAGATTATGGCATCCCGTCCCATCATTTCATGGGAAATAGATGGGGAAACAGTGGAAACAGTGTCAGACTTTATTTTTCTGGGCTCCAAAATCACTGCAGATGGTGACTGCAGTCATGAAATTAAAAGACACTTACTCCTTGGAAGGAAAGTTATGACCAACCTAGATAGCACATCCAAAAGCAGAGACATTACTTTGCCAACAAAGGTCCGTCTAGTCAAGGCTATGGTTTTTCCTGTGGTCATGTATGGATGTGAGAGTTGGACTGTGAAGAAGGCTGAGCGCCGAAGAATTGATGCTTTTGAACTGTGGTGTTGGAGAAGACTCTTGAGAGTCCCTTGGACTGCAAGGAGATCCAACCAGTCCATTCTGAAGGAGATCAGCCCTGGGATTTCTTTGGAAGGAATGATGCTAAAGCTGAAACTCAGTACTTTGGCCACCTCATGTGAAGAGCTGACTCATTGGAAAAGACTCTGATGCTGTGAGGGGTTGGAGGCAGGAGGAGAAGGGGACGACAGAGGATGAGATGGCTGGATGGCATCACTGACTTGATGGACATGAGTCTGAGTGAACTCCGGGAGTTGGTGATGGACAGGGAGGCCTGGCGTGCTGCAATTCATGGGGTCGCAAAGAGTCGGACACGACTGAGTGACTTATCTGATCTGATCTAACTAAAATATCTGAAATGCCTCTCAACCAATATCTGCGGGGCAATGGCACAAGGGAAGCCTCTTGGATCTTGCATAAGGAAGTGTTGAATTATATGGGAGGAAGCAGGAGAGGAAAGAAAGGAAAGGAGGGAGAAGCCGAGATGGACACAGTTAATCCAACTCTGATCATCATTATCTTTTATTTTTGACATGTCCAAGACAATGCCATTTGTTGTTTAAGAAGATGGGGAAATATTTGTAGCAGGGGTCAGGCACAAATGTGTTTGCTCATTTAAATATTTATTAAATAAAACAATAAAAATGATGTAAATGACACTTTGTACATGTTAAAGAAGAAAAGTCTTGATAATTTCTTCTCATTTACTTTGAATTTTACAACTGAAATGAGGAACAGAAACACACAAAAAATGAATATTATTATGAACATCATCTGCAAGAAAGAACTCTGCTCACATTGTTTCTCCTTGTGGATGGGAAAGACTCAAGGAAACAGAATCTTTAGAGAAAAAGTTTGTGAGATCACATGGCAGCTGCCATCTGAAATCCATTCTTCAATCACAATCAGGGAGAAGTAAAATAGACTTTTATGCATTGTATCTGAGGGATTTATAAATTGCCGGGCACACCCAACAGTGTTTAGAAGTCTCAAAACTGGGTTCTTTCACTGTATTTTTGTGTATTTTGTTTTTGCACTGTTGTTATTATCTTCCCAATATTTCCCAGTGAAACCGACAAAATGAAATGATCTGGGGGCACCTCTAAGCAAGAGCATCACAGAAAGAGCAGACAAAGTAACTGTTTCATCCTGCAACCAAAGCACAGGGATAGAAGTATCCAAGAGAGAGTCCATGTGTTAAATTTTGTTTTTATTTTCATTAGTCTGGGAGGTGGGTGAAAAAACATCCTGCTGTGATTTATGTTACAGAGTGTTCTGCCTATGGTTTCCTCTATGAGTTTTATAATGTCTGGCCTTACCTTCAGATCTTTAATCCATTTGGAGTTTATTTTTCTGTATGGCATTAGGGAGTGTTCTAATTTTATTCTTTTATATGTAGCTGTCCAGTTTTTCCAGCATCACTTTTTGAAGAGGCCTTCTTCATTCCATTGTATATCCTTGCCTTCTTTGTCAGATTAGGTGGCCATAATTATGTGGGTTTATCTCTAGGATTTCTATCCTCTTCAATTTATTTATTTATTTTTTTCACACAGAGTGAGGTAAGTCAAAAACAGAAAAACAAATATTGTATATTTCCACATGTATGTTGAATCTAGAAAAATGGTACAGATTTTATTTGCAAAATGGAAATAGAGACACAAACATAGAGAACAAACATACAGCCACCAAGGGGGGAAAGAGGAGGAATGGGATGAACTGGGAGATTAGGTTTGACATACATACACTATTGATAGACATATAAAACAGATAACTAATGCGAACACACTTTATAGCTTGGGGAACCCTACTCAGTGCTCTGTGGTGACCTAAATGGGAAGAAAATACAACAAATAAGATATATGTATAATTGATTCAATTTGCTGTGCAACAGAAACTAATACAACATTTTAAAATAATTCTACTCCAAAAAAATTATGGAAAAACAGGGAACAGAGAAATTTGCAACTAGCAAAAGAAAAAGGTCACGGGTAATTCTCTCGGGCACATGGCAAAAGGAGATAAAAGAAGAACCAGAACCTGGTCCCATGACAGGTTCTTGGGATTGTGAGAAAGCAAATTAAATTTCAAGATGACCATGCTCAACAGTGTCAGATCTGTCTAATAAGCCACAATCAATGGTTAGTGTGATAATAATCAGGCAAAACAAATATTCAGCATAGTGACTTAATACATACGTAATATATACTGAGTTAATGATGAATGGCAATTTTCATCCCTTAATATTCATTTTTAAATTGTGGCTGTATACAAAGTTGTTTCCTTAAAGGAAAGGGATTGGGGATGTCAAATATTTCAGAATTTAAAACAGAGACAGAATATACCAAGGATTAAGCAACTGAAAGTTTAATGGTCATGGTAATGAGGAATTTTAGCACCCATATATTGACAGAAACCAAACTGTGGTAGACTGAGGAGTAAATGTGTAGAAAAGAAACTAGAGCAGTAAAGGAACCCTGAAATTGTTAAAAATAAAAGAAAATATAGGGAAAAGTATTTTGAAATTGACACTGGAAAAAATATTTATTGGAAATGACACCAGAAGTACAGGCAAAAAAAAAAAAAAAAAAAGACAAATGGGACTATATCAAACTAAAAAACTACTGCACAACAAAGAAAACAATTAGCCAAGTGAAGAAAAAGCCTATGTAAAGGAAGGAAATATTTTCAAATCATATATTTCATAAAAGATTAGTATCCAAATCACATAAGAAACTCCTACATGTCAATATCAGAAAAAACACCTCATTTTAAAGTGGGAAAAATATCTGAATAGATATTTTTCAAAGAAGACATATGTACAAATGTCCATCAGGTATATTAAAATGTGTTCAACATCGTGGAAATCCAAGTAGAAACCACGATGAGATGCCACCTTATACTAAATGTTGGGATAGTTAGTATCAACAAGATATGAGATAACAAATGTTGGCAAGCATGTGGAAAAAATGGAACTGTTGTACATTTTGGGGGGACTGTAAATTGGTACAGCTATTAGTGAAAACAGCATGAAAGTGAAATTGCTCAGTTGTGTCCAACTCTTTGTGACCCCATGGACTATACAGTTCATGGAATTCTCCAGGCCAGAATACTGGAGTGGGTAGCCTTGCTCTTCTTGAGGGGATCTTCCCAACCCAGGGATTGAACCCAGGTCTCCCGCACTGCAGGGGGATACTTTATCAGCTGAGCCACAGGGGAAGCCCAAGAACACTGGAGTGGGTAGCCAATCCCTTCTCCAGTGGATCTTTCTGACACAGGAATCGAACTGGGGTCTCTTGCATTGCAGGTGGATTCTTTAACAACTGAGCTATCAGGGAAGCCCCAAAACAGCATGCGGTTTCCTCAAAAAATGGAAATACTATATGATCCGGCAATTACTCTTCTGAGCATATACCCAAAATGAACTGAAATTAAGATCCTAAAGATGTATCTGCCCTCTCATGTTCATTGATATTTATAGGATATTTATAATATTTTATAATACTTATGAATGCAAAGCAGAGAAGGCAATGGCACCCCACTCCAGTACTTTTGCCTGGAAAATCCCATGGATGGAGGAGCCTGGTGGGCTGCGGTCTATGGGGTCGCACAGAGTCGGACACGACTGAAGCGACTTAGCAGCAACAACAGCAGTGTCTAATACACTTTAAAAAATTAAGATGGTAGACCTAATGGTAAATGCTATTATTACCAAAAAAAAAAAATAGGGAAAAAACATTTATAGATGACGTTTATGTTTAAGGCATTGTTTATGGCACTTGCACAGGCATTCTAACTCATCAACACATATACATTAAATAGGTACAGATTTTTGCATGTTGATAACACCTCAAAAAATAAAAAGGAAAATGGATTCTCAAAATTTTTACTTTTAAGTTAATGCAGTGCTGCTACCAAATAGCATTAATTTTGCCTTTCCGGGGACATTTGTCAGTGACCAGAGACATTTTAATTGATCTAAAACTGGACGAGAACTAACAATAAAGAATTATTTGGCCCCAAATTTCAAATTTTGACTCACTGTACAATTCAGAATATATGTGTAAGTGGGTTTAACATTTATATGTGTTAGTCACTCAGTCATGTCCAACTCTTTGTGACCCCATGGACTGTAGCCCACCAAACTCCTCTGTCCATGGAATTCTCCAGGCAAGAATACTGGAGTGTGTTGCTATTCCCTTTAGAAGTACAATATTTAATAAATCTCACTGTGAGAGACATCTCTCAATCAAAAATGCAACTGTTCCAGAATCAGTTCAGTTCAGTCATTCCATTGTGTCCGACTCTTTGTGACCCCATGGAATGCAGCATGCTAGGCTGCCCTGTCCATCACCAACTCCCAGAGCTTACCCAAACTCATGTCCGTGATCGAGTTGGTGATAGAGATGCCAACGATGTCTATGTTCCAGAATACATTTTACTTAAACCCATTCACAACATTTGCTGTCAGTCTGTTAATAAGCTCTAGGCATGCCGAACAGGGCTTCCCTGGTAGCTCAGCTGGTAAAGAATCCGCCTGCAAAAAGGAGACCCCCAGTTCGATTCCTGGGTCAGGAAGATCCCCTGGAGAAGAGAATGGCACCCACTCCAGTATTACTGCCTGGAGAATCCCATGAGTACAGAGGAGCCTGCTGGACTATGGCCCATGGAGATGCAGAGAGTTGGACACGACTGAGCAACTTGAAAAAAAAAAAAAAAGGCCAAATAGAGTGTGCTGTTCTGTTTTGTTTTGTTTTGTTTTTTAATCTACTAACCACAAGTAAAAAGGAAAAAAAGACAAATAAATAAATGCCCCTACCTACTGCATTGATTGTTAAATTTAAATACTTCTCTTTCACTTATGTAGCCTATTGATTACATCAATTGCTTTTGTATCTAACAATTGTTAGGAAGGCCTCATGCTCTGGAAGGTGTAGCACACATATTTTAACTAGTTTAGCATGATACTCTGGCAATAGGAGTCTTCTTAAATTTTCTTGCATAAAAAATACCATCTGGCCAGTATGTCCATTAAAGTTACCCCACATTGAAAATGACATTCAGGAAGGAATGTTAGAGTCTTTGTGTAGGCAGTACTAAGTATCTTAAATTTTCTTTGAAAGTTTGTGTGTGTGTGTGTGTGACAAAAGATTACTTTGGTCAAGAAAGAAAAAAAAATCTATAGGGCTTTAGTATTTTGTTATATCTGTCTGAATATTGATGATTTCAAAATTAAATATTCATATGCAGACATGTTCATAGAACTGTTATTTATAAATGAGAATTATGGGGATAAACAGAGTTGTATAAGGGGAATTTCAGTAATCCAAGAAGAGAAATCTGAGATAAAATTTATAAATAAAACCCTAGAAATATATTAAACAAAAAAGAAATAAGATCTACAGGAAAAAAAAAAAAAACATTAAAAAACTACACAGATACAAAAATGGACTTGAATAGTTTCAAAGACATATTCCTGTTTCCTTGGAATGAAAGATTCATGGTGGTAAATGTATATTATTTCATTTACCTTAAGTTGATACTATGAACTGAATCAATATTAACTTGGGTTGGATTTTGGAAAAATCATTTTTTAATTATTCTAAAAATTTTTATGACAAATATGTACAAAATGGCCAGGACATCTATGAGAAGAAATAATTAAGAGGGAAACTGTCTTTGTAGGAAATGGAAATTAATTATGAAAAGGAATCAATTCAGATTGGCAATGACTTGATTGCTAGACAGAAACAATCACACTCAAAATCTGTAGGGGAAGTTGGGTTATTCACTTAGAAGTTCTAGGTGACAAATGCTTAGCCATTTTGAGAAAAATATAATAATAAACATTTATTCTACAAAAAGCAAAAACAAGACCGGGAGCTGACTGTGGCTCAGATCATGGAATCCTTATTGCAAAATTCAGACTTATATTGAACAAAGTAGGGAAAACCACTAGACCATTCAGGTATGACCTAAATCGAATCCCGTACAATTATACAGTGGAAGTGACAAACAGATTCAAGGGATTCAATCTAACAGAGTGCCTGAAGAACTATGAAGAGAGATCCGTGACACTGTACAGGAGGCAATGATCAAGACCATCCCCAAGAAAACGAAATGCAAAAAGGAAAATGGTTGTGTTAGGAGGCCTTATAAATAGCTGAGAAAAGAAGAGAAACAAAAGGCAAAGGAGAAAAGGTAAGATATACCCATTTGAATGCGGAGTTCCAAAGAATAGCAAGGAGAGATAAGAAAGCCTTCCTCAGCAATCAATGCAAAGAAACAGAGGAAAACGATAGAATAAGACTAGAGATCTCTTCAAGAAAATTAGAGACACCAAGGGAGCATTTCATGCAAAGATGGGCACAATAAAGGACAGAAATAACCTAACAGAAGCAGAAGATATTAAGAAGAGGTGGCAAAAACACTCAGAAGATCTATACGAAAAAATATTTTTATGACCCAGATAACCACAATGGTGTAATCACTCACCTAGAGCCAGAGATCCTGGAGTGCAAAGTCAAGTGGGCCTTAGGAAGCATTACTACAAACAAAGCCAGTGAAGGTGGTGGGATTCCAGTTGAGCTATTTCAAATCCTGAACGATGATGCTGTGAAAGTGCTGCACTCAATATGCCAGCAAATTTGGAAAACTCAGCAGTGGCCACAGGACTGGAAAAGGTCTGTTTTCATTCAAATCCTAAAGAAAGGCAATGCCAAAGAATGTTCAAACTACCACACAACTGCACTCTTCTCACATGCTAGCAAAGTAATGCTCAAAATCTTCCAAGCTAGGCTTCAACAGTATGTGAACCATGAACTTCCAGATGTTCAAGCTGGATTTAGAACAGGCAGAGGAACCAGAGATCAAATTGCTAACATCTGTTGGATCATCGAAAAAGCAAGAGAGTTCCAGAAAAACATCTAATTATGCTTTATTGACCACACCAAAGCCTTTGACTATGCAGATCACAACAAACTGGAAAATTCTTCAAGAGATGGGACTACCAGACCAAGTGACCTGCTTACTGAGAAATCTGTATGCAGGTCAAGAAGCAACAGTTAGAACTGGACATGGGACAATAGACTAGTTCCAAATAGGAAAAGGAGTACATAAAGGCTGTATACTGCTATTTAACTTATATGCAGAGTATATTATGCAAAATACTGGGCTGGATGAAGCACAAGCTGGAATCAAGATTACCGAGAGAAATATCAATAACCTCAACATGCAGATGACATCATCCTATGGCAGAAAGCAAAGAGAAATAAAAAAGCCTCTTGATGAAAGTGAAAAAGGAGAGTGAAAAAACTGGCTTAAAGCTCAACATTCAGAAAATTAAGAATATGGCATCTGTTCCCATCACTTCATGGCAAACATTGGGGAAACAATGGAAACAGTGATAGACTTTATTTTTTTGGTCTCCAAAATCACTGCAGATGGTGACTGCGGTCGTGAAATTAAAAGATGCTTACTCCTTGGAAGAAAAGTTATGACCAACCTAGACAGCATATTAAAAAGCAGAGACATTACGTTGCCAACAAAGGTTGTTATAGTCAAAGCTATGGTTTTTCCAGTAGTCATGTATGGATGTGAGAGCCGGAATATAAAAAAAGCTGAGTGCTGAAAAATTGATGCTTTTGAACTGTAGTGTTGGAGAAGACTCCTTGGACTGCAAGGAGATCAAATCAGTCCATCCTAAAGGAAATCAGTCCTGAATATTTATTGGAAGGACTAATGCTGAAGCTGAACTCCAACAGTTGGGCCACCTGATGTAAAGAACTCACTCATTGGAAAAGACCCTGATGCTGGGGAAGATTGAAGGTGGGAGAAAAGGAGAACAGAGGATGAGATGGTTGGATGGCATCACCGACTTGATAGACATGAGTTTGAGTAAGCTCCTGGAGTTGGTGATAGACAGGGAAGCCTGGCATGCTGCAGTCCATGGGGTCACAAAGAGTTGGACACGACTGAGGGACTGAACTGAACTGAACTACATAAACCCAATGAATACTTTCTATAAACGAAGTGAAAATCTAAACCTGTTGGGAGCATGTTTTTGAAAAATTTTTAATGAAGGAGGTTTTTAGAAATTAACTTAAAACTCTAGAAATCAAAACAAGTGTATAATTATTTTAATTTAAAAACATAATATCTTTCCTAAAATAAATGTGTGTGTGTGTGCCCGGGTGTTCAAATGATAACAAACTAGAAAGTATTCCAAGGCAGCAATTTGTTAGGTGGTGTATAGTGGACTGACGGGGTGGGAATTTGATGTGATAAGATTTAGGTCTCACACACTGACGTCAGGCCTGGTGTCATTTACTTATACCACCGATTCTAAAATTTTAACTTATTTGAAGCTTCAGCTCATCCTTAAAATGAGGATGATAGTATCACAGAGTTAATTTATAGTGTCTGTAAAGGTTATTGAGAGCATAATAATTTTTATGCAAGGAAAAAATACTATTTTTTAAATTTATTTAAGGTTAATAGCAGTGAAGACGTCACAGAGCTCTTAGTTCCAGAGTTGCAACCTCAGTCCAGTGTTTTTGACTCCAAGCCTAATGTTGCTTATGTAAACACTACCAAAATGAAAATGCAAGAGTCTCTTAAGAAGCTTCTGTAAGAAACATTAGCTACACTACATTTTGTCCTTTTAATTTAAACTCATAGCATTGTTTTTAACTACAATTATTTATTGGAACAAGGACCTACTAGATAATGCAGGGAATTCTAAGCAGTATTCTACAATAACCTATAGGGAAAAGAATCTGAAAAAGAATGGATACATGTACATCTATAACCTAATCATTTTGCCGTGCATCCGAAACTAACACAACATTGTAAATATTATACCCTAATACAAAATAAAAATTAAAATTTTTAAATAAAAACTTAAAAATTGCTATAATGAAACAGGGCTTTCCATATGGCTCAGTGGTAAAGAATCTACCTGCCAATGCAGGAGACATGGAGACACAGACTGGATCCCTGGGTCAGGAAGATGCTCTGTAAAAGAAAATGCCAACCTGCTCCATTATTCTTGTCTGGAAAATCCACGGACAGAAGAGCCTGGCGTGCTACAGTCCACGGGGTTGCAAACTATCAGATATGACTGGACATGCACAGAGCAGCTCATAATGAAATACATTTGCCTTTTAAATTATCAATATATCAGAATATAGCCAGATGGGCATACAATTGACTGTTGTCTCTATATACTTAGTATTCTATCATTATATATTTAAAGTAAAAAAATGCATAGCCAAGGATAGTTAAAGGAGACCTGATCAATAAGTAAGGTCTTCAGTTGAAATTTTTCTTCTACTCCCCTTTCTTCGGGACAGTTTTTCAAGATTCATGACCTAAGTAAAAGACTCTGCCTGTTTAAAGTCTAGGAAGAGTCTGGGTGACTATTTGATATAGCACTAACAAAACACGATTTGTCAAACACTGAACATGAATACTGTACTAATAAAACCAATGAGGCATAGCTATTGGCAGTTACTACAAAATATGCCCACTTAAAAATAAACCAAAACATCCCATCTTCCACCCACAAACCTAAACACATTTATATATCCGAGGATGGCCATTTTCACAACACAGAACTTTGGGATGGGGGAAGAAAATTGAAAAGATTCACTGGTGGTTTCCTCTAAATGTTTCTAAGAATCATAGCATTAACTGTAATCCCCAAAGTTTAGTTCTATGAAAGTGCACAGATAACTAAAAAAAATCACTAATACCAATCAGGTAAGCATTTAGAGAGTCTAGACAGAATTATTACTATTATTTTATTCCAGGAATAGGATGGAAAGTACCAGGTAATAAGGAATACTTGAGTGCAACTGAAAACATCTGGGCACAAGAATAATAGATAATCTGGAAGAGAGGAATGTTGGATATGTGGAGGAAACGAACTGCTTGCTTTGTTTCTGGATAAGCCTGGGCACAAGTGTTGCTTGTTCTAATGCCCTCAATCTGCTAATGAGAAAGCTGAAGTCAAAAAGAACATTTTTTCCAAGGTCACAAGGCAACTACTATCCTAGCCAAACCTTGAACTCAGTTCTGATTTCAAATTCTAGTGTTGCACCTTGCTGCCTGCCAGCAGCATGGTAATGAGATTCTATTTCACTAGGTACTTAACCCAGACTTTTTGCTTAAAGGGAAAATAATTTCATGAAAAACTCGTTGGCCTACATATTGTGAATAGCATTTTGAAACCTTTGGCTGGAAAACTGGACATTATTAATGTTTAACTTTCCAGGAAAATGCTGTGTATGCTCAAGTTCTAGTTGTACAAAGTCATACTTAACCCTTGCCTCCACTTTTTGTACATTTCGTATCCCATGAGAGAAGTTGAGCTAATCAGAGAGCAGGGGATCTGCTGTATAATTGACATCTATGGTTTTGCTGCCCCACATCTATTTTCCTTTTGAGGAAAACTATGTTACTTTATTTATTTTAGGGAAGTCACTCTTGTATGACTTTCTGTCACACAGAAAGCAGATCAATCAGGGGATTACACATGTCTGACTACAGTAATTAATTCAGGGATAGGTACACGAGCACAATCTTTCTTTAGTACGACTCAATGTTTTTCAAAAAGGGATATTCTCTTTCCGCATGTGTTGCCAGTTTGTGTGTATGTATCTGTTTCCTTTCATGTCACTTTTCTCCACATGGAGAGAGACAACTTGAGAATAAAACTATAAGGGAAAAGATAACACCCATCAAATCCTGAAGCCATTTTTGGAGTTCCTGCAACCAGCCATGACTGAAGCCCAGCAGACTTATTCTGGACGCAGCAATGAGACTAATTCCCTTTTCTCTTTCTTCATTATTATTTATCTATTTATTTATTCATTTTTGACTGTGTTGGGTTTCCTTGCTGCGTGTGAGCTTTCTCTAGTTGCAGCGACTAGGGGCTGGTTTCAACATGTGGGCTTCTCATTGCAGGGGCTTCTCTTGCTGTGGACACAGGCTCTGGGGTGCATGGGCTCAGTAGTGGCGGTGCACAGGTTTCGTTGCTCCTTGGCACATGGAATCTTCCCAGACTAGGGATCAAACTTGTGTCCCTTGTGCTGGCAGGTGGGTTCTTAACTACTGGACCACCAGTGAAATACCAATCAATTCTCTTGTTATGCTTAAGTATTAGAGTTGAGTTGCTCTTACTTTCAAGCAACAAATTCCATGTGAGTACCAGCATTGAAACTATTGATTAAAAAGCTGAGAAAACCACAGCAGCTTTCCTGTAATGAGTAAATCAGATTTGCACTATGAACTCTTTAAAGGCCACGTGTATTTGTCTACTATAGTACTCAATACTATGCTTGCTCTCCTGACACCGATATTAGTTGTCGTCAGTTTTGCTGCTTTATAGTTTTCATCCTGTAAAGTCTATTTATAAACTCTTAGGGAAAAAAGTATCCATCCTATGAATGCTCTTCATTCTTTGAGTATTTGCATTGGAGGATTTATTGTCCTGAAAAGAGTCAGAAGACTTGAGTTTTAAGATACGTGGATTGCTAAGAAGCAAATTCTGTTCAGCCAACACAAATAGCAGCCTTCTCAAGACCACCACTGAATTCCAAGGGCCCATCTGTCTGCTTAGAGGGTATGTTTTATATCTTTGACTAAGCCTGTTTACCATTTGCTGTTTGCCTAGGTCCCTGGGTTGTGGGGAGTTAAATGTTCTTAGAAATCTGCACCTCAAGTCAGAAATCTTAGGAATGAAAACCAGCTCTTTGAACATACAAACTCCCCATCCTAACCTCTATTCTACAGAATAATCTAATTCCTTTAAAATAGCATAATTCATATTGAATGTTTAAGTTTATATATGGGCATACCTCAGAGATATTGAGCATCCAGTTCTAGACCACAGCAATAAATCAAATAACAAAATTAATTGAGCCACATAGATTTTTTTGATTTCCCAGTGCATAAAAAGGTTATATTTACACTATACTGGAATTTATCAAGTGTGCAATAGCATTATATCTAAAAAAAAGTACATACCTCAATTTAAAAATACTTTATTCTTAAAAATATAACTAAACATAATGGAAGCCTTCAGTGAGTTCTAATATTTTTGCTGGTAGATGGTTTTGCCTCAATACTGGTGACTTCTGAATAGTAAGGTGGTGGTGCTGAAGGTTCCTATGGCTGTGGCGATTTCTTAAAGTAAGACAATCATGGGTCTGGCACATTGATTGACTCTTCCTTTCCGGAACGATTTCTCTGTGGCATGAATGCTGTTTGGTGGCATTTTTGTTTTTTTCAACTGGAGCATAATATTTGGGTCAGAGAAGGCAATGGCAACCCACTCCAGTACCCTTGCCTGGCAAATGCCATGGACGGAGGAGCCTGGTAGGCTGCAGTCCTTGGGGTCACTAGGAGTCGGACATGACTGAGCGACTTCACTTTCACTTTTCACTTTCATGCACTGGAGAAGGAAATGGCAACCCACTCCAGTGTTCTTGCCTGGAGAATCCCAGGGACGGGGGAGCCTGGTGGGCTGCCCTCTATGGGGTTGCACAGAGTCTGACATGACTGAAGCAACTTAGTAGCAACTTAGCATAATGTTTGGGCTTCTAAGTGGCTCAGTGGTAAAGAATCTGTCTGCAATAAAGGAGATGTGGTTTTGATCCCTGAGTCAGGAAGGTCCCCTGGAGAAGGAAATGGTAACACAGCCCATTATTCTTGCCTGGGAAATCCCATGGACAGAGAAGCCCGGCAATTACCATCCATGCTGTTGCAAAAGAGTTGGACACGACTGAGTGAGTAAACAACAGCAACCTATTTTAAATAGGATAAAATAAAACCTATTTTATCCACAGTAGGGCCTTTTCAAAATGGGAGTCAGTCCTCTCAAACTCTGCCACTGCTTTATCAACTAAATCTATGTAATACTCTAAATCCTTTGTCATCATTTCAGCATCTTAGCAACTTCTTCACAAGAAGTAAATTTCATTTCACCTCAAGAAGCCACTTGCTTTGGTCCTTCATAATCCACAACCAACTTCTTATCCTTTGAAGTTTTTTCAAGATATTGCAGCAATTCATTCACATCTTCAGGCTCCACTTCTAATTCCAGTTCTCCTGCTAGATCTAAAACATCTGCAGTATCCATGAGAGTTGGAACCAATGTCTTCCAAACTCCTGTTAATGCTGGTATTCTGATCTCTTTCCCTGAATCAGAAATGTTCTTAATGTCATCTAGAATGATGAATACTTTCCAGAAGGTTTTTGATTGACTTTTCCAAGATCCATTTGAGGAATCACTATGTATGGTATCTATAGCCTTAGGAAATATATCTCTTAAAAATCAGACTTGAAATTTGAAATGACTCCTTGATTCATGAGCTTCAGAATGAATCAGTTACTAAGCATGAAAACAACATTAATCTCCTTGTATATCTCCATCAGAGATCTTGAATATCCACCTGCAATGTCAATGAACAGTGATGTTTTGAAAGAACTTCTTTTCTGAGCAGCATTTCTCAAAAGAAGGCTTAAAATATTCAGTAAACCGTGCTGTAAACAAATGTTTACAATAGCAGCTTTCTCAAACCCATCACTGAATTCCAAGTGTCCATCTGTCTGTTGTCATCAGCCTTTGTTGTTCTATTTATAGAGCAGAGTCGATTTAGCATAATTCTTAAGGATTTTTCAAATGGTAAATGAGTTTTAGCCTCTAGTAAGTTTGTCAACCTTTATGGGCACATTTCCTGGTGCTTCAAAACAATAATAATAGTAACATCAAAGATCACTGATTACAGATGACCATAATAAATATGATAATGATAATGTTTGAAATATTGAGAGGATTATTGAAAAACAACACAGAGACAAGAAGTCACTAAAAGGTGTTGGAAAAAAATGATGCCAATACACTTTCTTGACACAAGGTTATCACAAACCTTCAATTTGTAAAAAATGCAATATCTGTGAAGTGCAGCAAGGTGAAGCACAATAAAGAGAGGTATGGCTGTGTTCAAGAGTATATTATTTGGGGATTTAAGTAAGATAATGTGTATTTTGCATATGCAAGCTAAAAAGTTAGGAGATCTCATGGACAATATTAATGTTATTATATATATATATATATATATATCTTTTATTAAAGTATAGTTCTCTATGTTTTCTCATTGTGTACTCACAAAAAAATCTGGCAGGAAAACAGGCTGAAAAGGTTAAGTGACTTGTAGAAAGCCACGTGCTGTGTTCTGTGCTTAGTCACTCAGTCATGTCTGACTCTTTTCGAACACACGGACAGTAGCCTGCCAGGCTCCTCTGTCCATGGGGATTCTCCAGGCAAGAATACTGGAGTGGGTTGCCCTGCCCTCCTCCAGGGGATCTTCTCAACCGAGAGATCATACCCAGGTCTCCTGCACTGCAGGTGGATTTTTTACCATCTGAGTCACCAGGGAAGCCATAGAGTAAGTGAAAATGGAGTAAAAACTAGAAAAATAAAACCACAAATAAAGGTCAGTGCATCTTTCCATCATGCTTTCCTTCTCCAACGTTTTCAATAAAATGATGGTTGTATTTTGCTTTGTGTGTTACAGCTGAAGCAGTCCTTCATCGTCTATATAATAGTAATAACATTAAGAGTGTTGATTTCCAAACTTTTGAGGATGATTTCCTACATTTTCAGATATTTTTCATTATATTCTTTCTTATAAAATAAAAACTAGAGGACTGAGATTGAGGGGGTTGCTTACAGGTACCCAAGCAGTGTTTCTGTGTACTGTTAATAGCACTACTTAGAAAATTTGGATCTTTTATCATAATCAGAAAATTGGAAATGTTTAAATTTATTTCTTTGACTATTTTATTTTTTTAGGCATCTCAGTATTTCTCTAGAAATTTATAGAGCTATGTTGAGATTTCATTTTTCTTTTTTGCTGATTGCTGGTAGAAATTTTAGTCTGGACATTCTATTATATAAATATATATTCTAGCTTAATTCTTTCTGCAATTTAGAAACTTTTAAATGGCACTATTTTATTATTTATTTTATTGGAGAATAATTGCTTTACAATGTTGTGATGGTTTCTGCTGTACAACAATGTGAATCAGCTGTAAGTATATATATATATATATATATATATATATATATACACACACACACACACACACACACACACACACACATCTCTCCTCTCTCATGAGCCTCTCCCCCCCAAACCCCGCCCCCCACCCATCTAGGTCATCACAGAGCACCAAGGTGAGCTCCTTTAAAGAGTACCTATTTATTTTAAAATCTAGATATTCAAGCATAGGTTTAGAAAATATCTCTTTAGGTACTTTTTGAAAAAGAATTGTATAGGTAAATCCTATGATCTACAAATGTTGATTTTTAATGGGAAACTTTTTTGTTTTATGGATATAATATTTTCCCACGTCTCTGAATCTAAGAACTGTGCTAATCTTAAAATCCTCATATTCACTTTATTAATTCTGTGTGTGTGTGTTAGTTTTTTATTAATTTGGTTTTGAGTTTGGTGCTTACTTACTGATCATTTTTATTCTTTTTTCCTAGACATTTCTGGTTATCTTTGATTAGATGTTACTAGAGTCTTTTAAATTACTTGTCTGTGGGCACTTGTCTGTGGTTTGGTTTACTATAAACTGCATCTGCTGATTGTGAGAAAAGTGCCAAAATTACTGTGGAGAGTTAAAAGAAAGGAGGGGGTACCATGGGTTGAGGTCTTCTCTTAGGCATAGGCTGTCTCATATTCCTTTTCTAGTACATGCTTAAGTTTAGGTATGTTTCTCTTTTAAGTATTACTATTTGCTTTCTTAACCAATCTCAAAGAAAATTAAAAAAAAAAAACTATATAATGAATTGATAAATGTCTTTTACTTAGGTTCACAAATGGTTAAATTTCATATCTGTGAAAGTATTAATTTAAAATGCAATAGCTAAATAATGAATCATAAGGGAAATGTAAACCTATGTCTTATCAGCCCAAGAAATAGAGTTTGATGGATATTTATAATAAGATGGACTTTCAATACAAAGGAAAATTGAGCTCAGTAGTTGTAACAACACTCGACTCCAGTGTCCTGGAAACTACAGCTGTGCTGACAAGGAGAAAGGAGTGGGACACACAGGTACCTGCGACTCAGCAGCCCCATCTGTGCAAGGTGACATGCGATCCAGGCATCTGCCTGCAGCCCATGGAGCAGACCCACAGAATCTAACAAGAACGATAATTGTTTCAAAAAGGTGCCAGAGGCAGATGGGTTTCTAAGTTGGCACAATCCTCATGAAGTTTTATTCAACTTCCTATGCCAATGCTGGATTTATCTCCCAATTAGTAATCACACAGCACTGAAGCAAAGGAGTTCCAGCTGCAACTTTCCTGTGAGTTAATATTTTATTATTGCTTGCAGATTGGGCAGAGCACAGAAACAAGGCAGAAACACATTTTTAGATTACTAGTGCATTCAATTTCAGAAAATGTGAAAAGAATGATGCCAAATATATCTGTATTTCTGTGTTTTAAAACATAGCTATACATGTAACTTGCTGGCTAAAATCAGTATTGTCTCTTAAAGTTAACCATCTCTTCTTTCTAAAGATATGGCTTCAATGTCTTTGCTAGAGTAAGACTACTGAGCAGTATGTGACAGTCATCCATGCAGACAATGCACTTCATTACTTTAACATATAAGAATATAGAAACTTTCAGTGTCGGGAGAAATAGATCTCATCTTTCAAACATAGGAATCAGTTTGCAGTCCAGGTCTTTATTTAAGCAGAATTATTTTATGTCTTTTATCATAAGATGCCCAAGTGATTTTTGAAAGTAGTCTAATTAAAAAGAGTAGAGTTTAGAAATATTACCAAACTGTTCCCCTCACTGCATCCAATAACATAAATCAAGTACATTAACTGAAAGGACACTTTGATTAAATGAATGTTTCTGAGAAACTGAAGATTACAGTGACTACATTTTCTGTTTTGGTATTGATAGTCTGTATAAAGTCTTTCTAAAAAGACCCAGTGCACATTTTTACTGACAAAGAAACTCTGTAAGCCTGGATTATCTGTGTCCACACCCCCTCCCCAAGCATTCCAGAAGGAATTGAGAGTACAGTGAACGTGGTTGAGTAAAAGTTTTACTTTTATTTTTGCTGACCTATAGCTAAAATTTAGTATTTCCTTCCATTATGAATATTATCAAGTAATCACAGTAGCATTTCCTGTGACGCTGTCATGGCAGAAAAAAACACCTTCACATCACATCTCGGTGGTGGCAGATAATATTAAGTAGTATGTGATTTATGCTCATTAGTACTTTGAAATCACAGAAATTATCAGGCCCATCACTAGATCCTTCCATGAGTACTTGTTTTCTACTGCTGCATACTTTAAGCCACAACCTTAGTGGTTTAAAACCACCTGGGTCAGGTATTCAGGCATAGTTTAACTGGGTCTCAGGTCTAAATTCATCTCACAGGGCTGCAACTGAACCAGGCTCGTAATCTCATCTGGGGTGCAGGATTTTGTTCCAAGCTTGCATGGCTGTTTTCAGAATTCATTTTCATGCAGTTGTAGAATGCACAGTGATTTGCTTCTCCAAGGTCAGCAGGAGAGAATGACTCTGCTGCTTTCAGTCTCTAATCTTAGATCTTCTTTCAAAGAGTCCACTGATTAGGTCAAGCCCACCCTGGTTAATCCTCCTTTTGGCTTCTCAAAATGAACTGGTTATTGACCTAATTATATCTACAAAAATTTTCTTTCCACCTTTGCTATTCAATGTAACCTGCTCACAGGGGTGACCTTCATTGTATTTAGATGTTCTGTGCAGAATCAGGGAGAAGGCATCAGGGGCCAGGAATCTTGGGATCATCCTGGACTCTTCCTACCTACCATATTGCATAATATAAAAATGAAGATGCACATATATTACAATATCACAAATATTTTAATCATATTTTGCTAACTATATTTCAATACATTGGTTCTTTTCCATCCCATGCATCTTATTTTATGTATTCAAAAGAATGACTCTGAGGCAATTTCCATTGGCTTCATCACTGCCAAAATGATTTATGGAACAAAAAAGATTAAAAATCCTTGTTCTAAAATCACACCTCAATTTCCTCAATTGCTAGGTCCAAAATTTAGAACCCACCTTGCTTCCACCTTTGCTAATAATCTCATTTGTCCTGTCAGGTTTCCCTTCAAAATTTGTCCAAAATTGAATCATTTTAATCATCTCCACCATCCCCGAAAATTACACCTCCATTATCTCTGATGATTGCAAGAGCTTTCTAAATAGTCTTATTTTTCTTTTATTCCCATTTTTTTTCTCCATATATCATTATCCTTTTCAAGTGAATTGAAAATAGCTCAGTTGTGTCTGACTCTTTGAGACCCCATGGACTGTACAGTCCATGGAATTCTTGAGGCCAGAATACTGGGGTGGGTAGCCTTTCTCTTCTCCAGGGGATCTTCCCAACCCAGGAATCAAACCCAGGTCTCCCGCCTTGCAGGCAGATTCTTTAGCAGCTGAGCCACCAGGGAAACCCATCCTTTCAAGAATATAGATCAAATCAGACAACTCCATTAGTTTACCATTATGCTAAGAAAAAAAAAAATCCAATTATCATTCATCATGTCTGTGGAACACATGGCAGGATCTTTTCCCATGCCTTGCCTCCAACTCTGGGAAAGACTGCACACTCTAACCCCAGAACCTGAGGATAATTACACAGTAATATGGACTTCACAGTTCTAAGTATGGTTAGACGTATTAAAGACTGGGAGGGTTATCCTGGATTGACAGGTGGACTCAATACGATCACAGGAGCCACAAGCAAAGGACTAAAGGCAGCATCTGGCATAACAATTAACCAACACTCAACAAGGAAAGAACCCAGTCCTACAGCAGCATGCAACTCCGTTATCCCAGGAGCTGGAACAAACTTGGACACAGATTCTTTCTCAGAGCCTCCACGAAGGGACAAAGCCCTGCCAACACCTTGATTTTAGCCAGTAACACATGTGTCAGACTTCTGACCTACAGAAATGTCAGACAATAAATGTGTATTGTTTCAAGCCACTAAACTTGTAGTGATTTGTCACAGGAGTAATAGCAAACCAATACAATGTCCATGTAGGCCTAACTAAGCAGCCTCTGCCTTACCTCTAAATGGATTACCGATTTGTTCATTCTTCATTTACTCTAATTGGCCACGAGAGCTTTATATCTAGTTGAGCCTCTATGTTTCTGGTAACATACTGCAAAGCAATCGAAAAGTAATACAATGGGGGTATTTGATTGGATACTATTTAATAGTTACAGTTACAACATATCTTTCCTAGAAAGTTAGGACAATATTAGGACCAAGGTATCAATAGATGTACCTTACTCATTTCAAATTTTACCTGTTTACATTTAAAGAATAATAAAACTTTTAAACAATTATGGCAAGTCAGTTATTAAATGTGTCTTTTTTTTCCTAAAGAAATAAACAAGGACTTTGAGGCCCAACAGAAGTTTGCTCAAATCTGATTAATTTTGCACCGGGGGCAAACCCTCAATTGTAAAACTAGGATAATCTTTAGGAGAACAGTTAGGGAAAATCCTCACAGAGTAGTGAGCAAGATCTGGAAAGAACTCAAAAAGGGTGAGTTTTCTAAGTGTATCCCAGGGATTGATAAGAAACATAGCACAGCATTTTGAACAAGTCACTGGGGAAAACATCACTTAGAAACAGCAAACCCCAGTGGACAGATCAGTTTGTCACTACATTTCAAACACTGTCACTTTCTCTGGCATTTCAGGCCACACATTTGCTTCCTCTTGAGGTTTCCTATGCAGCACATAGACTTGGCAATGCTATCTCTTAACTCTGCACACATTTCTCCAGAATCTCAAAGTATAATGGGTAGAAACCTAATATTTTTAACAATTTTAATGCTCTTGCTTTTTATAACAGCTTCTTAAGTACCTGCAATCTAAAGAGATTATGCTCTCTAGACCCTGAATGTTTAATGTCACCTGGCAATCACTTGAAGTACATTTCCCACATAACCCACAAAATCCTCGACCCTCTAGTTATGCAAAACACTTTAAAACAGAAGCACTGCAATATAGATTTCACTGTGTCAGAACACACAGACAGCTGTCTCCCAAGTCCCTTGTTAGTTTTTTAAGGTGCTTGAAGTAATGAAATCATGCATAATTATAAGTCTACCCACATGCTTATACTTAACAAAAGACTGATTTTGTCTTAACCCCTAACAAAAGTCCCTGTTGGCACAACTCAGCTCAAGGTCTTAATTATATCAGTGTGAAATTGAAAGGAGGAGGCCAAAATGAAACTTCTTTTCCATGTTTAATTGCCACTTCACAATAAAACAACTTTGTGTTTAAATGAATCATAAGCGTTTCTTTTATTTTTCTCTGCTGCACACAAGTCTTCATCTTTCAATACAGTGAAATTACATGGGAGTTTGTTTTTATTTGTTTATGGCTCATTTCATGACAGTTAGAGATGGTGATGGTGGTTTAGTCCCTAAGTCGTGTCCGACTCTTTCGACCCCGTGGATTGTAGCCTGCCAGGCTCCTCTATCCCTGGGATTTTCCAGGCAAGAATACTGGAGTGGGCTGCCATTGCCTTCTCTGGGGGATCTTCTCCACCCAGGGATCAAACCTGAGTATTGTATTGCAGGTGGTCTCCTGCATTGAATGTGGATTCTTTACTTGATTGAGCTACCAGGGAAAGCCTCCGCCATGGGTGGCATACTATGCATTTTCCCAGGATTTATTAAGGAATACTTGACAAACAGAATTCTCTCTATATATAATATATATTATATATATATATATATATATATAATTAAATTACATATATTTAAAGTATATAGTATGATGATTTGAGAAACATATACATTGTGAAATGATACCACAACCAAGATGATTAACACATCCATCACCTCACATAGTTAGCTCTGAGTGTGCGTGTGTGCTGAAAATACTTTGGATCTACTTTTAGCAAATTTCTTGTGTACAATACCATATTATCTTCATCTCAAAACTTTCTTCCAGGATCTAACCACTTTTGTATTTCCTCCTGCCTCATTGTGCATTATTTTTCACCCTCTGCTCTATTTCCTTCTCATGTGCCCAACCTCAGGGGTTAGAAGGCACTAGGAATGTCCCATATCAGTTAAAAGACTTCTCTCCTCACTCTTTATAAAAATCTCAGCTTACTTTGTGGCTGTAAATGCCATGGCTATGCTAAAGGCTCTTCATACACATAGGAATTGTTCCCAGAATTCAACTTTTGTAGGGAAGTGACTACTGGCATCTTTACTTGGATGTGTAAATAGTTTGTAAAACATGGAAAGTTCTAAAACAAATGACTGAATGCCCTGCTTCCTCCAAACCTAGTGGCTTTTCTCTCACTATTCCTCCTCTAGGTATAACACCAACAACTTTTAGTTACTCAGATCAAAAAGGAAAACCTTTATAGTCTCCCAAAAGGAGCCAAAATATTACAGTGACTCTCTGAACCCAGATTTGGGTTCTCGTTCAAATTTCTCTTGAAGAGAAAAGGTCATTAACACTTACAAATAGTACTTCAGTGAAGAGAAATTTATGAAAAAGAGAACATGACCGAAGATTCAGATTGAGGGTCCTTTACATTAAGACCATTTGAAATTGGAAATTTAATAATCACATGGACTTCATTAAGCCAAAATCTTACTCACACCCATCTATTCAGAAGTCTTAACCAGATTCAAGAGATGCTCTAAGTGAGGTCAGATGGAGCCAACACTTATAGAGATCACCCTCTTCAAGAGAAGCTATTTTTGAAGAGAATTTAAAAAGTTAGCTAAGATCTGTACTATCCCTAATGGACTCTTTGCCATCCTGGGGGCAATGTGACCTATTTTGCCAGGCACTTTAAAGCCTGTTAGGACAGATTACACTGGAAAGACTCAGTCTGGCCATCCACCCGTAACTATTCCCTGGTTAAGGTTGAAAGAATGGAAATCCATTTTCTTTATTAAGGAAAGTTTTATAAGAAAGAAGAATATGTCAAGCACAGGTATCCTCTGCTTTTTGAAACTTTGCTTCATGCCACTTTGCTTTTATACAAGACTAGATTAGTACTTGTTTTCATTAACCAAAAGAAATTTGAAGAGGGTTTTGGCTTAGTAAAGGTATAAAGCAAGTAAATCACATTCAGTATTTGTTTTGCCGGGAGCCCTTATAGAAGCAGGGCATACCCCATAACTAATCGATAAGCTCCTTCTCAGGAACTATACTCAGCATATCAGTATCATGTCACCAGAGCTTTAATCTATGTCTCTGAGCATCTGTTTTTATCACAATTTATTTTGTGCTTCTTTTATCAAGCAATTACTTTATAATTGCTTCTGCCCTCTAGACCATTCCAGCTTACAAAAGTTTTCATAGAAATGCTGTACCTTCAGACAGTGGGGGAAACCTATATTTAATTATGCATGTTCTTCCAGTAGTTTAAGCTAAGTCGCTTCAGTTGTGTCTGACTCTGTGCAACCCCATAGACGGCAGCCCACCAGGCTCTGCCGTCCCTGGGATTCTTCAGGCGAGAATACTGGAGTGGGTTGCCATTTCCTTCTCCAATGCATAAAAGAGAAAAGTGAAAGTGAAGTCGCTCAGTCGTGTCCGACCCTTAGCAACCCCATGGACTGCAGCCTACCAGCTCCTCCATTCATGGATTTTCTAGGCAAGAGTACTGGAGTGGGGTGCCATTGCCTTCTCCGTCCAGTAGTTTACCTTTCCTCAAATTTTAAGTAGCTTTTCAGGCTTTATGCTGGGTTATATCAATATTATAAGAGATTAGTGACAGGAAGGGAAACACATTTGAAACCCTAATGATGAATGAAAATTAATCCCTCATTGATTGGTTGGAAAATATTTGGAGGGATCCATTAACAAATAAACATATCTTGTGGGATAGTTTTTGCTCAGTTGACTTCATAGGGTAGGACAATTTGAAAACAGTCATTTTACTTTATTCATAGTGTCCTTATAGTTTCAATTTCTAGTATCTACATTGTTTGCAGGATTATTACTAGATTCTAACCCAGAGCCCCCACTGTGGACTCTCACACTTTTGTGTCTGGCTCCTTCACCGTGGTGCATTCACTCACAGAGGATTGCAATTCCATTTATGCCTTAGCTTCTGGAAGTAAACTCCCATCTCAGGTTGAGCATATATGCCCATATAAATTATTACTGTGGCTCTGACAGTAATGAACCCGCCTGCAATGTGGGAGATCTGGGTTTGATCCCTGGGTTGGGAAGATCCCTTGGAGAAGAGCATGGCAACCCACTCCAGTATTCTTGCCTGGAGAATCCCCATGGATGGAGGAGACTGGCGGGCTGTAGTCCATGAGGTCACAAAGAGTTGGACATGACTGATCAACTAAGCACAGCACATATGTAATCTACCTCATATCTTAGTTTCACAGTATGTTTAAAGACTGTTCATGTAAATTATTGGATGAGAACGAGGGAAGAAAGACTAGTGGCTACACACACCAGATTAGGCTGAATTATTTTATAACTAATCCTCTGAATTTATTTTATACACACACACACACACACACACACACACACATAAAATATGTATATGGGCTTCCCTGGTGACTCAGACAGTAAGGAATCTGCCTGCAATGCACGAGACTCAGCTTCAATCCCTGGATCAGGAAGATCCCCTGGAGAAGGGAATGGCTACCAACTCAAGTATTCTTGCTTGGAGAATTCCAAGTACAGAGGAGCCTGGTGGGCTATAGTCCATGAGATTGCAAAGAGTTGGACACGACTGAGTGACTAATACACACACACAAATACATATATGAGAGATAGAAGAAGAACAAAGGGCAGAAGGAGGAGGAGAAGGGAGAGGTGGAGACAGAGGGAAGGAAAGGAGGGCGAAGGGAAGGGGAAGAAAAAAAGGATCAGGGAGACAGAGAAACTGGGGAGGCTGAAAAATTAGATTTTTAATCTAGGGAAAAAAACTTTTTAGTAGTGCTAATTAGATGATATTGAAGGATGATGTTAGCAAGAAACAATTTTAAACCACGTGAAATAAAGGGATGAATAGTTACAACTAGCAGGTTGCATACAAGGATAAACATGTAAATATATGTGCAGTTGACAGAAATGTAAAAAGTGGGTAAATGTCTAGGTTCATAAAGACAAGAGAAGAGTAGCTTTGAGAATGTTGAATTGAAGATGCTATACAGGAAATTAAACAGCAAACCATTTCTGTTTCAGTGGTAAACATGAAGTTGGCATTAAGATGAGAATTAGATTACAGAAATAAAAGTCATACTAGAGAAGATAAGTGAAGCATGGAATTTGTGCAGAGGGAAGCTGGCATAGCCCACAATGGATTCTCAAAGGTGAAAAGGGTTGGCATAGCAAGTGGAGAAAGGCAGTTCAAAGGCAGTCCATTGAACAATGATGGAATGAAGACAGATGGTTTGTTAGAATTGTTTCCTCCAACCAGCTTGTCTCCTTAAAATGCTTGGTGGTTCGGGCCATGTGTACTCACCTTGAATAGCAGGGTTCTTAAGAGGGAAAGCGTGAGATTAAAATTTATATATATGTGTGTGTGTGTGTGTGTGGTTTGATATTTTGGCTAAAATAAAAAAGGCAAAATAATTGAAGCAATTAAACTCAAAACAACAGTATATCTTGAGATAAAATAAATAAAACAAAAAAGGAGCTCAATAATTTAGAGAAACTTAGATAATAGCATAAGCCACATACCCAAAGTGGTACTGATTTTTGTTTGTCTCCGTGTGAGTGATTTGCAATTAGTGAAATGTTTAGAGTATATGATTACATTTCTCTTTATTTCATCAAGTTGAAACCAATCTATGTTTTCATCAGAGAAAATAATTTCGAGAACTTCCCTGAGATTGTCATGTATTAGTTAGGCACTTATCCTTTGGAAAAACAATGCTATTAGTTTTCCATGATCTTTTATTCAGTAGGAATTTTCTTTTTTACTCATATAATTACTGGCTACACTTCAAGTCCTCATAATTTTATCTCACTATAAATTTATTAATTTATTTTACCAATTTAAAATAAAACAAACCTTAGTGATTAAAGGTAGTGATTAACGCAATGTGCTTGAATTTGTGTGTGTGCGTGCTAAGCCACTTCAGGCCTGTCCGAGTCTTTGGGACCCTATGGACCAAATCTCGCCAGGCTTCTCTGTCTGTGGGATTCTCCAGGCAAGAATATTGGAGTGGGTTGCTGCGCCTTCAACCAGGGGGGCTTCCCGACCCAGGGATCGAACAGCCCCGTTTCTTACGTCTCTTGCATTGGCAGGCAGGTTCCTTACTACTAGAGCCAACTGGGAAGCCCCATGTTTGAATTTACTAGGGGCTAAATGCATGAAATAATGTCGGAAGATGCAGGAAAACATCTCAGACTGAAGGAACAACTGCAAAGGCCCTTGAGTGAGGATGAACTTAGCATATTCATGAAACAAAAAGAGAAAGTCATAATGAGCATGGAAAGGTGTAGAAAGAACTAAGATGGGAAACAATTCCTCATAAGGCTTTTGGCCCACCTATTTTTTTTTTTTTTCCTTTGCTGAGGCAAAAGAGAAGCACAAACCACACACACACACCTCATAAAAACCCGAAATGTAGAATACATAACCCCTTCTACCAGAACTGAATTAAAACTGCAAAGTCTCTAGGTAAGAAAACAGTTAATAGTGCTATTTATTCATATGTAATTTAATACAACACATGCTAAACTATAAAATGAGTGTATGGAAGTCTAAAAAAACACTATTGCTTCTCATGACTACTACAGCATCTACTCAGGTGTTCATCTGATTCTCATTTCTTCATTTGTTTCCTGCTAAAATAACCATAATAAAACTGTTGGGTGCACAATGGCCTATGAATACCTGCTTTTCCAACTACCTTGCACCTTGGAAGAAACATCAGACACAAATATGGCCAATGAAACACCAGCAAAAGTCTTATGAAAACCTTTCATAGGAGAAGAGTAAGAGAAGTGATTGGTACCCTGCACAGTAAACCACTTTTTCTTCTTTGAGCATGAATGTGATGACATCAGTAGAAGAAGTCATCCAGCATGAGATTACAAAATAGAAGAGCAGAGGTTCAAATTCTATATGGTAAAACATAAAGACAGAAAATTCTGATGGTATCACTGACCTGCTGTACCAATGCCATTAACAATAAATCTCCTGATTTGTTTAGATGAGAATTTTAAAACTAAGGCCTTGTTGGTTGGACCTTCTGTCATGTATAATTGAAAAAAAAAGTACACTAATACAGATTTTAAACACCAATAAAATGAATTGTTATAAAGGTCTGACTTTTTCTTGTTTTGAAAATCAAATATTAAAATTCCAGTTATGCTTTATTAACTGGCTCAGACAGTAAAGAACTTGCATACGATGCAGGAGACCCAGGTTTGATCCGAGGGTCAGGAGAATCCTCTGGAGAAAAGAATAGCAACCTACTCCAGTATTATTGCCTAGAAAATTCCATGGACAGAGCAGCCTGGTGGGCTACAATCCATGGGCTCACAAAGAGTCGGATATGACTGAGCAATGAACTTACACAGCCACACACTTTTAAATGTACACAGTGCTGGCACTCAGAGGTCAACAGACTTGAACACAGAAAACAGTATTGACTCAGCTCTTAGGAGCCAAACTGGGTCCTTAGATCTAGATCGATACAATTACCTCAGCAACACTATGAGGCTGGTGCTATTAACAATTCACATTTTACAGAAAAAGAACCAGAGGTTCCGAATGTAACCAGTCCAAGGCCACAGGGGTGTAATGAATTGGATTTGAATCCAGGTTTGTTTCCCACCAGGGAGCCTGCTTTTAATAATTGTTTGGTATAGCCTCCGCCTCCTAAAATGAATGAGTCATTTGATTTTAAAGGTTTAATGGACCAAATTATTGAAAGTTTATGTACACTATTTTTTATGGAAAAAAGAAAAAGACTAAAGATACACACACACAGAATTAAAATATTGAAGTTATATGCTCTTGTTTACTTTTTGAAGCTGTCTACATAACTATTCCTTAATACTCTCAAGAAATAACTGTAATAGCATAACAAGATGCCAAATATTAGCACCACTGAAACTGGAAACAGCCAAGTAATATATATGTTTTAATTTCTGTGAAAGCTATTTTAAGGAAAGTGCTGACAGACTGTTATTAGACCAAACTTGCAGGTATTCTGCTAATTACATAAACTGGACACAGTATGCTTCTGTTTGCTTTGGAAACTGAAATTTCCGGAAATATTTGAACACAAGGATGGTGACAAACGTTCCTCTTGAGCTAAAGGTTCCCCAACACTACAGCCTAATTCCAATGCCCTGGGTACCCAAGAAACCCCTGATAATCTGCATTTTAAAGAAAGGTGAGTGACCACAGTTCTGCATCTTATAATTAGGCAAAGAACTAATTTGAAAAGAAAAGGACCATTAAACAAATGAGATACTTGTAGTATACTATAATAATTTTAAAAAGCACCAAATATATGAGAAGAAAGGTAATGCCAAATAATGCTCAAACTACTGCACGATTGCACTCATCTCACATGCTAGTAAAGTAATGCTCAAAATTCTCCAAGCCAGGCTTCAGCAATACGTGAATCACGAACTTCCAGATGTTCAAGCTGGTGTTAGAAAAGGCAGAGGAACCAGAGATCAATTTGCGGACATCTGCTGGATCATGGAAAAAGCATGAGAGCTCCAGAAAAACATCTATTTCTGCTTTATTGACTATGCCAAAGCCTTTGACTGTGTGGATCACAATAAACTGTGGACAATTCTGAAAGAGATGGGAATACCAGAACACCTGACTTGCCTCTTGAGAAACCTTTATGCAGGTCAGGAAGCAACAGTTAGAACTGGACATGGAACAACAGACTGGTTCCAAATAGGAAAAGGAGTCCGTCAAGGCTGTATATTGTCACCTTGCTTATTTAACTTCTATGCAGAGTACATCATGAGAAACGCTGGGCTGGAAGAAGCAAAAGCTGGAATCAAGATTGCTGGGAGAAATATCAATAACCTCAGATATGCAGATGATACCACCCTTATGGCAGAAAGTGAAGAGGAACTAAAGAGCCTCTTGATGAAAGTGAAAGAGGAGACTGAAAAAGTTGGCTTAAAGCTCAACAGTCAGAAAACGAAGATCATGGCATCTGGTCCCATCACTTCATGGGAAATAGATGGGGAAACAGTGGAAACAGTGTCAGATTTTATTTTTCTGGGCTCCAAAATCACTGCAGATGGTGACTGCAGCCATGAAATTAAAAGATGCTTACTCCTTGGAAGGAAAGTTATGACCAACCTAGATAGCATATTGAAAAGCAGAGACATTACTTTGCCAACAAAGGTCCATCGAATCAAGGCTATGGTTTTTCCAGTGGTCATGTATGGGTGTAAGAGTTGGACTGTGAAGAAGGCTGAGTGCCGAAGAATGGATGCTTTTGAACTGTGGTGTTGGAGAAGACTCTTGAGAGTCCCTTGGACTGCAAGGAGATCCATCCAGTCCATTCTGAAGGAGATCAGCCCTGGGATTTCTTTGGAAGGAATGATGCTAAAGCTGAAACTCCAATACTTTGGCCACCTCATGTGAAGAGTTGACTCATTGGAAAAGACCCTGATGCTGGGAGGGATTGGGGGTGAGAGGAGAAGGGCACAACAGAAGATGAGATGGCTGGATGGCATCACTGACTCAATGGATGTGAGTTTGGGTGAACTCCGGGAGTTGGTGATGGACAGAGAGGCCTGCTGTGTTGTGATTCATGGGGTCACAAAGAGTTGGACACGACTGAGAGACTGAAGTGAACTGAAGTATATTTTAACCAGTGGAAAGAATCAAAAGGTGGAAATTAACATCTGACTCTATCATTGTCTGTAAAGAAAGGTGAGTGCCAAAGAATGGATGCTTTTGAACTGTGGTGTTGGAGAAGACTCTTGAGAGTCCCTTGGACTGCAAGGAGATCCATCCAGTCCATTCTGAAGGAGATCAGCCCTGGGATTTCTTTGGAAGGAATGATGCTAAAGCTGAAACTCCAATACTTTGGCCACCTCATGTGAAGAGTTGACTCATTGGAAAAGACCCTGATGCTGGGAGGGATTGGGGGTGAGAGGAGAAGGGCACAACAGAAGATGAGATGGCTGGATGGCATCACTGACTCAATGGATGTGAGTTTGGGTGAACTCCGGGAGTTGGTGATGGACAGAGAGGCCTGCTGTGTTGTGATTCATGGGGTCACAAAGAGTTGGACACGACTGAGAGACTGAAGTGAACTGAAGTATATTTTAACCAGTGGAAAGAATCAAAAGGTGGAAATTAACATCTGACTCTATCATTGTCTGTAAAGAAAGGTGAGTGCCAAAGAATTGATGCTTTTGAACTGTGGTGTTGGAGAAGACTCTTGAGAGTCCTTTGGACTGCAAGGAGATCCAACCAGTCCATCCTAAAGGAGATTAGTCCTGAATATTCATTGGAAGGACTGATGTTGAAGCTGAAACTCCAATACTTTGGCCATCTGATGCAAAGAGCTAACTCATTTGAAAAGACCTAATGCTGGGAAAGATTGAGGGCAGGAGAAGAAGGGGATGACAGAGGATAAGACAGTTGAATGGCATTACCAACTCAATGGACATGAGTTTAGGTGATGAGGCCTGGTGTGCTGCAGTCCATGGGATAGCAAAGAGTTGGACACGACTGAGCGACTGAACTGAACTGAACTGTATCATTGTCTATGGCCATTCTCTTTGAAAATACATTTTCTTTTTCCTCTCAAATTTGTGACAGGCATAAATAGTCTGTTAGTAAGCTGAGAATGCAGACTATTATTGGACACAATGTCAGCAGGCTACACAGGATTAACACTGTATATAAATAGGCTTGGTATTTAGAAGAAAAAAAATTAATTAGAGCTAGAAAAATAAAAAGACAGAAGCAAGGAAAGATAACAAAACACTGATTAGAATCACAAGTCTATGAAGTGATTTCCAATAGTCACTACCCCTGAATCTTCAGTCCAAGACAAATATATGTATGCTGTATTTTTTTCGATTGTTTTGTATTGTTTAATCTTAAAGCTTCAGTAGCAATTATGTATTTCACTTTTGATGTTTTATTTGTACTTGGTTCTAGCAAGATTTTACTGAAGTGACAAAAAAATAAAAGAGGGGCCCAAACCAAACTAAAAAAAAGAATCAAGAAATTTATATACTGACACAGTCAAGACGTATCTTCCATTCTGATTTAGTCTTCTGTAATCTAATACTTGTTGATCTGGCTACTCAAATACTAGTGTCAATGTTTATGCCTATCTATCCCCTGTTTGAGTCCCCTGTTTCATTGTTCTTTCATTTGCCTTGTGATCTGCATGTAGGGTAAAAAAAAATGTGCATAAAACAAATGATTTACTGCAAGTCAACTTGTTATTATTTTAGCCATCCATTTTAGCTGCATCTATGTGGTTTGGGTGGAGAAGGCAATGGCACCCCACTCCAGTACTCTTGCCTGGAAAACCCCATGGACAGAGGAGCCTGGTAGGCTGCAGTCCATGGGGTCGCTAAGGGTCGGACACGACTGAGCGACTTCACTTTCACTTTTCACTTTCAGGCATTGTAGAAGGAAATGGCAACCCATTCCAGTGTTCTTGCCTGGAGAATCCCAGGGACGGGGGAGCCTGGTGGGCTGCCGTCTATGGGGTCGCACAGAGTCGGACACAACTGAAGTGACTTAGCAGCAGCAGCATGTGGTTTGGGTATCTGACTTGGGAAAGGGGAGAGTATGTATGTGCAGCATTCTCCTTGATGCAACATGAACAGGAGGAGAATAACAGATGAGGATTTACCCTTCACTGCACAATTGCCAAGAGCAACTGAGTGGGCTATACTGAAGACCCCAGGAAAAGCAAACTCACGCTCACACTCACGCTCTTCTTACAGCCCTTATCTGAAAGTTGCACTTGCTCGTGTATAAGCAGGCTTAACAGCCAGCAACTGACATTGTAGCAACACAGGAAAGAGCCAAAAATTTTTTTCATCCACAGAAGACAATGGGAGGGCTGGCTGAAAAGTATGTAAATCTGGGGTTTTGCACATTTTATTTTCAGAGGAAAGCAGAAGGAAGTGGAATTATTTTGCCTGAATACTCAGTCCTAGGATGGGAGTTACGGAAATCTATACAAGAGATGACTAGCTATGGAGGACAAATGTAAAAACTGCCTGCATATTTGGGAATAGTGCCATGCGGAAGAAGAAAAACAATTCATCTTATGTGGCCCTCGGAGTTCAGACTGATTTGGTAGCAACTGTATAAGCAGAGAACAATTAACACTTCTGAATGTAATAAAAATACTCTTTTAATTACAATTATCCCAAAGTGAAATGTGCAACCATGAGAAACATATTCCTTCCTATCACTGGAGGTATTCAGCAAGACTCTCCAACAAAAACTCTGTACAGATGTCCCATCTTAGATGTCTTTTCCAACAGTTAGTGACTAATTTGTGTACTAAGTATGAAATAAGGATAACGCGATTAATCTACCTTCTCCCACATGTCCTACAAAACGAGTGCTTAGGAGTTGTTCAGGATCACTTGACCAACCTTCTTATTGACTATTCACTGGCTCTCAAGGTCAATGAGTAGGGCCTGTGTAATTGGCATGAGGTAGGAAGAAGTGTTAAGTGTTACCAAAATCTGCATTGTGCATTAGCGAAAAAATGAACACATCCCTACTGGTATTCATGTGGGGCTTGTATCTTTGTTTTGTAGTCTAATGGAAATAACCAGTTCCCAGTTCTGGCCTTACCAAAATTCTTATATATATATATATATATATATATATATATATATATATATATATATATATATAAATAAGAGCTCTTTTCATTTCTCTAGTGCAAATCAATCATCACATTTCCTGCTTTTAATTTTGAAGTATTTCTGAAATCTTGCACATTAATAATCTTTCATTCTGTATATCCAATTCTAATAATTTAGGCTGTCATCATAATTTGTCTAGACTTTAGCCATTCAGAATTCTCTTGATCGCCCCACTGTGCAAGTATGATGTTTAAATTCAACTATGAGCATATCATCCTCTCACATAAAACCATTTAATGGTTCCCAACTTTCCCCTGCAGAGGAACAAAACTTGCCACCCCTTGACACTTTGTTGTTCAATTGTTAGGTCGTGTCTGACTCTTTGGGACTCCATGGACTACAGCATGCCAGGCCTCCCTGTCCTTCACTATCTCCAGAGAGTGCTCAAACTCATGTCCATTGAGTCAGTGATGGCATCCAACCACCTTATCCTTTGTCATCCCCTTCTCCTTTTGCCTTCTATTTTATCCAGCATCAGGGTCTTTTCCAATGAGTTAGCTCTTTGCATCAGGTGGGCATAGTATTGGAGCCTCAGCTTCAAATCAGTCCTTCCAATTAATATTCAGGACTGATTTCCTTTAGGATTGACTGGTTTGATCTCTTTGTTGTCTGTGGGACTCTCAAGAGTCTTCACCAGTACAACAGTTCGAAACCATGAATCCTTTGGTGCTCAGCATTCTTTATGGTCCATCTCTCACATCCATACGTGACTACTGGAAAAAACCATAATTTTGACTATACAGACCTTTATAAGCAATGATGCAGCTGCCTTTTAATAGGCTGTTTAGGTTTGTCATAGCTTTTCTTCCAAGGAGTATTTAATTTCAAGGCTGCAGTCACCATTTGCAGTGATTGTGGAGCCTCCCAAAATAAAATCTGTCACTGTTTTCACTTTTTCCCCTTCTATTTGCCATGAAGTGATGGGCCCAGGTGATATGATCTTAAGTTTTTTGAATGCTGAGTTTTAAGCCAGCTTTTTCACTCTCCTCTTTCACCATCATCAAGAGGCTTTTTAGTTCTTTCTGCCATTAGAGAGGTATCATCTGCTTCTCTGAGCTTGTTGAGGTTTCCCCCAGTAATCTTGATTCCAGCTTGTGCTTCATCCAGACCAGCATTTTGCATGATGTACTCTGTATAGAAGTTAAACAAGCAGGGTGACAATATACAGCCTTGACATACTCCTTTCCCAATTTGGAACCAGTCCATTGTTCCATATCCAGTTCTAACTGTTGCTTTTTGATCTGCAAACAGGTTTCTCGGGAGGTAAGATGGTCTGGTAGTCCCATCTCTTTAAGAATTTTCCACAGTTTGTTGTGATCCACATAGTCAGTCTTTAGTGCAGTCAATGAAGCAGAAGTAGATGTTTTCCTGGAATTCCCCCTCTTTCTCTATGATCCAATAGATGTTGGCAATTTGATCCCTGGTTGCTCTCCCTTTTCTAAATCCAGCCTGTACATCTGCAAGTTCTTGGTTCACATACTATTGAAGTCTCACTTGAAGGGTTTTGAACTTTACTTTGCTAGTGTGTGAGATGAGCGCAACTATACGGTAGACCGAACTTTCTTTGGCATTGCCCTTCTTTGGGTTTGGAATGAAAACTGACATTTCCTTGTCATTAGTCAACTATTTTAAGTTTCTACCTTATTGACTCAAATTTTGCAAGTGTTTCTTAAGAATGCACACTCTCAACCCCTATACTATATTGTTGTAGTAAAATCTATGCCCTGTCTACGGTGGAATACCATGATGATTCTTTCCAGTTATTAGTAACTTTGAATAGAGGATGTTCTTACCAGACCAGAAAAGTATTAATGACACAACGGAGAAGTAAGCTGTGGCTGAATGCGTCTACAATTTGAGATGCTGATGCTTCTTTGGAAAAATATCATGTCTTCAGTTAGGGAGATGGTACACTGTTTTCTTACAGCCTTCAGTCCCATTAGACACATAAGAAAAGCTTTCTGGCTCCCAGAAAAATCTCACTTATCCCAGGTTATTTATTTATTTTGGGAGTAATTTATAGGCAATTTACTTCTTTTCAGCTGACAGTAATCAGCAGCTCCAGAGTAGACTGTCAC
The DNA here is from genome assembly GCF_029378745.1 of Bos indicus. Lineage (NCBI taxonomy): Eukaryota > Metazoa > Chordata > Mammalia > Artiodactyla > Bovidae > Bos > Bos indicus. Next base: position 20,803,257 of record NC_091788.1, read on the forward strand.
CCAGCGTGTTCCCTGCATCCTGTCTTAGAGCAATATACTCCTGGCAAGGATGGCATGTCTCTCTGTAGTTCATTTTATTCCCAGCCCTACTTTTCTTATCATTCTGCAACATCACCAAGTGTTTGGACAGGCTTTCAAAAGCCTGCCTGCATCCCAGGCCTCATATTTCAAATGAAGTATCGCTGGGGTCCCTCACAGCATTGAAATCCACTTTGAATCAATGCTGTTGTGTTCCTCAAATGTCCTTCCTAACATCCTGTATTGATTTGCTCCAAGGTTCAAAGTTTCTTAAATGATAAATTTTCTTCTACTTTTTTCCCTTTAGTTTCTTTCAACTGTGTTACAGAAGACATTGAGCTAGAAATGCCAATATTCTGACATCTTTAAACAAACTAGCATGAGTTTAATTTAAACTGATAACTTAGGGGAAAACAGCATAATTTGTAAACAAATATATTAAATATAACATTACTTGACTGTCTAGTTTGGTGGAAAAATATGTTTTACTGTAGATTTAAATTTATTTATATATTATGGCTTATAAATACATACCCATGATTTTCTGATCAGATGTTTGACATCTTTTATATTATATATGAAATGTATACACAAAATAATTCTTTTGCGAGTGTCATGCTATGCAATGGCAAGATGGAAAAAAGCATTTGCATTTGGTTTTTGGTAGTAATTTTTAACAAAGTAAACGTAATATCATTTTTTTTGTATTTACAGAAATATAAAGTCAGATTGATGGAATTATTATTTCACTTTCATTTTGATAATAGTTTTTGAAGTAACAAGGATAACTTTATGTTATCTTTAAAGATACTATGGTGACTAACAAGCCAAAGCAGAGACTGATTTATTGAGAGACTGATTTACCACTGTGTTCATCTAATCTCTAGTGCCTATCCTTCATCTGTGCTAGACTCAAAATAGACTCAAAATAGGCTGTTCAAAAAGAAACAAAAGAAATGGGGGAATCAATGATATCTCTAATTTTATGAAAACAGCTCCCTACTACTTCTCACTTGCAAAGTCAATTACCTTCAGGGAGCAAGCAGGCAGATAATACAAATAAAATGAGCAGACTCTGTGAACTATATTTTGAAAATTGCCTTATTACTATAATGTTACCTAATCCGATTTTTGGCTTTACTTTGTTAGATTTTGTTCTTAGTATTAATGTATAATTCTCAAAAAACTTAGTTACATATAAGATAACTTGCACAGAGAATTAAGTAATTTGCTCAAGACCACACTTCTAGTAAGTTTTGAGCTTTTCTGTGTAAAACCTAAGTATCCTATCTTCAGAGGCTATGTTCTTAACTCCTGCCATTTAATAAGCTAGTTTAGAATTTTGTCTTTTACTAGATAGACACAAATATTTCACCATTTAAAATTTAAAATACATATTTATGTTTTTTCTCAAAATTGGAAAGACATCAAGTGTGACAGTTCTAAAGTGAATGACAATAATTATTCCATTACATAACTTACAGCAGAAGTTAATGGCTCATTTCATAAAAGAAAATAAAATTCATATTGTTGTAACATAACTGCATAAACACCAGTGGGCACATTTGGAGAGATTTATTAATTCATTTTGAGATAGAAAACATGTGATGCTTAAATATGTGAAATAGATCAAAATTTACAATATAAATTTTTCTACAAAAAGTCTTTGGCAATGGTATGCTAAGATTTTTTTAAAGTATATTTTGATGGGAATTGTTTCTCTTGCATGAATACTTTTATTTATATCCATAAGGACTTCTTTGTAATGATAAGATATACTATTACAACTTAGAAAATGTATAATTACATAGTTTTTCCCACTATTTTTCCTCTCAGATATACTTTTTAGATTCTGATTGATTGATGTTTTTAATGCTGCTGCTGCTAAGTCGTTTCAGTCGTGTCCGACTCTATGCGACCGCATAGAGGGCAGCCCACCAGGCTCCGCCGTCCCTGGGATTTTCTAGGCAAGAACACTGGAGTGGCCTGCCATTTGTTTTTAATGGGGTGATTATGTAACTGAAATAGAAACTTGACTTTTTAGAGAACTATTTTAAAATTTTTGAATGGTATAATTTGTATATACTTTGCTAAGAATAAATCGACACCTAAAGTCAATCTTAATATATTTGGGTTTGGTTTGAGGTGACCTATATATCTAGTTTTATTTTTAAATGTTTGGAAGCATTGTGGAAGCTCTATTTTATTGTTTTTGGATGGAACATTTTTACATGTTCTCTACTTCTGAATGACTTTGAAAGTGAGCACAGGGTAGGTATAAATAAATTTGCAAAAATGCCACATACAAATAATGGTATTTTTACATGTGGTTAGTGTCAAGGAGACAAGATAGTTATTAGGGCTGAGAAAGGCAATTCATATTAAAATATGTGTTACTGCTGTTTGCTTAGATTTCCCATACGCAACCTATCATTCTTTAAGGTTCCAGTCTTCCTTTTCAAACAACAGCTCAAGCAATCTTTTACTCCTTTAAAATCCACTGGTTGTCATCTGTATTATTTTAAAATATACCACCTTGTGGAAGGAATTGAAAATCATCTCTTCCCAAATCAGATTAGATGAGTCCTAATGCACACACAGTGTCCGAGAGGTAAATGTATCTGAGCATTTCGTCAGTTTTTATATTCTGTGTGACACTATGCATTTCCTTACATGCTGAAAAGTCTGTCTCCTTTTTTGACTAACATCAGTGCACTGTAATTGTGTGCCTTCTCCACATACTTTAGGATTTGTGAGATACTGGAGCATATCTTTAAAAAAAATTATTTTATATTGGAGTACATTTGATTACCAATATTTTGTTAGTTTCAGGTGTACTATAAAGTGATTCAAGAATACAACTTTTTTTGTTGTATGGACTTGCTTGTTGGAGATGACATCAGGGTCACCCTGATGAGCAGACAGGGATTTTCAAGCTCTGATTGGTAGAGAACAGGGATTTATACAAGGATAATCCTGTGATTCTTACATGAGATTTCTACAGACATACACCAAAAGAGCATACGTATTCTCCCTATACTGTAGTTTGAATGGTATGGGGGAGGCTAGTTAACCATCTTCTCTCTTATATTCAAATTCCATGACATTAATTTCTTTACAGAAGACACATAGTCCAGACTTATTTTAAATTATTGGTATAAAAATACTCATTGGATCAGAAAATCACAAATACTTTTACAGCACTACCAAATGCCTAATATTTCCTACGTGCATTACAAACTCTGAATATATAGATAATTATTCTGTTTTGGTTTTACATGATAGACTCTTGATATCTACATGAGCTATTCTAAATTTGTTAGTATTGACATATCCTCACTCTGGAAACTAATATAAAATACCAATACCTATAAACGCCTCACTTCCATAACGACCAACACAAGCCTAGCTGTATCATTCCCACTTCGGGCCACGTCCAATGTCAGAAATAACAGCAGTTGACTGTGTGCTAGTAGGGTCAGGTCCAGTGGTTGGTACATTATATTCATACGCTCTCTTTTTTAAACTAATTTGTCACAGAAAACTTTGCCTTCCTTATAGAATTTACCAGATTTCTCTGTTGAATGTTATATACAATGGCATTAGAAAGTAATCGTAGTATAATCTGTTAACAACTTAATTTAGCATGTTGCTATGTATATGTATGTAAGTATATATGTGTGTGTGTATATATACAATCACACATATACTCTATTTTTATCTGCTACATGCAAGGCCAAACCAGAATGAGTTAATTACTTAAAAAACACTTTTACAGTAAATATTACATAAAATTATACTTACTTATATTTTAATATAATTCATACAAGTGTATTTTTAATTAATAAATTATATTTCTTATACAGTAGTATAACCTTATAATAAATATTATTATTTATAATAAATAAATTAGGACTCATTGCACCTAACTTGAGAAAAGAAAATAAGCACTTCAAGGACCATGATTCCAGGAAAAGTCTTAAATGTGTTAGTGGGTTTCCACAAAATAACAGAGAAGAAACCAATTCTCATTCTTATTTCCATGGAAATCCATGGTATGTTAGTGAAAAAGTTCCTGCAACGCTTTGACCAAGACTAAAAAGTATAAAGAACCAAATGCCATCATGTTTCTTAAGGTTAAACATAAGCTACAAACATAGACATGTTTCCTGTGTGTGGTATGCAGTGTGTGTGTGTGTGTGTGTGTGTGGTAATTTTACAAGAAATCATCTTTGCTCCAAATTTAAAAGCATGAAAATATAAAGTGTGTACTAACCATTCCTGCTTCTTATTTCAGAGTATAATTTACTTTATAATTTCTTCAACATGCATGAACTGTCACCAGCTCAAGTACTGCCAATGCCTGAAAATGCCCAGGTGGTATTTCATAGTCTAATTTGTCTAACCAGCTTTGACTGTGATTAGCTTACTCAGAATATAAAACAATAAGGCAATTCAGTTAAAAATACACGGACACACATATTGAGGGAAAGGGCGGCAGTCTCCTGCATTAGATGTGGAGAAGAATGAGCCTTACAGGATGTTCCACAGATTCACAAAGGAAGACCTACTGCCTGTCATCCCAGAAGCACGACATGGAAGGCTATCTCAGCCCAGCCTCCTATCTCACCTCTATAGACTCAAACACCTGAATCTCTATTACTTCAAAGAGGTTCTATTCTTCAGCAAAGAGTCAAGTTATACTAACTCTCAGAGATGACTATTTGAGCCAGAACACTCATTGTCTATCTACTATGAGATATTTTTGGCACCCTGAGGAGTCAGACTAGCGTTAAAGGAAGAGCCTTGTCCTCCATAACACTGCCAGAATGAATACTGTCCACTAAGCAAGTCAAGAAGTTATCTTTTCAAGGCTGGAAAGCCTCTTTTCTATGAACATGTTTTTCTGATAGTCAGTTATTTGAAAATGGTCAAATTTTCCTGGCCTACCAGCTAAGGGCTTCCCCAGTGGCTCAGCGGTAAAGAATTCACCTGCAGGAGACGAATGTTCTATCCCCGGGTCAGGAAGATCCCTTGGAGAAGGAAATGGCAACCCACTCCAGTATTCTTGACTGGTAAATCCAATGGAGAGAGGAACCTGGGGGACCACAGTCCATGGGGTTACAAAAGAGTTGGGCACATCTTAGCAACAACCACTAGCTATGTAATATGTCTTTTCTTATGTCTGCTCTGAAATATTAAACATTGGTTTAAATTTTTAATTCTCAGGCAATTATATCTTGCAGATTTTCCTGTACTATGAAGGTATCTCTCTGTACTGCTTGTGTGCTCATGTCTTTATTAAAAGAGTTTTCAATGGATTGACTTACTTCTGTTTTTCCAGTGAATCAAAGTGTTAATTTGCTAACTTGTCCGCTTTATGTCAGTTAAATAACAGAAAGACCAAAACCATTTCAAAGTCTATTTAATTCAGGGTTGTCTCATTCAACCATGTTTTGGGAAATTATTTTCCCCTAAAAGAAACAATAATGATGACAGATTATATCTAACCTAAAAAGTGGAAGTTTGCTTTTCTTACAAAAGAAAAATTTTAGTGTTGAGACAAAATAAAAGCCTCTCTGATATGCTTAAAATGTAGAGCAAAGAATTTGTTATTTTAATATCCATATAATAGAGAATAAAGTATCACTTATATGGATAGATAACATTAAAGTTTTGTCTTGATAAAGTAGTAAATATTAAGAGACTCTAGAAACCCTCAAAGCTTCTTTATATAGAGCAGGGATTGAAATCTTTTTCTGTAAGGCCCAGATAGCAAATATTTTTTGGTTTGGCAAGGTGGAGTATCTCTGACATAAGTACTTAACTCAGCACGGCATTAGCCAGAGATAATATGAAAACAGATGAATGTGGCTGTATTTCAGTACAACTTTATATCCAGAAATAAGCAGCAGGCTAAATTTGGCATGCAGGCTGGAGTTTGCAGCTCCATAATATAAAGAAACTCAGAACATATCATTCTACACCACACATGAAATACCATGGTACTTCCTGTGGTCTGTTATCACACACTATCCTAGACTTTGAATCAAAGCTTGATTTTTTTTTTTTTTTGGTCAGGATAAGGTAAAGCAGATATTCAACTTCAAGATGTCAATTAATCAATTTAATGTTGATCTGCATTTAGGAACTTGATGCCATTTTTTCTCTATTGATTTTAACAGGCATTTTGATGATGTTGACCAGCCTTCATCAAGAGCTGATGCACAATATCCTGTTCTTTAAAAATACCGGGCTAAAGTTCAGTAAAGGTCAGACGGATATCATCAAACTGCTTGTGTTATTTACAAAATCATGTGATTCATTGATTGTGGTCTCCCACCTCACCCGCACAAACTGGCTGAAAGGTCACCTTCTCAATGATGAAAATCTATCAGGGAGAGAAGGCAACAGAATGAATAAAGGGGAAAATGTCATTCTAAGTCATTATGCAATTTCCCTTGGGAATGTATCTTAAGCCGTTGCATTTGAGAAGTAGCTTGTTTTCTCCTGCTTGTTTGTCAGTTTATTAAAATCTTCTGATAATTGGAACATGCTACAGTGATGGTTCCCAGATTTCTTCATAGATGGTAGGATGGCACAATTTAGAGAATACAAGGTCTTGGCATCCCACTCCAGTGTTCTTGCCCAGAAAATTCCATGGACAGAGGGACCTGGCAGGCTGCAGTCCATGGGGTTGCAAAGAATTGCACATGACTGAGCACAGCAAGGCATGGCTTATATTCCTTATTCTGGCTGAAACAACTCTCATGCTCAGCTATTCTCAGTGGGGGAAGATAACAGAAGTAGCTACCATTTGTTGAGGGGTCACCAGCAGCCACTCCTTTATAAAGCATTACACAGACCCAGCTTGAATTATAAAGATAATAACCATATGAGGTTGACACATTAAAACAGACATTGAGATTCTAAAGATCTTAAATAAATTACTCATGGTTGAAAAGCTATAATGTAGCAACCTTCGAATCTCCAAACTCTGGCTCTTAACTACCACCTTCCCACTCCCTAAATATCCAAAGGCAAGGCGACTGGAAACACTGGCATTCTTGCTGCTCACTGCATCTCCATTGTCCTGTACAAACACATTCTTCACTTCTCGCCACCCAGCTCTTCTTCGCTCATACCTCTTCTTCAATAGTATTTGTGGATTTGGTTTTTCTCCATCTTCAACTGAGGGCTCTGGTCCCTAGTTAGAAAATTTTAATTTCTATGTGGATAACTACTTATACACATACCTACACACACACACACACACACACACACACACACACACACACGAGTCTTTTCTCCAAGGCTTTTCCCTTAATTTCAGCAAATGGGGGATGACTCTGGACTGTGTTATTTCTCTCAAATGTTCCACTTATGAAATCTTAACCTCCAACATCCCATGTTCACCACAAGTATTCACTGCTCCTTTTCTCTCTTCTCTCATAAATCTTACTCTTCTTTACTGTTCCTTGATTTCATCATTTTACCACAATCTATTCACCTATTTATCTATTTCACTTCCTAAATACAGACTGCTATAATAATAACAAAAACATCACTGTTTTTGAGGAACTGTGTACTGTACATGGTATAAAGCACCTTACATTATTATATCTGGGGCTCACAGAAGAGAGGCAAACCATGCATGACTATACAGGTAATCATAAAATAATTAGGATCAGAGAGCAGGTCTGCCTTTTCTACTCCAGGGTCCATGATTTTATTGCAACTATGCATTATCATCTCTATTATGTAGGCCCATAGGATCCATACTTTTAATAAAATATCATCATTACCATGAGCTCTCTTCTCTCTTATCCTTCAGGGAAACCATCCTGGAAAGCTCAGTTGATGAAATTATGAATTTACACATTTCATTCCCTTATCTTCTAATTCAATAGGATCTTGAAAGAAAGGATATGAAAAATATCTTCAACTTGCTATCCTTGATTAGGAGTTTTACCCCATTATATTGTCATCATTGGTTTATGACAAGGACGCTTTTGGGTTTGATCATTCCCCTCCTGGTTCTGGTGCTGAGTTAGAAAATTTTAATTTCTACATAGAAAACTATATGTAATTTTTTCTTAGCATTATGTATACACACACACACACACACACATATATATATATATACACAACACAATCTTTTCTGCCTCCTAAGTATGAGTTTTTCAGGCAGGGAAAAATTATTATCACCTTTATCCCAAGAACATACTAGTTACTCAATTGAATATTACTATTATTTAATAAATACATGAATAACATCAATGAATGAATACCACACAGACAACAAAATATGTGATTCTGGCACTGAGATCAGTATTGTCTTTACACCACTTAAGTAATGCTGGAAATTTCATTTTAGTTCTCTGGCTCTCAGTTTTCCTTTATTTAAATTATAAATAATATTCAGGCTGTCAGTATACTTAAAGTTAAATATATCTAAAAGGTATTTATAAGATGAAATAAAACCATGGATATGAACATCTTATATAAGCTATAACCACTCATAAAATGCCAAGTGCTAATATTAGGCTCATTTGTTTCTTCCTAAGTGACAAAAGCAAATCTTCCTAAAAGAGACAAAGCAAACTGATGCATGTAAGACAATATTCAACAACTAATTATTGAGCATTTTTAAGCATCGGGTGGAGAAGACGATGGCACCCCACTCCAGCACTCTTGCCTAGAAAATCTCATGGACAGAGGAGCCTGGTAGGCTGCAGTCCATGGAGTCACTAAGAGTCGGGCGTGACTGAGTGACTTCACTTTCACTTTTCACTTTCATGCATTGGAGAAGGAAATGACAATCCACTCCAGTGTACTTGTCTGGAGAATCCCAGGGACGGGGGAGCCTGGTGGGCTGCCATCTATGGGGTCACACAGAGTCGGACACGACTGAAGTGACTTAGCAGCAGCAGCAGCAGCAGCAGTGTTTCATGTGACAGGCATATACCGAAGACCAGATACATTTTCTAGCTCACATGGGATATACTGTCTAATTGGAAGATGCAAAGTAGGTCTTTTGTGCTTCTTCCATTAAACCAAGTCCCCTTCTGTGTTTCTATATTAAACTGTCATAGCAAAACAAATGGCAAAAAGAAAATCCAGAAAATAAATAAATTTTCTGTTTTGTAGTCAAAATAATAACAGATTCTTCCTCGAGTTACTCTGATTTCATCACTTAAGCCACTATAGGCTTACTTATTTATGGAACACTTTTGAAGTCTTTTATATATTTTTCCCTTGAGTTTTTGTGTTTATAGCTTAGACTGAGAGCCGGGTAGGATTATGAACTAAGAGAGCAATAGTTTTTTGTTTGTTTGTTTGTTTTTTGATTCAGCAAATGTCTGGTTATGTCTCACTCTTCACAAATCTAAGGTGGTGTCTGTGCAGAATCCCTCCACCCCCACTATTGGAAAGAATTGAAATTGATGGAAGGTAGCTTATTTGCATCACTGACCCTCTTTGCAAAAATGGTTTTTCTTCTCATTTGCAATTCTGATTCCTGAATAATTTCTCACATATAGTATAAGAAATGAGAAACAAAGTTTACATAAGAATCCTTCAGGACAATGGCTGATTCTTCTTGATGTTTGACAGAAAACAACAAAATTCTGTAAAGCAATTATCCTTCAATTAAAAAGATAAATAAAGTGGAAAAAAGAAAGAATCTTTCAGGGTAGAGATAGGCAATTCTGCCAAGTAAAGGGCAATGTGGAGGGGACAATAACTGTTGATTTCTCACAAAACTTGTCAAGTAAATTACACCTATTTCTTCACTTAGTCCTCATACCAATCCAAGGAAGTGGGTGTTATTATTATTCCTAGTTTTTTATTACCAGTTTAGCAAACAGGCTTAGCTCTTCTCAACAAAGAGAAAATAAACTTTCCAAGGTTACTGTGTGGATGAGCAGTTAGTCAGGATTTAAACTGAGAACTGAGGGGTCTTAAGGAACACTTGCTGTTTGCCAACTGGCGAGTCTACCTTCCTAAAGTATGGGGGGAGTCTCAGGTAGTGTTAACAAAGAGATACACAAACAAAGAACAAGATAAGAAATATTTCAAGATATACCATTAGAATTTGTTTTACTTCTTTCAGATTTAAGGACAATTAACTCAAGCTAAGGGGTAGAATTGTGTAGACAAGGTTGTGCTACACAATTCTCTTCACAAGCTGAAGAGAAGTCAGACACCACAGAACTTGATTTGTAACTCTTTTGTGAGAATAAGGGAATCGTAAAATATTTGAAGCATCAAAAAAGTTCAAAGAAAATATGAAATGGACACAGAAAAGAAGAAAATGAAATTAGAATCAACATGCTAATACTATGAGGAGAGGGCTTTAAAGTCAGATCCCAGTTCAAATTCAGGCAATGTTGCTACTGGTATAGACAGTTTTCAGTATTTAACAGCAAGTATGGTCACCTTGTATGTATTTACTGAAAATGAGAGCTGTGGTTCAGTTAAATTTCTGATAAATAACATCAAGACTTCACTTGTTTTTGTCTTAACTTACTTTGTAGTAATTTATTAATATCTCCAGTCCTATTGTGAGTTTGTATATGTGTGACAATGTGTGTGTGTTTGTATGTGTGTATGTGTGTCTCCCACTGAACTTATTTGTAATTATCGACCTGGGTCAAATGTTCAAACAATGTATGCTATTTGATTATTGAAATTAACTGTTTAAGAGTTTGGAGATCCTCGTACCATATTCTGGCATTGTCTGTCACCACATCCTTAATCTAAAATGGATCGCATTTCAGAGAATATTACATACTGTTATTTTGACATTTTGCAAGCACTTTCATCTTATTCAATTCATACAACTGCATGGAGAGATAGGCATTGTAGAATTCAATTATTTATAAATTATTTTCAAGTAAGTTCCTTCAGTTGTAATACTGCATGATATTGTGCAAAAAGTGAAAGTGAAAGTATGTCTGATAGAATTCTCCAGGCCAGAATACTGGAGTGGGTATCCTTTCCCTTCACCACAGAATCTTCCCAACCCAGGGATCAAAATCCTTCCGTGTTGCAGGCAGATTCTTTACCAGCTGAGCCACAAGAGAAGCCCAAGAATACTAGAGTGGGTAGCCTATCCCTTCTCCAAGAGATCTTCCCAACTCAGGAATCGAACCGGGGTCTCCTGAATTGCAGGTGGATTCTTTACCAATATTACTATTACCTCCATTTTAAACAGGAGAAAATTGAGGAGCAGTGAGATAGAGTATCTTGTTGAAACTTAAACGATAATCAATATTACTGTACCAAAAAAATGCATCTCGACCTATTTGAAGATAGAATTTTAAAATTACAGACCTTTCATACATTGAATAAGAAAAGGGTAAGAATTCTTATTTCAGTTTTTAAGGTAAAGATCTGGAAAATACTTTTTCCTGATGTTTGTAAAACACACAGGTGACAGAATCAAATTCTCATCCTAAAAGCTTTTATTCCAATTGGCTATTTCCTATGGAATTACAAATAATTAGATTTTTGCTTTAGAGTCTAACTAAAATGTGTCTATTTAATTAAGCCTGAAACTAGACTCCACAAAACACTTTTGGCATTAGAGAAAAACCAAGTCAAGTCTTTTAAATAAAAAATAAAAACAATGCTTATTTTCATAAATATAGCTCTATAATACTTACACTATTTATAAGAATTACTAATGATTTTGGAAATACTTACACTTTTTATAACTACTTTTTTCCAAACACATAATATAGAAATTCTACTATTTTATACATTCTAATAAGATGTCAGCAAGTACAAATAACTCATTTTTCAGAAAAACATTAATGTGCCTTTCATGTGTAAGACAGTGGACCAGGTGCCCTGAGGATAAGCAAAACCTGGTTTTGTTCTTCAAGGAGCTGTCAGTCAGTACAGAGCATGCTGTATATGTATATATAATAAGCTTTATGCAAAATTCTGTGTGGTGACAATTGCAAGAAATCCTATGAAAGGCGAAGAAAAGATAATTTGGACAATGTGGACAATGTAATGGTATGTTCTAGCTGAAACAAGATGCCAGATTTCATGGAGAAATTTTCATTTTATAAAATGAAATTTTGCTTAAATTATACAAGTTTATTCAGTAGTATAAAATTATAAGCATTTCTGCTTCCAAAAAGATGTAGAGTAGATGTATTTTTCCCTATTTATCCAAGTAATATATGTGTATATATATATATATACACACAAAATATAAAACAAACATAATATCAATATTTATAAATATAAAACAAAACACACACACACACACATATATGTATATATATATATACATAAAATAAACAAAAAACAGAGGAAGACTCTGAAAGACGGAGAGAGGGAAGCAGGTTAGTTAGCAAACCTGGGTCTGCCACTCAGGGAAGTAAGTGCTGGTGAGTTTCTTGCTTTTCTGTATATATATGTATCAGACTTGGAACTGTAAAAGCCACAACTCAGAAACTCCAAAGGAACAAAGAAATAAAAGTTTCAACAAAAGCTTACAGTCTGTAGCCAAAAAATGTGAAAAGGGACAGCTTAATAACATACACACACAGGCAGTGACCTCCCAAATACAGTCAAGTACAGTAGAAAAAAAATTTGTGGTCCCATCTTAATTCAAGCCAGGGAAAGACTTGTGAATAGCTTGACTTCCACACTTGCTAGGTTATACTGAAGCAGACCAAACCCTGCAACATGGTAGTGTCGGAGAAGGACTTTCATCCTCAGTGGGTCATGGCAACCTTTCCCCAACGTATCAATGGAAACTTGTGGGGATCCTGTACTTAACACCGAACAAGACAGCTTCTCCCATCCCCACCTAAGATACTGTCACATGTGGCCTAGCAGAGAGTCTAGACTTTCAGTGCTGCCCAGAGGTAAAAACGTCACACATAGCCCACCCTTGAAGTGATGTCATTGCAGGCTACATAGACAGTGAAAACTCACACCTCTCCAGCAGTAATAAGAAGTCCCCTTCTCCTCTAGGTTTCAAAGGAGGCTTAGTGGGGAATTGATATCGCTTCTACTACATGGCAATAACAAGGGATTCTTGTTACCTGGGTGGTGTCAGAGGAAGTCTGCTAAAACAGATGATAAATAAATGATTCAGAGTTTCATAACATAATACCTAAAACCTTCAGGTTTAAAAAATATCATGAAAATCTTAACTTGAATAAGAAAGACAATACAAACCAACATTGAGATGATAGAGATGTTAAAATTATCTGACAGTGATTTTTCAAGAAGCCAAGATTAAAATGCTTTGGCAGGTAGTTACAAACACACTTAAAGCAAATAAAAAAAATTCTCCTTTAATAAATAAAAAAGATAAAAAAGATGTTATACCAAAGAACCAAATAGAGTTTTATAATTTAAAAATACAGTAACCAAAATAAAAAATGTAATGAATAAATGCATTAATTCAAATGTAGAGTAAAGAGGGAAAAGGAAATAAATATATCAGCAAACATGAAGATAGAATAACAGTAACTAACTTAAATAATATAGAAAAATAGACTAAAAAATGTTATCAAAGCTTCAGGAACCTTTAAAACCATGACAAGACACCTAGCATTTCAGTCTCAACAACTGGTGGAATTACTACACACAAAATCTGCAGGAATACAGAAAAACTCAGCATCATCTATCAATAGGCTCTAATCAACAATTATGGAATTCTCTATCCAACAACAGCAGAATGAACATTCAAGTACCCATGCGCCCTATACCAATATATAACCATATTATTTCCCATGAAATAAGCCTCGATCATTTAAAAATAATAGAAATCATACACGATGTGTTTGTTCTCTTATCACAAGGTAATCAGACTAGAGATAAATAACAGAAAGATAACAGGCAAATCTCTAAACACTTAGGAACTAAACAACATACTTGTGAATAACAAGAGGGAAAAGCACAAGCAATATTACAAAATGCAATAATCTTAATGAAAATGGAATTAATGCATATCAAAGTTACTTCATATCAGAGCTAAGTCTGTGAAATTTCATAAGGCCGAGAGGAAATTTCACACTAAATGCTTACACAAGAAAAGAAGAAAAATGTCAAATTAATAATCTAAGCTTATACCAACAGAATCTAACAAATAGGTTCAAAATAAACACAATTCAATCAGAATGAAGGAAATAATAAATGTAAGACCATATATCAAATTAAGAGCAATAGATAATACAGAACATTGATGAAATCAAAATGTGGCTCTCTAAAATGATCTAAAAAATGACAAACTTCTAGTAAGACTGCTTAAAAGAAAATAACACAAATTACCATTATCAGAAATAAAATAGAAATATCAGTAGAAACCATACAGATATGAAAATAGAATACTAAAAATAACTCTGCAAACAATTTGACAATTTGGATAAACTGTATCTACTACTTAAAAAGTTCACAACTCACAACTCACTTTGTATGTAACATATCTGAATAGTCTTATAAGTATTAAAGGCAATAGATATTTTTAATTTGTAACTTAAAATTTCCAAAAATAAATTGCCACCCCCAGAAGATGTCCTCACTGAAGAATTCTAAGTGTTTAAAGGAGTAATTAACACCAAATCTGTATTATATCTTACAGAAGGGAAGGGAACACTGCCCAATTTATTTTATGAAGCTAGTATTACCCTGATTATAAAAATGAGACAAATATAATATCTAAACACCAAAAAAAAAAAAACCTCCCCCCCCAAAAAAAATTACTGATCACTATCTTGCATGAATATAGACCAAAGTTCTTTCAGAAAATGTGAAAAAAAAGAATTTGGCAACATATAAGAGAAATTATAAACCAGGATCAAGTGGTATTTACTCCTCAGATGCAAGACTGGTTAAACACTGAGAAATTACTTGATGCAATCCAACAGATTAGCAGACTAAAGAATAAATATCACACAATCATATCAATGTAGGCAAAATTTTTCTTTGACAAAATTCAATTCCCTTTCATAAGAAAACTCTTAGAGAACTTGAAATAAAGGAGAATCTCCTTATCTAATACTGAATATCTATAAAAAAAAACAACCCACAACTGTCTTTACAAGTATTGGTGAAAAACTTAATCCTTTACCTCCTAAGACTGGAAATGATGCACAGATATCCATCCACTCTTACCATTCCTCTTTAACATATTGCTGGATGTTCAAACCAGTGCAATAGGTAAGAAACAAAATATAAATAGATAAAGAAAGAAAGAAAACTGTGCTCATTTGGTGATAAAATGATTATATACATAGAAAATCTCAATTAAAAAAATCCTAGAAATAATACGTGAATTCAAAAGGTTGCAGTGTACAAGAATACAAAAATTAATTTTATTTATACGTGTTAGCAGTGAAATGTTGACACTAAAATTGAAAATATAATACCATTTACAAATAGGAAGAAAAGAAATACATAGATATTTCTTAATACATCAAATCTAGCAAATGGTGTAAGAACTTTTATGCTCAAACTTAAAATGCTAACGAAAAATAACATTATTGTAAATAAATGGAAAGACTTAAATATTTCATGGATTGGAATACAATATAATAAAGATAGCTATTCTCTCCAAATTAAAACTCTATGAAATTGTCATAGGTATAGACATGCATGCTGTGCATGTGCTCAGTCACGTCCAACTCTTTGTGACCTCATGGACTGTAGCCCACCATGCTTCTCTGTCAATGGAGTTTTCCAGACAAGAGGGGGCTGCCATTTCCTACTCCAGGGAATCTTCTCAACCCAAGGATCGAACCCACGTCTCTTGAGTCTCCTGCATTGGCAGGTGAATTCTTTACTACTGAGTCACCGGGGAAGCCCCAAAGATGTACATATGGAAAGTTAAAATATGTAAAATAGATAAAAATACTTGTGAGAAGAATAAAGCGAGAGGGATTAGTCTACCCAGTTTGAAGACATTACATAACTACTTAAACTGGGAATATGTGGTGTTGGTGGAGGACGGACAGACATGTAGATCAATGGAACAGTATAAAGAACTAAGAAATACGACCAAACAAATAAGTCCAGTTGGATTTTGATATAGGTGCAAAGTGATTTCACTCGTGGAAAGACAGCCTTTCCAACAAATGGTGCTGGAGCAATTGGATATCCATGAACAAAGCAAAAACAAAAATAAAACTTGATCTTAAATTCTGTATTTCATTCAAAATTTAAGTCACAATGAATCATGGACTTAAGTGTAAAATGTAAAAAAGAAAAAAAAAATTGAGAAGAACAAGAAGCACAAGGAAAAACACAGTAGAAACTCTTTTGGATTTAAGACTGAACAAACACTTGATGCCAAAATTGTTATTCACACAAGAAAATAATTACGTTTTGTTTCATAAATCTTCAAGGTTTACCACTGTGTAAAAGATCATTAAGAGAGAAAAATATAAGCTATATAGGCTGGAAGAAAATATTTGCAAACCATGTGTACAACAAGAAGTAGAATTTAGACTATATAAAGAACTCATAAAACAAACTACAACTTAAAACATAAATCAAAATAGGAAACGTGCAAACGAACTAATGAGACATTTTGCCACTGAGAATACACAGGCAGAAAATAAAAAACATGAAAAATGTTCAACGTCATTAAAGATATACAAATTAAAAGCATAATGAGATATACGCACATACCTAACAGAATGGCCAAAATAAAATTTTGAAAAGTTGTTGCAAAGAATTGCTGGTGGGAAGGTAAAATGGTAAGACTGCTCTGCAAAACTGTTTGGCATCTCCATGGGAAACTAAACATACTACCACCATGTGACCCGGCAACTTCACTCCTCGGCATTTATTCCAAAGAAACAGGAACTTACGTTCACATTAAAAACTTGTTTACATATGTTCATAGCATCTGTATTGGTAATACCCCCAAATGGGAAGAAAAAAAAAAAAACCACACAAAAACAAACTGTGGTATATTCAAATTCCCAGCAACAAAACGAATAAGCTATGAATTTAAGCAACAATTTGGACGGATTTCTGGAGATTTATGCTGAGTGGAAAAAACAAACTCAAAACTTTACATGCTGTATCATTTCACTAATACATCTTTCTTCAAACAGAGATAGTTTATAAATGGAGAAGAGATTACAAGGTTGCCAGGAACTAAGGGCAGAGGTGTCGGACTGAGGTAAGTATGACTATAAAAGGGTAATGCAAAGGAGTCATTTTGATGATGGAACTGTTGTGTATCTTAATGTTCTCTATGTCAACATCCTGATCATGGTATTTCATAACAGTTTTGTGAGAAGGTATCACTGGAGAAACTTGATAAAGATAATTGGGATTCCTTTTATTACCTTTGCATACAGATATACAATTATCTCAAAGTTAAAAGATCCCCTGGAGGAGGGCATGGCAACCCACTCCAGTATTCTTGTCTGGAGAATCCCATGGACAGAGAAGCGACCATAGAGTCACACAGAGTTGGATACAGCTGAAGCATGCACACACACACGCACACACAAAGTTTAATTAAAAATATATACATAAAATATATTTTGAAAACAGTGATAAAATGAACTGTCATTCCAAAATTAAAATTTCCTGATCTCTTTAAACTTTATAGAACCTGAAGAGAACTTGAAGATAATATTCATCTATTCTGTTACATAATCAACACACGTATTGAGGGTTATTATTTTATGCTAGTACTGTTCTGTATTCTTGTGATAGAACTATGCACAAAGCAGTTAAAGTCTGTGATGCCAGGAAATTACACTGAAATTGGGGACATAAACTACAAAGAAGTAATCAAATCAACAAGGTGGTTTTAAATGATAATGACTACAAAAATGAAGAAGGTGAAATAGAATGATGGTGTTACAGTAATGGGTGGAGACAGTGAAGAAAAGACTAATTTTAGGTGAGTCATCAGATAATGTTTTCCTCTGAAAACACAAAGGACTGAGTTATATGAAGTTCGGTGGGTAGTTTTTCCAGGAAATTGAAAACACAGCAGGAAAGCCTTAATCAGGAACAATTTTCATGCATTTGAGGAACACAAAGATCACTGTGGTTAGAACACAGTAAATAAAGGAGAAAGAAGCATAAAATGACATCTGAGAGATTGGCCAGGGCTAACTTAGGGAGGGCTCTAATTTCCATAATGGAAATAAGTCATCAGTTAAAATATGTTGCAGAAGTCTAAGGAAAAAATACAATGATGGTTTGAATTATGGTGGGAGAGATAGTAGAGATGACGTTGTTTAAAGTTATGTTTTCTAGAATAGAGAATACTTATAGAAGATTGAATGGACTGGATGGGGTAGGAAGAGAAAGAGGAATCAAGCAAAATTTCTTGGTTTTTGCTTAGACAGATAGTTATTTTAAAATTAGATTTGAAAGATATAATTTACATATTTATTCAACAAATATTTATTATGATCTATTAGGCTCATCATTATGACAAGTTTAAACAGTTTAAAGAGTTTAAGGATAGCAACATGTACCATAGAGGCAAACAGAACATACACAGAAGAGGCAATTATCTGAACCTGGGAGATTAGAAATGACCTTGACATTTACTAAGAAAATAATTGTATTGGATCTTTAAGATACATAGAGTTTTAACATAGGGAGGGGTGTTGGAAGTTTTAACATAGGGAGGGGAGTTGGAAGTTTCTTAAAACAGTGAGTTTCTCAAAACAATGTAAAAGCAAAGATTTGCTAAATAGTGAATGAGTCAGAATTAGATACTTCTTTTGAATGATTGTTTTGTGATCTCTTACCATCATTCTCTTTGTAATGTATTTCCTTCAATGCTTTTTAGTTTTAACCACTGTATTGTTCTCTCCCTTTCTCAAGTCCTTAAGTCAGAAATACTCATTGTTCACATCTACTTGGATTTGTATTTCTAAGTAACATAGATTCAGCTAATTCTCCACTTCTATTGCTTCCTCTCATGTGCATTTCATATTCCATATGCACAGGTCTTTATTCTTCCAGAAATGTGAAATGGGACTATTAATGTCAAAATTCTCTTCATTCCAAGCTTGAATAATGAAAATAGCAAATGTGATAAGTTTTCTTAACTATCTATATTAAGTTAGATAGTTAACTACCTACATTAAGTTAGATAGAAAATATTCAGTTTTTTATACCATCATATTTTTTGGGTATGTTTATGATTTTAAAATTACCCTTTTAGTAGTATTCAACAGATTAGAGAAGTGTGTGTGTGTTCAAATATATGTGTGTGTTAATGTCCTTTCTTGATCAAATATGAAATGATCTCCTATACGTCATAATGAAGTCACCCCTTTATTGTACGCGTATTTGAAAATCTTATTTGTTCTTGGAATCCAAAGATCAGAAATACACTATTTACCAGGCCAACTGAATTGGTAGCTCAGCTGATAAAGAGATCTCGGTTCGATCCCTGGGTCGAGAAGATCCCCTGGAGTAGAAGATGGCAACCCACTCCTGTATTCCTGCCTGGAGAATCCCCTTGGACAAAGGAGCCTGGCGGGCTACAGTCATGGGGTCATAAAGAGCTGGACACCACTAAGAAGCTAAGCGCAGCACAGTAGTTACAGTGCAGAGAGACAAACAGAGGTCTCCAGGTAACGAGAGACAGAGACGGGTGCTGCAGGAGACCTCTTCTGCTGATAACATTCAGAGTGTGGTCCTACAGTAGAACTGGCGGGAACACTTGGCCTGCGGATTCTTCAGAAAATATGTCAAATGCTTGTTTGCTAAAAACTAAATCCAACAAATATCATTGCTGCTGCTGCTGCTAAGTCGCTTCAGTCGTGTCCTACTCTGTGGGACCCCATAGACGGCAGCCCACCAGGCTCCTCCGTCCCTGGGATTCTCCAGGCAAGAACACTGGAGTGGGTTGCCATTTCCTTCTCCAATGCATGAAAGTGAAAAGTGAAAGTGAAGTCACTCAGTAGTGTCCGACTCTTAGCGACCTCATGGACTGCAGCCTACCAGGCTCCTCTGTCCATGGGATTTTCCAGGCAAGAGTACTAGAGTGGGGTGCCATTGCCTTCTCCCAAATGTCATTAGGTGTCCCTAACTCAATAAGAAGCAAAAATGAAGTGAAAGAATTTAAAAAACTGGTAGATTTCTACAGGAGAAAGGGAGAGATGTACCTCACTGAAGATAGTTAAAGTAATAGGCCCAAGATACAGATTTATAAGCCTTAAAAGAATACGCCGTGGAATGGGCATGAAAATTGGTTTGCACAGAAGACATTAAATATATAACCAATTATGTAAAGAAACATGGATTAGATAATGAAGAATATTCTTATCCAACTGGAAACTTTCTATGCAGAAGAAAAGATATGAATTAAGTATTCACTTATTTATAGATATGTTGCTAACCATCAATTATCTTTGAAAGGAAACCATTTATAAAATTGCTGCAGTGTGCAAGCAAAGCTGAGCTCTAAAACAAACCATATTTCTCCCTCTGGGTCGTCCCAGTGCACCAGACCCAGAGGGAGGGTAGGGGAGGAAGGAGGGAGGTGGGTTCAGGATGGGGAACGCGGGTATACCTGTGGCGGATTCATTTTGATATTTGGCAAAACTAATAAAATACTGTAAAGTTTAAAAATAAAATAAAATTAAAAAAAATAAATAAATCAAACCATATTTCTGAAAGTTGCCACTAGTACTAATAGATTACCTTCAATGTATAGAAACTGAAAGTAGATCACATTTAATTGAAATAAATGGTAGCAAAATAATCCTTTACTTAACAGAGAGAACTGATTAACATAGTCAAAGATTTCATTTTTTAAAGAAACTTTTGGCAGTTCTACAATTTTATTGTTCTTATACCACAGAAATTTTAAATACAATCTGCTCAAACTTAAAATAATTAATTTCAATCAAATTTGTTTCTCTCCTGCATTTTCTTTCTCTGATAATGACCCTATCCTTTTATCAATTTGTCCAACTGTGAAACTATGTAATCGACATTCATTTCTCTTTCTTCTAACTGACTGCCATCCAAATGATCACATCTGTCAATTTCATGCAAAATTTAACTAGGTTTGAATTCATTTTTTCCTATCCTCAAAATGATTCCTTGTTTCAACTTTCATCCTTGTTGACTTGGAATTTCATACTTTTTTCCAAACTGTCCTCTCTTGTCACATTTTATACTACATGGTCTTTGGAAACACATAAAATCATAGCATGCTCCTTCATGAACTTATCAGTGACAAATTTCTTGGCATCATATACATGGTCTGACTCAGGGCTAATTTTATATACCTTATCTCCTATGATTATTTTAATATTCCAATTACACAAAATTATATTCTATTTCCTAGAAATGCTGTGCTTCTATGAAAAACAGAACATATAAGTATCGATCATGGCTCTATGCATTCACTTTATCATTTATAAAATGACAAATATGGCAACTACATCTTGGCTAGTTGTGAGGATTAAAAGGGTTATTTACTCATAAGCATGACATATGAGTACTAGAATCTAGATATATGATGACAATGACTAACCATAATGTAGAAAAACAACATCCATAATTTTGTAAATGTTATTTTTATTTTCTAGTAACATCCTCCATTTTTACCATAGGTCACTACTTGGCAAACTCTGACTTAGTATTTAATACAATATAACAAATCTTGCTTGAACAAGATGATAGCACATCACACTACAACATTAGTGTTTATATTTCCCTTAGTGTATGAAATGTTTTGGAGAAGGCAATGACAACCCACTCCAGTACTCTTGCCTGGGAAATCCCATGGATGGAGGAGCCTGGTAGGCTACAGTCCATGGGGTCTAAGAGTCAGACACAACTGAGCGACTTCACTTTCACTTTTCATTTCATGCACTGGAGACGGAAATGGCAACCCACTCCAGTATTCTTGCCAGGAGAATCCCAGGGACGGCAGAGCCTGGTGGGCTGCCATCTATGGGGTCACACAGAATCAGACACTACTGATGTGACTTAGCAGCAGTAGCAGCAGCATGAAATATTTACAGACATTCTATGTCTGTGCATTCCTTTAAGTAATGGAGGTAAAACAGTATTTATCTCACTGTATTTTATGAAGATTTGGAGAAGGCAATGGCACCCCACTCCAGTATTCTTGCCTGGAAAATCCCACGGACAGAGGAGCCTGGTGGGCTGCAGTCCGTGGGGTCGCGAAGAGTCAGACACAACTGATCGACTTCACTTTCACTTTTCACTTTCATGAATTGGAGAAGGAAATGGCAACCCACTCCAGTGTTCTTGCCTGGAGAATCCCAGGGACGGGGGAGCCTGGTGGGCTGCCATCTATGGGGTCGCACAGAGTTGGACACGACTGAAGTGACTTAGCAACAACAACAATTTTATGAAGATTAAATAGGTTAACTATGTAAATTCCTTTGAATAGCAGACTGTTACATGCTAGTTTTGGTTATTACTTTTCTCCTTTAAATGTTGAGCTCCTTAAGGGTCAAGATTAACATTAATATATACTCAGCAGTTAATACACCTTTGGTACATAGTAAAGATTGAACATTTTTGAAAAAATGACCCAATTTTTTTAATTTTGTAAGATTTAGAAATGTCAGACAAGAAAATCATATATATTTTTTAGTTTATATAGCCAAAAAAATTATGTCAAACAAGGGATACTTAAAAAAAGACACAAAACCTATCACAAAAGTATAATACCAATGTATCCATAGTAGAAAAGAAAAGTTATTAGTCCTAATTCCAATAATGTTATCAAAAGTTTTTCTATTATGTTCTTTTTCAGCTACTTAATATTTTTTGCTCCTCATAGCTATAGATATACAGAGAAGTTTTGCCCCTAAGTGAACCAACTCATACAATATGATTAGACTCAGTGCATTCTGAAGGGACTTATGTCCTTGTATGTCCTTTTTGAGCCACCATAAAGAAATGTTTCCTTGGAGGGCAAGGATGCCTGAATAGATTGATCCATTAATTTATTCATTAACTCATTCAACAAATGTTTACTTATTCATCTTTGATATATGTGAACATGTGTTCCATCACATATAGCAAAGTATGACTAGGATTTTAATGCTTTAGGGAGATTTGACATTTCACTTTATTTTGGATTATCATCAAAGATAGTGTTTGCTAAGCTTGATATTCTTAAATGTAAGAGATTAAAACATTATTTATTTGGCAACACACTCATTAAGATAATGTTTTTATTAGATACTTATAAAGAACTGTTACCCTGCTTATTTAACTTATATGTAGAGTATATCATGAGAAACACTGGGCTGGATGAAGCACAAGCTGGAATCAAGACAGCTGGGAGAAATATCAATAACCTCAGATATGCAGATGACACCACCCTTATGGCAGAAAGTGAAGAGGAACTCAAAAGCCTCCTGATGAAAGTGAAAGTGGAGAGTGAAAAAGTTGGCTTAAAGCTCAACATTCAGAAAACAAAGATCATGGCATCCAGTCCCATCACTGGGAAATAGATGGGGAAACAGTGGAAACAGTGTCAGACTTCATTTTTCTGGGCTCCAAAATCACTGCAGGTGGCGACTGCAGCAATGAAATTAAAAGATGCTTACTCCTTGGAAGGAAAGTTATGACCAACCTAGACGGCATATTAAAAAGCAGAGACATTACTTTGCCAACAAAGGTCTGTCTAGTCAAAGCTATGGTTTTTCCAGTGGTCATGTATGGATGTTAGAGTAGGACCATAAAGAAAGCTGAGCACTGAAGAATTGATACTTTTGAACTGTGGTGTTGGAGGAGGCTCTTGAGAGTTCCATGGACTGCAAGAAGGTCAAACTAGTCGATCCTAAAGGGAATCAATCCTGAATATTCATTGGAAGGACTGATGGTGAAGCTGAAACTCCAATACTTTGGCCACCTGATGTGAAGAACTGTCTCACTGAAAAAGACCCTGATGCTGGGAAAAATTGAAGGTGAAAGGAGAGGGGGACCACAGAGGATGAGATGGTTGGATAGCATCACCGACTCAATGGACTTGAGTTTGAGTAAACTCCAGGAGTTGGTAATGGACAGGGAGGCCTGACATGCTGCAGTCCATGGGGTTGCAAAGAGTTGGACAGGACTGAGCAACTGAACTGAACTATGAACTAAAAATATACATAAAGTGAAAGTGTAGTCACTCAGTCATGTCCAACTCTTTGTGATCTTGTCAACTGTATATAGCCGCCAGGCTCCTCAGTCCATTGGATTTTCCAAGCAAGAATACTGGAGCGGGTTGCCATTTCCTTCTCCAGGACATCTTCAGGACCCAGGGATCAAACTCACGCCTCTGGCATTGAGGGCAGGCTCTTAACCATCTGAGCCAGGAGGGAATAAAAAAAAATATACATAATCCTTCCCCAAATGAATTTTAAGGTTACTGGGGAAACACATAATAAACAAAAAGTTCATAATAAACATATAATTACAAATTGTGGTAGTGACATTAGAAAAAACAGAAGTATAAATTAATTTATATCTGTGCTTTTAGAAAGTCCTGTCCAGAAAATCATACTTAAACTGCCATCCTCAGGTCAAGTACTTTAGTTAAATAATAAAGACTGAACCAGAGAGATGAACCCTTGATGGGGGAGAGAACCAACAATTGAGAAAGATCAATATGACTGAAACTGAGCTAGTACAGAAAAGATGGAAGGAGATAAAGATGCAGAAGGAGTCAGTGACCAGACCACAAAGAACACAGAGGCTACAGTGGGGACTCTGGCACTGCCTCTAATGTGCACTTGGAAGGCAAGCGGAAGATTAAACAGGAAAGTGACTTGTTGATACGTCTTCCTTTCCCACTGTGCAGTGGGCCCTTGAGACGAAGAGATCTGTCTTCTTCATTCAATGGAAATACGTGATTTAATTAAAGTTCAGGCAGAACGGATGCCAAATCCAGGCTCCATCATTTATGAGCTATGCAATTTGAAGCAAGCTTCTTAGAATCCTTATATATATTAAATATTCATTATTATTGTTAATATCACTATATCTCAATCACCTAGCACGGTGATTGGCCCATGGCTGCTGCTGCTGCTGCTGCTAAGTCGCTTCAGTCGTGTCCGACTCTGTGTGACCCCATAGATGGCAGCCCACAAGGCTCCCGGTCCCTGGGATTCTACAGGCAAGAACACTGGAGTGGGTTGCCATTTCCTCCTCCAATGCATGAAAGTGAAAAGTGAAAGTGAAGTCACTCAGTCGTGTCCGACTCTTTGCGACCCCATGGACTGCAGCCTACCAGGCTCCTCCGTCCATGAGATTTTCTAGGCAAAAGTACTGGAGTGGGTTGCCATTGCTTTCTCCAGAGTTGGACTGTATTTTATACATGATAATATACAGTTACAAAATATTTGATGAAGGTGGGATACTGTAACCCAGGGTAGCACTTATATTAAGCAAGTTTTTTTTTAAGATAGTTACAAACAAAAGGTATTAAAAACACACACACACAAATTAGAATGTATCTATATCATATGGACTCCTTCCCCAACCCACACTTACATGTTTCTTTCTGCCCTTTACTACATTTTCATTAGTTCCCTATTTTATACATCATTTCAACTCTATTAATCAGCATTCAAAATCTTCACCAGAAAGCCATAGAGTCAGCCTTCTAAAGTTATCTAAAGTGCCTGCAGATGGACTGTAAAACACCTTAAGTTACTGTTGGTATAGCGAATTCCTGATGACCTTTCACTGGCCTTAGAGCAATAGACCAGGACCAGAAATCGAGTCTGATCTTTCCCAGCACTAGAAGCTAATCAATACCTCTTCGGTAACATGTCTCTTTGTGTAGAGACACAACATTCAATCAGCTCAAGTCACACTTTGTTGTCTCGTAATGACTCAATCTAAAATTCCCACGGGTCAGCTGTCCAGTAACAGAAGTGAGCAAGGAAAGGAGTTTTGCACTGTTGGCCCTTATCCAGAGAAAAGTCCCATCACTCATGCTGGCCAAGCTGAGTGCTCAGTGTTAAGAAAAAGAGTATGTCCCTCGTAAGAATGTAGACACAAGGCTGGATACGTGACAGACAAAGTTTCAGCATCTTAACTAATCTCTGTAGTTCTGCTTTTCTTTAATGTAATACACAGAGGACTTTGTGGTTACTGTCTTCATGGGAGGGAGGTAAGACTCCACTTAACACACAAGTGATGCTCACCAGAACTGACCATAGGACAAAACCCAGCTCTAAGTACCAAAAAATGAAATGGCTACCACTCCCCATGATCTTGCATTCTCCCCACAATGTCTAATTCCTAAATGCATGTTTTCCATCTTCATCACACTATTAAAATTTCCTCTCATTTGGATCTACAGAAAGTAGATGCTACAACACAGCATTATCTAGGAGACTTATGAGAACAGATTTCTTTGAAGTTCTAAAATAGTACTAAGGCTGACAAGTAATAAACAAAGCTACCAGTGCGTGGTTGTCATAGGGTTCAGTTCAGTTCAGTTCAGTCGCTCAGTCACGTCCAACTCTTCGAGACCCCATGAATCGCACCATGCCAGGCCTCCTTGTCCATCACCAACTCCTGGAGTTTACTCAAATTCATGTCCATCGAGTCGGTGATGCCATCCAGCCATCTCATCCTCTGTCATCCCCTTCTCCTCCTGCCCCAAATCCCTCCCATTAAATTCTACATGTTGCTTTTACACCTACTCCAAAATCCTGCATATTTTCAGTGTCAATGTCTTCCAACCTTTTTGCCTTTGGTTCTTGTTTCCAACCTTCACAACCTTCTTGATTTGAGAACAAAAGTTTATCACTGTGTATTTAACCCTCAAGGACATATTTATTCAGGCTCATCTCACTCTAGACCCAGCTTTAACTTCCCAGTGCTCTGTGCTAGAATCGCTCTCTGGACTTTCCTCAAGGAGCCGGTGATGAACCATGGGGACTGAGAGATGAAAAGATGGAAAGTTCTGGAATATCCACTCATGCTAACAAGTAAACAAATTAGGATAAAAATCAAATATTTGTACCTCTTAAATTTGTCACATGTGTGGTTCTATAGAATCCTCCCAGTAACCCCAAGATACATTTATAGGGTCATTTTACAGAGGAAAAAACAACCTTAAAAGAGCTTCAGTGACTTGTCATATTTTACAAAATAATAAGATTATTTTCAAACTCACATCTCATTTCATATGTTAATGTTAATCCTGATTACTGAAGTATAATGCATCATAAATTAATCTTCATCAAAATACACACATACTTTTCCAGATTCCAAAGTACATATTTGATGTGCATTCAGTTGCTCAGTTGTGTTTGACTCTTTGTGGCCCCAGGGACTGTAGCCCACCAGGCACCTCTGTCCATGGAATTTTCCAGCCAAGAATACTGGAGCAGGTTGCCATTTCTACTCAGGGAATCTTTCCAACCCAGCATCTGAACCTGAATCTCTTCTGTCTCCCACATTGGCAGATGCATTCTTTACCACTAGTGCCACCTGGGAAGCCCCCAGATATTTGATAATTAAAGAATTAAATGCTTGGGTAACATTTTCTATTTTCTATTTAAGCGTGTATGTGTAAGTGTGTGTATGTGTTTATGATTATAACTTTGAGTCAGAACCAGAGCAATCGTTAGCGATGAAGTTCAATCTCTTCTGGAAAGAGGGAAATGAAACTCAGTGAAGTTCAGTAGTTTTCTAAGTTTGTTCAACTGATTAGGAATAACTGTGACTTTAAGCCAGGAATTTGTAAGTCAATCTCTCTTTTTATTCTGACAGGAACATCATACTTTATTTGGGTCTTCAAATAACTTTTCTAAATGATGCCAAAAGATAATAGCAATATTTTACACACAAGAAAATAGACCAAAGATGGAAATATATAATCTAATCTTTGCCACTGACTATAGGATCACAGGGCTAGGTAGGGTCAAGGATAGGATGGAAACCTAGATCTCTTGTCAGCATTTTTCTCCACTGCACCACCCTGGTGCATAACATAGTCCTTATATAAGGAAAAATATCGGTTTAAATATTTAGAGCAGAAAAAAAAGTGAATAATTTAAAACATAGAATGTTGTACCCTGCTGCTACTGCTGGTGCTGCTAAGTCACTTCAGTCGTGTCTGATTCTGTGTGACCCCATAGATGGCAGCCCACCAGGCTCCCCCATCCCTGGGATTCTCCAGGCAAGAACACTGGAGTGGGTTGCCATTTGCTTCTCCAATGCACGAAAGTGAAAAGTGAAAGTGAAGTCAGTCAGTCATGTTCGACCCTCAGCGATTCCATGGAGTGCAGCCTACCAGGCTCCTCTGTCCATGGGATTTTCCAGGCAGGAGTACTGGAGTGGGGTGCCATTGCCTTCTCCGTGTTGTACCCTATAAGAACTAAATTGAACTCATCAGATTAAGATTTTTTTTAAAAAGCCCTGATATTGGGCAATCTGATTTAAAAGATAGCATTAGTCTTATGACATTAATTGTTTAGGTTTTGTTTTCATGATTATTTTGTAATTCAAATTTCTGGAAAGTAAGAAAGTGAATTTCTGATTCACCATATAACAGCCACATTACTTAAATAAGGGAACTCTGGGTCTACACACTTGTTGATTATATGACTTCCCAAGCATTTTTGTTACACACAATATTTATGTTGGACTTCCCAGGTGGTGTTAGTGGTAAGGAATCTGACTGCCAATGTGGAAGATGCAAGAGATGTGGGTTCAATCCCTGGGTCAGGAAGATCCCTAGAGAAGGAAATGGAAACCCATTCCAGTATTCCCCTCTGGGAAAGCCCATGGACAGAGGAGGCTGATGAGCTACAATCCATGGGGTCACAAAGAGCTGAACACGACTGAGCAGACACACACACATTTGTGTTATATAATTTGTGTCCACTGACATATGAAACAAGGTGTCATTTGAAAAGAGTGGGAATTATCAGTTACGACTGAACTAGTGATCTCTCTAAAGCACAGCATCTACTCTCAAGGCCCTGACCACCAGTGAAGAGAACTGAGACAGATCAGTCTTCACTGATGTCATGGTACACTCACCGTTACACACAGGAGGCAAGACTCTGACCTTGTGATGAAGCATCCATGTAGGAAATTTGCTCTGAGTAGCAAGATTGTTTCATGAGAAGGGAAAATGTCATCTTTTAGTGCTCAGTTTTAGGAATTTATCAATGTGAGCATAAAAAATGACTCTAATCAAGGTTGTCAATGGAGTGGAAAGGGAAGGAAAGTAGGATCGATAAGCTCTACCAGATTTCAGGCTTTCTGCTGAGCGTCAAATGCCTGATTTTATTTAAAACTCCCTGCATTAGTGGGAGGAAAGTGTCATTATGTACACTTTGCAGAGGTGGCTAATAAAGGTTAAGTTAATTACCCAAGTGTCTATAGCCAGTTTGAGCTGGAGCTGGAGTTCAAATTCTACTTGACGCCACATCCCATAAATTACATCTTCTAAAAGTCAATTGTATGGATCCCTGAAGCTTCTGAAAGTGTACGTTTCAGGTTTTTAAAAATGCCATAGTGTATTATATTCTCTCTGACCTAATCTTTAGTGTTTTCTTTCCTTTTGGTTCTTCACTAGGTCAGGGTCAGAACTTAGGAAATGATGCCTCAGAGAAGGGAACACATTAGAGCCTTTGGCACCATATGAAGAAAGTGACAGACATAGAACTCAAGCTATATTTCTAAGGCTGGTAAGATACATGGAGTCACAGGGGAGACCAGACAACCATTCTCACTTCCTAAAGCCATTCACATGGAGACACATACAGACGGCCACAAAGCAAAGGCCGCAAACCATTGTCTGAATTTTTATGTAAAGCTCAGTTCTTCTAGTAGATTAGGACATTGCTAGTTATGTGTGTTTACCAATACCTCTATAAACAGATCATGGGATACTCATTCAAGCAATAAACTTTTTTGCTTAAATAGCTTTACATTTGCTGCCATATTCCAAGAAGACCAACACCCAAGAGATTAAAAGAACAATCTGCCAGAAACACAGAACAGGTCAAATGAAAACTTTTTCTAATACTTTACCATGGTACCCACACGAACCCAAAGGAGAAGGGATGAGTTTTAATAAAACCTATATTATGCCTGTTCTCTGTGTCAGCATCTCTATTCCTGCCCTGCAAATAGATTCATCTGTACCATGTTTATAGATTCCACGTTGGGGGAAGGGATGGGTGGGACAGATTGGGAGATTAGGATTGACATACATACACTACTATGTGTAAAAAAGATAGCTAGTGGGGAACTTGCTGTATAAAATAGGGAGCTCAGCTCGGTGCTCTATGATGATCTAGAGGGGTGGGATAGGGGCGGATGAGGGAGGTCCAAGAGAGGCAGATATATGTAAATATATAACTGATTCACCTCATTATACAGCAGAAGCTAACACAATATTATAGAGCAATTATACTCCAATAAATAAAACCTATTGGAGAAGGCAATGGCACCCCACTCCAGTACTCCTGCCTGGAAAATCCCATGGATGGAGGAGCCTGGTGGGCTGCAGTCCATGGGGTCGCTAAGAGTCGGACACGACTGAGCGACTTCACTTTCACTTTTCAGTTTCATGCATTGGAGAAGGAAATGGCAACCCACTCCAGTGTTCTTGCCTGGAGAACCCCAGGGACAGGAGAGCCTGGTGGGCTGCCGTCTATGGGGTCACACAGAGTCAGACACGACTGAAGTGACTTAGCAGTAGCAGCATACCATCTTTATATCTTATAAAGATTTGCACTCTGCTGATCTAGGAAGCAAGATACTATATTTGGTGAATAAAAATGACCATTTAAGATTCTACACTTTTAACCATTTATAGACAATTATGCTGCTGAACTCTGGCCCTAGCTTATAGTCACCTAAGAGTAAAAGTGCATTAATGAACCAGAAGACAGATGAGACTATGGATTTTAGAAATGAAACATGGAAAAGTGAAACCATCTTATTTCTCTTACTTACTGGATAAATGTGGGACAGTTCATTAACTTCTCTTAAACCTCTTTCCTTTCCCATAAAATTGGGAATAGGAATGTCTCTTCCACTGTCTCTGAGTGAGAAAAAAGAGCCTTGGACTTTTCTTTTCTGTTTTTCAAATTCTGCTGCATGGCTTAGAGCCTCTGCTTTGAAGCTAGCAGCCTTCCTTCCAGATTAAATTTGTAGCCCTGGACTATGATGGAGAAGGAAATGGCAACCCACTCCAGTACTCTTGCCTGGAAAATCCCATGGATGGAGGAGCCTGGTAGGCTCCAGTCCATGGGGTCACAAAGAGTCGAACATGACTGAGTGACTTCACTTTCCTTGACTATGATCAGGGATGAGATGAGGTCTATGTTCTTGGCTGAACCCCATCCAAAGCAGTGCTTCTACCACTAGGAGGGATAAGACAAAGCAGATTATAGCTCAAGTGCCACAACTCTTGATTCTTCTCAAAGTTTTAGTATATATCCACAAATAAATGGTTATCTTCTGTACAGTATCATAAGAATTTCCATGATTTTTTTTTATCATTTTCAACAGTTATGGTTGCTTCTTTGGGGAGTGGGTCTACACAGATCCTCAAATAACCATTCCCAAAGTCATCTCTACCCTGTGTTTCTAAAATAATCTCCTCCATCACCTATGGAAGGTTGCTCACTCTGGCAGCAGATACTATCTTGCTGACACAGTGGACTATGGAGTACTTGTTGGGTACTCCAGCAAATACTGTCTTGAATCAAAGTGGTATTTGTACTACTGTACATATATGTAGGAAAAATGTAATTCTGAACAAGGTTTTAGCACTTTCTTTTTAAAAAGTTAGTATTTCATAAGTTTTTACTTGTAAAAAAATCCTGTATCTTACTGAAAGACTTCTTTGGGCTTAAGTCTACAGTGTTTAGTTTTATCATTGTATTTAATTGTATTAATTGTATTGTACTTAATTGATTAACTTTAAATTTCATGAAAGTATATAGAACAGTCCCCAGATGAGGGTGTGTTTGTGTGTATGTGTGTACATATATGAGCATTCTCACTTTAGGTACTTTTTCCTTGATTAAATATACAATCCTAATTCCTGAAACTACTCTTTAGAATATCTATTCATATCATAACTTGTAAAAATTTGAATCGCTTCTTCTTACTCTTCTTATGTCTTTCTGAATATATTCACAAAAGTTCACTCATTAAAATGAAATGATATTGTGGGTTTTTTTGTTGTTTTTGTTGTCTTTGATTTTATAAGGAGACATGATAGAGACATGATAGACACAAGATATTTTGCTAAACTATTTCTTTATCACAGAAATTTTGAGTTTTACTAAAAACCATTCAGTTTTTACACCATGTAATTCTACGGTGCTTAATGATACTCTATTTTCACATTGTGGAATTGAAGAGGAACTAAAGAGCCTCTTGATGAGGGTGAAGAGGAGAGTAAAAAAGCTGGCTTAAAACTCAGCATTCAAAAAAACAAGATCATGGCACCCAGTCCAATCACTTCATGGCAAATAGATAGGGAAAAAGTGGGAAGAGTGAGGTTTTATTTTCTTGGCCTCCAATATCACTGTGGACAGTGACTACAGCCATGAAATTAAAAGACATTTGTTCCTTGGAAGGAAAGCTATGACAAACCTAGACAGCATACTATAAAGCAGAGATATCACTTTGCCATAAACATCTGTATAGTCAAAGCTATGGTTTTTCCAGTAGTCATGAACAGATGTGAGAGTTGGAAAATAAAGAAGGCTGACCGCTGAAGAACTGATGCTTTTGAGCTGTGGTGCTGGAGAAGACTCTTAAGAGTCCCTTGGACTGCAAGGAGATCAAACCAGTCAATTCTAAAGAAAATCAACCCTGAATATTCATTGGAAGGACTGATACTGAAGTTCCAATACTTTGGCCACCTGATGCAAAGAGCTGATTCACTGGAAAAGACCCTAATGCTGGGAAAAACCGAAGGCAAAAGGAGAAAAGTGGTGGCAGAGGATGAGATGGTTGGATGGCATCACCGACTCAATGGACATGAGTTTGAACAAACTGGTAGATAGTGGAGGACAGGGAAGCCTAGCATGCTGCAGTCCATGCAGTAGCAAAGAGTCAGACATGAATCAGTGACTAAACCACAACAATTCACATTATGACAAGTTGTTCATTAATGCTGTGAATTCAGTGGGGACAGGGAGCAGTTTGAGCAGACAGATACTGTCAATCTTTTGATCTGTTATTTTGTACCTACTAAGGTGATGACTCTAGAAATTAAAATAGAGACAAAAAATAGATAGGTAGACAAATAGATATAAATTGATAGATAGATGTATATATAGATCTACCCCCAAGGAATTAGGCAAATATATGTTCATTAAAATTCTATGAGAAATCTAACATCATTTCAATAGAATAACTATACAATTTTTATTCTCTAATTCTTAAAATATATTTCAAAACAGAAGGAGAGAGGGTACTAGGAAACTATCTTCATTGTTTTATATAAATTCATTGAAAAAAAATAAACATTTTTTAAAGCTCAGATTCAAGGCATTATAATAATCAGAATAATAACTCTCCAAGAACTTGGTCTAATGAAGTTAATGTTCTTAGAAATAATTATGATTAGTTGTTTTATTTAATCTCTTGAGATAAATTAGAAATGATATTTGCTTATGGAAAGAGATTTCTTACTATAAAGTGGTTCAGATTAATATCTACCTCATAAACCTCTAACTCAGCATGGTCCTATCATGTTGATGGCACTCTATATGAGACATAATTTCAAAGTCCATTATTAGTCAGATCTTGGTAGGGAGCCCCTAGAGAGGAGAAGCCTCATTTCTGCTCTGTTCCAATGTTAAACGTACAGGCTGGTCTTTGGCATGATTTACAATATATATTTCCCGTCCTCTTTTGGCAGATCTCTCCAGCTTCATCATGATGAAATTTCACTTAATACTCTCCCCAAAAAGGTAAAACCCAAAGATAACTTTGGATTTTAAAAAACTATTTTATAAAATAGTGCCCTTAAAACACTAGACATATTAAAATCAAACTGAGAACTGTCTCCACCAAATCATAGTGGCCATTTGGAGAAGATAAAGTTTAGAGCCTGGGCTTCTTAAAGGAAAAAGTCAAATAAGTGAACATTCTCAAGAATGATAATCTGGCTGCTGCTGCTGCTAAGTAGCTTCAGTCATGTCGGACTCTGTGCGACCCCATAGACGGCAGCCCACCAGGCTCCGCCCATCCTGGGATTCTCCAGGCAAGAACACTGGAGTGGGTTGCCATTTCCTTTTCCAATGCATGAAAAATGAAAAGTGAAAGTGAAGTCTCTCAGTCGTGTCCGACTCTATGCGACCCCATAGACAGCAGCCTACCAGGCTCCTCTGTCCATGGGATTTTCCAGGCAAGAGTACTGAAGTGGGTTGCCATTGCCTTCTCCGATGATAATCTTAGAAGTATTTAAAATTATTAATTGTAATGTCATTACTTTGGGAAACTTAAGAGGCTGCAAATTTAATATGTGGCCAAGGTCAAACAAATAGCACATGGCTGAGCTAAAACCGGAACACAGTTGGTCACTGTCATAGACCATGCTATCCTCTGTGATGACTCCCTATGCCACCACTTTATTTCCACTGTCTTCACTTTCTTCGCAGAATATCATTTAATTGCTGTTTCTGTATTTCTATAGGAGACAAAAAATGCATACTAGAAGAAAAAGCCAAATGGTATTTTAATGCCATTGTTAGCCTGAACTGTTTAGTTCAGTTGATTCTTGTTTAGTTATAGTTTAAAACTCCTGATTAGGAATACTATGTGCCACTTCTACATTGCTTAATATTGTATTTTTAGCACATATCACAACCTGGATCATGTTATATATGCAATAACTAGCTTTTGAATGAATTAATTTATCAGATAGTAATCCAAATACTACATGTAAGATACATGTAAAGTGAGAAATGAAGAACAAAAAGATGAATAAAATAAATTATGGCTCCAAGGATCTCAATTTCAGTAGAAAAATTAAGGACTACACCGTTAAGACATGGCAGAAAATGTTAAGTATCATGGGATATAGCATGTTGCCAAAAATAGTAAAACTCCTTATTTCATATAATACTAAGCTAGAAGGAAAGCTAAACTAATGTTTCTTTATTGCATTGTAATTTACACAGAAAAATCTCAAAACCCATCCCCATAATTAAACATATTGTAATTAATATCCTTTAAGTCTCACCTTACAACAGATAAAACTCAGGCCTAGAGGCCTGATATAGCAATATGCCTAATATCCAAACATAAAAGAAATGATCAGAACAGAACATGAAACTAGGTTCTTTGATTGACTATAAACTCTATAATCCTATGTTTTTTCTTCCCTATTGCTTCATAGAAAGGTTTTACAGAAAACATGTTAGCTGGACCTAAACATAAGTTCACCCCTTGGATAACTGAAGCAGTAAATATCCACATCTACTTATAGGACTTTTTAAATAAGATCACATCGTCATTAATTAGACTAATATAGACCCAGAAAAAATCATAACTAGATGCATGGTTATATGTTAACATAATATGTATCTATACTCTAGATATTTAAATGCTTCCCTTTTCTCTCGAATTTTACAAAGTATTTCTTTGGAAGAATAGCATGGTCATAAGAAGAATCGTGTCCTATATTTCCAGATATACACAGTGTCTCCTGAATTCAAAATGTTTTAGTTTCTGTGACATATTTCTGGCTCTCACTTGGATGATATTCAAATGTTCCAAAAGAACATTAACATCTGGAAGGCTTAGATAAAGATTCCTCTGACATGTAAGCTAATGAGCTAAATCTTCTCTTAGAAACTGTCTTTCCCTTCAAATTCAAGAACCAAGCTGAGACTTTTTGGGTCACTCACAAATAACTTTTGGAATCAGACACTGGGGGCCGAGGCAAAGAGTGGATGCAAAGACTGCACCTCCTGAGAGCTTGCCTGCTTTCCACTCTGTCTTGGGATTTCACGTTTGAAAGCTCAAACCCTACACTTTCTTAAATGAATCTATCTCTCACATCATTGGAACCAAATATACATCTTTTTATTGAATATTTGGAAGGAAATGTACCATAACCATATAGAAGTGAAGCAAAAAGAGATAAGTGAATTTTTCTTTAGAAATTTGGACATTAGAGTAATTTCTAATCATTATGACACCTATTCTGGCCTTGCTATGAAAGAATTCCTATAGATTGTTCCACCCTTGATAACTGCTCTACTACAGAGTAGAAATTTCTATTCTTTGTGAAGCAAGAAGATGCCACCTTCTCCTCTTCTCACTCTACTTCTCCACCCAAGAAATGAATAACAATTTCTTTGAAGGGGGGTTATTCATATTGGCAGGTAAGTTTGGCATTTGAGGAAATGTGAGAGAGACTGGTTGTGGCTGTACATCGAAGACACGTTTCTAGCTCAGTATTGTCAATAAGAAAGCTAATATTTCCACTTTGTGCTGGTATTTTCAAACTGATTCTAGTTAGGAAGAACTCAGGACTGTGATTATTACTCTCAAAATTCAATATGCATAATATGAAGTGAAACATTTGAGAGGTAAAATCTTTCTGAACTCCAAATATGAATTTGGAGTTCATAGGAAAATGCTCACAATACATTTCAATATATTCAAAGGTAGGTCTAATTTTCACTTTTTAGAAAAAAAAATCTCATGTGTTAAATAGTATCTGTATTTCTTCTTCTGTTCATGAAGGGACATATATGTATCTCTATTTATTTGTGAACCTCTATGTCTGAACCATGATCAAGAATGGACATGTCTTGCTAAGTCAGAGGGATTTCAAATGATTTCAGGCTATTGGGTTTTTATCACTGGTAATTGCTAGCAATAATGGAGCTCATTTAATTTTTGCTCTTAGTATGCAGTGAAAAGCAACATATGCTTTTTATATGATAACATAAAATTTACTGGGTGGAGAAAATTCAGAACAATTTGGACAGACTACCTGATAAAGTAATACATGACTTCTTGTATTAAGCTTTATTAGAAATGTTTGTTTAAATCAAAACAAAAAAAAATAAATCAAAACAAAATTAGATTTACTCTATCATACTAAGTGAAGTAAGTCAGAAAGAGAAGGAAAATATCACATGACATCACATTTATACAATCTAAAATATGACACAAATAAACTTATCTATGAAATAGAAACAGACTCACAGACTTGTGGTTGCCAAGGGCAGGGGGCTGGGGAGGAGTGGGAGAAGGAAAGATTTGGAGTTTGGGATTGGCTGATGCTAAG
This sequence comes from Bos indicus, assembly GCF_029378745.1. Taxonomy (NCBI): domain Eukaryota; kingdom Metazoa; phylum Chordata; class Mammalia; order Artiodactyla; family Bovidae; genus Bos; species Bos indicus. The sequence goes on from NC_091788.1 coordinate 20,840,530, forward strand.
TATAATATATAGAATGGACAAGGTCCTATATACTGTGTGTATAGTACAGGGAATTATATTCAATATCCCATGATAAACTATAATGAAAAAGAATATGGAAAAATATCCAACTGAATCACTTTGCTGTACATCAGAAGCTAATAAGAAATTGTAAATGAACTATATATCGGTAAAAGGTTTTAAAAAATTAAGCTATTAAGGAAGTTGATATAGAGAAACTAACGTAGTTGTTAAATTATTAAACATGAGGCAGTCAGACTGAGGTGTTCTATGCCCTGCTGGCCTAAGAAAGCAAAGTTAAATCTAAGCCTGCAAATGTCTTAAAGTTATGAAATGAAAACACTAAGAACAAGCAATTATAACTACAAACAGCTAACAGGTATTTTCCTTTCTTTGCTTCTGTACTTTTTCTACATAAATCTTTCTCTTGGTTCCTATTGTTCCAGTGCTATTAACCACTTCTGGTTTGTTGCCACTCAACTGCAATCAATTTTTGCTCAAAAAATACTTAAAGCTTGTAAGATGCCTCAGTTTATTTTTTAATTCAGGGAGACAGGGTTATTATTTTCATTCTAACTTCTCAGAGTTATATGCATTCACTGGCTCATTGCTACTTAGCAAATTATCACCAGTTTAATTGTTTAAATGATATTCACTTATTATTTCATTCTTCTATTGGTCAGAAATTCAATACCATATAAAGCTGAAATTTCTGCTAAGGGTCTCACAGGAAAAAAAATGAAGGTATTAGTAGGGTTTTGTTCCTTTCTGGAGTAGCTGGGGAAGAATCTGTTTCCAAGCTAATTCTGGTTGTTCCCAGAATTGAGTTTCTTGAATTTGTATGATTAAAGTCTCAATTTCTCTTATATATACCTTTGCCATCTTCAACTTAGGAATGATTTATTGTATTTGTTGTTGTTCAGTCACTAAGTTATGTACGATTCTTTGCGACTCTACGGACTGCGGCATGCCAGACTTCCCTGTCCATTCATGTCCATTGGGTTGGTGATGCCATGCAACCATCTCATCCTCTGTCACCCCTTTCTCCTTTTGCCTTTCATTATTCCCAGCATCGGGGTATTTTTCCAATGAGTCAGCTCTTTGCATCAGGTGGCCAATATTGGAACTTCAGCTTCAGTCCTTCCAATGAATGTTCAGGGTTGATTTCCTTTAGGACTGATGGATGTGTTGTATTATCATATATCAAATCTAATTTTCATTTCGGCCTTCAGCAGGGGGAATCTCTGCTTTAAAAAGCTCAGATGATTACACTGAGCCCAACCAAAATAAACCAAAATAATTTGGATTTTCAGGTCAGCTTATTAGTAAACTTAATTGTATTTGTGAAGTTCCTTTTGCCATATGGGCTATCAGGACATCTCTGGCAGCTCAGCTGGTAAAGAACACACCTGCAATGCAGAAGACCCCAGTTCGATTTCTGGGTCGGGAAGATCCACTGGAGAAGGCTACCCACTCCAGTATTCTTGGGCTTCCCTGGTGGCTCAGCTAGTAAAGAACCCACCAGCAATACAGGAGACCTGGGTTCTGTCACTGGGTTGGAAGGTCTTCTGGAGAAGGAAATGGCTATCCACTCCAGTATTCTGGCCTGGAGAATTCCATGGACTCTAGTCAGTGGGGTCCCAAAGAGTTGACACGACTGAGCGACTTTTACTTTCACTTCTGCCATATGAGATAACATATTCATAGGTGTAACAGTAGGTGAGGGTCACCCTGTTGGCAGAGTGAAATCCCGTCAACAACATCTAATAACTATATATAAGATATTTCACCTCTCTGGATCTTAATTTTCTCATTGAGCCCAGAAAGTTGACCACTTTTTTTAAGTAGGTCATGTGAATGAACGCAGTTAGCACACATCATGCCACCCATCCTTTGTCTTCATGCTTACTTTTATAGAGCATTTCCACAGAACTAGTCAAGGTATTAGGTCTTTACACACATGGCTTCATTTAATTTTAAAAGTGTCGTTAAATGGCCATTATCTTCTTGTAGCAAAATTTGAGCACTGCTGTTAAGAAAACTTGCTGAAAAGAACACTTCTTCCCAGTGAAACAACTGGGAATTTGAATACAGATTTCTCTGAGTCCTGAGATTCTGGGGGCTTTCTTAGCCTCTAAAGCTCTAATCCTACACACATACACATACACACACACACACACACACACACACACACACACGAGTTTCCTAATACTTTCATAACAATGTACCACAGTATTAGAAACTAGAAATTCAAAAATCAAGGTGTTGGCAGGGCTATCTTCTCTCTTCTTGCTTTTGGTGTTTGCCAGAAATTATTGGTTTGTGGCAACCTAACTCCAATCTCTGCTCTGTTGTCATATAACAGTCTTTCCTTTGTGTGGCTATGCCTTCATATGACATATTCCCATCTGTGGGTGTCATTACCTGTGTCTCCTATCCCCTTTCTAAACATACCATTCACTGGATTAAGGGTCCACCTTACTCCTCTATAAATAGATGGGAAACAGTGGAAACAGTGGCTTATTTTATTTTGGGGGGCTCCAAAATCACTGTAGATGGTGACTGCAGCCATGAAATTAAAAGACACTGACTCCTTTGAAAGAAAGTTATGACCAACCTAGACAGAGACATTAAAAAGCAGAGATATTACTTTGCCAACAAAGGTCTGTCTAGTCAAGGATGTGGTTTTTCCAGTAGTCATGTATAGATGTGACAGTTGGAATATAAAGAAAGCTGAGCACCAAAGAATTGATGCCTTTGAACTGGGGTGTTGGAAAAGACTCTTGAGAATCCCTTGGACTGCAAGAAGATCCAATCAGTCCATCCTAAAGGAGATCAGTCCTGGGTGTTCATTGGAAGGACTGATGTTGAAGCTGAAACTTCAATACTTTGACCACTTGATGCGAAGAACTGACTCATTTGCAAAGACCCTGATGCTGGGAAAGATTGAGGGCAGAAGAAGAAGGGGACGACAGAGGATGAGATGGTTAGATGGCATAACTGACCCAAAGGACATGAGCTTGCATAGGCTCTGGGAGTTGGTGATGGACAGGGAGGCCTGGTGTGCTGCAGTTCATGGGGTCACAAAGATTTGGACACGACTGAGCGATTGAGCTGAACTGAACTGAACTTACTCCTCTCTGATCTTCATTTACATTAAGATCCTATTTTCAAATAAAGTGAAATTCACAAATACCTGGGGTTAGAATTTCAATAAATCTTCTGCAAGGGAGAGAACTGAACAATTGATATCTTTACAAGTTTACTTGAAAATGAAGAACAGTATTAAAATTATAGTTTCTCTCACCAACAAAATGTAATCCATACTTAAGGGTAAACAGTGAAAGTGAAAGCCGTTCAGTCCTGTCAGACTCTTTGAGACCCCATGGGTATGCAGTCCATGGAATTCTCCAGGCCAGAATACTGGAGTGGGCAGCCTTTCCCTTCTACAGGGGATCTTCCCAACCCAGGGATTGAACCCAGGTCTCTCACTTTTCAGGAAGATTCTTTACCATGTGAGCCACAAGGGGAGCCCAAGAATACTGGAGTGGGTAGCCTATCCCTTCTCCAGCAGATCTTCCCAAGCCAAGAATCAAACCAAGGTCTCTGGCGGTGCAGGCAGATTCTTTACCGATTGAGCTATCAGGGAAGCCCTAAGAGTAAAAACGAAAGGCAAATGATTCTGACTGATGGAGAACTGTAGCTTTATCCATGCAATACAAATGACATAAATTTTTGTTTCTTAATGCAGTACTTAAGTTTAGTTATGTCACCAAAATACTAAGAATATTCTTAGCAAATATCTCAGTATATCACAGCTATATTGACTCTCAGATGATCCTTTAAAGAGAAACACAGCAAAACTGTAGAACATGCTAACTGAGGAAGAAGAAAAGAAAACAAAGAGACAACAGATGAGAATGAGGTCAAAGGTATAGCTGTTTAGCCTGTAGAGATGAAGGCAAATGGCTCATGCTTTCTATGTGTCAATTTGAGTATCAGAAGAGTCCAAAGCAGAACTGTTATTAGACAGGGTCTGGAAGTGCAGAGAGTAAGCTCAGGAGATGACAACTGCAGGCAAATGAAGGACAATTAAAGTGGCTCAAAGCTGACAGGATACTACACATTAGGGAATGAACTCTTGGAAGTAGTAGTCTGGTGGGCATTCACTCCTAAATTGAGAAGTGTGGTGATGATACACATCGTACCTGAGAATCTATAGCATGGCAGGTCATCCCCCTGGTTCTAATCTAGAAAAGCAGTTTTACTTTGGAATCTATGTGTTCATAATATGTTCCTAAGTTTAAACATCTCAAGAGTCAAAGGAAGACTATTTTCATATCCTCGTTGCTTTGTTGATGGAGAAAATGTTTCTAAATATAAAAGAAGCTCAGCATTTGACAGCTAAGCACAAAGCAGATAATCCAATCGGTATGGTGCTGTTGCACTCAGTTGTGTCTGACTGCCTGTGATCCCGTGGACTATAGCTCACCAGGCTCCTCTGTCCATGGAATTTTCCAGGTGAGACTACTTGAGTGGGTTGCCGTTCCCTACTTTAAGGGATCTTCCTGTTCCAAGGATCAAACCCATGTCTCTTGTGTCTCCTGCATTGGCAGGCAAATACTTTTACCGTTGTGCCACCTAGGAAGCCCAGTTAGTATAACACCAAACAAATTTTGCAATCACTGTCTACTTATATACTTGACAGTAGCATGTATGAATGGTTTGGAGAATGAAAAGCCACCATTTGGCCCTCTGAACAGACCCACAGAATTCACTGTAATTGCTACACCTACCCTTCACTGGCCCTGACATTCTGGAGTCAGCAGGCTCGCAGTGCTGGCAGCAAGCCCATCTTTGAAATTACTTCTCTGGAGGCAAAGACATTCCAGTGTGCTGTCAGCAGCTGCAGCGTTTTCATGAACCATAAGAATATGCTTTAAGACACAAAACCAGACAGATTTCAGACTACTGCAAGAATCTGTCTCTGAAGATGGTTGATTATCTGCCTTGGCATCATATTTCTCAATAATATCATTTTCTCTGGAAATTATTAGCTTATTTTCAAGGGCAGTATGAAAGCATAATTTTTGTTTTCTTTGAATACAGTGAGATACACATATTTGCATGTTAGTTTTTCCTCATCCTGACTTCCAACCAACAGGCTCAGAGAGTACATTTTCCATCCACCTGATACCAAATTGTGCTTAGATATAAATCACACTGGCACTTCCATAAGAAGTCATTTATTATACCATCTCCCTGTTCCATCCCAGTTTTTTAAGACATCCTCCTATTTAAGTTTCAAAAGATGAAAGTTTTAGGCAAAATTTGGCTCTTGTTTTTATTTATTTGCTTAGTGTATAGTACCATGTGCAAAAGTGTTTCTATGGCTTATATTTTACTATGGCATTCATTTGCTTATTTTCTCATATGCTTCCTTCTGGATGGTTTTCTTTTCTGCATTCCCAGGATCTGGTCTAACAATTCTCTGTCTACAAGGCATAAAGCAAGTGCTTGATAAATGTTTGTTACCTGACTAAAGAATGAATTAATATCACTCTTTTTTACTCCAAACATCTATAATGTAATCCTATATAGAGTGGGCAGGGTGGAAGATGCCAGGAGTTTAACTAGAAGGACATTACAAGAAAAGTGCAATTTTATTGCTTTACTTATCATTAAACTTTCAGCTATGAGACAAAAGGGCAGCCTTAACATTCATCTAGAGCCTAGTGCTTTGCTAATTTTCATCACAAAAAGTAATTACTCTCTTTCAGTAGCTTATTATGTCCCATTCTGTCTCAATCTGATTACATCTGGACACTTAAAATTAACTCTCAAAGATCTTTAAAACTAATGGCACCTACCATATTATGGGAAACACCAAACATAGGGTCTGAAAGTCTGATACTTCAGAATATATATGTGTTTAAACCTCATCTAATGTCTGCACATATATTGTTTTGAACTGACATATCTCCTACTTCTACTAGTATTCCCAATGGCAATCTTTTATTGCAATTATCACTTCAATGTTGAAACAGATTAAAAGTATTGGTCCCATTTCCCACCAATTATAAAGTAGTATGATGACATAAGACAAATGGGTTTATTTTCATATTTTGACATTCTAGCTGAAAGCAGAGACTAAATTTCTTTGGATTTTCATTCTTTTTTAATAGGGATATCTTGAATGTTAATAGCAGGTCAAAACAATAAGAGATCACTTCTGTTAATGCTCTTCATGTGGTTTGAGTCTCCATTCTCATCTCTGGAGATCACTTGATTATTAATGATTTCTGAGTCAAGAATTTTAGTTTCTTATAGAATCTCTGAGGAACAGAGATCATTTTTGTTTACATTTTTTATTAACACAGACAGAACTACAGTTTATTGCTAATTGCCACTGCCTATGGATTACTGACTACTATTTTTATATCATTTTAGGTGCTCTATAATAAGGCAACAATCTCCATTAGTCAATACCCAACAAACTTGTTAATAAACTCCATGCTCCCAATAATAAATATCATATCTTCCTAAAAATATTCACTATATTTATCATCATTGATGATGGTGCTACTGTTCCCAAACTAGAAATACTTTCCTGAGATATTATTACTGCTTTAAAAATCTTACTGATTTCTCATGCGTCAGCTCAATACAACATGCTCCATGAATCTTACCTAATATCCTAGTGGAGAAGGAAATGGCAACCCACTCCAGTGTTCTTGCCTGGAGAATCCCAGGGACAGGGGAGCCTGGTGGGTTGCCGTCTATGGGGTCGCACAGAGTCGGACGACTGAAGCGACTTAGCAGCAGCAGCAGCAGCAGTGGACATAATCTTTCCTTCTGTTAAGATACCCACAAAATTTGAAATCTGAATTTAGAACTTCATCTGATTTATATATGGTGATTTGTGGGAACATAGTATTAGAATATACCATAATATTGATTGATATAGGAGGAAAAGTAAAATGCAAGCTATCAGTTCAGTTCAGTTCAGTCGCTCAGTCATGTCCGACTCTTTGCCACCCCACCAACTGCAGCACGCCAGGCTTCCCTGTCCATCAACAACTCCCAGAGCTTGCTCAAACTCACGTCCATCGACGGTGATGCCATCCAACCATCTCATCCTTTGTCAACCCCTTCTCCTCTGGCCTCCAATCTTTCCCACCATCAGGGTCTTTTCAAATGAGTCAGTTCTTCGCATTAGGTGGCCAAATATCGAAGTTTCAGCTTCAGCATCAAGCCTTCCAATGAATATTCAGGACTGATTTCCTTTAGGATCAACTGGCTTGATCTCCTTGAAGTCCAAGGGACTCTCAAGAGTCTTCTCCAACACCACAGTTCAAAAGTATCAATTCTTCTGTGCTCAGCTTTCTTTATAGTCCAACTCTCACATCCATACATGACTATTGGAAAAACCATAGCCCTGACCAGACAGACCTTTGCTGGCAAAGTAATGTCTCTGCTTTTTAATATGTTGTCTAGGTTGGTCATAGCTTTTCTTCCAAGGAGCAAGCATCTTTTAATTTCATGGCTGCAATCACCATCTGCAGCGATTTTGGAGCCCCAAAAAATAAAGTCTGCCACTGTTTCCACTGTTTCCCCATCTTGGCATGAAGTGATGGGACCGGATGCCATGATCTTAGTTTTCTGAATGTTGAGTTTCAAGCCAACTTTTTCACTCCCCTCTTTCACTTTCATCAAGAGGCTCTTTAGTTCTTCTTTGCTTTCTGCCATAACGGTGGTTTCATCTGCACGTCTAAGGTTATTTATATTTCTCCCGGCAATCTTGATTCCAGCTTTTGCTTCATCCAGCCCAGCATTTCACATGATGTACTCTGCATAGAAGTTAAGTAAGCAGGTAACAATATTCAGCCTTGCTAAAAATTTTTCAATGTTAGAACAAAGTTATTAAATTTATTCCATGTCTCTGGAGCCAAAATGATCCCAGGAGCAGGGCACTGACAGGAAGCTTTGTCCTGTGTTGACTATGCTACTGCTGCTGTTTAGTCACTTATCTGTGTCCGACTCTTTGTGACCCCACAAACAGTAACCCACCAGGTTTCTGTGTCCATGAGATTTTCCAGGCAAGAATACTGGAGTGGGTTGTCATTCTTTCTCCAGGGGATTTTTCTGATCCAGGGGTTGAGACTGCCTCTTCTATTTGCAGGCAGATTCTTAAACACTGAGCCACCAAGGAAGCCCATGCTAACTCCAAGCTGCTTGAAAAGAAAGGCAAATAAATATAATTTCTTCTATATTCCATTACCAGAATCATGGGCCATGTCTTCACTAAAGTAAACAAAGAGATTATCTTCTTTATAGTCCCACATTCTCTCTGCAGAGGTGTCTAGGGTGTTTTGACTCTGTCCTCAATTATCTATAAGCGGCCACAGTCCTGCCTTCCTAGTTGGCTTTTGTGAAGCTTGGGCTTGTTTCCTAAAATGTAAAATTTTACTATTAAAGTCAAATATCTCAAAGACATTTGACTAATACCAACAATGTTAACACTTGCACTTTGGATTTGAGGTCCATTCACCATCTAGCAGAAACTGGACTGCATCCAAGCCTGATTTGCCATAAAGTAATTTGCCACTGAGGAGAATGAATCTGAGTTACTACTGACCTGAGCCTAATGTAAATCAATGACCTAGAAAAGCTTTATGTCCCCAAACCAATTAGTTCTCCACTGCCTGTGCTTTTTGCTCCTGTTTGGAGCACCTGACATTTTGAAGCAATTAGAGGGCATCTGGATGTGCAAAATGCACTTTATGTTGGTATTTATCAGAGCTGAACTTCTGTGCTTCAGTCCAAAGGAAAAAGCCATCAGAACTGCCCACAAACTCTGCCTCTGTTGAAAGAATCTAATACTCGAACCCAAAACAATAAAGTAAATGGCAACGGGATCATACTTATTAGTAATTACCTTAAACGTAAATGGGTTGAATGCCCCAACCAAAAGACAAAGACTGGCTGAATGGATACAAAAACAAGACCCCTACATATGTTGTCTACAAGAGACCCACCTCAAAACAGGGGACACATACAGACTGAAAGTGAAGGGCTGGGAAAAGATTTTCCATGCAAATTGGGACCAAAAGAAAGCAGGAGTCACAATACTCGTATCAGATAAATTAGACTTTAAAACAAAGGCTGTGAAAAGAGACAAAGAAGGTCACTACATAATGATCAAAGGATCAATCCAAGAAGAAGATATAACAATTATAAATATATATCCACCCAACATGGGAGCACCGCAGTATGTAAGACAAATCTTAACAAGTATGTAAGGAGAAATTAACAATAACACAATAATAGTGGGAGACATTAATACCCCACTCACACTTATGGATAGATCAACTAAACAGAAAATTAACAAGGAAAAAAAAAAAAAACAAAACATGTATCTATAAAGCTCACTAAAGCAAAGCACAGTAAAATGAGGTATGGCAATAAAAGGCGTTAAATTTATCAAAAAAAAAAATAATAATAAAGTGCTGAAAAATTAAAGCTGTCAATTCTGTAATAGATATTCATTGAAAGTATCTTTTGAAATGGGGGTGAAAACACCTTCAGAGAAATGAAAGCTAAGGAAGCATGCACGAGCTATAAAAAATGATAAAGTCCTTTATGAATGATGATAATATCAAAACAAAACTGGGAAATACAGGAAGGAGTAAAGAGCACTACGAACAGTCAATACTTGGATAAACATTAGAAACTATTCTCTTTTCTTAATTTCTTCATGGTAAACTATCAACATTATATTGTGAAATTTTTCAGAAAAAAAAAAAAAAAGAATATGGTATGACATAGTTCTGTCTTAGATATTATGCTAGTGGGATGAATACTGAAAATAACTAAAGTACCTCATGGTACATATTTTCAAAAAAAAAAAAAGAAGACCGTGGTGAGAATTTTTCTCTCTCTCTCTGACAGGGGGAGAGGTGAGACAGTAGAGGGGAGAAGTACTTTGTGGGATTAAGGAATATAAATAGTAAAAAAAAAAAATAAAAAAATAAAAAAGCATATGGTAAGAATGCAGTTTTTGTAATATCAGTAAGTTACCAACAAATGCTTTGGGTTAATGTTTGTTTTGTCACACATACAGTAACATATACTCACGAAATACACACTTATGCAGTATAGTGTGTGTGTGTTGTGTTTCTGTATGTGACATGCCCACGTTTCCTTTAATTTTGGAAAAACACATATCAATTCTGGAACTCAATGTTGTGGTACAAATTATAGCAAACATTTCCTTCAAGTGTTCAGAATTTTTCCCTAAAAATATTCAAAGTAAAAAAATTAAAGAAGTGGAGGACTCTGGACTCGATGCAGAATCAAGCTGCCTGGAGTCAAATTGTGGATCTACTGCTCTGTTGTGACCCCAGACAAGACCAAAGTTCTCACCTGGCTTCAACTAAATTTACAAAGCTTTACCTTCATTTTCTATGAAAATTATTAATGCACATTTACTTCTATTGAATGCATAATCCATTCATTTAGCCTTTTAACAAATATTTGAGCAAAAAATGAAACACTGAAATATTTTAAATAGATAACCAATAAGGACCTACTATATAGCACAGGGCATACTGCATAATACACTCCCATAACATAAATGGGAAAAGAAAAAAAAAAAAGAAAGAATCTAATAGATTTGGCCCTATATATTGACAAAGATTAAACCATCTCTTTGCAAGAATTTGAGAGGCACAATATTCCCTATCCCCACAACTAGTATTTTAATGGACTTTCAAAGTGTTCAAAATCTCAACACTCAATGCCAAATTTCTGTGTTAACTTATCAAGGCTAATGGATAGTACAAAATATCCATTTCTTAGGAGAGTTTAACATATAATTGGTAATTGTCAATGAGTATATAATGTTGTTTACATAATTGAGCCTGAGATTTATCACACTGCATTTGATGTATCACATTTCATAGGACAGGAAAAGTAGAAATGACATGTCTTACTGTGATACTCAAGTTTGGGGTCCTGTATAGTTTGAAGAATATGTTTTTTCTATTATATTGATGAAAACTGAATCTAAATGCTAAAGCAGAAGATACATAACCAACAAGAACCTACTCTATAGCACAGGGAACTCTACTCAATATTCTGTAATAACCCATATGGGAAAAGAATCTGGCAAAGGGTGGATATATGTATATGTATAACTGAATCACTTTGCTGATATGGGAGTTTGTCTATTTTTTTTTGCTCCAGTACTTGTAGATGAATAAAAAAATGCATACGCTTTCAACAGTGCTATTAGTTACTGCCTTTCCAAACACTAACCATGGCTCTATCAAAACATTGTCCAAGGTTTGGAATTGTTAACAGACTCTTGACAGTGCTTGGCATGGACATTATCTTTGACATTTTCTCTTTTGAATCCCTTTCTTCTTGATCCAAATTTGTCACTTTCAACCACATAAATTAGTAAAGATCTAAACAAAACTGAATGTATTTTTATCCAAGTAATAATAATAAATTTAGAGATAAAGATTTTCCTTGTTTTTATTTTTAGGCATTTTCAAAGTGCTAAGTGCAAAGGGCTTTGGGAGAGATATATGGAAGCAACGTAAATGTGGATTGAACCCTGCCCTCTGAAAGATGAGGTAATATATACTTTGACAAATTATAGCTTCCAAAGAGGGCCACAGCAACATTTTCCATTCCAGTCTCTCTCCTGCACTGTCACTTTTCTATTCCTTCAATGTGGAGTTTAATTCCCTTCCTCTTGAATTGGGGCTGACCTTAATAAAATTCACTAAAATTCAGTAGAAGTGATGGTCTGTAATCACTTCTACAGATCAGAAGGAGTCTGAAATTAGTCACTAAAAAGCCTTGCAACTTTTGTAGAATACTCTTGGAACACCCACACTTTAGACAACTGAGCTTAGAAATCCAGCCTTAAAGTTGTAAAATGTCTAGGCTGAGTGGGTGACTAAGCATCTCACTTTGCCAAAAACTGTAAGGGGTACCTGGATGCAGGACTTTAAAGAATGCCCTGGGAAGAGTAGAACAGACTTGTCACTCTACAAGAAAAGCTAATAGTAGCAGTACAGACAGTAGGCTCAACTAAGTTCCCAGTCAACAAGCAAGCATCAGCATCTACCGGTAGCTATTGCACTGAGCTATCCTGACAGCCTTCAGTTGACATCTGACTACAACCTCATGGGAGACTCGAAGGAAGAACTACTCACTTGAACCCAAAGTGAAAGTGAAATGTGAACGTGCTGGTCAATCAGTCGTGTCTGACTCTTTGCGATCCATGGACTGTAGCCCACCAGGTTCCTCTGGTCCATGGAATTCTCCAGGCAAGAATACTGGAGTGGGTATTCCTTCCCTTCTCCAGGGAATCTTCCCAACCCAGGGATTGAACCCTTGTCTCCTGCATTGCAGGTGGATTCTTACTGTCTGAGCCACCAGGGAAACTCCAGCTGAATCTAAGACTTAAATCATGAGAAATGGCAACAGATTATTATTAGGACCGTGAAAGATAACAGGAATAATGGTACACATGCCAAAATATGTGATTGTAAATTACATTCATAATTCAAGTAATTTACAATGTAGAGAATGATAAAATATTATATGAAAGATGGAGATCTGATGTTAACTGAGAAAAAATGATTTTAGTTTAAGGGCCAGAGTTATCAGTATAAGCATTTTAAGGAATGTAGCACTCACATAAAGACTTGGACATGCAGAAATGGAGAAGGGACACTGAAGGTTAAAGCATTGCTGATACAGTGCACAGTGAGAGAAAAAAGGATGGAAGTGATAAAGTAACAACGTGGTAAGAACAAAGAAATAATTAAACAAAGTTGTAAGTTAATTTGAGAATCATATGAGAGATCTTGATTGCATTTATTCAGAACACAAATGAGAGCCAGGCAGATTATATAGAGAGATTAGTGTATGGGAACAGGGCTTCCCTAATGGCTTAGTGGGCAAAGAATCAGCCTGCGATGCAGGAGACACAGGAGATGTGGATTTGACATGGTGCTGGAGAAGACTCTCGAGAGTCCCTTGGACTACAAGGAGATCAAATGAGTTCATCCTAAAGGAAATCAACCCTGAATATTAATTGGAAACACTGATGCTGAAGCTAAAGCTCCAATACTTTGGCCACCTCATGTGAAGAGCCAAATCATTGGAAAAGACTTTGATCCGGAAAAGACTGAAGGCAAATGGAGAAAGGTGGGGGGCAAAGGATAAGATGGTTAGATAGCATCACAGACTCATTGGACAAGAATCTGAGCTAAATCTGGGAGACAGTGAAGGACAGGGAAGCCTGGCATACTGTGTCTATTGGGTCGCAGAGTCGGAATGACTTGCGACTGAAAAACTATGACAAGGGGGATGGGATTCATGAGGGAGGCTGAGTCCTACTGGGAGAGCATCATCACCAGCCCCTGAGGCTTGCCAAACATGAACTACCATTTAAAACTCTGCACAGGCCAAACATTCTAAATAGGATTCCCCATTTATTCCATTACTGTTTCCATGACATTTTGAAGCTAAGAAAAAGTTTCTAAAGGCAAAGTTTCATATTCATAATTGCTCAAGTCTTAACAGGAAAAAAAGTGAAAGTCCATTCGAAACAGCAGGAAACCAGAGAATGGGGTATTGTTTGACTTGTGTGCATCACTGATAGATGTCCGTAATGGCTCCTATTCTTAAAGCTACAAAGCATTCTATTGAAAGACTGGCCACATTCTGTGTAATTTTAGTTCTCTTTGCCGATCCGATCCCTGTTATTATATAGCTATGACTTTTAAAAGGAATATTTTACTACCTGTCTTCATACTAGGTAAAACCTTCCCTGGCAGCATATTCAGAAGGTCATTTCTACTGTGCTCTTTTCCAAGCCAGAGAGTGCTACCCAGACAAAGGTTCTCCCCAAGAATACTCCAATTGCTTTGGTTGAATTACATAGTCCATGCTGCAAATGTATTTCCTGATAGAGTTTAACATTCAGAAAATAGTGTCAGGGGTACTAAGTAAGACTGGGAAAAGTCTTCCAGATATATATCAGATCGTTTATAATGTTGACAATCATACTAAGACAATGAAAACTAAGAAAAATATAAAATTAGAAAAACATCATGAAACACAGTTTCTCTTAATATGCCACATGCTTCTGCTCATGTTGCTTTGGTTCTTTCTCTTAAATAAACAATTGCATTTAAAAACACTGTAACAGTACTTCTTAATAGAAAGTTGTTGGAAAGTCAAAATCTTGCATCAAGTGTGAAACAATTCACAAATTGTAATTACTAAGATGGGTGAAAAGAGCAAATCTGATCAAATAAAACACAAAGAAATGCACGGCATGACTTATTTGGAGTGCCTACGTTGGGCAGCGTGAATCTAAAGATCTTCACAATATTCCAATTAAAGGTTAACGGTAAAAAAAAAAAAAAAAAAAAGTGCTGATAGCCAAATGGTAAGCATACACAGAATGTGCCCTGGTAGATTTTTCCATTTTCGGTCAAACACAGTTTGTTTTCTCCAATAGCTCTTTGTTAATCTACAGGAGATGAAGTTGGTATATGTAATAAAAACTAGTAGGTATTTGTTTTTAATTAAAAGATAGTAAGGCCTAGGTAAATAATTGCTCAAATATTCTTAGTGAATATCTTAGAAATAAATATTTTAGGAAGTCACTGCTGTTTCATATTTTACTGAAGGCCAGGGACACAACTGCCTTTCTAAAGTATAATCTGCTTTGTGAATATGACTTCACTCAACTTCACAGAATGGTATTCAGATGTTGTCTATTACAATCACAATTTTTTCAGATGGCAAAAGAACTTCTGGGAAGTTACATAACTTGCTCAAGATCACACAACTGATGTGAAGCTCCAGTCATGCTCTGTATGAGATTTAAGAGATTCCACATCTTATCTGACTTCATGGAGCCAATCAAAAGGCAAGGTCAGAATTTGAACAAAGTCAGATCTGAGGTCCACTCTTACCTCGATTCCCCACTACCACCGTTTAATCCTATTCATCTCTCCAAAGGAATGCAGAAGAACAGCAGTTATAACTAAAATATCTGGACTCTAGAAATGAGATGGGTAGGATGCAGCTGAGTTAACTGATAATCAAAACGATCACTATTCTAAAACCAGAAGGGCAGCAGTAGAGGTCATGCAAAGAGTTGGGCTTTGTATTAATACTTGGAGTGACTTGGATATGAAGCAAGATTCTGCCCTTCACTTAGCATGATATCTTTTTCAAGTAGTCATCTTTTCTCCATTTTGGTTTCCTCACACAAAATGGGGCAGTGATTCCTATTTTAAAGAAGTAAGTGAAAGTGAAAGTTGCTTAGTTGTGTCCAACTCTTCGTGACCCCATGGACTATACTGTCCATGGAATTCTCCAGGCCAGAATACTGGAGTGGGTAGCCTTTCCCTTCTCTAGGGGATCTTCCAAACCCAGGGACTGAACCCAGGTCTCCCACATTGTAGATGGATTTACAGCTAGTACACATATTATATATGTTTAAAAACAGTGACTAATAATATTTTTCTTGTATTTCAAATCTGTATAGAATCCAGAAAAGAAATGTGACTAGAAATCTCTCCATGTGTAACACATGCTGAAAATAAGTCAAGGTATTACCCAAGACATTCATGGAGGAAAGAACAAAAAAAAAGAAAGTTAAAATATATATATATATTTTGAGAATGATTTTAGAAAGTGTGGATACAGATAATATATTTCTTATTCTTAAATTATCTACTTTTTGAAAAGCTATGTAAATGATATCTATGGTTTAGAACTAAGGTAACAATTTTTAATAACATGGTTGCTATTTTTTAACTGGTACTTTATAAGAAAGAAGAGGATCAATCTTTATAAATTATTAATCTTTATATTGTATCTCTATTACAAGGAAAGATGATAGGGTAATTAATATAAAGTTAATTAAAATGATGACTAAAAGTTATTGGCACCTTTAAAAATTGAAGAGTTTTCCAGGTGGCACTAGTGGTAAAAAACCTGCTGCGGGTTTGATCCCTGGATCTGGAAGATCCCCTGGAGAAGGGTATACAATAAAACATTACCACCTGGTGAGGAAATATAAATGGCTGTGTACACAGTAGCCTTGTCACCATGTTAATGATGAGAAGGCACATTTTACATAGAGTCTCATATTCTGTTATGTCAGTCTCATATTATTCACACAGTCACACACCTTTGATTATTTATTTTGAGAAGTGAGTAGTTGATTCAACTGCATAATATTCTATACAAAGTTCACACTATAAAAAGTGGAAAGTTGAATGCCAAGTACACATACAGGAAAATAAGGTTTGATTCTGGTGAATCATAGGAGAAAACAAAATTATTTTAAATGCACATAAACCACACTAAAATTTTCCAAGTACTGAAACCCTAGCTAGAATATCAAACTTCAGGAGAAAGCATTCTATTTTTTTTTTTACCCCTCAAACCCCAGTTACTTCAGTGGTGAACATAGTTGCTGTCATATCATGTCTCTGATCCAGGGTTAGAATTGAGAATGCTTGGTTTGGGATTCAGTTCAGTTCAGTTCAGTCGCTCAGTCATGTCTGACTCTTTGCCACCCCATGAATCACAGCACACCAGACCTCCCTGTCCATCACCAACTCCCGGAGTTCACTCAGACTCACATCCATCGAGTCAGTGATGCCATCAAGCCATCTCATCCTCTGTCGTCCTCTTCTCCTCTTGCCCCCAATCCCTCCCAGTATCAGAGTCTTTTCCAATGAGTCAACTCTTGGCATGAGGTGGCCAAAGTACTGGAGTTTCAGCTTTAGCATCATTCCTTCCAAAGAAATCCCAGGGCTGATCTCCTTCAGAATGGACTGGTTGGATCTCCTTGCAGTCCAAGGGACTCTCAAGAGTCTTCTCCAACACCACAGTTCAAAAGCATCAATTCTTCAGCACTCAGCTTTCTTCACAGTCCGACACTCACATCCATCCATGACCACTGGATAAACCATAGCCTTGACTAGACGGACTTTTGTTGGCAAAGTAATGTCTCTGCTTTTGAATATGCTATCTAGGTTGGTCATAACTTTCCTTCCAAGGAGTAAGTGTCTTTTACTATCATGGCTGCAATCACCATCTGCAGTGACTTTGGAGCCCCCAAAAATAAAGTCTGACACTATTTCTACTGTTTCCCCATCTATTTCCCATGAAGTGATGGGACCAGATGCCATGATCTTCGTTTTATGAATGTTGAGCTTTAAGCCAACTTTTTCACTCTCCACTTTCACTTTCATCAAGAAGCGTTTTAGTTCCTCTTCACTTTCTGCCATAAGGGTGGTGTCATCTGCATATCTGAAGTTACTGATATTTCTCCCCCAATCTTGATTCCAGCTTGTGCTTCTTCCAGCCCAGCGTTTCTCATGATGTACTCTGCATATAAGTTAAATAATCAGGGTGACAATATACAGCCTTGACGGACTCCTTTTCCTATTTGGAACCAGTCTATTGTTCCATGTCCAGTTCTAACTATTGCTTCCTGACCTGCATATAGGTTTCTCAAGAGGCAGGTCAGGTGGTCTGGTATTCCCATGTCTTGAAGAATTTTCCACAGTATTGTGATCCACACAGTCAAAGGCTTTGGGATAGTCAATAAAGCAGAAATAGATGTTTTTCTGGAACTCTCTTGCTTTTTCGATGATCCAGAGGATGTTGGCAATTTGATCTCTGGTTTCTCTGCCTTTTCTAAAAGCAGCTTGAACATCTGGAAGTTCACGGTTCACATACTGCTGAAGCCTGGCTTGGAGAATTTTGAGCATTACTTTAGTAGCGTGTGAGATGATGAGATGAAAAGGCACTTGTTCAACATCAAATTATAAGCCAAATTGAAAATAAATGAGGCAACAGGTCAAGGTTAGACTGAGCGAAAATAATGTCTTTGCCAAATATATAATTTCAAGTGATGGTCTGACTTTTTTAATGTGGACCTATAACGATGTATGCACTTAATATGATTTAAAGAAAATGGGAAGCCCTTTTCACAAAAAAATTTAATCCAAGCACCAGTTTGAGAATAGGTTAATGTAAAGAGACATTTGAATTCTTTTCAGTGTTTTTAATTCTCCTTTCAGTTTATACAATGCGTACTAGAGCCTGCCTCAGCAATAAACTAAGATATTTGGAGGCTAGTGTCAGAATACCTTGCACTTGAAAAGCAAGTTAATAAATCAGAGATAATGGAATCAGTGAGCCGCAGGAACTTTAGAGAATGTCTAATTCAATCCTCTTCATTTTAGCGAGGAGAGATTAAGGAATTTTAAAGCAGTTTCACATACATCATCTCAGTTTGCTCACAGTAGCTCTGTGAAGCAGGGGACAGGTAACTAGGGAAATAACCCAGAACACAAGAGTTTTTGGTAGGACACAGGAGACAGCTGAAGACCTGAGAAACACCAGAATCTTAAAGAGAGGCAGAGAAATATCTAGAAATAACTAGAACTACAGTACATTTGTATAAGACCATCCCATGGCATGTCCAATTGCTGCAACAGTATTAGCTCTGGGATTTGTGGTGGGCAGAGTTTATCTATCTGAAGTGCGAAAGAAGAATGAGATGGGCAAATGGCAAATTAATAACTGAAATCCAAATACAACACACCAGCAATAGGGTAAGTAGGGATGTTTACTACTTCAGCTGCAGCTGAGGCCCCAGGTGGTTAGGAAACACAGTTGCTATTTTAAATATAATATATATTTTTTAAAATACCATTTATTTGTTGTTTGTTTTTAAGTGAGCCTGAACCAAGGATTTGGAGGTGGATAATAGGCTTAAGTGTCTTTTTCAAGGTCATGACGGATAGATTAGAATGCCAGGTTCCTTCCTTCAAATTTGTAATGTTTCCTTTTGCTATCCACATTTCCTTCAACCAGTTTTAAAAAATTAAAAACAAAATTCCCATTCTTTTGACATCCTCAAAGTAGTGATTAAATGAAATCACAAGTTACCACAGATTATGCATTATTTGTCAATCTCAGTTTCAGGGAAACTCTGCCATTGCTCACAGTAAGATCTCTCATTCACTGGCATTTATTCCTTTAATGCCTCACCTTCTGGTATTTGTAAACTGCATGATCCAAGAGTCAACAGTGGCTCAGCAAAATGAAGGGATAGATGCCAATTCACCTAATAAGGGGATTGTTTCCTTTGGGGTATAAAGTAAATATTTGACACAAAACACACGTTATAATTAGGGCTTCCCTCATAGCTCAGTTGGTAAAGAATCTGCCTGTGATGCAGGAGACTCCAGTTCGACTCCTGGGTTGGGAAGATCCCCTGGAGAAGGGAAAGGCTACCCACTCCAGTATTCTGGCCTGGAGAATTCCATGTACAGTCCATGGGGTAGCAAAGAGCCAGACAAAACAGAGCGACTTTTACTTTCACACATTATAATCGAAGGTAGGGAATAAAGATCAAATTTATAAATAGATTCATGAAAACTGAGCAAAGAAAGCAAGTTAAAAATTATCCTACCACACTAAAGTTTTCTGTATTTCTTCACATATTACACCTTGGACTCACCTGGCTGGACCCCTGTACTAGATGACCTCTCCTCCCTCCTTAAAAGGAAAATTCACGTGAACTACAATGTCCGGCATCCATGGGATACTTTCTCTGACCTATTGTTAAGTCGCTAAATTGTGTGTCTGATTCTTCTGCAACACCATGGACTCTAGTCTGCCAGGCTTCTCTGTTCATGGGATTTCCCAGGCAAAATACTTATTGGATTACCATTTCCTTTTCCAGGGGATCTTCCCAACCCAGGGATTGAACCCATGTCTATGCATTGGCAGGCAGATTCTTTACCACTGAGCCACCAGGGAAATGCCCTTCTCTGATACTTCGATACAATATGCACTGCTTACTCTCCTCTGATCCCATAGCATTTTTTACTTCGGTCACATATATTACATTTACTTAAACAACAACAACAATAACAGAAAAGCTATTTAGTTTGTTTTGAAGACAGAGATCCTATCTTAATATTTTATTAATTAATTTCCATCTCTACTATTATCTTCAGAACCTACTATGTACTCAAGGAAATAGTTACATGTATTTAGTTATCACAAGATGCTTTTAGTTACAAATATCATTCTAAATATTTTCTTATAAGCTTCATATTTGTATTTCACAGTTTCACAAAATTGAAAGTGACTCTAACTACCAGTGCCAGAAATCATAGACAGGAATAGTCTAAGAATGGTGATTTCCCTAGTGGCTCAGTGGTAAAAAAAAAAAAAAAATCTGCCTGCAATGTCAATCCCTGGGTTACGAAGATCCCTTGGAGGAAGAAATGGCAATCTATTCCAGTATTCTTGCCTGAAGAATCCAATGGATCCAGGAGTCTGGTCGGCTGCAGTTCATACAGTTGCAAAGAGTCAGACATGACTGAGCACACACCCTAGGAATTGCACGACCACAGAATATTTTTTATAATTTTTTTTTTATTGAAGTATAGTTGCTTTACAATGTTGCATTAGCTTCTACTATACAGCAAAATGAAACAGCCATGCATACAAATATAGAGCCTTCCTTTTGGATTTCCTTCCTATTTAGGTCACCGTAGGGCACTGAGCTATAAAGTAGGTTCTCATTAGTTAACTACTTTATACATAGCATCAATAGTGCATATATGTCAATCTCAAACTCCCGGTTCATCTCATCCCTCCTCCCTTCGCCCTTTGGTGTGCATATGTTTGTCCTCTATGTGTGTGTCTATTTCTGCTTTGCAAATAAGATCATCTGTACCATTTTTCTAGATTCCACATATATGCATTAATATATGATACTTGTCTTCTGTTTCTGACTTATTTCACTTGTATGACGCTCTCTAGGTCCACAAGGATTTTTAAGACTCAAAAGTCTAGGAAGAAAGCCTCCAACTAGATGTCTCTCTTTCTTTCTCTCTTTCTTTTTCTCTTATCCTAAAAGGGTATTGAAAATAATACCAAGCAGGAAAGTCTGAAATGACGTATTTGGCTAAAACTATCAACTGATTCTGCCTTGTAAATTCCAAACCAATGCTCTTTCTCTACCCACACACTGTTGCAAAGTCCTCTGGCTCTTTCCCAGGAGAAACATTTTAAGTACATTCTCAAGGATAGGCTCATAAAGAAATACATTTCAACATAAGCAAAGAACATAGATAGGTTCAATTTACAATAATTGAATTATAACATGAAAGTTTTAAAATTAAGAAAGTATGTAACTGTACCCATTTAACTTTGAAAACAGTCATAATACAAGTTGTTTTGATGCATCAGTTCAGTTCAGTTTAGTGGCTCAGTTGTGTCTGACTCTGCGACCCCATGAATCACAGCACACCAGGCCTCCCTGTCCATCACCAACTCCCAGAGCTTGCTCAAACTCACGTCCATCGAGTCGGTGATACCATCCAGCCATCTCATCCTGTGTTGTCCCCTTCTCCTCCTGCCCCCAATCCCTCCCAGCATCAGGGTCTTTTCCAATGAGTCAATTCTTGGCATCAGGTGGCCAAAGTATTGGAGTTTCAGCTTCAGAATCAGTCCTTCCAATGAACACCCAGGACTGATCGCCTTTAAAATGGACTGGTTGGATTTCCTTGCAGTCCAAGGGACTCTCAAGAGTCTTCTCCAACACAACAGTTCAAAAGCATCAATTATTCGGCGCTCAGCTTTCTTCACAGTCCAACTCTCACATCCATACATGACCACTGGAAAAACCATAGCCTTGACTAGACGAACCTTTGTTGGCAAAGTAATATATCTGCTTTTTAATATGCTATCTAGGTTGGTCATAACTTCCCTTCCAAAGAGTAAGCATCTTTTAATTTCATGGCTGCAATCACCATCTGCAGTAATTTTGGAGCCCCCAAAAATAAAGTCTGACACTGTTTCCACTATTTCCCCATCTATTTCCCAGGAAGTGATGGGACCAAATGCATAACATAGGGGAATTACCCTGACTTATTTTTAAAGGCTAATTTGGGATAGTCAATAAAGTCATGTGCTTATTATTATTTTTTTTTAATTTGCACTGCTCTACCTAAGTGTAGAAATTTTAATAGCTCAAACTCAACAAATATAATTGGGCTTTAAATTTATACAGTGAGTTAAAACTATTTAGAAAAAATCTGCTACAGTGTTAATAACATTCTAGAAGAGAAATACAAAAATCATAAGTCCTCAGAGAGTATTTGTAATTTAACCTTCCTACATAAGCAATACGGGGTTGGGTTCCCTAGTGAGGACTGGTTATTCCCCATGACTTTCACAATTTGAATTTTAACACTAAAGTCATCACCCTTAGTCCATTCAAATTTCCTGATTTAAAATGGAGTACTGAGTCATAACATTTACAAACAAGGTCACTTATCTTTTATTAAGCATGAAAACAAATCAAGATTTATTCATGAAAACGTGTGACTTTTTAATGATTATTGCCTTTTAAAAATTCAGGTCACTAAAACTAAAATAATAAGCTCATTGCGGGGAAGGGGGTGGGGTCTGAGTTCATCTTAAGAAGATTTTGTTGATATGCCTAAGAAGATACATTTTTCATAGAATTTGTCTATAAAATGAAACTCCTCAGATATCTTAGGAGTAAATATCTGTGTGAATTTCATAAATGGGAGCACTCTAAAAACACAAAGTAAAACCAATAGAAGCATAATAGCTTCCAGAGTAGAGAGCTGAAGTGAGAGAGAAATACGAAATGAGATTATTGAGTTTGCGATTGGAACGACAAAGCTTAGTTAGGTCCAATGCTTCTACAGACTATGGTTGAACACATAGCTTCTGATGACTTTTCTTTTTATTTCTATCTTGAAAACACTGCCTCCTTTCTGACAGTAATTATGTGGACTTTAGTCACTTGATTCTCCACAAAAAGGTATTTGAGAAAGAAAGGGATGGTAAAACTAATTTTGTTGCATTAGTAGGCATAATCAAAAATTTGGAAAAAGAATTTTAGAATGAATGGTAAGCATTATGGATAAATGAAAATGTACTTTAAAGTTTCCTGTGGTTGGTTCATTTCTTTCCCACTGAACTCGATTAATTATAAATTGGGCAATTTTTACCTCCATTAACCATCTAATATTTAATGTTAGAAGCAGCATTCTGAAATCACATTCCAATGATTTGATCTCCTGTGAGAGTAAATTGAAACCTTGAACAAACTAGGTCAGTCTGAGAGCAACTCCTTAAGAAAAATCCAATTTAAAAGAGAGTAAGGGAGTTGCATTTATCATTTTGTTCACCCCTTACCTGCATGTCATTTCTATGTTTAAGAGCCTAGAAAAGATTCCCAAAGATTCACAAAGACTTTTTTTTTTTCAGGAGAAGATAAGGAATATACTAAAAAGTAGTATGTGGATAGTTCTAATGTAAAAATATTATATGCCATTTATTTTAAAAGGAGTGTGACAGAGACACAGACGTAAATAACAGATTTGTGGACACAGTGGGGGAAGGAGAAGGTGGGACAAATCAGAGACTGGCATTGAAACATATACATGACCATGTGTAAAATAGCTAGCTAGTGGGAAGTTGCCATATAACACCAGGAGCTCGACCTGGTGCTCTGTGACAATGAAGAGGGGTGGGCTGGGGTGGGGGGTGGGAGGGAGGTTCAAGAAGAAGAGGACATGTATACTTGTGGCTGATTCACATTGCTGTACGGCAGAAATCAGCACAACACTGTAAAGCAATTATCCTCCAATTACAAATTTTTTTTAAATTTATATAAATAAAACTAGCTTATGAAGTGCAGATATAAGAGGGAAAAAAACCTAAGATGGAAAAACCCTTTCTGATGGTTTAAGCAATGTTGTAGTTCAAACAATTATTTAAGCAATGTAGTGAGGCATAAAATGATGACTCAAGAAACTAACAGCAATGAAATTCAATTTGGACCTGACACTGACTATTGATTCACAAGCAAGACTCAGTTCTGAATTCTCACTTATGGCAGCTGGACAAGTCCAGTCAAATAAATATATGGAGCAGAACTTTTTCTTTAGAAATGTCAATATTGAGGCCTTCTTACTGTTTTCAGTCTGCAAGTCCATTAAACGCTGAATACAATCTGAGTCTGTTTACATATTTTCTCTACTTTTCATTAAAATTATTCATGTTTATAACTGTTCCTGTAATTTTACAACATTTAAGTCACTCAAAGAGAACTTCTAAGTGTGCCATGTACTTAGGGAAGCCTGGCTTGCTGCAGTCCATGAGGTTGCAGAGTCGGACAAAACTGAGCGATTGATCAACAATAAAATATTTAGTTAAAATAACAATCTAATGACATAAATTGCCAAAACTATGCTATATCAACATAGATTCACCCTGTGTTGTGCTTAGTTGTTCAAACATTTATTAGCAAACAGAAATAATTATTATATAAGAAACATGATTGAGAACTTGGTGGTGGCTTAGTCCGTAAGTGGTGTCTGACTCATGCGACCCCACGGACTGTAGCCCATCATGTTCCTGTGTCCATGGGGATTCTCCAGGCAAGAATATTGGTGTGGGTTGCCATGCTCTCCTCCAGGGGATCGTCCCAACCCAGGGATCGAACCCAGGTCCCCCACATCACAGGCAGATTTTTTACCATCTAGCCACCAGGGAAGCGTAAGATATCTTAAGATGATCTTCAGAACCTGTGTTGTTCAACTAGCTATAAATAGGAGAGAAGAAATGAAGAAAGCACATAATCAAGAAGGTTTGGGGAATATTTGGTTAATGAAGTTATACTTGATTCTGTCACTGTTCAATATGCTCCCATTCACTGATTTTTCAAGATGGGAACATAAAGTATAGTATTTCCAAAAGTAACTTGACCACAGAATTCATTTTCAAAGGATACCTACTAGAAACAGGATTCTGAATACCATGCTTCAGAAGTAAGTCTGGCCTAATTTAAATAATCGTGCAATTTCAGTTCCGCTGATGACCACAGAGGCAACAGGAAGCTACAGCAGAACCCCGGGGTTCCTCTCTTCCAGGAGGAAAGCAACACCTTTCCAAAAGAAAAAAGCGCTTTGTTGCATTCTTATTCCAAAAAGATTTAGTTAGAATCTAACTAAATTAGATTTAATTAGAAAGACTCAATAATTAAGGAGAGAAGTGTTATTTAGTACTGATAAGGACCTGGCCTTGAATCTCACCTAAGCATTGGAGGTAAGTTACTCAGTAGCGGCATTTAATTCATATGCTCCTTAATAAACACCATACAAAATCATAGGTAGCATGCTCCATACCCATTTCATGTAATTTTATGTCCCATGGCTGTTGTGTTTGATTTTGTATTTTGGGTAGAATGAGTGTGTGTGTTTTCATATCTTCTGACTAAAATAAACTATGAATTTCACAGGGAAAGGACTATCTGTCATCACCTATGCATTTTCAGACTTACAACTGTGCTGTTAACAAAAGCAGAGGCTTAAATAAATGATTACTAAATGGATTCTTCTGGCCCTTTTTCAAGTCAGTGCCTAATTTCCACTTTTGCAGTTTGCCTAAGACATATCAGGGCTCCCTGGAGGCTCAGATGGTAAAGAAAGTGAAAGTGAAGTCGCTCAGTCGTGTCCAACTCTTAGTGACCCCAGGGACTGCAGCCCACCAGGCTCCTCCATCCATGGGATTTTCCAGGCAAGAGTACTGGATCGGGGTGCCATTTCCTTCTCCAGGGTATGTTCCCAACCCAGGGATCGAACCCAGGTCTCCCACACTGCAGGCAGACGCTTTACCGTCTGAGCAACCAGGGAAACCAGATGGTAAAGAACCTCCCTTCAATGCAGAAGACCCAGGTCTGATCCCTGGGTTGGGAAGATCCCCTGGAGAAGGGAATGGCAACCCACTCCAGTATTCTTGCTTGGAGAATCCCATGGACAGGGCAGCCTGATGGGTCCATGCTGTCGCAAAGAGTTGGACATGATTAAGCAACTAGTGTGTGTGTGTGTGTGTGTGTGTGTGACATATCACACACACTGGCAGAAACACATTACCCAACAACATTTGCAGGCAGTAGGGTAGGTGCTGCAGATACTGCTATCAGTACAGACCCTGTTACAAAGGAGTTCACACACATGCGTGCGCGCGCACACACACACACACACACACACACATACCAGAGCACGTGTAAATTACTAACACATACAAGATAATTTGAATTAAGCAACTTCTCTTAGGAGATCAAAACAACTGTGGAAAAGTCATTACTGCAACAAAACATTATTGAGGACTCTGTTTGATCATGAGATATTAAGTCATTTATCTATATCTAACCACTTAGGAAGCAATAAATCAGATGTATAATTACAGAACCGAAAATGTCCAGCTGTTTTCTCCTTTGGTGAACAGATGTGGTTTGTTGTCATGGTTGTCAATTTTCAGCATAAGACTCGGTATTTAAATATGAAGAACAACTTTCTAATGTCTCAAATACTAAAAGTTTATTGGATATCATACCAGAATTAGGCAAATAATCCTTCAAGATAGAGGTTATGAGGTTTATGTGTGGGGTGGGACAGATTTTCAAAAAGTTGGCAAGTTTCATTTGATTCCTTCAGACATGTCCAGAGTTTGGTATCCAGATGGTGGGCTTTATTTTACCACAGTCTTTAGAGAGTCTAGTTCATTAAAGATACTCAATATGTATTCACGTTTCTGAATTAATGAAAGAACAAAACAATACAATTAGTAGTAATTTAAAAGCAGATCACATCTTGACCTTTCCTGTCACTCAACATAAAATTATTACCTGCTTTGTTTTCTTTCTAAACAAGTCTCAGCCAGAAAAACATGAAGAATGTTTGGTTTTCCTCTATTAGGGAGATATAATCTAGAATTTAGAGTTTGGATATGTTGAGCGCAGCGTACCAAATAAACTTTTTCTTGGTGATTAAGAATATTAAAATATCTATTAAATAAGATATTTCATAGCAACAAGTGGTAGTATATCCCGTTTCCTCACACAAATCTGCCCCATCTCAGTGTTCTGGCTCTTAACCAAAGTGCTACTCAGGCTCTTTGGAGTGCAATCCCTGTACAAAAATAGCAGGGCATGACGCAGAGTAGAGAATGAGAAATAATGTATTCCAGCTCCTGGTAAATGGCTAATAGATCATGCTGTAAATGGCTAATAGATCACGTTTGCTTGCTCGTTTTTAACCCTGTTGACTTTAAAATAGCCCTAAGCTATTGTACGTATCTAGAAATTGCAGTGAGCCAAAAATTTTACTGTGAAACAATACACATATTCTAGAATGAGTATCTATAATATATATTATATTATTACTATATATAGTATAATAATGTTTATATATTAGGTGCATATATAATTTTAGAATTATTATATATAAATTACTAGATAAACTCCAAGGAAGACAGGATGTAAGGCCAGAGGATAACTAAGGGTTGGCTGTAGAAACATCCATGAGACAGCTTATTGATATTCTCCTTCATGCTCTTTTTTGTTCTTCACCAATCTTAGCCAAATCTGAGAAATGCCTGTATGTGGTTGCTCTTATCAGATGTCTATTCTTCTAGACCCCCATTCCAAATGTATTTACATTTGGAGTATCTGGCCTATTTTTATATACCTTTTTATTCTCTTATGGTTGAAGACAAAATTAGTTTCATTTACAACACTTCATACAAGGTAAAACAAATGTGTATATATACACACATACACACTTTAAAAAAACCACAATCCTAGACAAAAACAAACAAACAAAAATTACTGGAGTCAAGTACACATTTTTCCAGACCTATGAGATGAATAATAGTTGTAAATTTACTAGAAAACCACAGTACTATTATCAATTACTTTCAGTGCCACTGGACATAATTTATGAAGTTTCAAGGGAGGGCAGGGAAAAAAACCAATGTGTATTGAGCTCTTATTATGTTCAAGGACTTGAGCTATACTCTTAATAATTAATTTTTATTTCATATAAAAAGTCAAATAAAACTGAAAGAAGAGATTTGGCTTAGTATAACTTATTTTTGTTATTTATTTACTAGGTCATGTCTGACTCTGAGACTTCATAAACTCTAGCCCATTAGACTCCTCCGTCTGCAGGATTTTCTAGGCAAGAATACTGGACTGGGTTGCCATTTCCTTCTCCAGGGAGTCTTCCTAACCAGGGATCAAACCCAGGTCTCCTTCATTGGCAGAGGGGTTCTTTCTCACTGAACCACCAGGGAAGACCATAACTTATTTTACAAAATCCTGAATCAAAATTTTACAGTTAGATGCCAGATACACATGACTCTAAGTCCTCTGGTTTTAGTAACTTTCTATTTCCAACCACTTTAAAAATCTTCCTTTTAGTAGAAAAATATCTAAGGAATTGTCTCAAACCAAAATATTTCTTTGAAAATTATCTGCTTAAGACACACTTGGAAAACATTCATGAAAAAAAAAAAACAAGTTTATGACACACAAATGTGCTTCAATTAGATGATCTGTTAAATTACTGGCAGTGTTCCCATTAGAAGACATCAGAATTTGCTTAATTTTTTTATGAACCATTTTATTAGCATTATATGGTGGAAGTGCTCAAAGCTTATACTCCCCACCAAAAAATCATATGAAATAGAATAATGACTGTGACTCAGTAGGAAGCATGTCCAGTGTAGTTTAGAGAGGGCAGTCAGTAGTCCTCAGGAATTATCGGCGGACAGGTTTTGAATGCCTGCTCCACCACTGACCTGCTGATTTTCAGGGAAAGTGACTCAAGTGTCTGAGCTTCAACTCCCTCATCATAAGAACAGTACAATAACATCTATCTCCCAACCTTGCTTGTTGTGAGAATCAAAAGAGAAATGTGTGAAAGAATTTAAGACAGAGACAGGTACACAGCTCAACACAGGTCAGCAAAGATTTGGAGACTCCTATTATTTTTAGATTATTGGTGCATCTCTTGCACTTTATGTAATGCTTTAAAAATGCACAATCCAAGATCATGTTTTTTTTTTTTTTTTAAACGGCACTTTCTTCATCATTAAACCGTTCATCATAATTTCTTCATCATAATAACTTCATTATTTTGCCAGTGAAAGAGGGTGCACCCAAAAACTGAGAAATGGTTTTTAACCTTTTGAAGAAATATTATGATGCTAGGCTTAGTATATAAAGCCCTAGATTTCTAAAACGTTTAACCATGCTGTTCAACATTGAGGTAAGCTCAAAAGGCCTCAGGGCTTAGGGAAATAGGTTTATAATTGGGTTCTATGTGATTGTTCAACATGTAACATCTAGGAAAAAGTCAAAATTATAAAAAATGAGTAATTTCCACTTTATTGTGCTCATTATCTATTTATCTATATATATATATATATAGAGAGAGTAGTAAAATGAGTAACTATTTTCATCAATGGGAGAAATTCTGCTTGTAATACTAGAATAAAATTCCCAGCGAAATTTTTAAAAAATATATATTTTTCCCTGTCAACAATATATAGCACATTGCTGAATGCATTTTGCTAATGAACACTTTTCAATTCATAAACTTGGGATAAAATTTATAATTTGGTGTGGAAGTCAAATGAGAGAGACTCATTGTCTGCAGAACCAATACCAAGTGTTGAATAATTCATCAGCTGTTTAACACATTTGCTAAAAAATGCAAATTAGTTTTATTACTAAGCTTATTCTACTTTTTTTCTATTTTGTGAAAGGATTATACATTTTCAATGTGAAATTCAAAACGTCTAATTGTAAAGTGATTAACAGGAGCTTTTGCTAATTAAATCAGCAAAAAAAGATTTAGGCTGACACTATACTAGGTACTCAAATTAAGGGACTGTCCCATTGCATTAAAGAGAGTGCATTTATCACAGATAAACTCTCAGCCTCTTTATTTGAAATGACAGGCAATAGAAAAAGAAGATGAATCTTTCTAGTATTATAGGCAACAGATACACAGCTGTTTTACTCCTAATTGCCTGGTCTACAACTTTTGAAACAATTAGAAAGGACTTAAACAATGCTGTCCTTAAGCTGAATCAGAATGTAATAAAAAGTGTCTTCACAGTAAGTTAACTGGTCTTCCAGAACAAAATAAAGAAGAATTTCCAGATGTGTCTATAAAGACCTTGGATATATTCCAGATGTGGGTTGTATTTGAACATAAAACTATTAGGGGAATCTTAAAACTTTTTACACAGAAAATAAAACCAAGCTATCCAGTACAACTGTTTTAAGCAATCATAAAAAACCTGGGTACTTTAGTCTTTAACCAATCATTTTTAATAAATTTCATTTGGTAATTTACCCATATATATTGTGTATTATTGGAGAAGGAAATGGCAACCCACTCCAGAGTTATTGCCTGGAGAATCCCAGGGACGGGGGAGCCTGGCGGGCTGCCGTCTATGGGGTCGCACAGAGTCGGACGCGACTGAAGCGACTTAGCAGCAGCAGCAGCATTGTGTATTATTTCATACTGGTCACTAAATTGATTCAATAAGCATTGATATAATGAGCAGATTAACATTTTTGCCTGAAAAATCCTTGCAGCTTATTTTGCAGGTATTTCTGTGATAAAGACAGTCTATCAAGTTACAAGACTACTGCCTAGTATAAAATATGTACTTAAATAGTAAGGGATGAACTAACAAAATATACGGCAATTTCTGGGACTTCCTATTTTTCAACATGAAGTTTAGGGATTTATTATTATTAAGACAACATTTTATATTTTTTCTAAAGGGATAAAACTGCTTGTATTGATCTTTTCTACACTATAATGTTCCAGACACATGATTTTCTTTTTAATGTTGTTACCTTTGTATTTTGTGGAATTTATTAACTCACTTGCAAGATACCACTAACTGCGATTCAGTTTGCTACCAATATGCCATCTGAACTTTGACTTCTAAACAAGGTTGGAAAACAAAAATCTGTACATTCACACTACTGTTTCATTTATATCATTATTTGGTAGCTGAGTAAATGGGTTTTTGGGTATGAGTTTGGAAAGCAAAGAATTAAAAGTTAAAACTACAAGTGTATTGAGCAGTGGCAATAAATTTACCCTGTATAATTAAGCAGAGAGAATTGTATTATTCCACGCTGTATAAATATACAATAATGGAGACCGCTATTACTACATCGCTTCAGTCATGTCTGACTCTGTGCGACCCCACAGACGGCAGCCCACCAGGCTCCCCAGTCCCTGGGATTCTCCAGGCAAGAACACTGGAGTGGGTTGCCATTTCCTTCTCCAATGCATGAAAGTGAAAAGTGAAAGTGAAGTTGCTCAGTCGCGTCCGACTCTTAGCGACCCCATGGACTGCAGCCTACCAGGCTCCTCCGCCCATGGGATTTTCCAGGCAAGAGTACTGGAGTGGGGTGCCATTGCCTTCACCGGATAATGGAGACTATAACCAATCAAAATTGCTATGGTCATCTTTAACACTATTTAATAACAGAAGGCAATTGTGTCCTATCTATAGAGTGTATTTCTTCTATTCTTGAAGTTTCAAAATGATCATTTGATATTTCAACTGCAGTTTATTCAAGAAAGTTTAATCTGTTGAATTGCAAAAAACTTAGAGGTTCCAGTTATAAAACAATATAAAAGTAAAATAAGTTAAAATATTCACATAGGTAGTATGTGCCAATGCATTTATTTAGCTTTCCAAGATCCTTCTGATTCCCACTGATTTAATGAATTGCCATACTTTTCAAATTCACATAATGAATCTTTTGACATAGTATTAATATAATCCTCTACTATTCTTTATATTATCAGTTGATTTAAGGCAGAAGCCAACACAATACTGTAAAGTAATTATCATCTAGTCAAAAATAGTATGTACGTATGTATTAGTCGCTCAGTCTTGTTCAACTCTTTGCGACCCCATGGATTGTAGTCTGCCAGGCTACTCTGTCCATGGGATTCTCCAGGGTAGAATACTGGAGTGGGTTGCCATTCCCTTCTCCAGGGGATCTTCCCAACCCAGAGATCAAACATAGGTCTCCTGTATTGCAATTCTTTACCATCTAAGCCACCAGGGAAGTCCAATTAAAATAAATAACTAAATAAAAAAAGCAACAAAAAATAAAATATTGATGTATGCCAGGGAAATGAAATAATATTCTATAAAATAAAGATCAGTAGTCCTTGTTTCATTGAGTTAGACAAGGCTGTGGTCTGTGTGATCAGACTGGCTAGTTGTTTGTGATTGCACTCATCTCACACGCTAGTAAAGTAATGCTCAAAGTTCTTCAAGCCAGGCTTCAGCAATACGTGAACTGTGAACTTCCAGATGTTCAAGCTGGTTTTAGAAAAGGCAGAGGAATCAGAGATCAAATTGCCAACATCTGGATCATCAAAACAGCAAGAGAGTTCCAGAAAAACATCTATTTCTGCTTTATTGACTATGCCAAAGCCTTTGACTGTGTGGATCACAATAAAATGTAGGAAATTCTTAGAGAGATGGGAATACCAGACCATCTAACGTAACTAATGTAACATAACTAATTATTAGGGGAATACAAATAAAAACTGCAATGAAGTACCACCTCATGCCTATTAGTATGCAAAAAGTCTAGAAATATCTAGTATTGGAGAGGGTTTGAAGAAAATAGAAACCCTATACCCTATTGGTGGAAATGAAGATTGGTTCAGTAACTATTGAAAACAGTATGGAGATTCCTCAAAAAAAATTAAAAATAGTACTACCATATGATCCAGCTATTCTGCTTCTGGGTATTTATCTGAAAAATACACATACATTAATTTGAAAAGATATATGCACCCCAATGTTCATCATAACATTATTTATATTTAGTCCAGATGTGGAAATGGCTTAAGTCTCCATTGACGCATGAATGGATAAGAAGAAATTGTACATATATATATATATATATATATAGAAATATATACAGGCTACTATTCAGCCATAAAAAAGATGAAATTTGGCAAGCATGGATGGACCTTGAGGGTATTAACCTAAATGAAGTAAGTCAGATGGACAAATACCATATAATTATACTCATATTTAGCATAAAAAATGAAAAAAAAAAGGGCAAAACACACACATAGAGAACAAACAGTGGCTACCGAAGGGGGTTGGAAAGAGGGCAAAACGAGTAAAGAGAATCAACAGTATGGTGATGGATGAATACTAAATTTTTGTTGGTAAGTATGCTTGTAGTACGGGCTTCCCTGGTATTTTAGATGGTAAAGAATCTGCCTTCAATGAAGGAGACCCAGGTTCAGTTCCTGGGTTGGGAACATCCCCTGGAGAAGGGAATGGCAATGTACTCCAGTATTCTTTCCTAGAAAATCCCATGGACAGAGGAGCCTGGTGGTCTACAGTCCATGGAGTCACAAAGAGTCAGACATGACTGAGTGACTACCACACACACACATCCTGTAGTATATACCGAAGTTGAATTATAAAATCGTACACAGGAAACATATGATGTTATAAATAATTTTAAAATATTACTCAGCCATTAAAAGAATACATTTGAATCAGTTCTAATGAGGTGAATGAAACTGGAGCCTATTATACAGAGTGAAGTAAGCCAGAAAGAAAAACACCAATACAGAATACTAACGTATATATATGGAATTTAGAAAGATGGTAACAATAACCCTGTATACGAGATAGCAAAAGATACACTGATGTATAGAACAGTCTTTTGGACTCTGTGGGGGAGGGAGAGGGTGGGATGATTTGGGAGAATGGCATTGAAACATGTATAATACCATATATGAAGCGAGTCACCAGTCCAGGTTTGATGCACGATACTGGATGCTTGGGGCTGGTGCACCAGGACGACCCAGAGGGGATGGTATGGGGAGGGAGGAGGGAGAAGGGTTCAGGATGGGGAACACATGTATACCTGTGGCGGATTCATTTTGATATATGGCAAAACCAATACAATATTGTAAAGTTAAAAAATAAAAAATAAATAAAATGCCAGATGCAAAAAAACACAAAAATGTTAAAAAAGAAAGTACTATTTCTTTTACTATAGATTCTTTTTTTTTCCTGTTACAAAGGCAAGAAAAAAGCCTTCACATTAAAATAGTTTGTATATCTTGAATCTAACATTGAGGTTGACTGATTTTTAAAATGGAAAATTTATTGAACACTCATCTTGCATTTCAACAAATTGGGGCATGTCCACAAAGAGTGAAATGAATTTACTTCAGCAAAGGCTAAAATATATAATTCACACAGGAAAGAGTATTGAAATTTATAGCCATATAAATATGTCTTGATGTTTCTCAGTCTCTCTCCTATATACCTTTTGACTTCTACAAATATATTCCCTTAACAGGTTTCTAAGACAGCCAGTAGGAACGCTAAAAGTTGGGGCTTCAAACTTACCACTAACTTTTCATATATAAAGTGTTTTGCCACTAAAGTATTTGTTTTTACTTTTTCTTTTATGTGTTAGGAAACTTAAGGTCAGATAAGAAAGGATTTATCTAATTATACATTTATAGGAAACAGGAAGAATAATATGGAAGGTAAAAACCTATCTTCAAATATTAAAAAACTAACATATGAAAAAATAAAAGTCATTCTATGGATTCCCATGGGATCATGATAGTATCAGTCAGTTCAAGATGAAAGTCTTAAACAAAAAAAACTACTATTCAAAGGAAAAAAAAAAAAATCAACAGCTTAGGCTTCTTAAAGATCAGAGGGGCTGCCATGAGGAGCAGTGATCTTCCCAACTACAAAGATATTGAGAAAGAATGTGGCATTCCAATCTTGGTGGTGGTATGGAGAACAGATGCTTCTGATCAAAAGTTGCATCAAGTGTCTCCTAAGACACATTTCAGCTCTAAGGGTTTGTGATTTCTTATGTACAAAAAAGGTGATCTCCTTTACATAGTGCTTCTCAGGCAAAGGAATATTTGCTTAAAAAACAAATTTGAAATTGGCCTGTGCTTCTTGTCCAGATAGCCTTTCAGAGTTTTCCTGCCGTGTGTACCTATTATCCATCTCACCGTACCCTAAAAGGCATCTACATACCATAAAAATGTTTCCTTGCTCAAATTTAGTGTTTGTCTTAGCAAATACATTTAACTCAAGTGCTAATGCCAAATTAGAGTTAGTATTTATCTCCAGATTTGTGTTATAAGTAATTATCTGTTTAGTTTGGGTTCAACATTGGGTGTCACATTCCTTAAGCCAGGTATTAGGCATCTGCAGTGTAAATCAGCGAGCAAATTACTAGTTAATTTGCTGTGTAATGAAAGCAACACAGACATATGGTTTAATAGGTTGGAAATATATATATATATATATATATAAATATATATATATAATTGCCTTATGCATGTATTTGTTTTTATTCTTTACTCACAATTTTTGAAATTCAAAAATTATCTTTTTAATTTCTTGAGAAGAGACCCATTAAGTCTCCTATACTCTTCTACTGATTTTACTAGGCTTTTGAAAGCTTTATCCATCTACTGAGATAGGAAAAATATAGGGTGTAATTTTTAGACTGTTGCTTAGCCCCAAACGTTTCCCTAAGAATGATATGCTTCTAATTCCTTTCAACCATCTCTAGGAAAGCATTTTCAAGACTATGATATGAGTATAGAAACAGTTATATAAAATTTCCATTATCTCTTTTTCCTTAATGGAGTGTAGTTGCTTTACACTACTTTGTCAGTTTCTGCTGTGCAGCAAATGAATCAGCTATGCTGCTGTTGCTGTTTAGTCGCTAAGTCATGTCTGACTCTTTGCAACCCCACGGACTGCTGCACACCAGGCTTCTCTGTCCTCCCCTATCTCCCACAGCTTGTTCAAATTCATGTCCATTGAGTTAGTGATGCTATCTTACTGTCTCATCCTCTGCCACCCTCTTCTCGTTTGCTTTCAATCTTTCTCAGCATCAAGGTCTTTTCCAGAATCAGCTCTTCACATCAGGTGGCCAAAGTACTGGAGCTTCATCTTCAGCAACATGCCTTCCATAAATATTCAGGGTTGATTTCCTTTAGGATTGAGTGATTTGATCTCCTTGCTATCCATGGGACTCTCAGAAGTCTTCTCTAGCACCACAGTTTGAAAGCATCAGTTCTTTGGTGCTCAGATTTCCTTATGATCTAACTCTCACATCCTTACATGACTACTGGAAAAACCATAACTTTCATTATATAGACCTTTATCAGCAAAGTAATGGCTCTGCTTTTTAATATGCCATCTAGGATGGTCATAGCTTTTCTTCCGAGGAGCAAGTGTCTTATAATTTCATGGCTTCAGTCACCATCCACAGTGATTTTGGAGCCCCAAAAAATAAAATTTGTCACTGTTTCCACTTTTACCATGAAGTGATGGAATCAGGTACCATGATCTTAGTTTTTTGAATATTGAGTTTGAAGCCAGCCTTTTCACTCTCCTCTCTCACCCTCATTAAGAGGCTCTCCAGTTCCTCTTCACTTTTTGCAGTTAGAATGTTATCATTTGCATATGTGAGGTTGTTATTTCTCTTGGCAATCTTGACCAGCTTGTGATTCATCCATCCAGGATTTCACATGATTTAGTCTGTATATAAGTTAAATAAGCAAAGTGATAATATACAGCCTTGACATATTCCGTTCACAATTTTGAAGCAGTCTCTTGTCCCATATCTGATTTTGTTGCTTCTTGATTTACATACAGGTTTCATGTGAGATAGTTAAGGTGGTACTCCCATCTCTTTTAAGAATTTTCCACAATTTTTCGT
This sequence comes from Bos indicus, assembly GCF_029378745.1. NCBI lineage: Eukaryota > Metazoa > Chordata > Mammalia > Artiodactyla > Bovidae > Bos > Bos indicus. The sequence continues at coordinate 20,877,299 of NC_091788.1, forward strand.
GGTCCACACAGTTAAAAGCTTTAGCATAATCAATGATGCAGAAGTAGATTTTTTTCTTCTGGAATTCCTTTACTTTCTCCATGATCCAACAAATGTTGTCAATTTGATCTCAGGTTCTTCTGCTTTTCTGACCTTAGCTTGTACATCTGGAAGTTCTCACTTCACCTACTGCTAAAGTCTAGCTTGATGGATTTTGAGCGTAACTTTTGCTAGCATGTGAAATGAGTGCAATTGTAGGGTAGTTTGAACATTCTTTGGGCTTTGTACTTATTTGGGCAATCATTATATATACACAAATACCCCCTCTTTTTCGGATTTCCTTTCCATTTTGGTCACCACAGAACATTAAGTAGAGTTCCCTGTGCTATACAGAAGGTTCCCATTAGTTATCTGTTTAATACAGATATCTGTTTTATACATATATACATATATATATATATATATATACAGTGTTACAAAGCTCCATTCATAGTTCTTCAAGCACTCTATCAGATCTAATCCCTTGAATCTATCACTTTCACTGTATAATCAAAGAGATTTGATTTATGTCATACTGAATGGCCTAGTGGTTTTCCCTACTTTCTTCAGTTTAAGTCTGAATTTTGCAATAACGAGTTCACGATGGCTGCAAAGAAAATAATCAGTCTGATTTCAATATTGATTTTGATATTGACCATCTGGTGATGTCGACCTGTAGAGTCGTCTCTTGTGTTGTTGGAAGAGGGTGTTTGCTGTGACCAGTGCACTCTCTTGGCAAAACTCTGTTAACCATTTCATTTCTGTTAACCTGCTTCATTTTGTACTCCAAAGGCCAAACCTGCCTCCAGGTGTCTCTTGACTTTCAACTTTTGCATTCCAGTCCCCTATGATGAAAAGGATATCTTTTGAGGGGTGTTAGTTCTAGAAGGTCTTGTAGGTCTTCACAAAACTGTTCAGCTTCTTTGGCATTAGTGGTTGGAGCATAGACTTGGATTACTGTGATACTGTAATATTGAATGGTTTGCCTTGGAAACAAACCGAGATCATTCTATCATTTTTGAGATTGCACGCAAGTACTGCCTTTTGGACTTTTTGTTGACTATGAGGGCTATTCTATTTCTGATAGAAAGAGATAGTCATGAGGAAAGGACAGAAATCCTCTAACTTAGTAAAGAATAATCATAAAGTAATGGCCAAAACAAGCTCAACATTCTCCTTGACTAAACTTTAGACAGGTTTCTTACTGCATATGTGCTCCTAACCCTCCTTTTTTTATGGCATTTACAAACTTGCAGCTGTCAATTCTTCCTCTGCCCCGTTAAGCTGTAAAACTTCACCCAGGAGCCATCTCTGTCAAATATAATCATCAAGGAAGACAGCATCCCATTTTCCCATTATCTGTGTGAGCATAGGAACCTAACTGTGATAACTGTCCATTGGTCAATGTAGATGACCTAATCATACTGACCAGACTCCTTCCTAATACACTCCAGTACTTTACTACTAGTTCTCCCCGTGCTTACAAACTCTAACTTACACTTCAATCGAGCTCCTAGCTCCTTTCAATCACTGTCTTATTGCAGTAGTCTTTAATAACATATCCCTGGCCTGCTTAACTTTTCCTGTGCAATTTTACAGTAATTTCAGGGTGCTTATCATGGCCTCCCTTAACTGTACTTTTATCATTATCCATCATATTTACATCTACATTTCTCTGGTCAATTTTCTTTTTCTATATTTGCATGGCAGATTGCTGTAGTTTGGAGTTCATTATTTTGAGTGATGTATTCTCAATGAAGTTGCTTAGTATTTAAAATAATAAACTCATTTAATTTTACATTATTGTCGTATTTCATTGACTTGGTCTTGATTTCCTCATTTATATTATAACACAGATTTTGGATACAATAAATGTCAAGACTCATGTTTCCTGTGATATATTTTGCCATATACTGGTAATTGCCATGTATGAGTGTTTCTTTTTTTCTTTACCACACACTGTCTTAAGCACTTTAGCTGCATAATCTATTTAAACCCCAAGTACTCAATGAAGTACCTTCCATTGTCTGCTATGCAGAGGAGAAAATGAGAGAAAAAGATTACATGGTTTGTTAGTATGAAAACCTACCATCATGATCAGATTTATCTCCCATCATATACAACACTTCTAATCAGCACAGAACACTACTACATCGTCTTCTGTCCTTTTACCTTCCTCTCTTCCTTGTCAGGGTACCTCTCTCTTTTTATCCCCTTTCAATTTGCTTTCATTAGTTTTTCTCTGTCATCCTTTTATTTTCCCTGTAATATGCTAAGGACAGAAGATTAAAAATTCAGTTGATCAGGGATCCTACACTCAAGGCATTCACAATCTCCTTTCTTATCACATATGACATGCCATAAAAGGATTTTGATATCCACTCAATAATTCTAAATAAACCAATGAATGAAATAAATGAAACTTTACTTAACCTAAAGAGAGTTCAATTTCTGTAGCACATGTTTCTTGTTAAACATTTACTAAAAATAGTGTGTAACCTCTCAAGTCAATTTTGACTACAATTTTTTTGCAATCTGATATATTTACTTTATTATAAATGTTTTTGTTAACTATTAAGGGAGATAGGGAATGAATAATCATCAAGATTTGAGGCTCTCATAAAGATTTATTAAAAAGAAAACTTATATGGATAGACTATGCCTAATTGTTAATGTCAAAGATTGCTGCTTTAGAAGTAATTGACAAAATGATAATCAGAGAGTACCTAAGTTGCACATGGGAAAGATTCATCCAAATAAACTGAGAATGATAAGATTATTTTCCAATGAATCGTAGAGAATTGACTTTTAGAGTATACAGGTAAGAAGATAGATAAAGTTGAAAAAAAAGGGAACTGGTAAATGTACTTAACAGTAAGTTAAGTTAGTTATAAAGATAAATTACTTGATGTATTAGATATAAATATTATAATAAACTTTTGTTAACTTCTCTGATTAATAGAAATATAATGAATATGATTAATCTTTAAAATATCATTTATTACATCTTAAGAAGAAATCAATGACTATTCAAAGAAAACAGCCTATAAACAATAATGATACATCTCTTCACAGAATATTTAAGAGTTCATACCTCTAACATTTATTTGTTCAATCTAGATAGATTTTATGTAAATTTGCCTCAGTATAATTAGCAACTTTGCTATGGTGAATATATTAATTTACTTCTGTATTTGAAAAAAAATCAGCTCCTGCCCAAAATGACATCACTCTGTTTTTTAAAAACTTTTTCAAATAAAAATATTATGACACTGTTTGCTTACAATGTATAAATTATTATATTGAGCTTAATATTTTAAGTTATGTCTTTTTGAAAACTTGTGCCTCTGGTTTTGACAGAGACATTCTTTTCGGTATTTTGAGATGAACAGAAATTTTCACTCAGAGGAATTTTCAAGATTGTAAAATTAGAGCAAATTTGGGGAAAAGCAGCAGCTCTTAAAGAAAACGCATTATACTTTCTTTCAATATACCAGAGGCATAGCATGTCTTGTAAATTCTGTTTCTTGATTAGATATATTGAAAAAATTAAAAATAAAAATGCAGATATAATAGTATAAGATTAACCCAATCTTATAATTAAGTAATCAAATATCTTGAAATCTACCTTGATCCTTCAGATGTAAAATAAAAAGATTTAAAAGTAAGAAATTATTATATATATATATATACACACACACACACATACACACTTGTTTTTAAATATGACAAAAATAAATAATAAATGCAAATTTTGTGGCAGAAATTATAATAAGCAGTTTACTTAAATGTGTTTTTTTATCTGTTTAATTTATCCATTCCCCAAATTTGAAAATGATTATTGATATTATACCTTCTTTATAAGTGAAAAAAAATGAAATTCAGAGGTACTGTGATTCGTGTTTATGCCTATAGTGATGCAGTTAGTATATAAATTAAAAATGACATCCAGTTCCGAGGATGAAACTTATAAACGGTGGCTTCAAGTACAGTTTGGTTTGTTCACATCATGAGAAGTCTGAGGGAAGGAATTCCAGATATGGGACGGTGGCTCCATGATGGCATCAGGAGTCTAAGACTTCTTTTTTCCAAAAGCTTGGCAGTCCTCAGCATGGGTTTTTTTTCCTCACGGTGGAATTTGTCATGTAAAATCAATCAACTTTTATATTAGAAGAAAGAAAAGGAGAAAACTTCAAAGAAAAATGCTGTTATTTTACTCCATTTTAAGAAGCTTGCTCAGAAATGTTAGGCATTGACATCTTCAACTTGCATCTCATTGTTCAGAAGCACGTGATGTGGAACAAAATATACGCTTTTGTATTCACGCTTTTGCCGGCTTTCTAGGCGGCTCAAGTGGTAAAGAATTCTCCTGTCCATGCTGGAGATGTGGTTTTGATCCCCGGATTGGGAAGATGCACTGGAGTAGGAAATGGCAATGTGTTTCACTATTCTTGCATGGAAAATTCCACGGACCAGAGGAGCCTGACAGGCTACAGTCCATGGGGTGGCAGAGTCAGATGCACGAGCATGTATGTACATTCGCACTTTGCTATCATCAACAATATCAGGATATAATGAAGAAAAAACCAAGACAATGTTTTGGGGTAACCAAATATCTCATTCCTAATTTTCAAGAAGCAGAGTTAGGATTTGAAGCCAGATTTGTCTAATTTCAAAACCAGGGCTCAGTTCAGTTCAGTTCAGTCGCTCAGTTGTGTCCGACTCTTTGCGACCCCATGAAACGCAGCACACCAGCCTCCCTATCCATCACCAACTCCCAGAGTCCACCCAAACCCATGTCCATTGTGTCGGAGATGCCATCCAACCACCTCATCCTCTGTCGTCCCCTACTCCTCCTGTCCTCAATCTCTGCCAGCATCAGGGTCTTTTCAAATGAGTCAGCTCTCCACATCAGGGGTCCAAAGTACTGGAGTTTCAGCTCCAGTCCATTGGAGGAACACCCAGTCCCTCCAAAGAACATCCAGGACTGACCTCCTTTAGGATGGACTGGTTGGATCTCCTTGCAGACAAGGGACACTCGAGAGTCTTCTCCAACACCACAGTTCAAAAGCATCAATTCTTCAGTGCTCAGCTTTCTTCACAGTCCAACTCTCACATGCATACATGACCACTGGAAAAACCATACCCTTGACTATATGGACCTTTGTTGGCAAAGCAATGTCTCTGCTTTTTAATATGCTATCTAGGTTGGTCATAATTTTCCTTCCAAGGAGCAAGCCTCTTTTAATTTCATGGCTGCAATCACCACTGGAGTGATTTTGGAGCCCAGAAAAATAAAGTCAGCCACTGTTTCCACTGTTTCCCCATCTATTTCCCATGAAGTGATGGGACCAGATACATGATCTTAGTTTTCTGAATGGTGAGATTTAACCCAACTTTTTCACTCTCCTCTTTCACTTTCATCAAGCGGCTTTTTAGTTCCTCTTCACTTTCTGCCATAAGGGTGGTGTCATCTGCATATCTGAGGTGATTGATATTTCTTCCAGCTTGTGCTTCCTCCAGCCCAGCATTTCTCATGATGTACTCTGCATAGAAGTTAAATAAGCAAGGTGACAATATACAGCCTTGACGTACTCCTTTTTCTATTTAGAACCAATCTGTTGTTCCATGTCCAGTTCTAACTGTTGCTTCCTGACCTGCATACAGATTTCTCAAGAGGCAGGTCAAGTGGTCTGATATTCCCATCTCTTTCAGAATTTTCCACAGTTTATTGTGATCCACACAGTCAAAGGCTTTGGCACAGTCAGTAAAGCAGAAATAGATGTTTTTCTGGAACTCTCTTGCCTTCTCCATGATCCAGTGGATGTTGGCAATTTGATCTCTGGTTCCTCTGCCTTTTCTAAAACCAGCTTGAACATCTGGAAGTTCATGGTTCACGTATTGCTGAAGCCTGGTTTGGAGAATTTTGAGCATTACTTTACTAGCATGTGAGATGATTGCAATTGTGCAGTAGTTTGACGTTCTTTCACATGGCCTTTCTTTGGGATTGGAATGATATTCTTCAGATCAGATCAGATCAGTCACTCAGTCATGTCCAACTCTTTGCGACCCCATGAATTGCAGCACGCCAGGCCTCCTTGTCCATCACCAACTCCCGGAGTTCACTCAGACTCACGTCCATCGAGTCAGTGATGCCATCCAGCCATCTCATCCTCTGGCGTCCCCTTCTCCTCCTGCCCCCAATCCCTCCCATCATCAGTCTTTTCCAATGAATCAACACTTCACATGAGGTGGCCAAAGTACTGGAGTTTCAGCTTAAGCATCATTCCTTCCAAAGAAATCCCAGGGCTGATCTCCTTCAGAATGGACTGGTTGGATATTCTTAGTATATGTTTAACCTTAAAAACCATCATTTATGACTCTTCTAGGTTTTAATATTCTGGAGAAGTTTAAAATTCTATATTTCTTCATTTATAGTTAAAATGTTTCACTTTGTTTCTGTTTACTAATGAATACTTTGTTTTATTTTGCTTTCTCCACTTACAAATTTGTAATATTATTTATTCCTATAATTAAAACTTTTTTCCACCTAGATTATTAGTTTTGTCTTTTAAAAATTGTGATTTAGTAACCAGTGAAAACTTTAGAAGCACACCCTTAGTTAAGTCATCTGGTACTATATATGTGATAATATTTTTCCTTTTATTTGTTTTAATAGGTTATTCAAGAATATGTGATCCTCACAAATATTTCATTACTCTTGATCATTATAAATTTTCTTTGACTAGAATTTGTTTTGCTATCTACCCTGCAAATATTTACCTTTGTGTCTCATATGCAGGCACAAGGATGGTGAGTAGAATTTCCTCAGTTACTTTTACTATCAGAATGATTTATGTTGAATCTCTCTTGCAACTTAAGCATCAAGGACATTTCTGAAACATTTCACATCTTCAGATCTTACCTTCTTTTGTTGAATCTACTACTCTGAGGCAAGCATATACAGCAAGCTTTCTTGTTACCCAGGTCAGTACACAAAGTTAGAGGATGATTAAAGTTATCTGTTTTGCATCTTAATGACAATCCAATTGTATGACAGAGGATGCCTTTAATTGTTACCTAAGACCTCATGCAAAGAGTTGACTTATTGGAAAAGACTCTGATGCTGGAAGGGATTGGGGGCAGGAGGAGAAGGGGACAACAGAGGATGAGATGGCTGGATGGCATCACCGACTCGATGGACATGAGTCTGAGTGAACTCCGGGAGTTGGTGATGGACAGGGAGACCTGGTGTGCTGCAATTCATGGGGTCGCAAAGAGTTGGACACGACTGAGCGACTCAACTGAACTGAACAGAAAAACTCTTCTTATCCTACTTTTAAGTGTAGTACACACAACAAGAAAAACAATATTCTGTGATTCCAATGGTTTCACCATTTTCTCCATGCTTTCCTTCTATTCAGATCTTAGACCACTAAATCAGGTAGTCTTAGCTGAGTTTTTTCCAGAGCTTATTGAGAAATTCATTTATTTATGCAACAATGCATATGTGCTCAGTTGTGTCCAATTCTTTGTTACCCTATGGAGTGCAGCCCACCATGCTCTGTCTATGGAATTTTCCAGGCAAGAACACTGGAGTGGCTTGCCATCTCCTACTCCAGGATATCTTTCGACCCAGGGATTAAACCTGTGTTTCTTGCATTGGCAGGTGGATTCTTTACCTCTGCACCATCTGGGAAGCCCTTATGAACAGTAGACCTAATTTATCTTAAATAAATACATTTACAAAATCATAAGAATCAACTAACAAAGTTTTTCTTTGGTAACCAAAATGAGAAAATATCCCTTGATTACACATTCTCAGAAGATATTATTAGCTGAAAAGATCAAATAATCACTTAAAAATTGTTAGAAACTTTCTGTTGGTTGCAAATATAATTATTGATCTACATGCTATCTAAAAAGCAAAGTTCTGGTTGCCCCTTAGGTACTAAACCAGCTGCAGCTTCTAGATAAATGAGACTGACCAGTATGAATAACTGTCCCATTTTGCTCTGATTTCTGGCTTGGGGCATTCATATACGCTGTTCTTTCCAAAGGCTTAAACAAGATCAGAATGAAATATTCAACATAAAAATACATCTGAGAATGTCACCTCAAAAAGGAATTATTTGTGTGACCTGTCCAAATTATTCAGTATTCTTTTAATAGCCCAAACAGAATATTATATTTTTATAACATAATTTTGTAAAATGATGTCTTTAATGTCTTCTTATTATAAGCCTAAATCCTAATTTCAGTGCTATTAAAATCAAACCTTCCTTTTTAGTGATGCACTTTGTGCTAACAACCTAAAATCAGGTGGCTAGATGTCACATAATACTGGGTTTACTCTTTGTATGAGGAAGGAGAAAATCTTTCAGAATTTCAGAACTTTTACACTTGCATATTAAAGCCTGCAAAGCACACTGAAAGAGTTCACACCTAGAACTCAAAGCTTGTTTCGTATTTGATTATAAGCCTTTGAAAGGAAAAATTATATATTCATACCTCAAGCCTTGCACCCTTCAATCTGGAAGAAGTACTTTGAGAGAGGGAATCAAGTAAACAGCATAGTTCAGTGGATTAAAGTCAATTTAACAACTGTGTTTGGGTTTAATTTGAACTTTGAACTTAAAGAGCTAACACTTTCTCTAGGTTTCCTTATTTCTTTTAAGGAAAAAATGGAGGAGTTCAATTTGAAGACTAAGATATATTCTATTGAACCATCATTCTGCTTCGCTAATGACTCTAATTATAGTTATAAATGTATAATTCATAAATAAAGTGAAATAATATAAAAGAGTTAAATCATGGAGCAGGAACTGCTTGCCTTTACAATTATACTTTTTTAAAATTTTTCTTGTTCACACAACATATTAACATATCTTCTTCCATTTTCCATGCTAATCAAGAAGACTTGGATTTCTGGAAATTGAGGTTAAGGTCAAATGACTAACGAACACAAAAATGCCTATCACCTGTGACTGTGATGACAATTTGAGGGACAGGAGAAGTACAATGTAAGGTTGGCAATGTTGTTCAGTTGCTCAGTCTTGTCCAGCTCTTTGCGACGCCATGCACTGCAGCACACCAAGGCTTCCCTATCCTTCACCATCTCTCAGAGCTTGCTCAAACTCATGTCGGTGATGCAATCCAACCATCTCATCCTCTGTCATCCCCTTCTCCTCCTGCTTCTATTCTTCCCAGCATCAGGGTGTTTTCCAGTGAGTCAGCTCATCGCATCAGGTGGCCAAAGCATTGGAGTTTCAGCATCAGCCTTTCCGATCAATATTCAGGACTGATTTCCTTTACAATTGACTGGTTTGATTTCTTTGCCTTCCAAGGGACACCTAAGGGTCTTCTCCAACACTACAGTTCAAAAGCACCAATTCTTTGTGCCCAGAATTCTTTATGGTCCAAATCTCACATCCATACATGACTACTGGAAATACCAGTTTTGACTATACAGACCTTCGTTGGCAAAATAATGTCCCTGCTTTTTAATATGCTAAGTTGGGCATAGCTTTTCTTGCAAGGAGCAAGCATCTTTTAATTCCACAGCTACAGTCACCATCTGGCAGTGATTTTTGGAGCCCAAGAAAATAGTCTCTCAATGTTTTCATTGTTTCCCCATCTATTTGCCATGAAGTGATGGGACCAGACGCCATGATCTTGGCTTTTTGAATGTTGAATTTTAAGTCAGCTTTTTCACTCTCCTCTTTTACCTTCATCTAGAGACTCTTTAGTTCCTCTTCACTTTTTGTCATAAGGGTAGTGTCATCTGTGTATCTGAGGTTATTGATATTTCTCCCTGCAATCTTGAGTCCAGTTTGTGATTCATCCAACTATGCATTTGGCATGATGTACTCTGTATATAAGTTAAATAAAAAGGTTGACAATATGCAGTCTTGACACATTCCTTTCCCAACTTGAACCAGTCTGTTGTTACATGTTTGGTTCTAACCGATGCTTCTTGATCTGTATACAGGTTTCTCAGGAGGCAGGTAAGGTGGTCTGGTATTCATATCTCTTTGAGAATTTTCCACAGTTTGTTGTGATCCACACTGTCAAAGGCGTTAGCATAGTCAATGAAACAGAACTAGATGCTTTTTCTGGAATTCTCTTGCTTTTTCAATGATCTAACAGAAGTTGGCAATTTGATCTCTTGTTCCTCTGCTTTTTGAAATCCAGCTTGTAAATCTGGAAGTTCTTGGTTCACATACTGTTAAAGCCTAGCTTGGAGGATTTTGAGCATCACCTTGCTATTAAGTGCAATTGTGCAGTAGTTTGAACATTTTTTGGCATTGTCCTTCCTTGGAAATGGAATGAAAATTGACCTTTTCCAGTCCTGTGGCCACTGCTGAGTTTTCCAAATTTGCTGGCATATTGAGTGCAGAACTTTCACAGCATCATCTTGAGGATCTGAAACAGCTCAGCTGAAATAGCTCAGTAAATCCATTACCTCTACTAGCTTTGTCACAGTGATGCTTCCTAAGGCCCTCTTGACTTTGCACTCCAGGATGTCTGGCTCTAGGTGAGTGATCACACCATCTTGGTTGTCTGGGTCATTAAAATCTTTTTTGTATAGTTCTTCTGTGTATTCTTGCCACCTCCTCTTAACATCTTCTGCTTCTGTTTTGTCCATACCATTTCTGTCCTTTATTGTGCCCATCTTTGCATGAAATGTGCCCTTGGTATCTCTAATTGTTTTGAAGAAATATCTAGTCTTTCCTATTCTGTTGTTTTCCTCTATTTCTTTGCATTGGTCACTTAGGAAGGCTTTCTTATCTCTCCTTGCTATCCTTTGGAACTCTTCATTCAGATGGATATATCTTTCCTTTTCTTCTTTACGTTTTACTTCTCTTCTTTTCTCAGCTATTTGTAAGGCCTCCTCAGGCAACCATTTTGCCTTTTTGCATTTATTTTTCTTGGGATGGTTTTGATCACTACCTCCTGTAACATGTTATCAACCTCTGTCCATAGTTCTTTAGGCACTCTGTGTATGAGATCTAATCCCTTGAATCTATGTGTTACTTCCACTGTATAATCAAAAGGGATTTGATTTAGGTCATACTTCAATGGCCTAGTAGTTTTCCCTACTTTCTTCAATTTAAGTATGAAATGTGCAATAAGAAGTTCATGATCTGAGTCATAGTCACCTCCAGGTCTTGTTTTTGCTGACTGTATAGAACTTGTCCATCTTCAGGTGCAAAGACTATAATCAATCTGATTTCAGTATTGACCATCTGGTGATGTCCATGTGTACAGTCATCTCATGTTGTTGAAAGACGGTGTTTGCTATGACCAGTGTGTTCTCTCGGAAAAACCCTATTAGCCTTTGCCCTGCTTCATTTTGTACTCCAAGGCCAAACTTGCCTGTTCCTCCAGGTATCTCCTGACTTCTTACTTTTGCATTCCAGTCCTATGACAAAAAGGGCATCTTTTGTGCATGTTAGTTCTAGAAGGTCTTGTAGGTCTTCATAGAACCATACAACTTCAGCTTCTTTAACATTACTGGTTGGGGCAAAGACTTTTATTAATGTGACACTGAATGTTTTGCCTTGGAAACAATCTGAGATCATTCTGTCAGTTTTGAGATTGCACCCAAGTACTGTATTTCGGACTCTTTTTTTGACTATGAGGGCTATTCCATCTCTTCTAAGGGATTCTTGACCTCAGTAGTAGATATAATGTTCATCTGCATAAAATTCACCCATTTCTACCCATTTTAGTTCACTGATTCCTAAAATGTCCATGTTCTCTCGTGCCTTCTCCAAGGGAGGCAATGACTGACTAAAATCATGTGAAATGTGACAGAGTTCTGCTTAGTCTTTTCAACAACATAGAAAATTATCCCTCACTTAAAACAGAAGAATTTGCGAATTTCATACTAACATGTGAAATTCATGTGCTCGGGGTCTCCTGAAGTTCAGTTTAGTGCCTCTAAAATTAAAAGAACACATTTGTACTGTAGGTACCCCATAAATATGTCCTTAATAAACTGATTGTCTGTAATTTTTTTCAATCTCATAGAACTTTCCATTTTTTCCTATGCCATAAAAGTAAACTGAATGTACCTTAAAGTGTATTTTATGAATCATGCTTTGATAATCCATTTGCATTCTTCACTTATTACTTGATTTCCCAATGATTTGCTCCAATTCAAAGAAGAGAAAACTGTCAGACGCATCCATGTACCTTGTCCTCTGTATGGGAGAATGTTTAAAGTTTTTTGAAGTGGTTTCATTCCATTTCCTTTTTCCAAAGACAACTATCAAAAGATGATTAATCAGTTCCAATCCATATCCAGGGCTCATGTTCAAGCCATCTTTTCAACTTGTCTGCATGAATGCTGTGCCTTAGTTTTAATTACTTGATTCTTATCTTCTTCCTAGGTGCTATAATCACATCTTTTTTTATCATTCCTTATATCATGACCCAGGCACTGATTGTAGCCTTTCCATATTGGTTACTGTTGACAGATTCTTGCACTTGTAGGCTCACTGCTGTCTCAAGTCCTGCTATAGTTGTATTTCTTATTATCTCTTGCCAGGACTCATTTTTGAGATCAAAGTCCTACTTTTGAAATAAAAAGAGTATAATATATCCCTCTGGCTCCAAGTCATATTATACAGATAGGAAATGTCACTGAGTTACAGCCAAGACTCTAGCCCCCGAACAATAGTTGTAGTTTCAATTCTGAGTTCTTTACCACCTTCCATGTTATGCTATAAAGCATACCCTACCAATTTAAATATACAGTGACAATGTTTATCAGTGTTTCAAAGCATTCCTACAAAATACTTATTTTCCATATTTTTAATTATTTATCTAACTCACCCTGTCAATCTTTGTGTTTTATACTTTTCTGTATCCCATTTTTCAAAGCAAAGAGAAAAACAAATCTACCACTCCACAGTGTGAAATGAAAATATCTTCTGCCATATCTGTGCTTCCCTGGTGGCTCAGATGATAAAAAAATCTCCCTGCAATGTGGGAGACCTGAGTTCAATCCCTGGGTTGGGAAGATCCCCTGGAGGAGGGCATGGCAAACCACTCCAGTATTCTTGCCTGGAGAATCCTCATGGACAGAGGAGCCTGGCAGGCTATAATCCATGGGGTCACAACAAGTCGGATATGACTGAGCATCTAGGCACACAATAGTTTCCATAATCAATAAACAATAAATGTCACAGTCATCAGCAATTTCTGGCCTCCAAATGTGAATGAGGGCTCCCAAAACTGTGATCCAGCAGATGCCACCACCCACCAAGGTGACTGCTGAGGAGACTAAGTAATGTAAGAAGCAGCCATCTGCAACTCCTTATGGTGAACAAGGAAACTGGATTTGGGCACAGATAGCTGAAGTGTATATGAAAGGAATGAACTCGGTGAACCCTGAAGCTTGCATCTCACCGTATAGAGAAGCTAAATTCCTTAACTTGATATCTGATCTTTGATGCTCAGACTGCTAGTTTCCTGCTTAGGAAACTTGTAAATAGCCTGACTCCCCTCACCCCCACCTCCTTGGAATAGTTTTCTCAGAGCTACAGAGATCAACCCTGAATATTCATTGGAAGGACTGATGCTGAAGCTGAAGCTCCAATACTTTGGCCACCTGATGGGAAGAGCCAATTCATTGGAAAAAATCCTGATGCTGGGAAAGATTCAAGGCAGGAAGCGAAGGGGAGGACAGAGGACGGTATGGTTGGATGGCATCACTGGCTCAATGGACATGAGTTTGAGCAATCTCCGTGAGATGGTGAAGGACAGAGAAACCTGGCCTGCTGCTGTCCATGGAGTCACAAAGAGTTGGACATGACTGAGCAACTGAAAAACAACAACTGAGATGTGGTCTCAGTCTCCCGGGCTCAGAATCCTAAACATTCTCACCAAATAAAATAACTCTCTTTCAGGTTGTGGCTACATTTTTTAGTTGACAGCATAAAGTGCTCCTTCTCTAATCCTTAGCAACATTTTCACTCTTCATTTTTAAGCTTTCTCCCACTCATATTACTTTCCAGCCATGTCCTTCTCTCTTCCTGGAGAGCTTTCCCTATGTTTCTTTATTAGGCAAACTTCGCACAGCTTTCATAATTGTTAGGACTCTCATCTGTGTCAAATGACTCCCTTAGCATAGTACTATTTCAAAATTTTATTTCCTATTGAAGCACAGTTGATTAACGATGTTGTATTAGTTTTAGGTGTATATCGAGGTGATTCAATTATAAATATACATGTATCTATTATTTTTCAAATCCTGATCCCATTAGGTTATTACAGAATATTGAGCAGAGTTCCCTGTTTTACACAGTAGGTCCTTGTTGGTTATCTATTTTAAACATAGTAGTGAGTACATGTCAATCCCAAACCCCCTAACTATCCCTCTCCCACCCTTTTCCCCTTGGTGACCATAAATTCATTCTCTAGGACTGGGAGTCTATTTCTGTTTTGTAAACAAGTTCATTTGTAGTCTTTTTTTTTTTTTTTAGATTCCATATATAAGCTTAGAAACAGTCAAGAGGATCAGGATTTGAATCCTAGCTCTGCTACTGAGATAATGGGCCTCAGCTACTTTACATGTGAAATGAGATAGGGTTAAGCCATTTACGCTTTTAAAAATTACATGGATCATTCTTAAGTTCACCTAGAATACAGTCTGATGTATTGCTGTGCCTTGACAGTTTTTGTCTCTGATCTTTTCTTTACACATTCATAGTGTGGTTTCTACAATGGAAATCTGACTTTGTCACTTTCTCCTCCTTTCAATCAGGTCTTTTTGTTCTCAGAATGAGTCGTGTTATGTAGCGTATTTAATTGTTTGACCTCCACTTATTTCTCCATTGGGCTTCAGGTGGTGACAGCGGTGAAGAACCTGCCTGTCAATGCAGGAGACGTAAGAGGCGTGGATTCAATCCCTGGATGGGGAAGACTCCCCTGGAGGAGGGCGTGGCAACCCATTCCAGTATTCATGCCTGGAGAATCTCATGGACAGAGGAACCTGGTGGGAAACAGTCCGTAGGGTCGCAGGGTCAGACATAACTCAAGTGACTTAGCAGCAGCAGCAGCAGTAACTCTCCATATCAAGTGCATTTTTTACTTGCTTTATAAAAGTATTTGTATTATAGCCCTATGTATATATTTATTATATGCTTATATCAAATATATTTATAATTAAATTATATTTTTTCAAAGAAGCCCTGATTATCATATGTTCTTAGTTTAGCATAATACAGTTCCATATATTTTGATTTTAATTGTGGTCAATTATAACCTACAAAAATTTGCTTGATACATTTATTCTCCGGCAATTGATTATGGTGCCATGGTTGCATTGCTGTTTCTGAAGACTACTGTTCATTATGTCCATGTTGCTTCCAAAAGCATTATCCAGATATGTGACTGATTTCTTCACTTGCTAGACTAGTGTTTTTGCTTGTGTTTCAGGATGTTAGGAACCATGTCTAATTTAATAACATCTACAAACATGATGAGAAAAACTGCTTTCACAAATGTTTAAAAACTATTTAAGTAGTCAATTGAAATTATTTTAGTAATAACAAAACATTTATTTAGAATTTCACTTATCAATATGAACATTATTCATTACTCAATTTGATATATACCTTTTTAATGAACTAAACTAGTTGCAATTGACTTTTTTCCAAGTTTAAATTTTGATATTTCTTTTTTGCCCAAGATTTGAATTCTTTATGCTTTTTCTTGATACTTAATGCAAAATAACTCTTTTCCTTCCATTTACACTACTTCTTAATAAATTTTCATACACTTATGCTTTCTATTTGCTTCAACTTGACTGCAATGCAAGAGAGATTTCTACCCAGTCAGTATATTCTAATGTTAGTCACAGGCTAGAAAGTGATTTAGATACATGGTACTTTGCTCAGAGGGCTTCTCCAGAGGCTCAGCTGGTAAAGATTCTCCTTGCCAATGCAGGCGATGCAAGAGACATGGGTTTGATACCTGGGTAAGGAAGATTCCCTGGAGAAGGAAATGGCAACCCACTCCAGTATTCTTGCCTGGAAAATTCCATGGACAGAGGAGCCTGGCTGGCTACAGTCCATGAGGTCGCAGAGTCAGACACAACTGAGCACACAGGCTTTGCTCAGAACCATAATCGTACAGCCCTTAAAGTGTTAGGTTGAACAGGATATACTGACACTGTTAACTCACAAGTTGTTAAGATGCTGACATTTCCACCATATATTTATCATCCACTCACTAATTTTAAAAGAATTGTTTATATTTTACTAGCCAACCATAGGACTGCATTCTGGAGGCAAAAGAAATATGATTCTTGCTATCATACACCTGCATTATGATGGACAATAAAGATGAGTAAACAATTATAAACCAGTGGGGAAATTCAGCATAGTAAAGGAGCACAGCAGGTGTCCCTGTTGGTTCAGACAGTAAAGAACCTGCCCGTGCAAGAGACAGGGGTTCAGTCCCTGGGGTGGGAAGATCCCATGGAGAAAGGAATGACTAACCACTCCAGTATTCTTGCCTGGAGAATCCCATGGACAGAGCAGCCTGGTGTGCTAGAGTCCATGGGGTCACAAAGAGTCAGACATGACTGAGTGACTAACACTCTCACTTTCAAAGGCGCACAGATAATGTTCTCTAGATGTGCCACCAGGGAAAGGTTTTTGATTGAAATGGCAGCTAAGGTAAGACGTGACTAGATAAGAGAAAATTAACCAGGGAAAGATAGAGTGGAGAGGCTGGATGAAAACAGAGAACGTGCCAGAGAGAGGTATGAGCAAATGAAAAAGCTAGAAAGAATCTTGGAAGATTTGGGGAAAGTCTTGGGGAAGTAAAATTAGTACTAAATGGCCAGACAGTATATAAGTGCAAGGATGCAAAGGAGTGACAAAGGATATGGTTGGAATAAAATCTTTGGCCTTGTAAACCATGTTTAGGATAGAGAAGCGTGTGACCTAATTCATACTGAAATATGATAACTGTCACTATGCTACACCATTATTTTTCAGGCAAATGTCCTATAGTGTGGTTAAGATACATTAAAAAAAATTCTTTACTTACAATTCTGAAAAAAATGAATATTACTATTAACTTATAGCTAAGACCATATCTTCTAAAATTATGTTAAACAGTAGTCATAAAGGCAGGCATATGTGGTTTATGTACTGTTTTCTATGGTGTTCTGACCAACTTCCACCAGGTTAGGGAAACGTTCCTCTATTTTGCCAATTTGCTAAGAATTTGTATTGTTAGAAGGTATTGAAATTTGTCAATTATTTTTCTTCATGTGACATTCATACCTAGAAGTTGAAACAGCTCAGATCTACTATGTTAAATGCTGTTTGATTACATTTATTATATATTTTGTGTAAATTTAGCAGATTTAAGATGCTACATCTACATGTAGAAGAAAAATGGGCCTTCAGTTTTTCTTTTAGTTCTCTTTGTCATGTTTTGCCCACCACTTTACCCTCATAATGTAAATTGATTAGCCTTTGTCCTTTTTCTATTTTCTAAAGGAGTTTAAATAATATAAAAATTAACTACTCTTGGAAAGTATGGTAGAATTCATGTATAGTTGTAAAGATTGAGTTATTTGTGTGTAGAGACATCTGAGTTGGACTTATGTTTGTGTTTATGTTTGTTTATGATTTCTCTTTTAATCAGATATTTATTTAACATGATATTTTGTAGTATCCAAATAGATGGTTAAAAATAGATATTTTTTAGATCCTCTTGTCAATATTCTTGCCAATATAATCCCATGGGCAGAGTGATAACCATTCTCAATTTGCTTACTGTTTCATTTAAATGCACATAAAATAGTTTCTATTTAGGCTTAAAGTAGTAAAAATCAGTATATTTATATTGTGCTTCAGTGAAGAAGTAGGCCCAGTGAGGAAAGACATTTGGGGGAATCTGTTTAGTAGGAAATCTCCTAGTGGCTCAGACAATAAAAATCTGCCTGCAATGGAGGAGACCCAAGTTCAGTCCCTGGGTCAGAAAGATTCCCTGGAGAAGGGCACGGCACTCCACTCTGGTATTCTTGTCTGGAAAATTCCATGGACAGAGGAGCCTGGTGGGATACAGTCCATGTGGTTGCAAATAGTCGGACATGACTAAGTGACTAACACTTTCACTTCTCTTTCTGTTTTAGTACACGAAAAAGATATCATTTGCTAACATTTAGAGATTTTTCAATAGTGGAATATATTCCTTGCCTCTAGAATTGGTCAAGTTGCACTGGCATCTGAGACCCACTGAGACACCTCAAGTCTAGGCTGATGCCTCAGGTCTGCACTGCAAGATAACCAAACACTCTTTCAGTGTTAGAATGTAACATCCCATTAAGCATCTCTAACAACCCATTCAGCTAGAAAAATCAGTCCCTCTCTTATAACTGTGTTAGTTAAACCTGAAACAGTGTGAGCATTGATTTCTTACCTAAACTATAGTATCATTTGTAGATATTCTTGTTTGTGTTTTACTAGTTTGATATCTTTTTGTTCCTCTTCCCAAGTATATTGTATTCAGATATACTTGACACAAAGCACTGTATAAGCTTAAGGTGTACACCATACCAATTTGACTTGCATACCTCAAGAAATAATTTCCATAATAGGTTTAGTGAATATCCATCATCTCATATAAGTACAAAAGAAAAAAAATGCTGGCCAAAAAGTTCGTTCTGGTTTTCCCTAACAAGCAAAAAAAACAACCCACAAATTAACTTTTTGGACAACTCAAAATTTTTTCTTGTCATGAGAACTCTCCTAATAACTTTCCTAAATAACATATAGCAGTGCTAATTATATTATTCATGTTGTACATGCCAGTATACAGATTTTAAAATAAGACAAAATGAAACTTCAAAATTATTATTTAACTCATACTTTAGCTTTATGTTTTAAATACATAAATGTAGGCAGGTCCTTTTTTAAAATATTTCTAGTTCACTGTCATCCCCCGTAATTAGTATCAGAAGAGTTAGCAAATCTGAGTCATTATAATGAGATTGACATGTTACACTATACTACAAGGAATTAGATTTATGAATGTTCTCAAAGCCCCAGCAACTTAAAATTTTCATATAATTTTATGACTATTTAAAAAAATCTCTCTCACAGGATATACTTATAGAAGTCAGATGTTTAATGAGAGAGTGGTTTTTCTCCTATGTTTACTCATATTATTTTTCTAGCCCAGGGCATGGGGACCTCTTATTTCTCCATTCTAAATAGCAATAATTTTGTTTATGTGTTTTAAACAATCTTCCAACCTATTTATCAAAAGCTACCATAAACAGTGCCATGAACATTTAGATTTCTTCAGCTAAAAGTGTGAGCATTTAGAATCACACAGGGCTTCCCAGGTGCTGCAGTGGTAAATCAGCCCACCTGCCAGTGCGGGAAACGCAACAGACACAGGTTCAGTCCCTGGGTCAGGAAGATCCCCTGGAGAAGGAAACGGCAGCTGACTCCAGTATTCTTGTCTGAAAAATCCCACGCCCAGTGGAGCGTGGTGGGCTACAGTCCGTCGGTCTGCAGAGTCAGACGTGACTGAGCAACTGAGAACACGTGGTGGGGTCATATGATTCATCTCATTCAAAGTTTTCTTTTTCTTTTAAAACACAAAATGGTTCTATTTTAATACACAACCAAAACACAAAACACCATAGCAAAGTCTTGGCAATAAAATATGGTATTTCATTTGCACTGCAGGACAAACAGTCATTCAAAGTTTTCTACTTCAGTGACATTTGTATTTTGCTACCCATAAACACTGCAGTTCACATTGGCTGTATCTGTGCTCTTGGCCATTTTCAAATGAAATGCTAAAAAGTCTCTTTTTTCTTTTTTTTTTGGAAGCTTCCAAATAGCTCTGGGATACTGCACAAAATCTAGGACATCTCCAACCACAGAGACATATGGTCACAGAGACATAGTCATACTAATTTGCGAATAAAACAAAGGTGCATTTAGATTTTTAGGACATATGATCTACTGTGGTTCTCCCGTAAAAATACCAATTGGCTTGTTAAAGTAGCTAGACTAAGTCAATATATTCTTTTCACAAATTCATCCCTCATATTTTAAATAAATCAAACACATTTTCTGATTCTAAGTATCAGTTTCCTTATATGCAAATTTAAATGATCTACAGGATCATCTTATCATTAAAAGTACATATATTTCAAAAATAAATAAGCCCAATTATCCCTTAATACTTTTTGACACAATTTTTCCAAAAGTCATGAGTGCCCACTTTTATAATATCTGTTATAATGTCCTATGTTCCTAGACAAACAGGTAATAAAGATGTCCTCTTTTAATCAAAACAAAGAAACCCCATGAAACTAAGCAACCCTAACTCAGTTAATCAACCTGAACTAATCTCCTCAAATTTCATTGCTAAATAAAAGCCTTTTCCATTGATCTTCACCACAAACCTGTGAGGGACAGCTAAATTGTTAAGTGACAAAGCCATTCAAAATAATGACAGATCACCTATTTGTATAGCTGAAAGTGATTATAATTCAAACTAGCAAACTAGCATATTGTCAAAACCTATTTTGAATAATCATATATAACGCCCAAATGAGGGCTCTGTCCCAGCATTTATCCATATTATTTTGTTTCATTGACTATGGAAAGTGAGGGACTATATCCACTGCCTCTCTGTATACACACTTTTCATAATAGCTATAACTAGCATTATTTTTACAAAAAGAAATATTCTCCAAATTGATATTTACCATTAGTAAAAACATAACTACCAATTTGGTAAATGGCACATGGAAACCAAATGTTAATTCCCCTGGGCATATTTCTCCCCCATTTTTTGTGTCTAAAGGGGTGATCTTATCTAAAGCATCGGTTGTGGTCATCAATTCCTGGCTTTTAAAATGCAACAGAGATTACCTTATATGTTCTGTCAGCTTTACATGTTAGAATCCCCCACAATTCTGGCATTCAACTCTGATGTTTTCTCTTCTAGAGAGGGGAACATACAATGAGTGGTATGGTAAGGAAGTGTGGAGGTAGAAATGGTAATACTGTATAGATATTTTGTTATATATCATCTTTAATTTTTTCTTTCATCACTGTTTTTCTATTACTTTCAAACCTGATTATGTTACATGCCTTCCCGGGGACCTTTCTCTCTTTCCAAAATGTACTTACTATTGGGAAGGGAACACCATTGACTTAATAATTTGGCATGTTTATGTGATTAAACTCAATTAATTCATCTTTGATATACTATCTATTCTCTGAAATACAGATCTACTCTATTTCTTAAAAATGCATTATGATTACAATTATCAGACTTTTACTATGGTGACTTAAATTTAAGTGTTTCTTTAATGTAAATAGAAATCTAAAAATAGTTATGCCATAGATAGTGAAGCTATTTCATGATACTATTCGAATCTCAGGCTGTATGTATCTTTATGCCCATCCTTGCTTGAAATACAGGTTTTTCATTATTATGCTTGCCACTTGATGATCAGAGATCACAAGACATGAAAGATCATACAACATGAAAGATCATTCAAAGGCAGGATTTGAATACAGATTTATTTTGCTCTTAATTTTATGGTTTTGTAAGTGTGATTATGCATATGTTAATGTGTTTAATCTCAGTTTTATATCTCCATCTATGTATTGCTTGTTTATGTTTTTGCTGTGTGTGTGTGTGTATGTGTGTGTGTGGGGTGGGGGTTAGATTTTGAGTGCATGAAAGAAATGTAGAAGTCCATTTTCTTTTGGAGAAGTGTCTACAAAATAAGCTACTGGAGAACACACACACAAGTAACTAAATATTCTATTTATTTTGGCTAACCCAGGTTGGCTTATTTACAATTTTTAAGATAAAGCAAGGTAGTAAATATAGTATTCATAATTAAAAGGTAGATTTTATTTAAAGATAAAGCTCGATTTTTTGGTAGTTCTTTTCATATGAAATGTTGACTCTTTTGCATTAAACTGTCATGGTAAGTGGTATTTGAAAAAGTATTTGTAATCATTTGTAATAAAAGTTCTTTTTTCATTTTAACGTCATAGACTAGAGTGAAACTAACTTTTAGAATATACCTTAATGAAATCTAACAAATTTTGTTTCAAAAGTGAGATATTTTTTAAAAGTTTCTTTATTAGTAGTACCTACTTGTACTACTAAAAATAAAGAATCTGTGACTTGAATATATATTATATAAATAAGAGTAGGTGCATTTTAATACAAAAGTCCTGGGCTTAGTTCATTATACAATCTATATACCACCTTCTTTTTAAACACTTTTGAGATGAAGCACAAATCTAAGATACTACAGTACTATAGTATAAATACTATACTATACTGTATTATAGATACTATAGTTCAGTTCAGTTGCTCAGTCGTGTTTGACTCTGAGAGACCCCATGAATCACAGCATGCCAGGCCTCTCTGTTCATCACCAACTCTCGGAGTTCACTCAAACTCATGTCCATCGAGTCAGTGATGCCATCAAGCCATCTCATCCTCTGTCATCCCCTTCTCCTCCTGCCTCCAATCCCTCCCAGCATCAGAGTCTTTTCCAATGAGTCAACTCTTAGCATGAGGTGGCCAAAGTATTGGAGTTTCAGCTTTAGCATGAGTCCTTCCAATGAGCACCCAGGACTGATCTCCTTTAGAATGGACTAGTTAGATCTCCTTGCAATCCAAGGGACTCTCAAGAGTCTTCTCCAACACCACAGTTCAAAACCATCAATTCTTGGCACTCAGCTTTCTTCGCAGTCCAGCTCTCATATCCATACATGACCACTGGAAAAACCATAGCCTTGATTAGATGGACCTTTATTGGCAAAGTAATGTCTCTGCTTTTTAATATGCTATCTAGGTTGGTCATAACTTTCCTTCCAAGGAGTAAGTGTCTTTTAATATCATGGCTGCAATCACCATCTGCAGTGACTTTGGAGCCCCCCAAAATAAAGTCTGACACTGTTTCCACTGTTTCCCCATCTATTTCCCATGAAGTGATGGGACCGGATGCCATGATCTTTGTTTTCTGAATGTTGAGTTTTAAGCCAACTTTTTCACTCTCCTCTTTCACTTTCATCAAGCGGCTTTTTAGTTCCTCTTCACTTTCTGCCATAAGGGTGGTGTCATCTGCATATCTGAGGTTAGCAATATTTCTCCCAGCAATCTTGATTCCAGTTTGTGCTTCTTCCAGCCCAGCATTTCTCATGATGTACTCTGCATAGAAGTTAAATAAGTAGGGTGACAATATACAGCCTTGATGTACTCCTTTTCCTATTTGGAACCAGTCTGTTGTTCCATGTCCAGTTCTAATTATTGCTTCCTGACCTGCATACAGGTTTCTCAAGAGGCAGATCAGGTGGTCTGGTATTCCCATCTCTTTCAGAATTTTCCATAGTTTAGTGTGATCTACACAGTCAAAGGTTTTGGCATAGTCAATAAAATAGAAATAGATGTTTTTCTGGAACTCTCTTGCTTTTTCCATGATCCAGTGGATGTTGGCAATTTGATCTCTGGTTCCTCTGCCTTTTCTAAAACCAGCTTGAACATCTGGAAGTTCACGGTTCACATATTGCTGAGGCCTGGCTTGGAGAATTTTGAGCATTACTTTACTAGTGTGTGAGATGATTTTCAATTGTGTGGTAGTTTGAGCATTCTTTCGCATTGTCTTTCTTTGGGATTGGAATGAAAACTGACCTTTTCTAGTCCTGTGGCCACTGCTGAGTTTTCCAAGTTTGCTGGCATACTGAGTGCAGCACTTTCACAGCATTATCTTCCAGGATTTGAAATAGCTCAACTGAATTCCATCACCTCCACTAGCTTTGTTCGTAGTAATGCTTTCTAAGGCCCACTTGACTTCACATTCCAGGATGTCTGGCTCTAGGTCAGTGATCACACCATCGTGATTATCTGGGTGGTGAAGATATTTTTTGTACAGTTCTTCTGTGTATTCCTGCCACCTCTTCTTAATATCTTCTGTTTCTGCTAGATCCATACCATTTCTGTCCTTTATCAAGCCCATCTTTGCCTGAAATGTTCCCATGGTATCTCTAATTTTCTTGAAGAGGTCTCTAGTATTTCCCATTCTGTTGTTTTCCTTGATTTCTTTGCATTGATCTTTGAGGAAGGCTTTCTTATCTCTCCTTGCTATTCTTTGTAACTCTGCATTCAGATGGGAATATCTTTCCTTTTCGCCTTTGCTTTTTGCTTCTCTTCTTTTCACAGCTATTTGTAAGGCCTCCCCAGACAGTCATTTTGCTTTTTTGCATTTCTTTTCCATGGGGATGGTCATGTACAGGATCCCTGTATCCTGTACAATGTTGCAAACCTCCATCCATAGTTCATCAGGCACTCTATCTATCAGATCTAGTCCCTTAAATCTATTTCTCACTTCCACTGTATAATCATAAGGGATTTGATTTAGGTCATATCTGTATGGTCTAGTGGTTTTCCCTACTTTCTTCAATTTAAGTCTGAATTTGGCAATAAGGAGTTCATGATCAGAGCCTCAGTCAGCTCTGGGTCTTTTTTTTTTGCTGACTGTATAGAGCTTCTCCATCTTAGTCTGCAAAGAATATAATCAATCTGATATTGGCGTTGACCATCTGGTGATATCCATGTGTAGAGTCTTGTGTTGTTGGAAGAGGGTGTTTGCTATTACCAGTGCATTCTCTTGGCAAAACTACAGTAATATATAATTTCAGGGTTGTTTTAGAAAGACACTTCACGAAATGAACTTAATGAAGTGAGATTTATAAATTCAGTTGTAAGACTTTCAATAATTTGCATGGGTAAGGGCCATCAAAAGAAACAGTAGCATCTTTATTATAAATATTGTTTAGATGACATTGTTACAATAATTAGGAAAGGTCCTAAGTGATAATTGTTTTTACTGCCATAAAAAAATTATCTTCTTGAAAGACTGATTTTTCCCTAATAATTAATTTATCGATGGTTTCTTTACCTCTCCTAGATGTAGAAAGTTCAAGAACATTTAATATTCAATTACCTTCTATGTGAAGACTACGTATATTGTCCTTTTTTAAATCATCATGTTCTATTGCTAGATCAAAATATGTGTGTGTGTGTGTGTGTATATATTTTAAATGTAATATACATATAATGTTACTACAGTATTTAGGAAACATATATTTTAAATTTGTACTTCATCTCAAAAATGCGTAAGAAAAAGGTGGGATATAAAAAACTATTCTAGAAATCAACTTGATGAAAATACTTTAAAAATCCAACATGAACCTGTCATTAACATACTGCAAAGATTTAGAGACATGTGTTCAACAAACAGAAAATGATTAAGTGAAGCAATTTTCTTTTCATCACCACAGAGTTGATTTGGATTCAAAGACACTTTAGTACCTTTCATTTAACTAAATAGGTACACATTTTAAAAAGGAGTGATGTATGTCCTTATATATTTTTACGCTTTTTAAAAAATGTTTTAAGGTATTTTAATATTTATAAATATTATTTAAAATAAAGTAGCAGAAAGATAGAGAGTAAAAACTGGGGTGTAGGGAGGAGACAGGCAAATGGATTTAATCTCTAAATAGTATGCATCAATTATTTCATATAATCCTAATACTTGGCAAGAGGGGTAATATCATGCTCTATGTTATATATATGCACACTAAGAATGAAACAGACAACTTAAAGAAATTGCTACAAAGAACTTATAAGTGGAAGCTTCAAAAACCTTTACAAAATTTTTTTAAAATATTAAAAGAGGCTCTTGACAAGACACAGAGAATAAAGAAGGGAAGAGTTAAATGGAAAATGTAACAGAAGTCTGCAAGAATAAATTTTATGTTCATATTTTTTTTATACTGGGATACCAGAATATTTTAAATTCCATGAATATCCATATAAGAGTACATCAGAGAAACAGAGAAGACAGTTTGAAAGGCGAGTAAAATGATTTAAGACCTTGGAGGTTTTAAGCAAAACTAAGAATAAAACAACTAAGCATTATTTTGGCAAAATTAAACAGATATGAAAGTGTCAATTGCAAAGCAATATAAGATCTGAATGATTAGGAGATAACTATTCCTTATAAAAATATAAACGATCAAACACTTTGGAATTCTGGAGAAGGTAAGTCAAAAACAGATGAAATCTTCCACACGTGGAACTGAATGAAACTCCTTAAAACACAGTTAGCAACCTGGAGAAGACAGATCTGTAGAAGGTCTTGCTTCAGGGAATCCAATTTTTTAAACCAGTTGAATTTTAACATGACTAAGACTATCATTATTTATATTTATTTAATTTTATTTTGATATTATTTCTAAACAGAAATTTATTATATAATTTTATCTGAGAATTTAATTAATGAAAAATGCGAATTACATCCCAAAATGTGTCCCACAGTTGTATTAGTAAAAATATGGATTGATATATAAACAAGGATATTCAGTGATGTGAACAGAATAAACAACTCAAATGTCCATCCATTGGAGCCCCTATGGTACTTTATATAGTATTTAAAAAACCAAATACAGATCTTTATTTCTAGAAGTATTTTCTAGAGAGTTATACAACAGGTGTAATAAGTAGATAAGAATGTGACCAAAAGCAAGTATTTATTTTTACTAGAGAAGATACTGTACATTTATATCTGTATGTCATATATGTATATAAGTTGTGTATATATGCATTCAATGAGTAGTCTGATACCTAGCACATGAGTGATAGTTTAATCAAAAATCAAATTTCAGACCTAACAACTGTTACAGATGTCAAGCAGAAAAACTGGCAGGTAAATATGATAGTACTGATGTTATTCATTTAACTGGCTCTGAATCTCCAAAGTGATAATGATAATGTAAATCTTCTCAGTGAATTCATCATAACTGTGTGCATCACATTTGCATTTTTAGATGTCTTAGTATTAGAATCAGAATACTTTTGATGAACTAAACAAAGAAAGGTACCAGTATTAAAATCTGCAGCCAGAATATGAAAGGAAAAAAAAAAGAACAAGAATTAAAGTAAGTTAATGGCCAAGGTTTGTAGGGATTTCAATGAAAACTCCCACAAGAAAAAAAAGTCTAAAATAAAAACATAATTTTGATATATTTTTATTTTTAAGAAGGTTAAAAAAAAAAAACTCAAATGACTTCTCTTCCCAAAATGGTTTGGAGACCCATGAATATTTTGAAGATAAATGGAGATATTTATTACTAGTCTATAATAACCTATTAGAAGTACACAAAATAATATTATCACTTTTCAAAAAGAAAATAAAACTGAAAAATTTAAAGTATTTTATATATGGACTTATATAACTTGACAGATTATCATTATTTAACTTTTGACACCTAATTTTGTATTACATGTAAACTCTCTCAAATAACCATATGAATTTGCCCTATGATAAGAGATAAAGGTCACCATTTGTAAAGAACTGCTAGACTACTACCAGTGATCTCGAGCAAAACAATATTTTTATTTATCTAGAATTTAGAATTTGCCGGTTAAAAGCATTCAACCATTGATTCCTGACGTTGGATAAGCATGTATTAACCTTTGTTTAAGAGGGCACTATATTGATAGAAATAGTGTCTCTTCCTGATCATGAATATTAACTACTGAATGTGCTTTTTAGAAACCACTACTTGAGAATTTTTTTCAGGTGTCAGAATGTACAGCATATACTTTCAGGAAGATCATGATTAGCACTAATGTATTAGTGTTCATATTTTTTCCCCTTGGAAAACTAATGTTTAAAAAGTTTTTGCTACATGGTTGAATCAGTAATTTGATCTCGTGAATTGGGCACTTGAAAATGAAGCATGCCTACATTTATACATTCATTCATATTTTCATTCATTCACTCTAATTATTGAACAGTTATTCACTCATTCTAATTATTGAATACAATAAACATGTTTCTCAGCTAAATCTCGCGTATAAAGACATAATGATAAAAATAGAGATAGTCTATTTTATAGAACTTAATGTCCCATGATTTTTTTTTCAGTAGTCATGTATGGATATGAGAGTTGGACCATAAAGAAAGCTGAGCGCCAAAGAACTGATGCTTTTGAACTGTGGTGTTAGAGAAGACTCTTGAGAGTCCCTTGGACTGCAAGGAGATCCAACCAGTCCATCCTAAAGGAGATCAGTCCTGGGTGTTCATTGGAGGGACTGATGTTGAAACTGAAACTCCAATACTTTGGCCACCTGATGCAAAGAACTGACTCACTGGAAAAAACCCTGATGCTGGGAAAGACTGAAGGCAGGAGGAGAAGGGGATGACAGAGGATGAGATGGTTGTATGGCATCACCGAGTCGATGGACACGAGTTTGAGCAAGTTCCAGGAGTTGGTGATGGACAGGGAAGCCAGGCGTGCTGCAGTCTATGTGGTCCCAAAGAGTTGGACACAACTGAGTAACTGAACTGAGAGGGGGAAAAAACTCACAAAATTATATCAACAACTAGATGATTAGAAACTAAAATGAGTTCTGTGATATGGAGGATGAATATAGTGTGATGGAAGAAAACGATAGTTTTGACTGATTAGAACTGGAGGGTGGAAACAGATATCACTGAAGAAGACAGAAGCCAAATTATGTACAAAATCTAAGAATGTTCAGAATGTTTTGAAGTCTAATTTGGATGTAACCCAACATACTACCAACTAATGACCTACTATGTATAAAACTCTGAAATCAAGAGGGAATACAATGTGATGTCAGATAATACCTGTGTCTTTCAGGACTTTATATTGATAGCAATTAAGAATTAATGTTCTTAGAAGCCAGAGAAGTAAGACTACAAAAGTCATGTTAGGTAATTTATTTGGCAGGATTCCAGAGTTTGAAGGGGTGGATATTGTCTTCAATACCTTTTAGCTCATCTTTACAGAAAGCAGACTCTCCAAGCTGCTTTGTTATGGTCACTCCATAGAAAAGAAACAGATGGTAGAAGCCAATGAAATAACTATTTTCTTGGGCATTAATAAGGAATTTGGCTTGATCTCAAACAGGTCACTACCATTCTCCAAAAAGAAAAAAAGCTTCTCCAGGTTTTAATCATCATTTAAAAAAAACCACTATACTATTAACATATATAACAGCATTTTCAAAAATATGTTTCAAAGAACCTATGCTTCCATGAGATGTTCTTTGGTGGCTAAATAAATTTAGTAATTTCTGCATATTTATCCACTCCTTAGAGGTTCATCTGCATTAGTATATCAAAGATTATAAAAATTCCTGCAATAAAGAAACTTGTTTAACTTTCCTAAACACAGCGTTTCCCTCAAGAGGATTATTTTGCTCATTTAAGGCCTATTAATATCTACAGAAACTAGTGTCCCTTGAAACATGCTGAGAAAGATGATTTTGACTCTAAAGAATCATTTACTTCCTTTTGCATTTTCAATTAGCCATCAGATTTTCATGAAAGGAAACTTTTATACTTCTTCCACAGAAGCAAAATGCCCCTACTTACTATGAATAGAGGATTGAGCCATATTTTCAATAACAGTCACTTTGAGAGACCTCTGCAAAGACATCTAACAGGCAACGGAAGTCCGGACCTGGGAATTTGCACTTTCCTGCTTCTTAGAATTCCGTGGTCACAAATCCAAACCCTTCAGCACTACCAATTATAAACCACACTCCATTCAGTGCTGTTTGTATTCCGACCTTTGCCTTTGAAAGATTTTTAAGACTGTTCTCTGAGAAATTTTTAAAGCTCTACAGAAGACTGAAGCATTTGCAAAGAAAATGAGTCAGTGACCCAGAAGCAGACTGTTGAGTGACCCAATTTCTAAGAAAAAAAGATTATGCTCAGTGTAAAGACTGATTTTCTCAAGGCTGGATTAAGTGGGGTCTGTGTGTGTTTGTGTGTGGGAAGCAAGGGTGGGAAATAAAGAATAGAGGCACTGAAAGAACAGGAAGAAATTTCCAGAAGATGCTAACAAATAACAAATTGTGTGTGTATGTGAGAGAGCAAGAACCCACACACACAAATCTATCTATCTATCTATGGATCCATAGAGAGAGACAGACAGAGACAGAGATGAAAAGGAGACAGAGATAGAGAGATTGTGATTTTTACCAAAGTAAAGGGAGACTTCTCACATTCTAGTAAAGAATTAAACTAGTATAGCCTGAAATATTTATATATATATATATATATATATCCATCCAGATATACAGCTACCTGTTAGACAGAGAATGTGATTACACCTCTTTACCCTTGAAGTTTGGAAAAACTACACGTGCGTGTTAGTTGCTTAAGTCATGTCTGACTTTTTGCAACCCCATGGACTGTAGCCCATCATCCTCTGTCCACGGGATTCTCCAGGTAAGAATACTGAAGTGGGTTCCCATGCCCTCTTCCAGGTGATCTTCCTGACCCAGAGATCGAACCCGTGTCTCTTACGTCTCTTACATTGCCAGGAGGGTTCTCTACCATAGCACCACCTGGGAAGTCCCTCAAAAAAACTATTAATTTTAATAAATAAAACTGCTTTTGAACTAATATATACTTAATTAAAATTACTTCTTAAAAACATTTTATTTAGTAGTTGTCACTATCTATATTCTTATGGAGACATTCAGAGAGTCCCTAACTATTGTCTGTTCTTTTCAGCACATTATCAGATCAGATCAGATCAGATCAGTCGCTCAGTTGTGTCCGACTCTTTGCGATCCCATGAATTGCAGCCCACCAGGCCTCCCTGTCCATCAGCAACTCCCGGAGTTCACTCAGACTCACGTCCATCGAGTCAGTGATGCCATCAGCCATCTCATCCTCTGTCGACCCCTTCTCCTCCTGCCCCCAATCCCTCCCAGCATCAGAATCTTTTCCAATGAGTCAACTCTTCGCATGAGGTGGCCAAAGTACCAGAGTTTCAGCTTTAGCATCATTCCTTCCAAAGAAATCCCAGGGCTGATCTCCTTCAGAATTTATCTCTCGTCCAGAAGATAAAAAAATACTGAGGAAAAACAAAAAAGTATCTTCAGAATATATTGCTCGGATCCTCTTTGACTGGCAATAATACTATTTGTTTAATGTTTCCTTTAAACAAATGAAACTTGGCTCCCAGAATCCCACATGTGATAAGAGAGATATGACTGGAGGTTACCAAGGACTCAAATCGCTTTTATTTCAATAAAGATAAAAAAAAAAAAAAAGCATCAGTATCATGTTCCCCACAGAGTTTAGCTAGGGCAAAAACTTTGGGATTTCTATCCTCATGTTTAAGTGAACTAGTCCAGTCCATGTCGAAGGTCATCTAGAGAAGTGTAGAACCCCACCTCCAAGACACACAGTGGGGTCTCCTGAAGTACTGTCTAAATATTGCTGCACTGTGACAGGATGCAAAGGGACAGAGGGAGCACTTTGATGGATTAGTCCATTTCATTGAAGAACTGAAACGTCTGCCCCAGTGTGCCAAAAGCATTGAGGTAAGGTCTGGAACAGAAAGACAAGTCCTTCAGCAGAAATAAAATTCTGGTTATTCATCAGCTTCTAATACATCATAAGAACTGTCAAGCACTAGCAAGTATTAAAATAATTCAGCAGAATATTCTTTAAGCATGAGACACTAATTTAACAAAATCATGTGAAACATAGTTCAAATGTATATATATATAGTGTTTTGTAATCAAAGATCATGATGACTAAAATAAGCAGTGGAAAGTTATAACTGATAACTCTTAAATTGCCTTTTCTCATATTTTATCAAAAAGGTGAATAATGAGATTAAAATTGCATCCTCAAATCAAAGTTAGACCTCCTACTTTAATCATTAACTATACCAAAACCATAGCTTTGGGGGCAATAAATTACACCCGAATGAACCCTGGATGAATCAATGTTCAGTTAGAAATGCTCTGTCTGTAACAGAAGCAGCAATATACACTTTTCCCCTGGGTGTCATGAGTTATACACCTGATTAATTCCTACTAATTGATTTATTAGGTTGGAGTCCTGCAGGAAGTTAAGCACTTCATCGTAGAATGATTGCTTTAGGAGCCACAAAGAAATACAGATCAACCCATGAACATGATGGTATTTCCTTTAAATCAATGTTCATCCTCTACAGAAAAAAAGGTGATAGATATACAGACAAAAAAGGAAGAATGGAGGAAAAAAGGGAGGGAGAGAGGAGGGAGGAAGGAAACACTTTTGAAGGAAACACTTTTAAAAGAAACATTAAATTGACCCTTTGGCATTTGGAGGGATTCCCTGGTAGCTCAGCTGGTAAAGAATCCGCCTGCACTACAGGATACTTTTGGTTCCATTCCTGGGTTGGGAAGATTTACTGGAGAAGGGATAGGCTAACCCACTTCAGTATTCTAGGGCTTCTCTGGTGGCTCAGCTGGTAAAGAATCTGCCTTCGATGTGGGATACCTGGGTTCTATCTCTGAGTTGGGAAGATCCCTTGGAGAAGGGAACAGCTAGCTACCCACTCCCGTATGGGAGACGTTAAATTGACCCTTTGGCATTTGGAAATATGTATGCTATTTTCATTTAGAGGTTTCATTAAAATCATGGGAAAAAGAAAAAAGAGCCCCTGTAGATGTATATCATAATATAAAATCTGAATAAAAAATAAGGTCAGCACTGTTTCTAAGTTATCTCCCCATACATGCTTTGATCCCACCCACTTCATATTTAAAGTCAATGTTTTTACTTTATACTCAAGTAATATATGATGAAAAATATATATATAGGATATCCTAGAGGGCCTTTGTTAAATACACATCTGTTGCCTAGGAAGATTACCTATACATGTGTGCATGTAACTCACTCATATCAGTGAGTTTTCAAAGCAGAAGTAATCTTTTCATAGAGTGAAAATTAGGGATAAAACATAGCGGTGTATTTTAGCATGTCTATTATTACCTTCTTTCTCTAGTTTCATTAACATCAAGTTAATTTCCATTTTTTCAGCCTCTCATTAAAGGAGCCCCAAGCTGATCCTATCTATGTGCTTACAGTTACATGAACTAATTTTGCTGCCAGAAATAAGAGACAATATTTTGTACAAGTTGTTTCCTCTGCCTAAAAGTCAGCCCTTGGTTAGAGTCACATCTATATAAAGACATAATAATATCAAAACTAATATGAAATTAGAAATATCAGATAATCCCACTGTATTAATAGTCTCTAGGATTGTTTGAGGAGGATAATTATTTCGGAAAAAACAAATGCAGTAAACTTCCAGAAAGGCCTAATTTCATCAATATAAGACTGAACACTTCTGGTACCTGTCAGTATAACTGTAACCATTGTTATTAATATTCTCAAAATTAGTAGAGATAGGGAAATTAATATAAAAATGCTGTACTTTACATACCTTCATATATATCAGTGTTTATAATCATTTCTAAGTCATGGAATATTTTCTACACCCCCCAAATGAGCATGCCAAATATCTGTAATAACTAGAAATTAAGGATTTTTAAAATAATTTAATACTCCTACACAGTGTTTCTTAAAATATAGTATCCACACTTCACATGTGAAGGTTTTAATATGAGGATAAATTTTAAAAACATGGAATAGTTATATATTCATTTTATAGCTTCCTCTTTTGTAATGGTAAGTTAAATTTGTTTTAATTTATAGGCAGTGATATTAAGGTTTCTTTCAAAATAAATGTGCTTAAGTTAAAAAAAAAAAAGTTAGGTTAAAGTTCCTATTAAGGGAAGAATATTTCTCCATTTGCTGTTACAAGTTGACAAATAACCAGGAGGAGGGGATAATGTTGACAAAATCTGAGGGGAAAACAATACCAAAATATATCATTTGGTTAGAGGAACAAAACCTAATTATATAACATCTACCATGTAACATTCTCCCACCAAGGTTGTTCGTTTTTTTTTATTTTTTTAAGTTAAAATTTTTATATTGAGGAAAAAAAATATATATATATAGATTTACATGCAGGTGTATAGAAAAACAGAGATCTCATGTTCTTTTTCTCCAGTTTCCTCCAATGGTAATATTATGTAACACTACAATACAACATCAAAATCAGATATAAAACACTGATACAATTCATATAGAGAATTACCACAAAAATCCTTTGTTACCATTAACCCACCTACCTAGTCACTTCCATATCATACCTAACATCTGGAAATGATTAATTTATTTCTAAATATTATCATTTCAAGAATGCTGCATGAATGGTATCATACAGTATGCAAACTTTTGGAATTGACTTTTTCAATCAACATAATTTTCTGGGAGACTCATCTAAAGCATCATGTATATTTGCAGTACATTCCTTTATACTGCTGCATTCTGTGGTATGGGAATACCACAATTTGTTTAACCATTTACTTACTGAGGATTCAGCTTTTGAGTATTGCAAGTAAGGCTGCTATGAACAAATACGCACAAGCAGTTGTGTGGGAATGAATTTTCATTGCTGTTCAACATGTCCCAGGGTGCAGTTCCTGGGTTACATGATAATTGAATGATTGCATATTCAGTTTCTTAAGGAACTGCACAGCTGTTTTCCAGAGTGGTTTTAGCATTTTACATTTATACGTGTAGTGTGCGAGTGAGACGGTTTCTCCTCAGACTTATCAGCACTGGATGTTGACACTCTTTTATGTTATTCATTCTGTTAAGGGTATGTGATACCACATGGTTGCTTTAGCTAGAATGTACGTGAGGAATAATGATGTTGAGCATCTTTTGCATGTTTATTTGCCTCCTGTATATTCTCACTGGTGAACTGTCTGTCTACATCGTTGGCTATTTTCTCATGAGGTTGTCCTATTATTGTTGTGTTTTAAGAGTTATTTATATAGTCTAGATACTAGTTCTTATTGGATATGTGACCTGCAAATATTTTCTCTTCATCTGTAGGTTATGTTTTGTTGGTTTTAACAGGGTCTTTTGCAGAATAAAAGTGTTAAACTTTGATCATATTTATCAAATTTCCCTTTTACAGATTGTGTTTTAACATAGACTACAAGAGAAAAGCCTAAAGTCTTTTTCGAGTACACTTTCATTATATGTGTTTCATGACTCTGGGTTTATTCATAAGCCTTGAAAACTTTAGACTATTCAGAGGCAAATGTTTGTAATTCAATGACTTGAAGATCATGGTATAAGAACACCAGAAAAGGTGAATTATAACTTTATTTGATCCTCTGAAAGAAGAAAGTGAAAGTCGTTCAGTTGTGTCCAATTCTTTGTGACCCCTTGGTCTGTACAGTCCATGGAATTCTCCAGGCCAGAATACTGGAGTGGGTAGCCTTTCCCTTCTCCAGGGAATCTTCTCAGCCCAGGGATCAAACCCAGGTCTGAGTCACAAGGGAAGCCCATTTGATCCCCTAGACAGATATAAAACTGATTTAAATGACATGATACTGAAGGCCAGAACTTTTATATTCTCCTCATTGACCTAACAACATTCCCCATTCATTTTTATATATTTTAAACTGATGCACAATATTTCCTATTTAAATGTGGCAACTGTACTATTAGTTTCTTCCTACACAAGTGTGCCAAGGAATATGAGTTTATAGGCTAAAGTATAAAACATTGCTCTTGCCCAGTAGAAACAGCATTTCTATGGTATACAGTGGATTTCAGGAAAAGGGTGGATTGTTTTGTTGTTCGGTCACTAAGTTGTGTCCAACTCTTTGTGACCCCATGGACTTTAGCAAGCCAGGTTTTCCTGTCCTTCACTATCTCCCAGAATTTGCTCAAATTCATATCCACTGAGTTGGTGATGCTATCCAACTATCTCATCCTCTGTTGCCCACTTCTCCTAACCTCAATCTTTTCCAGAATCATGGTCTTTTCCAATGAGTTGGCTCTTTGCATTAGGTGGCCAAAGTATTAGAGCTTCAGTCTTTCCAAAGAATATTCAGGGTTGATTTCCTTTAGGATTGACTGGTTGGATCTCTTTGCTGTCCAACAGACTCTCAAGAGTCTTCTCCAGCACCACAATTCAATTGTTAGTAACTAAATTGATGCTTTTGAACTATGGTGTTGGAGAAGACTCTTGAAAAGTCCCTTGGACTGCAAGGAAATCCAACCAGTCCATCCTACAGGAAATCAGTCCTGAATGTTCATTGGAAGGACTGATGTTGAAGCTGAAAACTCTAATACTTTGGCCACCTGATGCCAAGAACTGACTCATTTGAAAAGACCCTGATGCTGAGAAAGATTGAAGGTGGGAGGAAAAGGGGATGACAAAGGATGAGATGGTTGGATGGCATCACTGACTCAATGGACATGAGTATGAGTAAGCTCTGGGAGTTGGTGATGGACAGGGAGGCCTGGTGTGCTGTAGTCCATGGGGTCACAGAGAGTCCGACATGACTGAGTGACCGAACTGAACTGAACTGAAATTGTATGTAAAGAATTTGAACTCTAAATCAGAGAGAAAAAAATAAACTTTTTGAACTAGATGCCTCAGAATTCATCGAATGGAATCCTTCTAAAGCAGAGTTCTTGTCTATAAAGCCATTTTGTCAGGATGTTTCCTCAAAGCTTAAAGTTACATGAAGATACATCATCCTTATAACCAGGCCATGCCTGGAAAATCCCATGGATGGAGGATCCTGGTAGGCTGAAGTCCATGGGGTCGCTGAGGGTCAGACATGACTGAGTGACTTTACTTTCACTTTTCACTTTCATGAATTGGAGAAGGAAATGGCAACCCACTCCAGTGTTCTTGCCTTGAGAATCCCAGGGACGGGGGAGCCTGGTGGGCTGCCGTCTATGGGGTGACACAGAGTCGGACACGACTGAAGTGACTTAGCAGCAGCAGCATGTTATATCACCTTGGGTGACCAGCACAGGAGACCAGGGGTTGTGACTTGAATTGCAACATACAGGCTATAATACTATATTTTAGTTTTAAAATATTTACTATTAGTTTTTGTAATAAAATGTAGCATTTAGCATCTTTATCACTTGGCAGAGGATAATGGAATTCGCCAGCTCAATTTCTGAAACACTTCCAGCAACCAAGAAAATTAATTTGAAAACTAGACTTCTATCCTATGTCAGCATCTGTCCAACATCTTTGTTTAGGGTAAATTAAATTCTGACTCATTCATGAGATAAATGAGTGCAGACATCAATTCAACTTTTCACTGCCCTCATGTTTCACCTGAACTCTGTTTAAAAAAAAAATGCATTAAAAGTTTTATTTTGTATTGTATAAAAATATGAATAACATTTTCACTTTTACAAATGCTTTATACCCCACTGTGTCTAAGACCTGTGATTAGAGATATTTCACTGGGGTCAGAGTTAATGTCTTACAAAGTAATGATGCAGGTTTCTGATAAAAGCCAAGTCCATTGAATCTTTACCTACACAGGGAGATTAGGTAGGACCTCAATTAAAGTAATACTGTTATCTCTTATGGTTCATTTGTCTGTGAATACTGGTTACCAGGATCTTGATTTAGAGCTAAGCAGGCAATCTAAATATAATATAATAACCTGACAAAATGAAATCCATTACTAACATCTGCCATGTAACAGTCTTATTTATAAATTAACATTTCAAATTGTTTGCTTTTTAAATACAATGGAGCTTGATATTTTAAGCAAACTAATATGTATGAACTTATTCATTAATCACCATTAAATTTACCATATATGATCCCTGGTATATGAATAATTTATACAAAATGTTAAAGATATTATTGAATACAGGTTTTTTCACTTGTGCTTTTCCATGTTTTCTACATTGTCTACAGAGTTATAAAAATGAAAATATCTTTATTTTGAAAATTATATGTTTCTTTGAATAAAAGGGAGTTACTTCTTTAAGCCCCAAATTTGATCAGAATGTCATATTAAGCATAAACCATAGGGACCTAAATCTTAGAGGAAATGCTTTAGAGTTCTTAAGTTAAAAAGCACTGTAAGGAAAAACATAATAAAAATCCACACCAGAAGAAGTTTCACTGTATAGCCAGATGCTGATTGAAAGAAAGTCAGGAAAAGTTTATTACAGAATAATTTTTAGGACTATTTTTCAGATACAGTGAGATGAGATAATTGCTGAAACATTAAATATAGGTTGGTAGAGAGGAATTTGAGGGGAATCTTCAGTTTGAAATTATTATGTGGATGTAGGAAAAAAGAAATGATACAGTCATGCCTTTTGGACAGCTCTGAGTTTAAAGGTATATTTGTTAAGGGGTTTAGGCTCTATTGTGAAAGCCTCTTGAGCAAGTTGGTTCTATAGCTTTCTTTCAAAGCACTCTCCTCAACGTTCTGCTCATTGATAATATACTATCCTAATAAAATTAGCTATTTGTACTTATTAGAAAAACTATGGGCCAGTTTTTGCCAAACATTCAGTTCAGTTCAGTTCAGTCACTCAGTCGTGTCTGACTCTTTGCGACCCCATGAACTGCAGCACGGCAGGCCTCCCTGTCCAAAACCAGCTCCAGGAGTCCACCCAAACCCATGTCCATCGAGTCGGTGATGCCACCCAACCATCTCATCCTCTGTCGTCCCCTT
This sequence comes from Bos indicus, assembly GCF_029378745.1. Classification (NCBI taxonomy): domain Eukaryota; kingdom Metazoa; phylum Chordata; class Mammalia; order Artiodactyla; family Bovidae; genus Bos; species Bos indicus. Next base: position 20,915,840 of record NC_091788.1, read on the forward strand.
CTCCTCCTGCCCTCAATCTTTCCCAGCATCAGGGTCTTTGCAAATGAGTCAGCTCTTCACGTCAGGTGGCCAAAGTATTGGAGTTTCAGTTTCAACATCAGTCCCTCCAATGAACACCCAGGACTGATCTCCTTTAGGATGGACTGGTTGGATCTCCTTGCAGTCCAAGGGACTCTCAAGTGTCTTCTCCAACACCACAGTTCAAAAGCATCAATTCTTTGACGCTCAGTTTTCTTTATAGTCCAACTCTCACATCCCACGTCTCACATCTCACATGACCACTGGAAAAACCATAGCCTTCTTCAACATTCTCTTCCATTGAAAAGAAAAATCATTTCCAGTATTTAATTTGGTGATGTTTACAAATCAGTGTTCAAAGAAAACACACATATAAACTATAAGACACAGTTCACATCATTCATCCAAAAAAGTGTTTTATGACATACATGTCTTGAAATCATAGCTTTACTGATATTCAATGGATGTATCATTTCCCAAACGGAAATCTGACTAGGAAAAGAAAGGTACCATCTGTTTTGAATTGAAAAGCAGCTGTTCCCTCATTGTCTGATCTGTTTCACTGGAACTAGAGTTATTAAAGTTGTAATTCCAAATACATTTCCTTTTAATTAAAGTTGGGCCTCCTGTGAACGTTTTCTCGTTACTTTTTGAAAAGTAAGGTAGGCAATGACAAATTCATTCATAAAGCAGGTTACTATAAGTATTCAAAGTATATCACAGATTTTCCTTCTTTAACTTCAAAATGATACATTTCTTTACCCCTTGACAAACATTGCCATGGAGACAATGTTAGTTTAGATTCTTTTTATTCTTCTATTGTCTTTCAAGTATAAGTTTATTGCTGTACAGCAGTCTCTTAACAGGCTACAGTAGTTTCTTAACAGTTTCTTAAAAGGTTACAGCAAATAGCAGTGCCCACTCACAAACATATGTAAGTGTGAAACACAAATCCAGAGAATTAAAAACATATTGTCTACTTTCAATGCTGCCCTTCATTCTAGAATTGAACATTGTGGCTGACTCTAGGTGTACACAGAGCCAGAATCTTCAACCTCTTGAGTGGACTGAAATCCTGAAAAACCCTTGGTACAGTGTTTGTCATAAAGTTCACCATCAGTCTAGGAACCAAGAACTCTACTAATCTTTAGGGAGACATACTTAATGATTTAACACAACTTCAGAAATAGAAGTTTCAATGTGATGATCGAAAAGATGATCCTTGATTAGAAGTTTTGTACTGACTCGATGGAGTTTGGGTGAACTCCAGGAGTTGGTGATGGACAGGGAGGCCTGGTATGCTGCAATTTATGGGGTCGCAAAGAGTCGGACATGACTGAGCAACTGAACTGAACTGAATTGCTTTAAGCTATCGTGTTAAGTTTCTGCTGTACAATGAAGTCAATCAGCTATTTGTATAGATATATCCCTTCCTGCTTGGACGTCCCTCCCGCAGCATGCCAGCCCTCTAGGTCACCACTGAGCACTGAGCTGAGCTCCTTAGAATCTAGAAATACGGCACAGATGAACCCAGTTCCAGGGCAGGAATAGAGACACAGACGTAGAGAATGGATGTGAGGATTCAGAGGGGGAAGGGGATGGTGGAATGAATTTGGAGATTAGGTTTTACATAAATAAACTTCTAAGTCTAAAACAGAACTTTCTTTGATTAACCTCTTCTCCCTACCACAGCAGAACAAGCCCTATCCTCTTGCTGCTTCAATAGCACTTAAGTACATATTTGTAGAGGATTTTATATCTTTTACTATTTATTAGGGATCTTTACAAGAAAAAAAATCTCATTTGGGCTATATATTCTTAAAATGCAGGATATCTAGTTAATTTACCAGTGAACCTACAGTACTATCAAATTAGTTAGTACTGATTCACTTTCCTTGAAACAAAAAACATTTTTTCAGTTACTTTTGTGTATCATTACATTTCTAGTAATTGAACACTAGTGTGTACCCTAAGCTCTTAAAAGAAAACAGGTGTTTAGAAAAAGGCAATTTATAAAATTTGAATTAGTAAATCACTGCTGTTGTCATAAAGCTTTAAAATCCACACTAGGAATAAAGAAGCTTCTTTCCTGTTGTTAACTCAAGGGTTTCCAAATTTGTTTCACAACAGATGCCATGTTTTCATACTCTGTAGGCACATATGGATTACTTCAAAATAAACTTTCTATAAACCTTTGAGCTTCCCTGGTAGCTCAGTGGTAAAGAATCCGCCTGTCAACGCAGAAGATGCAGGAGATGCAGGATAGATCCCTGGGTTGGGAAGGTCCCCTGGAGAGGGAAACTGAAACCAACTCCAGTATTTTTGCTGGAAAAATCCCAGAGAAAGAGGAGCCTTTCGGGCAACAGTCCATGGGGTCGCAAAAGAGTCAGACAGGACTTAGCGACTAAACAACAATTGTAAAGCCTTATCTTAATATGTTTCTCTGTCACATTTGTCATTAAGACTCAAAAGAATTTTGTTGAAGTCTTAGGAGAGAGTTGTGTTCTGAAGATGGGTTTGCACATGTAATCTGCTACCATGTCTTAAGATTTAGAGTACTGTCACTATGACAGATGATTATCTCTTCAGAGGACTGTTAGTAAAATGTAACTCTTACTTGGTAAACTTTAGCATATTAACCCATTATCCCTACTGATACTCAAGCACAAGTAAATGTGTTGTTGACATAGTAACAAGTTTTAGCTGTCCACTTTTGAAAGAAGAGAAAACTACAGCCCAAACTATTCACAACAAGACTATGTTTACAGGTATTATTTTGGTGAGGTCCATGTTGACAAAAAATATTCTAAGATTTAAAAACAAAATTTCAATTTCTCAGATTAGACCAGGTCAAACTCTTTCTCTAAGTACAACTGCTTAAATATATTCAATTTAAATTATTATTTTAAACAAGACCTCTAAAAGTGACCCAGGCAAATCCCTCTTATTCAAATTTTGAATCTAATAGATGATATTATGTTTCTGATGATGAGTGCCCTGAACCAACTATAGAGTAGATGACAGAGCTAGGCCCTGATGACTCACAAATGAGATCCATATGTGATGAGATAAGTATTTTAGATCATTATGTGAATGTCTGAATAAGAGGGTGAGATATATGTAAGCCTGCTTCAAAGTGATCCAAATATAATATCACAGAGCTAAATATACCTAGGACTGTCAGATAAAAAAATGGAATTGTTCAGTCCAACAGCTAGGAAAAAGATTTAAAAAGGAATATTTTTCACTGGCTAAAGGAAACATGTAATGTGACTAACGAGCCACTACATAGATGTCCTTCAGGTAAATGGAGGATAAGCTATTAAGTCATAGTGTGTCTTGGATGACTCATTTCTCAGCACTGCTCATTTTCTACCTCCAATTAAAACTCACATGGATTGCTGTAAAAAGCCCCATTCTTACTCTGTTTGCTGAAAGACAGACATGTCTCTAAAATCTACCTGTGGCGTTGACCATCTGTGAGGTTTGTGCAAATCCTTAACTTGCCCAAGTTTTCGTTTCCTCAACTGTAAAATGATAAAAGAACTTATGCTTTGAAGTCGTAAGAGAATGAAATTGTGAAGAGTTACAGCACTTAGCACAATGCTAAGATCCAAACAATTATTTTTTTTCAAAAATGATGACAGCTGCCACTTCCATCATTATCATTATGCCTGGATCATAACTTGGCTGCCTAAGAATATTTCCCTGCTGAGGGGTAAGGCAATGACTGGAAAACATGCGTATCTATCACTCTTGCATTTTTATTGCTCCTCAATGACAGTACTGGAACTTGATATTTCAACCTCTTCTAGGTTTAACTAATATGAGTTACCTTTTCTCTGCTGACTTTATTTATTTGGGGATATGCTCACAAAAAAAATAAGTATCTGATCTTTCAATGGTATGACTATTGACTACCTGACTGAAATATTCAGATTTTCTAAATCGAGTCAGGCCTAGGTTTCAGTTCCTTATAAGTGGAATTTATGTTGGTCTATGCTTCATTGTACCCCATCCCCACAGGCTTCAAAACAATAACTGAACATAGGAAAATGTGTGTGAGAGATAAGACCATATTTTCTAATGTCCTTTCCATTGTTAAAAGTTCCATTAAATATTATTCAGCAACTTACTGAATTTTAAATTTAGATTTATACAAAGATTCTTCTGTGCAATCTCAATGCTATATTGCAGTCTTTCTTTTATTATATATATATATGTATTTTATTATACACACACACACACACACACATATATATATATATATATATATATATATATATATATATGATTCCCTTGAATGGGAAAACATAAAAAAACCACACCTGATTTCTATGACAGGCAGTGCTTCAAAGTGATGTTCAAATGTGATCATAGAAACAAATATTCATTTCAATCATTTTTCAATTCTGTCTTCCCTTCCTGTTGATAACTGTTCCATTTTCAAACATTCCTTTCCATCATGCACTAATGAGTTCTGGAGTAGATAGCAACTTTTTGTAAAGTGTGATTCATTTAATTCTGTTGGTAGTAATTTTACTGCATCTTGACATCTAGCTGTCTTTCCACTAGATCTCCCCTGCTGAGAGTAAAATCCTTAAAATCCTACTATTCAAATTCTTCAAAATTAAAGATCTTAGATATTAGGTATTTTATGCATTTTAGTGCTACTTTACAGTCACACAACTGTGAAACTTTTGAGATTAGATAATAAACTAAGAAAACTAGTGAAACTAGAAAAAAAATTGGATATTAAAAGTAAAGCATTTATAGCTGCCTGACACCAACAGGTGTTGCTGCTATTGCTGCTGTTTTCATTGCTGTTGTTATACTGAGTTAGCAGAGAGAAGCAAAACTATAATCCAGGCCTGTGCTGGCAGTGTCTTTAGGTCTAAAGCTTGGCTAATGAAAAACTCCCTGAAAATTATGTTCATTCACAGATTTAAAAAGACCAAAATATTCTGAAAAATGAAGTTTTTTGGTTTTATTCAGTTTTAATCATTACTATAAATTAACTACGTTGAAGTAGTAATAATTTATTAAAGCCTGAAGTATAACTTCTCATATAACAAACCATAAATAAATGAAGTCCAAAGAGAACCAAGACATGAGAAAATGACACATTCCAGTACATGCACAGACATGTGCAGACCTGCTTCACTGAAACTATATCCTAGGAAAATACAAAACCTCTTTGTTAACAACATTTTGCAGAGACAGTTTAGAGGGAGCAGTAATAGGTCAATACTCCCACCGTGTTCACAATCCAGTCCTGATTCTGGAAATCATGCTTCCTTTCTTCAATGCTGTTCTTAGTAGATTTAAGCTCAACATGTTTTAAAAACATGAAAACTATAAAACTTTAAAAGAAGGATCTTTAATTAAAACCTTTGTCTTTCCACCTAAACCTACATCCAGTTCACTAGATTCTCCCAGATGACAGACAGTATTATATGATAACATGCAGGGCTCTCCAAAATTCAAGACTCATTCAGAATAAAGTATTAGAGTATTTGAGTGGTGATGTTAACAATCCTTAAACACAAGTGTCTGAAGAACAACCATAATCAAAATATGAAGCAAGATGACAATAATGACTGTGAGAGCAAGTTTCTGAAGCCATTCTCCATTTGCTGACTAGCTTTGAACTAGGAACAAATAAAAAGTGGAAAGACCAAAAGAAGAACATTTCAACAGTTTGCACGATGATCTCCTATCATCTTCTGGTGTTTCAATCATCAACTTAATACTCTCACAGCTATATTAGAGACAGTCAGTAAACATGTTCTTTAATAATTTTTAGCAATTTCTTTTAGACCTGTTTTAGGTAGGAGGAAGAGGCTGCACAATTCTTTTATCCAGGCTAAGGTACTGTCTCATGCTTTCTTGAGGTAAAATATTTCTTGCTTCTGAAACTGTAATCTTCTAGAATCTCCCTGGAATATATCCTGACTTATCTCAAACTTCTAAATCAGAGAGTCTATGTTGTTGCTGTTCAATTGCTCAGTCATGTCCAACTCTTTGTGATCCCATGGACTGCAACACCCCAAGCTTTCCTGTGCTTCACCATCTTCTGGCGTTTGCCCAAGTTCATGTTCACTGCATTATCTCATCCTCTGATGCCCTCTTCTCCTTCTGCCCACAGTCTATCCCAGCATCAGGGACTTTTCCAATGAGTCATCTGTTCACATCAGATGACCAAAATATTGAAGCTTCAGCTTCAGCATCAGTCCTTTCAGTGAATATTCAGGGCCAATCTCCTCGTTGTCCAAAGGACTTTCAGGAGTCTTCTCCAGTACCACAGTTCGAAGGCATCAATTATTTGGTGCTCTGTCTTCTTTACAGCCCAGCTCTCACAACTGTATGTGACCACTGGAAGACCATAGCCTTGATTATACAGACCTGTGTCAGCAGAACATAGTGTCTCTGCTTTTCAACACACTGTCTAGGTTTGTCATCAATTTCCTGCCAAGAAGCAACTGTCTTCTGATTTCATGGCTGCAGTCATAATCCGCAGTAATTTTGGAGCACAAGAAGAGGAAATCTGTCACTACTTCCACCTTTTCCCCACCTATTTTCCATGCAGTAATGGGGCCGGATGTCATAATCTTATATTTTTAAATATTTAGTCTTAAGCTGGCTCTTTCACTCTCCTCCTTCACCCGCATCAAGAGGCTCTTTAGTTCCTCTTTGCTTTCTGCCATTAGAGTGGTATCATCCCCATATGTGAGGTTGTTGTTTCTTCCGCCTGTCTTGATTCCAGCTTGTAACTCATACAGCCTGGCATTTCTCATGATGTGTTCGGCGTACAGGTTAAACAAACAGAGTCTATGTACCTAGTCAAATTCTCACTCAATTAAAACAGTTAAAGTAGTGGAGGATGGGTGGTTCCCTTGCCAGAGCTGGAAGCCAGGAAAGAGAAAGGGAGGGAGAAGATCAGAAAGAGAAATAGAGACAGAGACAAAGAGACATAGACAGAGATAGGTGTTTAAAGCCCATGCTAGAATCAAGTGAATTCAGATTTCTCCATGATGATTTATGGAAAGGATAATACACCTTCAAGTAGCTATTTATCTGCGTGAGGCCAACTTGTAAGTATAGAATGTTATAATGGAAAAAATAGCTCTTTTATATTTTTCTTCAAAATATTCAAAGGGCTTTAACAGTTATGACTAAAGTAACAAGAACCTAGACTTTAGCTTTAGACACCCCACCATTCTGATTCCATCAATGACTAGCTGACCAGCTGACAGAGTCTCTTGCCTTACCTAAGCCATAATATCTCATTTATACATTGTATATATTAATTTAATTAGGCAAAAAAGATTAAACATGATAATATCTAACATGTAAGTGCTGTTTAATTATTCTGTTAATATTTGTTATTTTATTCATTAACAAAGTATGATGAATTAAAGACTTTTTAGTCACTTCATCTCAAAGAATCATTTCCCCTTCATTTCCATTTTATTTTCCAAGTTAGTAGACCCTTCATGGATACAAAGTGCTAAGTAGCCCACATTTCAAAAACAATTCCTGGAATATGTCATTTAAAAAGCCCCAAAATAAAGGGTTTCTTTATGGGAGGGAAATTACTTTCTCAGTGATAAAAGGCAGGATTTTGATGTAATTAAACAGAGCTTCTAGTATATCATAAATATTAAATACCAAAGGATTTTTTCTTTCTTCAGATGCAACATGAAAATAACTTTGAGCAGCAACATAAAGTCATTTTTCAATAAGTCAAGATAAAACATTCTTTTAACTACGTTATAGCAACTGATGAATTCAACCTTATTAATGGATTTAAAAAAAAATAGAAATTGGCTCAAATAACTAAACTTAGGGTTTTCCTGGTAGCTCAGATGGTAAAGAATCTGCCTCCAAAGCAGATCTGGGCTCAATCCCTAGGTTGGGAAGATCCCCTAGAGAAGGGAAGGACAATGCAATCCATTATTCTTGCCTGGAGAATTCCATGGATAGAGGAGCCTGGTAGGCTACCATGGGGTCATGTGGGGTCCATGGGGTCACAAAGAGTCAGATGTGATTGAGTGACTAATACACACACACAAACTTACACAAGTGATTGATGTGCTCACATTGAAATTTTCAGAGTGAATACATATGTAAGAAAAAATAAGTGAGATTGAATACACAGGATAAAATTTCTACATGAAAACTATATAGAATCTTTAAACACTAGCAATAATTCTTTGGACAGGCAACTGATTTTTTCAAATATTTCATTTATACGGTTCAACATAGAACACTGAAAGGTAAATTTAAACAATCATGTATTTTGTAGGGAGGATTACAAGAAAAAATAATATACATGGTAACAAGAAATTATCAAGCCCTGAAAAGAAGTCATATAGAGAATTTGGGGGTCGCAGAATTTCATATTCACAGAAAAACTACTCACACTTCACAAAAATAGCTTTAGGTTTTGCATTAATTTCCATAATTGAATGGTAAGAAAAGTAGCATACATTAAGTATATATAAGTGCCAGGTGTTTTAAATCTGTTAATCTTCACAACAGGACTTCCAGATTGGTTATTTTTCCAATTCAAATGAAACACATTATCATAAAGAATTTTCAACAGCTCATTCAAGGTCACATAACTAGCAATGTGGAAGACTAGGATTTAAACCCAGGTGGATCAGTCTCTATCTTAGGTCAGTTACCCCAAAAAGTAAAGCCTACAAGGCCTCCTTTGGACAACTGATGTATCTCAATGAGTGAGTACTTTCAAAAGAAGGTGAGAACAAAAATGTTCAGCAAATAAGTGGTACCAGAAGAACACAGCTTCTCACGGTTCCCATGGAAGCTTGGAGCATGCATTGCACCACAGAGGTAGACCCACATGGTTGCTAACTGTGGTGATTGAGGATAGGGCACCCGAGGCTGGGAACAATGGAGGGAGAGGAAGTCTAAATAGGCATGGGGTGGGAGTGAAATAGGGGAGAAAATTGATAGGGATAGACAGACAGAGTCCATTAGTGCAGGTTAGGGATGAGAAAAGATGTTGAAAGAGAGGATGAATAAAGCATATAATTAGGTGAAAATCTCATCAAGGCCATTTTTCTGTTATTTTTTAGGTTATTCGTAAGCTGTCAGTACCACCAAAAGCAATTGGTACCATGAAAAGCAATAGGCAAATGGCACCCCTAGTGAAGCTAGACTAGGCACCAAGGTCTACTGCAGCCTCTAAATTCATTACAATAGTTATATTTTCATATGAATATTTCCCATGCTGGGAGGCTGGCTATCAGACCAAACTGATATCCTGTCAACTCCCTAGAATGTAAGACTCTCTATGTCATTTTTCTTGCTTCCTACATTCTAATATTCTCCTTCTCTTATGGAGTTTGGAAATTAATCATGAAAAATTTCTGCCAATTGATTTCTCACCTCAACACAGGAAAGACCATATAGTTACTTTACAATTTTATACAGGGTGGAGGATGGAGCACAGTTCAGTTCAGTTCAGTCACTCAGTCATGTCTGACTCTTTGCGACCCCATGAATCACAGCATGCCAGGCTTCCCTGTCCATCACCAACTCCCGGAGTTCACCCAAACTCATGTCCATCGAGTCGGTGAGGCCATTCAGCCATCTCATCCTCTGTGGTCCCCTTCTCCTCCTGCCCCCAATCCCTCCCAGCATCAGAGTCTTTTCCAATGAGCCAACTCTTTGCATCAGGTGGCCAAAGTATTGGAGTTTCAGCTTTAGCATCAGTCCTTCCAAAGAACATCCAGAACTGATCTCCTTTAGAATGGACTGGTTGGATCTCCATGCAGTCCAAGGGACTCTCAAGAGTCTTCTCCAACACCACAGTTCAAAAGCATCAATTCTTCGGCACTCAGCTTTCTTCACAGTCCAACTTTCACATCCATACATGACCACTGGAAAAACCATAGCCTTGACTAGATGGACCTTTGTTGGCAAAGTAATGTTTCTGCTTTTGAATATGCTATCTAGGTTGGTCATAACTTTCCTTCCAAGGAGTAAGCGTCTTTTAATTTCATGGCTGCAATCACCATCTGCAGTGATTTTGGAGCCCCCCAAAATAAAGTCACACATGGGCACATGTGTGTATGAGTATGTGTCTGTGTATGCATGTGTGTGTGTGTGTGTGTGTGTGTGTGTGTGTGTGTAGTGCCTGCTCAAAGGCAGATCTATCTCATTCATTTGTGACTCCAATAAAGTATCTGAATCTATTTGAAAATTATAAAATGCATTTGTGGATAGTGATAATACCTTAGTTATAATACATTATTTATATATAAATTCTTAATGTAAAATTTGCTTGAGTACACAAGTCACATAAAATTCACTTATGTGACAATTTTCATTGAAATTTATATAACCTTAAGATATTTAAGTATGGAAGATGGGCCAATGGCCCATCTATTTTCACTCACTTTTTACAACTCTTCTTAGAAGCTATCACTTTGAAATTATTATTATTATTAATTATAGTGCCTTTATACATAGCAGTTTTCTTCCTGAGATTTATTTTCTAAAACAGCATTTTTCCTGGATACATTTAAGTGTTGAAAACCACAGAAGAGTCATTTAGTTCTGTGACACCTTCTACAACTCTCTCCTCTCTATTCCCAGCAGTGGGACTCTTCTGTTTGGACATTTGGTCTCCTTCAATTCCACATTCTGCTACCCCATTCTCAGTTCTCCTGAGATGTAGAGACTGTTTTATTTGTTTAGGGTCACTCAGCTATGAGGCAAACTCACTTATTCTGAATCCATTCTTCTTGTGTTACAGTACTCTCAGTTTCACTATGAATGCGGAATAATGGACTCATCACCATCAACTATTTATATCCCTCTTTCTGCCAGTTTGTCTTGTATGTTCTTTTTATAGCAAGAAGAAAACAAAACAAAACAAAAAACAGTCACAGACTGCATTTCCCCCACCCCTGATAATCCAGTCTCCTCTTCCACAAACTCTACTTCAACGCCAGTGATGCACAGTGGGCATCTGTTTACAGTCTCTGTGCTCATCACTCATCTTTAAAACATTGTTTTCCAAAGGTCATTTTTGTTTGTTTGTTTTGCTTTTTCCTGATGCACTTCTTATTACAACAGAGAATCCTGACTATGCATGCAGAATGTACTACACTTGAAAACATCAGCACACTAAATCGGTTCCATTCTCACTTTGCCCTCCACTTAGCATTCTGTCTAGCAACTCTTATTTTCCCAGCCTATCACCCTTGCATCACTTCTTTGGGATAAACACTCACTACATTCCTTGTTTGAAAGGTTATGGGTAGACAAAAGCTGTTGATTTCCTGAAAGAACAACTGACCCATTTCTACCACAATTTAGCCTTTGCTTAGGACAAATGGGATTCATGGACTGATTTTTCATGGTACAATCTAAGCTTTGGAGTCAGAGTCTAGGGTCCAAATCTTGGCCATGCAACTTACTATAGCTGTAAGGGTTGATGGATAGAGACAAGTCACAGATGAAACACTGTTTTGTGGTATACAGGTCTTGAGTATATTTAAAAAAAATAATCTTTACACTTCCAATTCTTTAAGCAGTCAAAGCTGAACATAATTTAGAGCAGCTACTTATAAATTTATGTTTTCCAAATATCTTAAAGTACTTTAAAACACAGCTGTTGGCCTGGGACAAATCTCATTCATTTCTTTCTCTTACTTGCTACATTGATTATAAAAATAAAATGTTACCAATGATTACTACAGGATCATGACTAATTATCTCATGACTCTGTATAGACTTTCTGTTACCGAGTCCAAGCTCACTTTGTTCATGTATGACAGGCCAATAAATTCAAGAGATGAGGTACTGAGGCAAGGAATGTGACTTTATTCAGAAAGCCAACTGACGGAAACATGCCAGGCTAATGTCTCAAAACAGCCATTTTGTCAGTGTCTGGATGCCAGTTTCTTTTATACAGCAAAGATGGTGGAGGGGGGGTGCACCGGAGGTGAGAAAACAACGTAAAAAGCCCATTAATCTCACAAATATAACCTGGAATAGACAGCCGTGGAGAGTGCAGTGAAAGTGAAGGTGCAAGTCGCTCAGTCACGTCCAACTCTTTGTGATCCCACGGACTATACCGTCCATGGAATTCTCCAGGCCAGAATACTGGAGTCGGTAGCCTTTCCCTTCTCCAGGGAATCTTCCCAACCCAGGAACTGAACCAGGGTCTCCTGCATTGCAGGCAGATTCTTTACCAGCTGAGCCACCAGGGAAGCCTTGGCCAGAGGGTGTGTTAATCTCTCTCTTCCTTTAGGCATCCACAAGTGGACAGGATCCTGAACAAAGGCACCTTTGGTTTAATATTCAGGCAGAGGGGCAGGGTTCCTGAGGCAGGCCATTACATGTAAACAGTATCCTTTTCGTGAACAAAAACAACAGGAAGCAAAGTTTAAAGTAAGAGATCCAACATGGAGTCATAATTGGCTCCTCCATGCAACACCTCTTTCTTGTATAGATGCTTCCAGTTCAGACATGATCAAATCAAGTCTTTTGTGAATTCAAAAGCAGGCAAAAGTGACTTCATTTTTGGTTAACTGGCATGTCAGTAAATACAACGTTCATTAAAAGACTCATTTTGACAAGACAAGCTCTATTTACTATATATAAATTAATGTTGAACTTTGTGGTAAATGTTAGAAAGAAACCAAATAGGAACTCAAAGTCACTGTGGCTTCTTTAACATTTGTGTTTGTGTTAGAAACAATTGAGACATTTGAAATGGAAAAAAATCATTATTAATTTATATATTATTAGACAGCTTTATTATGATCAAATTCTCCTGACGTTTTATGAAAGATTGATGCTATATTGGCAATAAAACATTAGCTTTAGCCTCCTTTGTCTTGACTGGACCATTAAATAGTTGTAGCACTTTTGATAAGTCATTTGGTATCTAGGAACCTCAGTTTATACATTCATAAAAGTAAGAGCTGCAACAGAGAAGACCCACTGAGATCTTAAATGTTATGATGCGAGGAAGGTTCTTAATGTTAATACTACTTATATTTGGCTGCCATCACAATTTGGTTTTTCAGCCTGTACCTACCACAACATGGTTCAGTAAGCCTGTGGAAACATCTAGCCCCGTAACCTCTTCCTTTGCTTCCAACACCATCTTGGCTTAACCTCTTTCCTTACACAGCTTAGTATCCAAGATCCGCTATTTCAATCACTCTGTTGCCGTAACCATGGTATCCATCTTCCCATTACACAAAACTGTACGAAAAATTAATTTCAACCCTCTTTTTCTTTTCCCTGAGGAAAAGTTCCTTACAAGGTGGAGACTTTGAAAAAATGGTAGCCTCTGATAATTTAAGATACAAATATAAATAAATGTGGATGCTAGCTGAATACGTTCACAATGTGGTTTGGAGGTTAAGCTAAGTGGTAGACAAAATTTCCTAAAAAAAAAAAAATAGCATGATTGACTTTAAAATTTTAAAATAATCTATATCATATTCTTTCCATCCACAAAAAACCAAGTACAAGGAAAAACAACGAGGCAAAGAGTCAAGCACATATTTGAGTATTTGTTACGTGTAAAGCATAATACGAAGCCATAAAATACATGTGAACCTTGCCGTTAAAGTGGTCACCTTCAGAACAGATGCACTAAGTTTAAGTCTGGACCATTTACTGACATTATTTTGTTAGTAAATATTTAGTAGTCACATAAAAATAATTAATTATAAATACCTCTATTTTAAGCTCAAATTATTCCCTAGCCTGGTTCCCATCTCTTAGCCAAAATTCCAGTGATGTAAGCTTTTACCTTACCTATAAACCCAAAGAGAAAATTTACCATTATCTGTTTTGCTTTGATTTTAATTTCTAGTGAGAGATGCCCATCTTCTACTCTGTTGTACTCAAAATAGGAAAACATTTTAGAGTAATGGGAACCATTTACCTAGCAGAGAATTTGAGAAGCAAACAGGAAAGAAGACAAAGTGAATATGACAGAGCTTCCAATATTCATTTTCCATTTGTCTCCTAGTAAGAAAAAAACTAATTTACACCTGACTATATCACTGAGGCAAAGGGACTGCAAGTCTCAGCCTACCTTTTAACTGGGTAGTTAGTGTTGGTTGCTTAGTCATTTCTGACTCTTTGCAAACCCATGAACTGTAGTCCACCAGGCCCCTCTGTCCATGGAATTCTCCAAGCAAGACTGCTGGAGTGGGTTGCTATTCCCTTCTCCAGGGGATCTTCTTGACCCAGGGATCAAACCCGGGTCTCCTGCATTGCAGGCAGATTCTTTAGACTTTGAGACACCAAGGAAGCATAACTATTCTACTATGGCTAGCAAATGAGAAATATTTGGAAAAGGAGGATGGTGTGCCCCTATACCATGCTGCTATTAAAAAGGATGACCTAAGTGCTCTTGGATCATAAAGGCCAGGCTCAGAGAGCAGAGAGCTGAAGGAGCCTGGGTCCCGCTGACAGGGCCAACAGGTCCATTAGGCTCAGTAGGCACATGACACTTCATGACACTTATGGGAGACCATAAACATTTTACAATTGTTTTAAAATAAAAAAAATAAGTGAACTTTTAGGCTTAAGTATATATAGTATTAATATGTCATCTTTATATCAACAGTAACAAAACATTATATATATATCTTTGATGGGGGTATGAGCTGATGAAGGTAAGCATACTCCAGGTCCAGAAAATTTACAAGGCAGGCCTGCTTCCTGTCCATGAGAATCAACTAGCCCTGCATTTCCTCCTGCTTCCTGTCCATGAGAATCAACTAGCCCTGCATTTCCTCCTCAAAGTATATCCTAGATGACAGGAAGATGGAACTTCTATTTTGCTTAAGCCACTACTACTTGGAATTTTCTGATACATACCAAGAAATTGAATCTCAACTGATTAAAGAGGTAGGTACTCACATTGACTTAAAAAAGGTACTCAATTAATACAGGGTGAAAATCATGTATGACCAAACATGTCAAATATTGCATATGGGCCACTTCCTTTAATATTACCAGGCTGATAGCATTTGCTTCATCTTTCAATAGCTATGTTACGGATGTATGTCTGTGTTCCTCCAAAATTCATATGTTGAAACCCTAATCCTCACAGGGATGGAATTAAGAGGTAGGGCCTTTGGGAAGTAATTATATGATGAGGGTAGAGTCCATCGTGCTCTTATAAGCAGATACACAGACAGTGCTCCTGCCTGATCCACCATGGAGGGCTACAAAGAGAAGACCACAGTCCGCAGACCAGGAAAAGTGCTCTCATTAGACACCGAATATTTCAATATGTTAATTTTTGGCTTCTCAGCCTCTAGAACTGTAAGGAGGAAACATCTGTGGCCTGAGTCACCCGATCTATGCTGTTCTGTTACAGGAGCCAAAGCAGACCAAGACAAAGCAACTCTCCTTCCTGTACACTCCAGCTTTCTAGGTTCCGAGCTAAGGTTGGTGTTGTGAAAGTGAAACTCAGCCCTGGCTCTGGGCCACCTACCTTACATTACTAACAGTCTCTTCATCTATAAAAAGGAGTCATTACTAATTGCTACACAGGATAATGTGAAAAGATATGAGCATGTATAAAAATTCAAATTTAAGTACTATAAAAATGTCAGACACGCTTGTCTCCCTTACGTAATGTCTTTCCAAGTCTGTCCTTGAAGATTCTTTTAAGTAAGGGCACATAGGGGAAATGGGCACATTATAAAATTTCAGGGCCAATTCCGCTTAGGAGGCACAAGACATTTAGGAGTCACTGTAATGATGAATGGGATCAAGCTTTGTTTGATTTACAAACAAAGTATATTTTCAAGAATAAGTTCCCCCCGCAAACTGTTAAATAACATGCATACATATATGATATAGACTATAAAGTATATGTGCATGAGTATACATACATATATCTCTTTGGTAATTATTTTGGTATGAAATGAAGCCAAATTATTTTAGACATCAATTTTCAGATGTGTCAGTCCAAGTGGCTTAAATCTAGAACAGAGATAACCGTACTATACTTCACACTTCGCAGTGCCATCTTCTGACTATCAGTGGAAGTGCAGTTCCAGTAAAACGGCAGCACTGTTTAACTTCCTAGGGAAAATCTGACTGCCATTATTATCACTATTATTATTTAACATAGATTGAGTTCAAACAATAAGTCTGTTATTTTTAACAGACTTTCTCTTTTTTTGTAAAAGAAAAAAAATGACACTATTCATGACACTATTCGCTATTCATGACACGGGGTATTGTGAAGGTTCCTGTGCACCAGATACCTTGGGTCATGAATACACATTGCACGTATGTGGATACACACTCTAGTCCCATGTGATTCTCAGCAGATCCTTTGTTTCTGAACTACCTTCCAAATGCCTGACATCATAGATTTTAGTGTTAATGTTCACTGTATAAGACCCAGACTTTGAAGCTATGCCTATTAAATCACTGGCTCAAATTTCACCTCTACCTTAGTAATTTTGTGATTTTAGATATATTAACTTCTCTAATCCTCAATGTCCTCATCTATAAAGTACTTTTATGAAGTACAAAAGAGCATTAATTAAAGTAATCCTACAGAAATGTGTAGTACAGTTCTTACACATAGAAATCTAACAATAACCTTTAACTACTATTATCATTTAAAAAATTAAATTATGACTCCAGGCAGTAAGACAACTTCCCCAGGATCGCACAGGTAGAAAGGGCTAAGCTGCGGTTAGGGCAGGTCAGTGTGATTCCCACCATAGGTTTCTAAGCTCCACAGTTGAAGCCTGGAAGCCATCTGGAGCCAAACAGTAGGACACTACAAGTCGCTGGTGTGACTCTGAAAAACGACATCCACAAATAAAGACAGTATTATACAAATACACAATTATTTTTCTTTCACAATAAAAACACAATAAAATGAAATGTTTTTGCAAGAACTATAAAGAAAGGCTCTTTTGTCATATTTACTTGTGAGCTTAGAGCATGAGAGGAAGTCACATATTTATAACTTCTCAATGTGTAAATCAGAACACAGGAGGCTATTGCAGATTTAGGGTCATTCCAGTGTTGTACGTTACACGCTAGGAGGCGCCACAGCACAGTGATGGGCTAAAGGGCTATTGGGTGTTTGACTTCAGGCTCCACTACCTAGGACCCTAGGGCTTCCCTTGTGGCTCAGCTGGTAAAGAATCTGCCCGCAATGTGGGAGACCTAAGTTTGAACCCTGGTTTGGGAAGATCCCCTGGGGAAGGGAAAGGCTACCCACTCCAGTATTCTGGCCTGGGGAATTCCATGAACTGACTGTATAATCGATGGGGTTGCAAAGAGTCGGTCATGACTAAGTGACTTTCATTTCACCTGGGAGCCTGGGGCTTACCTGGTAGCTCAGTTGCTAAAGAATACACTTGCAAAGCAGAAGAATCCCCATAGACAGAGAAGCTTGGCAGGCTACAGTCCACGGGGGTCACAGAGTCAGACAGGGCTGAGCGACTAAGCGCAACAGCACCTGGGAGCCTAGCGGGCTATAGTCCATGAGGTTGCAGAGTCAGACAGGAAGTGGGAAGTGTTAGTCACTCAGCTGTGTTCGACTCTTTGTGAACCCCATGGACTATAGGCCTCCAGGCTCCTCTGTCCGTGGAATTCTCCAGGCAAGAATACTGGAGTGGGTTTCCATTTATTTATTCAGGGGATCTTCCTGACCCAGGGATGGAACTCAGGCCTCCTGAGCTGCAGGCAGATTTTTTACCATCTGAGCCACAGAGGAACAGGAGGGAGCGACTAACACTTTCACTTTTCACTTTCACTTACAACTTTATAGCCGAGGACTAGTAGTCTAATCCCTGCAGTGCCTTAGTTTCCACAGATATAAAAGGGAAGCAATAATAGCAACCACTTCACAAGTAAGTCTTCTGTGAGGATTAACCTAGTTTAAGATATGATCTGTTAGCTCTTCACTATTATCAAATCATCTTTCAATTTCTTTATTACTCCAGAAGAACTAATACTGCAGAGAAGATGAGAACTAAGACAGTATGGATGACACAGTTGTATATTCTATTTAATACATAAAATTAATTGAATCAATTTGATTTTCCACATCAGTCAAAAGCAACTGATGCTAATGAAGGTGAGGGAGATCAACATTTTTATCAGGCTAAATATTATTCCTACTTGGTCTAAAAACTCAAATTTCCTGCCCCAAGTAGAAGAACAACAGGCGTTTATATAGCTTCATGTGCAGATCTTAGTTTTCATCGCCTCTTTATCATATACCTTGAACTGATGAACATGAAGAAGGATGTTGAGGTAAGTTTTCATTCTTTTCATTGTTATCTATAAGATTTCACCTTACTGTCAAGTACTTTCTAAATAGAGTTACCCCTTGATAAATCCATGTCATATAGTTTTATATCATTCAGTTTATTTGAGCATTTTCTCAGTCCTCTGTAGAAAAGCACAGGAGGCAGAGAATTATTTTCATGTAACTTGACTGATAAATGCAGCCTGGTATGTGACAAGATACTCATCTATTAAATTTATTTACCTACATGTGAAAATAGGTGTGGTTTTTGTCAAAGCAGCACTGTCTTTCCATCTTTGTGACTTCAGCTACAATGTCCACGTTAAGCAAACGTGCAAGATACCAGTGTTGTAGATGCTACAGTTTCAAATATTGGTTTTCAAATATTCCTGTGCATAGAAAGCACCCAAATTCCACATTCAAATGAAAATTCCTTGGCCCTTTCCTCAGAAAATCTAATCTGTCTGCAGTAGGAACGAGGAAGTAGACTTTTTAATGTGTCCCTGGGGATTCTGACTTAGGTACACTGAGGAGTATACTTCGAGAAATATTGGTCTGACACATATATGTTTTCTACATAGAAATACTGAAATTAACTTGCAAATTGTGTGCTTATATAATACGGTTCCAATTTATCGAGTTTAAAAGTAACAAATTTATTTGGCTCCTTAAGAATGTTTTCAATGTAGCCTGTCCCACATCATGCAAACTTGCAGCTACTTGCCAGCGCAGTTTAGTTTCAGCAATTCTTATTTTTAAGTTATTTTTTTCTTCAGTGTGAATTTATACAGAGATTAGACATTATGGGTATTGCTATAGTGTCATTCATAAAATGATTCTCAGAAATGATGAGCTAAGATCCAGGAAAATATGGACTAAGTGTTTAATTTGCCCAAAACTCCTCCTCTGTAGTGATAAAACAGGTTCAGGTACAATGTGTTACAAGAATGTAAGGGCTGAGTGACAGAGAGTAAGCATCTGGCATACTGCAAGGCAATGATTAGTCCTCAACATTACTGGCTGAATCTGTGATTCAAAGGTTGTATACAATACCAAATTAAATAAAGACCTAGATAAGGGATTCAATAGTTTTCTAAATTGTAGTGGCAGAAAAAA
Source organism: Bos indicus (assembly GCF_029378745.1). Taxonomy (NCBI): domain Eukaryota; kingdom Metazoa; phylum Chordata; class Mammalia; order Artiodactyla; family Bovidae; genus Bos; species Bos indicus. The sequence goes on from NC_091788.1 coordinate 20,935,278, forward strand.
ATGTCTGCCTCCATTTTTATACGAACATTTTTCTATGAACTTTTCTTTGGAGAATGAGCTCACATCTCACTTTGTGGCATCTGAAGATGTTCTCAACATTATAAAGCTTACTCAACCATATCTGCTTCTTGCCAACATGCCACTTCAATTTTTCATGCATTTCCTTATTTCCTTTATAATTCAAAGGATCCCCCCTCCACCTCCCAGCCCCACCTTTCCTGTCTGATACTAAAGACTTAATTTACTGCAAAGGCCTGCACTGAATGACTGCTAGCATAAGGGAAGACAAAGTTAAAAAGAAAATGACAGAAAGCAAAAAAAAGAGGAAAGCTCATGACTCCAGACTTTCTCTTCTACTTCTACCATCTCAGCTCATGCACACAGCATTCAAAGTGCCCTAGGTATTAGGGTTCTCATTTTCTTCTGCCGTCCCAGCCCTTCTCCACCAGATCAAGACTAACCATACCCCACTATGAGACTGCTTAATTTTAAAATTGAGAATCCTCAACTTGTCCAAAGGCTTGTTTGTATTTATGCTGTCCTACTTTAAGATATATCTTTTGATCCTGCCATCTCAAACTTGAAAAATGAACTTTCTTTAAAGGTATTTGTGTGATACGGTAATATAATTTCAATAACTATATGTAACATTTAACTAGACTAGCAACATTATTAACAACACAATTTGGAGCTGTCAAATTCAGAACAGAAGCTAGATCATCATACTCATTTTCCATACTATTTTTTCTTGAGGGTGTTGTACATGTTTAAATCAGTGTTCCTAACTGGAACTGATTAGGGTGATTTAGAATTGACTTTCACATTGGCCTCAAATCATCCACATGAGCTGGGGAAATGCATTCTCCATTCAGGTATATTTGTTTGTTTGCTTGTTTTTATCTATACTAAGGGAGGATGCGGCTGAGTTCCAAAATCTGTTCACCAACACTTTTGAGATGGTAGGATGACATCATTGACACAATGGACATGAGTTTGAGCAAACTCTATGAAATAATGAAGGACAGAGAAACCTGGAGTGCTACAGTCCATGGGTTCACAAAAAGTCAGACACGCCTTAGTGACTGAATAACAAAACTTTTGTCTTACCTACACCAAGTGTAAGTTTTTATTAAAGACTGCTCTTTCTGACATGCAAGTACATTCTGTTAGGGTAAAATAAAATCTCTCTGATCCTTTCAATCAAATGATGTAAAACTAGTAATATATTGAGCTGTATTTCTCTGTGCTAGACATTACATTTTATGTACATTAGTTTATTTGATCTTCTTGACAAATCTATGAGAAAGGCAATGTTATCGCCTCTTCATTGATGAGAAAAATGTGGCTGTGTTAGTCATTCAGTCGTGTCTGACTCCCTGCGATTCCATGGACTGCAGCCTGCCAGGTTCCTCTGGCCATGGAATACTCTAGACAAGAATACTGGAGTGGGTAGCCCTGCTCTTCTCCAGGGGATCTTCCCGACCCAGGGTCTCCCGCACTGCAGGCAGATTCTTTACCATCTGAGCCACAAGGGAAGCCCAAAGCGATGTTAATTGACATTTCTAAACTCATGTGGCTAGTATGGCTGACTCAGAGTCTGTTTGTTGTTCTATGTTCTTTGGCTTTAACACATAGGATCCCACAAATACTTTCTGTAATCTCTACCTCATTAACCTCAAACTCTCACTGGGTAAGTGTTTTTAGAAGCTCAAAGTTGTGTGTTGAACAGTCTGAAGGATGTGGAACTAGAAACTCTTTTGATGATAAACAGGAGCAAGTCACAGAAAATCACATCATCTATAGGGACATGAGATAAAGGCTGGCCCGGAATCTGCATTAGTCTTTGTCGATACCTTAGCTCAGCCGAAAGGACTACTTTAGAAGGCGCAGGCCATTGCATGCTTTTTGTTCCATGTTCTCCTAAGGAGCATTTTCACTGAGTTCAATTTTCTCCAGACCCTACCCCTAGACGAATCATATCAGGAATAAACTATGAGTTTATTATTTTGGCTGTGTCAGTCAAGAACTTTGAAATTCACTTAGGGGAATGATTTACTTTGATTTTTAATAAAATATTAAATTTTGACTTCTTGAGGTATCTAATATAAAAATCAACACACTACACTAAATTTTAATTTCTACACATAGTAATAGCTAACATGCTTTAGGATTTCTTGAAGGACCAAAAATATAACGATGTGTATGCACTGAAATAGAACTTAAATATCCTTTCTTCAATCCTAATGGCATTAAATGTTGGGCATTATTATTTCCCATTTTATAGATGAGAAAGTTAAGTCTCAGAATAGTTAAGAAATATATCCAAAGGAAGCAAGTTAATGATACGCATGTGTAGAATAAAATCTATTACCACTTCACCCTAAAAAATGTTACTAACAATAAATTGTTGACAGGCTATGATGAAAGTATAGAGATATATAAACCAAACAAAATGTAATGTCACCATAAATTAAAGCTAGACATGAACATATTTAGGAACTAAGATAGTTCAGTATGCTACTCATTGAACAATACCACACAGTTGCAGTATAGGTTTAATAGGAAAGGAATATGTAAGCAAATCTAGGAAATACACTTAAAGAAAAGAGTTTCAAAGAGAAGATTCCAAAGGTACAAAAAATATTCCCTTACAATAGAAGTCAAAAGCCAAGAGGAACCATTATTGGTGTGTCTCTTATAAGGTAAACTCTGTACAAATGTGAGAACTCATTTGTAATGCTGCTTCGGGTTTTGAAAATGCCCTGGGATCTTTTTAAAGCCAACTCATTCTTCAAAAAAACAGCTGAATACAGGTGAACAAATGGTGTCCAATTCATTATTGTAATTCCCTTTGAATATAGCCTGTTGTTCTGTCATGATTCTATCTGGTCAGCGAACTTAAATTACTTTATACTCTACAATAACTAGAATAGCTCTGGATATAAGGTAGGCAGCAATTATCCCAATGCGGCTTACTTACAGAAGAGATGATGTGGAGAGTGGTCATATGATAGAAGAGAGAAGCAGTGCAGAAAGTTCTGGGTTCTTGTTTTGGTTTCCTCTGGTCTCAGTCATCCTGGACCTTGGTTTTCTCACTTCTAATATGACGGGCTTTTGATGAGAATACAACCTTACATTCACAGCACGCTTCCCGATAACAGACTCTTTAAAGTACACTCAAAGAGATTAAAACACTCGAAAGCAACACCAAACAAGTCAGACATAATTGCAATGCAATCACTACCTATAGTATAATGATGTCTCCTAGTGTTTATGAAAGCATTTTCAGAGCACAGTGTTTATTTGGTTGAACTTTAGCTTGTGTCTGAATAAAATGGTTTACTTTTGATATTTTGTTTTTTGTATCTTATAAACATGAAGCGACATTTCTAAATGTCCCAGTAAACACATGCCCTTTTCTGATGCAGATTTAACATGATCTATGCCTTTTCTTTACCCTTAGCAGCAAATTATACCCTGTTCTATGATCCACTCAACTGACATACAGACACATATGCATGCACACAGAGTAATCTATGGCAGAAATATATACATTGTTTTCATTTAATGATCAGAATTCCATGGTACAACTATGAAGAGTTTATGATAAATATATGCACGCTAGCTGAGAGCACACGATCTCTAGAGCTGTTTCCAAAGCTGGTTTAATATAAAGTCCCTTTTATGTGTTGTTTCTTAAGACATATAGTAGTTAAGCTTTTTCTATATTAACAGTTCTCAAACTGTTGTCAATAGTAGAAAAAAATATACATTTTCTTTCCATAATTTTCCTAAATGTCTATACTTTATAGAGCTTGCTGATGCATGATGAAATTGATTAACAAGTAGAAAATAAAGCTGTAGAAACCTTTATACCAATCTTGCCTATGCAGCTTGAACACATCCTTTTTTATTCATTGATGCTTATGCTCACAGTATTGACTTAAAAATGTATGCACTTAAAATGCAATTTAATTTACTTGTAGCTATATAAGTTAAATATCTAAGTATGTACTTTTGTGCTCAATTATATTCTACATGGTAAAAGTAAATGTCACAATTTTTCATGATGTTCATGAAAGTCCACAGCACTTGGCCGTCAAAACATATTTTAAAGAGCAAGGAGAGTTACCAGGTAATCCTCATTATTTCTCCTGCTTCCCCTCTTTTTTGGCAAACTTTTCTTTCTTTTGCATGATAACTGTCACTCTAGTGAATTTTGTGTCTTCCAACTGATTTGCACCCAAGTTTTCATTTATTCTGCTTTGTCCAGATCAATCACAGAAACAAAAATTTCATGAAAATATCAACCATATAGTACTACCTGCATGGGCTAAATCTGTTAAGCACTTTTACGTTCCAGGAAATATGATAAACTATTTTTTTAGGTGTACTCAGTCTTTACCACAGCCCCCTCTTATTTTCTACATGAGGAAACTGCAAAAAGAGGATAAGCAATTCATCTAACATCACACAACTAGCAAATGTTGAGCAATATTAAAGTCAATTCACCTCAGTTCAGTACAGTCACTCAGTCGTGTCTGACTCTTTGCGACCCCATGAACCGCAGCACACCAGGCCTCCATATACATCATCAACCCCTGGAGTTTACCCAAACTCATGTCCATTGAGTCGGCGATGCCATCCAACCATCTCTTCCTCTGCCAATCCCTTCTCCTCCTACCTTCAATCTTTCCCATCATCAGGGTCTTTTTAAATGAGTCAGCTGGCCCGGCATCAGGCGGCCAAAGTATTGGAGTTTCAGCTGTAACATCAGTCCTTCCAGTGAACACCCAAGGCTGATCTCCTTTAGGATGGACTGGTTGGTTCTCCTTGCAGTCCAAGGGACTCTCAAGAGTCTTCTCCAACACCACAGTTCAAAAGCATCAATTCTTCAGTGCTCAGCTTTCTTTGTAGTCCCACTCTCACATCCATATGTGACTACTGGAAAAACCATAGCCTTGACTAGACGGACCTTTGTTGGCAAAGTAATGTCTCTGCTTTTGAATATGCTGTCTAGGTTGGTCATAACTTTCTTTCCAAGGAGTAAGTGTCTTTTAATTTCATGGCTGCAGTCACTATCTACAGTGATTTTAGAGCCCAGAAAAATAAAGTCAACCACTGTTTCCACTGTTTCCCCATCTATTTCCCATAAAGTGATGGGACCAGATGCCAAGATCTTTGTTTTCTGAATGTTGAGCTTTAAGCCAACTTTTTCACTCTCCTCTTTCACTTTCATCAAGAGGCTCTTTAGTAGTTCTTCACTTTCTGCCATAAGAGTAGTGTTATCTGAGGTGATTGATATTTCTCCCCCAATCTTGATTCCAGCTTGTGTTTCATCCAGCTCAGCATTTCTCATGATGTACTCTGCATGTACGTTAAATAAGCAAGGTGACAATATATAGCCTTGACGTACTCCTTTTCCTATTTGGAACCAGTCTGTTCCATGTCCAGTTTGAACTGTTGCTTACTGACCTGCATTCAGGTTTCTCAAAAGAAACGTCAGCTGGTCTGGTATTCCCACCTCTTTCAGAATTTTCCACAGTTTATTATGATCCAAACAGTCAAAAGACTTTGGGATAGCCAATAAAGTGGAAATAGATGTTTTTCTGGAACTCTCTTGCTTTTTTGATGATCCAGTGGATGATGGCAATTTGATCTCTTGATTCCTCTGCCTTTTCTAAAACCAGCTTGAACATCTGGAGGTTCACGGTTCACATACTGCTGAAGCCTGGCTTGGAGAATTTTGAGCATTACTTTATTAGCCTGTGAGATGAGTGCAATTGTGTGGTAGTTTGAGCATCCTTTGGCATTGCCTTTTTTTGGGATTCGAATGAAAACTGACCTTTTCCAGTCCTGTGGCCACTACTGAGTTTTCCAAATTTGCTGGCATATTGAGTGCAGCACTTTCACAGCATCATCTTTTAGGATTTGAAATAGCTCAACTGGAATTCCACACCTCTACTAGCTTTGTTCATAGTGATATTTCCTAAGGCCCACTTGACATTGCAGTCCAGGATGTCTGGCTCTAGGAGAGTGACCACACCATTGTGATTATCTTGGTCGTGAAGCTCTTTTTTGTACAGTTCTTCTGTGCATTCTTGCCACCTTTTCTTAATATCTCTGCTTCTGTTAGATCCATACCATTTCTGTCCTTTATTGAGCCCATCTTTGCATGAAATGTTCCCTTGGTACCTCTAATTTTCTTGAAGAGATCTCTAGTCTTTCCCATTCTATTGTTTTTCTATTTCTTTGTTTTGATTGCTGAAGAAGGCTTTTTTTATCTCTCCTTGCTATTCTTTGGAACTCTGCATTCAAATGGGTATATTTTTCCTTTTCTCCTTTGTTTTTCACTTCTCTTTTTACAGCTATTAAAGTCGATTACAAAATACTTTTTCTTTCGTTATCATCAGCAAAAGTTATGTCTAATACTGCTAAATTGGCATTATTTGTTCTTTCCTCTGTTCACACTTGAACCTTTGTTTAAAATATTGTTAATATTTATACAACTTTATTGATAAATATTTATGAACATAACTAGATTCTAGATATATGTATTTGTAACTAATTTATTATTTAATTGCCTTGATGCCTTATGTAACAACTAACTTGCACTTTTTATGTGTGATAATGAAAAGATCTCTGAATGTTAATATATGAAGATAAGTTTAAATGGATTTTTTTGGGGTTTTCTAGAGAAGAAAGTTTAATATTAAACATTATCTCCTTAAGCAGGGTACTTAACTTATTTAGCACTATTTATTAAAGAAAGATTTTCTTCTAGAAGTCAGTCAAAAATAGGCACCCATTCACCCAACCACACACCAACACTCACATAACATACATGAAAAGCATAATTTCATTACATCCATATAGCCCTGCCAGTGGTTGCCATGATTTTTGCTTCCTGGTGGGTAGATCAAGTTCTCTCTTTCAATTATATAGAGTTTTGTCTGGGACAATTGTACCATCAATTCAATTTGAGAAGTCTCTTTCACTAGTTATAAAGAAAATTTAATGCACAAAGATAGTCCCCAAATAAGTCATTAAAAAAAAAAAAACTGCTATAGGAAACGGGCAATTAAGATGCACAAAAGGAATTTAAAAAGTCAACACATTTTTGTTAATATCCTCTTAGCCTAGAAAATACATTTCTCTAATGCAGTTACACAGAATGGAGCAATTTCTGCCAAGACATTTATGCTGGGTCATACAAAGGTGGGTAGAGTGTAAGACTTGTTGTGTTCAGGGCTTGGGACAAAGAATATATATACTTCCACAGATCAATGTGGGGAAGTTATAGTAAGACTCCTACCAATATCAAATTTATTTTGTTTAAAAATAAAATATTTTTGTGCTTATTGGGTTATTACTATAACTCATCTTTCTTTTATCCTATCCATCAACTTGGTTAGATTAAGGGTGGAGCAAATAGGAGCCTGAGGCATCTTCGATATGTAGTACCATCTAATAATAGATTCCAAAATAAACACGTGGTATGACTGCTGGTCAGAGGGCCCAGGACACACCTCTAAGGTGACTCCTGTTGGGAGAACTATAACCGACCATCTGCTTAAAGTTCTTGCTTGATGGAAAACCACCAGAAGTCAGTAAACCTTCCCTCCTCCCTGCCATGTTCTCTCCCCATTAAGTCATTTAAAGCCAAAGGTATTAAGAGCAGAATCACAGCAGAAAGGAACAAGAGGTTCAGCAGAATAAAGTATGAGCCTTCTCCAGCACTCCATGGGTCCCTTTCACCAAGAACTTCTAAAGACTTTTTTCACCCTACTATTCCTTTCTATACCTATACTGCTTCTTTGTGAAGTGAATTGCTGGCTGCCTTCGAATAGCATTTAATGCTTCTACAGAACAAGGCTGTTGAAAAAGTATAGTCAATCTACTCCGAAGATATATTTGCTTTCTTTGATCACATTTATTTGTGCATAGGTTAAATGGCTTTATGCATTAGGTACATTATTCATAACTTTAACTCATTAAAAAAATTTATATGTACTTTATAAACAGGAGAGACAATATGCTAGAAAATTAAACAGCTCTTTTTAAATCTATGAAGTTTAGCTGTAAAACAGAGAACAGTTCTTGGCTACTGTTGAAGGTGAACATTTAGCTTTCTTTCAGGACAAACTGGGCTTCCAGGGTAGGTGCTAGTGGTAAAGAACCCACCTGCCCATGCAGGACACATAAGAGGCATGAGTTTGATCCCTGGAAGAGGCATGACAACCCACTCTAGTATTCTCGCCTGAAGAATCCCATGGACAGAGGAGCCTGGCGGGCTACACTCCATAGGGTCACAGACAGCTGGACACAACTGAAGTGACTTAGCATGTACACACACAGGACAAATTAAGTAGCTCTGACCGAGGGGCATAAATGTTCCCTATGGTGAAAACGATGAATTTTTTTGTGCTTCAGCATCTAAGTTGCTACAGAAAATACAGGCATAAGAAACAAACAAAAACAGAAAGCTATTCAAAAATTCATATTTAAAAGGCAGAACTGCTTTAGAGTTTTCATCCCTGTGGGTAGAATACTATTATACTATTATGACCATCCTTCTCTAATTGCAGCATTTGCTTTAGTGAACACATCCCTTTACCTTAAAACAGAAATGAATTTAGCCCTATTGGAAGGATAACAGCAAGAGCTATACCCAGAAAAGAGATGTTGAAACAAATACACATCAAAAGTCTCAGATCTACATTTTTAATACTTTGAAAAGAACTTAATAATAAAAGACAAGTGATAATACCCAAAAGATATAGGAAAATCTTGAAACTGCCACCCTCTGCTAATACATTCAACACGACTGAAGCAGGTGAAATGCCTTTGGCTTCACGTACAGGACCACTGACAAGAAATTAAGTTAGCCAGAAGTCTTTGGCTAGAAAACCCACTCTCACAGGTGGCCATAGCTTAACCACAACAGTTTTTTTCTCAGCAGGACAATAAGCTCATCTCAACTAATGCAATTATTCTTGCAAACCTGTTCAGCTCAGGTTCTAACCCACACATTAACTGAATGCCTACAAGAACTCTTAATTATTACAAAGAGAATAGGCTTCTGCTAGAGTCCACTGAAATCATAAGCTCTTCTTGGCAAAATGACATATTGATAGTTCCAAATTCATTGTCAAGTTCTCTGATTTTCACAAAGTAATGTGGGTATCCCGTAAGATTAATTGTTACAGACTAATCACAATAATAAGACATACCGCCCATTAGGAAAAGTTTTACTCTTTTAGGTCCAGTGTGTTCTTTTTGTTGAGTGGGCAAGAGGGAAAATTTAAAGAAGACTGGTCAGTTTTCACATACCATAAACACTGCAGATATTTCCTATCTAAAGCAAGCTAGGAAAAAAAAAATAAAGTAAGCTAGGGACAGCTCATTCAGTTTTTGCTGTAAAATGTGCACTGACTATTTTAAAAAATTTTCTTTATAAGAATTAAGTTTTATAAGCCGATGGCTCTTTGTTTTTGCATTATGTAACCAACATTAAAACTTTGGAAGCTAGAGACTATAGAGTTTTCTGAGTCACTTAACTTATAGTGTCCTTAAAAAGCAAATGTACTTTTGGAACACTAAGGATTCACTGTACTTAAAAATCATGTGGGCAGAATTTCCATTGTTTAAATATTTATAATTTTCTGAATATATTGACAAGCACCTACTCAAGTGCCCCAAACTTGGAGAATTTGCTTTCTCTAGAAGAATCCACAAGTAATTACTAAACCGTAACACAAGAGTTCAAAGTGGCAGGACACTTTAAAAAATAACTGTTATGCATGATTTGCACTGAATTGTTTAGAGCTAGACACAAACATTAAAATGGGCTCTGTAACTGGAACAAGTTATTATAGTATCGGGAGGCAGTGATTTTAAAATCATCTGCATTTTGTGAACTCCAGTAATGAGCAACCCTAAAAGAAAATAAAGCATCTGATTTATATTGCATTTTAGCCTAGGAAAGTTACCTGGGCTTTGTTTGCAAGCAAAGACTAAGTTCTTCAACTCTTGGGGCTACATCAAACAGTCCTCACACTCAGAAGAAAGTTGGGGTACAAGAGCCTGATAGAGGGTGTGTCCACTGGAAGTGGAATCAAGAATTTCACTGCCCTGATTTTTCACAGATAATGACTTTCCTTTATACTTCTCAATTTCAGAATTAGATATAATCCTATTTCCTCTCTTTATTATCCACCAGACACATAATCAGATAATGTTTCCATTCACATAGATTTGAAAAGATTCTCATCCTGTGTGGGTCATTTTATTTTATAGTGGCCAAGGCAGAGAGACTGCTGCCAATATGATGTTCAGGCCATGCAGAATAAAGGCTCAGTCCTGGGCAATGAAACAGTCCACCTTTGTTTTGCCCTTGTGGAAGAAGAATGCAAACCTATCACCAACTTTGGGACTTGATCAACAGTGGGGAGTCACAAAACTCTTTTCAATCACTGCATTTTAAACCTTCACTAAAAATAGCTCCTCTGTGCTTGGACTTAATGTCCCATCTATGGCCAGTAATGGAATACACTACTTAATTGTTTCTGACTAGGGTCCTTGCATCAGCACTCTGAGAGTGTCTTCTAACTTTTAATCGCCTGTGTGCTCTTTAATTAGACCTGCTCACAGGACAGCCAAGAGCAGTCAGCCCACTCAAGATGTTAAAACAGTCTATTTCACAAGTCCAGGAACTTTTGTACATGGCTAACCATTTCCTAAGATTTGTCATTTTTTCCCTGTGCCTTAAAATCAGACATACTGAGGGGAGGAGGTCATCTCTGTGGCTATTGAGACAGCTCCAATGTACTGAGACACTGCTTGGTGACAACCCTCTCCTTGTCTATCGAATTCCCTTCTTTATGTGGTCTCCTATCCGCGTGTTATCTGTCGGCTATCACTAGGGCTGGAGGGAAACGCGTCTTTGAAAGGAATACTCGGTCTCCTCACTGGGAGGAATACGAGAATTTCTTTAAGGACTCGGATAACTAGAAAAGGGTTCCACTTCCCCAGAATTTCAGAGTCGGAATTATAGAGACCTCCCACCAAGCCCTCCGCCCAACTTAGGCGGGAGATGCAAACGGCCGAGGTGTCTGTCCTTGGCCCTCACCGGTGACCTGCCGGCAGCGCCCCTCGCCTCGGGTCACTCACGCTCCCGGACTCACCTGGTGCCGAGGACCAGCGCCGGCAGGAGAGGCAGCAAGTAGTGCGCTGGGCTGAATTTCATGCTTGTCACCTGCCGGGGTCCTCCTTTCCTCGCTGCCTCCGCTCCCCCGCTTCCTCCTCCAGGTCCCGTCGCTCCTCCTCGGTGCCCGGCTCTGTCCCCGGCTCTGAGCCCTCTCCAGCAGCGGACGGAAGTAAACCGACAAACGGACGGCCGCCTCGCGAAGGCAGGCGCTGAGAGCGGGGAGTATCTTCGGGAGTGATGTCACCAGCGAGGCGAGCCCTGCCCCGGATTGTTCGGCGCCGCCGCTCCCGAGCCCGGAGGGCGCGCTGTCACCCGCGCCGCAGGCGGCGCGCGGGGCGGGAGGGGTGCCCGGCGATGGCCCCGCGCGCTCGGGCAACGGGCTGCGCTCACTCGGCTGCACGTCCCGGGCCCCGGGAGCTGGTCTTTTATTCCCGCTTGCCCAGAGGATGGGGAGGTGCGGGGCGGGGGCCAGGGGAGAAACCTAGTCTGCCAGTAACTGAACCTGCATCCGCGGCAGGAGGTGAGCCAGAATGCACTGGGGAAGATTCTCAGAGGCTCAGAGTCACAGGCAAGTCCCCCCACCTGGTTAAAGCGTGTTTGGAAAAACGGTGCTCCGGAGGGAGAGAGTGTTTAAAACGTTAACTCGAATTACAAACGCGTAATGACTCGTCGGATGCGAATGGAAGGACTGGAGGAGTGAAGAGCGTTCAGAAATGCACCCTGAGCCCCTATCGCTATTGCGAGCTTCTTAGTCCGCAAAACGTGGACTGGGAAGAGGTTTCCGGACACTTACGACGTCTGTGGCTTCTGTGTTTTGAAGATTTCTGATTTTCCTATAATTTCAGTTTATCTATTTGTACCACCAGCTGGCAGTGGGGTTGCAGCTCGTGGTGCCCCAGTTGCACACACCTAAAGGGTGGCTTGTCTTCAGGTGAGGAACCATAACTAAAGAAGTCATCAAAATATTAACGGTAATTAACTCGGAGTGGTAGTACTGGAAGGCAGAAGGTTTTATCTGTCTTCCCCACCCCCACCCCCCGCATATTTTCCAAATTTTCTATAATGAACACCTGATATTTACTAAGCTTTATTTTGAAAAATTAATAAGGGAAATGAAATAACAGAACTCTAATACAAAATAACATTTTGCAAGTAACCTAGAAAATAGAGCCAACTTTATCTAAGAGATGTTCAGTTCTAGGATATTTGTAACATGGTGTGTGTGTGTGCTTATGTGTACTCCAGCAGAGAATATGTATGCCTGCTAAGTCTCTTCAAGTCCTGTCCAACTCTTTGGGACCCTATGGACTGTAGCCCGCCAGGCTCTTCTGTCCAGATATTCTCCAGTCCAGAACACTGGAGTGGGTTTCCATGCCCTCTTCCAGGGGATCTTCCCAACCCGGGATCAAACCCACATCTCTTACATCTTCTGCATTGGCATGGCAGGCAGGTTCTTTACCACTGCTGCTGCTGCTGCTAAGTCGCTTCAGTTGTGTCCGACTCTGTGCGACCCCGTAGACGGCAGCCCATCAGGCTCCCCCTCCCTGGGATTCTCCAGGCAAGAACACTGGAGTGGGTTGCCATTTCCTTCTCCAATGCATCCAAGTGAAAAGTGAAAAGGAACTCGCTCAGTCGTGTCTGACTCTTTGCGACCCCAGGGACTGCAGCCTACCGGCTCCTCCGTCTGTGGGATTTTCCAGGCAAGAGTACTGGAGTGGGGTGCCATCGCCTTCTCCGTTACCACTAGCTATATATACATATATACACACATACATACATATACATATATATATATATTTATATACATACACACATATACATATATACACATATACATATATATATATATATTCCAGCAGGATATCCTTGTTAAATAAATGTTTAAAAAGAACTACTGCATATATTATTTCATTTGATTGCTACAAGAGCCAATCTAGAGAAATACAAATAATTCCTATTATAGAGCTGAGGAAATATCTCATCAAGATCAGAATTTTAAAAACTGTGTTCTTCTAAATCTTAAGCAAATTCTACTGTTGCTCGGACTATCATACCTAGCATAACAAATTCAGTGATTAACACAAAGTTGATGTTCAGTAACTGCTGACATGCACCAAAGACCCTAGAGGGCAAAGGTCAGATGTTCTCCAGAAATTCCCATACAGATGGTTCAGCCTATATTCCATTTTTTTTCAGGGACTAGCCATTTACGATAAAATTCGTATGAAGCATCCCCTTTAGTCTATTTTTTGAAGATACTATTTGTAGGAAAAATGCATTTGTTATAAAGCTTTATTTTAAAGAGGATACGAATTTAAAGAATTAACTTTCCAATTTACTGAACTATTTTTGTTTTTGTTTCTAATGGGTTTGAAGTTAAAACAGTCATATAGAACAGATATTGCTTTAAAACCCCAGGCCAATAAAACAGATGAATAATAACTTTTGCAAACTGGATACCACCCTCTTGGGCCATAGTAAGATCTACAACAGATATAACTAGGCATATACAAATCAACTCGCTTGTGAATTGCATGTAATTTACAAAGAAAGATTGCATTACACTTTCCTAAAACTGAATTCTGACTCCAAAGGAAAATAAGCATTTCAGTTTACTCCTGCCAGAATTATCTAACAATAGATTTGCTACTCAGTTTGGAAAGTGATCATTTGAGTTGTATACTCAATAAAGACATATGACTGCTTATTATATAGGTGTACTGGGGAATAATACCTATATTTGTACAGCATATTTTTGTTTACCTATCAAGTTTGAAATTACTGTATATTAATTATTGGAATCAAGTGTAGTAGTCATTTCTATTCTCTTTTGCAGTTGAGGTAACTGAGTGGTTAATTTGCTCACGGCTCAGACGGTAAAGCATCTGACTACAATGCCTACCATGCCTACCATGTGGGAGACCCAAGTTCAATCCCTGGGTCGGGAAGATCTCCTGGAGAAGGATATCACAACCCACTCCAGTATTCTTGCCTGGAAAATCCCATGGATGGTGGAACCTGGTAGGCTACAGTCCATGGGGTCGCAGAGTCGGACATGACTGAGCGACTTCACTTTACTCAGTAAAATACAGTGGAGATGGCATTCAAATTCAGTCTGCATCACCTTAAAACATTTGTTTTCTTGAGAAAAAGGTTTCCTTTTTTCAATACACTTACATAAGATTTCCCCACCTTAATTTATATTACTAAATTAAATCACTAAATGTTCAACATAAAAAAGCAATCAGACTATTGTAGACTGTCAACCAAGAAAATAAAGTACCAGAATGAACTTTGTTTAGACAATGTCTCATAGTTAGGGTGTGCCACTGTTTTGAAAATCAATAACATGCCTCAAGGTTTGTTGACCTTTATGCATTTTCTGTAAGCATAAAAAAGACATCCAACTTATAAGGGCATAGAAGCATCAGTCAAGCACATCTTGGACAGTGAACATAAGTGAGATTGCGGAAATTCCTGCAGACTTAGAGGACTGAAATGTTATATTCTAAATTCCAGGATAGGCCTGCCTCCTAGCAGAAGACATTTATTCTTAGGGAATTCCAAGACCATAAGTCTCCATCACCCATGACATTCTGTCCAGACTGTCATAGGAAACTCAAATCCAGAATTGATTTTATGGCTTCAGAGAGTTGCTATACGAATGTTAAAAATGTAGTAGTGCAGATAGGAAATTGATTTAGCTGAAACCACTTGCCCCTATGCTCAGTCCCAATTAACTGTGAACTCAACAATTTGTAGTAACTATTCCAAGTCTGGATAAAAGACATGAAGAAAGCCCATGTGTTTACATTGAAAGGCTGGTATCTGGGAAATGCTGGAATTGGGAGACACAAAGGCTATTTTTCTAAACAGTTTTATTGTGAATTAATTCTGGCACCCAAAACACCATTTTAAAGTTTATAGGAACTTTCACAATGGTCTGGTGGCTAAGACTCCACACTCCCAAGGCTGGGGGCCCTGGGTTCGATCCCTGGTCAGCAAGCTAGATACCACATGCCACAGCTAAGAGTCTGCATGCTGCAACAAAGATCAAAGATCCTGCATGCTGAAACTAAGACTCAGTGTAGCCAAATAAATAAAAATGAAGCATATAAATCAGAGTTTTAAATATAATGGCAAGTTTATGAAAGCATTGCTATTATCTATTTCCAGAACGTTTCACCACTCCCAAAATAAACCCTGTACCCCCAGCGGTCACTCCACCCCTCCCTCCTCTTTTTCTCCCATCCTTGGCAACCTCTAATTACCATCACTGTGTGTGTGTGTGTGTGTGTATGTGTGTGTGTGTCACTTGGTCATGTTCAGCTCTTTGTCCATGGAATTCTTCAAGCAAGAATACCATCATTATGGATGTGCCTAATTCTTGACATTTCATATAAACTGAATCATACTGTATGTGGTCTTATGTAACTGATTTCCTTAATATCACTTCAAAGTTTACCTGTGCTGTAGCATGTATCAGTACTTCATTATATTTTACTGCTGAGTAATGCTCCACTTTACAGATACACCACTTTGTATTTATCCATTCATCAACTGATGCACATTAACGTTGATTTCATGTTTTGCTTATATGCTATCACCATCATATAAAGGGTCCACAGTGAACATCTGTGTTCCATTCCCTTGGGTATACACCTAGACGAGGAGTTCCTGGGTCATATAATAATACTACGTTCAATTTTTTTAAGAAACTGCCAAACTGCTTTCCAAAATAGCTGTATCATTGTACAGTCCCACCAGTAATACAGGAAGATGTCAATCCTTGCCAGCACTTGGTATTTTTAATTAATTTATTTTTAATATTATTACAGCCATTCTTACAGGTATAAAGTGGTATTTCCTTGTGGTTTTGATTTGTGTTTACCCGACTGTTAATCATACGGAGCATCTCTTCATTGGCTTATTGGTCACTCATATGCAATTTTTGGAGATATGTTTATTTAAATTCTTTGCCAATTTTGTCATTTTTGATTTACTTCTGAATTATAAGAGTTCTTTATACATTCTAGATAACAATTTCTTTACTATATGTATGATTTGAAAATGTTTCCTCCCAATCCATGGGTTATCTTTCTATTTTATTTGTGGTTATCATTTTCAGCAAAAAAGCTTTCAATTCTCATGAAGTCCAATCAGTGTATTTTTTTCTTCTGTTACTTGTGCTCTTGGTATCTAAGAAGGTTTTACTTCACTCAAGATCATAAAGATTTATGTCTATATTTTCTTCAAAGAGTTTTATTGTTCTAGCCTTGATGCATTTGGAGCCAGTTTTTATATACAATAAGATATAGGGATCCAACTTATTCTTTGCATATGGATATCTAGCTGTCTTAGCGTCATTCATTATAAAGGTTATTATTTCCTCCCATTTAATTATCCTGCTGTTTTTTCCTCTCTCAGAGTAATGTTTTCATCATTTCTGCATTTTCTTTTCTACTTTTAGATTCTAAATTCCAACACCCCCTAGAGTTTCATCCTTAATCCTTCTCTTTTAAAATTCAACATTTTTCTTTCCATAATGAACTTAACTCTTTTTTCTTTGTTTGTTTTTGTTTTACTATCTCCAATATAGTTAATCTCTAGGTTAGATTTCTTCACTGAGCTCTACATAGATTTCTCTTGGGTACCTCAAAGTCAAACTCAATTGCAATGAACTTCTGTTCTTCTTCTCTCTGTCTGATCATCTTTCAGTTTATTCTTTCATATATCCATAAATTCAGTCACCCAAATCACTTCTTCCACATTTGGTCAATCAACAAATCCTATAAATTTTACTTCCTAAGTATTCCTTTACAACAATCACCAAACTGCATGTTAAACCTGTTACTCTGTGCTGTGTATTCAGTCATATTCAACTTTTTGCGACCCCATGGACTGCAGCCCACCAGACTCCTCTATCCACAGAATTTTTCAGGCAAGAATACTGGAATGGGTTGCCATTTCCTCCTCCTCCAGGGGATCTTCCTGACCCAGTGGGAACCTCCTCTGTCTCTTGTGTTTCCTGCACTGTGAGGCAGATTCTTTACACTGTGCCGCCTGGGAAGTTGTTACTAGGGCTTTATTTAGGGTTCATCATCTTTTGATTCTGAAGTATGTTCTTTACTCACAGGTGTATTTCCCTCATATGCATTTCCCCAGTATAATATATCAAAGCTGTAAATATTTTTTATTGCCTTAAAGATCCTAGGGATTTACTCTTAATAATATTTTCAATATATGTCTTCTTTGTGCTTTCTTTAACTTCCGTGTTTTATTACTAACAGAACAACAGGAGTTTTCTTTGATTTGACTTTACAATTTTTCACATTATTCCTTCTTCCAGAAATGTTCTCTCACCCACCTTACCTCTATGGTCAGCCCTCCATATCTATGAGTTCTAAATCTGCAGATTCAACCAAATGTGAATGGTAAATATTTGAAAAAGAAATTTTCAAAAGCAAAACTTGAATTTGCTGTGCATTGGCAACTATTTACATCGCATTTATATTATATTTACAACTATTTAGATGCCATTTACCTTGTATTGCTTCCCTGGTGGCTGAGAGGTTAAAGTGTCTGACTGCAATGCAGGAGACCTGGGTTCAATCCCTGGGTTGGGAAGATCCCCTGGAGAAGGAAATGGCAACCCACTCCGGTATTCTTGCCTGGAGAATCCCATGGATGGAGGAGCCTGGTGGGCTACAGTCCACGGGGTTGCAAAGAGTTGGACACGACTGAGCGATTCCACTTTCACTTTACCTTGTATTAGGTATTATAACTAACCTATAGATGATTTAAAGTATGCTGGGGGATGTGCATAGGTTATATGCAAATACTATGCCATTAATTATATGGGATTTGAGCATGCCAAGATTTTGGTATCCATGGGTATCCTGGAACCAATACTTCCCCATAGTTACTGAGGGGTGACTACAACTTCTTTGAATTATTTGAGAATCACCAAGGCTACTACCTCTTTCTGGTATGTTGTCCTTAATCCATCTGTCACCACAAACTTGGTAAGGCCTTTCTTTTTACTGTGTTATGGTGTTTGACAGATTGCCATGATATTGTATTTACAATGTTACTTAGTAATTACGTATTTCTGTTCCTCACTACACTATAAGTCTAATAAAAATAAGAAAGGGGCACTCTCACTTTTCTCAGTGCTAAAAAAGGTGAAGATATTGCAAAAATTGTATTTTCATTTACTAAGTCAATCACTAATTTTATCTGTCACCCTAGCAGGTTAAAGACCTAAAAATTTTAACTGCTATCAGCCCAGCAATTAAAACTCCTAAAAAAAAGTCTTATTGGCTCATTGGAAATATGCTTACAATTTTCATACTTACTGTTTTATTGTTGCTAATGAAAACTATCCAAAGGAAATTTACTAAGGCTGACTATCCTTTTTTTTTTTTTTTTCAAAGACAGAAGTAGAAGGCTAATACAACTGTCTTTTTTTTTTATACAAAAATAAAACAATAACAATAAACATAAGACAGGAAAAAGATCAAATTATATACTCTAGAAGAACTAGAGTTCTGAGCCAGTCATGCACACAGAATGCCTTTGATCCACTGAATTCACCACTTTCTTATTATTTCTGCTGGTTCTCAACAATGGTAAGTCTGTGCAAGAGCCCTGGAGTAGGACTTTCCCAGGAAGGAAAAGACTCAGGGATCTTATCTACCTTATACTTGTTGCCCTGGAAACAACCCTGTATCCTCTTCTTTAATATCACCATGCATGTGAGTTACTCTGGGACTATGTTTATTGTTAAGTACCTCTTTCTTGGAGAAATAGATAAATACAACAATAAAATGGTTGCTCTGCTTTCTTTTATCCAAATGAAGGAAATAAATTATAATTCTGCATTTGTCAGTTATAATGGGAATTCACCAGAGTACTGAGCCCTCAATGAATCTTTTCATAAACTCTTTTGTAATGAGAACAGCAATGCTTTAATGTATAAACTTTACATTGTTTTTACAAACAGTATTTTCATATTTTGCACTATACAAATGCATATTTTGCATTTTACAAATGACTCTCCCCTGCTGAACAGATCCATTTACTGTATCAGTTAAATCAATGATAACTTTTAAAAATCAATGGCATATCTTATTTCCTTTTGCTACCCACATTTGGCTATCTCACTAAATTTCTTAACAGATAAATTTAAGACTCAATTTAGTCTTTCTTCTATGACAATCTCTCATTATAGAACCACTATTAAACCAAGATTTCTAAGACATAATTTTTCCATGCTCACTCTATGTAATATTGGACATATGGTTTTCAAAGCATCCTCTCATCCAACATTATATTTAACTCAAAATATAATTAATGAGAATTATGCTTCCAGGCAGGAAGGGATAATTGGTATAAGACTTGTCCTCCTACTACAAACAAATATAATATTTGAAAAAAAATGAAATGACTATTTCAAGCACCAAGAAATAGGAAAAGCAAGATCATAGAAAGTAAGTCCATGCTCACACCAGATTTCTCAAGAGGAACATTTTAACTACTACAGCACAGGAGGGTGGGGAACAAGAGAAACAATAGTCTTACTGAGACAAGGAGGCAGAGTTTTGATCTGCTAAAGTACTTAGGCTTTATGGGAAATAGTATCAGAGAAGCAGCAGCTTTGCTAAAGTCTCTAGAATACTAGATGGGGATTTGCTATAGATTCTTGGCCAAGGACTGGGCTTTATAAATGCAGACCAGACTCTGAAAGGTCAAGTTCTGCTATCTTGCATTTGCAGTGTGTATGGAATACAGACACCAAAGTTCCTAACTATTGTGAGATACTGGAATTCTCATCCAGTCAGACTGGCAAGCCCTAACAGCATTTTACAAACACACCAAACATTCAGTTGAAATTCCAGAATTTTGGAGTAAGAGTCATCAGATTAGATCAGTCGCTCAGTTGTGTCTGACTCTTTGCGACCCCGTGAATCACAGCACGCCAGGCCTCCCTGTCCATCACCAACTCCCGGAGTTCACTCAGACTCACGTCCATCCAGTCAGTGATACCATCCAGCCATCTCATCCTCTGTCGTCCCCTTCTCCTTTTGCCCCCAATCCCTCCCAGCATCAGAGTCTTTTCCAATGAGTCAACTCTTTGTATGAGGTGGCCAAAGTACTGGAGTTTCAGCTTTATCATCATTCCTTCCAAAGAAATCCCAGGGCTGATCTCCTTCAGAATGGACTGGTTGGATCTCCTTGCAGTCCAAGGGACTCTCAAGAGTCTTCTCCAACACCACAGTTCAAAAGCATCAATTCTTCAGTGCTCAGCCTTCTTCACAGTCCAACTCTCACATGCATACATGACCACAGGAAAAACCATAGCCTTGACTAGACGGACCTTCGTTGGCAAAGTAATGTCTCTGCTTTTGAATATGCTATCTAGGTTGGTCATAACTTTCCTTCCAAGGAGTAAGAGTCTTTTAATTTCATGGCTGCAGTCACCATCTGTAGTGATTTTGGAGCCCAGAAAAATAAAGTCTGACACTGTTTCCACTGTTTCCCCATCTATTTCCCATGAAGTGATGGGACCGGATGCCATGATCTTCGTTTTCTGAATGTTGAGCTTTAAGCCAACTTTTTCACTCTCCACTTTCACTTTCATCAAGAGGCTTTTGAGTTCCTCTTCACTTTCTGCCATAAGGGTGGTGTCATACCTTGGTATAAAAGATGTATCTGAGAACTAATGACAAAACTGATAACGTTTAATCATAAAAATCTGACAGTACTGTATCTTTACACCAGTAACTTAACTGTTTAGAGGGGAAAATTCAACATCCGTTAACATCCATTAAAGGAAGATGACACGATCTGGAATGTCTACTGTGTGTTCAGTACAATGCCAAGCATACAACTGAATTACTGGATACATCAAGAAACATATACAAGCACTCACATTCAAAAATAACAGTAACTAGTGGAAACAAAACCCCAAAACAACACAAATTTTGAAATTAATAGACAAGGATGAGAGAAAAATTTGGAGTATAAAAAACAAACAAATTAAAATCCTAGAACTAAAAATATATGATATAAAAATACAAGCTTTTTAAAAAGTGTTTAATACTGAAAAATAAAGGATTAGTAAAATTGAAGACACATAAACAGAAATAATCCTAACTGAAGGAGAAACAGAATAATTGAAGAAATGTCTGAAAAGTATTTAGTGAATTGTGACATCATATCAAGTTGTCTAATAAACATATATTTGGAGATTCAGAGAGCTAAAAGATTAGGGCCCATGCATTATATTTTTTAAATTACCGAAATGCTAAATGTATTTTAAAAAACATACCTTTACATTTTCAAGAAGTTCTGCCAAACTTTTGCAGGATAAATCCAAAGAGAATGACACTTAGAAATGTCATACTCAGTTGCTGAAATGAAAAGAAAAAGAGAAAATCTTAAACAGGAGCATCATATTCAAAGTAATCTCAATATTCATGACATATTCTCAACAGAAACAATAGGGTGGAGAAGACATCTATAAAAATGTTGTAAAAATTCTGTCAACCTAGAATTTCATATTCAGCAAAAATAGCCTTAAAAATTGAGGGGAAAAAAAAGACATCTTCAACTGAATAAACCTTGAAGAATTCTTAAAAGAAAATCTGCTCTATCACACATAATAAAACACTCTGGTAAGTTTGAAGAAAAATAATATGAAAATGCAAATTAATAAGAAAGAATGAGGAGTTCAGTTACTAGCACATATTTAGGTGAATACTAAAGGCTACAGTTTCTCTTATTTTTTAAGGAAAAAATAAAAACCAGTAACATTATATTCTGTGGCTTGAATATGTAAAATTAACATATGGCAACAATGACACAAAGGGCAGAGATGGTAGAATAATTATACTAATGGAATAATCTTTGTGCTGTTATAGGAAGTTGTGAAACATTGATTTTAAGTAGAATATAAAAAATATGAATGCATAATGTTTACTAAAGTAACCAGAAAACAAAGTGCAAATACATACATTAAGTATTCCAAAGTACAGAAACAGAACAATGATATAAAAGAAAGATTAAGTCAAAAGGAGGCAAGCATGAAAGAACAGAGGAACAATAATTTAGATGTGAGAAACGGAAAGCAAATAGTAAAACAGTAGACATCAACTATATTAACAATTAAAATTAAATGAAAAGAGCATCAGTTAAAAATAAGAAAGTATCAGATCAGATAAATATCCAACTAAAGGTTGCCCACAATTTTTTAAAATATAAAGACTAAAGAAAGAAAGAAAGAAAAATAATTGCATAAGTAAGCTTGAGTGATTGAAATCATAATAGATATGTTTCATGACAATAGACTATTACTAGAGATAAAGAGGTACAATTCATACTGATAAAAAGTTGAAACATTAGAAAAATGTTATAATTTTAATTGTGTATATACTTACAAACAAAAATTTTAAATAAAAGAAGAAAAGAGAAGGGACCCAATGGAGAAAAAAATAACTAAAGATACAGATAGATATTTCAAGAAACTATTCCAATAATCTATAAACAAATACACAAAACATCAGTTAGAATATACAATATTTGCTGAATATAATCAACTGCTGCTGCTGCTGCTGCTAAGTCACTTCAGTCGTGTCTGACTCTGTGCGACAAGAGGCTCTTTAGTTCTTCACTTTCTGCCATAAGGGTGGTGTCATTTGCATTCCCAAAAATCTTGATTCCAGCTTGTGCTTCTTCCAGCCCAGCATTTCCTATGATGTTCTCTGCATATAAGTTAAATAAGCAGGGTGACAATACACAGCCTTGAGGTACTCCTTTCCCAATTAGGAACCAGTCTGTTGTTCCATGTCCAGTTCCAACTGTTGCTTCTTGACCTGCATATAGATTTCTCAGGAGGCAGGTCAGGTGGTCTGGTATTCCCATCTCTTGAAGAATTTTCCACAGTTTGTTGTGATCCACACAGTCAAAGAAAGTGCAAAAAGGCAAAATGTCATCTGCGGAGGCCTTACAAATAGCTGAGAAAAGAAGAGATGCTACAAGCAAAGGAGAAAAGGAAAGATATACCCATTTGAATGCAGAGCTCCAAAAAATAGCAACAAGAGATAAGAAAGCCTTCCTCAGCGATCAATGCAAAGAAATAGAGGGAAAATAAGAGAATGGGAAAGACTAGAGATCTCTTCAAGAAAATTAGAGTTACCAAGGGAACATTTCATGCCATGATGGGCACAATAAAGGACAGAAATGGTTTGGACCTAACAGAAGTAGAAGATATTAAGAAGAGGTGGGAAGAATACACGGAACTATATAAAAAATCACAGTTATAACCAAAGAAACCACATATTAAAAAGTTCATAATAATTTATTTCATATTAAGTTCAACAATAGGGACAAACAATCTATGGTGATAAAAATCAGGACAACTGTTACCAATGAAGGATGTTAAGATGTTGGTTACAACGGTGTTCAATATTCCAAAGCTCATCAAACTTTTAACATTTAACACATTTATCAGGTTTCTGTGGCATAATCATAAAATTTTACACTTAAGACCTGTGTATTTCACTTTAAATAAAATTTACTTATAAAATAGGTTTAATTTTGATAGTCATTTTTATATGTAATAAAACACTCACAAAGACATCATCCACTCAACCACCGATTAATCCATCCACACATCTATCCATACATTCAACAATATTTATTAATAGTATTCTAGTCAATTTTGCTAGTCAATTATTGATTATCTGAATATTTCAGAGGAACTTCAATGAATGTAAATATGAAATTACTAAGCGATTGTATACATTTTTTGAAAGAGAAAGCAAAATTTCCTTTTGAATGGTTCTAATCAAGCTTTTGAAATCATAGCTTAGAGAAGGTTCTGTGATTCTTTCCTTCTCTTTAAGAACATAATTCGTTCTATCCCACATAGTGCTGGTAAACATCTGGAGCCAATGAAATGTTAGAAAGTAATGGTAAGTCATTTCTGTTTTTCCTGTATCTCAGTTAACTCTTGAGATGATGCACTCTGGCTAAAAACTCAAATGCAAACTAATGAAAAACCATGAGCAGAATTTAGCAGAACTAGTCACTTGAACTACTTTCACATTCCTTACCAACAAAAACTGACTCTGTTTTATGTTGCTACACTTTAAAACAATTTCTTATGATCCAAGAGATTATCCAATATATAATATCAATCTGAGATATGACCTGATGTGTGTTTGCATTTTTTAATATTACAATTTATTTTGGGTACAGAATTTAACCTACTACTTGCTAAATTCTATTGAATTTTTAAACTGCAAAAACACTTTTAAAATTCATTCGGTAATTTTTATCAAGGATACAATATATTCTTTAACAAGAAGTATTAACTTCCACAGAATGCATGAATATTTACTAAGTGCTTTTTAAGAATATGAATCCATCTAATCTCACTGCAATTCTGTGGAGTAGACATTCTTATCTCCAGTATATAGATATAAAAGCTGAGCTCAGAAATGTATATAGCTTATCCACAATCATACAGTTAACAAGAATCAGCACTTGGATTCCAACTCAATTTATCTATTTTAGAGACAGGAAAATGGGAAACTTGTAAATAGCCCAAAGTCACTAATGGTCATGGAGAATGTGAACTCAGGCTTTCTCATTTTCAATTTTTTTTAATTTTTAATTAAAAATAACTTTCCTTATACTTCCTCCATGAACAGATTAATTTTTTCTTGATCTTCACTATTGATTAAAATATAGCACTGTGTAAACTAAGTATACATCTTAAGATCCTTACTCATATTTTGATGCTTATTAGTTAAATTAATGCTATTCAAACACGCTAAGTGCCACATAATAGTCTGCTACAGTACAGTACTGGTTATAAACAACCTATATACAAGTTTTCTTTTAACTTATTGAGCTCTCTCATATTTAAACTATCTCTGCCCTTAAAGATGTTAGTGGTCTTCCCTGGTGTCTCAGTGGTAAGGAATCTGACTGCAGGAGAAGTGGGTTCGATCCCTGGGTTGGGAAGATCCCTTGAAGAAGGAAATGGCAACCCACTCCAGTATTCCTGCCCATGAAGCCCCATGGACAGAGCAGCCTGGCAGCCTATAGTCCATGGGGTCACAAAGAGTCAGACACGGCTGAGCACACATGCATGTAAAGATGTTCATACAGTGTTTCCCCCATTCTCTGTGGTTAAAACTGTCTGCTTCTCACTTTTATAAAAATGCACTACTTTGGTTTTATTTAAATGCAGTCTCTTTAAAAATCTATGGCATTAGAATAGTACTGAAGAAATTATTGACACATGATACTTTATTTGTCTGTTTCTAAAAAGTTAGACATTTTTCTTAGTTGTTCTTGCTTCTTTTCTTCAAACCCCAAAATTAGACCATACATTTTGCTAGTGATTGTGGTGTGTATTCCAAAGAGTCACACCAAAAATAATAATCATTCTCAGTCACATTGGCAAAATCTTGCATTTTACTAAATCAGATACCCAATGTGCCTCTGTACATGATACTGAAATCAAAGCTGAAAATTTCATGTTAAAACCGAACTGAAAGTGATCTTATATAAAGATAATGACCACCAAATATTTGTTGCTCTACTACCTTCTTTGAGTAGGAAGTAAGTAAATATGTATATGATACTTATTAGTATATAAGTCTACAGTAAGTCACCTACATATGAACAAGTGTCATTCAGAGAGCACATTTGTTAAGTCTAATTTGTTCTTAAGTCCAACAGAGTTAGTCTAGATACCCAAGTAACACAGCTGGCTATATCGTATTACACTATGTAATACTTCTCACACAAATAATACATTAAAAAACAGCAAACACACAGAATAAAGAAAACAGTTTTAATCTTACAGTACAGTACCTTGAAAAGCACAGTAATACACTACAACAGCTGGCATACACAGGCTGGCACTGGGTGAACAGTCAGAAAAGTTATTGACTGGAGGAGGGAGAGGAGACGGGAGGTGGTAGATCTGAAGGACTATTGGCAATAGGAGACGGAAGGCAAACTGCAGTTTCAACCATGCCTGGCACATGTTCTGGTTCCTTAATGAATTCAATTATATCCACCCTTTTGAAAAAATGATCCAATGATATCCGGGTAGTAGCTCCTATTTTCTCATAATACTTGACACAGTAGCACTGGGTTGCAGTCTTTGCGTACCATTCTACATTTGGGTCCTGTGCCTCAAAATCTAACAGTGCCTCCTCAAATAAAGAAAGCCCCCTTGCCATTCCCTGCATTGTGAATCCCTTCAGGTTTTCAG
Source organism: Bos indicus (assembly GCF_029378745.1). Lineage (NCBI taxonomy): Eukaryota > Metazoa > Chordata > Mammalia > Artiodactyla > Bovidae > Bos > Bos indicus. Next base: position 20,961,785 of record NC_091788.1, read on the forward strand.
TAATTTTGATGTAATAGAAAACTAATAGAAATTTTCTGATGTAATATAAATTTCTTGTATCTCTTCATCCATTCTCTGGGCCTCCAGTTTCCATTAGGTCTTCATTTGTAAGCTCTTCATGTTGTACAGCAAGTTCAATGAAGTTGTCCTCTTGCAGATCTAGCCCTGGTTTCCTGCTGAGGATCGTTAAGTTACCAAAGACCTTTTTGGACTCCTCATCCATCTTGTCAAACCCATGAAAATCGTGAACAAACAACGACCAAAGATTCTCCCAAACCCATTCATGGCTATGGCTGTAACTTCACACCAAGCAAAGTTAATGTTTTCATGGAATTGTAGACGTTATAGGTTTTCCAAAACTGTTGCAAGGTTGTTTCTGATTCATCACTCATCTTTACTCCCTGACAAAAAGTGTGACATAAATAACATTTCTTGAAAGTCACTTAACATAACCCCTTGGTCCATAGGTTTTTATGAGCAATGTAGTATTTGGCGGCAGATGCATTACTTTGATGTTGGGATGAAGGTTGTCCATGAATAGGATGTGTCTCAGAGCATTGTTGAGCAGCAAAATATGTTGAATGTGTTGTCCTTCCCCCAAGCAATATTTCTCTACCTCCAAGATAAAGTGGTGGAAATGCTATTCCTGAAAGTAGCCTGTGTAACCCAGAGCCCTTGGCTACACTTTCAGGGTCTCTTGGGTTCTCTGAACGATAAACTAAGAGAGGCTTCAGCTTCGTATTGCCAGAAACATTGCCACCAAACAACAGATTTAGCCTATCCTTCGATGTCATATAGTGCGGCATCAACATTTCCTCTTTATTGATTTAAGTTTGGTCTGGCATGCTCTTCAGTACAGTCCTGCCTCATCCACATTAAAAACCTGCTTAGGTAAATACATGCCTTCATCAATCATTTCTTGAAGCATTTCAGGAAATTCCCAGGCAGCACATATATCTGTGCTCACTTCCTCACCACTTAAATTTTATGTTGTGAAGATTGGCTCTAGCCTTGATCCGATGAAGCCAGCTATGGCTGGAATTAAAAGATGCTCCCTCTGATTCTTTGCCATGTATCTTCTTCAAGTTTTCATAAAGGCTTTTAGCTTTCTCTTGAGTCAGCATTAAGCTGAGTGGGACTCAACACTGATGCTAATCCTGCATCCACACACTGAGAAGTTTCTCCATCTTCTCTATCTTCCACATGTCTTCCATACTATTGTCGAAAACATTGGCACAGCAAACTTCATATATTCTGTGTTCTTTAGAATCATGCCGATGATTGATTCAATTATGTTATAAGTAAGAGTGACATCTACCATCTTTTCACCTCGCTTCACTCTCTCAATGTCTTTCACTTTTGTCCCATCGTCATCTCTTGGTGCTTCTCAGCAGTATCAGCTACATCACTGCTGCTTCCTTGTTTGCCTCTGGACATCCTTAAAATAAAGATATGTACTACTGCACCCTACATAGTGCATGTGTGCGCATGTTTAGTTGCTCAGTCATGTCCAGCTCTTTGCGATCCACTGGACTGTAGCCCACCAGGCTCCTCTCTCCATGGGATTTTTCAGGCAAGAAAAGAAGTGGGTTGGCATTCCCTTCTCCACGGGATCTTCCCAACCCAGGGATCAAACTTATGTCGCCTTTGTCTCCTGCATTACAGGCAGATTCCTTACCCACTGAGCTATCAGGGAAGCCCCATGCACACATGCATAAGCTCTACACAGTATTGTACAGGAAAGTATACAAAAGCACAACCAATTTTAGAGGTTGTACATACATGACAATGTATATACCAGACACATGAACTAATTTATGAGGCTGGATATGTGAACACATTCACATCTTTCAAAGTCTGAAACTTAAATGCTTTTATGTGGGGGACTTAGTGTCCGCACAAATACACATATACACACACATATATATACTGTATATAGTGCATATTGTCTATACACATGAATATATATAATTAGGATCAGGTTCAGTCTTAGTGGATATTTGCTGTTTTTCCTGTTTGCTCTGCTGCTGATTCTCCTGCCTTTGTAAGTAAATATTACATTTCCTTTGTCAAATCACCTCTGTCTTCTCTCAGTTGGATTTGAATGGGACTGACACAATGTCCTGGTTTCAGAAGTAGGTATTCATCTCACTCACTATGCACCTATTCAGCATATTCTATACTCTGGTCACAATATTGGCTTAGGGTAGGCTACTACAAGTATAAAGCCACCATGAATATAAATCCGTAACACATCAGTTCACCTGAAACACCACATCAAGCTATTAAGTATTTTCAGACCACTTTGAGCTTTCATTTTACTTGGCTTTTGTGGCTTCTATGGTATTCAAAAGGGTATCCGTTGCCAATCCCCTTCTGTTTTCCCTCCACTGTCAGTAGCTGGCTATGACAACCTTTTTATGGCAGACATCCACTACATTCACTGTTAACAGGTCCCCAGACTTCTTCCCCATATTGTTTCCCTAAACTTCCAGTTGTGTTTTCTTTCTTTTTTTCTGCCTAGAAATATTGAGATTTCTATTACTTTTAGGCATTGCTTCACTGGAATTATCTCAGGCACATTTGTCTTCAACTTTTAGCACTTCAGCCTCTGAATGTGAGAGTAACTGCAAAACCCATGTAATATTTAAGTCTGCATTAAGTTCAGGTATCTCTTTTTCATTTGACAATTCCTCTTAAATTTACATTCATTGTATTCCATTTTAATGATGTCTATGGAAATACGGTTGTCCAGTAAACAACTACATGAATATGATGAGACCTCAGCCATTCACTGCAAAATCAACTGGATTCACTAGAAAATGTACCTGTTTTAAAGAAACTGATTGCATAATTTTTTGGCTGCAATTGCATAAAAATGTAGTTGGATAATAAAATTTGGTCTTTACAATACTCTCAAATTATGCAGCAAAGAAAAACAAGCAAGACATGATAGAAAAATGAAACACAATGAAATAAATGACATCTGAGCTCACACTGGATGCTGATAAGGTATCTGGGATTTCAATATAGAACAAAGAATATCCGTTTACTGTCTTATTACCACTATTGCTTCATATTCACTTTTAATCAAGTATCAGATATGCTAGGTATATTGTTAAGGAATGGGAAGGAGTGGTATTTCCTATCAGAGACGGAACTTAAATTTTGTTGTTGTTGTTGTTGTTAGTTTTTTTCCTTTCCTGACTTGAATGTATTAGTCTATGGGTCTCTCCTCATCTTCTATTTCTATTTAGGAAATTCTGTCTTTCTTTTAGTCAAGGATTTCAGATTCTTCTGATCATAACGGAGAGATTTCTTTTCTCAAGGTGACATGAAAGCATTTGGTGCACAATAGAGAGTGACTAACGAATCAAGGTTCACTGCACAGACAAGCTGCAATAATTTCGGTGCTGCCCTGTAGGGACAGAGTTGTGGTAGAGAGATGACTTTCTGCTCTCAGACTGTCTCCCTGAATTATATTTCAGGTATGAAAGGTCATCTGGTAGTTTTAGGTAGTAAGAAATGCAGATTAAATAATTTATTTGCTAGAGTATAATTGTTTTTATTTAAGTTATCTTGAAGATCTTATTATATTATTCAGAGGAGAAGTGCTGTGTGCTAAGTAGGCATAATTAAAACCAATTTATCTGAGACATGCATTCAGTTGCTAAATTGTGTCCAACTCTTTGTGACCCCATGGACTGTAGCCTGCCAGGCTTCTCTGTTCATGGGATTTCCCAGGCAAGAATACTGCAGTGGGCTGTCATTTCCTTCTCCTTATCTGAGACAGATGAAGATATAAATGAACTACTATTTGTTGAATACATTCTATGCATCAGACAGAATATAACATTCTTTATATTTGCTGCCACACTTAGTTTCATTTAACCTGCCCCCAAATGAACTTTGAATTGAAGATATAAGGGAAGTTAAGACATTTGTAACACTTGGGGACAGGAACCTGGACATAGGTAAGTAGAACACAATGGTGGTTGAGCGTAAAAAGTAATACTTGTATAGTCTTAGGCAAAGATTTTTAACTTGATCAACTGTAAAATGAGAACAATAATAATAATACCAATCACCTCTTAAAGTTGTAAAAATTGGGTGAGATCATGCATTTAAGACCTTAGTTCAGTACCTGACATAGGTATCTGACATAGGTTCGTGACATAGGTGCATGCCCAATGAATGTTATTGACTGCAATGAACACTGTGATGAAGGGTAAACCCACATATCCACCTCTCTTCTGACAATGTCTGTTGCAGTGGCTCACAACTGTTTCTTTCAGAGGAAACTGTTCTTTACTGCCAAGAACTGCCCAAAGTATCCCATTCCATGGGTTGTTTTTCGCCAATTACAGGTTGATGTTTGGAAACCAAGGATAAGTTGATCAACTTGGGAAAAAAAAAAAAATCTGCAGGATGATCTCTAAACAATAAAGCTCCTCAAAGGATCCACTGAAGCTTTACTGGTATTTCACAACATGTTCTTTCTCAATGCTTTCCCTTGAAAAATGGAAATCAGTATATTTACCTCATTTACCCCCCAGGATGTCTGGAATATCATATAATGCAATAAAAGTGACCAAACTGTTACCAGCTACCACAGAAACATAAAACATCATTTCCCTATTATTACTGTACTAAAGAGAGAGATGTTGACATAAGGTCTAACTTTTTATCTTAGGACATATCAAATGTGCAACTCTGCTTCAAGACAGTAATTAAAGACCTTGGATGGTTACGCAGCAAAAGCACTGAATACAAATTAACCCACACATTTTTTTTCATTGTTGTTTATGATGGGTTAGGTCTATGACCTTGGATAAGTCAAGTAATACATCTGAGTTTCAATTATTTGCCACCTACTTCAGAGACAGATTGCATGATAAAGAGATGATGAGATCGTTAATGAGATAACATTTGTTGAGCCCTTTGAGATTCTTAGATGAAAGATGCCCCACGAAGAAAATACATGATCTTCTGTTATAAAGTTGGGGAAATAAAGCATAAAGTGGCTTCTCAGGCAAAACACATAATGGTGACAAATAAAATCAAGGTGTTGTTAATCCACCAGACCTCTGTTTATATTCAGGGAACACAATTCTTAATCTTTTCTAGAAGTTTCAAGGGCAATCTTAACTAAGTCCCTATGTAAGTTACAAGTACCCAAGGACACACTGTAATGATAACAAAGGGTTTCTAGATTATTTTATAATCTTAATACAAAGTTGGAGTTAAAATCCCAGAATCTCATGTCAACTATGAAACCCTAGATCTAAAAGGTATTAGCTTTAACCTTGAGTTAGATTCCTTGCCCTTTTCTCTTTGTCTTATTTTGTAAGTAACATGGCATTAATAATAGTATATACTTTATCGAGTTGTGAAGATTAAATTAGTAAAGAAATTAAAGCAGTATCTCCCATATGAGAATCACTCATGATAGGTTAGCTTGTTTAAGTGGCCTCGTGTTAGTGTTAGTCACTCATTTGTGTCTGACTCTTCGTGACCACAAGGACTATAGCCTGCTAGGCTCCGCTGTCCATGGAATTTTCCAGGCAAGAATACTGAAGTGGGTTGCCATTCCCTTCTCCAGGGATTTGTAGTCTAATGGGATCTCAAATTGAACAAAGGTCAAGCAGCATCTTGGGATAAATAGCACGATATTTTCAAGAGAGATGAGATGTGAATAATATTGCAACCGTGCCACAATACAGTATTGTGAAACTCAGTATTGGTTTCTCTCAGAAAGAACCTGCCTAAGTGAGTTTGAAAGCTATAGTGAAAAGCAGGACCCATGATCTGAATCCAAATACACTAATTCAATCAGGTGGTTGAAACAGGGTCATGGCTTAGAACACACACTATCCTATCACCTGGAGCTATCATGTTTCCTGACATCTGGAGCCGTATTTAAGACCTTCATGTATTTAGGGGGATTCAGCCTGGAGGTAACTTAAAAATACCACTTAGTTTCTTATAAAACTAAATCTTCCCATTAGAGGCAAAATGAGGACTCTTTCTGATATATGTTAGCTATCTCATTCAAAGGAAATACCTAGATTTCACACAGGAAATTGTATTTGAAAACTGTGATGATGCAAATAGATCTATTCCCTAACTCCTTCAGCAAATTAAATTTTGTTTCTAGAGAAAGTAACACTAGTAAGCTGTTATCTTAAAACTTAGCATTACCCTGATTTATTGTAAATCATTCAGTCACGTATATACGTATATTAATGATATTAACATATACATATATATGTTAATGATATTAACACTGAAATACACTAACAATAGCAAAGAAATTAAGAAGGAAGTAGGAGTTTATTTCTAAAGACTTTTTCTAAGAGCAAAGGACGTGTGTGTACTGTGTGCTCAGTTGCTTCAGTCTTGTCTGACTTTTTGCGCTCCCATGGACTGTAGCTTGCCAGGCTCCTCTGTCCATGAGAGTCTCCGAGCAAGAATACTGGAGTGGGTTGCTATTTCTTTCTCCAAGGGAGCTTCCTGAGCTGGGGATCGATCCTACATCTCCTGCATCTCTTGTACTGCAGGCAGATTCTTTACCCCTGAGCCACCTAGGAAGCCCCATGAAGTATAATGACATTGAATTAATTCAATTCTCCTTAGTATATGAAAGAACACAAGATTACAATATATAGACATTTATTAGATGCCTCTGATGATGGGAATATTTAAAATAATCAATGAGTCTTCACCAGGGCTAGGGGCTAGGGGCTGATCTCATTTAGATCCTTGGTGACAGTTTTCAATAAACTCTTTATTTCTGATCTCCCTTTAGCAGTCATTTGAATAATGTTTCATTATTCTCTTAGATTAAACTTTTGAAGTGAACAGATTGTTATTTAGATGAGATACATGTAAGCTACTATAATAAAATGACCACAAAATACAGTGGATTAATATAAGAAAGGTTTATTTTTCTCTCACATAATTTACAGAAGTGAATAACTCAGGGCTGGTAAGCACCTATCCTCAGCACATGGATTTCAAGGTTGCTTCAATTATTATGACTTCCAAAACAGCAGGAAAGACGAAGGAATGAACCTGACCTTGAAACAGAAAGTCATCACGTACATTAAATCCTTTGGGGTGTACATAGTCACAAAGCAAAAGATGTTGGAATATGCAGTCTCTAGCTGAGTAATCACGCAACCATTTAAAATTTGACTGTGACCCGTTTGCATTAGTACAAGGAAAAAAAATGCATCTAATTGGTTGTTACTTGGATATATGGAAGTTCAAACTATAGCTAAAGAAAATAAAAACGTGGGCATAAAAGTGATGTTAATCCAATATTTTATACTTCTCTTTCTGTCCCTCCCTATTTTTTCCTTTCTTCTAATAATCTTTTGACCAAAATGATTATTTTTTCATTAACACCTGTTATACTTGGCTTCTCTAATATCGGTGCTTCTTGGTTCTCATCTGACCTCACTGACCAACCTGTCTCAGACTCTTTGTTGGTTTCTCCTCATTTCCCCAACCTGTACATATTAACGTGTCCCTCCTATCCAACTTTTTCCATTTAAAAATTTACACTTAGGCTTCTCTGGTGGCTCAGTGATAGGGAATCCGCCTGCCAACGCAGGGGATATGGGTTCAATCCCTGGTCCAGAAAGATCCCCCATGCCTTGGAGCAACTAAGCCTGTGTGCCACAGCTACTGAGTCTGTGGTTTTAGAGCCCATGAAGCACAAGTATTGAGCCCAAATGAGACAACTACTGAAGCCCGTGCAACTAGAGTCCATGCTGCAAGAAAAGAAGCCACTGCAATGAGTAGTCCACACACCACAACTAGAAAATAGCCCCTACTCGTCACTAGAGAAAGCCTGTGTGCAGTAAGAAAAAAGACCAGCACAGTCATGAAAAAATGAACAAAAATAAATTAATCTTTAAAAAATATAAATAAGTTTACAGTAGGTCCTTAGGTGATATTAACCTTATAGATAACAATGTCTCCAGGTCTATGAGCCGATAACATTAAATAGACTCTAACTTGGACCACTCCTCTGCACACAGTATATCCCAGTATTTATTTAACATCCTCATTTGGATGTCAAAGAGGCATAACACAATTAAAATGTCTAAAACTGAACTTCTGATGTTTCCATACTCCAAAACTGCAACTCTTACTGGCTTCCACATCACAGTGCCACCACATCTCTATCCTTCAGCAGGAAAAGAAAAGAAAAATGTTGTCATAATTCTCTCTTCCTCTCACATATGTCCTTACATATTCACCACTGAACTCTGCCACCTTTCCCTTCCATCCTCAGTTCAACAGGTTCTGATGACCTCATTAAAACCACTTCAATCCAAGCTGTCTTCATTTCTCACACTTGTTTATTTTACTCCCTAGTTCGCTTCATGCACTCCTTATTCCCAAATTTAGACTTAAAGTGAGGAAAGTAGGGAAAAACACTAGACCATTCAGGTATGACCTAAATCAAATCCCTTATGATTATAAGTGGAAGTGAGCAATAGATTCCAGGGATTAAATCTGACAGAGTGCCTGAAGAACTATGGATGGAGGTTCCTAACACTGTACAGGAGGCAGTGATCAAAAAGAGTTCCAAGAAAAAGAAATGCAAAAAAAACAAATGGTCATCTGAGGAGGCCTTACAAATAGCTGAGATAAGAAAATAAGTGAAAGACAAAGGAGACAAGAAAAGATACATCCATCTGAATGAAGAGTTCCAAAGAAGAGCAAGGAGAGATTAGAAACCCTTCCTCAGCGATCAAAGCAAAGAAATAGAGGAAAACAATAGAATGGGAAAGACTAGAGATCTCTGCCAAAAATTAGAGATACCAAGTGAACATTTCACGCAAAGATGGGCTCGATAAAGGACAGAAGTGGAAAGGACCTTACAGAAGCAGAAGATATTAAGAAGAGGTGGCAAGGATACACAGAGGAGCTATACAAAATAGATCTTCATGACCCAGATAACCATGATGGTGTAATCACTCACCTAGAGTCAGACATCCTGGAGTGTGATGTCAAGTGGGCCTTAGGGAGCATCACTATGAACAAAGCTAGTGGAGGTGATGGAATTCCAGTTGAGCTATTTCAAATCCTTAAAGATGATGCTGTGAAAGTGTTGCACTCAATATGCCATCAAATTTGGAAAACTCACAGTCAGCCACAGGACTGGAAAAGGTCAGTTTTCCTTTGAATCCCAAAGAAAGTCAATGCTAAAGAATGTTCAAATTACCGCACAATTGTACTCATCTCACATGCTAGCAAAGTAATGTTCAACATTCTTCAATAGGCTTCAATAGGACGTGTACCAAGAACTTCCAAATATTCAATCTGGATTCAGAAAAGGCAGAGGAAACAGAGATCAAATTGCCAACATCCGCTGGATCATAGAAAAAGCAAGAGAACTCTAGAAAAACATCTACTTCTGCTTCACTGACTATGCCAAAGCCTTTTATGTGTGGATTACAACAGACAGTCTTAAAGATATAGAAATACCAGATCACCTTACCTGCCTCCTGAGAAATCTGTATGCAGGTCAAGAAACAGCAGTTAGAACTGGACATGAAACAACCAACTGGTTCCAAATTGGGAAATGAGTATGCCAGTGCTGTTTACTGTCACCCTGCTTATTTAACATATATGCAGAGTACATCATGAGAAACGCTGGGCTGGATGAAGCACAAGCTGGAATCAAGACTGCTGGGAGAAATATCAATAACCTCAGATATGCAGATGACACTACCCATTTGGCAGAAAGTGAAGAGAAACCAAAGAAACTCTTGATGAAACTGAAAGAGGAGAATGAAAAAGTTGGCTTAAAACTCAAAACTGAAAAATCTAAGATCATGGCAACAGGTCCCATCACCTCATGGCATGGGGAAACAGTGGAAACAGTGAGAGACTTTATTTTGGGGGGCTCCAAAACCACTGCAGATGGTGATTGCAGCCATGAAATTCAAAGATGCTTGCTCCTTGGAAGAAAAGCTATGACATATCTAGATAGCATATTAAGAAGCAGAGACATTTCTTTGTCAAGAAAGGTGCATATAGTCAAAGCTATGTTTTTTCATGTATGGATGTGAGAGATGGACCATAAGGAAAACTGAGCCCTGAAGAACTGATGCTTCTGAACTGTGGTGTTGGAGAAGACTCTTGAGAGTCCCTTGGACTGCAAGGAGATCAAATAAGTCAATCCTAAAAGAAATCAGTCTGGAATATTCATTGGAAGGACTGATGCTGAAACTAAAGCTCCTATATTTTGACCACCTGATGCAAAGAGCCAACCTATTGGAAAAGACCCTGATGCTGGGAAAGATTGAAGATGGTAGGAGAAGGAGACGACAGAGGATGAGATGATTGGATGACATCACCGACTCTATGGACGTAAGTTTGAGCAAGTTCCGGGATTTGGTGATGGACAGGGAAGCCTGGCATCCTGCAGTCCATGGGGTCCCAAAGAGTTGGACAAAACTGAGTGATCTGAACTGAATTCTCTTTATAACACCTACAGTCTTTTTCAACACAAAAGCTAAAATGATTCTTTAAAAGTTAATTACGATTACATCATACTGCTGATCAGAAACCTCTGATCAATTTAAACTTCAATCAAAGCAAGAGTCTGTCTTGTCCATGGTCTGTTCCTTTCCTCTCTTTATGAACTCATCTTCCAGCAATGCTGACTTCCTAGTTCTTCCTTAAACCTGTCAAATATGATCCAGTTTCTGGTTCTTTGAAACTGTATTTTTCTCTGCCTGCAATCCTTTTTCTCCAGTTAAGCCTCAGCTGGATTCCTTACTTCATGCAGAACCTCGCTGAAATTCCATGTTATCAGGGACTCAGGCTAGTAACTAATTTAATGCCTTAATCTCACACCCATCCTTTTCTGACCTACTTCTTGTTACTGCACATGATTGCTAAAAACTGTACTGCTTTTCTTTTTTCCATATGGATTTTTGTCGAGTCCTGACAATATGAAGCACTGGAATGAGAAGGCCAGAAGAAAGGAAGAAAAGACTACTTTTTCTTTATTCACATTTTTGTTTTCTCTGCAGTGGTTAAGTTCAGGAGAGTCTTTACTGCATTTTCCATGGTGGTGGGTTGTTCTTCCAGTTCCTGGGTGACCTCCAGAAATTTTCCTCTTTACTGTGGTAACAGACAATGCACTTGAGCAGAAGGTAGACACCTCTTCAGTTGGCTTAATGTCAATCTTGTGGGGTCCTTCCTCAAAATTTTGATTTTTCCTTAGCCCCAGAGGCAGCAGGTGCTTTTTGTAGCTCCTCTTGCTACCCTTTAGATTTTCTCCTTATCACTATCAGTAATTAAGAATATCTACCTATTTATTAATACTTTACATTAAATTTACTTTTTTACAAAACTGATGTGATTTGTTTCACTTGACTAGGTCTTTTCTGATACATTTACTCTGATCTATTTTCCTTTGTTATTTATCCACATGTCAGCTATTACGTATTTAGTTTTTTAGTTTCTTGATTATATTCCTAAATTAATATATTAAATTCATAATAGCAAGATCTTTTTTTTTTCTTTTGATCATGATTTTTTACCTCCATTGCCTAGAATAATATCTGGTAGAAAAATATTTGTTACTCAATTAAAATTTATTGAAATAATGAATTTGTGGGAGGAGAGGCAAAATATCCTCTATTGTATACAGATTGTATAGGATGATAGAAGTTCTATGAAGATGTCTTAAATGTGCAGTCTTGGGTTGGGTTTTGTTGTCTTGGTTTTTCTACAAGATACTATAAAAAACCCAAATGAACTTTTTGGCCAACCTGATATTCATATTAATATTATTCTCAAGCATACTTGTTTTTTCTAAACATATATAGCTTGCTTCAGTTGTCAGCATAGTTCAGATCTCAGTATCTTAAATTAGTTCAGCACTTCATGCTTCTATTTAACATTTACTATAAATGAATGTTAGGAGGTCATTTTTGCTCATTAAATATCATCTTTATTTTTGTGTTTTTTCAGTTTCTTGGAATTGAAGTACAAATTTCAATACAATTATAAAAATTATATAAAACTTTCTTTAGGAAAACATGACTTATTCTACAAATATTTATGAACCAAAATACTAAAAGCTATATACCAGGTACTGAGGAAACATCTGGGAAATAGGAATAAAAAGGAGAGAGAAAAACAGACAGAGGAGGTGAGAAAATAAGAGACACGATGGAACTTAAAACCTCTCAGAAAAGACAGATATCATGTAGGTGACAAGTTCATCTGGAAACTGGTTGGATGGAGATGGATGTGGGGATTGTTCCAGAAAGGACATCCACATGCAGCAGAAATGACAGAGAACGCACTCAGCTGAAGAAATCAAAAAAGATGAGGTTGGCTAAACCACAGAGAATCAGAAACGATCATGGAGAATGATGAGATGTGTGACTTAACAGTAAAAATCCAGATTGCAGACAACTGCGTAGGTCCTCTACTACCTTATCCTAATGGAAGCCACTGAAAGATGTTAAATGGAAAATATTAGACCAAATCTGGAAAATTACTAGGATTGCAGTGTGCAGTATAGATTGGTGCACACTTAACCTATTTATGGGAGTCAAATATGGAGTCTGTCTAAGTAGGCCAGGCAAAATATCATGGTGGTGTGATATACGGCAATGATGAGAGGGATTTAGAGATGCAAACAGCTGAAGGAGCTATTTAAAATACCAAATACAAGATATAGAAATTGAGTGGAAAGTTGGATAAAGGACAGGATTCTCTGACTAGGTTTTTTTCCCACTAGACATAAGTGTTCAATCAATATGTGAATGGTTCAGTATTGATGAAAATGTTAATGGCTTGAGAGTTGCATGCTCCCTGCCAGCTCTAAAATTCAGTAATTCAATACTTTATACATCAGTAGAACAACAACACAATTACAGAGAAAGAGCAATGAAAAACTAGAAACTATTGCCTCTTCTTTTTTATTTAGTTTGATTCTTCTCTACACAGCATCTCTGAAACTGGCTTAAAATTATAATACCAGTTAGTATGAAACACTGAGAACACAAGAACTGACAGGGCCTTTTGGTGCCTCATTATTTTTTTGTTTTATGTGTTCAGTTCAGTTCAGTCGCTCAGTCGTGTCTGATTCTTTGTGACCCCATGAATCGCAGCACCCCAGGCCTCCCTGTCCATCACCAACTCCCGGAGTTCACTCAGACTCATGTCCATCCACTCAGTGATGCCATCCAGCCATCTCATCCTCTGTCGTCCCCTTCTCCTCCTGCCCCAAATCCCTCCCAGCATCAGAGTCTTTTCCAATGAGTCAACTCTTCGCATGAGGTGGCCAAAGTACTGGAGTTTCAGCTTTAGCATCATACCTTCCAAAGAAATCCCAGGGCTGATCTCCTTCAGAATGGACTGGTTGGATCTCCTTGCAGTCCAAGGGACTCTCAAGAGTCTTCTCCAACACCACAGTTCAAAAGCATCAATTCTTCCACGCTCAGCCTTCTTCACAGTCCAACTCTCACATCCATACATGTTTATGTGTAAGTCCATGTCAATTCTAACTGTTTAATACTTTTTACAATAAATCTTGATAATAGTCATAACCACAATACAAATACAGACAATCTCATCTTTAACAAATAAACATCTAAAATCTACTTTGCTGTATACACTGTCAGAGAGGCTGGAACTGTATCAATGAACAAGACACATCTATGTTACTGGAGACTTAGTGGAATAAACAGATAATACACAAATTGATAAATGTGGGTTTGGCACATGGCTCTCTCCTTCATAGGTGATAATAAAAAGTGAAAAACATGACAAGAGGATTGAAAATGCTGAGGGATGGAGACAAGTTTATATTTATTGATCCTCTGCAACATTCTAGGTGATCTACTAGGTACTTACTGCTTTTTCTTAACATCCCCCAAAACAAGAGTTAGATTTTTAATATTTCTAGTAAGATCTTTGAGACTCAGAAACGTTAAGAAACTGTCTGACCACTGATACTCTAGCAGTGGAGGCTACAGCAAAAAGCAAATATTCTTAGCACAAAACCTAAAGACACTTCAAAAGAACTTTCAATAGCTACAATTCAATGTTCAAGGGATTTTCAGCTCATTTCATTATGCCCTGCAGAGTCAGCACAGAACCTCCAAGAGCACTAATCACTTGACACCAAGAGTACAGATATAGAGCGAGAAAGATACAAACTTTTTCAGAAGCAAGAGAAAAAGAAGCTTCTGGACAGTAAAAAAAAAAAAAAAAAAGTCACTTGCAGCAAAGTGAAAAGAATGTCTTATTTCACCACAACTATGGCAGCAGGAAAAAGAAGAGAAAAATATTTTCAAAAATGAACTTAAAAAAACCTAAAACTTAGCAGTAGGTTTTAACTTTCACTTTTCAATCATTTTTCCTGGAAAAATGAACAAATGCTCTGGACCAGTTGTAGGAAGTACATATTTATTAACTGGGTTCTTTTCTAAAAAAAAATTTTTCCTACTACATAAATATAGAGCAAGAGATATAACAGATGCTCAAATGTTGTAGTGGCTTTATGAAAGCTAACAGCAAAGCATTAAACATATTTAAACACGCCCACAACTGCTTTGCATTTATATAGCACTAATATATTTGAAAAACATATTTTTACCATCACTGAAGTAAGTCTTCCCTACAAATCTTCTCATTTTGCAAAGGAATAATAAAATATCACAAAAAGGAACTAGTATTATTCTATTTTAGATGAGAAGACTTATGGGTTTTATGCAGCTCAACATTCTTATTTTATGGATCAGACATGAGGGTCCCAGAGTGGACAGCTGATTTGCTCGAGGTCAGTGGCAGATTTTAATCAAAAAGCAGTGCCTTTTTATTTCTAATCCTGAGCTTTTGTAGCTACCACTACTTTTATACACATGCAGTGCTGATGTTATGTGTCTATTGAATTACAGACACTTAAAAGCCTGGCAAATAAGAAGCAGCTAAAAAAAATGTTGAATGAATAAATTTTAATCTTTTTTTTCATGTCTCTAAACATCCTTCCTAAGTATGCCTATGGCTTCAGAAGGGCAGGTTTATGCTCTCCATCGTTAAATCCTTTGAATACCACCCAAATAGAGTCTTACTTGGTTGTTCAGAGTTTTAATACCCAGAGAAGATTTTTTTTGGTTAGTCATGACTAAGTGAGAATGAATGAAAATTCAGCCCATGTCAGATCCATTTGGCTCTTAGAAGGTGGAATAAAGGAGGCAACTTTAAAGAAGGTTAAAAATGAAATAGAGATAATATTTAATTAGGAGCTTCTATTTCTTGGGCTCCAAAATCACTGCATATGGTGGCTGCAGCCATGAAATTAAAAGATGCTCACTCTTTGGAAGAAAAGCTATGACCAACCTAGACAGTGTATTAAAAAGCAGAGGCACTACTTTGCCGACAAGTTCAATTCAGTTCAGTTGCTCAGTTGTGTCCAACTCTGCGACCCCATGTACTACAGCACCACAGGCCTCCCTGTCCATCAACAACTCCAGGAGCTTACTCTAACTCAATGTCCATCGAGTCAGTGATGCCATCCAACCATCTCATCCCCTGTTGACCCCTTCTCCTCCTTCCTTCAATCTTTCCCAGCATCAGGGTATTTTCAAATGAGTCAGTTCTTCACATCAGGTGGACAAAGTACTGGAGTTTCAGCTTTGGCATCAGTCCTTCCATTGAATATTCAGGACTGATTTCCTTTAGGATTGACTGGTTGGATATCCTTTCAGTCCAAGGGATTCTAAAGCGTCTTCTCCAACACCACAGTTCAAAAGCATCAATTCTTCTGCACTTATCTTTCTTTATATTCCAACTCTCACATCCATACATGACTACTGGAAAAACCATAGCTTAGACTAGACAGACCTTTGTTGGCAAACTAATATCTCTGCTTTTTAATACGCTGTTTAGGTTGGTCATAACTTTTCTTCCACGGAGCAAGTGTCTGAATTTCATGGCTGCAGTCACCATCTGCAGTGATTTTGGAGCTCAAGAAATTAAAGTCTCTCACTGTTTCCACTGTTTGCCCATCTATTTTTCCATAAAGAGATGGGACCGTATGCCATGGTTTTCATTTTCTAAATGTTGAATTCTAAGCAAACTTTTTCACTTTCCTCTTTCACTTTCATCAAGAAGCTCTTTAGTTCTTCGCTTTCTGCCATAAGCGTGGTGTCATCTGCATATCTGAGATTATTGATATTTCTTCCCGCAGTTTAGATTTCAAATTATGCTTCATACACCCTTGCATTTTGCATGATGTACTCTGCATATAAGTTAAATAAGCAGGGTGACAAAATACCATGCTCAGTAAATCTTTAATCCAACTTTCTGTTGATAGGCGGGGCAGTGTTCCCTCCATGTTGTTTGACCTGAGGCCAAACTATGGTGGAGGTAATGAAGATAATGGTGACCTCTTTCAAAAGGTCCAATGCACACCCCAATCCTGCAGCAGGCCACTGTGGACCCATGCCTCTGCCGGAGACTCCTGGACACTCACGGGCAAGTCTGGGTTAGTTTCTTGTGGGATCACTGCTTCTTTCTTCTTGCAGACAAAGGTCTGTATAGTCAAAGCTATGGTTTTTCCAGTAGTCATGTATGGATGTGAGAGCTGGACAATCAAAAAGGCTGAGTGCTGAAGAATTGATGCTTTTGAGCTGTGGTATTGGAGAAGACTCTTGAGTCCCATGGAATGCAAAGAGATCAAACCAGTCAATCCTAAAGGAAATTAACCCTGAATATTTAATGGAAGGATTGATGCAGAATCTGAAGCTCCAATACTTTGGCCACCTGATGGGGCCAAAAACTGACTCATTGGAGAAGACCCTGATGGTGGGAAAGATTGAAGGCAGGAGGAGAAGGGGTCGAGAGAGGATGAGATGGTTGGATGGCATCACCTACTCAATGGACATGGGTTTGAGCAAACTCCAGGAAATACTTAAGGACAGGGAAGCCTGGCAAGCTACAGTCTATGGGGTCACAAAGAGTTGGACGCAACTGAACAACAATTTCTGGCTAAATTAGCACTGGCTCCTGGATAGTTCCCCTAAATTCAAATCTCATGCCATAGAGAAAAGCACAGCTAATGATTCTAATAAATCACTGGAGACAGAGAGGACAGTTGAGCTTTTATGAATGGTGACTGGAAGATAGCCAGTTATCTCAGATAAGGGAAACGTTAGAGGACACCTTTCTATTTGTGTCTTTTTCTTTACCCGTGTTGTCCTAGGGAGATAATTGTCCAGGTTCCCAGAAAATGAAATCTAAGACAGAAGCTTACATATTATTTACTGCTGTTGCTGGGGAATCCAGAAGAGGTGAGGGAGATGTAGTAGAGACAGGAACCACTGCTTCTTCAGTTCATGGGCTATATATATATATTAAGAGTAGCCACATAAATTACAGACTTACTCTATAGCATTTCTCCATGAGCTTTTTTGAAAATTTATACCACTTTTCAGGTGACTCTTTAAATATAATAAAATATTCACTTCCAAACACAGTAAATAGGTACACCATAAAACTGATATTTTGAAAAAAAAAAAAAAAACAAATAAAACTGATATTTTGATATAGCTGCAAATAGTAACATACTCCTCTGTCTAGCTGACCCAGCAGTTACTACTTACAATACATCTTATAGAACAAATCTGAATTACAACCTGTTTCAGTTCGGTTCAGTCACTCAGTCGTGTCTGATTCTTGGACCCCATGAACTGCACTGCAACAGGCTTCCTTGTTCATCACCATGTTTAAATTAACCCAAAGTTATTTTCTTTTTATATACAAAAGCTACAACGATGAAGAGTCTAGAAATTAAATATAAACAAACATGTAAAAAACAAAATCCACCATGACAAACAATTAATTTGTATGAGACACTATTTTTAATGTATAGTTGAAAATGCATGCTACAGAATGAGTAGAATAATATGTTATACTAAGATTACACGGCAATAACAATACCAAGAAATGCAGTGCCAGAGCAAATTCAGTAAGGGGAAAGTGGAGCTTTGCATATAGGATTCTGGGTGGAATTTGTCTTAACTCACAAAGTTGATATTGGGAGGCAAATTGTCTCTGGCTTAATATTTTAATAGATACTTACCCTAACTCACAAGTTAGGATAAGTATGTGTGTTTTTGTGTGTGTGTGTGTGAGAGAGAGAGAGAGAGAAAGAGAAAGAGAGAGAGAGAGAGAGAGAGTATATGTGCGATGTGTGCATATATGTGTGTAAAACATGCAAACAGTATAAAATTTGGATCCTAATAGGAGAAGGAAATGGCATCCCACTCCAGTGTTCTTGCCTGGAGAATCCCAGGGACGGGGAAGCCTGGTGGGCTGCCGTCTATGGGGTCGCACAGAGTCGGACACGACTGAAGCGACTTAGCAGATAGACTCCAAACAAAAAATCATCAAAAGTTAAATCTTCCAAGATATCTTGAAGTTTGTTACAAGAGCTTCTGTGTCTTTCTGGGTGCAGCCTCTTATGTAACACTGGCTGGGGATAATGTTTCCACATTTTAATGTGAGACAGACTGGTACCTCCTCACTTCAGGCTGTGTAGACTATCTGGCCTCTCTGGCAGGAGCCTTTGATAAGGGAAAAAAATAAAAGAAATTGCCTCTGGACTCATGAAACTCACTATCCTTTTTAGCTCATTTGAGGGCATGGATGAGCCATGGTCCTGACCCCTGTCATATTATTTGTGAAGCAGAAGTGTGCAGGGAAAGTAACAAGATTGAAAACTCCATACAAATGTCATTTACCATTTGCAAGTAAGTGTAGAGTTGTTCTTAAGCATGATTTCAAAGGTAAAAGTGCAGGAAAAGCCTATGGCTGGAATGAAAGTGAAAGCAATTCTGTGCCTATACATACTATAAGAGGGCATCTGTCCCCTTTGGGAACTAGGCTATGATTGCAAAGACTCCAAGTTACTATTATAATATTTATAATAGCCTAGTTTGTAATGATTTTATTTGGCCTGCAGAAACAGAGTTATGGACAGTTGTGCGTCACCATTAGGAAAAAAAAAAAAAAAAACAATGAGGATGGAATTGATCTCATCAATTTCCCTGTCACTAAAAACTTAGCATACTCCACGCCTGTTCTTTACCCATATTCCTTGTCCTGGGTAGACCAATCAAAATGCTGCTTTTACTCATGGTTCTGTCTAAGGAAAATTGAAAGGCCCTTGGTGAGACAGAAGCATCAGCAGGTCTCTAGGGGGCTGAAGTCTAGTTTGACTCAACCACAGCAGCTTGAACCAGTGATGGGAATTTAACCCATCAGCCAATCTAGTACTGAGTCCAAGCTTGCTCTGCTGGCCACGCTGCAGGCCAATGAATTGGAGATGAGGTGTTGAGGCAAGGAATATGACTTTAATTAGAAAGCTGGCAGAATGAAAAGATGGCAGACTGATGTCTCAAAATAACCATCTTATTGGTGTCTCAGTGCCAGGTTCTTTCATAGAACAGAGATGGGGGGAGGTGATGGAATAAAGTAAAAAGCCCATTACTCTTGCAAGTGTCTCTTGGAAGGGCCATCCTGGGGAGGGAGTGTGTTAATTTCTTCCTTCCTGCAGCCATCTACAGGTGGATAGGGTCCTGAACAAAGGCACTTTGGTTTAACATTTAGGCAGAGGGGTAGGGTTCCCTGAGGTAGGTTATTATGTGCAGACAGTATCCTTTTAGTGAACAAAAGCAACGGGGAGCAAAGGTTAAAGTAAAGAAACGGATCCAACATGCAGTCCATTCATCCCAGTAAAAAAAAAATCTATTAAAATATTAAGCCAGAGACAATTTGCCTCCCAATATCAATTACCTTTCTCTCTGCCTAGAAGAATGAACAAGATGAATGAATAATGCAAGAAATTCCTTCTAGTTATGAAGGTTTCCCTTTCCTTCTTCCTTATGATGGATAGAATGTAAACTTAACAGCCAAACTGTCAGTTTTAATGTAACCTCAGCAACAGTTAGAACCAGACATGGAACAACAAACTGGTTTAAAATTGGGAAAGGAGTATCTTAAGGCTGTACATTGTCATGGTACTTATTCAATTTATATTCAGGGTACATCATGTGAAATGCTGGGCTAGATGAAGCTCAAACTGGAATCAAGATTGCCAGGAGAAATATCAATAACCTCAGATGTGCAGATGATACCACTCTAATGGCAGAAAGGGAAAAGGAATTAAAAAGCCTCTGCATGAAGGTGAAAGAGGAGATTGAAAAACCTGGCTTAAAACTCAAGATTCAAAAAACTAAGATCATGGCATCTGGTCCCATCACCTAATGGCAAATAGATGGGGAAGCAATGGAAACAGGCTTTATTTTCTTGGGCTTGAAATCACTGCAGATAGTGACTGCAGCCATGAAATTAAAAGATGCTTGCTCCTAGGAAGAAAAGCTATGATAAACCTAGACAGCATGTTAAAAAGCAGAGACGTCACTTTGCCAACAAAGGTCCCTATAGTAAAAGGTATGATTTTTCCAGTAGTCATGCATGGATGTGAGAGTTGAACCATAAAGAGTGATGAACAATGAAGAACTGATGCTTTTGAACTGTGGTGTTGGAGAAGACTCTTGAGAGTTCCCTTGACAGCAAGGAGATCAAACCAGTCAATCCTAAAGGAAATCAACCCTGATTATTCACTGCAAGGACTGATGTTGAGGCTGCAGCTCCAATACTTTGGCCACCTGATGTAAATAGCTGACTCACTGTGAAATACCCTGGTGCTGGGAAAGATTGAGGGCAGGAGGAGAAGGGGGAAACAGAGGATGATATGTTGGATGGTATCACTGAATCAATGGACACAAGTTTGAGCAAACTCCAGGAGATTGTGAAGGACAGGGAAACCTGGTGTGCTGCAGTCCATGGAGTCCCAAATAGTCAGACATGACTGAGTGAACGAACAACAACAGAAATAGGAGCCACATTGAGAAAGATATTCCTTGACACATCTTTTAGGCAGCTTTTGCTTCCAAATTCCTTTCACCTAGAGGAAATAAACTTCTCCTTTCTTTAAATCATCATTTTTTGAGGTTTTACTATTCTCAGTCAAAAATGATTTGGACAGTTCTTTCTGGCTGGTGGTTTGTGAGACAGAAGTGACAGCAGGCATGAAGGAGTGAAAAATCAGGACTATTATATTTCTTTACTTTAGAATTCAAAATGTAGTTTTGGAGAGAGAATCACTAGTGGGAACGGAAAAAAACAAAAAAAAAAGGTAAATCAAGACATGTAGTATCAGAGGGCCTCTGCAATGATAATGCAAAGTCCTAAATTAAGTATCAAGAAACTCCTGATGCAGCAGGGACTGCAAGACATCTTGACCTCTAGCAGAGCCTTGGATCATGAATCACCCTGTCTTCCTGAAACTTGGCAGTATAACGATTCCTGGAGTCCTATTAGATTCCAAACTCTTTACTATCGTGTATTTCATTGTAATAAATACTTAATTTTAGGAGCAATCCTAAGAATAAAGAGAGCTTCAACATGTGTTTTCTTTTCACTGTGCTGTCATGGTACCCATAAATGCATGTATGTTCTCTGTCCCTTCCATATAATCCTTTGTCAAGACCAAAGGCTCTAACTTTATAGTCTCTCCAGAGCAGATCTTTCCCTTTCCTTTCTTGTCAAACCTTTAGGTAGACATGTACTTTCTATTTCCTAGACAACTGGCATTGGCTCTTTCCTCTGATTTTCTATTCCCCTTAAATCAGTATCAAGTGATATGTTTTATGGTTGGGTTAGAGAATGCTTCATCACCTCAGTTTGGGTTAACTATGCCATACAGGTTCACAGGTTGGACTATCCCATTTCTCCAAGCAAAACAAAAAGAAGTAATGACTCAAACTTTCCTCAAGGGTCCCCATAAATATATGTGTATGTATGTGTGTGTACACACACACACACATACACAAGCTTCAGTCTGACATTCAACATGACTTAACATTAGTCATCTTGGTAATCTGTTCTAGATTTACTGTCCCTGATACCTCATTCTGTGGCCTTTCCTATTTCTGTACTTTCTCCTCATGGTCATCCCTCTTTTAAGAGCATCTCATTTTCTCTTATGGACCTTCTCACTGTGGCTGACATCATACTCATCTTCCAAGTCCCATCTCAAATAACTTCTCTATGGAGACTTTCTGCTTGGTCTCTCTCAACCTTTCTATATCATATGTGATCTTTTTCACATTTGAAACACAATAGATTTTTATTGATAACACTTGAAATAATAGTTTGTCATTCCAATAAACTATTGAGTTTTTTTTTTTACTTTTAAAGGACAGGGCCTATATCTTGATGTTTGCTGGGCAACATTGATAACTGTTTGCAAATTTGGTATGTGTTAAATTGAATTGAATGAGTCCTTACTGTCTTTATTTAAAATTTCCTCTAAAACAAAGTGGTGAGATTCCAAGCAAAACAACTAACTTTAACCCTGCAAAATACAAGGATTATAAAGAATACACCTTTTTAAAGTTCAGAATGTATGAATGAAAATTATAGACTAGATAAGGGAGGGATATATGGAGTCAATTTTTTAAATTGCATAGTGGCTGAAATGTTTGAGGAAATACAATTCCTTATCCTTGCTGAATTCATGAGATAAATAAGTCACATTCTTATCATTCATAAATCTTTTAATTTCTTTTTCTAAAAGGAAATTAGGAAATTCTAGAAGGATACTGTGAACTAAAGAGAAATACTGGAAATTTGAACTATTAATTGACTCCTAGGAAAACTCTTCTTGTGGAGAATGGAAATCATCTAAGGGTTGAGGAAAGAAAAAAAAAAATTGTGGCACTCATAAAGAGACAATACAGGAATTGATTAATACAAGTTTTGTAGCAGGACCTGAGTTGAGAACCTGGCTCTGATGTTTCCTGTCCACAACTTTGGATAAATGGCTTAACCTCATTAAATGTGAAACGGCCAGCACTCTTTTTTTTTTTTCACTGGCGTTTATGAGAATTAGGGGGAAAAGTGAATAGAAAGGATTCATTTATCATGCTGGGCACAGAGTTGTTGCTTCCTAAATTATTGTTGTTTGGTTAGTTGAACCTCTGTGTCCTTTATCTTGTGAACTAAATCAGATTAAAGTAAAAGGGATCCATGTCATGTCATCATGATTAGGAAAATTATAAATGACACTCATCTTCATTTAAGGACATCCTCCTAGCTCCTTTCCAAACATTCAGCAAGTCTTAATATGCCCTAAAATATAAGTGATTTTCAGCAGGGAACAAAATCACAGTTAACTAATATACTGAAGATCCTATGAGGTTTTGTTGCTGATATATGATTCACTTAAACAAGAGTAAGAGAAAGAGAATTTTCTAAATTGGCTTTAAAAGTATCTCTGTGCAATGAATTTTCCTATTTAAGAAAATATCTTAGGTTTACATTAATGAAGATCCTGGATCTTACCAAGACCTTTATGAGCTTATTATTGATAATTTAACCAAATCTTGTGTGCGAAGAAGAGCAATTCCCCCAGCAATTCATGAACCACCATGCTTACAGGAATAGGAACCCTTTCTTGTAACTTCCAATAAATATCTTTAACCTCCCTCCTCCAAATGAAGTAAATAATGATAAACTCCAAATGTCATAAGGCCCTCCAAACATTCTTGGTGCATCTATTTAAAATTATGAGTCAGGCTTTTCTATATAAATATTTCATAGCTCTAGAGTGACTATAATGTCCCTGCACTCATAATAAACGGGCAATTCGATATGTATTGTCAAAGTGAATGAACATCAATCTTCCACTGCTTCCAAGTAATGGATGGGTTTTAATGTACTCTTACTCTAGTCACTCCAGATGTGGGCAGGATTTTGTAAGTATTATGAACTTTGTGAGTCTTCAGGGTGAAAGTCCAACAAAGGAAAAGAAAGGAAAGTAAAATATTCTCCTACTAGCCCTCTACCTGTAATGCTGCTACCTTTCTATTGTCCATAAACTAAGAAAGAACCAGGATAAAAAGAAAAGACGTCAAAGTCAAAGTAGGAGAAGCTATGGAATATACGTCCACAGAGTTTAAAAATGTGCATCCAATTTATATAAGATCTCAAATTATTTATTATTATTTGATCACAAATAGAAGAAACCCAGTGTAGTTATAGTAGGAGAAGGATGGAACAAGGAACATGAAAAATGAGGTAGAAAATGTGCCTACTGTGAGAAGAATTTGAAACAAGTATCTAAAGACATCATGCACCCTAGGCAGTGAGCTCTCTCTGGGCCTCTTGTCCTGATTTCCCTGTGCATTGGTTTCCTTCTCTTTCTTTCCAGAGACCACTCTCTTCACTCCCATGGGAGAATACAGCTCAGTTCTAAAGTTCTCTTTAAGTGAAGATATGGAAACAATATTATCTTTCTTAATCCCTCTATGTCGACCTCTGCACTCATCTTCCTACCATATACCTTTGTGTTTTATTTAAATCTTTCAGGACTTCCAATGGCCCAAATGGAGTCAAATGTCTACTCATGGTCTGCAAGCAAAGATGCTATTACAGAGGATCACCAATGATCAAACCAAGAGCACCCCTCACAACAATGAATTCAGGAGCTATGAAACAACACATCAGATTTCAAAGACCTAAGTAATACCTAGGAGATGGAACACACACACACACATAAAGTTTAAACCACCACTGAAAGATCCTGGAAAAATAGAAAAGATATATGTTTATTCTATTACTCCTACCAAGTACAACCAAAAACCCTGGAAAATGTTTGTCGTTCAGTTGTGTTCAACTCTTTGTGATCCCATGACTGTAAGCCCCACCAGGCTCCTCTCTCCATGGAATTCTCCAGGTAAGAATACTGGAGTGGGTTGCCATTTCCTTCTCCAGGGCATCTTCCTGACCCAGGGATCAAACCTGGGTCTCCTGCATTAGTGGGAGATGCTTTACCATCTGAGCCACCAGAGAAACCCCCCAAACCCTGGAAGTTATATGTAAAACAATATAAGAAGACTACAAAAAGTAGAGAGAAGACAGGGTGGGATATTATGACACAAGTAACAAAAGATTGGAGAGTGCACTGAGTACTTTTTTTGCCTCAAATACCCTACACTTGGAGCTGAGGAAGCTGGCAATGTAAAAATACCAACAGTCACACACAAAAAATAGCCCAATAGAAGTATGCTCTTTCTAGCCAAGATCAGGAAAGAGTCAGTCTAGCAAGAGAGAAAATGACTGGACAATAACTTCTCTAATCTAGTTTAATGCCACACACACACAAAAAAAGTGGTGGCTCACCACCGCCCTTCCTAGGATTGAGTAGGCAGCCTAGACTTTCTTTGTAGTCTTACCCGCTCACTAGGAGGTTTCCAAAACATCTCACCACTGCAGTGTCAGAGAGGATCAAACAGGAAGCCGGGAGATTTATTCCCACTAGGAGGTATAGAATGCTCTCCACTTAAAAATATAATCTGTAAAACTCTGGGGAAAAATATAGGATGAAATCTTCAGGATTTAGTGATAGGCTAAGTTCTCAGCCTTTACATCAATAGTATGTTATTCATAAAGAAACAAATTGATGAGAAGGACTTTATTTAATATTTTTAATGTAAGTATTTCTCTGTAAAATTCCCTGCAAAAATAATGAAAAGATGAGCTACAGACTGCAGGAAAATATTTGCAAACTATGTACACCACAAAGGACAAGTACTAAAAATTGAAAGAACTCTCAAATCTCTACAATAAAAAATAAATACATACATAAAACAATCAGAAATGGGAAAAAAACAAAACAGGAAGAGACATTTCACCCTCAAAGTTAAACAGTAAATGAACATATGAAAAAATGTCCAGCATGAGTAGTCATTAGAGAAATTCAAATGAAAACATAATTATATCTAGTAATATATGTAGTATATGTAATATATGTAATATATTACTACATTCTATCAGAAGGATGAAACTTCTTAGAAATTGATGAAGATCAAATGCTAGCAGGATGTAGAGAAACTGATCACTTGTACGTTGCTGGCAAGAATGTCAAATGGTCCTGTCACTTTGAAAAACAGTTTGGCAATTGTTAAAAGAAAAAAAAAGCGAAACATGCAACTAACATACAACTCAGAAACTGTACACCTGGGCATTTATCACAGATAAATAAAATAAACACTTGTGTCCTTATGAAAACATGCATGCAAATGTTTAAAGAAACTTTATTCAAATAGCCCCAAACTGGTAAGAATCCAGATATTCTTCAATGGATGAATGATTAAACAAACTATGGTAGACCTATATCATGAAATGATATAAAGAAACAAATCATCCATGCAAACAACAACTTGGGTGAATCTCAAAGAAATTATTGAATTAAAAAAGCAAATCCCAGAAGATTACATATTATATGATTATATTAATAAAACATTCCTGAAATGACAAAATTATAGAAATGGAAAACAGTTAAGTGGTTCCTGGAGGTTAAGAAGGGGATTGGTTGTAGGAGGAAAGTGGGCATGACTAACAAAGGAAAACATGAGAGATTTTTGTGGTGATAGAATTCTGAGTCATGACTGCATCAATGTCAGTATTTGAGTTTTGATATTATGCTACAGTTTTTACAGAATATTACCTTTGGAAAATATTAGATAAATGGTCACAGGATCTCTCTGTATTATTTTAACTGAATGTGAATGCACAAGCGTTTCAAAATAAAAACCTTAATTTAAAAGATAAACAGCATTAAAAATATTGTGAACCACACAGGACTAAGAAAGTTGTCAAATAAATGCAAAAGAAATGCAAAGAATGAATCTGTGACTTTTGTAGATACTTTCTGTCCTTTGAGGACTCAGAGGAAGTGGGAAAACTGCATAAAGTCTTGAAGGATAAGTCACTTATAAAAGGGGGGAGAAGTAGACATGAAATGGATTTCAGGTAGAATAACACAACTAACAAAAAGTGGAAAGAGGGGTGCATATGGCATGTGGGTTGGGGCAGTGGATGAGTGGGCATGCATGACTGACTGGCAGAATATATCCCCAAATCAGTCATTCAGAATATTCAAAGTAGATAGTTCATTTTTCACCCCAGATTCACCAAGTTAGGCAATAAAATTCTAGTATCACATACCACTTCCTTTCCAAAGTCTCACTGCTCATCAAATGAGTCCTTCAACAGATCATTCGCCTTCCAGAAAATTCTCAAAATCCCAGAGCTTCTCTGACAGTCTCACTTAATAACACTTCATCACGACATATGGTCTTGATCATTTTACTTTAAGAATTTTACAGGCTTTACAAGTATTAGTTCCTGTGGGTATAATTGGAAGCTTCCTTTCGACCCAAAAAAAAAAAAAATCATGTTTTCTCACCTACCCCCCACTACTATTTAATTAATTCATCTCTAGAGACTCCCCATTGTGACAGCTAGGTTCTTTTCATGCCACAGGAGATTATTTCTCAGCATGATGAGTATAGACTGAAGTTCTTCAAAGATGCATGTGTAATATTTTATAAAAGAAAGATGTTAAGAACCTATCATGTAAATAGATTTCTAAAGAAATGAAGAGCTTGGCTAGACTTGAAAGCTTGCTAACACTCCTCATTTTCAGGAGAGGTTTCCTTGAGGAGAACAGAAGTATCATCTGTATGTTTTCTCTAATGTATACTTTTATACTTAATCTATACTTATTTCTGGGCTTCCCTGGTGGCTCAGACAGTAAAGAATCTGCCTGCAATGCAGAAAACCCGGGTTTGATCCCTGGGTCAGAAAGATCCCAGGGAATGGCTACCAGCTCCTGTATTCTTGCCTGGAGGATTCCATGAAGGAATCTTCATAGAGGGGTACAGTCCATGGAGTCACAGAGTCAGATACAATTGAGAGACTAATATTTTCAATTTCTTTCTTTTCAAACTTGTTTTTAGTCAAATTTTTCACCTAATAGCTTTAATCATGATAACCATTCATTTATGAAGCATTGAAAATTTATATAATAATATTGAAATCTGTTGTTTACCTCAGTTATAACTAGATAGTATCCAGTTACATGATATTACAATGTGTTTTTTAGTTTATTTTTTTCCATTCAGTATCTGAGTTATTATTAGGTTTCTAAAACTGAGATGGTGAAAAAAAATTTTTTTCATGGATTATAATCCTTTAGTATGACTATTAAATGTAACTTTTCAAAGCATTATCATTTATACTCTTTCATTTCATCTTCAAACAATTTTATCTGGAAGGAATTAGTCATCAAGTTTGACAGGTAAGTACAAGATGGGGACATTAAGATAGAGAGAGGTTTAGTGAGTTTCTGAGGCCTCACAGGTAATGTCAGACTTGGGGTGAAAACACTAGAATTGTATAGAGAGAACAGATGAGTGAACCAGCATTATGGACAATTAACCATGGGCCGGGCACCATGGTAAATGCTAGAACCAAATTTTACTTTTTTTATCAAGGCCAAAGCCCAGTGAACTACTGTTGCCATCTGTACTAAAGAATGTGATAATCAGAGGGATATATCAATTTCCAGAAGTCACTTTTCTAAAATGATGGGATTAAAACTGACATTTTATGACTCCCATTTCCAAATTGTAAACAATAGTAGTATTATCCAGAATGTATTACACATTTAGCATGTGTAAAGCATTAAGTGATTTTTAATGGCTATTGTTTTGTTTTCTGCAAAGAACGTTTGTCCTCCCTAAAATAATAGGAATGTGCCTCCCCATCCCAATTAGAACAGTTCCCTAACATTTTTTAAAAATTGAAACTGGGAGGGAAAAAAAAAACAAAACAGCTTTTCTCCTTTTGGATCATGCATCTTTAAGGATATGAGTCTGGAGTTAGGCAGCCAACTACCTTACATCATGAAGAATTTTGTCTGATAGAACAAAAACAATATTGAGGGAAAATACATTTAGAAGAAGCATATCAGATTTTAAAACCCTGTGTTTAAAGACCTCTGCAATTCTAAAGGCAGATTTACTGCTATCTAGGCTACAGTTTTGATATGTTATCCAGTTATAACAGGTATCATTTTTTTTTTTTTGGTCATGTTTTGCACTTGCAATTTGTAGGTTTTTCCTTTTACTTGACAAAACTTTACAGATAGAAGATAACTTACACACATTGCTTCATTTGAACCTAAAACTAAACCTAACATAGTCCATTTATTCATTCAGTATTATTGAAGTTTTATGCATCGGATACTATTCTAGGTGCTGAAGATACAACTGTGAAAAAAAAGGCCAAGTGTTCTGCCCTTGTTTTCATTATAAGTGAAAAATCTGAGTCACAGAGAATTTATGTATCTTACTGAATGTTTCAGTATTGGTAAGCGGCAAAGAAAGAAACTGAGACCAGGTGGATCTAAGGTTCAGAGTTCAAGTTCTCTTTGGATGAGAATGATCCTAATGAGAAGCTGGTTTCTCCCTTCAATGTGGTCTCTGCTGCTGCTGCTGCTGCTAAGTCGCTTCAGTCGTGTCTGACTCTTCGCGACCCCATGGACTGCAGCCTACCAGGTTCCTCCGGCCATGGGATTTTCCAGGCAAGAGTACTGGAGTAGGGTGCCATCGCCTACTCTGATGTGGTCTCTAGAGCAACTAAAAGTTTAAGTATGAGTTTTAACCCATGCTTCCCTAAAAGATGAGTATTACATGGCATGGGGAAAACTATGGAGTCATAAGACTACCTCTTATCAACCGAATGTTGTCTTCTTTGCTTAGTCAATTTAGTCTGCTGGGTCTAAGAAGGATAGAATTACAAGGGAAACTGATGCTCAGAGAAGCCACTCAGGGGACATTTACCATATTCAGTTGTATATCTCACAGGAATTCATTATCTCTCAGAGAGATATATGTTTAAGGCATCATATTTCAGATACTTCATCATGAGGTTGGAAAACTCCTGAAACCTAATAGGGATTCATAATCCTGCTCAGAGAGACATCAAATATGCTCAGTTTAGCAGTCAAAATTCCAGATTTTTCAAAAGTTTATTTAATAGAAAATAACATTTCTACGAATTGAATTTTAAGAAGTTCAAGTAAATAAATACTTAGCAACTAGAACTCATGGTGATGGGAAATAAAACAGATTTGGGCTTTGTTTTATTTATTTATTTATTTTTTGGTACATCTTTCTAGAGAGATTTTTTTTTGTGAGTGTCTCAACTCATAACTGTCTTTTTCTGGGTCTTTTAGTTTATATCTTCTAAAGAGAAAAACTTACTGACAAAGTGAAACTCAGAGTCCTTGCTTGATCTAATGGACAAAGGCCGGGGAAACAAGGTCATAAAACATAAACACGACTGCAATACAGACTCATAAATTATATTGGTCCGAGGATTCTGCAGGTGTTTACTTAAATTATCTTGATTTATATGACTCAGTGTCAATTTTATTTGATAGAATCATTTCTTCTCTGAAATATGTGGATCCAGCCTAAAATAACTTCCATAATGAGTCATGTTGTTATAAGCTATCTTAAGCCTGGTAGGGGTGGTAGCAATCACAGAGACCCAGGCTATTTAAGAAAAAGATTTATTTTTGGGTCAAATTCATGAGAATTTAAGTAAACCATTCATCAAATGTTTACTTTGTAATAAGGGTCGGTTTTAAATTATGCAGTGCCAACTTTGTTCTTTCACATTATGTCACCTTAGATTTGCAATAGCCACATGAAGTAGATATAACTGTTATTCCTTCTCTACTGTTTTTTTCTTTGTTCGACACATGAAGAAAAAGACTCTAAGAAGTTAAATATTAACACTTTGTGCATCCATAAAGCAGTTCAGGTGTATTAAGAACAGTCAAAAACAAGTGACAAAAATAAATAAAACAAGGAAAATTTATTCTAACTGGTCAAAATGTGACTTGAGTCTGGGAAAGCCAATCCCTAATATGCATACATTTAACAAAGGTTCTGAATATTTTAGCATTTTAAGGCTTCACCACGTAAATTCTCATATCTCTTACCACCTTATTTATATTCCACTCCCCAAGGGATAAAGTGCTAAATCCACACCATGCTGTTCAGAGCCCTATGAAATTTCAACCTTTTCCACCATTCTGTGTCATTGCTCAATCCTGCCACTGTGCATCCTATATTTCAGACACTTCAACATGTACTGTCACCGGGATGTTCCTTGAGCTCTCATGTCTCCATGCTCTCACTGTTATTAATCTTCTTCCTGAGACTCTCCCTCTGTCTTCCTCATTGTCTTTTCCTTTGCATCACTTCTCACAACATCCTGCTCTCCACCACCAGCTTCAGTTTCAACTAAAGAATTTCTTTTTATCATTCAAGACCTAATTCAAAGTCTGTTTTTAAAAGCATTCTCTATTAATTTTCCCTTTCCTTCTCTAATATATATATATATATATATATACACACACACACACAAACACACTCACACACACACATAAATGATCCTGATTTTCATTCTTATTCCCTAAAGCGCTCATTTTGAGTATATATTACAGTGCATTTTGTCACCAATAGTGGTTTTCTTTTAATGTTTATGATTTTAGCTCTGTGAAAATAGAACTAGACTACTTTCATATATTTTTTCTTCTTGAGTGCATCACTTAGTGCTTTGTGAATATTAAAAGAATCTAATAAGTGTAACAGGACCTCCCTGTTGGGCCAGCAGTAAGAACTCTGCTTACCAATGCAGAAGACAGGGGTTTGACCCCTGGGTCGGAAAGATCCCCTGGAGAAGGAAATGGCCATGCACTCCAGTATTCTTGCCAAGGAAATCCTATGGACAGAGGAGCCTGAAGGGCTACAGTTTATGGGGTCACAAAGAATCAGACATGACGGAGTGACTAAACCACCACAACCAATAAATATGGGCAAAATACAATTATTTTGTTGAATGGTGATCAAAATTTTATCACCAGAAAGATAGAAACTAGAAAGACAGATTGATAGCTAGCTAAAATTCAAGCTTACATAAATATTACATTAATAGCTTTAGCAAGAATTTCTTTTAAAAGGGAACAAGATTTGGTAAAAACGGTAACTTGAAATTCTTTGTGGATACGCAGTGGGATAACAAGAGCCTGATTCCCAGCCACCCTCAGAAAGTATGAAACTACCAAAGAATTAGATCAATCATCAAAGGTAGGAGAATTAATAGAAGAAGAGAAAGATAATTTTGAAAAGATGGAACTGATCAGTGAAAAGTATGGCCAAAAGGTAGTCAAACATTTACTGTGTATCTGTGGTACCTAGTACTTCAACTGAAATTTAGTGAATATCTGCACTATAAATCTCTTCTCAGAGACTTCCATTTCTAGAAGTAGAGTGGTTATCCTGTAAAACCGCTGACAACAAAAACGCTCAGCATTCAGGATAATATATAGTAAACGTATTTCTAAATTTATGGTTGTGTTTACAAGAAAGCAAGGGAAATCAGAGGCTACCCTATAAAGTGAGAGTGCATTGGAGAGCTTTAAGCTATTGGCAATCTTAGTGACTAAATGACTTCATTTAATGGTTATGTGGAGATAAGGGATCATTGCCTTGGGCTTACATAAAGGAGATTTGAAACCAACATCCCCTTATACAGCTTCACCCTTGAAAGTCTCAATGAAAAGAGCAAACTAACAAAATACAACTCTAAAGAGGGAGAAACAGATAAATTGTCTGAGCCCTGAAGATGAGTAAGAAAAAAAGTTATTTCCCTAAGATATATTAAACAATACTTTCCCTAATAGTCACCAGTATTGAATTTACATTTCATGTAAATTCTATAAAAATTACTGTGGTGGTTTTAAAATACACAAATTATGGTACTTTTTCCTTTAGAAAGTGGAAATAATTTTCCTTCCTTGCATGTGGATTGTACTTATTGACTCATTCATAAGAGTCAGAATATGGCAGACATACAATCTGTGACATTTGAGACTGTGTCTTAAAAAGGAATTGTAGCTTCCTCTTTGTTCTCTCTTTTGAGTCATTCACTGTGGGAGAATCCCCTGCCCTGTTCTGTGGATACGTACAAGTCTTAAGGAAAGCTTCATGTGGAAACAATTAAAAAATCTGCTAGTAACGAAGCAACTTAGCAGCAGCAGCAGCAGCAGTAACAAGAAGGTCTTTAAGGCCTTCTGCCAATAACTGTATGCTGCTGCTGCTGCTAAGTTGCTCCAGTCGTGTCCGACTCTGTGCAACCCCATAGACAGCAGCCCACTAGGCTCCCCTGTCCCTGGGATTCTCCAGGCAAGAACACTGGAGTGGGTTGCCATTTCCTTCTCCAATGCATGAAAGTGAAAATTGAAAGTAAAGCCACTCAGTTGTGTCCAACTTGCAGTGACCCCATGGACTACAGCCTACCAGGCTCCTCTGTCCATGGGATTTTCCAGGCAAGAGTACTGGAGTGGGGTGCCGTTGCCTTCTCCCAATAACCGTATGAGTGAACAATATTGAAAGAGGATCCTTCAGTCCCACTAAAGTTTTCAGATGACTAACGTTTGACCAAGGCTTTGAGCCAAAACGATCTAGCTAAGTTACTCTTGAATTCCTGACCCACAGTAGAGACCAGGTATCTCAAAATGTACAAATGTTTTGGTGATACATTATAATAAATATTTGTTGTTTAAAGGTAATTTGTTGGGTTTCCCTAGTGGTTCAGAGGGTAAAGAAAGAATCTGCCTGCAATGCAGGGAACCTGGTTTCAATCCCTGGTCAGGAAGATCCTCTGGAGAAAGGAATGACTACCCATTCCAGTATCCTTGTCTAGAGAATTCTATGGACAGAGGAGTCTAGTGGGCTACATAGTCCACGGGGTCACAAAGAGTCAGACACGACTGAGTGACTAACACACATGATGATAAATCATAATAAATATTTGTTGTTTAAAGGTAATTTGCTATAGAGAAAAAGAATGTGAAATCTCACACAAAGAATTTAACTGAAAATCTCAGGCTAGGTTACCTGTTTAAAAATTTCTGGCAAAACCAGTCTAAAGCCTGGGCGAAAAAACAAATCATCCGGACAAACCTTCAGTTCAGTTCAGTTCAGTCGCTCAGCTGTGTCCAACTCTTTGTGGCCCTATAGACTGCAGCACGCCAGGCTTTCCTGTCCATCACCAACTCCCAGAACTTGCTCAAACTCGTCCATCGAGTTGGTGATGCCATCCAACCATCTCATCCTCTATCGTCTCCTCCTCCTGTGTAAAGACAGACCTTACATTTACATAATTTCCTTATTTAAAGAACATAAACTCACAAACCAAATTTTAAAATGAAAGTGTCTGAGAGAGGAAGAATCAATCAATAGCTAAGAATAACAAAGAGTAGGATATAGAAGCTTTAAATAGAAATTATTTGCAAAGTTTATTTGGATGTATACAGAAATTTGTATTCCAAATTTAGAATATTGTTTCAAGTATAAAAGGGATATTTCTAAAAATGGACAATATTAGATCATAACCATTTTCAATAAACTTAGTGAGTTTATATTCTTTATGTCTTGTTTTTTCAACCATGATTTAATTACATTTGAATTCATTATTAATATTATACCTAAATACTCATATGTTTTTAAAATTATAAACACTCTTCCAAATAACTTATGATCAAAAAGAATTATTTAAAATAGATACTGAAATATATACTAAAAATATTTAACACTGCAGACAAAATACGTATTTTAATATTTTGAAGTATGCCTAAAATGGTGCTTATAGTTAAATTTATAAGTATGAACATTTATGTTTTTAAACAAAGGCTAAAACTTGGCAAACTAAACTTCTGAGTTAAAAAGTAAGTAAAAAAAATAACCAATAAATGTAAAAAACTATAATAAAGATAAATATTATTAAAAATAATCAAAGTGGGTTTGTTGGTAAGTTACTAAGTGGTGTCTAACTCTCTGTGAGCCCCATGTCTTTCACTATCTCCCAGAGTTTGCTTAAATTCATGTCGCTTGAGTCAATGATGCTAACTACTATCTCATCCTCTACCGCCCTCTTCTCCTCTTGCCTTCAGTCTTTCCCAGAAGTTTATAAAGGTAATAAAATATATTTTATTATAATACTACACTTGAAAAAGGCCGAGAAGTGTCATTCCCTTGCAGATGAGTTGGTAAAGAATCTGCCTGCAATGCAATAGACCTGGGTTCAATTCCTGGGTTGGGAAGATACCCTGGAGAAGGAAATGGCAACCCACTCCAGTATTCTTGCCTGGAGAATCACATGGACAAAGGAATCTAGCAGGCTACAGTCCATGGTGTTGCAAGAGTTGGACAAGACTTTAGTGACTAAACCACCACAATACTAGAAACTCTAGTTTTAGGAAGAAAAATTCTGTAATCTTTTCAATATATTTACATATATTGAAATATATGTAATATATGAAATACATATGTTGGATAAAATCCAACACACAATATGCCTGTAAGTTCAGATGGAGATCAGCCCAGGAAAAATACCAGGGAGGTCAGATAAAAGAGAAGACTCTTCTGTTTAAAAGAATCAGAGAGTTGCTGAAACACTAAGTTAAAATGCTAAGAGCTAAGGTTCTGGAGACAGACACGTACCAGAGAGGTCAGCTGACCTTCTGCTGGCTGATTTTCCTGGGGAATATTCGTTGATTCTGGGCTTTGACAGGAGGCTGAGAATACAGGCTCTACCTGGGCTGGTGAGAGTCAGACTCTGCAGCAGAGCTTTTCTTGAAATTATTAGAGAATCAATTGTCAAGGTGTCCAGTTATAACACTTGCTTGATACTCATGCTTCCTGGACTAAAATACCTACAAAGTTAAGCTAAACTTAAAAGCAGAGCAAGGTTTTGGCTGTACATAGAGCAGTTATTCAAACTGATAGATAAATATAATCAGGTAACTGAATAAAAGGTCAATATAGATAAATTTATTGCATTTCATGTATCAATATCAAACAGAAAAGGAAATTTGAAAAACAATGATACGTTTAAAAATCACACGCTAAAGGATCAAACAGCTATGAATAAATCTCACAAAAACTTAGAAGACCCTGCACTGAAAAAATACAAAATGTTATGGAGGAAATGAAAGGAAGATCTAAATATATAAATATTACAAGGATGTCAGTTTTTCCCCAAATTTAATTTAGCACAAATAAAAATCCTAGAAATGTTTGGAAACTGACAATGTCAGTCTAAAATATTTCTAATCATTCAAAAGACCAAGATAAGCCAAGGCCATCTTTAAGTAAAATAGCTATAGAACCACCAGATCCAAATAGTTAATATTCACAAAAACAGAGAAATAATTAAGATGACAGATTCAACACAAGTATAGAGAAGTGGAACAGAAAAGAAGTTTAAGAAAAAGAATCAAACATTTAATTTTCCATACAGCCATGCAGTGAATCTTTAATAAGTTATAACAGGTCAATCCAATACCAACATGGGAAAAACATGGAACTTAAACTCTATTTTTTTTAACCTATGAGAGGCAGGAAATGGTCCCCCAAAGATGTCCATGTTTCTTCTCTAGAAAATGTGAATATATTGCCTGATTTAGCAAAAGGGAATTAAGGCTGCAGGTGAAATTAAGGTGGCTAATCAGCTGACATTAAAATAGATTACCCTGTAGTATCTGAATGGACCTAATGTCATCACAAAGGTCTTTAAAAGTGGAGGAAGAGTCTGGAAGAAACCAACACAATTCTGTAAAGCAATTAACCTTTAATTAAAAAAAAATTAAACTAAAAAAAGAAAAAAAGTGGAGGAAGGGAGAGAAGAGGTCAAAGTGATGTAATATGGGGAGAACTCAACTTGCCTTTGTTGGTTTTGAATGTGGAAGGGGGTCATGAACAAATACAGGAGGTTAGACTTTAGAAGATGGAAAAGAAAAGAGAGTCTCTCCCCTGCAGCCTCCAGAAAGGAATGCAGCTCTGCTGTACTCTGCAGTGCAGTGAGATCAGACTTAGACTTCTAACCTATGGAACCATAAGACAATACAATTATGCAGTCCTTGTGGCAGTCTAATAAGTCATATAAAACTAATATAATGCCATAGGCAAAAATCAATAATAGAGGAACTGTAAATCTAAACCAATTTATCAAAAGTAGGTAATACAAAGCAAACCAACATTTTTAAAATACAATATAGAATAGCTTCAAAATTTGGATGTAGACAAAAGTTTCTTAAACATATAAGAAAAGCACTAATATATAGAAACATAAAATACTGGTCTATGTAAACATTAAGTTAATTTTTTAAAAAGTCATAAAAAGAACAAGCCACAGATTGGATGAAGGTATTTTGGAGTATATACAATCATCAAAGAGCTTGACAGAAGATACATAATGATATTCTACATCAATTAAACAGATTCAGACAACTCAATAGAAAAAAAAAATTATGAGCTATGACTGACATACAAAAAAGCTGCACATATGTATACATTTTGATAAGTTAAATGCCCTAAACTTATCATCTTCCTTTCTTTTTTTAAAAAGAATATTTAGCATAAGATTTATCCTTTTGCACACTTTTAAGTATATTAATGCAGGATTACTAATTTCATGTACTATATTGTATAGTGGGTTAGATCTCTAGGACCTATTCATCTTGCATAAGTGAACCTATGAATCTTTGATCAATATGTATTCCCCAAGTCTCACAATAAATGAGTCTTAGCTTTTAATAACTTTTTTTAGTATCGTCTCTTCACATTGTTGGTTATTTACCCAAAAATCATTTCTGTGTTCTTTCTTGTAAAAAGGAAAATTTTTTCTTTCTTTTTTTATTTGAAATCCACTCTTTTTCAAGGAATTCAGGAGTAAATCTTAATAATGTAAGATAATCAAGAGATTATATGATTCATCCTTCTAGGTTCCTATTAGAAAGGATAATGTGATCAAATTCTAGTCAATCCCTAAGGGATCTTTCCTAGAAATTGATTAAGAGACTGTTTATCTTGAATATACTGTTACCACTGTAATAAGCTCTGAAAATTTTGTTCTAATTTTGTGAGCATGAGAAGGACTTAGCCAGCATGGGGGTTGTACCACAGCAGCATGGTAGAGATCAACAGTCTGACTGACATCCTTAGGCTGCTCTATTAACCAATCTGGGATGCACACTGACTGTTTGGGAACTTCTGTTTATGAAGGTATAAAATGGCTTTACTAACTAAGACATTTTGCCATGATTTTTCCATTACTTGCATCAAAACTGATTACATTATCACACTTAATATAATACACTTGATGGTGATCACTGGGCTCAACCATTTCTTCAGCTTAACTAAACTTCAGACAGGTTACTTTCAGACTGGAAACCACAGACTTCCCTTTTTTTGGAGCATTTACTTTAGAAAACTTGCAGCTTTAAATTCTTTCTCTTCTCCTTGGCAATGTAAAACTTTCCGCAGCCTCTTGCCAGTTTTAAAACACAAGAAAGTGTTTCTCAAGGTTCTGGGAGCCATTCTTTGAAATATCATTTTATAGGACTTCCCTGGTGGCTCAGATAGTAAAGCGTCTGTCTACAATGCGGCAGACTTGGGTTCGATTCCTGGGTCGGGAAGATTCCCTGGAGAAGGAAATGGCAACCCACTCTAGTACTCTTGCCTAGAAAATCCCATGGATGGAGGAGCCTGGTACAGGCTACTGCCCATGGGGTCACAAAGAGTTTGACAGGACTGAGCGACTTCACTTTCACTTTCAAAAAAAAAAAAAGAACTATCTCTCAGTCTGTAGGACTGTGGAAACCCAAGTCAGATAGGAGCTACTTAGGAAAATAGATAACCTAAACACATTTTTTACCAAAATCCTCACTAACATCCCCACTTTTCCACTAGGTCTCCCCAGTGCTTCTCCTACCCCTTGTTTCAAAGGAGGAATTGAGTTCAGTTTCTCTCTTCTATTTCAACAGTCATGAATCCTGTTTGTCTTGTCTGGTTGTGTTTCCTACTGCTGCTGCTGCTGCTACTAAGTCGCTTCAGTTGTGTCCGACTCTGTGCGACCCCATGGACTGCAGCCTACCAGGCTTTTCTGTCCGTGGGATTCTCCAGGCAAGAACACTGGAGTGGGTTGCCATTTCCTTCTCCAATGCATGAAAGTGGAAAGTGAAAGTCAAGTCGCTCAGTCGTATCCGACTCCTAGGGACCCCATGGACTGCAGCCTACCAGGCTCCTCCATCCATGGGATTTTTCAGGCAACAGTACTGGAGTGGGGTGCCATTGCCTTCTCCCTGTTTCCTACTATACAGTATAATAGGGGGAAAAAGCTACATTGCTTTGAGTCAGAAGTCACGGTCCTGACTTAAAATAGAGCTGCAGCAAACAAACAAGCAACAAAACCCCCTCAAAATTCCCAGGTGTATTTATTTATTGTTTTATGGCTTATTCACGCTGAAGTTTGACAGAAAACAGCAAAATTCTTTAAAGCAATTATCCTTCAATAAAAAATAAATTAATTTTTAAAAATGTCAAATGTTACATTAAATATAACAGAGAACATCAAAACTAAATACAATTTCCTTCAAACAACGTATAGCCTAAGGAGTGTGAGAAAAAGAACTGAGGTAAGGAAACAAATAACAATACTAAAAGTAAGTGCATCTGAGATCCTGAAAGTTAAATAAAAGAGAGTCATGGGGATGTAAAAGAAGGAGAATTATATCCTACTAGGATTAGACTAGAGGTAAGAAAAGCTTTGATTAAAAAGGACATTTGAAATGGCACACATTATAAAGTGATGGGGGAAGAGATAGGATAGACTCTATGTGTATGCAACTGCATAATGCAGCTATAAAGGGAAAGATTAAAGCACATATATGGTCAGGGAAGGGCCTTCCCAGGTGGCACTAGTGGTAAAGAAATCGCCTGCCAACACAAGAGATATAAGAGACGCAAGTTCAATCCCTAGGTCGGGAAGATCATCTGGAGAAGGAAATGGCAACCCACTCCAGTATTCTTGTCTGGAGAATCCCAAGGACAGAGGAGCCTGGTGGGCTACATACAGTCTATAGGTTCATATAGAGCTGGATGGGACTGAAGTGACTTAGCACACACACAGGCATGGACAGGGAATAGGAGAACGCAGTATATGACCAGCAGGATTGTAGGTTCCAGCTGTTTGAATCTGCAAAGTCATTTTTTATTGCTAAGCCTTAGTTTCCATTAAGCAAGGTATTTGGGCTGGATAATTATGAAGATATCTTTCAGTTTGAAAAAACTCACAATTTTATGATATATAAAGAGTTCAATTAGGTAAGAAATTATACTTCATTGTTTTACTTGCTTTAACTTAAACTATTAAATAATTTGCAAACAT
This sequence comes from Bos indicus, assembly GCF_029378745.1. Lineage (NCBI taxonomy): Eukaryota > Metazoa > Chordata > Mammalia > Artiodactyla > Bovidae > Bos > Bos indicus. Next base: position 21,002,057 of record NC_091788.1, read on the forward strand.
GTATTCATCAGAAAGGAAAAACAACTTCTGAAAGAAACTAAAAAAAAAAAAAAGGGAAAAGAGATTTTTGTCATCTAATAGCAAAGTGGCACCACATTACGGTTCATGGCTCATTGGGTCTGAATAGCCTAAGATGTTTCCACTCATTCTAGTCTAGCCAATCCTTCTTTGTTAAAAGTCACTGAAGTGGTATCCTTTGGTACTGGAGCCAAGCAGTTCCTCTTTGTCATGAATTTTGCAAAAGAAGAAAATTTATGCTGCTAGAAATGGAGAAGCAGCAAAGATTATTTAATTTCCACTTATTAAAATAATAATGTCATTTCTACTGTAGGAGGTCCAAGGAGAAAGTGATGAGGATACATTTCCAGTTTTCTTGTTTGTGTATTATATTTGTTGATTATTAATGGATGCAATTAACCAATTTGGGCATTAAGTGCTTTCCCCTAAATGGAGCCTGCAAGCAGCCCTTGAAATTTGGCACCTTAAAACAATGGTAGGCAGAAAAATGTCCTTATAAAGGCAGGATTTGGCTGCCGAACTTTTGATTCTCAACTCTTAAAAATTAAACCAAGTCAGTGCACTTGACTGTCACTGGTGTAATTTTTTTTTTTAATTCCTGTATTACAAATGCATTCATTAATGATCTCTGGTTTCCTTACCTAATTAACTCACTGTTTAACCACACTTTAATCCACTGAAATTCCAAAGTAAGGATAGCGTTTGCTTGTTACATCCTCCTGAATTCTCACTGTCTAAAGAAAATAATCTCAGCATCAAAAATAAACTGTGACATGTCACATTAAATATGAATTTGTTTCTATTGACTTTCCACAAATACAGTGTCATACTCTAGGATGAGCTGTGAAAAGTGAAGTTATCCAAATATAGAGTTTAATCACATTTGATGTATCCTCACTATTCTTCCAGTTTCTCTTGTTGTATAGAGGTAATACTCATGATAGAACTGTCAGAAAGGGGAACATTTTTCTCAGCTGATGTTTGGTTATAAATGCAGCTAAGCACCCTGCTTTACACCCTGTTACTCAATATTAATAATGTAAGTCTGATGAACTCAGAGGAATGCCCAGCAAGAGAGTCAAAAAAATGCAATCTTTCACTAAATGGTATCTCTATAAATCTCTAGAAGTCTCATTTCTTTATCTGTAAAAAGAATAAAAAATCAAAGAAGAATAATTTACATCCTTATAGACTCATACTATTTCTAATTGATATCGAGAGTACAAATGCTGGTAATTTAATTATTTTTAAACACAAAGTTGTTTTTTTTTAATAATGAAGTTCTGTGACTGGGAAAACTATGTTTATATTTTGCAAGTTAAAATATTTTTTCAGCTCTGTGACAGTTTTGTTGGGTTAAGCTGTTATTGTATCAATGGACATGTTATGAAGCGAAGGCCAATTTACTTAGGTAAGGGAGTGTTAAAATAAAGGGTAACAGCCCTCATTCCTGTGGTTAGTCATCTGTAGGGCATGCTTTATCTCTTCACTTAAAAAAATGAAAACTCAGTCTTGAAGAAAATATGAGGTGATGGTGATTAAACATCCTATGGGGAGGGTGGTTTCTCCTCTTGAATTTCTGTGGAGTGGGATAAGGTCAGACAGCAAAGATGGTAGGGCAGGATCACAAACAATTTTAATGCATTAGTGAGAATATGCTTGCTTATGATGTGGTGTGTTCTTTGCTATCTTGTAAAGTATTTCTGATGAGCTTCCCAGGTGACTCAGTGGTAAAGAACCTGCCTGCCAATGTAAGAGTTACGGGTTAGATTCCTGGGTCAAGAAGATCCCTTGGAGAAGGAAATGGCAAACCACTCCTGTGTTGCCTTAGAAATTCCGTGAACAGAAGGAGCTTGGTGGGCTACACAGTCCATGGGGTCTCTCAAAGAGTCATACATGACTTAGCAACTAAACAACAACAAAATATTTCTGATAGAATCAGATTACTTCAGTTGCATAATCTATCTCTTAGAAACCAATACATTAACAAAAGAAAAGAAATGAAAGAAGATTCCATAGAAAATATGCTTAAACTTAATGCTACTAAGAAATCTTTAGTAACACTGCTAGTGTGTATATGTGTGTGAACAAATGAGGGATTGCGAGTTTACTTATTCAGAAAATTATAATCTATTCTTGGGCAAGGTATTTCTCTAATTTGGGAACCATTTCTTTTCATTTGTGAATAAAATAAAAGGACAACTCATGGAATTCTAAACTTTGACTTACAGCATTATTAAAATGTCTTAAACTTAAATCACATGAAAGTCAAAGTGTTAGTTGCTTGGTCCTGTCTGATTCTTTGCGACCTCATGACTGCAGTCTGCCAGGCTTCTCTGTCCACGGAATTCTCCATGCAAGAATGCCGGAGTGGGTAGCCAATTCCCTTCTCTAGGGGATCTTCCTGACCCAGGGATTGAACCTGGGTCTTCTGAATTGCAGGTGGGTTCTTTACCCTCTGAGCCACCTAGGGAAGCCCTAAAGCACATGAAAAATTTCTAAATAGAAAAAAATAAAAAGTCATGGGTGACAGTCATAAATCCTAACTCACAGGGATTCATGAAAGCCACATGTTGTGACAAGAAGCAAGCCACAGAAACCTTTAAAGCAATTTCTAACATACATTCAAGAAACAGCTAATAACCATTATATAATTTAAAAAATGTAAAAAGAGGGAAGATTCCTAAAAGTATTTGATAAAACCAGTAGGGCACTGATATCAAAACCATGATGGGAGAATATGAAAAAGGGAGTATAATAGGCAAATATATTTGCTATAACTACAAATACTTTAAATGAAATATTAAAATTGTGTGTGTGTATATATATATATATATATATATAGAGAGAGAGAGAGAGAGAGAGAGAGAGAGAGAGAGGGAAATGACAACCCATTCCAGTGTTCTTGCTTGGAGAATCCCATGGACAGAGGACCTTGGCAGGCTACAGTCCACAGGGTCTCAAGAGTTGGACATGACTGAGCGACTAAACCACCATCACCATATGTGCTTATATATATTTGCTTATATAGGTACACAGACACAGGAAATATGGTTTATCTCAAGAAAAATATGGTTTATCTCAAGATGACAAACTCTGGTAAGCAGTTTGCTAGTGTGACCTTAAGAGTGAGGGAAACAGGCTTTCTCAAATGTTGGTGAGAGTACAAATTGATATGATCTCTATGGAGAAAATCTGTCAGTATATATTGTAATTCTAAATGCATACCCCTTTAATTTAGCACTTTTAAATTGTTTCCAATAAATAATCATACATATGTTAATTACATATGAACAAAAATATTTCCTGTAGTGTTATTTGTGAAAATAAAAGATAGACTGTGTCCTTATTCAAAAGAATGATCAAATAAATCATAATGTATCAACCTAATGATATTCTGCAAAACTAATCTGTTAAACAAGTTAAAAATTGGAAGCACAGATAAGAATAAACTTCCTATATGTACAGTTAATGAAAGTTAAAATGCATTATAGTAGAAGATGCAATTATTTTTTGCAAACACACAATTATGTATATTAGAAAATGCATAGATTATATCTGAAAATAAATTTATTAACACTGCTTCTTGGGAAGAACCTGTCTGTTAGAGAAAGGAGATGTAGTATTAACCATGTCTTTTTATCTTCTGTATTTCTGTCCCTTTGACAACTGGAGCCCTGGAGATTCTGGAGAGGCTGCCTTTCCTAGGACTAGCCAATTTCTAGAGACAGTAAATGACTCATCTGAGAGTACTCCTTTCATCTGCAAACCAACCGATCCAAAGTCTTACCCTCACCATCTACTTTAACAGACTCTTAGACTCCAGGCAGTTTTCCAGCTCTAATTACCTTAGGACAAAGTACCAGGCAACCAGGGACAATAGTTCATCCCAGAGACCCCTAAAATTATTCAAACTTGCTGTTGTTCATTGCTAAATCATGTTTGACTCTTTGCAACCCCATGTACTGCAGCACACCAGGCTCCCCCATCCTTCACAATTTCCTGGAATTTGCTCAAATTCATGACCATTGACTTGTGGTGCTGTCTACCCATCTCATCCTCTGCCACCCTTTTCTCCTTTTGCCTTCAATCTTTCCCAGCATCAGGAATTTTTTCAGAGTCAGGTCTTTGCATCAGATGGCCAAAGTATTGAAGCTTCAGCTTCAGCAATAGTTCTTCCAATGAATATTCAGGGTTGATTTCCTTTAGGATTGCTTTCATCTCCTTGCACTCCAAGAGACTCTCAAGAGTCTTCTCCAGCACCATAATTTCAAAGCATCAATCATTTTGCGCTCAGCCTTCTTTATGGTCTAACTCTCACATCCATACATGACTACTGGAAAAACCATAGCTTTGACTATATGGACCTTTGTCAGCAAAGTGATGCCTGCTTTTGATAAGCTATCTACTTTTATCTTTCCTTCCAAGGAGCAAGGGTCTTCTAATTTCGTGGCTGCATTCACCTTCCACAGTGATTTTAGAGCCCAAAATAATAAAATCTGTAACTACTTCCACTTTTTCCCTTTCTGTTATGAGGTGATGGAACCAGATGCTGTGATCTTAGATTTTTTTAAAAGCTGAATTTTAAGCCAGCTTTTTCACTCTCTTCTTTCACCCTCATTAAGAGGCTCTTTAGCTCCTCTTCACTTTCTGCCATTAGAGTGGTATTATCTGCATATCTGAGGTTATTGATATTTCTCCCAGCAATCTTGATTGCAGCTTGTGCTTCATCCAGTCTGGCATTCTGCATGATGTACTCTGCATAGAAGTTAAATAAGCAGGGTGACAATACACAGCCTTGTTGTACTTCTTTCCCAATTTTGAACCAGTCCATTGTTCCATGTCTGGTTCTAACTGTTGCTTCTTGACCAGCATACAGTTTTCTCAAGAGATAATTAAGGTGGTCTGGTGTTCCCATCTCTTTAAGAATTTTCCAAAGTTTGTTGTGATCCACACAATTAAAGAGTTTTATGTAGTCAATGAAGCAGATGTAGATTTTTTTATAGAAGTCCATGATCCAACAAATGTTGGCAATTTGATCTCTAGCTCCTCCATCTTTTCTAAATTGAGTCTGTACAACCAGAATTTCTCAATTCATGTAATGTTGAAGCTTAGCTTGAAGGACTTTGAGCATTACCTTGCTAGCATGTGAAATAAGCGCAACTGTATGGCAGTCTGACACTCTTTGGCATTGCCTTTCTTTGGGGTTGAAATGAAAACTGGCCTTTTCTAGTCCTGTGGCCAATGCTGAGCCCAAATTTGTTGACATTATCAAGTGCAGCACCTTAACCGCATCATCTCTTGGGATTTGAAATAGCTCAGCCAGAATTCTCTAAGCTCCACTAGCTTTGTTTGTAGTAATGCCTCCTCAGACCCATTTGACTTCGCACTCCAGGATGGCTGGCTCTACGTGAGTGATCACATCACTGTGGTTATCTGGGTCATTAAGGCTTTCTTTACATAGCTCTCCTGTGTATTCTTGCCACCACTTCTTAATCTACTTCTATTACGCCCTTACCATTTCTGTATTTGATTGTGCCCATCCTTGCATGAAACTTCCCCTTCATATCTCCAGTTTTCTTGAAGAGATCTTTAATCTTTTCTATTATATTTTCCCTCTATTTCTTTGTATCAATCATTTAAGAAAGGCTTCTTATCTCTCCTAGCTATTCTCTGAAACTCTGCATTCAGTTGGGTGTATCTTTCCTTTTCCCCCTTGTCTTTCATGTCTCTTATTCTCTCAGGTATTTGCAAAGTCTCCTCAGACAACCACTTTGCCTTCTTGCATTTCTTTTTCTTTGGGATAATTTTGGTCACTGCCTCCTACACAATCTTATGAACCTCTGTCTATAGTTCTTCAGGCACTCTGTCTATCAGGGCTAATCCCTTGAATCTATTCATCACCTCCACTGTAAAATTATAAATGATTTGATTTAGGTCATATTTGAAGGGCCTAGTGGTTTTCCCATGTGTAGAGTTGTCTCTTGGGTTGTTGGAAAAGAGTGTTTGCTTCCCTCCTAAATCTATTTGCACTTCCCCTCCTATTCCTTTTGAAACCACTTTAAAGGCTCTTGTCAATCTTTAACCTTCACTTCCTTTGCTTTCTGGCATCCCTTGGTGCTACCCCATGTGGCCATGTGTGGAGTGGCATGCCATCCCCTCTGAGACCTGTGAGTAGCAATCATTTTAATGTCAATATTCTTCTAATCTGCTGGCCTCACAAGACTTGAATAATAATAATATTGGTATTATAAGACAATGTAGGAGGAAAACATTTTATGTCTTTTATAATTTTTATTATTTTTCAAATATAGATATTACTTATTTAAAATACATTATAAAAATCTAAATGTCAACAATTTCTGGCATATATTAATATTAGTCAAAGTCTCAAAACAAATATGCTCTTTTTGCTGAAATGTGGAAATATAACGTGAAAAATACAATTTCTAGCAAAACCTAGACAAAAGTTTTGAATGATATGCTGTTACTTAATGTCCAAGAAACCAATGTATCCTTGTCAATAAAAATATATTCAAAAGACTTGGGAAAAAGTAAAAAATGGAAATAGAGGACACAAAACAAGATGCTAAAAACTAGATTATGTTTATACACATGTTGATTCAGTGTGACAAAAAGCCAATTTCCCCCAATTTAATCCAGAGTTCAGTGGAATTCCAATTAAAATTTTTACTTGGTCAGAGCACTCATAGGAGTATAGACGTCCACCAATAAGTCAGTTGATTTTAAAGAAGATACCAAAAGGACTTATCTGTGGATACTGTTTGTGTGTTTAGCTGTTGCTTATTGTAGTGTGTTTAGAGTTGTTCAGTCATGTACAACTCTTTGTGACCCCATGGACTGTAGCCTGCCAGGCTCCTCTGTTCCTGGGATTTCCCAGGAAAGAACACTGGAGTGGGTTGCCATTTCCTAATCCATGGGATTTTCCCAACCCAGGGATCAAACATGTGTCTCTTGCATCTCCTATACTGGCAGGGAGATTCTTTACCACTGTACTACCTGGGAAGCCCAACCATTGATATTAGGGATTATAATAAAGCTAGAAGAGTTGAAATGATATAGTTAAGCACAAGAATAGACAAATTAAGCGATGAAACTAAAATGGGAGCCCAGAAAAAAAGCTATCTCTGAAAGGAAACTTATATACAAAAGCTGTGTTACAAATAAGCAGGAAAGGATGAATTCTAATAAATAGCACTATCAAAATTACTTATCAATATGGAACAAAAGTAAACTTAGGTCATTAACTGAAAGCATTCATTCATGCACTCCAAGATTTATATAGCTTATTACAATTGTAAATACTTTTAAAATTTTGGAAGAAATTATTGGTGACTTTTATTTATTATATTGAGATGGAACCAATGATAAACAAAAGAGAAAAAAAATAAATTCTGGTTTACTGGGCCACTCTCCACCTAAACTTCAGGATATTTTTTCTAGAGCTATTAGGGTTTAAACGAGCACTGGACTGGAAAATCTTAATTTGAGATTGAGTCAATGCAAAGGCTTATCTTATTTTTATAAAATTTTCAAGAGGGAAATGGGTAAATATTTTTCCCATTTTACAATGAGTAACTGAGGCACAGAAAGAATATCGATATATAGGGGAATTATTATATATTTTAAACACACACTAAAAAGTAGAAAAAAATGCCAGCCAGTAAACAATCTGGTATTATATAACACTACAATTATTATCTAGTTTTCCCAGATTTATTTCATTGTGAAATATGCCCTCATTCTAAAAATCGTAATATTTTGCTTCTGGAAAATTAACATCATATAGATTTGAAATAAAATAGGAACAATTGTAGCTCCACTGAACCACGTGCAACAATTTCAAATGTGGCACTAGCATAAGATGGTGTTACAATAACATCAGTGAAAGCTACATCTGTACATGAGAAATCTTCAGAGCAAAATTAGCTCTAATAGAGAGTTGGCCAAAACGTTCATTTAGGTTTTCCCATAACATCTTATGGAAAATTTATTATAATATAAATGAGACTTGGATTGTGCCAAGATTCACCAGTTACAAACCATCTTCTGTGTTGTAGCATCTTTTCCCGCTTTGAATAGAAAATACAGTCAAAGATACCAACAAATAACCCTCGTTAAGCATATAATGAATAAAGCTTTTATAGCTGTTTCGAAGAACACGCTGAATCTCCTATATTGATTATTCTGTCAATAAAACAATCTTCAGTACAGAAGTGGTTCAATCATAGATATCCATCAACCGGTTGGTTAATTGCTGTGAAAGCAATTTATACTAAATAGTACAGTCAAAAATTCTAGTGTATAGTTTAGACCGTGAGTTCCCTGAGGGATGAGGTTTGTTTTCTTACCACATCTCAAATATCCCATAACCACACAGAGCCCTGATGCATAATAAAAGTTCAAAAATATAAAATTGGTTTTCCACACACTAAAGTAATCTATAATATAGCTATCCCAAGGCCTTTCTCTTTTGTCTTTTTATTTAAAATGAAATTCTGACTTTAAGCAAAATGATATCATTACTTAAGTTTTAAAAAATCTAACATAATAAAACTTTTCTATCTATGTAAGCATCTGTGATACTCCAAGGCCTACATTAGGAGATTATATACATGTTATATAATGAAATTTTCATGACAGTTTATGAGGTAGGTCTTATTACTTTTCATTTTCAGGTGAGAAAACAGAAATGCATATAGCTTAAGCAATAAGTTGCCCAAATTCACATGGTTAGTGTGATTTAGGGTAGAATTCAGTCCTTTTCTTTATGATTTAATCATCATGCCTAATAGATGGTTCTAAGTAATTTGGCTTCCTTTACTTGATATTTAAAGCACTTTGAATTTTTAAAAGGCAAAAATATTGACTTCCCATACTATGAGCTGTACGTTTGCCCTGCCTCAGTGTTTCCTGGCCTGTTAAAGCATGTTTTTCTTGTTATTCTCAGTGGCCTCAATTATCTCATTGTCCAAAGAAAAAACAAAACAAAACAAAACTTCTACCATCCTCTAGTTAATCAAGCTCTCTAATTGTTCTAAGAACTACCTGTTCTTATCAAGTTTATTCTTTACTGGTAATCAGTGTAGCTATGAAATTAGAGACAGAAATCAAATTATGAGAAACCAAAGTGAGCATACTTTTAATTATTTATATTTAATATATTTGATTGTATTTGCCTATGAAAAACTCCCTGAATAAGCAAGCTAATAAATTATCTGTTTATTCTAAAATATCATGATTTGTTATTCACATCATGGTTCATATCCACTGTGCTTTTATTCCTATTTTTGAAATTAATTCTAAAAGGGAAGATGAGTAAAAATGCATAATTCTTAAAAGTGAAACAGATTGCCAGTCCAGGTTTGATGCATGAGATGGGCTTCTCAGGGCTGGTGCACTGGGATGATCCAGAGGGATGGGATGGGGAAGGAGGTAGGCGGGGGGTTCAGGATGGGGAACACATGTATACCCATGGCTGATTCATGTCAATGTATGGCAAAACCACTACAATATTTTAATTACCCTTCAACTAAAATAAATAAATTTAAAAAAAAAAAAAGGATACTTAGGATGATTTGCCTATTCTCTGAGACAAATTTGTCAGTTTAGGAGTTGGGCATTTTGTTTGTTTTTGATTTCTTTACATTTTCCAATTTTTAGTCTAGATCGGGAATTTAGATGCTAAAGAAAAATTACTTCCAAAAAGCAAAGAAATATGCTAAGAGATACTTAAAACAATAAGTATACTCATTTCACACAATTTTCTATTAATATGTTTTTCTAAAGCAATTCTCTATTTGATCATCTTTCACAATTATTTATTTCTAACAAAAAGAAGAGTGTAGTTCTTGCCACAAAGATACAATTTCTTGAATTTTTGTTGCACTTTGTATTTAAAGAGAAAATTTCTTCTCCAAACTAATTTAGATATTTTTTTGGTATTTTCCTGCACTGGCTTTCAGATGCTCCAGTTTGAAGGTTCTGTCATTAAAAATGTAAGCTCTTTGTATTTGGGAATATTTCAATTTTAACACAATTTGAAGCCTTGCTATGTTGCAAATTATTTTTACAAAATAGTGCCTGGGTACTTCTTAAAAATTATTTCAAAAATAGCATATTTTGATTGATGAAGGGCTTTTTACATGTATTATCTTTTTCAGTTTTCATAACAACTCTATAAAATGAGGACATAGAAGTTGAATAGTGAAAAGTTTTGTCAATATTGTTACTAACTGGCAAAATGACAATGATCATTATTGTAATAAATTAATTCATTAAATCAATAAAACATTTTGCCCACCACCTATGTAGGTCCTTTGTGATGTGGTAAACAATTTTTCTACTCAGCTACCCTTCTTCATTTTAGTATAACTAGCGTAAGGATTGGTGGGACCAAACCTAGCCTTAGTTACAGGGATTGGAAATCTATGGGCCTTTCCAATCAATGAAGCCCCACCTCCCTAACTAATTCTAGTGCTAGCTTCAGTTAAGGACTCATACCTCTAGTTTATGTCAATCGATAGCCACAATGACTGTCTCAGGAATAAGCTTTTCAGTCATGGTTGAAACCATGTATTTTCATTTGATATTTGAGGATGAGATTCTTGCAATCTTGTTCAGCCTAAACAGAAAATCATGTTTCTGGAGCTGATGTCAGCCATTAACAGAAACACAAGAGCAAGGTGACACTTGAAAAAGGTACAGCAGACTAGCTGAAGGTGCTGAATCAAACTGATGCTCCTGGCTACCATGCTTCTTAAACTGCAAATGACTTGGGTTAATTTCCTCCATTGGTTAAGCCATTTTCCATTGGCTTTCCTTTTACATATAACTTAAGAACAAAGACACATTCTAATATTATGCTATTTACTCAGTTTTAAAGAAAGTTGCTTTTTCTTATACACAAAAGCAAGTAAAAACATTGTGTAATAGATAGTGAAAAGATTTTTAATTTATAAGGATAAAATGATGTAGCTTTATTGACTTTAACAGTATACCTTGTTATCAGTTTTTCCTACTGACTCTTTGCAGTTCAACACATGCTAAGCAGCAGTCTTTGCTGAAATAAGATTGTTGTAGGTGCTAATAAAATTCTCAAATATCCATTCTGCTGTGATTAAGAAGCAGAAATATGCAAGACCTCAGTTTTTGCCAATTGCTCTCACTGATTATAATTGAAAGTATCTTTGTCTTAAGACGGTTGTGAAACTGAAAATTACCATCCAAAGCTGAGGACACTTATTTGGATTAATAATAAAATGACTAATGAAGACTGATCAAATATATACATGTTCACATTTAGAAGAACATCCATAAAGGAGCTTTGCTGAGTTGAATAAAATGAATAAGTGAAGTATTCAGCTCAGCCCATAACCCACCTCACAAGTTTGCTAAAAGCAGCCAAATAAAAGCAGAAGTGACTTGTGCTTGGAATGGAGCCCCTGATTCCTATAAACATAAGCTTGGAACCTACAAATCTCAGAATGTCAGATGACAGGGTAGAATTTGAATCTTTAAACTAAAATGTAACATGGAAACTTACAATACCATATATAAAAGTGATAGCCAATGGGAATTTGCTGTGTGACTCAGGGAACTCAAACACGGCCTGTGTGACAGGCTGAAGGGTGGGATGGGGAGGAAGATGGGAGGGAGGTTCGGGAGGGAGGGGACAAGGGTGTACCTATGGCTGATTCCTGTATGTATGACAGAAAATCACAACATTTTGGAAAGCAAATATCTTTCAATTATTTTTTTTAATGAAAATAAAAATGTAATAGGTTTTTAAGAATCAAATGAATGAATGCCAAATCTAAGCAATGATGCATATGTAACTCAGCATGTAATGAATAAAAAGAAAACATGACAAGCTGAGAAGGTAAGGTTTGAGATACTTTAGAAGATATATACATGTAAGGTATGTACGTAAGTTCAGACAACAATGTAATTTAACAACTTCAGTTCCATCCCCCGCCACCCCGCTTAGCTTCTCATGACTATTTAAATATGTAGAACTACATTTCATACACCTGACATCCAAGTCTTTTCATTCGATTCTTCCATCATTCTGTAATAAGCATTATCTGAAGTGTGCCATTCTCCTTGACCCATGAAGTTTTAGGCTAGGGTTGCTTTGGATCAGATAGGATAGAAGTTATGCAGTGAACGTGCAGAGGATACTACGCTATCAATATCTCCAGAGGTGCCTATGTAGTATTTTTCCATCAATTTTTCTTCATACAGTGCAATTCACTCTTTAAATGTCTAGATCTTTGAATTAAGATAATTGTATGCAATTGCCATGGGGTTGCTAAGAGTCGGACAGGACTCAGCGACTTCACTTTCACTTTTCACTTTCATGCATTGGAGTGGGAAATGGCAACCCACTCCAATGTTCTTGTCTGGAGAATCCCAGGGACGGCAGAGCCTGGTGGGCTGCCATCTATGGGGTCGCACAGAGTCGGACACAACTGAAGCGACTTAGCAGCAACAGCAGTAGCAGCAGCAGTATAACCACAACAAACAAGATACAGAATATTCCACCACCCCTCCCCCCAAATTCCCTAAAGCATCCCCTTTTTAGTCAATTCCTCATCCCCACATCTAAGCAGGAAGTCACTGATCTATTTTCTGTCCTTACAATTTTGCTCCTCCAAAAATTCATATAAATGGACACACACAGTAACCTTTTGATTCTGGATTTAACTTATTTGAGATCCATCTGTGTCACTGCATGCATGAGAAGTCTATTTCTTTTGAATGCTAAGTTATAGTTCAAATAGTTCAAACATAGTCCATTGTATTGAGGTACTACCTTTTAAGTAGTAGCATTTGGCTTATTTCAAGTTTATGGTGATTATAAATAGAACTGCTATACGTATTAAATTAGATTTCATCATATATATGTTTTGGTATTAATATACATTTTTAATTCTATTAGGTAAATATCTCAGAATGGAATTTCTTGGAAGCATAGTAAGCTTGTGCTTAACTGTATAAAGAAGTAGTTTTCGAGAAGAACTGTACCATTTTTCTTTCATATGAGAGTTCAGATCTATGCATCCTTGTCAATATTTGTCTTGTCAGTTTTGTCTTTTGTCTTCATTTGTGCTTCTCCATTTTCTAATAAATATGTAGTATATTTTCATGTGCTTATTTGCTATCTGTATAGCTTCTTTGAAATAGGTAATAAAAATTTTTTTCTTTGCTTTTATGTTATTGAGCAGTTTGTTTTCCTGTTACTGAGTTTTGAGAGTTGTTTTCATACAAATACTTTGTCAGTTACTTGATTTGCAAATATTTCTCCCAATCTGTTGCATTTCCTTTATTTTTCTTAACACTGTCCTTCAAAAATTAGAAATTTTAATTTTGATAAATTTATCAACTTATTATGATTTTTAAAAGATACTATCATGAAATTAAAAGATGCTTACTCCTTGGAAGGAAAGTTATGACCAATCTAGATAGCATATTCAAAAGCAGAGACATTACTTTGCCAACAAAGGTTTGTCTAGTCAAGGCTATGGTTTTTCCTGTGGTCATGTATGGATGTGAGAGTTGGACTGTGAAGAAGGCTGAGTGCTGAAGTATGCTTTTGAACTGTGGTGTTGGAGAAGACTCTTGAGAGTCCCTTGGACTGCATGGAGATCCAACCAGTCCATTCTGAAGGAGATCAGCCCTGGGATTTCTTTGGAAGGAATGATGCTAAAGCTGAAACTCCAGTACTTTGGCCACCTCATGCGAAGAGTTGACTCATTGGAAAAGACTCTAATGCTGGGAGGGATTGGGGGCAAGAGGAGAAGGGGACGACAGAGGATGAGATGGCTGGATGGCATCACTGACTCGATGGACGTGAGTCTGAGTGAACTCCGGGAGTTGGTGACGGACAGGGAGGCCTGGCATGCTGTGATTCATGGGGTCACAAAGAGTCGGACACGACTGAGCAACTGATCTGATTTGATCAAGTAGTTGTTTGTTGTTTTATTTATGCTTTTATTTTTGACCACATCATACAGCTTGCAATATCTTAGTTCCCCAACCAGGGATTGAAATTGGATCCCCCAGCAGTGGAAGTGGGGAGTCCTAACAATTGGACTGCCAGGGATGCTGGAAAATTTGAATACGCCTAGGTTAGAAAAAAATGAACCTGAATCCTTATTCTGTACAAAAATCTATAACTATAAAAATGACCAAAAATGGGAAAAATCTTTGTGAACTTGGGCTAGGTAAATGTTTTTTGATAAAATATCAAAATCATTTGATAAAATATCAAAATCTTACATTCTAACACATCACTGAGTAGGTACTTGTTTGGCTCACTAAGACACACTAACTACAGTTTTTTACTTGTTTTAAAATGCAAATATATCTGACAAATGTACATTTAAGCAGCTGAGTTCATTTATACTTTATCATACAGAGGACTCTAAGGTAAATTTATTAGAGACAGCAGAGACGAGGAGAAGATAATAAACTGCCTATATTATAATTGACTTCAAGTGAAGCACGTTTTCAATCTATATATACATAGAATACTTAGATACACTGTAAATTCAAGTAGAGTTCCAACACTTTCATAGCATGGAGTATATTAATAATTGTTAAGACCTTTATTGTGCTAGATAATACCACATTCACCATATGTTTGAATGTAAAATCTAAAAGTAAAATAATACTCATATATATTTTAAGAGAGTTTGCTTCTAGTGAGCTTAAACAAAAACATAATTATCAAATTATAATTTGTACCAAACCTTTGAGAAACAGATAATTTAGCAATCAAAATTAAAAATCAAATGTGAAGAGTTGTGGAGTCTATAGATGTATGAACACTGTTGACTGAGGAAATAAATTACACAAAGAGTAGTTTACTAGTGAGAGTTTTCCTGAGCAACTGAAACCTGTGAAGTTCCAACAAACTTTTGAATAAAAAAGGGACAAATGTCTTCCACTTGCTTACTCAAAAAAATATTTTCTGAAAAAAGTAATAAATGAGCCAATTTTCTTTAGTATTTTTTCATGCTTTGCTTCTAGTTGGTAAGGTTACTCGGAGGACTTTTTTAAGACTT
The DNA here is from genome assembly GCF_029378745.1 of Bos indicus. Lineage (NCBI taxonomy): Eukaryota > Metazoa > Chordata > Mammalia > Artiodactyla > Bovidae > Bos > Bos indicus. The sequence continues at coordinate 21,017,167 of NC_091788.1, forward strand.
CTATTTATAAGCTCTTCTTAGCAACACAAATTAAAAGTTGACATTTCAAAAAAAATTAAAAGCTAAATAAGTTGTAATATTTGCTTTATTTTCTACTTTTAGTGTCAGTGTTTGTTGTGTTAAAATATCTTTGCAATATTTTTTTATCTGATTACCTCAATGAATGATTTTAGACAAAAAACAGTAAGTTAGATAAGCTAATGCCCTCCCTTCCAAGGTGTACATATTTTAATCTCCCAAACCTGTGGCTATGTTCTGCGGCAACATAGTGGCAAAATGGATGTGGCGGATGTGAATCTGGTGTGGGGGATTATGCAGGAGAATCCACCGTAATCCCAAAGGTATGTGTAGTTAAGTAAACATGAAGCCAAACATACTCTTTTCTATCATCATCATAAAATGCACATTGATAATACTTCTGGGGTTAAATGCAAATAATAAAATTAATAAATTCTATATATTTATTTGTCCTATTATCAGAGTTGCTACTTAGGTCATGCATAAGACTTCAGTAGGTTTCATTGCAGAAAAGGATGAAGTAACCTCCTGTTATTTTATACATAAGTAACATTCACTGCATGTATTCTATGAGTATTGCATAGTAAAGGCTTTACTATGTAACACTACACTATAATAAGCAAAAAATCAAGAGGATATAGAACTTTACCATGATATTTTTTGCTTTATTAAACCGAGATTCCTTGATGAAAAGCCTGATATGGCAGGTCTAAAATAAATTAAAAGGTTTTCAATATGTGCAGTCTTAGAATTCCTTTGTGTTGGCTATAAAATGAATAAGGTATCAAAAAATCAGCTTCCGTTTAGGTGGAAAGTAAGGAGTCACCCATCCTCTCCCCATTTCCTCCATCCTCCAAATTCCAGATTCCTCATAGCAACCTCTAGTCACTACTTTTTTCTGCCACCTTGAGGCACATTCTCATGACTAATTCCCCAGTGCTAACATTCTCCTCACTGCTGACGTAGGGACACTAGCATTTGACCCTGCACAGGCCACAGTCCTACCCACACTTGGTAATGAAATTCACTCTACTGCAGACATTCTCAGCCAGTGTTCCTGAAGCTGACCCACCAAGTCAGAGAGTGGCTATGTCTGGAGTGTCCTTGTCAAGGAACCTTTCAGAATAAAAATCAGTCCTTATGAAAACCCCCCTCTGAGCTGGCCCCCAATTATTCATGCCCCTGGAATTCACATTATTTGTGGTCCTTCCCCTATTAAATTGAGGGTAGCTCTGTGTCAGTAATGGCAAATGGCAGAAACATTGTGTGTGACTCCCAAGGCTAGCTCATATACATAAAAGCAACCTCTGCCTTTTTCTGTTGGACAGCCTGTTCTGGGAGAAGCTAGTCACCCTGCCATGAGGACTTTTAAGAGCCCCTTGTAGAGGACCAAGCAGAGAGAAACAAAGACCTCAGAGTTGAAGTATCTCAGGGAAAAGGTCAAAGTAAAGGTGGTAGCTATACAACAGATGCTAGTCTTATTAAAGTATCCCCCAAAAACAGAGAAAAAGAGAGAATTATAAGATAAAAAGGCAAAGAAAACAATTTTTTAAAAAATGTTTTAAGTGTCAAACTAAGTTTCAAGTGCCAAAGAAACTATTACAGTAAAAACTCGGGAGAGATTCATGTAGGCTTAACATACTCTTGAGTCACTATTTTTCTTTAATCAATAAGTAGTCTGAGAACACTACACTGCTTCCCAAGGAGGATATATTCCCCAATATCTACTACAGATATGGCAAACAAGAGAAAGGAGATGGAAAAAACTCACATAGATTGCAGTTAAATGTCATGGAGTGAAATGAGCACAGGCATTCATTACAGAAAGCAGAATTAGAGTTTAGCAATGGACCACTAGCCACCCCTAGGATAGGATGCTCTCACCTACATTTTTATTAAAAACAAAACAAAACAAAACTTGAATTCCTATATGTGCTAAGGTCCAGGTATTAAGTCAAGGACTTATAATTATTAATATGCACCCTTGTTGTAAGTAGAGATTCTTTCTGTGTTAAACACAAGCAGCCTTGCTCAAAGCAATTATTTGCTACAGTTTCAAATTGCCTTTGAGTCACTGCATTTAAGCATAACGGTAGTTTAATTAATTTAATCACTGATTGATCTGTATCTCTGGCAGGGTGGCAAAATATATATTTTTATAAAACTAAATATGTTAAAAAATTGAAAGTTTATTAAATGTGTTCAAGTTATGCCAAATCAGGAAATATTTCTTTCATGGTTATGACCAGTCTAGAATAATTCATATTTGGATGGAATAGTTGCCTTAATTAAGGCAATGCTTTTTATTCTGGAAAAGTAGGAATAGGAAAAAAAAAAGGCCATCAAATAAAAGTTTTACAGTTTCTAGTTTCCTTTTTGCCATTTCCCTTGGGTGTATATTTATATATTCAAAATGCTGTCCTTCTTGACTTAACAACTTTCCCTCCAAAGAGAAAGGTCAAAGACAAAGTTTCCTCAAGATGTCTTTTTTCTCCATCTCAGTCTTAAAGTTTATCTTTATACATATTTTTAAACTACTTCCCTCTGAACATTCTATAATGCTCAAATAGGCCTTTTGTTAGAGTCTGGAACTAAGTTTACCATAAATTTCAAGTATAGAAAATCATTATATTAGTATGTCTGTTCACAGATCATTTTTCTCATTTCTCATTCTTCTCAATCAACATATGAATTTAGAGAGGACCCACATCCAACCCACAGTAAAGTTGAATTATCTTTATAAGACCATAAATCCTCAAATTAAAAGCATACTTTTCAATTTTTCATTAAGAGGTAAATTTTAATAAATACGTTATACTAGTTTTTTCACAAATATCAGGAAATACATAGTATATTGAGAAAAATTGTATTTTATCCATTAAGTCTCTATATGAGTTACTTTAACTTCAGGTTTCAACTTAAACATCATTTCCATAGAGAAGACTTTAATCTCTCATTTGGTTTAGTTTCCTTGCTTTATAATCTCATATCAACCTCCTCTGTTGTGTTACAGATTTTCTTCAATTGTAATGATGTTATATCCTGATAAATCTATTGAAGGTTAAGAATGTTGTGAGTCAAAAATATATTTAATACATCTAACCTACTGACCCCAGTCCACGGGGTCGCAAAGAGTTGGATATGACTGAGCGACTTCACTTTCACTTTTGACTTTCATGCATTGGAGTGGGAAATGGCAACCCACTCCAGTGTTCTTGCCTGGAGAATCCCAGGGACGGGGGAGCCTGGTGGGCTGCCGTCTATGGGGTCACACAGAGTCGGACACGACTGAAGCGACTTAGCAGCAGCAGCAGCAGCAACCTACTGAACAGCAAAGCTTAGCATAGCTTATCTTAAACATTCTCAGAATAATCACATTAACTACAGTTGGGAAAGAACATCTAACACCAAGCCTATTTTATAATAAAGTATCGAATATCTCATATCACTTATTGAATACTGTACTAAAAGTGAAAAACAGAATGGCTGAACGGGTACAGAATATGTGTATCAGTTGTTTTCGTGGCTGACTGAGGTGAGGCTCCTATTGCTATTAAGCATCACCAGAGAACATCGTACCATATATTACTAACCTGAGAAAAGCTCAAAATTTGAAGTTCAGTTTCTACTGAATGTGTATCACTTTTGTACCACTGTTAAGTGAAAAAAATTGTAAGCTGAAACATAGTAAGTCCAGGACCATCTGTAGTATCATTGCTTTCATACTGATTGACTTTCACACTCATCTATATCCATCCAGAGATAGAGATGACAAGTGTTTTTGTTCATCACTCTATCCCTTGTTTATAGGGTAGCAGGAAGCATGTAGTATGTGCTTGTTAAAAATGTAATATTCAAATGAAAGATAATGATTACCATTACAATGGAATGTTAAAATAAGTACAATGCATGAGTGCATGCTAAGTTGCTTCAGTCATGTCTGATTCTGTGGGACCCTATGGACTGTAGCCCACCAGACTCCTCTGTCCATGGGATTCTCCAAGCAACAGTACTGGAGTGGGTTGCCATGCCCTTCTCCATAAATACAGTAGCATAGGTGATGTCAGGGAGTAGACTTCAGAATGAGATTTGATTTGCTGAGCAGACAAGCAAGGTCAGGCAGGTATAATAGCATGTAAACAAATGGAGGTCTGCAGTCACAACTAATTGTGGCACTGCAAGCAGGAGAATACGGCTGAGATGGAGAGTGCCAGGATATCATTTTAGTTAACAGGAGCTGGGTTTTGAAAAGCCTCCTATACCACCTGAGGAGTTTTCATTTATGTCTTAGGATGCATTGAACAATTGCAAACAGGAGAGTAACAGGATTCATTTTTATGTGAAGGAAAGCAGACCTGCAGTGGATTTAACAGTAGGCAACGGTAACTGCTGTCGTTACCCTCAATGTCCAAACATCATTTGGCACACAAAATATGCAGACTGTGGAGTCAAACCTGCTATATCTCTCTAGTGAGTTATATGCACATAAACTAAAGAACATAAATTCATAATATTCCTGGAGCTCAAAATCATTCCTAGTTTCTTTGGTATTTCGTCTAGGGTGCTTTGTTAATTTACAATTTTACAATACTTTGCATATTGGAATTGCAAATTCAAGCCCATAAAATTCTTATGGCATGCAGTGTGACTCCATCCATTGATCTGATTCATCTGACCTTCCCGGAACTAAAATTTCTCTTTACATGATTATCACAGAGATTTTAAAATAGTATATTGCACCTGGAAGTAAGCACTCTTTAGGCACTTAACTTCTAAGTAAGTAACAAGGTAATCAGAAGGTTAACTTTCATCTTTGTTAACAAAATTGGTATTTCTGTAATAAAATACTCCCTAAAATACTTTAATTTCACCCTGGCACACTAATAAGAAATAAAAAAATAAGCCATATGCATAAAATTATAGCATATCTTCATTGTTTTTCGTGATAGCACTAAAATTAAAATGAATCTCACATTTAATTACCTAAAGAGAATATCTATTTGAGGGAATTACAGCATCTTGCTGTTACAGTCTAATTCAATCATGAGATATTTATCAGATATACACAAGTTCTTCTAAGTATTATAGTGTCACAATGAAGAAAACCACATTGTCTGTGTCATAAAAGAGGCCAAAGGGAAAAGATGATCACAATAAATGTGGCAACTATTGTAATAGGCAAATACACAGATTGGCACAAAGCCTCTTATTTTAGAAAATGTCTCATGAGAATAGGCACCTATATCAGGGTACCAGGCTAAGGGCATGAACAGGAATTCATCAGACAGAGCCTAAGTAAAGAAAAATAGCCATGGAGTTAAGGAGATGGGAAAATTAATGCAAAGAGAAGCACAAAGTATGTGTGTGTGCGCACGTATGTGTATGCATGTGTGTGTGTGAACGCTGGGGTGGGGTCTGGACGGAGGAGTCATAGGAAAGTACCGAAAGAGAAGAGTGAAAACTTCGGTTAGAGCCAGGTCATGAAGACTCTTGGATCCCTTGCTTCAGGACATTCCTAGAAAGAATGATTGAGCATTCAGGAGGCTGATAAAGGACAGGACTTGAGATACATTTTAATGACAGATTTTTTAATATGAAGGTTATTGGAGGGGGTAGAAGTAAAAATGATTTTGTGATCAAGCTCAAATAACTAGATTGGTGGGATGTGACAATTAAAGATCTCAGAGAATACATTTTCAAGAGTAGATGAAATGGGATAATAAGAAAGAATGTAGAGATCAACAAGGCTTACCAATTCTTATTCACATTCCTAGGTCTGTTCTATACACAAAAGATCTTACTGAAGTTGAGCAAGCAGTGATGACTTAAATGCATAGCCTGAGCCCAGAAAATAGGAAATCTGTTTTAAGTCCTACTTTGTGAAGAAATGAAGAATGTATAAGCAAGCAAATCTGAGGTGGAGAAACTTTGGTAAGTCTTGTAGATATTGTCATGGGACAAAATTAGTGTGTCAGACACAAATGATACCTTCTCTTAAGAATTGCCAAAATTCACAGAGCAAGAATAACATTAATATACAGTTGGCTCACAGTATCCACATGGGAATGGTTCCAGACTTCCATGGATACCAAAATCCTGGGATGTTTAAATGGCTTTTATAAAATAACATAGTACAGTCTGCCCTCCATATACCAGGTTCTATATCCATGCATCCAACAGACTGCATATAAAATGTAGAATCTGTGGATATGGAGCACAGACTATAGATGTTGATTTTATTTCCAGATTAGGCAGAAAGTTAAATAATATTTGTTTGGACAGTTTGATTAATCTATTATATGAATTAATTAGCATTCTCTCTGACATTTGGCACTTGCAAGTGAACACTGTTCTCAGTGTTGTAAAAAGTACATAATAGGTGCTCAATAAATATTTATGAAAGGAGTGAACATATAAGTGGATACATTGATTTCAAACAGTTTCTGCAAGCTGTAATACATTCAAAACACTGGTACATAAAGATTATTATTTAATGCCACCTACACTTATGTTATTTATGTTTAAAATGACTCAACCATTTCAGTTGATATTAATGGCATAGTTGACTAAAACCACATGTTATACTTTGTGGTAGTTGAGTTCAGCTCCCACCTTGGAGTTCTCAAGAATTATTGTGATTGATATGCTGATGGGGAGACTGACATACCCTCTGTGAGTCTAGCATTATTTAATCTGGGTTACAATCTGTTAGTTGCTCAGTCATGTTCAATTCTTTGCAACCCCATGATCTGTAGCCTGCCAGGCTCCTCTATCCATGGAATTCTCCAGGCAAGAATACTGAAGTGGGTAGACATTCCCTTCTCCAGGGGACCTTCCCAACCCAGGGATCGAACCCAGGTCTCATGCACTGCAGGCAAATTCTTTACCGTCTGAGCCACTGGGAAAGCCCCTAATAAATCTCAAAGAGAGTATACATTTTCTTTCAAGAATCAAATCTGTCCAGATGTTATGACTGTGTGATAGACATGAAAACTCATGGCAATCCTCTCACACACACATGGAGGTCTGGGTTTGTTTCAAACAGACAAAACTCTTTAATTATTGGGGTCTTTAATGTCACAATGTGTATAGCTTGATAACCATAAGAGGCTGGAAAATGTGAAATGTAGTAGAAAGAAAATAAAAGGACAAATAAACATTGGCCATTCAAGGAAATCTAAATTTGCTTGCATCTTGGCTTGACCACTTACCAGATTATTATTCAATATATTCTTTTGTCCATTCATTCAACAAATACTTCTTAAATGTTAACTAAGTGCCAAGCACTGTCTAGGCTCTGACATGTAGCAACAAATCAAACATATTCTCTGTCCTCAAGGACACAACACTCTTGTAAGAGAAATAGACCACAATTTAAAAATAATTTCATAAAATACCTATTGCCATGAATAAAAACATAATATGACAGACATTGATGCATGAGGTGGAGGAAACTGTATAGAAAATTAGACATTCAGCACATGAGGCAATAACATTTTGTGTATATAAGAATGTATTTTCTTCAAGCCTAAGCTGTTACCATTTTGAGATAAAATCAGAATGATATGAAGTCAATTAAACAAAGTAAACAAGTTTCTTTCTCTGTAAAGTTGCAATTATAATATATACTCGGTGAACTACCTCTACAGATTAAGAAGAACAGAATATGGTATGTGAGTCTTGTGGTGACTGACATATTTTAGGATCTTAAAAAAGTACCAAAGTTGATGCTTACAATAGTGGTTGATGACAGTAGCACAATTAGTCAGTATTTAAAAATAGTAGATCTTAAAAAAGGTGTTATTACTAGAAGAAGTAGTTCAGAGAACTTAATTTGGAGTCTGTGTCTAGAACTGTGGTCCTCTTTTTCAGAGTTTGTCTACCTGTCTGGAATCTTCCCAGACTTGCTGGTTTCAAAATGGAACTTACCTTCTTAATCATGTTCTCATACCCTGAACTGACCTGATGGACTACAGATGTAATAATTTCGTCTTGCCAAACTCTGGATTCGCCTGGCTCTGTTGAATGGGATTTATGTTATAGAATTATCCTTATTATTGAACCCTATATCTTTAGTGCCTCCAATGGCTCACTGGCCTCTTATGGCAAACTTTAAATACAGAGTGTCTCCTTTTTATCTTCAGTTCATTTTGCTGTCTATCATATTTTCAAGCGCAGAGGGGAGCCTCCAGTGTTGAGAGAGCACATGTCTGAGATTACATAAATGTCCAATAAATTGGAAAAGCTGAGACAATTATGGGAACTCTGGATAGGAAAATGAAAGGTAAAGTACAGTCCAGTGATTCAAAACTGCATATGCTTGCCCTACACAGTATGCAATCATAATGAAATTACATTTAAACCAGATGTGTGAAGAGTTTCAATATAATTAGGAACATCAAAGGAAGGTCATCCTGGTTAATTGTAACATTCCTCTTTTTTAATAAGTTGTTGGTATTCAGTTTTTGAGTCTGTGCTGAATTATTCAAGACAAGAGTGAATAAGTTCTTCTAGGAGCAGCCTTCCACTGTAGAAAGTGTCCCTCCGTCCCTGAGAGTGCACTCTTTGCTTATAAATCAGGCATAAGTTTTTAAGAATATAATTCTAAGGAATGCCACATTAGTAGTTTACCTTCCATGGTGAAGTTTCAGGGCTTTAAGATCTAACTCTAGACTAGGCTCTTTTATTTTTAGGTAGACTAAGCCTGAAAAAGGCTTCCCTGGTGGCTCAGAGGATAAAGCATCTTCCTGCAATGTGGGAGACCTGGGTTCAATCCCCAGGTCAGGAAGATCCCCTGGCAAAGGAAATGGCAACCCACTCCAGTACTCTTGACTGAAAAATGCCATGGACAGAAGATCAGTCAATGGGATCACAAAGAGTTGTACACAACTGAGCAACTTCACTTCTTATGAAGTCTAAAAATGTCTTTCTCAATGAAATCCACATAAGGCAGTGTCTGCTTAGTTTTTGACAAAGGCAAACAATGACTCCCTCTGTCTTCTTCATTATTTCTTATGTGCTGCTCTAAGAACAGTGCCTAGCATCTAATGGAAATAACCTAAATATCCAATGACAGATGAATAGATAAAGATGTATTACACACATACCATGGAATATTACTCATCCATAAAAAGGAACAAAATTAGGTCATTTTTAGAGATGTGGATGGACCTAGAGTCTGTCATACAGTATGGAGTAAGTCAGAAAGAGAAAAACAAATATCATATATTAATGCATATGTGTGGAATCTAGAAAAATGGTATGTGGTCAGTCATGTTCAACTCTTTGCAACCCCAAGGGCTGCAGCCTGCCAGGCTCCTCTGTCCATGGGGCTATCCTGGCAAGAATACTGGAGTGCATTGCCATATTTTTCTCCAGGGGATCTTTCTCACCAGGGGGTCGATCCCATGTCTCTCATGTCTCCTACACTGGGAGAAGAGTTCTTTACCACTAGTGCCACCTGGGAAGCCCAAGAAAAATGGTACAGATGCACCTATTTCCAGAGTAGGGATAGAGACACAGACATAGAGAACAAATATGTGGACACAGAGGGGAAAGAGAATGGTGGGATGAAATAGATTGGGATTGATATATATATATATATATATATATATATATATATATATATATATACACACACACACACACACACACACTACAGTACGTAAGTAGATGGCTTCTGAGAACCTGCTATATAGCATAGGAAGCTCATAGGAAGCTCAGCTCAGTGCTGTGATGACCTAGATCGGTGGGATCTGGGCGGGAAAGGAGTTTCAAAAGAGAGGGGATATATGTATACATATAGCTGATTCACTTCATTGTACAGCAGAAACTAATACAACACTGTAAAGCAATTATACTCCAATAAAAAATAATAAAAGGCAATCAGAATATGAATGCATTCTTGTGGAGTAGTGACTGTTAGAACATAACATAAATAGTAATGGAATTCAGTCAATGTGGTGCCATGCAAACCTAGAGGATTTTAGTGACTACTACAGCTCATTTTTTTCTATTATCTATCCCTTTAAACAACAACAACAACAACAACAAAAAACTCCTTTCAATTTGTTTAGAAATGGTCCTAAATATTGTCATCTTCTATATATTGATACATGCAATATGTATGGATAAAGTTATTCTAAAATTTGGAAGAAATAAAATCACTGATCTAAGTTACACAAAACTAAGTATAACATTTTCAAATTGGATAGCATCTTAACATCCTCTACTTGGATTCTCCCATCAACCCAGCACCTCCCACAGGTATTCATGCCCTTTTGTTTTAATTTCAAATTCTCTAGTATTGTTATTCTTGCTGATAAATCATAGTCAGAATTATTATTCAAAATACCTGGGCGGTAAATAAAGATACTATTTTACAGTTGGGCCTGAGAAGGAAGGGATGCCATCTTTAGATTCAAAATTAACATTTACTGTTGTGAATCTCAGGCTACGAAACTGATCATGAACAGAGAAAGTGGAAATCAAAAACTAAGTATTTTGATACACCTTATTTGGCTCAGGTAGAAAAAATATTGTTCATAAATTACTTTTTCTGGATGGCAAATATAGTTTGAGAGTGGCTGTGACCAACTTATATTTGCATGTCATAGAACACACATAAGAGGCATCTTATAGATTATTGTTCTGTGCTTAGTCACTCAGTTGTGTCCGACTTAGCAATTCCATTGACTGTAGACCACCAGTCTGCTCTGTCCGTGAGGATTCTCCAGGCAAGAATACTGAGGTAGATGGCCATGCCCTCCTCCAGGGGATCTTCCTAACCCAGGTATGGAACCCAGGTCTCCCTCATTACAGGCAGATTCTTTACCATTTGAGCCACCAGGGAAGCCCAAGAATACTGGTGAAAGTGAAAGTCACTCAGTTGGGTCCGACTCTTTGCTACCCCTGGAGTGGGTAGCTTATCCCTTCTCCAGGGGATCTTCCTGACCTACGAATCCAACTGGGGTCTCTTGAATTGCAGGCATATTCTTTACCAGTGCAGATTATTGGATAATGTTAAATAAAAAAGTAAGATACAGAGAAATATATACACTGTATATGCATTTCTATGAAGATTTTAAGACATGAAAAATTCAAAGATATTCGGTTTTTATGGACATCTACACGTGATAAACCTGTTTCAAATAGTCAAAGGAATGATAAAAAGTAATAATAAAAAGCAAATTCAAGAAACCAGCTACTTCTTGAATGGGAGACAGAAGAAGCGGAGATTGACTGAGGAGCCTCCTAGAAGAATATTATTTCTTACGTTAGTCAAGTTTAAGTTCAACAGAGATGGTAAGGGAGTCTTGAATTCACCACCTCCCAAAAACACTCTGTATTGCTGATCCTGTTCACAGCGCCAAATGTCTCGCTGTATCTCACTGTGCCCACTGTTCCCTGAACCCACAGCAGGCAAGGAACAAGCTAAGAGGCTGGGAGAAAATGCCAGGAACCCTAGGATCTGCAAATGGGTTTATTCTCTCCTGGCTGGCGCAGCAGCAGAAGCACCAGAGATTACAATAAGCACACACAACCCTTCAGGGCTTTACCAGGTGAAGCTTTTATGGCATACGACACAAAGCAGTCCGAGACCAAGCAAGTACCTCCTCACCAGGTATAAGTGATCTCAGCTGTTACATAATTGGCAAAGTCATTGTTTACAGAACATGGGGTGAGAGGGCTGGACCAGAGTACCTGACTGGCGCCATCTTGTATATTTCCCCACATACTCCAAACCTACAGTTACATATCCCACAACTTTCTCTGAAAACAAACAAAAAACACGTACAAACTGGCTCAGCAACCCCTTGCACTGAGCAACGGACAGCAGGCCCACTGGGAAGAACATGGAAGAGGCCGGATCTCACCAGAAATCCCACCCCTGGCTGGACACCCACGGCCCCACAGTAGGAACAGGACACACCATCGGAGCTTCTCCCTGAGGACGGAAGGGTTTAAACAGCACATCAGGCAACCCAGCTTTTAAGATCTACATCTGAGAAACAGGCCCTCCAAAATATTGGCTTTTGAAAGCCACTGGAACTTGTGCCCACAAGACCCACACACCTGTCGCAATCTGAGAAGATTCTGACAGGCTCCTGCGCGAGGACTCACCCTCCCGGGCCCAGCGTGGAAGCATCAGATCAGAGTGAGCCCAGGCTTTGTGTGCCTGAGTCTCCTTCGCCTGCCGTGGAGTGTCGGCCTGAAGGCAGACGACTGATTTAACAGCCACCTGAGGGCCCGCTGCGATGATCTCAGCAGGACAGCCAGACGGGCTGGCGGCCATCTTTGAGTGCTTCCAGGGTGTCAGTATCTCCCCAAGGCGGCTTGTACGCATGTCCGGCACCCGGTTTTCCGCTTGGTGCCTGGTTTTCAGCTTGGTGGCGGGTCTTGTCTGGTTCCCAGTTTTACGTCTTGTGCCCTGTTTTTGCAGTTGCCACTAAGGGACAGTGCTCCATCTCTGGCACAGGTGGTAGTCCGGCAGGAATATCTATATCCATGTGCTCTCAAAGCTGCTGTCTCCTGGGTCGGGCTTCCAATTGGCCTGAATCAAGAGTGAAATCTTCCCTTCTGGAACACCAGCAGATGTTCACACAGCTCTCAACTACTGAGCCACACTCAAAATTAAATAGGCTGCTTGGACAATTGCAAAGATATGAGAGATAGCCTGTGAACAAGGCTGAAGGAGACGATTTATCGTCTCCATGAAGCCTCTCCTTTAAGACTGGAAGAGGTGGCTGTCTTACCAAATGTACAGAACGACACAGAGTCAAGCAAAATGAGGAAACAAACGAGTGTGTTCTAAACAACAGCAGCAAAAAGGTAAAAACCTCAGGAAAAACTTAGTGTACTCGCAAGTGTTTATATTACTATTAGTTATGTGTAACTTATTTTATATATTTGTTACTTTACATAGCTAAGTGTTACATGTGTAATTTGCTTTATATATATATATACACACACTGTTTTAATTTATATAATTCAAATGTTTCATAATTAAATTTAACAAGCCAATATATAAAATTAAAGCAGTATCTTAAAAGCATCTTTGCATCTATTAGAAGATAATTTAATGATGCACACTTTTGCTTAGGACATTTACAACCTTGGGACTTAAAAATATAAATCTGATTTAGCACTTGTTTATTACTTTACTAACATTTTTGTGTCATAAGATTAAAAAGAAGTTTAATTCCTTGGGGCTTCCCTGGTGGCTCAGACGGTAAAGCATCTGCCTGCAATGTGGGAGATCCGAGTTCAATGCCTGGGTCGGGAAGATCCCCTGGAGAAGGAAATGGCTACCCACTCCAGTACTCTTGCCTGGAAAATTCCATGGACTGGGGAGCCTGGTAGGTTACAGTCCATGGTGTCTCAAAGAGTCGGACATGACTGAGCGACTTCACTTTCTTTCACTTTAACTCCTAAATGTAGGAGACATTTGTCTGTGTAATGATAAAATACTATATAGGAAAGCACAATAATGTACCTTATTAAAAAAAAAACTTTTTTACCTTCTTCTAATACTTTCTACTCCACAAAACAATTATTTTTATAATGTTCCTTAATGTAAATATGTAATGTTATAATTATAAATTAAGGAAAAGAAAGCTGCCTCTCTGACAATAAAGTTTTCTGAAAAATTCAGTCACTGCATTTTTACAAAGAGAAACTTGAATCATGTCAATGTCAAAAACCACCACAATATTGTAAAGAAATTATCCTCCAATTAAAATAAATTAAAATAAAAAAAGAAGATTAGTGACCAGCTTACATTCAAATACTCTGTTAGTCTAAAAGCTAGAATGATATAAATTTCAAAAATTTTCTTAATATTTTTCTTGTATAAACATACTCCGAATGCCATGAAATAAACAACTGTTTATTATAAAGGGGGAAAAGAAAAGACAGAGAAGCTTGGTCTAATAGATATCATTCATCTCTAAAGTTTTGTGATCTAAGCTAAAAAGCCTCAAGTTTGATATTTAGTCTCTGACTCTCCTTTCTTATATGGTGTTCTAAGAAACATTCATCAAAATTTATTTTGCTCTCCAGAATAAAGCCAAAGGTATGGAAAGCATATTTGTCACTGAATAGTTTCAGAGGACACGAAATATACTGAGGCAAATGTCTTCTTAAGTCCATTAGCTGGAGAAATGAAATAGTCAGAGAATTACAAGAACAGAGGTCAGCCTCACAATTCATGTCTCTTTGCCCTCTTCACCTTGTTAGTCTGGTATTTTTGACAACTGCTAAGCCTATTGGTTATCCCTGTACAAACCAGTGCATTTCAAGTGTTCTTTGCTTTTGAGTAATGTGAGACAGCCTTTAGTGTGAGAAAGATTTCATTGTAGGAGTTTCTAAATGATAATAAGTTCTTAATATAGAAGTGTATGCTGTGTTTCACACAAAGAGCACGTATATGTGTGTCTGTGTGTCTATCAGCAGCAACGATGCAGGTGCAGAAAAACCTTTTTATTTCACATCATGTTAGCAATTTTATACCAATGTAAAAATATAAATGATGCAAAATATAATGGGCAGTCTCATGAGCTATTCTCCTGTGAGCTGTTTTCCTGTGTTATCCTAAGTTTCAAATCTAATACAAATAAGGAAATAGCCCTTTCTAAGAACATTATACTATCAAGTGCTGCTTGGCAGTTTCATATGTGTTCAGTTCAGTTCAGTTCAGTCGCTCAGTTGTGTCCAACTCTTTGCGACCCCATGAATTGCAGCACACCAGGCCTCCCTGTCCATCACCAACTCCCAGAGTTCACTCAAACTCATGTCCATCAATGGCATGGTGATGCCATCCAGCCATCTCATCCTCTGTCGTCCCCTTCTCCTCCTAACCCCAATCCTTCCCAGCATCAGAGTCTTTTCCAATGAGTCAACTCTTCGCACGAGTGGCCAAAGTACTGGAGTTTCAGCTTTACCATTATTCCTTCCAAAGAATACCCAGGACTGATCTCCTTTAGAATGGACTGGTTGGATCTCCATGCAGTCCAAGGGACTCTCAAGAGTCTTCTCCAACACCACAGTTCAAAAGCATCAATTCTTCGGTGCTCAGCCTTCTTCACAGTCCCAACTCTCACATCCATACATGACTACTGGAAAAACCATAGCCTTGACTAGACAAACCTTTGTTGGCAAAGTAATGTCTCTGTTTTTGAATATGCTATCTAGGTTGATCATAACTTTCCTTCCAAGGAGTAAGCGTCTTTTAATTTCATGGCTGCAGTCACCATCTGCAGTGATTTTGGAGCCCCCAAAAATAATATCTGACACTGTTTCCACTGTTTCCCCATCTATTTCCCATGAAGTAATAGGACCAGATGCCATGATCTTAATTTTCTGAATGTTGAGCTTTAACCCAACTTTTTCACTCTCCTCTTTCACTTTCATCAAGAGGCTTTTGAGTTCCTCTTCACTTTCTGCCATAAGGGTGGTGTCACCTGCATATCTGAGGTGATTGATATTTCTCCTGGCAATCTTGATTCCAGCTTGTGCTTCTTCCAGCCCAGCGTTTCTCATGATGTACTCTGCATATAAGTTAAATAAGCAGGGTGACAATATACAGCCTTGACGTACTCCTTTTCCTATTTGGAACCAGTCTGTTCCATGTCCAGTTCTAACTGTTGCTTCCTGACCTGCATACAGGTTTCTCAAGAGGCAGGTCAGGTCGTCTGGTATTCCCATCTCTTTCAGAATTTTCCACAGTTTATTGTGATCCACACATGTGTAATCATATTTAATCTTTACAACAACTCCCAACAATCAGTTGATTTTATTACCAGGAAAAATAGGTTAGGACTTGGCAGCATAAGTAACTTTCCTTAAGGTCACAGCTGATAGTGACAAAGCAGACTCTTGAATTCAGGTCTAAGTCAAAACTACCCACTTTCTCACTGATTCTGGGAACAACCAATAACTTTAAGTTAATCCTCTGAGCAGAGTCCTTTCCACATTTTTGTTTAGTCCCTATTTGGCGTTTGGATGTTTAGAACTTTAATGTAAATCCAAAATTAGTAGAATAAGTTTTATTGAAACTATAAAATCTGTAAGCTGCAATATATACTTTTTTAGCCTTAATGTGCATATATTGCATTTCTAACAAGTTATTACTGATTTGAAAATTTGTTAACATTCCTATTTATGCTGAAAAATTATTCATGACAAAAAGACATATTCTTGAAGTTATATAGCTCACCTTTATCAGCCTATAAGACCAGGGTGACTTAATCCAGCTTTAATAATTGTAATAACCCTGGCTTTGACACTGAAATTAGTAGTGAAAAGAAGATTTAATTATTTTATCTAATTATCTAATTATGCTTTTTATTGTTTCTCTGCTCCCTTCATTAGACTCTTAGCTTTTGGAGAACAGAATTAAAGTCCTTTTTTCTCCTTTTATCCCCAGGACTTGGCACATCACATGGCTTGTATTAGATGTTTGATGCTTGTTTAATTAGTATTGCTTGAATGTTTCTGTGCATTAACTTTATTGAAGGAAAGTGATATTATTGATATAATGATAAAAATTAGTGTTATGAAAGATTATTAATAATGTCAATTCTATATAATGTATATAGAATTAACATATTAAAAATTAGTAGCCAATGAAAGCATTAAGTGATCATTTGTCCCAGTATAAGTTTTCTCACTGTTCTGGGTAGCATTTTCAACTGTCGCTTCCCTGATTTGACGAGCAAGTTGGATAGGCTCTAGTACCCCTGTTGCTGTCGTTCAGTCCCTAAGGCATGTCTGACTGTGACCCCGTGGACTGCACCATGCCAGGCTTCCCTGTGCTTCACTATCTCCTGGAGTTTGCTCAGACTCATGTCCACTGAGTCAGTGATGTATCCAATTTTGGGTAAGACACAAGTCTAGATATCATGGTGAAGATATTCATTTAGATACAATTGATACTTAAATCAATGGACATTTGAGTAAAGTAGATTACTTTCCATTATGTGAACCTCATTCAATCAGTTGAAAGTTATTAGAAGAGATTAAAGTCATTGAGAAAAAAGAAATTCAGCCTACATACTGCCTTTAGACTCAAGTTACAACATCGCCTCTTCCTTGGGTTTCTAGCCTACCTGGCTGCCTTGCAGATTTCAAATTTGCCAGTCTCTACAATTCTGTGAGACACTGCCTTAAAAAATACATTCATATCCCTCTATATCTTTATCTATGTCCATTTCTGTATCTATATCTATACCTATTAGACACCCATACACACACATCCTATTTATTCTATTTTTTTTTTTCTGGAGAATCATGACTTCTATAACTGCTATATAGGCAATATTTTATCAGCCTTATTCTTAGTCTTTTCTTTGACCTTTACTTAGGAGAGTAGCGGTAACTCTTTGCAGTCCTCTCCCTTTTTACTTTCTTATGTCTGGCATCCTGAGGAGAAAACATCTATCTGTAATTGTTTCAAAGTAAAGCAGCTATTATGAGACATGATGGTTTCTATAACAACCTATTAGAAATAAGACAATCCTAGGATTTTAAGACCAGTTCCATATCTCACTAGTTGCATAGCTTGAGTGAATTAAGCTAGTTCCATTATTTTTGAGACAGGGTTTTTATAATCATCAAAAATAATACATAATAAGTAAGGTCCTTAGCATGAAGTGAAAAAGAAATAATCAGTATTATTATTGGCTATTTCATCCAGTCATGAAAATAAAGTCAGTGAAAGATTTCCTTATGTTTTATTAGTATTGCTACACTTATATTCCCTACAATAGGTTGCTACTGACATTGCAGGGCTGTTTTACATTGATGTTTTTTAAATTCCCTTCTTAAAGATAGAAGAAGGTTGATGAGTCAAGTTCATGATAGTTTTCTGGAACAGATAATATGACAAAAGAATAAAAGGTTACAAACAAGATTCTAGTGTATAGGAATTGTTTTGGTCCAACCTAGTCTATTAGCACAGATAATTACGAACTATGCACCATGGATATTGACTGAGGCCTTTTTATGCTGTGACAAATTCTGTTTTAAATGTCTGATATAGAGCCCTTTATTTTAGAAGGTATACCAGCAAGTAGGCAGCACTTTTTATGGTGCAGTCAGAATAGTTTTCAGCAAATCCCTCTTCTTTTCTTTAACATGTATCACTGTGGATTGCATCTCCATAGTCTCTTGGGGCAGAATGGCTCAAACAAAGCAAGGTTCACATCTGCCTTGGGCTCCTCTGTCTTTGCATGCTGTTTTCACTCCTTCACTTGCCATGATCCAAAATCCTACAGAAAAAGGCACTGGTATGATTCATCTCCTGCATGTGGATGTCTCAGCTCCACTGCTGTTGCAGTCATACCTACCTTATATCATGCTCACGACGGCATGCTCAATACAATGAAAGGAAATAGAACTAAAGACATTCATCACAGACACTAAAGGGTCCCACCTTTATGACTGAATAGTACCGTTTATGCCTTAGTCACAATAAATATAACCTGCTTACTGAAATCTGAATTATAGTCCTGAACTTTGGATTTGAAAGCTGAGACTTTTGCAAGATGTTGCTTCTCTATACCTTGATAAAATCCGTGGTACCATACCCACTGTTGACTCCATATCCAAATCATATTTAACACTTTCTTTGTTACTCACAGAATAAAGCTTTTGTTTACCATTCATTTTTATAGACAGGATGAGTCACACAATGAGATGAAGAGAGATCTCTAACGATATTCTTAAAGAAAAAAAAAAGTCCTTTCTTGGTAAAAATGGAAAGCTATTTAATCCCTGCTCCCTTCTTTCCTATTTGGGATGCTCTCGTGAGAATGTAATGGTGGGAGATATAGTTGAAATATTGGCACCATGAAGAAAGATATTGACAGTCTTCTTTGGACATCATGAAAAAGTGTGATGCCTCTGAGTTATTCATGATATGCTAAGTGACTGTACCAAAGCTAACACTTTCTAATGCATATTTCTCATTGAGTGACATAGCATTTATTTTGTTAGATCTGTTTTAGTTGAAGATCATGTTTCTTGCAGATGAAAAATTTTCATTGATAAGTATGGGATCTAGTTCCCTTCTTGTTCCTTGTAGAGAGTTGAGACCTTGACTGGTAGATTGATATCTGGAAGCAGCTTAGGGGAGACAGAGATGGGTTAGGAGGAGGAAAAACTCTGAGGTCCAAATAGAAAAAAAAAAAAATATATGTCATTTTAAATCATTTTAATCTCAATAGTTATAAAAAAAGGGAAAACAGTGTTTTACATATAGTCCAAGAGGTACATTTGTGTAATATTGTAAAGTAATTGGCCTCTAATTAAAATAAATAAATTTAATTTAAAAAAAAAAAAGAGACAAACCAAACAGTTTCAGAGAATCTCCAGAAAGAGGAATAGATACCAGAGCAAGGTCAAGTAAGGAAGTTAAATAAATCCAGTGAAAAAGCTAGGATGCCCAAGGCTGGTAGTAATTGGATTTCTTTCTACCACCAAAGGAGTTAGTGAGTTTACCGTGATTAAGAGAGATGTGTGAATTCTTGTTTCTAAAATCCCAATACCCTTTTAATTCCTCTTTGACTCTTATTACATATATTATCTTGAGTAAAGGAGAGTGGGGGGTCACAGGCATCAGAGAGTTTCAGATATGTAATTCCCTGGTATCTTTGTAAAGATCATCAGAAATATCAGCCTTCTTGTCCAGCAAGTGAGGTGCCAAGAAAATACGTATGACAGTTCCTTATACTGCACTTAATAAAATCAAGTTAAAAAGCCTTGACTTACTGAGAATCTTCTATGAACTTGGCCCTGGAACTTTTACCTCTTTCAGCAATAATAATGCCATATTGTATAAAGATTTTTATATAATTCACACACACTTAAAGGACACTCTTTCCCTTGAGCTACCTTATTCCTTTGAAAGTAATCTTGCACGTTTCAAATTCTGTAGTTATTTCTCTAACATAGTATGAAATAAACATCCATTGTGTTTCTCCAGAGTGTAGTCATCAATAAGATTCTAGATTATAGAAATCCTCACTTAGAGTGAAATATTATTTATCCCTGCATCATTTGTCAAGCAGTGTTGGAATTTATGAATAGATTCATCATCTGCTGCATCAATCCGGGTCATTAGTTCAAGCAACAGAAAACAAGTCTAGCTAATAGAAGCAGAAAATATATTCAGAAGTTACCAGACAGCTCTTAGAATCTTTAGGAGAGAAGTAGCACCAAAGCAGAGGACCAGTGTTATAAATTATGGTGCCGTGCTGCCCTGGCACAAACACTAGCATTGTTTCCCCTGGGAAAGGACACAGGAGCTTATTCCATCTGCCTTTGGAAAGGTCACCCCTGATGCTTCTGCAATCTGCTTTAACTCACGCCAGCCTCAGCAGAAGAGCTCTGGACGGTCCTCAATACTTTGCATCACCAGCATATTACTCAAGTTGGAGCTGAATGCCTGTGATTAGCGTACCCAGGGTTATGCCGATTAGTCTTACTGCTGGAGAGGTCAGGAGATTAAATATCTAGCATTTTATATTTTTGATAGAGGACTTTGTTTCATGAGGAAGAGTATTCCTAAATGCGGGAAAGAAATTCATAGTCTCAATTGCCAAATGAATGGCAAACATAGCAGCTAATCATTTTTCTCCCTTTACTACTGATTGTCTGCTTTGGTTATAATTTTCTGTCTTCTGTGAGAAAAATAATATATTAATATAATTGATTCACTATCAGTGAGAAAATATATTCAGAGGGTGATTAACTTGTCAAGTAAATGGTACAGTCTTGCTTCCAACCCATGGAAGACTTCGAAACTCATCTCATTTCTCTGATTGCCTTCTGTGGTCAAGGATACATATTTAAGATTTTTGATTGTGATTATGACAACAAAATATGCTCTACTTAAAAGTTTAAGTAGAGTATACAGCAAATGGGTGATGCATCTGTTTCCTGCTTTTGTTGACCTCAACCTGAACCTGGATGAGACAAATGGGTATGGAACTCGTATCCCTGTCCTCTGGATGATTTCATACCTCCTTTCCAGCAGAACTCAAGCCAGAACTTCACATGAAACTGACAATAATGATTTGAGTCAAACAAATAGCCTGTTGTAGAATAAACTGTCTGTTCAGACCTGGGACTAAAGCAGCAATGACATTCACAAAGGGTACTCCTGCAGTAAGATAGGAAAACCTGTTAGGCTAATTAATGTCAGTGAGAGGTGAGGAAGGTTATGTGGCAAACAGGAGGACCGTATCTGGGGAGCCCATGTGTGAGAGTGTGCAGAGATTTCCTAAAATAACTGAGTCATAAGAGAGACTCTCTTGTAAGGGATTCTGGTTACAATATAGCACTCCATTCTCTCTGCTGATACAAGAAAAATACCCTCTCCTCTTCCCTTAAGATTTTTTTTATTAACTGTGGCACTGGCTTGGCTACATCCATTGCAGAGGTCAGTGCAGAATGGAAATGTAAGCCTCCTTGTTCACAAGGCAGCAAAACTATGCTGTTAATGGTACTCAAATATGATATGTTTTTCTTCCTTCAGTATCCACTCTCTTTCTCTACCTGTCATGGCGGTTTTTAATTATTAGATGGTTACTTGCTAAGTTGCTCAATTGTGTCTGTCTCTTTGCAACACTGTGGACTGTAGCCCACCAGGCTCCTCTGTGCATGGGATTCTCCAGGCAAGAATACTGGAAAGAGTTGCCATGCCCTCCTACCGGTGATCTTCTCTACCCAGAGATCAAACCCATGTCTCTTATGTCTCCTGCATTGTCCGGAGGGTTCTTTACCACTAACACCACCTGGGAAACCCAATATTAGTTAATAGTATTCTAACTGAAGAAAAAAAGAAACTTTATTAACATACATTTTACTATTAACCTTTGCACTGTACAATGTTAGCGTTAAAATGTTTTATATTTATTTAGATTTTTAAATGCTTTAGTTATAATTGTAAATGTTTTAATGTTAAAATATTAAGGGCTTTAAATAAAGACCTTATTTTTAAGTTCCCCTGTTGGCTCAGCTGGTAAAGAAGCTGCCTGCAATATGGGAGATCTGGATTCAGTCCCTGGGTTGGGAAGATGCCCTGAAGAAGGGAACAGCTACCCACTCCAGTATTCTGGCCTGGAGAATTCCACGGACTGTATAATCCATGGGCTTGCGAGTCAGACACTACTGAGCAACTTTCACTTAAAAAAATGTTTTAAAAATTATTTTTAAAAGTTTTAAATAACACTGAACTCTTGCAGAATCACTGAAACTCCACAATTTGTGTTTCAGAGCTCCTGGTGGCCTGTGTCTTTTGTTCTTATCATAGCAGCAGAAATGCACACACTTTACCAAGGTCTTATTTATCCTCTTGATGGATGCAAAGCCTACGAATACTCTCAGCTTAAGTAAAGGACTGAAAGGGAAACAAAGTACAAGTTTCCCTGTTTCCCCCCTTTTTTCTTTCTGTCCTCGTTTCCAGATCACTGATTGGCTAGTACAGGAAAAAGAGATGAGTAGGAAAGAGTATGACCCGGTTACTTGGTTATTCATGCTTCTTAGAACACCACTGCTTTCTTTCTGGATTTGAAGCAAGTAGTAGATATAACATGCTGACTTTGTAGTGACTTTTGAGTGTCACGAAACTCATGGGTCTCCCATAATTCTGTGCTCACACAGCATCATGACGATAAAGGTGGCAGCAAGGGAGCAAGGCCAGGGGCAGACATATTGTGCACGACTTCCCTGTCCTCCTGCACGTTCCATTGTCCACCAGACTTTAGGCAGAGAAAGACAAGCTCAAAGATAGCTGTATTAAGAATTTAAAGGTGTCTCCATGAAGCTACGCTGATTTCTCTGTAGGAGGCTCCCAAGGCAGCGTTTTTTGTGTCTGTGTTGTTGTACTGAAATATCAGTCATTGTTGTCCCTCTCTCTCTCCCTCACCCCACCCTTGTTCTCTCTTCCTTACCCTTTGTCCATTTTCCTGGTACTTCACCATCCTGGCCTAAGTTTGAAAATTGAAGCAGAAAGTAATTAGAAGTCTTGGGTGCTCTGAAATCACACTCTTCCCTCACATCAACTTCAATTTTGGCCAAAGCTTGTATGGCATATACAATTAAAATCAGTTCTTATTTGTGAATATCTCTGTGCTTAGTCACTCAGTTACATCTGACTCTTTGTGACCTCATGAGCTGTAGCCCGCCAGGCTCCTCTGTTACTGGGGATTCTCCAGGCAAGAATACTGGAGTGGGTTGCCATGCCCTCCTTCAGATCTTTCCAACCCAGGAATCAAACCCAGGTCTCCCGCATTGCAGGCAGGTTTTTTACCATCTGGGCCAACATGGAAGTGCTAAATATCTCTGTCGCTAAGAGTCAGACACGACTGAGCAACTTCACTTTCACTTTTTACTTTCATGCATTGGAGAAGGAAATGGCAACCACTCCAGTGTTCTTGCCGGGAGAATCCCAGGGACGGGGGAACCTGGTGGGCTGCCGTCTATGGGGCCACACAGAGTCGGACACGACTGATTTGACTTAGCAGCAGCAGCAGTATCCCTTATTAAGAAACCCTCAGAGAGTGTCACCCCTGGGATTCCATATATGCTCTGACGTGCTGCAAATGTGTAAAAGACAAGGATTCCTGTTCCCTCTGGCTGCCTCCTCTGTTCCTCTCCATAGGGCCCCCAGCTGCAGTATTGTACAAGTGCTGCGGGTGTACAGTTTACATGGCTGGACATTGTCTGTAAATCTCTTGGTCCAAATTTCACTCATCTCACAGATACTTACTGTACAATTTCCATCCCTATAAATGACACATTTTTCTGTAACATAAACATATTCAGACTAGAAGATAACTTACTTTACAGATCTGTAAAGCATCTATGAACTTTGATGTTTTGAAAGGACATGGAAATACCATGCTTCATATGAAGTGTGTTCCTGCGAAGTTCTATGCAAATCAAAATGTTACAAATCAGATTTTAAGGGAATTCAAGGAATGTGATATTTAAATAAATATAGTGAGTTTATTTGTAAAAGGATAATCGTTCTCCAATATGTGTTCTTTGGGCATTTATAATTTTTATTTATGGAAATTTTCCTGTACATATGTTTAGATAAGCAAATCATTTTATTTATACCATTTATATCTTTTGCTCTGCTCTGAGTATCTGTAACAAAGCTATGAGGGCCTCCCAGGTGGGAGCCTCCCAGATCCTCTCTCCATGGAATTCTTCAGCAAAGAATATTGAAGGGTAGCCATTCCCTTCTCCAGGGGATCGTCCCAACCCAGGGATAGAACTGGGGTCTCCTGCATTTCAGGCAGATTCTTTATTGTCTGAGCCAGCAGGGAAGCCAGAGGAATGGGTTAATCCCTGAGTTGGAAAGATCCCCTGGAGAAGGAAATGGCAACTCACTCCAGTGAAAAATCCCATGAACAGAGGAGCCTGGTAGGCTATAGACCATGAAGGCTTAAAGAACTCTGACAGGGCTTAGCAACTAAATAACAGCAATGTATGTTGAAATGAGATATCCCAATAGAAAACAGAACACCATTCATAAACTTTTACAACATCACACAGTGTGATTGTGATATTATTAAATAAGACAGAAATAAAAGGTACTTTGTAAAGAATAATCTTTTTACTTACAAACTTTTATTTTCTCCTGGTTGATATCACAGATTTCAAAAATGTGCAGATAAATTCTGGGCACCTATTTCAGAGCATCGTTGTGCGTTTCTAAAACTGTGTATACATTTGGAAGTGGATATTTAAAATTATGCAGAAGGCTTCAGTCTGACTGCAGAACTTAGTTTGACTGCGTAATTATAAGTAGGTCGATGGCTGACCTTTGCTCAAGAATGACAATGTTTTCCAGACTACACCATTCATTTTTTTGCTACCATTTCCTAGGAAAATGTAAACTGCTAAGGAAAGCTGTGTTTTGTTTTGTTTTTTCATTTCCAGTCTAACCAAATGTACAGATATTTTTTTCATTCTCACTCCTGCAATTAAAATGTCAAAATTGAGGTCTGAAACTTTGCACATCACATCTGTTTATTTGTATCAAGAAAGAGACATTCATTTTAAAAATAATGCAGAAGCAAGTTTTGTATTTTATTAACATGCTTTAATATTTTAGGTTGGAATTTATGGATGCTTTGCTGAGAATTATTTTATATTACAATTTATAGATCAGTTCAGTCAGTTCGGTCGCTCAGTCGTGTCCGACTCTTTGCGACCCCATGAATCACAGCACGCCAGGCCTCCCTGTCCATCACCAACTCCCAGAGTTCACTCAAACTCATGTCCATCAAGTTGGTGATGCCATCCAAACATCTCATCCTCTGTCGTCCCCTTCTCCTCCTGCCCCCAATCCCTCCCAGCATCAGAGTCTTTTCCAATGAGTCAACTCTTCGCATGAGGTGCCCAAAGTATTGAAGTTTCAGCTTTAGCATCAGTCCTTCCAATGAACACCCAGGACTGATCTCCTTTAGGATGGACTGATCTGATCTCCTTGCAGTCCAAGGGACTCTCAAGAGTCTTCTCCAACACCACAGTTCAAAAGCATCAATTCTTCAGTGCTCAGATTTCTTTACAGTCCAACTCTCACATGCATACATGACCACTGGCAAAACCATAGCCTTGACTAGATGGACCTTTGTTGGCAAAGTAATACCTCTGCTTTTCAATATACTATCTAGGTTGGTCATAACTTTCCTTCCAAGGAGTAAGCGTCTTTTAATTTCATGGCTGCAATCACCATCTGCAGTGATTTTGGAGCCCCCAAAAATAAAGTCTGACACTGTTTCCACTGTTTCCCCATCTATTTCCCATGAAGTGATGGTACCAGATGCCATGATCTTAATTTTCTGAATGTTGAGCTTTAACCCAACTTTTTCACTCTCCTCTTTCACTTTCATCAAGAGGCTTTTGAGTTCCTCTTCACTTTCTGCCATAAGGGTGGTGTCACCTGCATATCTGAGGTGATTGATATTTCTCCTGGCAATCTTGATTCCAGCTTGTGCTTCTTCCAGCCCAGCGTTTCTCATGATGTACTCTGCATATAAGTTAAATAAGCAGGGTGACAATATACAGCCTTGACGTACTCCTTTTCCTATTTGGAACCAGTCTGTTCCATGTCCAGTTCTAACTGTTGCTTCCTGACTTGCATACAGGTTTCTCAAGAGGCAGGTCAGGTGGTCTGGTATTCCCATCTCTTTCAGAATTTTCCACAGTTTATTGTGATGCACACAGTCAAAGGCTTTGGCATAGTCAATAAAGCAGAAATAGATGTTTTTCTGGAACTCTCTTGCTTTTTCGATGATCCAGCGAATGTTGGTAATTTGATTTCTGGTTCCTCTGCCTTTTCTAAAACCAGCTTGAACATCAGGAATTTCACGGTTCACATATTGCTGAAGCCTGGCTTGGAGAATTTTAAGCATTACTTTACTGGCGTGTGAAATGAGTGCAATTGTGCAGTAGTTTGAGCAATCTTTGGCATTGCCTTTCTTTGGGATTGGAATGAAAACTGACCTTTTCCAGTCCTGTGGCCACTGCTGAGTTTTGCAAATTTGCTGGCATATTGAGTGAAGCACTTTTCACAGCATCATCTTTCAGGATTTGAAATAGCTCAACTGGAATTCCATCACCTCCACTAGCTTTGTTTTTAGTGATGCTTTCTAAGGCCCACTTGATTTCACATTCCAGGATGTCTGGCTCTAGGTCAGTGATCACACCATCATGATTATCTGGGTTGTGAAGCTCTTTTTTTGTACAGTTCTTCTGTGTATTCTTGCCATCTCTTCTTAATATCTTCTGCTTCTGTTAGGTCCATACCATTTCTGTCCTTAATCAAGCCCATCTTTGCATGAAATGTTCCCTTGGTATCTCTAATTTTCTTGAAGAGATCTCCAGTCTTTCCCATTCTGTTGTTTTCCTCTATTTCTTTGCATTGATTACTGAGGAAGGCTTTCTTATCTCTCCTTGCTATTCTTTGGAACTCTACATTCAGATGCTTATATCTTTCCTTTTCTCCTTTGTTTTTTGCTTCTCTTCTTTCCACTTTGCTTTTTTGTGTTTCTTTTCCATGGGGATGATCTTGATCTCTGTCTCCAGTACAATGTCACAAACCTCCATCCATAGTTCATCAGGCACTCTGTCTATCAGATCTAGTCCCTTAAATCTATTTCGCACTTCCACTGTATAATCGTAAGGGATTTGATTTAGGTCATACCTGAATGATCTAGTGGTTTTCCCCACTTTCTTCAATTAAAGTGTGAATTTGGCAATAAGGAGTTCATGATCTGAGCCACAGTCAGCTCCTGGTCTTGTTTTTGCTGACTGTATAGAACTTCTCCATCTTTGGCTGCAAATAATATAATCAGTCTGATTTTGGTGTTGACCATCTGGTGATGTCCATGTGTAGAGTCTTCTTTTATGTTGGAAGAGAGTGTTTATTATGACCAATGTGTTCTCTTGACAAAACTAGAGATACTTGAGTGGTATTCTGTGGTTATTAACATTGCTTGGAGGTTTGTTGGTTCCTAGAGAGGAGGAATAGATACCTTTCACATTAAAATACTGTAAGATTTATATTAATAACTATGAATAGTGATGGTGATAATATTGGTAGTGATATTTGTGCACATTGTGTGTGTGTATACAGAAGTCAGTATCTACATTTTTTATTCTCAAGGTTTCTATTATTAAAAATTGACTCCTGTTAGCTGTATAGCCTAAAAATATCTGGAGAGACATTTACACAACCTCTTGTATTATATTATAGCTAGTTTCTAATTTTCCTGGTTTTGATTCCTAAATGGCACAGGTTATTAAAATGGCACTGATTTATTAAAGAGTTTTACTTTCAGAAATGAACATTACTACATTTAAATGTCACTAGGTTTTAGAGACATTCAAATGTGAGAAAAATCTTTAGATCAAAGAAATTCCATATGTATTTATATCCTCAAGTATATAATGAGCTCCTTAGGGCAGAAATTGATCATTTTAATTTCCTTTCATTATTTTCAGATGGTGAAAAAAATAGGCAAATCATTACTAATCAAAGAAATGTGACTTATGTTTCTAAAGCAGGTAGTTTTGCTTTGTTTTTTTATGGCTTTTAATTTTTTTTCAATTTTTCAATTTTATGTTTGGGTCTCTCCTTGTGGCATATGGGAATTTATTTTCCTGACCGGGGATCAAACCTATGTCACCTTCACTGGCAGCATGGGGTCTTAGCCACGGGACCACCGGGGAAATCCTTAGCTTTATTTTTAAAGTCTGGATATTTGTAGTTTATGTAATTGTGGTGTGTGAAAATTATTGATTGCATCTAAAGGGCTAACTAGTATATATAAAATAAGTTACAAGGATATATCATAGATGAAAGAATATAGTTAATATTTTAGCCAGTATGTTAAATAACTATAAATGGAATGTAATCTTTAAAAAAGTATGCATTATTTAGTGTATACCTGTAACTTACATAATATTGTATGTCAATTCTACATCAATAAAGGAAAAAGAGCTCTGTGCCGGCAACTTGGGCGCATCTCACTGTTGTGCATCTGAAGCTGAGCACAGCACTGAGAGGAAGGTTGTTCCAATTGTGGACCTCAGATGGGGTGGACACCTGCATTGATAGCACGAGCAGGTTCCAAGACATGGGACTCAGGGCTAACCACCTACATGAGGCATGTCTGCAGCAATAAGCAGATGATCGTGTGGGAGGTATTGTCATTAGCTATGCCAGTCAGTCTTTGCTTTGACAGCAGCTGAGATTTGTATACCACAACAGCTTGTTCTGAAGTAACAGACTTCAAGTGGTAGGAGGGTTTTTAGAATCCTGCAGGAGCAATGGGCATATTGGAATTCTGAATTCACACTGGGTCTTTGGTGCTTCTTTCTGGATGTATCGAGGGGAAAATGTGTTAGGTGGAAGGCTTGACAATGGGGATATGAGTATGAGTTGGGTGCAAGTGTCACACTTGAGAATGTTAGAGGACAGTTGTTATTCTTTATTGTTCAGTCGCTAAGTTGTATGGAACTCTTTGAGACCCCATGAACTGCAGCACACCAGGCCTCCCTGTCCTTCACTGCCTCCTGGAGTTTACTCAAACTCATGTCCATTGAGTCAGTGATGCCATCCAACCGTCTCATCTCCTGTCACCTTCTTCTCCTCTAGCCCTCAATTTTCCCCAGCATCAGGGTCTTTTCCAGTGAGTTGGCTCTTTGCATCAGGTGGCCAAAGCATTGGAGCTTCAGCTTCAGCATCAGTAGTTCCAGTGAATATTCAAGGTTGATTTCCTTTAGGATTGACTGGTTTGATCTCTTTGCTGTCCAAGGGACTCTCAAGAGCCTTCTCCAGATGACAGTTATTCACAGCTTAAACTGTAAATCAGGATATTCCAGTCTTTATATGTTAATGTACTTAATTTTCACAATAATATTAAGAAATGAAAAAGAAATGCTGTCATTATGCTACTTTGTAGATGAGAAGTCTTTGAATTAGAAAAGTTAAGTAGCTTTCCCAACATGAACCCAGGTTCATCTGATTCTAAATTCTAGACTTTTGAGTCCCATGCTTTACTATTTACAACAATCATTGTTCTCCTTTCTGAAGGACATGGAGGGGATGTTTTTGTTGTTCAGTCTCAGTCGTGTCCAACTCTGCAACCCCATGGACTACAGCACATCAGGCTTCCCTATCCTTCACTATCTCCCAGAGTTTGCTGAAACTCATGTTCATGGAGTTGGTGATGCCATCCAACCATCTCCTCCTCTGTCATTCCCTTATATTTGAAAATTATTTCTACTGTTTTCATCAGTGCTATTTTGGATGCCTTGTCTTGTTAACTTTTTCCTTGACTTGCCACAAGGGGGCATCCTTAGAATTCTGAGGACAGGTGGAAAAAAATGAACAGTGGGAAGAAATCCTTGATTTCCCCCTAGACTCAAAGTGTGAAAACCCCTAGATTCTCAAAGGGTCCACCCCAAACCACCAGCATTAGCATTACTGAGAACTTATTTAAAATGCATATTATTAGATTGCTCACCACTCTACTGTATCAAATCTCCAGGTATGGAGCCCAGTAATTTGTGAATGTATTAACACACCTTTCAGGTGATCCTCATTCACGGCAAAAATTTAGAACCAGTGATCTCTTGGTTTTCTTATAGCAAATGTGTGCTTTTATTCATTAGTATTACATAGTTTTTCTTTAATTTTCCTACTCTCTGAGAGCCACTGCTTTAAAATTGAATATCTTTTTCAAACTGAGGATTATGACCTGTAAATGTACACATTATCAATTTATGGACCTATAGGGAGAATATATAAGAGAATATCAAAGTATGTTACACTTTGTAAAAGAAGAGTCCCTTTGTGAAATTCTGTCTTTACATAGATCATGATGTAATATGTGCGTCTTCCTGTCCATGGTCAAAAAGCTACTGAATGGTTTGAAAACAAAATGAGATACACTGTCTTTTTCTAAAAATGTATTTTACTGAAGTACAGTTGATTTACAATGTTGTGTTAATTTATGCTGTAAAGGAAAGTGATTCAGTTATACATATATTAATATATATATTATTTTCATATATTTTTTCCATTATGGTCTGTCACAGAATATTGAATATAATTCCCTGTGGTAATAAGTAGGACCTTATTATTTATCCATTCAACGTGTAATATTTTAAATTTGCTAATCCCAAACTCCTAATCCATCCCTCCCTTCCTCCCCTCCCCTTGAGAACAGCAAGTCTGCTGCATGAGTCTGCTTCTATTTCATTGATACATTCATTTGTGTCATATTTTAGATTACACAGGTATAAGTAAAGTTATATTTGTTTTGTCTTTTCTTTAACATTTTTAAGTTATTGTCTTTCTTTAAAACTGTATTTTTTGTATTTTATTATTTATTTATTTTTGGCTGTGTTGGGGCTGCGTTGCTGCATGGGCTTTTCTCTAGTTGCAGGAAGTGGGGGCTGCTCTCTAGTTGCAACGTGCAGTCTTCTTATAGTGGTGACTTCTCCTGTTACAAAGCATCGGCTCTAGGGCACATGGGCATCAGTAGGTGTGGCTTCTGGGTCCCAGAGCTTAGTGGCTCCATGGCATGTGTGATCTTCCCAGATCAGGGATCAAACCCATGTCTCCAGCATTGGCAGACAAATTCTTTACCATTGAGCCACCAGGGAAGTCCCTGTCCTTCCCTTCCTGACTTAACTTCACTTAGTATGATAATCTCTAGTTCCATCTATGTTGCTGCAAATGGCATTATTGCGTTTATTTTCATGACTGAGTAGTACCCTCATATGTGTGTGTGTGTGTGTGCCTTTGTGTATGGATATCAGTTCATTTCAGTTCAGTTCAGTTCAGTTACTCAGTCGTGTCCACTTCCTTGCAACCCCATGGACTGCAGCAGGCCAGGCTTCCCTGTCCATCACCAACTCCTGGAGTTTACTCAAACTCATGTCCATTGAGTCAGTGATGCCATCCAACAAGCTCATCCTCCATTGCCCCTTCTCCTCCTGCCCTCAATCTTTCCCAGCATCAGGGTCTTTTCATTTGAGTCAACTCTTCGCATCAGGGGGCCAAAGTATGGAGTTTCTGTTTCGTCATCAGTCCTTCCAATGAATATTCAGGGCTGATTTCCTTTAGGATGAATTGATTGGATCTCCTTGCTGTCCAAGGGACTCTCAAAAGTCTTCTCTAACACCACAGTTCAAAAGCATCAATTCTACGGTGCTCAACTTTCTTTATAGTCCAACTCTCACATCCAAACATGACTGCTGGAAAAACCATAACTTTGAGTAGATGGACCTTTGTTGGCAAAGTAATGTCTCTGCTTTTTAATATGCGGTCTAGGTTGGTCATAACTTTTCTTCCAAAGAGCAAGCATCTTTTAATTTCATGGCTGCAGTCATAAATTACAGTGATTTTGGAGCCCCAGAAAATAAAGTCTGTCACTGTTTCCACTGTTTCCCCATCTATTTGCCATGAAGTGAGGACTGGATGTCATGATCTTCGTTTTCTGAATGTTGAGTTTTAAGCCAACTTTTTCATTCTCCTCTTTCACTTTCATCAAGAGGCTCTTTAGTTCTTCACTTTCTGCCATAAGGGTGGTGTCATCTGCCTATCTGAGGTTATTGATATTTCTCCTGGCAATCTTGATTCCAGCTTGTGCTTCATCCAGTCTGGCATTTCTCATGATGTACTCTGCATATAAGTTAAATAAGCAGGGTGACAATATACAGTCTTGACATACTCCTTTCCCAATTTGGAACCAGTCTATTGTTCCATGAACAGTTCTGTTGCTTCTTGACCTGTTTACAAATTTCTCAGGAGGCAGGTCAGGTGGTCTGGTATTCCCATTTATTGAAGAATTTTCCACAGTTTGTTGTGATCCACACAGTCGAAGGCTGTGGCATTGTCAATATAGCAAAAGTAGATGTCTTTCTGTAACTCTCTTGCTTTTTTGATGATCCAGCAGATGTTGGCAATTTGATATTTGGTTCCTCTGCCTTTCCTAAATCCAGCTTGCCTATTTGGAAGTTCACGGTTCACATACTTTTGCAGCCTGGCTTGGAAAATTTTGAGCATTACTTTGCTAGCATGTGAGATGAGTGCAATTTTGCAACCCCACCATACAGCCTCCAGAACTTATACAGGACTGGGAAACAGACTCTTGGAGGGCACAAACAAAACCTTTCATGTATGTGTATAGGCTTCCCCAATGACTCTGCCTGCAACACAGGAGATATAGGAGATGCAAGTTCAATACCTGGGTCAGGAACATTCCTTGGAGAAGGAAATGGCAACCCACTCCAGATTCTTTCCTGAAAAGTTCCATGGACAGAGGAGTCTGGTGGGCTACAGTCTAAAGGATTGCAAAGAGTTGAGTATAACTGAGCAAATAAGCATGTGCACACATGCACAAACACGTATATGACATCTTATTTTTCCATTTATCTGGTGATGAACATTTAGGTTGCTTCCACGTCTTGGCTATTGTAAATATTGCTTCTGTGAACATTGAGGTGCATATATCTTTTCAAATTAGAGTTTCCTCTGAATGTATGTCCAGGACTAGAATTTCTGGATCACAGGCAACTCTATGTTTAGTTTTTTGAAGAACCTTCATGTTCTCTATAGTAGTTGCACCAGTTTACATTCCTATCAACAGTGTAGGAAGATTTCCTTTTCTCCATACCCCCTCCAGAATTTGTTATTTGTAGACTTTTTAAAGATGATCATCCTGACAGGTGTGGGATGGTAAAAATGAGATACAGTCTTGATAATATATCACCATGACAGTGCCTGAGCTAAGAAGGATGAAGTGAACATAGGAGGAATGTTCATCTGAGCAGGTTAGAATACAGAGAAGGAACTTCATCATGGAGTTCAGTACTGTAGTGAGGGTGTATACTGCTTACAAACAAAGCAAAAACAGATAAACATACAAACATCCCTAAGAATTCTGTAGCCCAGAATGAAATTTCCTGTGCAGTCTAGTAGGAGATAACTAATTTACTTTGACCTTAAGGGAAATATTTATTCAGAAAACTATTTTAATCTAGGATTACTAAATATACCCCACTAATAAAAAATCTGACTGCATAAATATCTTCCTGCTGGAAAATGTTTACTGCATTAGGAATTCAGGTAACCCCATCATTAAGAAGGCATATTTTCCATTACATGCAGCAACATATGGAATCCTGGCTTATTTGTCTCTCAAAGTTTAGTTTGGGGAACTCTGCTACCAGGAGGTAAATGCGTCTAGAGAATAAAAGCATCATAGTCTCTGGAGAGGAGAAACCCACTGAGACCCTATTTCAAAGTAATCCGGAGTGATTCTGTTTTTTAAACTGTTTTTTCTTTTCCTCAGCTTGGCCATTGATCATTTGGGTATAAGGTCCCTGAGCTAAATGCAGTAAGGCAGGCTTACATAAAACAAATTTAGATTTGTTTTTCATTAAGGGGCTAATAGGATCAGAAGAAAACACATATATTTTAATAAAAGTCACAGAAAAACAAATCAGAGTCATAAAAACATCATGGAAACCAAATTTCCACCATCTGTGCACACACTATATTTAGCAGTGCCCTACCTGGGTGGCAAAAAAATTATCTGATCTTGATATTCTCAGATCAATATGCACAATGATGTTGCCATCAAAGAAACCAATAAGGTCCACAGCAAAGCCCCCCAAAACACACTTTGTATCTTATATGTGAAGTCTCTAACATTCAGATAAATAACATATGATTGAATACTGACTCCAATAACTGCTAGTAGAGTGAGTTCAGGGGAAAACATCGCTTGTCCTTTTAACCTCCAATTTCTTTTTCAACAAAATACAGATAGGGAGGAACTGAGAATAATAACTGAAGAGTGTAAAAATGTATAAGGATTAAATGAAATATATAGAAAACACTTGGAACCATGCTTGAAATATAGTAAGCCTTTATAAAAGATGCCTAGCATTATTTTTTTCAATCAGTAGTTGTTACAATGAAAATTTAACCACAGCCAGAAAACCCACTTTCCCTAAACTATTTCATTCCTTTTTTAAAAAACATCTACCATGTACCAACCCTAGGCAATGGGTGCTGAAATGAATAAAATATGCTTTCTACTTTTCAGAAGCTCATTTTCTACCAAAGGACCTGCAAGCTAATAACTATAAGCAATATGATGGAAACTCTGATATGCCACATAAAAATGTTAAAGGAAACACAGTTAGAAAGCTTGAAGTAAAAGTTCCAGAGAGAAGCTGCATCTTGGTCAGGGTCCAGGGGCACACACAGGATTGGAGACACATGACTGAAGCCCTGAGCAAACACGGAACACCAGAACATAAGTTCCAAGATTGCACCTTTCTTCTCTTCAACTCATGATTTCTTGTCTTCTATTAGCAACAACCTGGGGCTCCTGAGAAAGACAGAAGCAGCGTGAAGACCTTAATTCAGTGTTTACAGCAGCAGTTATAAAAATGTGGCCCATGGAGCCCTAGGGGGTCTTTAAAATTCTTTTAATAGGTTTGTCAGCAAAGACTATTTTCTTAGAAATACTAAGATATTTTTGTCCTTTTTTCCTGTGCTCATATTTTCCCTGATGATGCAAAAACAGTAACGGATGAACTGTTGGTGCTACAGCCTGAGTCAGCATAGTGGCACCAAAGTCTATTAATAGCCAGGATATTCTTCACTTAAATTGCTCTGAAGAAGAAGTGAAATTATTACATTAAATCTTAACTCCTTTTTATATTTGGGGCAATTAAACCAGAAGTATACATAAAACACATCTATTGCAAATAAGAGTATGATAGTTGCCTCAAGAAAAAACACATACTTGCTTGTTTGAGTTACAAGCTAAGTCAACCACCTTTTTATAAAAATAATAAAATACAATTTTTAGTTGAAAAGAACTAAAAACAGATAACCATGTTTAGACTTTGATGTTCAGACATTGTTTTTTTCAAATTGGTGTGAAGGAAACGTATAACTTCTAAATTTGGTAGAGCAGACTACTAAGGGAATGTAAGATGATGTTGTAAAGGAAGTTTGAGGTCAGGTTGCAAAATATTAAGGAGTTCAAGCAGTGTTCAGTAGGAAAATGTGAAAACACACACACACACACATACACACACACACTAAAACTTAGGAGCAGGGAAGATCAAACTGACATTCTAGAGTAGCAATGGTTTGGTCAATGGTTTGGTGTTGAGAGATTGGGTCATGAACTAGGAAGCTACTGCTGCAAACCAGGTGCAGGAAGGTGAAGGTGTGGAGGAGACACGTGGCAAGAATGTGGTAGAGTGAAGGCACAATCTGATAGTACTAGGTTAGCCACAAGGGCATGTTGCTAGTTTGTGTTCCATTTTAGTATCTCACTTGAAAATAATTGTCAATTCTTACATATTGATAAACAAAGATAATTGAGATTTATGTTTAACAACTTATAATTCATCCACCATCGTTGTTTGTGTTCTGTTGTGCTTGAACTGTTTGTATTTTTATTTTTTCTCTTTGGTGCTACTTCTTTTGTGATGTTAAAACATTCAGGTAGCCATGACATAAAGGGGCAACTGTGTACTAGATAAACACAAGAGACTAAACAAACACAAAAGATGCTCCCCAAACAGAATTAGGTCTGCAGCAGAAAACAGATGATACATTTGAGTTAATAATTCAAGACTTTTTACTTACACAATAATTACACTAAAATTTGGTGGCAGGACTGGATGAAGCACAAGCTGGAATTAAGATCGGCATGAGAAATTTCAAACCTCAGATACGCAGATGACACCACCCTTATGGCAGAAAGCAAAGAAGAGCTAAAGAGCCTCTTGATGAAGTGCAAGAGGAAAGTGAAAAAATGGGCTGAAAACTCAACACTCAAAGGACGAAGATCATGGCATCGGGTCCCATCACTTCATGGCAAATAGATGGGGAAACAATGGAAACAGTGACAGACTTTATTTTGGGGGGCTCCAAAATCATTGCAGATGGTGACTGCAGCCATGAAATTAAAAGACTCACGCTCCTTGGAAGAAAAGCTATGACCAAGCTTGACAGCATATTAAAAAGCAGAGACATTACTTTGCCAATAAAGGTCCATCTAGTCAAAGCTATGGTTTTCCCAGTAGTCATGTATGGATGTGAGAGTTGGACTGTAAAGAAAGCTGAGGCTCTCTATACCAACCCATTCAACAGACAACCACATCTTTGGTGCTGTGCCAGCCACATCTCTGAGACAAGATGGTGAAGGTTGGAGTGAACGGATTTGGCCTGTTTGGGCGCCTGGCCAGCAGGGCTGCTTTTAACTCTGGCAAAGTGGACGTCGTCGCCATCAATGACCCCCTTCATTGACCTTCACTACATGGTCTACATGTTCCAGTATGATTCCATCCATGGCGAGTTTCACGACACAGTCAAGGCAGAGAATGGGAAGCTCGTCATTGATGGAAAGGCCATCACCATTTTCCAGGAGCAAGATCCCGCCATCATCAAGTGGGGTGATGCTGGTGCTGCCTATGTGGTGGAGTCCACTGGTGTCTTCACTACCATGGAGAAGGCTAGGGCTTACTTGAAGGGTGGAAACCAAGAGGGTCATCATCTCTGCACCTTCTACCGATCCCCCCAAGTTTGTGATGGGCGTGAACCACGAGAGGTATGACAACTCCCTCAAGATTGTCAGCAATGCCTCCTGCACCACCAACTGCTTGGCCGCCCTGGCAAAAGTCATCCATAACTACTTTGGCATCGTGGAGGGACTCATGACCACCATCCACGTCATCATCGCCACCCAGAAGACCGTGGATGGGCCCCCCGGGATGCTATGGCGTGATGGCCGAGGGGCTGCCCAGAAAATCATCCCTACTTCTACCGGTGCTGCCAAGGCCATGGGCAAGGTCCTCCCTGAGTTCAACGGGAATCTCCCCTGCGTGGCCTTCCATCCCCACCCCCAAGGTGTCCATTGTGGATCTGACCTGCCACCTAAAGAGACCTGCCAAGTATAATGAGATCAAGATGGTGAAGATCAAGGTGGTGAAGCAGGCATTGCAGGGCCCCCTCAAGGGCATTCTAGGCTACACTGAGGACCAGGTTGTCTCCTGAGACTTTAGCAGCGACACTTACTCTTTACCTTTGATGCTGGAGCTTGTATTGCCCTCAGTGACCACTTCATTAAGTTCATTTCATGGTACAACAATGAATTAGGCTACAGCAACAGGGTGGTGGACCTCATGGTCCACATGGCCTCCATGGAGTAAGGTCCCTGGACTCCCAGCCCCAGCAAGAGCACGAGAGGAAGAGAGAATACTCAGCTGCTGGGGAGTCCTTGCCCCATCTCGATCCTCACCACACTGAGAATCTCCTGACCTCCAAACGGTTTCCATCCCTGAAGCCCTGAGGAAAGGGAGGGGCTTAGGGAAACTTGCTTTGTTGTGTACCATCAATAAAGGATCCTATCCCCCCCCCCAAAAAAAAAGAGCTGAGAGACAAAGAAATCGATGCTTTTGAATTGTGGTGTTGGAGAAGACTCTTGGGAGTCCCTTGGACAGCAAGGAAATTCAACCAGTCCATCCAAAAGGAAATAAGTCCTGAATGTTCATTAGAAGGACTGATGCTGAAACTCCAATACTTTGGCCACCTAATGGGAAGAGCTGACTCATTGGAAAAGACCCTATGCTGGGAAAAATTGAAGGCAGGAGGAGAAGAGGACATCAGAGGATGAGATGATTGGATGGCATCACCAACTTGATGGACATGAATTTGAGTAAACTCCAGGAGCTGGTGATGGACAGGGAAGCCTGGTGTGCTGCAGTCCATGGGGTTGCAAAGAGTTGGACACGACTGAGCAATTGAACTAACTAACTTGGTATCAGGGCAGGAAAAATATACAGAATAGTTTGATAATCCTGATTTCTTATGACAGTAGAGAAGTTAGGAGACCTAATTCTAAAATGGGAGAAAAAGTTCCACAAAGGGAAAAATGGTGTGGAGAAGATTAGTGGCTTTTGAAAGAAGGACACAGATTATGTGCTATAGAAGGAGTTAAGTAAAAAAAATATATGACCTTACTCCTGTCTCTCTTTTCAGTCTTCACTTGGGGCTCTGAATGGCCAAACTCACGAAGAATCTGAATTTCACTGATATATCAGCCCCAGGGCAGACAGCAAGGTAGAAAGGGTAGACACATCTAATTGTATAAGCAGAAGGCCAAGCTAGTTTACTTTGAGAATGTTTGACTTCACAAAAGCCAGCATCAGATGAGATGGCAGAACAAAACCTGTAATATGATAATTTACATATCTAAATTAAATATACATATATATTGCCTGGAGAAACCCCATGGACAGAGGATCCTGGTGGGCTACAGTTCATGGGGTTGCAAAGAGTCAGATACAGTGTGTATATAATACACACATATATATGTGTATTTCACTTTGTATAATAATTGGTTTAAAGTCAGCAGTCACAAGAACTAAGATTCTTAATCAAATTACCAGAAACACAATATCCCTCTAGAGCAGGGTTTCTCAACCTCCACACTATCCATATTATGGCAGGATGGTTCTTGGTTGTGGAGACTATCCTGTAATTTGTAAGATGTCTAGCAGCCACCCTGGCCTCCACTCACTAAATGCCTCTGGCACCTGACCTGCCCAGTGGTGACAACCAAAAATGTCTCCAAATACTGTCAAAAATCTCCTGTGGGGTTTGGGGGGAAAGACACCCTTCAGTCATTCTTCCTTCACTGAGAAGCATTAAACCTTCAGTCTAGGCCTCCAGAGAACACTAGACCGTGCAGTCCATTTCAACATAGTAACTTGAGTAATCTAAGATGAACCTGTGTAGATTATACTAAATCTCACTCAAGAAGATTAGCTTGATTAATTTAAATACGCTTCCAGGTATATTTAAATACACAATCCCCAGGTCTAGAAAAAGAAAATATATTTAATTTTGAAAATCACAAAGGTATATATAAATATATATACATTTATAAAATGTATGTATGGAAGAGCGAGAGATTCAAGGCTTTAGTTAAAAGAGCTGCCATGTCAGAAGTCATATCATTCATAATCACTTCCATTTCATTATCACAGAAGTTTTTGACATTGTCAAGTGGACTGTGAAAAAGTGAACTGTCTGGTACAGTTTGAATGACATTTGAAATGTCAGTGACATTTGAATGACATTTGAAATGTCAGTGACAGCTGGCAGCTTGTTTGAGGTGGCTGTAACATA
Source organism: Bos indicus (assembly GCF_029378745.1). Taxonomy (NCBI): domain Eukaryota; kingdom Metazoa; phylum Chordata; class Mammalia; order Artiodactyla; family Bovidae; genus Bos; species Bos indicus. The sequence goes on from NC_091788.1 coordinate 21,056,942, forward strand.
GGATAAGGACATCCCAGAAGCCATGTCTTGGGCAGTTCTTGGAAGGAGACTGTACTGAAGAGAAAAAAGATTTTCATATCTGTCTCTCAACCCAGACTCCCAGCTCTTACGTAAGAGGGACGTCTCTGCTTGTTAAAACCGATAGCTTCTGATTAAAAACAGGAAAGGAATCATTTGACCTGATCAGTGGGGGCCAGAATTATCAAGAAAAGTAATCAGGGAGAAACAGGGTTTTAGGAACAAATACTACTTAATCTCCATTGCTTTTTGCTTCTCTTCTTTTCACAGCTATTTGTAAGGCCTCCTCAGACAGCCATTTTGCTTTTTTGCATTTCTTTTTCTTTGGGATGGTCTTGACTCCTGTCTCCTGTACAATGTCATGAACCTCCGTCCATAATTCATCAGGCACTCTGTCTATCAGATCTAGTTCCTTAAATCTATTTCTCACTTCCACTGTATAGTCATAAGCAATTTGATTTAGGTCATACTTGAAAGGTCTAGGGGTTTTTCCCACTTTCTTCAATTTAACTCTGAATTTGGCAATAAGGAGTCCATGCTCTGAGCCACAGTCAATGCCTAGTATTGTTTTTGCTGACTGTATAGAGCTTCTCCATCTTTGGCTGCAAAGAATATAATCAATCTGATTTTGGTGTTGACCATCTGGTGATGTCCTTGTGTAGAGTCTTCACTTGTGTTGTTGGAAGAGGGTGTTTGCTATGACCAGTGCATTCTCTTGGCAGAACTCTATTAGCTTTTGACCTGCTTCATTCTGTACTCCAAGGCCAAATTTGCGTGTTAACTCCAGGTGTTTCTAGACTTCCTACTTTTGCATTCCAGTCCCCTATAATGAAAAGGGCATCATTTCGGGGTGTTCTAGAATGTCTTATAGATCTTCATAGAACCGTTCAACTTCAGCTTCTTCAGTATTACTGGTCAGGGCATAGACTAGGATCACCGTGATATTGAATGGTTTGCCTTGGAAACGAACAGACATCATTCTGTCGTTTATGAGATTGCATCCAAGTACTGCATTTTGAACTCTTTTGTTGACCATGATGGCTACTCCATTTCTTCTAAGGGATTCTTGCCCACAGTAGTAGATATAATGGTCATCTGAGTTAAATTCACCCATTCCAGTCCATCTTAGTTCGCTGATTCCTAGAATGTCTATGTTCACTCTTGCCATCTCCTGTTTGACCACTTCCAATTTGCCTTGATTCATGGACCTAACATTCCAGGTTCCTATGCAATATTACTCTTTACAGCATCAGACCTTGCTTCTATCACCCACCCATCCAACAACTGGATGTTGTTTCTGCTTTGGCTCTATCACTTCATTCTTTCTGGAGTTATCTCTCCAGTAGCATATTGGGCACCTACTGACCTGGGGAGTACATCTTTCAGTATCCTATCATTTTGCCTTTTCATACTGTTCATGGGGTTCTCAAGGAAAGAATACTGAAGTGGTTTGCCATTCCCTTCTCCAGTGGACCGCATTCTGTCAGACCTCTCCACCATGACCGCCCATCTTGGGTGGCCCCACACGGCATGGCTTACTTTCATTGAATTAGACAAGGCTGTGGTCCATGTGAACTTCCAGATGTTCAAGCTGGTTTTAGAAAAGGCAGAGGAACCAGAAATCAAATTGCCAACATCTGTTGGATCATCAAAAAAGCAAGAGAGTTCCAGAAAAACATCTATTTCTGCTTTATTGACTATCCCAAAGCCTTTGACTGTGTGGATCACAATAAACTGTGGAAACTTCTGAAAGAGATGGGAATACCAGACCACCTGACCTGCCTCCTGAGAAACCTGTATGCAGGTCAGGAAGCAACAGTTAGAACTGGACATGGAACAACAGACTGGTTCCAAATAGGAAAAGGAGTACATCAAGGCTGTATATTGTCACCCTGCTTATTTAACTTATATGCAGAGTACATCATGAGAAACACTGGGCTGGAAGAAGCACAAGCTGGAATAAAGATTGCTGGGAGAAATATCAATAACCTCAGATATGCAGATAATACCACCCTTATGGCAGAAAGTGAAGAAGAACTAAAAAGCCTCTTGATGAAAGTGAAAGAGGAGAGTGAAAAAGTTGGCTTAAAGCTCAACATTCAGAAAACGAGGATCATGGCATCTGGTCCCATCACTTCATGGGAAATAGATGGGGAAAGAGTGGACACAGTGTCAGACTTTATTTTTCTGGGCTCCAAAATCACTGCAGATGGTGACTGCAGCCATGAAATTAAAAGACACTTACTCCTTGGAAGGAAAGTTATGACCAATCTAGATAGTATATTAAAAAGCAGAGATATTACTTTGCCTACAAAGATTCATCTAGTCAAGTGTATGGTTTTTCCAGTCATCATGTATGGATGTGAGAGCACCGAATAATTGATGGTTTTGAACTGTGGTGTTGGAGAACACTCTTGAGAGTTCCTTGGACTGCAAGGAGATCCAGCCAGTCCATTCTAAACGAGATCAGTCCTGGGTGTTCTTTGGAAGTACTATGCTAAAGCTGAAAGTCCAATACTTTGGCCACCTGATGCGAAGAGTTGACTCATTGGAAGAGACCCTGATCTGGGAGGGATTGGGGGCAGGAGGAGAAGGGGACAGCAGAGGATTAGATGGCTGGATGGCATCACCGACTCAATGGACGTGAGTCTGAGTGAACTCCGGGAGTTGGTGATGGACAGGGATGCCTGGTGTGCTGCGATTCATGGGGTCGCAAAGAGTTGGACATGACTGAGCGACTGAACTGAATTGAACTGAACTGAATTAATATTTTGTACTGGCATCGTAAATCAATTTTTTTCACTGGAAGTAGTATGAAAGTAAACTGCTCTCTTGGTTTCCATTATGATCATTTGCTTTGAAGTGTAGGACAAACAGAAGAATTCCTGTTTGTAAAAATAAAGATAGTTCTAATAATCAATTTGAAAATAGTATGCATTTCTGCATCATAAATCTTCATCTCTCTTAGCTCATCTGTGATGTGTTTGCTCATTTGAGTGTTGGGTTTTTGCTTGTGTCTGAGGGGTATTTGTTTGTTGTTATTGATATCTGGGTTGACATCTCCATCAGTGAGGCACAAACTCTGGATTTGATATGCCTCATCCTTCACAACTTCTTTTCTGTCCTTTATTAATACAGAGGCTGAAAAAAACAGTACTCATCCTTCAAGCCCACCTACCAAAGATAGTTTGCTTAGGTTTAAACAATTAGATGTAATTGAAAGTTACCTATTGGGGCTTTCAAGATCCCTGTTTTAAAAGGATTAAATTAGCTGACATATCTCTCTTATCTTTTGCTCTCTTCTTTCTCTTCTGTGGGTAATCTATGGCTCTGGAAGTACACCATCCTTTTAGTAACCATAAAGTAAAAATCTTGAGAACAAATTACCTGAATGAAAAAGTAGAAGCTGGATTTGCTTTCCTTGGTTTCCCTGTGGCATTGCTATTCTTCTTTACTAGCTGGGACTCACTAGTCTTTGTTTTATAAGATTATTAAATTAAACTTTTTTTTCTTATGTTGAGACATGATTTTGGGGGGGTTTATATCATTGGCAGATGAGCAAATTAATCTAGGGAATAAGACTATCCTTAAGTTAATTGAGAAGCAGTTATATATCAGGCCAGTGGTCATTCAGAGAATGTGAATTTGTAGAAATTTACAGAAAATCTTCAGCAGTCACTGGACTTCCCCTGAATCAAGACATGGAAGGTAATTTAATCATATCAGTGCATTAAGATATGGAGAATGTTTACATCTTACTCATATTGCACACATATTTTGTCTGTTTCATATTCATTGTATAAAATATATAAATATGAATATATTTATTTCACTGGAATATAGGAGAGGAACATAAAAGGAAAGAAAATAGCTAACATTTTTCTATGTGGCAGAAATTATAAGGGACACTTTAAAAGCACATCATTTAATCTTTACAAGAACTTTATAGCATATGACTTATTATCTCGTGTTTTAGAGGAGAAAACTGGCATTTCCAGAGGTTAGGAAATGTGTCCATGGTTTTCAAATTAGCAAGTAAAATTACTCAAATTCCTCAAGTCAGATTTATTCCCCTAACACTTTACTGAAAGTGCTGTTGTCAAGGCCCCAAATAGCCTAAGCATTTTTGCTAAAATGAAGTCCTTTCTCTGTTCCCTTTTTGAGTTCTCATCAACATTCGCTACATGAATTTCCCACTTCTTCTCCCTGAATTCTGTCCTTCACCAGGTTTCTCATTATATTCACCTATTTCATTTCTCCCACTAGATTTGTTGTTACTTCATAGTCTTTGTAGTTTCCTGTGATATTTCCTTGTTAGCTTTACCATCTGGAAAGTTGAAATGACCTAGACCTCAGGTTTTAGACCTCTTTTCTATCTTCTTCACCCTATTTGAAGATCTGACTCGATGGCCTGGCTTTAAATGTTATTTAAAAGTGGTTACTCACAAAGTTATCTTTCAAACTCAGTCTTTACTCCAGAAATTCAACTTGAATAGCCAGTGGGATATTTGACAGACTCACTTGGAGGCCTTCCTCTTCCTCTTCCCATGTTTTCTCCATCTTAGTAAATGTCAGCAACTCCCTTGGAGTATCTCAGACCAAAGCCTGGGCTTCATTCTTGACCTTAATCTTTCCCTTGCACCTGACATTCAATCTATTTGTAAATTATTACAATTCTCCTTCAAAGCACTATGTAGCATCTATAATGGAGTCATTTGGTGCCAGCTCTTCTATTAGCATCTTAGTTCAAGTCCCCATTCTTTCTTGGGTCAATCCCAAATTATCTCTCCAGTTATATCTTTACTCCCTTTGCTATTTTCCTTTAACTGCTTCAGCAAATCACCACAAATGTGGTGGCTTAAACCAGTACAGATTTTATTATATTTCTGGAGGTGCAATGTCAAAATGGGTCTCACTGGGTAAAATCATGCAGTCAGCAGGAACACAATCCCTCCTGAAACTCTAGATGAGAATCTGTCCTCTTGCCTTTTTCATCTTCTAGGAAATTTGGCTGTGACTCCCTCTTCCATCTTCAAAGCCATCAGCACAGCATCTTCAGATATGTCTCTGACTCTGGCCTCCCTTCCTTCATCTTTTAAGGACCCTGGTGATGACATTGAACCCATCTGGATAATCCAGTCTAATCTCCTCTCAAGATCCTTAATACAATCACACCTTCAAAGTCCTTTTTTTTTTTTTTTGCAATATAAGGTGGCATGTGGCAAGGCATTATTCTGTCCACCACAGTCCTTTACAGTTTATTCTTCACACAGTGGTCAGCGTGTAAACTGTTCAGAGCCCCCCAGGTACTTTTCAATCAACTTCCTTCTCACTGTTCAGGGGTGGCGTGGTATCAGCAAGCCTGTGCTTGCATGCTTGCATCCTTCAAAGGCAGTCTCAGTTTCTTCCAGCCTTCTGTTAATGTCACTGGTTTTCAAACCAGCTAAGGGGACTCATTGTCCTGGTATCAGACCGTAGGGCTGAGGTTCCTAACATATGGCTGGAACCCCTCACTCCCCAGGGAGAATCCCCCTGCCCATGATATCTCCCTCCTTTTCTGTGTCTCCTGGTAAGGGCATGGGTCCTGACCCAATCACTTTTCTGCCTTTCTACCTTGCTCCCTGTGGATCTTTCTTTACAACCTTGGTTGTAGAGGAGCCTTTCTGTCCATCTCCAGGTTGTTTTCAGCAAGAGCTGTTCTACATATTCATGTATTTTGATGTGTTCATGGGGCAAGGTGAACAGACCCACACATGTACATGCAGTTTCCATAGTTGCAATCAACATGTGCATGAAACTTATGCTTTTAAAATAAATAAAACTTTGCCCTGTGTCTGTGGTCTTTATAAGTGATTATGTTGAATTACTCTGTTGATAATCTACAATTCACTATGCCGTTACTTTGTATTATATCTTTCTGTTGTCCTAATTATATGGATAATTATATGTCTGCTTATCTACTCATTTCCTTATACTTTATTTTATTGGAGATAAGCTTATAATAAATTTTGAACACACTATAGGAACAATAATAATATGTATTTTATGGCTTTTGCTTTGTGTTTTATTATCTTTTTTTCTTAAGATATTTTATCAATTTAAACACTGCCTTAAAAAAATGTACATGATGTCACAAGCATCAAGAGCTTACAAAGAGTATCTTGTTTACTAAGTAATCTGGGAGTCAGCTCACTTTCAGTGCTTGAATTAGCCAAGAATCCATTTATTTGAATGTCACCCTTCAGTTCATTTCTGTCTTTAGGATTTGCTAAATCTGACTCTACCATGAGTTCAAAGCTTTGCTTTCTCTAGTTTTTAAATTATATATAATACCTGTATAATAAGATTACTACTGAGGCAAATTTTGAAATTCAGATCAGAGTTGGATTTGATTTCAAACATATATGCTAGAATGGCATTCTTCTTGCCACCATTTTGAATGTTTTAGTGGCAAGAATGAAAGTAAAACAGAATGTGTTGCCTGACTCTGTATATATTTTATAAAGAGAACTAAGGAAAACCTGTTTCGTAACACTTGAACTCTTATCCATTTCTCAACTGTGAGTGAATCAAGAGAGTAGAAATCACACTGTTAGAGAGATGTATTTGGAGAACTGTTCTGTGCTCTGAGTCCCTATGCACAGAGGGAAATAAGGCAGCCGCCTTCTGTCCCCTCGTTTAGCTTCAAAGGTTCCACATGATTAAGCTTAAAATATAGTCCCTATAGTGATAATCACGAAGAACTGATGACTGACACAAATCTAAAAAAAATTTAAAAAGGTCATTAACTCAGTCAGCCTCTGTTCTGAGGAACCTAAATGGCAAGACATTGGTGATAGTTCCCAGAAAGTAAGTCTTGTTAGAATTACCCGCACTGCCAGCATTAGGGAAGGCTAAGTCTGCCTAATTTAAGAGTTAATATCTAAACACTTGAGTATTTAGAGTAATGCTCTAAATGCCTTGCCTACTTGAAATACTTAGTGTGGGACAATTTTGGTTCACAGAGTGATTAAAATATAGAAATAAATAAATGTAAATTGCAATTCAAACTAGCATGTTCTGTCTTTTAAACTGCAGCAGCATATTTGTAGTGATTTTAGTAGCACGAAGCAGCTGGGGGAAAATCACGTATAGTTACACAGAGCTAGATTGAGCTACAAAGTTAACAGTTTGAAGAACATCCAAGATGGGTGTTTTGCAAGACCTTTATGACTGCAAAATGTTTTTTGTCAATTTCCAATTTTCTTCAGGCTCTCACCCACCTCTCCATCAGATATTCCATCTATATAAAGTTTAATCATAATCTTAGCTTTTACATGTTTTTCAATAAAGAGACATAGATTTCATCACATCATGAGATTTGAAGTGAATTAAGTAAGGCACAAAATCCTTTGGATTTGCCTGTTGGGCATTTAGCTAGGATCTCTCATGGCTTAAGGACCCACTTCTCCAATCATTCTCACAGAGCATACGATTAACAGAAGTTCAAATGGCTGCATACAAAGAGTGTGTTCAGTCAATGGGGTCTGACTCTTTGCGACCCCATAAACTGGGACCTGCCAGGCTCCTCTGTCCATGGAATTCTCCAGGCAAGAAAACTGGAGTGGATAGCTATTCCCTTCTCCAGGGGATCTTCCTAACACAGGGATCGAACCTGGGTCTCCCATATTACAGGATTAATCTCTGGGTTGGGAACATCCCCTGGAGAAGGGAATGGCTACCCACTCCAGTATTCTTGCCTGGAGAATTCTATGGACAGAGGAGCCTGGACGGCTACTGTCCATGGGCTCACCAAGAGTTGGATACAACTGAGTGACTTTCACGTCATTCAAGTGTTTTACAGTATTGTGTTGGTTTCAGGAATACATCATAGTGATTCTGTATTTGTGCAGATTATTTTCCAGTATAGATTATTATAAGATAATGGATATAATCCCCTGTGCTATACAGTATATTCCTGTTGCTCATTTATTTCATACATATTAGTTTATATCTATTTATCCCACAACCCTAATTTGTCTCTCCTCTCTTCCTTCACTTCTTTGGTAACCATAACTTTGTTTTTTTGTCTGCAAGTCTGTGTCTGTTTTGTATATATATTGATTTGTATTATTTTGTAGATTCCCCATATAATTAATATCATATAGTTTTTGTCTTTCTCTAACTTAATCATGAAGGATGTTATTCTCCACGTCCATCCACATTGCTGCAAATGGCAGTATTTCTCCCTGTGTTGTGTCTGAGATGTATTCCATTGTTTATGTATACTAGTTCTTAATTTAATTTTCTGTTGATGAGCACTTGCATTGCTTCCACTTGGCTTCCACAATGAGCACTTGGCTATTGTAAATAGTGCTGCTGTGGACTTTGGGGTGTATCTTTTTGAATTAGTGTTTTTATTTTTTCTGGATCTGTACCCAGAAGTGGAATTGCTGGATGTATGGTAGTTTGAGTTTTAGATTTTTTAAGGAGCCTACATACTGTTTTCCACAGTGACTGCACCAATTTACATTCCCATCAACAGTTTGCTAGTTTTCCCTTTTCCCCACATCCTAACATTTGTTATTTGTAGACTTTTTGATCATAGTTTACTTCTGCAGTCTTGATATTGGTATCAAATGAACCCCAGAGTAGCTAGTGCACTAGTATGAGAACTTATGGTAAAATTGTTAACTTTATGATATAATTGCTAACTTATGATAACATTGATTATACAAGTTCTTAAAATCAGTCTTAAAATTCTTAAAATCAGTGGGCCAGTCCATGGATAGACTCTCTGACATATGATGTAGACATTTTTAATATAACACAACCCTTATGATTTAATAAAAATAGTATGTGTTCCTTATTTGTTTATTTATCAAAATAAGACCATTGCAAAAGTGTAAATTGTCAGCTCATCAAAGGGAAGGAATCATGTTCTACTTATTTTTGTGTCTCCAGTATCCAGCAACATAGTTTCTCATGCACATTTGCACTTCATACAGAATCTCTACTGAAATATTTAGAATATTAGAATAACAGTAGAATATTTATCTTCATATCTTTTGTTGAATGTTGTCAATATGAAGATCTTATATTCATCAATATGCCATCTTCATTGTGAATTAACCAAATGCCAAGGATACGTTAAGCAACCACAACAAAGACAAAAGATTTTTTTTGTAAACTCTTGAAATGTGCTGCTTTGTATATCTTTCCTTTTTTTAAAAAAAATTTCTCTTCCTAATAAATAGCTCTTTCTTTTTTTCTTTTTAATAAATAGCTCTTTCAAACATGTCTGGATTTCACTTATTTCATTTCGCTCATTCCAATTAGATTTAGCAAATCCCAACATGAACTAAAAGCTTTTTAGAAGCTAAAAATCTGAAATGATTTCTGATAAAAGTGATGGAAAAAATATTATGACACCATTAACTATTCTTTTTCCCCAAGGATATTCATAGGGCTTTTAAATGTTACCATCAATGCATGTTTATGCTACTGTAAAGTATAAGAGCTCATACTGAAAGAAGAAAAGCTATTTTAACCACATAACGTAATAAACTTTTCTAAAATGGTCCTTTGATTAGCTGTTTAACCACATCTGATAGAGATTGCTGTGATGAGATTCAAGTTCCAAATTCCTTGACTCAGTGCGTGTGATGGGTTGAGGGAGGAAGTTAGTCAAAACATTTTATCCAACAAATAGCACATTTGTTGAAATATTTCAAACATTTCTAGCATTGTGTAATCACAGCTTACACCACAATACAATATAAATAAGAATGCTTTCTGAAATCCAGACTAAAATTCTACAGCCATCTGTTTTCCTAAACGTTTCATTGAGTAACAATGCAGTTTTCTAGCGGACCACATATGTGGTTCTGTTTTGTCTTTTGCCAATATTTACAAGACATGCAACTGAAAAATCCATAGAATTTGTCTGATCATCCCAATTCTGGGAATTACATGGGCAAGCCATGAAATGATAGACTGCTTTTCTCCTTTCCCCTACAGATTGTTCGTGTTAGTTTGCTAATTATCTTTTTTTTTTTTTAAATTTTTGTATTCAGTGCCAAGTGGCAGTGCATATTCATTATCTCTTATTGTTTAAAAATTAGAGTTGCTTGGAGAAACTATATCTTGAATTAAACATCTCCTGTCCAACCACAAAGGATGAGTTGTAAAGACTGAGATTTAGGAAGACAGGTGCCATTCCATAGCGGCACAGTGGTCTCTGCCTAAACAGTTGAACTGAATTATATAACAATGGCATGGTGAATAAGTAGAATTTGGCTCAGAAAAAGGTTGAAATCTGAAACAGAGGCCAGTTTGGTCTCTATAGAATTGGAGATGTTTTTAAGAGAGCTAAATAGATATGATAAATATTTCCACTTTACCTTCATAAAATAATCTTTGAGCAAAAAAAGTTATTCAAAATAATCACACAGAAAACTTTTCTAATGGAACACAATATGTTTCTGTACTTTATCTGTGTTCTTTTCCTCTTCCTGAAGCACATAGTGTCTATCTACTGGTTGGCTCTTAGTATAGTACATCGTTTATATTCATGCATGACTAGGACTTTCAGAGCATAATTTTCAAAATAGAATATTTTAAATTTTAATTCAAAATAATGATTCTTGGAATTCTACTTTTATAAGGAATTTTGACCTTTTATGATTGTCTTTTTTCTCCTTATTCTTTTTGGCTAGTCTCTGTACAGTTGTTTTCATTGCTTATTATCTTCCAACTAATGTCCAAATATTGTTTTTTGCAGTTGTGTTTAGTGTAAAATTGGAAGCATTTTTTGAAGTGCAGTTTACTTCAATATTAGTTTCAGATGTATAGCACATGGTGATTCAATGTTTTATATAGCTTATACCCAATTTAAAGTTACTACAAAGTAGTAGCTATGTTCCCTGTGCTGTACAATATATCCTTGTTACTTATTTATTTTTACATGGTAGTTTGTACTTCCTGATCCCATACCTCATCTTGTCTCTTCCCCCTTAAGCATTTTTGAACAAGGAAAACACTGTTTATTCACTGTGAAACAGTGTATGAAAGCAATAGGTAGCCTGATAGAATAAGAAAAATAAAGCTTTAGCTTCCTTTTAAAAATATAATTAAACAAAAATATATATCCATGGAGTATTTCAACAGCAAAATATTTATAGTCAGTACTTTAAAAATGACAAAGAAACTTAATCATTTCCTTGCATTCAACAGAGGGTTTGAGAAAATGATGGTCACTGATGGAAGGATGGAAACTCTGAAGTTGACTACATTTTAGGTACCATCTTTTAGATATGCCACCAGCTCAGTGACTGATGGATTACTTCGTCATTCTTTATATTATGATTTTATATCTGTATTATCAGCTTTGGGACTTCCCAGTATATTATTACTTTAAAAGAAATCTGTCAAGTAAAATATTAATGAAATATGGTGGAAGGGAGAAGGGGAAACACTTCTTTCCTTTCTCATGTTAGCAATAAGGTTATGTGTTCTACCATTTTCATCCATACATTTCATACTAGATTTAAATAAGTAGACTGTCAGAAAGAATAGGAATGTGTTTTTCTGGAAAGACCAACCCTCCAAAATTTTATGGCATAAGACGAGAGTTGAAAATAAATAAAATTCTTTCCCTTCAACCTTGGCAATTATACCTTCTTAATTACCTGACATCCAGGCTTTTGTTTAAAATTCTTGGAAACCAGGGATATTGTGGTACTGAAAGACCTGGTTTCAAGTCCCTAGACAGTAGTCCCTCCATTTCTTCTTTATTCTCTGCTCTGTCCTGGAAAAGGAATGACCCCAGCAGCATATTGCAGACTCCCCAGCCTGCTCTTAAAAGCCATCTTGGCAATTCTTTTGGCCTGAGGTTGCACCGCTGGAAGTGTGATCAACTTCAGGAGGACAGAGTTGGGAGAGAGCCTTGAGCAGGTGAGGGAAGCAGCTGCAAATATTATCTGCAAGGCATTGCCGGCTCAAGTGCTGGAATGGGGGCATGGAAAGAGCTGGAAAGGGTCCCTTTCCCTTCCGTGTCCTCCTTCTCCATGAAAAGAGGGGGACAGAGGAGGGGCAGAAGAGGACCCCCTGAAGTTTAGGAATCAGAGAAAAGGACTCTCTTACCTGGTTCTAAGGGCAGTTTTACAGGTAGATCTCAGATTAAAACTCCTTACTATTAATTATTAGTATTTACTCTGTCGACTAAAAAAAGATGCACAACTTGAGAGTTGCAAACTAAGTTTTATTTGAGGCACAATGAGGACTGTGGTCCGTCAGACACCACCTCAGAGAGCTTGGAGAGACTACTCCAAAGAGGCAGTGGGGGAAGGTCAATATATAAGATTTTGATGAAGAGGGAGTTCAGTACAATCAAGTGCTTACTTTACAAAAGGTTTTCTGCTAGTCACAAGATGAAGTCACCATGAAGTGATTTAGTGACTTTCTAGATATGAAGAGATGTAAGGATTGGGATCATGAGATCGGTTCCTGAAAAATGTAACTATCTAAAGACCTGTTCCACCAACTTCCATGGAGCCCAGAGTGCCTCACTCTCCACCCTGAATTCCCCTCAGAGCGTGTTGAGGGTCAGCAGGTGCAGCAGCACAAGGCAGATGCCCTTGTTGCTGTTGTTCAGTCCTTGGCAGTACTCTTGGCAAGTGCCAACTTGTAGTTGACAACTGCTTTGAGTGTCTTAACCCTTCTAATCTCTAGTTTAAAGCAGAGAGACTAGGTTTGTTCCTCTGCCCCGCTATGTAATTGTTGCACAAGTTTGGGCAAATTACTTAATCTCTCTTTGCTTCAGTTTCCATCTGCGAGATGTGAGTAATAATGGTATGTGCATGGAGGGTGTAATGAAGATTGAGTTTGTATTTATAAAATGCTTAAACAGTGCCCAGCATATGATAAACATTGTAAGTATTTATTTTAAAAAATAAAAAGCTTTACAACTGAGTATTTTCTTACATCCCTCATCTAATGGTTGCAAATATTTGCATGCAATTCTTAGCCAAATGCTTGATTCTTAATAAGTACACCAAATTATAACTAATATCATAGGTAATGTAAAAATAAAGAAAACATTGTGTCAAAATACATACTGTAAAATTAAATATCATAAACTGTTCATTTACTTACTGTTCTGTAGCAACCCACTCCAGTGTTCTTGCCTGGAGAATCCCAGGAATGGGGGAGCCTGGTGGGTTGCCATCTATGGGGTCACACAGAGTCAGACACTTCTGAAGTGACTTAGCAGCAGCAGCAGCATTAGTATGAGTTTCCACTTTGATAGCCAAGGGATGTTTAATTCCCTTGTATTTCATTGACATTATCTTTATGAACATTAACATGAGTTAAAGGAAAATCTGTGTTAGGTATCCTTGTCATTGGGAACCAACTTGTTGACTTAGAGCATAAACACTATTGTCCAAATTGATGAAAACTACAAAGAGTGTAAGAAAGCACCAGTCCCTATTTTTCATCTGAAGCAGTATCCTACCCCGAATGACAAATAATGAACCAATTTTATTTTCATAAAATAGGTGTATGTCTTGTTAAATGATATATTAAAGTACATGTCCACTGTACTCTTCTGAAAGTTACCTGAGATTTGAACTTCAGAACTTATAACTTTCTTATCTTTGAGTCATTTTTTATATTCAAAATGAGAAATGGTTCCTGGTTTAATACAACAGAAGATGGCAATTTGTCACCTTGAAGTTTCAGTACTTTCCATTTGCTTTGAATGAATGTCCATAAGATAATTTACTAAGATGCATGTGATTTTTGAAACATATTACTGAAAATACTGGATTAAAATGTCACTCATAATTCATGTGATAGAGATAGAGATGTTATACCCTCATTTAAAAGTTATTTTTTGAGAAAATAAATGACTTATATGTGCAGTGGTTGCTAGTTGAGTTCAAATGATTCAACACTGTGAATTATTAGTAATATTGTCTTAAATTGTTTATTAGACATTTATATAGATATAAACATGCTTTTAACTTAAAATGTTTTCTAAATAGTCACAATTTAATAGTCTCACTGCCAACTGCTTTCTTAAAGTCATGACTTCTCTATCTCTAATTTAGAAAAGGTATAAAGATATCCTAGTGAATTCCAATTTTCTTTGAAAGTCATAAGTTAAAGGGCAAATGGGCAGCATACTTGTAGGCTTATACAATGTTTATATGCTTTTTACTTGTAAATAAAATAGTCTCTAATGTAGAAAAGATGGATTGAGACAAAAGATCTGATACTGACAACTAGTTCAGCTCAGTTCAGTCATTCAGTTGTGTCCGACTCTTTGTGACCCCATTGACTGCTACATGCCAGGCTTTCCTGTCCATCACCAATTCCCAGAACTTACTCAAATTCATGTCCATCAAGTTGGTGATGCCGCCCAACCATCTCATCCTCTGTTGTCACCTTCTCTTCCCACCTTCAATCTTTCCCAGCATCAGGGTCTTTTCCAATGAGTCAGCTCTTCACATCAGGTGGCTAAAGTATTAGAGTTTCAGCTTCAGCATCAGTCCTTCCAATGAATATTCAGGACTGATTTCCTTTAGGATTGACTGGTTGGATCTCTTTGCAGTCTCAAGAAAAAGACTCTTGAGAGTCTTGAAAGCATCAATTCTTCGGCACTCAGCTTTCTTTATAGTCCAACTCTTACATCCATACATGACTACTGGAAAAACCACAGCCTTGGCTAGATGGACCTTTGTTGACAAAGTAATGTCTCTGCTTTTTAATATGCTGTCTAGGTTGGTCATAGCTTTCCTTCCAAGGAGTAAGTGTCTTTTAATTTCATAGCTGCAATCACCATCTGCAGTGATTTTGGAGCCCCCAAAAATAAAGTCTGTCACTGTTTCCATTGTTTCCCCATCTGTTTGCCATGAAGTGATGGGACCAGATGCCATGATCTTACTTTTCTGAATGTTGAGTTTTAAGCCAGCTTTTTCACTCTCTTCTTTCACTTTCATCAAGAGGCTCTTTAGTTCTTCTTCATTTTCTGCCATAAGGGTGGTGTCATCTGCATATCTGAGGTGATTGATATTTCTCCTGGCAATCTTGATTCCAGCTAGTGCTTCATCCATCCAGCATTTCACATGATATACATTGCATATAAGTTAAATAAGCAGGATGACAATATATAGCCTTGACATACTCTTTTCCCAATTTGGAACTAATCTGTTGTTCCATGTCCAGTTCTACCTGTTGCTTCTTGACCTGCATACAGATTTCTCAGGAGGCAGGTCAGGTAGTCTGGTATTCCCATCTCTCTAAGAAATCCCACAGTTTGTTGTGATCCACACAGTGAAACGCTTTGGCATAGTCAATAAAGCAGAGGACTGACCACAAAGGACTAACTTTGACACTCAATCCAGTACTTTAAGAAAAGTTCATCTTTTAGAGTTTCATAATAACATGAAATACTTTTTAGTTTGATAGTACATTAATCACCTCATTTCTTACTTGCTAAATTTATTTACATTATTTCTATAAACATTTGTTAGAATTTAATAGCTTAAAAATCCAAATCTAATATAAAATCTGATAAAACATTCCTTTTCTTCCATATCTAATATAACCACCTTTTCTCAGTGTTTGAATGCTTGTATGTTGCTTTTTCTCTCTATTTGTTCCTTTTACTGAGACATTTTATTAAATTACATATAGATGAAGAAAACATGTATATGATGCAAAATATATATTGATATATATATATAAAATATTGGATATGTATATGTTCACAAATACATAAACACATATATTTATATAGAAAACAGAAATATTCATCCAAATAAAAACTTCATGAATATGTAATTTCAAATCTATTGTTATTTAAGAAGTTTCTGCTTGTTTTTCAAGGCAAGATATTTGTTCTCTTTTATAATTTAAAGTAATGGTCATGTGTTAGTTAATACCTATAAAAAATTATCTTGAAATATATTCTGGCTTAAATATTGTAGATTTATTTTTTCTCACAATGGAGTGGTTCTTCTTCAGTTAGTGGGTGATTTCCATTTCTAATGTTACCACTTTAAGTGGACTGTAGTTTTGAAATATTAATCAGTATTACATAAGTAAATGAGGAAAGAATAGTATAAGTTGGGGTTTTGGCCAGCCAGAGCTGAAAATGAGTTGATCAGTTTCCTTGAAACTGTTGGCTAGAGCTCAGTCACATGGCCACACTCTGCTACTAAGGGGATTGTAGATGGAATATGGCTGTGTGCTCAGGAATAAGAAAAAAGATAATTTGAGTCTTAGGTACAGTGAAATGGATACAAGAGATTTCAAGATACCTTAAAGTAACAGTACTGTTAAAAAATGCTTATTAGTGTAATGTATATATTTGGCATAATAGTTTTATTAAGTATAAGTAGATATCTTTATAAAGCTAAAGAATAAATAACAAAGTTATAGCAATGATTTAGATACAACCATTTGAAAATTAATTGAATGTTGATAAATGGAAAAGAGAATAGCATGAGAAAAGTACCATAGTAAATAAAAAGGGTTAATTAGAAAATAATAGTGTGAGGGAGAAGAATTACTCTAAGGGAAAAATTACCATTGTTAGAAAAACAAGCAGAAAGTTGGGTTGTGTATATGAAAGGGTTTGAAAACAAACTTATAGTTTACATGCAGTGTAATCAGGACAACAGCAACAAAAGGCAGAGTAACTCTAGATGGTTGAGCTTCTTGCACACCCTGCAGAGACCTTTGGTTGAGGTGCAGATGGGATCTGGAATCCTAATTAGTCTATGCTGACTAACCTTGTGTTCAGGGAAAAGCTTATCAGCTGGGAGGAAACAGAGGGAGCATTTTCTTCACAAAAATGTCCTTTCTCTCTGCAACCACTAGAAGAGTAGGTTTGGTGAAAATTTCTCTAATGCCTCGGCAGTTAGCAGGCACTCTTAAATTTCCTGGTGCTTCCCTGATGGCTCAGAAGGTAAAGAATCTGCTTGCAATGCAGAAGACCTGAGTTTGATCCCTGGGTCAGGAAGATCCCCTGGAGAAGGGAATAGCAACCCACTCCAGGATTCTTGCCTGGAGAGGAGCCTGTCCATGGGATTGCAAAGAGTGGGATATAACAGTGACTAACTCTTAAATTTTCTAAAAGGCCTATACAGTCTAGTGGATACCTTAAGAATGGTGGGGAAGAAAAATAAAAGAAGGGTGTGTAAAATTTGCAAGCGGATGTGGTATCCCAGGGGAAGATCAAGATTTGGGTATTTTTGTCATCTGGGCTTAGATTACTGCTTATGTAAAATGAGAGTGGACTAGAACTTTATTTTACTTTTTTAGCACTAAGAAACTATGATTTAAAAATATATCTATATATAAATCTATGTCTGTATCTATCTATCTATATATAACATGTATGTGTGCATGTTTAGTCACTCAATCGTGTCTGACTCTGTGTGACTCCATGGACTGTAGCCTGCCAGGCTCCTCTGTCCATGGATTTTCCAGGCAAGAATACAGGAGTGGGTTGCCATTCCCTTATCCAGGGGATCTTCCCATTGCAGGGATTGAACCTGGGTCTCCCACATTGCAGGTGGATTCTCTACCTTCTGAGTCACCAGGGAAGCTCCATATAATATGTGTGTGTTTAAATATACATATATGTGTGTATATATATGCTGTATATATGTATGTATAAGTATATGCTGTATATATGTGTGAGTGTGTGTATGTATATATATAATATATATATATGTATGTGTGTGCACATAATGTGTGTATATATATATGCAGGGTAAGATTGAATGCAAAAGGAGAGGGGGCAGCATAGGATGAGATGGTTAGATAGCATCACTGACTCAATGGACATGAATTTGAGCAAATTCCAGGAGATAGTGGAGGACAGAGGAGGCTGGTGTATGGAGTCTCAAAGAGTCAGACAGGACTTAGCAACTGAATGACAACAGATACATATATATATATATATATGAATATATATATATATATATATATATATATATATATATCCACACACACACACACACATATATATATATATGTACCCCATTATGTCTTTATACAGCTTAGAGTCAAATATTTTGCTGTATGTTAATTGTCAAAAGTAAGACATTTATTTAATTGTAGAATCTTTATTTTCAAACTTTTGAATCTTACAGTTTATTATCATTAGGATCCAAATCTGAGAAAAATTTAATTGTTCTGACATAGAGATATATTTTTATTTTTCAATTTTTTCTCAAGGTCACAGGATAGATGTTACTTATTTAAGATCACTTGGTTCAAAATTTAATTGGAGAGGTCAAAACTTTATTTTCTCATTTGATTAATGAAAAGAATGTGTTAATACATGAACTAACCCTGTGGCAACCAGATACATTTTTAAGTTTTGATCAAGCAGCCATTAGTAAAGTCTCAGACTTGTTAAAAAACTAATTTATTTTTATCCATTGACTCAGGGAAGAGGAAACCAATAATGCTAGGCCCAATGTCCCAGGAGGTTTAAGAGTTGATTTCAGAACCCTTCAAAGATTATTTAATACTGTTGTTTATCATATAGCTTATTTTAATGCCACTTTAGCTGCAGAATTATTCAGATGAAACATCAGTCCTGAAAGAAAGGATACATGGTCATTTATGATAAACTCATAGATTTTAAAATCATGTAAAGAAATTAAATAAATGATTCAGTATTTTACTTTTTTTTTTTCTCTTTCCCAATAGTTGATGTTCAGTTGCTAAGTCACGTCCAACTCTTTGCAACCCCATGAACTGCAGCATCCAAGCTTCCCTAACCTTTACCATCTCCTGAAGCTTGCTCAAACTCATGTCCACTGGCTTGATGATGCCATTCAACTATCTTATTTTCTGTCACCCACTTCTCCTCCTGCAGTCAGTCTTTCTCAGCATCACTGTCTTTTCCAGTGAATCATCTCTTCATACCAGATGGCCAAAGTATTGGAGCTTCAGCTTCATCATCAGTCCTTCCAAAGAATATTCAGAACTGATTTCCTTTTGGGTTGACTGGTTGGATCTCCTTGCAGTCCAAGGGACTCTCAAGAGTCTTCTCCAACACCACAGTTCAAAAGCATCGATTCTTCAGTGCTCAGCTTTCTGTATAGTCCAACTCTCACATCCATACATGACTACTGGAAAAACCATAGCTTTGATTAGATGGACATTTGTTGGCAAAGTAATGTCTCTGCTTTTTAATATGCTGTCTAGGTTGGTCATAGCTTTTCTTCCTAGGAGAAAGTGTCTTTTAATTTTGTGGCTGCAGTCACTGTCTGCAGTGATTTTGGAACCCAAGAAAATAAAATTTTTCACTGTCTCCACTGAGTGATGGGACTGGATGCCATGATCTTTGTTTTTTGAATGTTGGGTTTTAAGCCAGCTTTTTCACGGTCATCTTTCACTTACATTAGAAGGCTCTTTAATATTTCTTTGCTTTCTGCCATAAGGATGATATCATCTGCATATTTCAGGTTTTTTATATTTTTCCCAGCAGTCTTTATTCTAGCTATGCTTCATCCCAGCATCTCGCATGATGTACTCTGCACACAAGTTAAATAAATGGAGTGACAATATACAGCCTTGCCATACTCCTTTCCCAATTTTGAACCAGTCCATTATTCTATGTCTGGTTCTGACTGTTGCTTCTTGACCCTCAAACAGGTTTCACAGGAGGCAGGTAAGGTAGTCTAGTATTCCCAACTCTTTAAGAATTTTCCACAGTTTGTTGTGATCCACACAATCAAAGGCTTTAGTGTAATCAATGAAGCAGAAGTAGATTTTTGGGGGGGAGGGATAATCCCCTTGTTTTTTCTAGGATCCAGTGAATGTTGGCAATTTGACCTCCAGTTCCTCTGCCTTTTCTAAATCTAGTTTGTACATTTGGAAGTTCTCAGTTCATGTACTGTTGAAGCCTAGCTTGAAGGATTTTGAACATTACCTTGCTAGCATGTGAAATGAGTGCAATTATCTGGTAATTTGAATATTCTTTGGCATTGCCCTTCTTTGAGATTGGAATGAAAACTGACCTGTTCTTGGCCTGTGGCCATTGTTGAGTTTTCCATATTTGTTGGCGTATTGATTGCAGCCCTTTAACAGCGTCATCTTCTACGGTTTGAAATATCACAGCTGGAATTCGATCACCTCCACTAGTTTTGTTTGTGCTTCCTAAGGCCTGCTTGACTTCACACTCCAGGACTTCTGGCTCTAGGTTAGTGACCGCACCCTCATGGTTATCCAGATCATTAATTAGGACCTTTTTTTATAGTTCTGTGTATTCTTGCTACGTCTTCTTAATCTCTTCTGCTTTTGTTAGGCACTTGCTGTTTCTGTCCTTTATTGTACCCATCTTTGTGTGAAATTTTCCCTTGGTATCTCTAATTTTCTTGAAGAGATCTCTATTCTTTCCCACTCTATTGTTTTCCTCTATTTTTTTGCACTGTTCACTTAAGAAGGTTTCTTATCTCTCCTTGCTATTTTTTGGAACTCTGCATTCAGTTGGGTATATCTTTCCTTTTCTCCTTTGCCTTTCACTTCTCTTCTTTTTCAGCTATTTATTTGTAAGGCCTCCTCAGATAACAGTTTTGCCTTCTTGCATTTTTTTTTCCCCTTTGGGAGACAGTTTTAAAAAAAAAAAGTAAAACCTATATTCAAGATGAGCATTCTTTGTAAGATTATTTAAAGACAAATGGTGTGAGACAATACAACATATGCAATATAAAAACTGAACATTAGTCATATTTGCAAGAATCGGAAGACATAGAATGTAGTTCTGAAAAGTTAAAAATACTGTTTCCCCCACCAGCTTTAGTTTAAATGACATGTTCTGCTGACTCTTATTCCCGAAACAAAAATTTAAATAGTGTATCAATTTATCAACCTAGTTTGAAGTTCTCTAATTCCATTAAACTCTCTCCTAGGAGAAGAGTCTTAAATTGTATTCATGTGGGTGGGTTAATGCATTCTCTGACCTTTTCATGTAACTCCCGTGTGATGGTTAATTTTATGTGTCAACTTGACTGGACTAAATGATACTCACGTAGCTTGTAAAACATTATATCTGAGTGTGACTGAGGTAAGAGGACATCCTTATTGACAGATAGGGAATTTGAACCAGAAGCCTATATAAAACCTTGTTATTATCTCCAGCCCAAACTTGGTTTAAATTCTTTATGATTATGTATGCAAAACCTAAATTTCTTTTTCCTGTCCACTCCTCTCTTATGTATTGTTTCTTTGGCTAATAATTGTGAAAGCTGCTTGCTTTGGCTGCTTTTTAGGTCCCATTTCTGTGAGACACAGCATGCACAAATTAAATTTTATTTACACCTGTTAATTTGTCTTGTGTCAATTTTATTATTAGTCTAGCCAAAAGGACTCAACCACTGTACGGTGAATTATTAATTCTAGCCAACCATTTATTAATATGTATATTTTATATGTATGCACATTCTAATTACCACTTTTTTAAACATGAGTTTATGTGTTAATAATTTTAAATATGCAAATTTTCCTGTTCTTTCTTGACAGTACTTTTTTTCAAAACTCGACTATTATTTCCCCTAAGGTCTTTACATTAGTCTTTGATAGTGAAAGGTACTTTGTAGCAAGGTATTAGAGAAAAATATGGGCTTTAAAATTAGACAGACAAAGACTTGAATCCTGGCTCTCTCTCTTTTTTTTTTTTTTTTTTTGTATTAGACAATGACTTAATGGTCCAAACTCTCTGAGCCTGACTTTTTATCTGTAACAGGAAAATGGTGAAACTCATAGACCTGATGTGGTTATTAAATGATATGATAAATTCAGAAAAATAAAGTGTATTACCTGGATGATGATAAGCACATAAGTTATTAGCTCTCCTAATTTTCCTCCTCTTTAGTGGAAATTTATTGTATTTTGATTTAGACAAAAAGAGTATTCAGTCACATATCACAACTATTGATATTTTCTTCAATCTGTCTCTTTTCACTATGCCTTTACTTTTTTTTTTTTTTAACCATTGCTTTCATTGTGATTGAATTAGTGACGTGTAGAACAGCAAAACTCTCTACCTTTACACCTTACTCGTCTAAAGCTCTGTTCCCTACATCATCTAGATACCATCATCCATTAAACTTTGTTTAACATTGTTTTTTATCATTTTATTCTTTGATCAATGATCCTCAATGGCTCCCTGGGTGCTAATGCTGCCATGCCTAATTATACTACTGCTGACACTTTTGACTTTGTGGTACCTGGTCAATGTTATTTCCAGTAGATCCACAACATATAGCATTATCTTGCTTTGTCAAATGTTTTTTTTGTTTGTTTTTTTAATTCTCAGATTATTTATTCAAGAATATTTTAATAATTTTACAAGATATTAATAATATAAATTTCACATCATAGTCTAGTGGATTCATGTTGATGTATGGCAAAACCAATACAATATTGTAAAGTAATTAGCCTCTAATTAAAATAAATAAATTTAAATTAAAGAAAAAACAAACTTTAATGTCAGACCATAAAGGCTTCATGACAAATTCAAGTGGAAGATACTGAAAATTTTGCAGATTTTGCTATATAACTAATTTTACTTTCTTTTTATTCTCCTCTTTCTGTGCTAATCTCAATCTGAGCTCTCTATATTTTTTTCTTTTTAATTTATTTTTTTATTGAAGGATACTTGCTTTACAGAATTTTGTTGTTTTTTATCAAACCTCAACATGAATCAGCCATAGGTATACATATATCCCCTCCTTTTTTAACCTCCCTCTCATCCCACCCCTCTAGATTGATACAGAGCCCCTGTTTGAGTTTCCTGAGGCATACAGCAAATTCCCATTGGCTATCTAGTTTACATATGGTAATGTAAATTTCCATGTTACTCTTTCCGTACATCTCACCTTCTCCTCCCCTCTCACCGTGTGCATAAGTCTATTCTGTATGTCTGTTTCTCCATTGTTGCCCTGCAAATAAGTTCTTTAGTACCATTTTTCTAGATCCCGTATATATGTATTAGAATATGATATTTATCTTTCACTTTCTGACTCCCTTCACTGTGTATAATAGGTTCTAGGTTCATCCACCTCATCAGAACTGACTCAAATGCATTCCCTTTTTATGGCTGAGTAATATTCCATTGTGTATATATACCACCACTTCTTTATCCATTCATCTGTTAATGGACATCTAGGTTGCTTCCATGTTCTAGCTACTGTAAATAGTGCTGCAATGAATAATGAGATACATGTGTCTTTTTCAATTTTGATTTCCTCAGAGTATATGCCTAGGAGTGGGATTGCTGGGTCATATGGTGATTTTATTCCTAGTTTTTAAAGGAATCTCCATACTATCTTCCATTGTGGCTGTATCAATTTACATTCCCATCAACAGTGCAAGAGCATTCCCTTTTCTCCACACCATCTCCAGCATTTATTGTTTATAGACTTTTTGATGAGGGCCATTCTGACCAGTGTGGGGTGATATCTCATTGTAGTTTTGATTTGCATTTCTCTAATAATGAGTGATGTTGAGCATCTTTTCATGTGTTTGTTAGCCATCTGAATTTCTTCCTTGGAGAAATGTCTGTTTAGGTCTTTTCCCCACTTTTTGATTTGGTTTGTTTTTCTGGCCTTGAGTTGTATGAGCTGCTTATATGCTTTGAAAATTAATCCTTTGTCAGTTGCTTCAGTTGCTATTTTTTTTTCCTCCCATTCTAAGAGTTGTCTTTTCACCTTGCTTATAGATTCCTTTGCTGTGCAAAAGCTTTTCAGTCTAATCAGGTCCCACTTGTTTACTTTTGTTTTTATTTCCATTACTCTAGCAGGTGGTTTGTAGAGGATCTTGCTTTGATTTATGTCGTTGAGTGTTCTCCCTGTTTTACTCTAAGAGTTTTATAGTTTTTGGTCTTACATTTAGGTGTTTAATCTATTTTGAGTTTATCTTTGTGTATGGTGTTAGGAAGTGTTCTAATTTCATTCTTTTACATGTAGCTGCCCAGTTTTCCCAGGAACACTTATTGAAGAGGCTGTCATTGCCCATTGTATATTCTTGCATTCTTTGTCAAAAATAAGGTACCCATAGGTACATGGGTTATTGCTGGACTTTCTATCTTGTTCCACTGGTCTATATTTCTGTTTTTGTGCCAGTACCATGTCTTGATGACTGTAGCTTTGTAATATAATCTGAAGTCAGGAAGGTTGATTCCTCCAGCTCCATTCTTCTTTTTCAAGACTGCTTTGACTATTAGGGGTCTTTTGTGTTTCCATATGTACTGTGAAATTTTTTGTTCTAGTTCTGTGAAAAAACCCCATTGGTAATTTGATAGGCATCACATTGAATCTGTAGGTAGTATAGTCATTTTCACAATATTGATTCTTCCTACCCAGAAACATTGAATATTTCTGCATCTATGTGTCTTTGATTTCTTTCATTAGTGTCTTATAATTTTCTGTGTTCTTTTGTCTCCTTAGGTGAGTTTATTCCTAGATATATAATTCTTTTCTTTTATTGATTCCTTAATTTCTCTTTCTGATTTTTCATTGTTAGTGTATAGAAATGCAAGTGATTTCTTTGTACTGATTTTGTATCCTGCAACTTTGCTAAATTCACTGATTAGCTCTAGTAATTTTCTGACACTGTCTTTAGGGTTTTCTTTGTACAATATCATGAAATCTACTAACAGTGAGAGCTGTACCTCTTCTTTTCCAATATGAATTTCTTTTATTTCTTTTTCTTCTCTGATTGCCATACCTAGGACTTCCAGAACTATGTTGAATAATAGTGGTGAAAGTGGACACCCTTGTTTTATTCCTGAGCTTAGGGGGAATGCTTTCAGTTTTTCACCATTGAAAATAATGTTTTCTGTAAGCTTATCATATATGGCCTTTACTATGTTGAGGTAGGTTCCGTCTATGCCATTTTTTGAAGAGTTTTAATCATAAATGAGTGCTGAATTTTGTCAGAGGCTTTTTCTGCATCTAATGAGACGATCATATGATTTTTATCTTTCAATTTGTTAATATGTTATATCACATTAATTTGCATATATTGAAGAATCCTTGCATTCCTAGAATAAACCCAACTTGATCATGGTGTATGAGCTTTTTGATGTGTTGCTGAATTCTGTTTGCAAAAATTTGTTGAGGATTTTTGCATCTATGTTCATCAGTGATATTGGCCTGTAGTCTTCTTTTTTTGTGTTGTGTTTGCCTGGTTTTGGTATCAGGGTGATGGTGGCCTCAGAGAATGAGCTTGGAAGTGGTCCCTCCTCTGCAATTTTTTGAAAGAGTTTTAGAAGGATAGTCATTAGCTCTTCTTTAAATGTTTGATATAATTCTCCTGTGAAGCCATCTGGTCCTAGGCTTTTGTTTTTGGGGAGATTTTTTTTTTTTTTTTTTTTTAAGCCCCGGACGCCCCGGGGTAGGTTCGCGGCGGCCACCAGGCTTCACGCCGCCATCTTCCCAGCCCGCCGGCCCGCCCGGCCGCGCCCTTTTTTGGGAGATTTTTGATCACAGCTTCAATTTCAGTGCTTGTAATTGGGTTGTTCATAATTTCTGTTTCTTCCTGGTTCAGTCTTGAAAGATTGAGCTTTTTAAAGAGTCTATCCATTTCTTCTAGGTTATCCATTTTATTGCCATATAGTTGTTCATAATAGTGTCTTATAATCCTTTGTATTTCTGCATTGTCTGTTGTAACCTCTCCTTTTCATTTCTAATTTTGTTGATTTGATTCTTGTCTTTGTTTCTCAATGAGTCTGGCTAAAGGCTTGTCAATTTTGTTTATCTTCTCAAAGAACCAGCTTTTAGGTTTATTAATCTTTACTATCGTTTCTTTCATTTATTTCTGCTAAGATATTTATTATTTCTTTCCTTCTACTAATTTTTGGGTTTTTTTGTTCTTCTTTTTGCGGTTGTTTTAGGTGTAAAGTTAGGTTGTCTATTCAGTGTTTTTCTTGTTTCTTGAGGTAGGATTATATTGCTAAAGACTTCCCTCTTAGAATTGCTATTGCTGCATCACATAGGTTTTGAGTTGTTGTGTTTTCATTGTCATTTTTTTTCTAGTAATTTTTTATTTCCCTTTTAGTTTCTTCAGTGACCTGTTGGTTATTTAGAAACATGTTGTTTAATCTCCATGTGTTTGTGTTTCTTACAGTTTTCTTTTTCTTGTAATTGATATCTAGTCTCATAGCACTGTGGTCAGAGAAGATGCTTGATATGATTTCAATTTTCTTAAATTTACTGAGGTTCAATTTGTGATCCAAGATGTAGTCTATCCTGTAGAATGTTCCATGTGCACTTGAGAAGGTGTATTCTTCTGCATTTTGATTCAATGTCCTGAAGATATCAATGAGATCCATCTCATTTAATGTATAATTTAAGACTTATGTTTCCTTATTTTTTGTTTTGATGATCTGTCCATTGGTGTGAGTGGGTTGTTAAAGTCTCCTACTACTATTATGTTACTGTCAATTTCTCCTTTTATGTCTGTTAGTGTTTGTCTTATATATTGAGGTGCTCCTATGCTGGGTGCATAGACATTTACAATTGTTATGTCTTCCTCTTGGATTGATCCCTTGATTATTATGTATTGTCCTTCCTTATCTCTTGTAATATTCTTTAAGGTCTATTTTGTCTGATACGAGGATTGCTACCCCAGCTTTCATTTGCTTCCCATTTGCTTGGAATATATTTTTCTATCCTCTCACTTTCAGTCTATATGTGTCTTTAGGTCTGAAGTGGGTTTCTTGGAGACAGCATATATATTGGTCTTGCTTTTGTATCCATTCAGCCAGTCTGTGTCTTTGGTTGGAT
The DNA here is from genome assembly GCF_029378745.1 of Bos indicus. Lineage (NCBI taxonomy): Eukaryota > Metazoa > Chordata > Mammalia > Artiodactyla > Bovidae > Bos > Bos indicus. Next base: position 21,083,758 of record NC_091788.1, read on the forward strand.
CATTCAATCCACTTATATTTAAAGTATTTACTGATATATATGTTCCTATTGCCATGTTTAATTGTTTGGGGTTGATTTTGTAGATCTGTTTTCTTCTCTTATATTTCTTGACTATATAAATGTCTTTAACATTTGTTGTAAAGCTGTTTTGGTGTTGTAAAGCTGAATTGTCTTAACTTTTGCCTGTCTGAAAAGCTTTTTATTTCTCCATCAATTTTGAATGAGATTCTTGATGAGTACAATTATCTTGCTTGTATATTTTTTTCTTTCAGTACTTTAAATATATCCTGTCAATATAGGCCTGTAGAATTTCTGCCGAAAGAAAATTTCAAGTATAATCTCTTCAAAAATTTTCTCAAACCCTTTCTTTTTCTCTTCGTCTTCTGGGACCCCTATGATTCGAATGTTGGTGCGTTTGCTATTGTCCCAGAGGTCTCTGAGACTATCCTCAGTTCTTTTCATTCTTTGGCTACGGTCCTACTCTGTAGTTCAGTGCATCAGTCACTTCGAAGGGCACCCTGGGTGGGTCCTGCTCTGTAGTTCAGTGTGTCGGGTGTTTGATAGGCCAGCCCCTCTGTCACTCAGCTGCAGATGCTGGCATGTCAGGTGAGAGAGGATAGTATGGTGATGACTCCACCCCCTACATGTGACTCAGCAGTATCACCTTGCTTCCATAGCTGTCTGGCTTTCCTCCACAGGCATTTCCCCCCACAATCTTCTCCATCACATCCCCTCTATCCATCTCTCCACAGTCAACAGCAGCCCTCACCCTGGGATCGCTTCACAATCCGTAAACTCCAGCTCCCAAGCCACTCTGCCTTCTAGGGAACCTGAGTCCCTGCCTGGGATATGTATGGCTGCCTCAAGGACTGTCTGATTTTCATTCCATTTAGGCTGTCACAAGTCAGCTGTTTTACTCTCAGCCTTAAATGTTTCTCCTCTGACTCAGACAGTTGCTCCTATGTGGGGATTGGACCCCTGCTTCAGTTCCCCCACCACTGAGGGCAGGTCCAGTCCTACTAACACTCCTGTTTATCCCCCTGGTTCCTTCATCCTACCACATTTTGTTTGGTTCTGTATATTATTTTCTACTTGTCAGGTACTCCTGTCTACTCTCAGCTGGTATTCTGCATGCACTTCTGTGTCTGAAGGTGTATTCCTGATGTATTATGGAGAGAGATGTATTCCACGTCCACCTACTCCTCTGCCATCTTGTTCTGCTGCTGCTGCTGCTAAGTCACTTCAGTCGTGTCCGACTCTGTGCGACCCCGTAGACGGCAGCCCACCAGGCTCCCCCATCCCTGGGATTCTCCAGACAAGAACACTGGAGTAGGTTGCCATTTCCTTCTCCAATGCATGAAAGTGAAAAGTCAAAGTGAAGTCGCTCAGACATGTCCGACTTCTTCGTGACCCCATGAACTGCAGCCTAAAAGGCTCTTCCATCCATGGGATTGTCTAGGCAAGAGTACTGGAGTGGGGTCCCATCGCCTTGTTCTAAACTCCAAATGATTTCTTCAGCCCTCATTCAGTTCCCAAATCTTTGTCTGGGATTTAGCCCAGAACTTCCTTGCAGACTTTTCCACATCCTGTAAGCAACATAAAGGGACTAATATAAGGAAAGCCATCAGAACAGATTCCTCTTTTGGTATGATAACTCTGTCTCCTGCTGCTGCTGCTGCTGCTGCTAAGTCGCTTCAGTCGTGTCCAACTCTGTGCGACCCCATAGACGGCAGCCCACCAGGCTCCCCTATCCCTGGGATTCTCCAGGCAAGAACACTGGAGTGGGTTGCCATTTCCTTCTCCAATGCATGAAAGTGAAAAGTGAAAGTGAAGTCACTCAGTCGTGTCCGACCCTTAGTGACGCCATGGACTGCAGCCCACCAGGCTCCTCCATCTGTGGGATTTTCCAGGCAGGAGTACTGGAGTGGGGTGCCATTATCTTCTCCAACTCTGTCTCCTACAAATGATCAAACATACCCTGGCTTTTGTCTTCATCCAAGCAGTAACCTCAGATATGCAGATGATACCACTGTTATGGCAGAAAGTGAAGAACTAAAGAGGCTCTTGATGAAAGTGAAAGAGGAGAGTGAAAAAGTTGGCTTAAAGCTCAACATTCAGAAAACTAAGATCATGGCATCCAATCCCATCACTTCATGGCAAATAGATGGGGAAACAGTGGAAACAGTGGCTGACTTTATTTTTCTGGGCTCCAAAATCACTGCAATGGTGATTGCAGCCATGAAATTAAAAGACACTTACTCCTTGGAAGGAAAGTTATGACCAACCTAGACAGTGTATTAAAAGGGAGCGACATTACTTTGTCAACAAAGGTCTGTCTAGTCAAGGTTGTTTTTTCCCATGGTCATGTATGGATGTGAGAGTTGGACTGTAAAGAAAGCTGAGTGCTGAAAAATTGATGCTTTTTAACTGTGGTGTTGGAGAAGACTCTTGAGAGTCCCTTGGACTGCAAGGAGATCCAACCAGTCCATCCTAAAGAAGATCAGTCCTGGGTGTTCATTGGAGGGACTGATGTTGAAGCTGAAACTCCAATACTTTGGCCACCTGATGCAAAGAACTGACTCATTGGAAAAGACCCTGATGCTGGGAAAGATTGAGGGCAGGAGGAGAAGGGGATGACAGAAGATGAGATGGTTGGATGGCATCACCAACTCAATGGACATGGGTTTGGGTGGACTCGGGGAGTTAGTGATGAACAGGGAGGCCTGGCGTGCTGTGGTTCATGGATTCGCAAAGAGTCTGACACAACTGAGTGACTGAACTGAACTGAACTGAAACCTTTGTTAATTAGTACTCTACTTTTTGTCTTTTACTTCAATCAGAACCAACTAACCAAAATGCTAGGCCTTTTCTGAATTATGACAGTTTGCAGTTTATACGATAGAAATTATACTATAACAATGGCATATAACCATTTCAGTCATCTAATTACTTTTCATCCTTTATTATATTTAGTTTATCCAATAATCTCTGTTGAGTCTGGCTGCATAGAGAATAACTGGGATGCTTTCTCAGGCCTTGACTAGTAAACAGGCTCAGAACAGTTAAAATACTTTCTCAATAACTTGCTCTGAGAATACACTCTTATTACTCAGTCTCTTAAGATTTATCTTATCTCAGCAATAGCTTCAATTTTTTTTCTTGGCAGACTCCTGAGTAGACAGTCATATTGGTCCTGGGTTTATATGTAGCATCTAATCATTCTATAAAACAAATAAAACCTACAATCATATTATAGTTTCAAAATAGATCTCTATAAGTTTGTATTTACTTCTTATATCTGCCTACTCTGGTAACTAGGAACCCTCTTGAGCATGCTAATGTTCATCCATTCGTATAAGAAATAACATTGGTCACGTACTATGTGTCAAATTATTGGTTCTTATCAATAAATAAAATGAAGGTTACTGATTTCATGTAGTTTTCACAGTAGTGAGTAGTTGGGCAAGGTGAAGAAGACAGACAACAATATGGCTGAGCGTACCACTCACCTTGGCAAAGATCTGAGTTCTCATCTATACAATGGCTTGTTTGCCTAGCCAGAGATGGAGTAAAAATCGATATTGGCATATCAGGCAGTATTTGTGTCTCTCATGCATTCCAAAGATCTTCACTCACATATTGTCCTGCCCAGTAGACTTTTATGGACGTGGTAGCACTAGCTATTTCATATAGATGAGGAAACTGTTAATCAGGGAGGTTAAGGAATGTGTCCTTCGTTATTGCCAAATTTATTGGCACTGAAACATAAATTGTCTAACTTTAAATCCCCTCCTTTCCATTTAGATCTTTTACCAAAACCTCTGTTTAACTATTTACTTTTAATTACAAACTGATCTCTATATTTCTATCAATGTTACTTTCTTAAGACCAGCTTTCTAATGTTACTTTCTTAAGACGTATATCATGATGTTGTCCCTAAGAGAGCCTTATGTATATGGATGTCTATGTATGTATGTATATACCCACTCAGATATACACAATAGGTATTCAATAATACATGTGGTTAGCTATTTTTACTTAGATTTTAATGTAGGGGACTTTCTAGGGCATAGTAGCTATATTTAGGTAGAAATTTTTAAAAGGCTTATTTTGTGTTAATTTACAAGCTAAAACTTCAGTGGCAGGTGTTATTTCTCTGCAATTTCCTTTCCTTTAACCAGGGTATCTTCATCCATAAGCAGATACTCATTGGTACAGAGTAGATACTTGTGTATATAATTACCAATGCTGAATGTACCAATAGGTGCACTGACTTTTAACTTATGATCGTTGCTAAATGTGTTTGGTTTTGCTCAGCTGTATTTTCTTTAAGTTTTGATCTGACTCCTATGAACTTGGATATAATTGCTTTGAATATTCTCTTAATTGTCCTGCACATGTGATCTATTTAAGTGAGGAATGGATCTTGTAGAGAATCTTGGGCATGTGCACACTCTATCTTACAGATACCACTTTTCCTCTATATAGTAGGAAAGAACAAAACTACAATCAAAAATAATTTTTTGCCTGCCTCATCTAATATATTACTTCAATCAGGAAAGAGAAAGTGTCTGTAAAAAGAATACATGAAAAAAAAAAAGGGAAACATTCCTCTAATTTTTCAGAGTCTTCTACCCTATCTAAAGACTCCAAAGAAACAAAACTGTTTTTTTTTTAAACTGTTTAAGTTTAATACTAATCCTAATCTTACTTACAATACACTTTCATTTTTTTATTCTAATAATCATAGAAAGGATAGTTATCTGATAACAAATGGAAGGATGTTCTGGGGAAGAATTGAGTTTGTGGGAGAGGAAAGAAAACTTTCCTCTATCCTTCAGAGTTCTTCTGGCAGGTGTAAAACTTAAATTGACATGAGACAGATTAACAGGAGAAAGTAAAATTTAATTATGTACTTGTGAGGGTGACCTAAGAATATAGGGCTCAAAGACAAGTTGGGCAATTGAAGCTTATATGCCATCTGAGAGAAGGAGAAATGGATAAGGATTTGGGAATTAAAAGGGAAGAAAGGAAATTTGTAGGAAGGTGAAAAAGAGCAAATGGTTGGTAAATCATTGTTTACCGGGCCATATAAAACACGGAGGATCCAACAGGCTTTACTCAGTTTCCCCCAGTCTACAGCACATAGTTCATATTATACTCTAGTTATCTGTGGTGATAGTTCTTGGAACAGACCTTTTATCTAAATTATTTTAGGCTGTTAAGAAGGTGAAAGATCTCCCTAAGCCTTTTGTTTCTTCAAATCAATCAGCCTAAAATAATCCTCAAGCCAAAGAGACACATTTTGGGATGGCAAATTTTGTCCGCCTGAAAGTGTAAGACTTTCAGCTTTAGAAAATACCCATAAGTCCAACTTTTAATTAGCAAGCCTATAAAATATTTTACATAAAAGTTTATTTCTTCAAAATTGGTCATTATAAGCAGTTGTCTGCCAGAGGATAGTCAAAATCTAAAGTTGTAAGTGCATAGAACCTCTCAACTATAAATTGGCACTGTCCATGGAACTATTGCCTCTAAGGGTGTTCGATCTATGAGACTTTCAATCTATGACAGAGAAATATTTTTATTTTTTAGTTTCCTCCAACACGGGGGACATATAAATTGATGAATGATCATTGTACTATTATTGCTTTTTAAGAGAAAAATACATTCTACAGGAAATACGGATAAAGAAGGTCAACCAGATCAAAAATATAAAGTGTCTGTTTCTTTTTTATAGCTATGTCTTTAGTTGAAATCTAAATGTATATGTGTGTTTGTATATATACATATATTTATATACATAAAATTAAGATAAACGTAAAATATTTTTGAAATGATTTCCATATTTAATCTTGAAAAGAAACAGAATCTGTTACCCTAAAATATGTCTCTTTAGCAAATAGATTATTTCAGGCTGATTACTTTTAAGAAATGGCAAAGATAGGAAACATTTTTAAAAGCCCAGTACAAGTTACATGAAAGGGAAATCAACATGGATTTGGAACTGCTAAGAGAACTCTCAGAAATGGAGCAGGGAAGCCATTGAAGGAGCATGACTTGTACTCATTTCAGCCCCGATGGAATCTAAACTTTGACCACTTACTGTGTTAGTACAGGCATCCAGAACACCAGCACAGTGTCCAAGAAACTTAAAATCCTTCCGTTCAGTTCATTTCAGTCGCTCAGTCATGTCTGACTCTTTGCAACCCCATGAACCACAGCACGCCAGGCCACCCTGTCCATCACCAACTCCCAGAGTCCACCCAAACTCATGTCCATTGAGTTGGTGATGCCATCTAGCCATCTCATTCTCTGTCATCCCCTTCTCCTACTGCCTTCAATCCTTCCAAGCCTCAGGGTCTTTTCCAATGAGTCAGTTCTTCGCATCAGGTGGCCAAAGTATTGGAGTTTCAGCTTCAGCATCAGTCCTACCAATGAACACCCAGGACTGATCTCCTTTAGGATGAACTGGTTGGATCTCCTTGCAGCCCAAGGGACTCTCAAGAGTCTTCTCCAATGCCACAGTTCAAAAGCATCAATTCTTTGGTGCTCAGCTTTCTTTATAGTCCAACTCTCACATCCATACATGACCACTGGAAAAACCATAGCCTTGACTGGATGGAACTTTGTGGAAAGTAATGTCTCTGCTTTTTAATATGCTGTCTAGGTTGGCCATAACTTTCCTCCCAAGGAGTAAGCGACTTTTAATTTCATGGCTGCAATCACCATCTGCAGTGATTTTGGAGCCCAGAAAAATAAAGTCAGCCACTGTTTCCACTGTTTCCCCATCTCATTTGCCATGAAGCGATGGGACCGGATGCCATGATCTTAGTTTCCTGAATGTTGAGCTTTAAGCCAAATTTTTCATTCTCTTCTTTCACTTTCATCAAGAGTCTCTTTAGTTCTTCTTCACTTTCTGCCATAAGGGTGGTGTTATCTGCATATCTGAGGTTATTGATGTTTCTCCTGGCTGTCTTGATCCCAGCTCGTGCTTCCTCCAGCCCGGCGTTTCTCATGATGTACTCTGCATATAAGTTAAATTAGCAGGGTGACAACATACATCCTTGACGTACTTCTTTTCCTTTGGAACCAATCTGTTGTTCCATGTCCAGTTCTGACTGTTGCTTCCTGACCTGCATACAGGTTTCTCAGGAGGCAGGTCAGGTGGTCTGGTATTCCCATCTCTTTCAGAATTTTCTGCAGTTTATTGTGATCCACACAGTCAAAAGCTTTGGCATAGTCAATAAAGCAGAAACAGATGTTTTTTTTCTGGAACTCACTTGCTTCTTCAATGATCCAGTGGATGTTGGCAATTTGACCTGTGGTTCCTCTGCCTTTTCTAGCACCAGCTTGAACATCTGGAAGTTCACGGTTCACATATTGCTGAAGCCTGTCTTGGAGAATTTTGAGCATTACTTTACTAGCGTGTGAGATGAGTGCAATTGTGCAGTAGTTTGAGCATTCTTTGGCATTCTAATTAAATGCCTTTCTTTGGGATTGGAATGAAAACTGACCTTGGCCCATTTTTTGATTGGGTCGTTTATTTTTCTGGAGTTGAGCTGTAGGAGTTGCTTGTATATTTTTGAGATTAGTTGTTTGTCAGTTGCTTCATTTGCTATTATTTTCTCCCATTCTGAAGGCTGTCTTTTCACCTTGCTAATAGTTTCCTTTGATGTGCAGAAGCTTTTAAGGTTAATTAGGTCCCATTTGTTTATTTTTGCTTTTATTTCCAATATTCTGGGGGGTGGGTCACAGAGGATCCTGCTGTGATGTATGTCAGAGAGCGTTTTGCCTATGTTCTCCTCTAGGAGTTTTATAGTTTCTGGTCTTACGTTTAGATCTTTAATCCATTTTGAGTTTATTTTGGTGAATGGTGTTAGAAAGTGGTCTAGTTTCATTCTTTTACAAGTGGTTGACCAGATTTCCCAGCACCACTTGTTAAAGAGATTGTCTTTAATCCATTATATATTCTTGCCTCCTTTGTCAAAGATGGCTAACAAACACATGAAAAGATGCTCAACATCACTCATTATCAGAGAAATGCAAATCAAAACCACTGTGAGGTATCATTTCACACCAGTCAGAATGGCTGTGATCCAAAAGTCTACAAATAATAAATGCTGGAGAGGGTGTGGAGAAAAGGGAACTCTCTTACACTGTTGGTGGGAATGCAAACTAGTACAGCCACTATGGAGAACAGTGTGGAGATTCCTTAAAAAACTGGAAATAGAACTGCCTTATGATCCAGCAATCCCACTGCTGGGCATACACACTGAGGAAACCAGAAGGGAAAGAGACACGTGTACCCCAATGTTCATTGCAGCACTGTTTATAATAGCCAGGACATGGAAGCAACCTAGATGTCCATCAGCAGATGAATGGATAAGAAAGCAGTGGTACATATACACAATGGAGTATTACTCAGCCATTAAAAAGAATACATTTGAATCAGTTCTAATGAGGTGGATGAAACTGGAGCCTATTATACAGAGTGAAGTAAGCCAGAAGGAAAAACATAAATACAGTATACTAACGCATATATATGGAATTTAGAAAGATGGTAACAATAACCTGGTGTACGAGACAGCAAAAGAGACACTGATGTATAGAACAGTCTTATGGACTCTGTGGGAGAGGGAGAGGGTGGGAAGATTTGGGAGAATGACATTGAAACATGTAAAATATCATGTATGAAACGAGTTGCCAGTCCAGGTTCGATGCACGATACTGGATGCTTGGGGCTAGTGCACTGGGACGACCCAGAGGGATGGTATGGGGAGGGAGGAGGGAGGAGGGTTCAGGATGGGGAATACATGTATACCTGTGATGGATTCATTTTGATATTTGGCAAAACTAATACAATTATGTAAAGTTTAAAAATAAAATTAAAAAAAAAAAAAAGAAAACTGACCTTTTCCAGTCCTGTGGCCACGGCTGAGTTTTCCAAATTTGCTGGCATATTGAATACAGCACTTTCACAGCATCATCTTTCAGGATTTGAAATAGCTTGATTGGAATTCCGTCACCTCCACTAGCTTTGTTCATAGTGATGCTTCCTAAGGCCCACTTGACTTCACATTCAAAGGTGTCTGTCTCTAGGTGAGTGATCATGCCATCGTGCTTATCTGGGTCATGAAGATCTTTTTTGTACCGTTCTTCTGTGTATTCTTGTCAGCTCTTCTTAATATCTTCTGCTTCTGTTGTTGGGCTCTTATTCTACATAACTCCAGCAGGCTATCTCTTAAGAATAAATGTTTCTTTTCTGCTTCAGAGCCGGTCATAATTCTTGCAAGACAGATTTAACAGCCTCGAAGCTTTGGCCTTTATAAGCCCCTGAAAGCTTTTTCCTGAAACACTCTTTCAGTTTTACCTAGATCTATGTTCCCTGGATTGCAATTCCTAAGACCTCAAATAAGTCTCTTTGTCCTCTCCAGCCTCCTGTTGATTTTTGTTCAACATTAGACATCAGAAGTGGGACTCATCTCTGTCTCTAATGCAAGCAAAGCACCTACAGGAGTCCTTTGTACTCTGTTGCCTCCTCATCAGTCTTGGATTACGAGGTAAGTGCTCTCAGTTCAGAACCTCCTATGTCGGTTGAGGTTCCAAGCCTTCATTTGATATCCTCTGTTGCCAGCTTTTTCTGGGAAGAGATTCCTTCACCTTGGTGAAGACTCAGTTATGTCATGTCTGTTTTTCAAGGCTCTGCCACTGGGCAGATGCTGTCGAGTTCTCCGGCTCATTTTGTTTCAAACATACATCTTTCCTTTTAAATGTCTATTGCATTGGACTGAAGTCACCCACAATTATCCAAAATTGCTGACCCACTCAGGGCACATTTGACATTCCTATGTCAATTAATACATCTGCTTATAGGAGGGTTATGGCTAGCGAATGAATGGAAGCTGTTGATTGAAAAGGTCCTCCTGATGATTTTTTAGAGTAGGCATAAGCGGGCAAGCAGATGCACAAAAGTTGTCTAAAGATCTCCACAAATTCCCATTCTCTTCCTAAATGTATTGACTGATATGATATTCAACAATGCATCTGGATGATGGCCTGATGAACATATACATAACTATTAAGGCCATTTTGAAAAAAAAAATTAAGGACCTGAAAAATAAAACTGCTAGTGTATTTAATTCTATCTCTATGGCAGGATTACAGGATGACTTAAGTACAATATTCTTTAACATGGATTACTCTGAGATCCAATGAATTGACTGCTCTAGCTGAACAGATTTTTTGTGCTCTTGCCCATAAATCTAAGCAGTAAACTATCAGAACCATGCATTCTCAGATCCCAATGGCTAAACTTAGGAATCTTCAAATGAAACAACTGTCCAGTCCCCTTGGTTGATAAAGCCTACTAAAGGAATAATTAAAATCCAGTGAACAAAAGTATTAATAGTTGAATCATTTAAGTTGCCTTGGCCAAAGCACTGTCTTTAATTTTGCTTAGTCTAAAATCTCCTTTAGGAAAAATTTGGTTGTTGCCGTCCCCTACTACATCCAGGCTTGTCAACTTCATGAGATTTCTCTTTAAATGTACCTTGTTCACTCAGTTTGTGAGACTACTGAAGGGGAGTCTAGAGAAGAGATCTAGTCATCTGTTAATTACTTAGTCTTCGTTTCTACTTTTTTAATCTATGGAAAGGACCAACATCTTAGGCAAGGTATTGTGTGATTGAAAGATTTGAAATATGAGCTAGGGCTAGAGATGCGTAGGGCACAGTGTTGCCTTAAGTTTATGACAAGACAAAGGGAGGGCTTGTGCAGAGAGCTCTTTCCTGCCAAAAGCTGCTTGCAGATACGCTTGTGGAAAGTCTTACACATTGTGGAGATTGCTGTTGGTAATCACTGATCTACAAAAGTCTGCTTCCTACTTTCTAAGATAAAAACATTTACATTTGGCTGACAGAAAGCATAATGAAAATAATATTATACCCATGTGCTTAGTGATAATTGAAACATCTCATAATTTAAAAAAATAAAAGAAATTAGGCAATAATATCAGTGAAAAATTTATAATACAAATTTTTATTCAGAGGAGTTAATGTTATTTTTGGAATCAGGCTTTTAATCTGATTGAGCTTTTTATAACCTGTATAAAAGAATGCATGAATTACAGTGTTCTCATTATTGAGAAGGCAGAAGCATAGCAGTTTCTAAAAGATGGAATTTAGCCAACACTCAATTCTGAAGGTATGCCAAATATATGTTGCAACAGGAGGACAAATGACTGAGAATTAAAATTCATATTTTACCCAGGCCAAAACCGAAGCCAAAGAGCATCACCATAGATTGAACTTCCGAGAGCAAAAAAAAAAAAAACTTTTCTGTACTCATGAAACTGATCATGGATGTTGTACATCCTTCTGAGACTTTTTCCTGTCATCTTTTCATGTAGCTAAACTGATATTCTACTATTATTTCATGTTCACAAGAAGTAAAACACCTCAAAAATCTCTAAGCTACTGTCAGTCTAAATAAAATTAAATGACTAAAAATTCTGAAAGGTTGGAGAGAGCGAGGATGGGATGATATAGGAGAATGGCATTGAAGCATGTAATTATCACATGTGAAACGAATCACTAGTCTAAGTTTGATGCATGCTACAGGGTGCTCAGAGCTGGTGCACTGGGATGACCCAGAAGGTTGGGATGGGGTGGGAGGTGGGAGGAGGGTTCAGGATGGGGAGCACAGGTATACCCATGGCGGATTCATGTCAATGTATGGCAAAATCAATACAATATTGTAAAGTAAATAAATACATAAAACTAAGATAAAAAAATAAAAAATAAAATAAAAGATAAATGGGAAAAAAAAGGAATAAAAGCTGGGCTCAGAGTGGACTCTGCACCTCAGTCCAATAGAGGCTGCAGGTCCCCAACACATTGCACTAGGAAAAAAAAAGAAATGCAATTACACTAAGTAAATATATGAAGGTTGGAATCATGATTTAATAAATATCTATTAGTTTACCCTATATTATTGCTTATATGTTAATACATTTGTTGTTACTTTTTAAAAAAACTATTTAATATCTATTGCAAAGAGTCAGACACGGCTAAAGAGTCGAACGCAACTGAACAACTGAACTGAACATCTATTGCGTGTATTTTACTTGATTATTTATCTTTTGATTTCTCCCCTTGAATCAAGTTCTAGATGGGTGAAAACCTACGTCTGTCTTTCCTTTTGTAGCCAGTCTTCCTTATACATAGCAGAAGCTCACAAACGGTAATTTAATAGGAATAAAAGGAGTGTATCTTTGAACCGGTATTTCACAATACATACTTACGGTTTATAGAAGTATAAATGGATGAGCCAAATGACTGAATTAATGCCAATTAAATTGGCCAAATCTCTGGTAACAGTTAAGAATATTTTATTGGTTTCTTCTTTAAATGGCCTAATATATTAATTTGATTTTCAAGATGTGGTTTAGTATTTCCTTATTTCAAAACTTATTTGACTGCAGATGTTTATGTCTATTTTTACCAATAGAATATATTATGCAGCTTTTATAAACTCTTGAAAGGCTGCTACTTTGTAAATGTTTACAGGGATCTTGCTTTAACTAGAATAAAGCAATTTAAGTTTTATTTTAATTAGTCTTAGTGTAAAATGGGGTGGTTGTAGCAAAGTAGGTCAATAGGGTTTTTCCAATGCTGTTAATTTACAGTATCACATTTTCTGAAGTTATGTCTTCATTATTTATCTTTTATTATTAAAATCCATCAGGTTTTCAATAAAAAAGATTATCATAAACCTCAGTGTTATAAACTAGTTGATGCATTTTATTATTAAAAATAGATTTTCATTTAAATGCTTATATCATTAAATGAGTGAATAAATCAGGTAGTCTTAAAATATACTTTGTTTGAGCCTATGTATAGCCTATAGAGTTACAACAGAGTGTCTTTCAGAGTCTATTTGATTTAGAATCTTGGTTTAATCAAGCCTTTAGATTATAATTCAAATAGCACACATATGAATCAGAAAGCATATTTTAAAAGTTTTATTTATGATATATTTTGTTATATACTCACATAAACAAATCAAATGAACAACATTTTATCAGTTTGATTAGTTTAGCTTAAACTAGCATCTTTGCATCTATGAGTCATGTTTTATTTGGGGCTTCTTCAGAAGTAGATTTTGATATGCAGATTAGCAAACAGTAAGTTTATTAGGGAACACCCTTGGGATCATTGCTGGTAGAAGGAAAGTGGGGACAGAATTGGACAGAGAAGTTGGGCCACAATGCCCTTTCTTTGGAGAACTCAATTTATTTTATAAAGAAGTCTAAAGCTGAGACAAGCCTTTAGAGATATCCTGAGTTGAGGCAAAGGGCCCAGAACTTGATATTCCCACATCCAGTAGCCGCTGAATGCATTCTTCCCAGCAAGGGATATGTTCTTGAACAGAACAGCTCTCTCCCTTTGAGGTGATTCTTCAAGTGGAGTCAGAACTGAAGCTTGTTCAGCTGCATTTCCAGCAGCCAAGATTAGAGCTGTGCATTTCTGAAAAGAAATATGAGAAGGAGATATTAGTATCTAACCCTGTAAACTTTTGAGTCGTTAAAATCTACTTTTTTACACAGTGAAAACAACTCCTCCAAGAATCCAGTGAGCCTGCTTTCCTGGGAGAAACTTGGAAGATACAAGGTTAGAGAGACTGCCGGCCCTTTCACTGCAGCTGGACTGGACATACAAAGGACAGTGAAGTCATGTCCCTCTACTGTATACTCAGCTAGTCTATCACCTCTGGTGGTTTTGTGGCTTAGGTGTCACAGAGTCATGTATTAGAGACCCAAACTCCTTATCACCATGACTCTTTTTTGTTAAGCCATACTTGCTTCTCTTGTCATTTACCATAAAAAGTCAGCTACTACTACTACTACTACTAAGTCTCTTCAGTCGTGTCCGACTCTGTGCGACCCCATAGACAGCAGCCCACCAGGCTCCCCTGTCCCTGGGATTCTCCAGGCAAGAACACTGGAGTAGGTTGCCATTTCCTTCTCCAATGCATGAAAGTGAAAAGTGAAAGTGAAGTTGCTGAGCCTTGTCCGACTCTTATCGACCCCATGGACTGCAGCCCACCAGGCTTCTCCGTCCATGGGATTTTCCAGGCAAGAGTGCTGGAGTGGGCTGCCATTGCCTTCTCCAAAAAATTGAGCTAGGGCATACCAAAATGCATCCCAATGAATCAACTGGGTGCCAATACATATTCTTCCCAGCCTACAGTGCGTAACGGTGTCCCTACCTCCTTGCCAAGAGAACAATTCCTCTTCTTACCTGCTGGATCACTGACTTAGGAACCCTAGGGTGTTGAAGCCACAGACATAGCTTTTGACTCAGTGGGTCTCTTTTGTTTTTCTCCTGGAAATAATATATTTCCTTTTTGGGAAATAGGACCTTGAAATCTATAGAACCCAGAGTTGCAGAAACAGAAAGAACAAAAATCCCCAAATAAGTCAGTGAGGTTAAGGGTATGTGGGGCCACTCCTGTCCACCCTGGGTTCCTATACTGCATATTCTATTTATTGGCAATACAGCACTGCATAAAATTCAAGTTGATTTAAGTTGTTCACTGAATCCTTAAGGATAGCGAAGCACCCTAGCCAAGTATTGACGCTAACCTAATTCTTTAGCTTTGCCTCCAAAAGGCATTCAGAGAAGTTTTTAACCTTGGCATACTCTAGGTTCTGGAACATATGATATGAGCAGTAAATACCATGATCATCTACCTATTTTTGTGTATTCTTTGCTATTTTTTGTGGTTCCTGTGGTTTCATATAATGTGATATGTGATCTCATATCGATGGATCAGACATCCCCTAAGCCCTTAGGTGATCGTTCTGGTTGATATCAAACTCAAATATATATTTAGATCATGTGCCTATCTCTGTCAGAATGAATGTTAGCCTCTTTAAGGGTAGAAGGGGTCAGATGAAGTGAGTTTAGCATCAAGTGTGCAGCTGATTTTTTTCAAAGGATCACACTGTATTAAGAGCTTAGGTTAAGTTCTGTTGCTGGCACTAGTAACAAGAGCTAAAACTACCTTCGTAAGTAGAAACCCATGCCACTGGACCTACGCATAACCTCCACAGCTGCATAAATGTGCCAATATATGCACATAAATGTGCCAATTATATCAGTTTTGGGTGGTGGATTTCAACAGGCCAAATAATATTGTCTACCTGTTTTTAGTGTCCCTTCTGTGAAGATGCTTCCCACTTAACATCACCCTGTAACACAAAGATCCTCTTATTGAATATTTTACTTATGTTACCAGAAGTGTATAAAGACAACAAACACATAAAGCCATATCCTATGATCTTTCCCTCCATGTTCTGTTATTCAAAAGAATAGGCAGTTAAACGAGTAATGAGAATAATTTCTACTAGATTATTTTCTTCCCAGTGTATTTGATAATTTTTTATACATTCAAATGTTCAAGCTAAGAGCACACAAAGGCCATAAATTTGATATTTATTTGACATTTACTATGTAGACTTTGAGGGTGTTTTTTTGTTTTTTAACCAGCCTTAATGAGATGTCATACATTATGAACAGAATCTGAAGATGTCAGGAGACTAATTTTATAGTTAGCTGCTATAATTTTATAGTTAGCTGCTGCTGCTGCTAAGTCACTTCAGTCGTGTCCGACTCTGTGCAACCCCATAGACGGCAGCCCACCAGGCTCCCCCATCCCTGGGATTCTCCAGGCAAGGACACTGGAATGGGTTGTCATTTCCTTCTCCAGTGCATGAAAGTGAAAAGTGAAAGTGAAGTCATTCAGTCGTGTCCAACTCTTAGCGACCCCGTGGACTGCAGCCTTACTAGGCTCCTCCGCCCATGGGATTTTCCAGGCAAGAGTACTGGAGTGGGTTGCCATTGCCTTCTCCTTATAGTTAGCAGAATTGCCTGTATCTGTTAAAAATAACCTGACATTATAAAGATGAAAAAATAACTTTTGCTGCAGCAGAGTAAAGGGAAAAAATGTGTTATGAAGATTTAAAAAGTTGACAATATAAAACATTTTTGACATATACCTCAGTTTTGATTTAAAAATCAGTTGAAAATATGTGATGAGCCCTTAAATTTTTTTGTAAGTGCTATCAATATAAACTGTTTTTTTTTTCAAGTAGATGTGTTTTTAACAGTTAATTCTTGCTCTTTTTTAGCATTTAAGTAAAATCTGGAAAGCCATATACTGTTTAAAAAAGTATAAAATTAAAGCTGCTTCCTCTATTTTTAATCTATATGGCTTTGAAATTATGAGTTGCTCCAACTCATATTAAAATGTTACATGAATCAAAGTTATGAATATAGCATTTTATCTTTTAAATATTGAATATTAAAAAAATAACCTGGTATATGACAAATAGAGGACACAAACAAAAGTCACAACTAAAATAGGGATTTTACTTCAGATTTTATTTAATAACCATGAAGTGTTTATAATGTGTGTTGGGGAGGGGAGAGGGACTGTATGGAGCACAGACTAATAAAATACACAGTCTTTGTTCTCCAAAAGATTATAGTAATCTAACATAGAAAGGGTTTTCCTGGTTAGTCAGGCGGTAAAGAATCTGCCTGCAATGCAGGAGAACTGGGGTTGATCCCTAAATCGGGAAGATCCCCTGGGGAAAGGAATGGCTACCTACTCCAGTATTCCCGCCTGGGGAATTCCATGGACAGAGGAGCTTGGTGGGCTGCAATCTGTGATATTGCAAAGAGTCTGACATGACTGAGCATCTAACACTTTCACTTTTCAACATAGAAAACATTTTATTATTGAACTTCTTTCTTTTTTCTTTTCCCTGTCTCCCTTCATTTATTTTTCCCCTTACTAAAATTTAATATTTAATGATTCCCAGAGAGTTGGCATAGCTGTGATACTGAGAAATTATTTCAGGTTTGGACAGAGGTCTAGCTTGTCTGGTCAGTGGTTCTGATCCTTCCTTAGCCTGAGGACTGAGCCCCCCTTTCATCCCCAGAAGAGAGGCATGATATCCCTATACTTCTAAAGCAGGTGTGGCAGCTTTTGTGCTGGGGAACAGATGCTATGGAAAGATAGATATTTAGAAAATGTCAAGAGGTGAAAATATAGTGATAAAAAAAACATAAAGAAGACTAAGTAAATGACAGATACCCATGTTCATGAATTAGAAAGTTCATCATTTTTAAGGTGTCAGTTGTCTCCAAGTTAGTCTTAGATTTTACACCATCTTATTCAAATTATCAGCAGGATTTTTAATAAAAAATGAAAGATTGATTCTATAATGTATACAGAAATTAAAAAAAATAATTCAAATAGGCAAAACAAAAAATCTAAAGGCAAAAATTTAAGATTTATAGTTAATGATATTGAAATCCAACATAAACCAATAGTGATGAAGATTGTGAGCTAAAAGTAGACAAATACAGAATGAAAAAATTAGTTCAATTGATCACATACATAGTCAATTAATTTTCAGCAAAGTACCTGCAGTCTGACAGGTCCCCAAGATTATATTCAGAATTAATAATTTGTTAGAAGAACTCATAGAGCTCAGTGAAGTTGTTAAACTCACAGTTATACTTTATTACAATGGAAATATACACATTAAAATCTCAGTGGGTAAAGATACATATTGCAGGTTCCAGAAGAGTTCTAGGTGCAAGCTTCCCATTGTTTTCTTTCAATGGAGTCATTTACACAGTGTTTGTTTCTCCCAGAATGGAGTACTGTCAAATACAGAAGTTTACTTAATCCATGATGTCCTAGAATTGTATTGGGCACCAGAGAAATATGCATGACAGACTACCTCTGTGACTGCCCTTAGTCTTCAGTACCCCCAGAGGTCCAGATGATGCTACATGGTCCAAAGTTATCATTATAAAATGCGTTTTTAGTGTAGACTGTCAGGCATAACCCAAGGATCCCAGGTAAACAAAGCTGCTGTTATCAGGTAGGACATTCCATGAGTTTAGAGATCACCTTCGAGGAGTTGGATAAGGCCAAACTTTGTTTTGTTTTTTGAACATGACTAATTTTTTACTGCACAATTCCATGGTAATTAAATTGAGAAAATAAAGTCCTTTATAATAATAGATCTTGGATATATGTCCATGTGGAAGAAATGAAGCTTGAGCTCTATCTCATACTGTACACAGAATATAATCCCAAATCTATCAGAAGCATAATATAAAATTAAAATTATAAAATTCCTAAGAGTATATATGGCAAAAATTTATGACTTTGAGTTAGGCAAATGTTTTTTAGCAAACAAAAATAATAATTATATAAGAAACATAATTGAGAACTTATTTCATTAAAAAATATCTTCAAATGCAATTGTAAAAAAATAAAAAGAAAATCACTGATAGAAAATACTTGCATTATGTGTAACTTACAAATTCCTTGTATCCAGAATACAGAAAATTTACAGCTCAGTGATCCTGAAAAGATAAATACACCAATCAAAACCAAAAAAGATTATTGCATAAATGAATAATAAAACAATTAGTCATTGGGAAAATGCAAATTCAAACCACATTGAAAAGATCAACAATATCAAATATTAGCAAGAATATAGAGGGGCTGAATTTTCTAATATGCTATTTTTGTTGTTTATTCACTAAGTCATGTCTAAGTGTTTGTGATCCCATGAACTGCAGCATGCAAATCTTCCCTGTCCTTCACTATCTCTCAGAGTTTGCTCAAACTTGTATCCATTAAGTCGGTGATATTATCATTCATCTCATCCTGTGTTGCCCCCTTCCCTTCCTCCCTCAATCTTTCCCAGCGTCAGGGTCTTTCCAGTGAGTCAGTTCTTCGCCTCAGGTGGCCAAAGTATTGGCGCTTCAGCTTCAGTATCAGGCCTTCTCATTAATTTTCAGGGTTGATTTCCTTTAGGATTGATTTGATCTG
The DNA here is from genome assembly GCF_029378745.1 of Bos indicus. Lineage (NCBI taxonomy): Eukaryota > Metazoa > Chordata > Mammalia > Artiodactyla > Bovidae > Bos > Bos indicus. The sequence goes on from NC_091788.1 coordinate 21,102,685, forward strand.
CTTGCTGTCCAAGGGACTCTCAAAGAATCTTCTCTAGCACCACAATTCAAAAAGCATCAATTCATAAGAGTGCAAAATCATGCTGCCCTTGGGGAAAAAGTTAATTTCTTTGAGAATTAAATATACATTGATCATAATACCCAGCAATTCTTACCTAGAAGAAACAAAGACATATATTCACAAAAATATTTTTTATAAAATACATACAACCACTTTATTTGTAACAACCTAACATTGGAAACAAACTGCATTTCCATCATTAGATGAGTGTATACACAAATTGAGGCATGTTTACACAGTGGAATATCATGCCTTAATAAAAATAAGATATCACAATTTGCAATGACATAATTGCATCTCTAAAACATTTTATTGAATGAAAATAGTGTGCTGAGGGAAAGACTGGATCAAAAGATAGCATATTGTGTGAAATTTTTATATGAATTTCTAGAACAGAAGACAGTAGTGACATAAAACAGTTGGTGATTATCTAATTTCATGGAGGGTGCATAGCAAAGAAGAATGAGAGAACATTGATGTTTGTTGGACTATTCAATAAATGCCATCCTGTCTGATGGTGTTTTATTTATATATATATATATATATATGTATAAATATATAAACCACTCATATATATACATATGTATATATATATCAACCACTTATATATATATATAAACCACTTATATATATGTTTATATATATACTTATATATATAAACCACTTATATATATATAAACCGTTTATATGTATATAAACCACTTATATATATATATATAAACCACTCTTATTTTCTAATTGCCCTACCAATTATTAGAAGCAGGTTTTGAAGTATCTACCAATAAATCTGGATTTATCTAGTACCTCTTTCTCATCTTTACATTTTTGTTTTATTATTTTGAAACTGATGTATACATATATAGGAGTGCTGTATCTTCTTGATATATTAATTATTCTATCATTATCTAGTGTCCCTTTTGTTCCTAGTAATTTTATATGTTTGAAATCCATGTACATAATATTAGTGTAGACTTCTAAATTATTATTTGAACTATATATCTTTTTTTTTAATTTGTGTTCTTTCAAATGTTTATGTCTTTACTGAAGTAGGTTCCTACAGACAGCATAGAGCTGGGTAATCTTTTTTATCCATTCTATGAATCTCTAACTTGTTCTTGGTGTTTTTAGATAATTTACAAATAATTATCAATATGTTACATTTTATTATGTACTTTGCCCTCTATTTCTCATTGAACTGATTCTTTTACTTTCCTTCTTGTGATTTACTTGAATTTTTTTTAGCATTCTATTGTAATTGATGAATATATTGCTTTTCATAGATTTCATGATTGCTCTCGATATTCATATTATTACAGCCTTACATATATGACTATATCAGCACTTTTAGTGAAGTGTAGCCACCTTACTTTTGTTCAGGTCAGCCACCTCTCCCTAATTTTACAACATAATTATATAAGTATCATTGTCTATTTATTCACTTTTTATATTGGGATCAAATGAAAAAGGAAAAAAAATAAAAGAATAATGCAGTATACTAAGTGTATTTTTTTGACTGGAACTGTGTTGTCTTATTTCTGTGCACTTGAGAAATTTGTGCACTGTAGATTTACCATTTAGAGAGGATTAAAAATCCATACATTGTCAAATCAGTTAAAACCTCATGTATTAGGTGTTATCTTAGATTATATGGAAAATACTTTTTGTAATTTGCAACATTATTTCTTCCAGGAATACTATATATAATTGAGTGAACAACTTATTTCTACTTGATCTATCTAAGCCTGCTTATGATATAATGGATGACTATGAAGTAATAAATTTGAAGGTTTTCAAAAGAAAATATACAACTTTTCAGTGCAAGGTAAACAACACTCTTCCATTAATAAAGTTTTAGACATTATTTTAGTTCAGTTCAGTTCAGTCACTCAGTCGTATCCGACTCTTTGCGACCCCATGAACCACAGCATGCCAGGCCTCCCTGTCCATCACCAACTCCCAGATTACTCAAACTCATGTCCATTGAGTTGGTGATGCCATTCAACCATCTCATCCTCTGTCATCCCCTTCTTCTCCTGCCCTCAATCTTTCCCAGCATCAGGGTCTTTTCAAGTGAGTCAGCTCTTCACATCAGATGGCCAAAGTATTGGAATTTCAGCTTCAACATCAGTCCTTCCAATGAACACCCAGGACTGATCTCCTTTAGGATGGATTAGTTGGAACTCCTACAGTCCAAGAGACTCTCAAGAGTCTTCTCCAACACCACAGTTCAAAAGCATCAGTTCTTCAGCAGTAAGCTGTCTTTATAATCCAACTCTCACATCCATACATGACTACTGGAAAAACCATAGCCTTGAATAGACTGACCTTTGTTGACAAAGTAATGTCTCTGTGCCGGGAGCCAGCACAGGAGTTCCCACCCATGACAAGGTCATGCAGGAGAGCCCTGATGGGCAAGGCGAGTCAGGGCTCGAGGGGCACCCCCTGGATCTGCCTAAGCGTCTACCCCAAAAGCAGAATCTGTCTGTTTTACTATTTTACGACTTTTACCAACTCCTCTGACATTAACAGGGGGCTATCCCCGACAACCTTTTCTCTGAAGGAAATCAACTTAGAGCTCTAGTTAAATAGCCTCCTGGGCATGATAGGAGTGTTTCAATCCAAACCCCTCAGATGGCTCTCTGCCTTGCCTGACAGGTTTACCCGGACTCCTACAGCTACGCATATGATTGTTTACAGTCTCCCAACCGTGAGAGGCACGGGAAGCTTAAGATATTCAAATAGTATGGAGCCTCTCAGAGAGTTAGAAATTGTTAGAATAGAACTAGTAGAAGATTTCATTGTTGAGCCAATGCTTGCTGCCAAGTTTCCACATCCCCTGTATTGTATCCTTGGAAGTGTATTAATATAGTTGGTATATAGAAAAAAAAAAAAAAAAGTAGTGATCTTGGTGCTACCAACTTTAGACTCTTAAGGTAATAAATTCTTTCCTTGTTGTAAACCCACTGCACCTCTGCCCTATAGGAATGCAACTTTATCTAACACCTTCGGAGGATGGCGCCAAACTTTAAAATAATTACTCTTAGAGAAAATAAGTCTTATGGTTGACAAACCTTTATCAGAGTCATAAAATATTAACAGGTCTTCTGGTCAGAAGATGGTGTAAATCACCTAAACCATTTGTATATGATAAGTTTGCAGAAAAGAAAGCCTGGTCTTGATAAGGATCAAAGACTGCTGACTTTGCATGAATTTACACTCCCTATTATCCTTTATGCACAACTTAAAGTATATAAGCTCCCTTTGAAAATAAAACTACAGGCCTTGCTCAAAGCTTAGTCTCCCCGTGTCATTCTTTCTTGCTTCCTTTTCTCTCCTTTTCTTCTGTTCTTCCTTCAGGGTGACTGACTGGAGTGTGGGGGCTCTCTGAAACCACTTACTTGCCTGGGCTTCTAAGACCCACTCAAGAAGGTGCCTAAGGTGGGGCACCTTCTGCTATTCGAGAGGGCGCCTGCAGCCTCTGTGGTCAGAGCAAACTTGATGTCACAGGTTTTATTGGCTTTCCGCATAAGCCAGTTAGTTCACCTCCGTCTTTTTCCTTTTATCTATCCTTTAATCGCCAACGCCGTCCTCCCGAGGAAATCCCTGGATCCAACCGGGGCTGGACGCTGATATCTCTGCTTTTTAATATGCTGTCTAGGTTAGTCTTAAAGCTCATTTGAAAAGACCCTGATGCTGGAAAAGACTGACATCAGGAGGAGAAGGGGATGACAGAGGATGAGATGGTTGGATGGCATCACCAACTCAATGGACATGGGTTTGGGTAGACTCTGGCCATTGGTGATGGACAGGGAGGCCTGGCGTGCTGTGGTTCATGGGGTCGCAAAGAGTTGGACATGACTGAGAGACTGAACTGAACTGAATTAGGTTGGTCATAACTTTCCTTCCAAGGAGTAAGCATCTTTTAATTTCTTGGCTGCAATCACCATCTGCAGTGATGTTGGAGCCTCCCAAAATAAAGTCTCTCACTGTTTCCACTGTTTCCTCATCTATTTCCCATGAAGTGATGGGACCAGATGCCATTTTCTTAGTTTTATGAATGTTGAGCTTTAATTCAGCTTTTTCACTCTCCTCTTTCACTTTCATCAAGAGGCTCTTTAGTTCTTCTTTACTTTCTTCCATAAGGGTGGTGTCCTCTGCATATATGAGGTTATTGATATTTCTCCCAGCTGTCTTGATTCCAGCTTGTGCTTCTTCCAGCCCGGCATTTCTCATGATGTACTCTGCATATAAGTTAAATAAGCAGGGTGACAACATACAGCCTTGACGTACTCCTTTTCCTATTTGGAACCAGTCTGTTGGTCCGTGTCCATTTCTGACTGTTTCTTCCTGACCTGCATACAGGTTTCTCAGGAGGCAGGTCAGGTGGTCTTGTATTCCCATCTCTTGAATAATTTTCCACAGTTTACTGTGATCCACATAGTCAAAGGCTTTGGCATAGTCAATAAAGCAGAAATAGATGTGTTTTTTTTTTTGGACTCTCTTGCTTTTTCGATGATCCAGCGGATGTTGGCAATTTGATCTGTGGTTCCTCTGCCTTTTCTACAACCAGCTTGAACATCTGGAAGTTCACGCTTCACATATTGCTGAAGCCTGGCTTGGAGAATTTTGAGCATTACTTTACTAGCGTGTGAGATGAGTGCAATTGTGTGGTAGTTTGAGCATTCTTTGGCATTGCCTAGCAAATATCCTCTTCCAACAACATAAGAGAAGACTCTATACATGGGCATCACCAGATGGTCAACACCAAAATCAGATTGATTATATTATTTGCAGCCAAAGATGGAGAAGCTCTATACAGTCAGCAAAAACAAGACTGGGAGCTGACTGTGGCTCGGCTAATGAACTCCTTATTGCCAAATTCAGACTGAAATTGAAGAAAGTGGGGGAAAACTACTTGACCATTCAGATATGACCTAAATCAAATCCCTTATGATTATACAGTGGAAGTGAGAAATAGATTTAAGGGACTAGATCTGATAGACAGAGTGCCTAATGAACTGTGGACAGAGGTTTCATGACATTGTACAAGAGACAAGGATCAAGACCGTCCCCAAGAAATAGTAATGCAAAAAAGCAAAATGGCTGTCTGAGGAGGCCTTACAAATAGCTGAGAAAAGAAGAGAAGTGAAAAGCAAAGGAGAAAAGACAAGACATATTTATTTGAATGCAGAGTTCCAAAGAATAGCAAGGAGAGATAAGAAAGCCTTCCTCGGTGATCAATTCAAAGAAATAGAGGAAAACAACAGAATGGGAAAGACTAGAGATCTCTTCAAGAAAATTAGAGATACCAAGGGAACATTTAATGCAAAAATGGGCTCAATAAAGGGCAGAAATGGTATTGATCTAACAGAAGCAGAAGATATTAAGAAGAGGTGGCAAGAATATACAGAAGAACTGTACAAAAAAATCTTCACAACCCAGACAATCATGATGGTGTGATCACTCACCTAGAGCCAGACATCCTGGAGTGTGATGTCAAGTTGGACTTATGAAGCATCACTATGAACAAAGCTAGTGGAGGTGATGGAATTCCAGTTGAGCTATTTCAAATCCTGAAAGATGATGCTGTGAAAGTGCTGCACTCAATATGTCAGCATATTTGGAAAACTCAGCAGTGGCCACAGGACTGGAAAAGGTCAGTTTTCATTCCAATCCCAAAGACATTATTTAGTAGCCAGGAAATAAATATTACTCTATTGCATTTGTATTATATATTTCCACCTCAACCCTCATTTTATGGTTTTTCCTTGTGATTTATCACCAGGATTATTATAAAGATTATAGAAGTATATGATTACAAAGAATATACAGTGCTTTAATTGCATAGATATAAATGAACTAAGTATATATAGCAAGTGAATATCAGGCATTGGGCTCAATTCACAGACGTTAATAATAATCCTTCCCTTGACTCTTCACTATCTCTGCACTGGGTGCTGGTTTTTAATTCTCTGTGTCCTAACAATTCCTGATGCCTGTGAATTGTGTTTGGTACATAAAGTTGAAATACTTATAGAGCTGAGAATGTAGAACAAGAGCTAGATTTGGCTGTTCTAAAAGAGATCTCAGAGGAATAGGTATCTTTAACAATTAGCAACAGGAATAGAGCCTTAAGAGTGTGTGTGTGTGTGTGTGTGTGTGTGTGTGTGTGTGTTAGTCATTCAGTCATGTCCAACACTTTGTGACCCAATAGATTGTAGCCTGCCCGGCTCCTCTGTCCATGGAATTCTTCAGGCAAGAATACTGGAGTGAGTAGCCATTTCCTTCACCAGGGGATCTTTCCAACCCAGGGATTGAACCTGGGTCTCCTGCATTGCAGGCCAATTCTTTTACTGTCTGAGCCAAGGAAGTCCATAGAGCTTTATACTGCTAAGTTGCTTCAGTCGTGTCCGACTCTGTGCGACCCCATAGATGGCAGCCCACTAGGCTCCTCTGTCTCTGGGATTCTCCAGGCAAGAACACTGGAGTGGGTTGCCATTTCCTTCTCCAATTCATGAAAGTGAAAACTGAAAGTGAAGTCTCTCAGTTGTGCCCGACTCTGTGCGACCCCATGGACTGCAGCCTACCAGGCTCCTCCATCCATGGGATTTTCCAGGCAAGAGTACTGGAGTGGGGTGCCATTGCCTTCTCCAATAGAGCTTTATAGGTGAAGATATAAGTAGGATCAATGAGAAAGAATTTCTCAAGGATCAACTGGAATAGCGAGAGCAGAACAGAGACATTAGTAAAGGACTTACCAGAGAGATGACATTTTATCTGTCTCTTAAGAGATGAATTCATTTATTAGACAAATTAGAGTGGAGTTTGGGCACAGAACAGAGGAAGGAAACCATACACACAAGTAAATGCCCAAGTAGAAAGATATGAAGCAAAATGCTATGTATAATAAATGGTATTTCCAATTCATATTTCAGTGAGGGTGGCAGTGTTGAAAAGATGGGGTGTCTTTAAATCATACACAGTCAAAGAGACCCATGATTGCTCATATACCACATGTCTAAATCTCATAAGTTATGAATTAAGCTGTTAAGTACATAGCATATATATTTTCACAGTGGTCTGACAACCCAGGGTCTCATTTAGCAATCTCAGACTTCTTGAATTTCTTCACTAAAATGATCCAGAAAGACGAGAGGTTTTCCTTGTAGTTTACCTTTCTTTTGTCAAACACAGGTCCACCCTATACCATAAAGGCCTGTGTCCATGCTTTCAGATCCCGTGACTCAGTGACTTCCAGCACTTCACAGTCATATACAACATATTCCCCAACCATATAGATTACCTGTTGGGTACTGATGTGCCCAGAGGACAGCTGGAACACTACCCTCCAAAGCATGGGTTCTAGGGCCTTATATCTCATTATAATAACTTGGTCATTTTCCTACTGACTAAAGAGATACTGAAGCCTTTTAATGAGTGATTTGTATACATTTTTAATTTTCATATAGCTGTAAATTAGTGTTTAACATAAATGGGAATAATTTTCCTTACAAGGAAAAGCAATACTTGATATTGTTATTTTTCTTCAAAAGGCTTCATTTATTAAGGTATCACATGCTAAGTAGAATTAGAATTAACAGCCTACTAAATTAAGTGCTCACAAACATCTGTCATGTGAAATGTTCTATATATTTCAATAATGCCAAATAACTCTATTAAGCTGGGGATTTAATTCTGCTAATGAGACATCCCAAGCTATGGAAGGAAAAAAATTGCCTCAAAGATATTTGCCTACTTTTAGACTAAGCTTCACACCACTGCTGCTTCTAGAATACTTTGTGTGTTCAGTCACCCAGTCGTGTTCAACTCTTTGCAGCCCCTTGGACTGTATCCTCCCAGGCTTCTCTGTCCAGACAAGAATACTAGAGTAGGTTGCCATTTCCTTCTCCAGGGAATTTTCCCAGCCCAAGGACAGAACCTGTGTGTCTTTCATTTCCTGCACTGGCAGGTGGATTCTTTACCACTAGCTCCACCTTACTTTTAGGTTTAAAAAAAAAAAAAAATGTGAAGAGGAAAGCTTGACTGGATGGACAGATATAGACCTGAAAGTGAAATCTAGGTAGCCTGGCTTTCAAATAGCATTGTCAAGATGCTCCTCTTTCATTCCTTAAGTATGTAGACTGAAACTCCAGCAATGTTTTTTTCTGAAAACTTGTTCACCCATGCTGTTACTCCTACACTAAATAAACATGACAAAGATGACAAATGATGGAATAATTTATATCTTAAAAAAGAAAATGTCAAAGACAGCAACTTTGTCATGCCTTAAAACTGCCGTATCTAATGTATATGCTGGGAAAGATTGAAGGCAGGAGAAGAAGGGGATGAGAGAGGGTGAGATGGTTGGATGGCATCACCGACTCAATGGACATGAGTTTGATCAAGCTCTGGGAGCTGGTGATGGATAAGGAAGCCTGACGTGCTGCAGTCCATGGGTTCACAAAGAGTCATACATGACTGAGCAACTGAACTGAACTGAGCTATACTTAGGGATGAATGGGGGATTCATTTAATGAGTTAAAATATAAAGACATTAAAATTCCAATTTTTTTATCAACATTAAGCATCCATTAGGAATTTTTTTTTTTTTAACCATGAAACAATCTTTGTCACAAGGCTAGGTGGGTCACTGTCATCAGTGCCACTTTGTTTATTCTACTGTTTTTTCTGTCACTCCATCATTCCTGGTAATGTAGTTGCTGAATTAGTTGTGTCTCCAAGGTGGCTCAGTGGCAAAGAAGCTGCCTGCCAATGCAGGAGAAGTGGGTTTGATCCCTGGCTCAGGAAGATCTTCTGGGGAAGGAAATGCCAACCCACTCTAGTATTATTGCTTAGAAAATTCCACAGACAGGGAAGCCAGGAGGGATACAGTCCATGGGGTCACAAAGAGTCAGACATGACTTAGTGACTAAACAACAACCAAGGTAGAATAAGTTAGATAGGTGATTGTACTCAAGTTCTAGTATCCTCATGTATACAGTGAGAGTTCTGGGACTGCAGTAGAATTTGAATCTTCCACCTTATGTGAATGATGATTAAAATAAGTTCTTTGGGGTGTGTGTGGGATCTTCTCACTTAGGTTGGAAGTCCTAACTGGCCTGCTCAAAAGTGGACTCCCTTGTTTCATTTTTCCAAAGACAGTGGTAATTAAATTAGGACTATCAGTGATACTTTGTAAATGGGATGAAAGCCATGAACTCCCAACTTAGAAATATATATATATATATATATATATATATATATATATTATATATATATAATATATATATATTATATGTATATTATATATATATATTTTGAGTGTATATATATATACACTCAAAATTATGTCTGCAGATTCAGGGAGATTCTGCCCCTCTTGGAGATTATTCATAGGATCTCTTAAGTTCTTCAGGTCTCATTCCTTCATCAATCATGTTATTCAAAGCTTCCTAATATAGGATGATGTAAATATAGCTGCTAATTAGTAAATATTTATTGGGTAAATACTAGTTTTCTTTGGAGAAGCAGATGAAGTATTTTGCTAAACTTTTTTAAAAAAATTAAATTACTTCTTACAAGGAACTGAGTCTCCATTATAATTTTAAATCTATTTAAATATTGAATTTAATTAACATTTGCTGTGTTTCTAGTAAACATCTTATTTATATACAACTCCAGTATTCTTGCCTAGAGAATCCCAGGGACTGGGGAGCCTGGTGGGCTGCCGTCTATGGTGTCGCACAGAGTCGGACATGAATGAAGCGACTTAGCAGCAGCAGCAGCAGCAGCAGCAGCAAACAATTAATGAGCAACTGAACTGAACTGAACTGAAACAGGTAATAACTTGGTGTTTAAGAACATACAGTGTTGTGTCAGAAGGGATTAGATTTGAATTGGTGAAACTGTGCTTCAGTTTAATAAAGTTCAGAATATAATATCTAGTTCATAAGGTTGTTATGTCAATCAAAAAAGTTAATGCATAAAACAATAACCAAATATCTGACATAATAAGTGTAAATAATATTTAGTTGCAATTTTTATAAGAAGAAAACATAATATACAAAAATTACTCTTTGCAGATATATGCTTAATAAAAAGTAACCATCAAGAAAGGTTACATTTAATACTAGGTACTGAAATTTACTTTTGTAGCTGAAAAGTAAACTGTGGTAAAGGGGTTATTTTGTAGAAATATGAAGTCCTCCTTTTTTTAGTTCTCTTCTTTCTAAGAGTCAGAGTAAGAAGAGTGGAAGAGAGATCCAACTGCAGTTTGATTTACATAGATTAATTTGGGCTAAGGAGCAATTACATATTTAAAAATTTAGCCCTTAGAGAGAAGTCCAATATCCATCAAACTCCTGATAAGACCACACAGGTTCTTTACCTTTGAGATCCATTTTCTACTTAAGCATTCATAGAGCTAAAATGAATGGGGAAAGCAAATAAGACTTACTAGTGAAGACTTGCAGATAATGTAATAGAATATGAGTGTCTCTAGAACAGAGATCATTTTGGCACTTACTTTGTTATTTCTTGTCCAAAGAAGCTATTCTTAATATTTTTGTTTTCTAGTGGGAAATTATGTTTTGAAAGAACATATTCACTACTTATTCAAATAGCTAACTTTCATTCCTTTTTTAATACTATTGCACTAAATGTGCAAATCTATATCATTCAACCCACTCTTTGTGAACAGCTTGAAAATGCAGATAATGGAGCTAATTCAACTCCCAGATTTTTATTTGCAATCTAGCTAGGCATCCAGGAGGCAAAGCATATTACATTTTTCTGCTTCTTTATCATTGCAGTTCCTCAAGGGATGTGCTGAATTGTCTCTGTTTTGCAGGATGTCCTAGGGGATTGAGGCTACAAATCTCATGCTCTACAGAAAAGTGATAACTTTCATAGCCAACATAGTCCAGGTGGATTTATTACATGGAAGTGTGACTTTGTATTTATTTCTTCTGCTTCTGTAAATTACAGTGTCTGTGGAATAGATCATCAAGGAGGCGGAATCATTCTCCTTTTATTTCTACTTGGCCTGAAGATAAAAGTTTAACAGATTCTATTTCATGTATAACTGTAGTTTAGAAGACTATTTCCTCATAAACACTGGCTACATTCAATGGCCATTTTTTTTATGTCCTTGAAGTAATGGTATTTGATCCCCTAGATTCTAACCTTCACATCTTTTCTCTAATTTTTTTTTTCACATTTAAAATACTTTCCCACTTTATACATTTACAAAAATGCTGTTTGTGATTTAAAAGATTGTTAAAGCTTCATCTCCTCCATGAAGTTTTCTCTGACCACTCAATATGAAATAATCTTTTATCCTTCTCTGTAACATTTGTTGTCTGTGACATTCACTTAAAATGTACAACTTTTGCTTCTGTAAATTTCCATTTGGCTACTGTATGAGCAGTTTAATCTGTTGCTTTCTCCAAAAGGAACTTGTAAACTGTTTTTATCACAGAATTATGTTTTACACATGAGTAGCCCTCCCTGTTCTAACTCCAAAGACAGCTGGAGGACTTTTTCTTGGTGAAACTCCTATTAAGTCTTCAAATTCCAATGATAGGCTAAAGCAGAGATTAGCAAATTATGACCTTGGGCCAAACCCATTGGCTGCTTATTTTTATAAATGAAGTCTTATTGAAACACAACCATATCTACTCATTTATTTACTGGCTATGCTGTTTTCTTGCTGGCTGAGTTGAGTAGTTGCAACAAAGACCATGTGGAGCACAGAGCCAAACATATTTACTGTTTAACCCTTTATAGAAAGAAAAACCGGAGAAGGCAATGGCACCCCACTCCAGTGGGGTTTTCTTGCCTGGAAAATCCCATGGATGGAGGAGCCTGGTAGGCTGCAATCCATGGGGTCGCTGAGGGTCGGACATGACTGAGCGACTTCACTTTCACTATTCACTTTCATGCATTGGAGAAGGAAATGGCAACCCACTCCAGTGTTCTTGCCTGGAGAATCCCAGGGACCTCGGAGCCTGGTGGGCTGCCATCTATGGGGTCACACAGAGTCGGACATGACTGAAGTGACTTAGCAGCAGAATGAAAAACAAATAACCAATTCATAGAACATACCCCAACTTGGAGTGGCCCTTTTTCTCCATGCTAATCCTGTATCATCGGTGAGGCTAATAGACTTCCATCATTATGTCCACTATAACCCTTCCCACTCAATCTCTCCCCTTCTTGAGTAAAAGACCTGCCTTACTGGATCTTCTCAATTCTCTGAACCTTATAATTGCACTCAAGAAAAAGGCTTATCCTAGACATTGCTCTACCCTCTGTTTAGAAGGCATTAAGGCCCAGTCTTCATAGCCACTTTTCCATATTTCCATCTTTTATGCCTCTACCACTATCTCCTGATGCTCTAGAAGCTCAGGAAGGAGAAGGAAAGCAGGAGAGTCCTGGCTCAGCTGAACAGGGACCATGCCAAGTGAGATGAGAAGATCAGATTTTTCATAACATTTTTCCTTTAGTAAGAAACATAACCAGAGTAAAAATTACAGAGAAAATTATAGACACGTTTTCAGTAAGAGGTTGTGAAGCTGAAATAAATTTTTCTAAACCATTATATTAAAAAATTACATTTCAATCAACTACCAGCTGGAAGTCTGAATTATCTTTTGGTTCTCTCTATAGAAAGGTGGGCTACTAGGTGGGTTATAGAAGAGGGGGACTACTAGTATACAACTAAACATGTAAATCAAACAGTTATAGAGGTGAGACAATTAAGTAAATGCTTTGGTTACATTATTTGGTGGGGGGGGGGGGGGTGTGGATTTTGTAATTATTTGCTAGTTGCCAGATCTTTATACTTAATAATATGCCATTATTTCTTTCATATTTCTTAGTAAGTATTCACTCTTATGTCCAATTTTTTAATCATATTACTGTCTTTTTTCTCCTTTACAGGCACTTCTCAAAATGTAGAGCCATTTGTGTTCATTAATTGCTTGGAGACTCCATTTGTATGCTTCAGAGGCACCCACATTAACATGAGCATAGAGGCTCCCCACAGCCTCAGATCATTGTTTTTCTTCCTGTGCTTGCAAAATTTGAATGATAAGAACATCTATTCATTGGCCCTAAACACCAAAGCAGAATCTCTTTCTCTGTGAAACCTTCCCTCTCCTAGGCTGAGTTAGTTCCTCTTTTCTGAGCTCTCACAACTGCTTATACTGTCCTCTAACAAAAACTCCTTACCATGTACTTTCATTTTCTATTTATTTGTTCTCTTTCTCTTCAAGCTTTTAAGTCCTCTAGAATGGGGACTCATTATAAGTTCATCTTTTGGCATAAAGCCTGACTTATATTTGGCACTATGAAAGTGAAAGTGAAGTCGCTCAGTCGTGTCCAACTCTTTGCCATCCCATGGACTGTAGCCTACCAGGCTCCTCCCTCCATGGGATTCTCCAAGCAAGAGTACTGGAGTGGGTTGCCATTTTCCTTCTCCAGGGGATCTTCCTGACCCAGGGATTGAACCTGGGTCTCCCGCATTCCAGGCAGATGCTTTAACCTCTAAGCCACTAAATTCACTTATAAAGCTTTTTTAACAAAAACACAAAAAGTTAATCTTTATATCATAGATTGATTAAATGAGTCAATACGTAAATATTGGATCATCGGTTAGGTGTCAGTCTCTAATCCATGTGCTAGAAATGGAATGCACAGCAATGAATAAGATGCAACGTCTGCTTAAATTACAGGAGAAAGAATAACAGATCAACTTCTCTCTTCGTAATAGTAATTAACTTTTCCTAAGCACTCATTCTGCTTTGGACACTCAGATAAATATTTCACATACGTTAAAGGAAATGGCAATCCACTCCAGTATTCTTGCCTGGAGAATCCCAGGGATGGGGGAGCCTGGTGGGCTGCCAACTATGGGGTCACACAGAGTCGAACACGACTGAAGCGACTTAGCAGCAACAGCATCCTCATAGTGCAAGTAAATATTTTTTCTGTTATTAACACATTTTACTGATGAGAAAGCCAAGTCACTCAATATGAAAGAAACCTGTTCAAAATTACCTAGCCAGTCAGTGGCAATTCTGAGCTTAAACCTGGTGATTTGGCTCCAATACCCACATGTTTTAATCATAAAACTATTGATTAAACCATTTGTGAGCAACTTCTGTGTGCCCTATGTGTGGCAGTATTTTGGCTACTGCTGCTGCCGCTAAGTCACTTCAGTCGTGTCCAACTCTGTGCGACCCCATAGACGGAAGCCCACCAGGCTCCGATGTCCCTGGGATTCTCCAGGCAAGAACACTGGAGTGGGTTGCCATTTCCTTCTCCAATGCATGAAAGTGAAAAGTGAAAGTGAAGTCGCTCAGTCGTGTCCGACTCATAGCGAGCCCATGGACTACAGCCTACCAGCTCCTCCGTCCATGGGATTTTCCAAGCAAGAGTACTGGAGTGAAGTGCCATTGCCTTCTCCGATTTTGGCTACTAAGAATACATAAATCCGTAGGACAGTAGAATAAGACAAAATGGTGTTTGAATAACTAAAGATAGAAGTGGACTTCTATCCAAAATAAATTTATAATTTTCTATACAGTTTTTTCATGTTTTTATGCAATGAAATACTTAAATCATGAATTATAAGAGTAGCATGCATTATGCAAATAAAATCAGAAGAAAAAAATAGGTAAACATTCCCATTATATACAGATATTGTTTGCAAATTCCCATTCATTTCCTTCAGGACCAGGATTGTCCAATATAACTTTTTTTCAATAAATTTAAATAATCACATGTCACTCATTGGTGGTTACATTGGATAGCACCTCAAATTCATATATATTTTTTCTTCTGATTGTTTAATTGCCTACTTAAAATTTCACCCAGGCAACGTGATATTCTTAGCTAGACTCTCAGTTTTGGACATTCAGGTTATTCCTAAATTTCTGTTCTCAGAGCAAATTCTAAAATGAATTTTCTATGTGTATCTTTTTCTGCTTTTGTATACAAATATGTGTATCTTGCCTGTCCTATGAAACTACCGTTCATGTATACAATTACCTGATATTAACACCACTCTTTCTAAAACGTTGAAACTTTTTATGAATTACTTCTGTGAGTGTAAAATTGAAGGCTTCCCTCATAGCTCAGTCAGTGAAGAATCTGCGTGCAATGCAGGACACCCGGGTTTGATCCCTGGGTCAGGAATATCCCCTGGAGAAGGAAATGGTGACCCACTCTTGTATTCTTGCCTGGAGAATCCCATGGCCAAAGGAGCCTGGGAGGTAAAATTGAGTTACAATTTCTATCAGATGCCATAATACCATAATGTTGGGCTTCCCTGCTGGCTCAGACAGTGAAGAGTCTGCCTGAAATACAGGAGACTTGGGCTCGATCCTTGGGTCAAGAAGATCCCTTGGGGAAGGGAACAGCCACCTCCTCCAGTATTCTTGCCTGGAGAATTCCATGGACAGAGGAGCCTGGCAGTTACCTGCCATGGGGTGACAAAGAGTCACAAAGAGTCAGACGTGCCTGGGCAACTAACATTTTCACTTTACAGCTGACCCTGCTAAAGATAGCACACAGTCTTTTTGTTAGTATTGTTTTCTGTCCTTTTAACCTTGCTTGAATCTATTGATCATTGTGCCTCCTCTTTGCTGTCATTTTTGTAAAATACATAATTATAACTGTCAGACTGAGTAATCTCTTTCTTAGTTTTGCATGTCTTATTTTTATTAAAACCATCTATGCTAAAGTAATTATATTCCAATTTTTGAAAGTCTGTGCTAACAGTTGGCTTATTTTAATAACCACTTTCCCATTAAAACAATTCTTGAACTCAAAAGAGGATGGCTGTCTTAATAAGTTGATCTTTAGATGTTTTCAACAATCAGAGCAGATTTGTGAATCCTTTTCCTAAAAGAGCATCTAGTTTTGATCCCCTTAATAACAGTCTCCTAGCAATGTACTTCAAGGTTACTTTTTGGAGCATCTTGGCAAACTTAATCATACTTTTTACTTTTTAGTCTTGCATTTCCTTTTAATATGCTGGGAGGCTGTTCTCAACTGATGATACTAGAAACAACACATTTTATTCCCTTTTATTAGTTACCTAAATGGGTTAGCACAGCATGGCCAGAAATTGGATTGTTTTTGTAGCACTTTTCCTAACCTAGGAAACCTTACATTTGTCTTTTTAATACCTTGAAATTTGCCTGTGAATTCTTCCCCGACCCTATGTGTATATATATATATATATATATATATATATATATATATATATATATATATATATGATATATAGATGCATGTATCACTTTTTCTCATTGTATCCTAGCATATATCCTTCTTGATTATGGCATAAGTTTTTATTATATTACTTTCATGACATTCAGTCTGTTGTCTCTTTAATTAACTCATGCACACTGTTACCAGACTAAAACTTAGGTCTATTATTTTATTTCTTGCCTAAAAATTCTTTTTTTTTTTTTTAATTTTATTTTATTTTTAAACTTTACAATATTGTATTAGTTTTGTCAAATATCGAAATGAATCCACCACAGGTATACCCGCGTTCCCCATCCTGAACCCTCCTCCCTCCTCCCTCCCCTACCTTCCCTCTGGGTCATCCAGGTGCACCAGCCCCAGGCAGCCAGTACCGTGCATTGAACCTGGACTGGCGACTCATTTCATACATGATATTATACATGTTTCAATGCTATTCTCCCAAATCTTCCCACCCTCTCCCTCTCCCACAGAGTCGATAAGACTGATCTATATATCGGTGTCTCTTTTGCTGTCTCGTACACAGGGTTATTGTTACCATCTTTCTAAATTCAATATATATGTGTTAGTATACTGTATTGGTGTTTTTCTTTCTGGCTTACTTCACTCTGTATAATAGGTTCCAGTTTCATCCATCTCATTAGAACTGATTCAAATGTATTCTTTTTAATGGCTGAGTAATACTCCATTATGTATATGTACCACTGCTTTCTTATCCATTCATCTGCTAATGGGCATCTAGGTTGCTTCCATGTCCTGGCTATTATAAACAGTGCTGCGATGAACATTGGGGTACACGTGTCTCTTTCCCTTCTGGTGTCCTCAGTGTGTATGCCCAGCAGTGGGATTGCTGGATCATAAGGCAGTTCTATTTCCAGTTTTTTAAGGAATCTCCACACTGTTCTCCATAGTGGCTGTACTAGTTTGCATTCCCACCAACAGTGTAAGAGGGTTCCCTTTTCTCCACACCCTCTCCAGCATTTATTGCTTGTAGACTTTTGGATCGCAGCCATTCTGACTGGCGTGAAATGGTACCTCATAGTGGTTTTGATTTTCATTTCTCTGATAATGACTGATGTTGAGCATCTTTTCATGTTTGTTAGCCATCTGTATGTCTTCTTTGGAGAAATGTCTATTTAGTTCTTTGGCCCATTTTTTGATTGGGTCATTTATTTTTCTGGAGTTGAGCTGTAGGAGTTGCTTGTATATTTTTGAGATTTGTTGTTTGTCCATTGCTTCATTTGCTATTATTTTCTCCCTTTCTGAAGGCTGCCTTTTCACCTTGCTAATAGTTTCCTTTGTTGTGCAGAAGCTTTTAAGTTTAATTAGGTCCCATTTGTTTATTTTTGCTTTTATTTCCAATATTCTGGGAGGTGGGTCATAGAGGATCCTGCTGTGATGTATGTCGGAGAGTGTTTTGCCTATGTTCTCCTCTAGGAGTTTTATAGTTTCTGGTCTTACATTTAGATCTTTAATCCATTTTGAGTTTATTTTTGTGTAAGGTGTTAGAAAGTGTTCTAGTTTCATTCTTTTACAAGTGGTTGACCAGTTTTCCCAGCACCACTTGTTAAAGAGATTGTCTTTAATCCATTGTATATTCTTGCCTCCTTTGTCAAAGATAAGGTGTCCATAGGTGTGTGGATTTCTCTCTGGGCTTCTATTTTGTTCCATTGATCAATATTTCTGTCTTTGTGCCAGTACCATACTGTCTTGGTAACTGTGGCTTTGTAATAGAGCCTGAAGTCAGGTAGGTTGATTCCTCCAGTTCCATTCTTCTTTCTCAAGATAGCTTTGGCTATTCGAGGTTTTTTGTATTTCCATACAAATTGTGAAATTATTTGTTCTAGCTCTGTGAAGAATACCGTTGGTAGCTTGAGAGGGATTGCATTGAATCTATAAATTGCTTTGGGTAGTATACTCATTTTCACTATATTGATTCTTCCAATCCATGAACATGGTATATTTCTCCATCTATTAGTGTCCTCTTTGATTTCTTTCACCAGTGTTTTATAGTTTTCTATATATAGGTCTTTAGTTTCTTTAGGTAGATATATTCCTAAGTATTTTATTCTTTCTGTTGCAATGGTGAATGGAATTGTTTCCTTAATTTCTCTTTCAGTTTTCTCATTATTAGTGTATAGGAATGCAAGGGATTTCTGTGTGTTGATTTTATATCCTGCAACTTTACTATAATCATTGATTAGTTCTAGTAATTTTCTGGTGGAGTCTTTAGGGTTTTCTATGTAAAGGATCATGTCATCTGCAAACAGTGAGAGTTTTACTTCTTCTTTTCCAATTTGGATTCCTTTTATTTCTTTTTCTGCTCTGATTGCTGTGGCCAGAACTTCCAAAACTATGTTGAATAGTAATGGTGAAAGTGGGCACCCTTGTCTTGTTCCTGACTTTAGAGGAAATGCTTTCAATTTTTCACCATTGAGGATAATGTTTGCTGTGGGTCTGTCATATATAGCTTTTATTATGTTGAGGTATGTTCCTTCTATTCCTGCTTTCTGGAGAGTTCTTATCATAAATGGATATTGAATTTTGTCAAAGGCTTTCTCTGCATCTATTGAGATAATCATATGGTTTTTATTTTTCAATTTGTTAATGTGGTGTATTACATTGATTGATTTGCAGAGATTGAAGAATCCTTGCATCCCTGGGATAAAGCCCACTTGGTCATGGTGTATGATCTTTTTAATGTGTTGTTGGATTCTGATTGCTAGAATTTTGTTAAGGATTTTTGCATCTTTGTTCATCAGTGATATTGGCCTGTAGTTTTCTTTTTTTGTGGGATCTTTGTCAGGTTTTGGTATTAGGGTGATGGTGGCCTCATAGAATGAGTTTGGAAGTTTACCTTCCTCTGCAATTTTCTGGAAGAGTTTGAGCAGGATAGCTGTTAGCTCTTCTCTAAATTTTTGGTAGAATTCAGCTGTGAAGCCGTCTGGACCTGGGCTTTTGTTTGCTGGAAGATTTTTGATTACAGTTTCAATTTCCGTGCTTGTGATGGGTCTGTTAAGACTTTCTATTTCTTCCCGGTTCAGTTTTGGAAAGTTGTACTTTTCTAAGAATTTGTCCATTTCTTCCACGTTGTCCATTTTATTGGCATATAATTGTTGATAGTAGTCTCTTATGATCCTTTGTATTTCTGTGTTGTCTGTTGTGATCTCTCCATTTTCATTTCTAATTTTATTGATTTGATTTTTCTCCCTTTGTTTCTTGATGAGTCTGGCTAATGGTTTGTCAATTTTATTTATCGTTTCAAAGAACCAGCTTTTGGCTTTGTTGATTTTTGCTATGGTCTCTTTTGTTCCTTTTGCATTTATTTCTGCCCTAATTTTTAAGATTTCTTTCCTTCTACTAACCCTGGGGTTCTTCATCTCTTCCTTTTCTAGTTGCTTTAGGTGTAGGGTTAGGTTATTTATTTGACTTTTTTCTTGTTTCTTTAGGTATGCCTGTATTGCTATGAACTTTCCCCTTAGGACTGCTTTTAAAGTGTCCCACAGGTTTTGAGTTGTTGTGTTTTCATTTTCATTAGTTTCTATGCAAATTTTGATTTCTTTTTTGATTTCTTCTGTGATTTGTTGGTTATTCAGCAGGGTGTTGTTCAGCCTCCATATGTTGGAATTTTTAATAGTTTTTCTCCTGTAATTGAGATCTAATCTTACTGCATTGTGGTCAGAAAAGATGCTTGGAATGATTTCTATTTTTTTGAATTTACCAAGGCTAGATTTATGGCCCAGGATGTGATCTATCCTGGAGAAGGTTCCATGTGCGCTTGAGAAAAAGGTGTAATTCATTGTTTTGGGATGAAATGTCCTATAGATATCAATTAGGTCTAACTGGTCTATTGTATGGTTTAACGTTTGTGTTTCCTTGTTAATTTTCTGTTTAGTTGATCTATCCATAGGTGTGAGTGGGGTATTAAAGTCTCCCAATATTATTGTGTTATTGTTAATTTCTCCTTTCATACTTGTTAGCATTTGTCTTACATATTGTGGCGCTCCCGTGTTGGGTGCATATATATTTATAATTGTTACATCTTCTTCTTGGATTGATCCTTTGATCATTAGGTAGTGACCATCTTTGTCTCTTTTCACAGCCTTTGTTTTAAAGTCTATTTTATCTGATATAAGTATTGCTACTCCTGCTTTCTTTTGGTCCTTATTTGCATGGAAAATCTTTTTCCAGCCCTTCACTTTCAGTCTGTATGTGTCCCCTGTTTTGAGGTGGGTCTCTTGTAGACAACATATGTAGGGGTCTTGTTTTTGCATCCATTCAGCCAGTCTTTGTCTTTTGGTTGGGGCATTCAACCCATTTACATTTAAGGTAATTACTGATAAGTATGATCCCATTGCCATTTACTTTATTGTTTTGGGTTCGAGTTTATACACTGTTTTTATGTTTCCTGTCTAGAGAATATCCTTTAATATTTGTTGGAGAGCTGGTTTGGTGGTGCTGAATTCTCTCAGCTTTTGCTTGTCTGAGAAGCTTTTGATTTCTCCTTCATATTTGAATGAGATCCTTGCTGGGTACAATAATCTGGGCTGTAGGTTATTTTCTTTCATTGCTTTAAGTATGTCTTGCCATTCCCTCCTGGCTTGAAGAGTTTCTATTGAAAGATCAGCTGTTATCCTTATGGGAATTCCCTTGTGTGTTATTTGTTGTTTTTCCCTTGCTGCTTTTAATATTTGTTCTTTGTGTTTGATCTTTGTTAATTTGATTAATATGTGTCTTGGGGTGTTTCGCCTTGGGTTTATCCTGTTTGGGACTCTCTGAGTTTCTTGGACTTGGGTGATTATTTCCTTCCCCATTTTAGGGAAGTTTTCAACTATTATCTCCTCAATTATTTTCTCATGGTTTTTCTTTTTGTCTTCTTCTTCTGGGACCCCTATGATTCGAATGTTGTAGCGTTTAATATTGTCCTGGAGGTCTCTGAGATTGTCCTCATTTCTTTTAATTCGTTTTTCTTTTATTCTCTCTGATTCATTTATTTCTACCATTCTATCTTCTAATTCACTAATCCTATCTTCTGCCTCTGTTATTCTACTATTTGTTGCCTCCAGAGTGTTTTTAATTTCATTTATTGCATTATTCATTTTATATTGACTCTCTTTTATTTCTTCTAGGTCCTTGTTAAACCTTTCTTGCATCTTCTTGATCTTAGTCTCCAAGCTATTTATCTGTGATTCCATTTTGATTTCAAGATTTTGGATCAATTTCACTATCATTATTCGGAATTCTTTATCAGGTAGATTCCCTATCTCTTCCTCTTTAGTTTGGTTTGGTGGGCTTTTATCCTGTTCCTTTATCTGCTGGGTATTCCTCTGTCTCTTCATCTTGTTTAAATTGCTGAGTTTGGGGTGTCCTTTCTGTATTCTGGCAGTTTGTGGAGTTCTCTTTATTGTGGCGTTTCCTCGCTCTGTGTGGGTTTGTACAGGTGGCTTGTCAAGTTTTCTTGGTTAGAGAAGCTTGTGTCGGTGTTCTGGTGAGTGGAGCTGTATTTCTTCTCTTTGTTCAGTCGCACTGAGGGGAGGTAGGGAGGGATGCTGCAAACAAATAACACTGGCGTGTGCTCGCAGTGCCTCAGCCACACTGGGTCTGCCCCCAGTTCACGGCACGTGTAGCCTCTCTGCCCAAGCTGCTCAGGCTCTAGGTTGCTCCGCCGCGAACCATCCGCGGCCCGCCCGGGGCTGCCTGTACTTCCCAGGTCCAAGCCGCTCAGGTTCAGGCACTCGGGTAGTCAGTCCTCAGAGGCGCAGACTCTCAGTTGGGCCTGCGTTTTGTGCCCTTCCCAGATCCGAGCAGCTCAGGTGATGAGGTGTTTTGCTCGCGCAATTGCTGCGACTTATCGCCTCCCTGCTGCTCGGTTATCTAGTTGTGTACCGGCACACCTTCTTAGGCAGATGTTGACCGTCCAGACCCCCAAGAAGTTTTAGTTAGCAAAGAAGCCTGCTTACAGTTTTATAGATAATGTCTCTCTGGGGCTGCGATTGTCCCCTTCCGGCTCTGGCTGCCTATCACCGGAGGGGGATGGTCTGCCGCCGGCTATCTCTGTTCAGTCCTTTGTTCCGTGCGCAGGCCTGGCGGTGTCATAGGTTAGGGCTCGCTTTTTGCGTGGTAGATATCCCACAGTCTGGTTTGCTAGCCCAAATTATTTCGCTCAGATAGTGCTCGGGGTATTCAGGCCAGATTCTTGCGATGCAGCCCGCGCCGCGCCTCCCTGCCCAGCCCCCGCTTGCTAATGGCGTATGCAGGCGTCTGCGCTGCTTCTCCGCTGGGGGAGTTACCGTAGGGCTTGCAATGTGCAGGTTTTAATTATTTATTTTTCCTCCCTGTTATGTTGCCCTCTGTGCTTCCAAGGCTCGGCACAGATTCGGCAGTGAGAAGGTTTCCTGGTGTTTGGAAACTTCTCTCTTTTTAAGACTCCCTTCCCGGGACGGAACTCCATCCCTCCCTCTTTTGTCCCTTTTTTTGTCTTTTATATTTTTCCCTACCTCCTTTCGAAGACTTGGGTTGCTTTTCTGGGTGCCTGATGTCCTCTGCCGGCTTTCAGAAGTTGTTTTGTGGAATTTACTCGGCGTTTAAATGTTCTTTTGATGAATTTGTGGGGGAGAAAGTGTTCTCCCCGTCCTACTCCTCCGCCATCTTAGCTCCTCCTCCCTAAAAATTCTTATAAAGCTCTTATTTTCCTTTTGGATACAGTTAAAATATTGGACATTGCATAGGATAGTAGAACAAATCCTAGAGATCTGAATTTAAATTCTGGCTTTGCCACTTAATGATATTTGATTTCAGATAAATAACTTGTGTAGATAATTCCATTGTAGGTATAATTGCCTCTCCCTGTGAAAGTATCAGAAAAGATAAATGAGATGATTCCTGGGATACCATAATAAGGCCAAGTAAACGTCTTTCTACTGCATTCCAATGATATCATTTTTATTAAAAAGTATTTCCAATATTTTTTCAGTTTGTTAAATTTTACCATGCCTTTCCCAGATTCATAGCATACAGTGTTCAACTTATTTGATAAATACATAAAGATGAAGAATAGTATATTTCTGAACTTACAGAACAGCATCTCTAGTTATGACAAAGACAAGGTGTTTGAGGTTCATAGAACAAAGGAGAGAGTTGCTAAGCATAAGACAGGTCAGGAGGCTGAGACCAGATGGCAAAAGTTATTGCTGAGAGAAATCGTTCTTAAGCAAAATGAATGACTATTAAGAATCTTTGATTGAAATAAAAACAGAATGAATTGGGTGATTTAAGCAATATGACTCTCTCGGAGAATGTGAATTGAAAGGACTGAAGGCTGAGAAGAGGGGTATTCTCTTAAAGAAGCTACTGGAGATAGTGCAGAAGTGGGCAGTGGTACAAACAAAAATGGAAGAGTGAAGAGAAATCTGGCAAGTAGTTGTTGACTTGGTTATGATTGGATGGAGGTGTGGTTGAGCAGGGCCACAGCTGAAGAGATGGGTATCAGGTTTAGCAGCCAAACCACTAATGGATGACTCATTTTACTTTTCTATAGCATTTCTTTATCTCTTTAAGGATGCTCTATTCCCCAATGATGGACTGCATAGTTCTTAGTCACATAAAACCTGACATAAATTTATTTATGTTTTCCCAAAGTCTCTTTTTATAACAGAGTTGCCAGTAAATGTTTGATTGATATGTAAATGCTTGAAAAAAGAAAAAGTTGTCTGGATTCAAGTAAAATCTTCTGGATATCAGGTGATCTCTGAGATAGATAATCATCAATCTCACTGAGTAATACCAAATTATTCTCACTGAATAATAATTCACACCTATGATGAATAGTTATTTAATATACTTCCAACCAAATGTTTACACATCTCTATTTTTGTTTTAACTTCTTTACGAAGACTGTTAGATTCATATGGACACTGGCACGATCAGGAGGGATAGTTCAGTCAACACACACACAGAGATTTGACCTTTCCTGGCAAAAGAAGAGAAAAGTGATCATTTTCACTTCCATGTATTACTGATGTCTTTTGTGGGCCAGGAACTATGTAAGTGCTGATATAAAGATGAAGACAATATAATTGTTAATCAACAAAATTTTCTATGGGCAGAGCCATAAGATGTAAAAAGATAATTAGAATACAATGTGATAATGCAGGCTTGCTGGCATGAATGCATTCCAGGTACCACCATTCCTGTTCACTGTCACAGGCAGACATACACAGTCTTGCAGGGCTCTGTTTTTTGCTAATTCTGAACTCAGTTTCTTTCTCAGCAGATTCTTTCATGTAGCTGCTACCAATCATTTTACATTGACATGTGACTTGAAGCTTATTTGACATCAGTGTGGATTTCTTATACCTGATGTGGAAAAAAAGTGTTGATGAAACAAAGAACCTCTCTCCAATATTATTAACTCAGGCAGTTTCAGACTGAATAATGTTGATGTTTGATTCTCCTATTTTCATCTTGTTACTTGAGTGGATAGAACTGAAATATAGACATAACTGAAGTGAAGTGAGGTAAAAGTCACTCATTCATGTCCAGCTCTTTGCAACCTCATGGACTATAGCCTGCCAGGCTCCTATCTCCATAGAATTCTCCAGGCCAGAATACTGCAGTGGGTAGCCATTCCCTTCTCCAGGGGATCTTTCTGACCCAAGAATCAAACTGGGGTCTTCTGCATTGCAGGCAAATTCTTTACTAGCTGAGCTACTAGGAAAGCCCATAGATACAGCTATGTTAGCACAAATACAAATCTTGTAAGCCCAGTCCTTGTTGTTGCTCAGTTGCTAAGTCCTGTCTCTGACTCTTTGCGACCCCATGAACTGCAGCATGCTAGCCCTCCCTGTCTCTCACCATCTTCCTAAAATTTGCCCAAGTTCATGTCCCATTGCATTGGTGATGCCACCTAGCCATCTCATCCTCTGTCATTTCCTTTTCCTGCCCTTAATCTTTCCCAGCATCAGGGATTTTTCTAATGGTTCGGCAGTTTGTGTTAGATAACCAAAATATTGGAACTTCAGCTTCAGCATCAGTCCTTCAAACTAGTAATCAGGGTTGATTTCCCTTAAGATTGACTGGTTTGATCTTGCTGTCCACGGAAATATTGGAAGTCTTCTCTAGCACCACAGTTCGAAGGCATCAATTCTTTGGTGCTCTGCCTTCTTTATGGTTGAGCTCTCACAATTGTACATGACCACTGAGAAGACCATAACCTTGACTGTAAGGACCTTTGTCAGCAGAGTAATGCCTCTGCTTTTCAACACTGTCTAGATTTATCTTTGCTTTCCTGCCAAGAAGCAGTCATCTTCTGATTTCATGGCTGCAGTCACCGTTGGCAACTATTCTTACTTTGTCTTTTTTTTTTTTTTCTTACTTTGTCTTTAAATTCATTTTTATTGAAATATAATTTATATAACTTTAATTAGTTTCAGCTGTACAACCAAGCTCATGGGCACAGGGAGCAGATGTGGTTGCCAGAGGTAGTAAGGAAGAAGATTTCAAAAATTCTCATCTCAAGAGTTTTGTTTTTTCTTTCACCTAACTATGTAGGGTGACAGATATTAGCTAGATATCCTTTTTCTATATGCAGATTTTGAAGGATGCCCGTTGAGGCAGAGATGGTTAAATGAGAAGTACTCACCACATTTACAGAGGAGCATCTTATATGTTGGGCTTCCCTGGTTGCTCAGTGGTAAAGAACCTGCCTACCCAGGAGACTCAGGTTCAATCCCTGGCTCAGGAAGATCCCCTGGAGGAGGAAATGGCTATCCTCTCTGGTATTCTTGCCTGAAAAATGCCATGGACAGAGGAGCCTGGCAGGCTGCAGTCCATGGGCTGGCAAAACAATCAGACAAGACTTAGTGACTAAACAACAACAGTCTTTTATGTTACGTTACATACATCCTCATTTTTTTTTTTCCCCCTCTAGGAGCTAAACCAAGCCATTTCCAATGCTCTTCACTCTATTTAGCATCTCTGGGTTTGGCATGCTTCTGAATTTTTTCTCATAAATACCCTTGACTGCAAAGAATCTGGAATTGATTTTCCCAGATTCGTTAAAGTGAAGGAGATTCAATAATAAATCAAGGCTGAGAGCAGCTATTGTCTTTGTGAAATGATTATGTCTCAGGTCACATGTTCTCAGAAAGTCAGGACACTTGCCTGTGTGTATGTTGTTCTCCACAAATATGTTATATCATTGAAAGAAGAATTTGGGGGTCAGATAGATTATTTGGGGCAATTGATCCTTCATAGCCTTAGTGCCAAGAAAAGGGATACGTATAGGGGGAGTTTAAAAGTAAGGGGAGAAGGCAATGGCACCCCACTCCAGTACTCTTGCCTGGAAAATCCCATGGATGGAGGAGCCTGGTTGGCTACAGTCCATGGGGTCACTGAGGGTCGGACACGACTGAGCAACTTCACTTTCACTTTTCACTTTCATGCATTGGAGAAGGAAATGGCAACACACTCCAGTATTCTTGCCTGGAGAATCCCAGGGACGGGGGAGCCTGGTGGGCTGCCATCTATGGGGTCGCACAGAGTCGGACACGATTGAAGTGACTTAGCAGCAGCAGTAACTTCTGCCCTGGAGAAGGAAATGGCAACCCACTCCAGTATCCTTACCTGGAGAATCCCATGGATGGAGGAGCCTGATAGGCTATAGTCCACAGGGTCGCAAAGAGTCGGACACGACTGAGTGACTTTTTACTTTTTACTTTACTAAAAGTAAGGACCATAATTTTAAAAGTGATAACTCTAGGATGTCAAGGAGTTCAAGAGGATAATGCCTGGTGTCTAGGAGTTCCACAGTAATTTTTTTTTCTTTTTTCTTTTTTTTTTTTTACTGGATGTTGGAATGACAATCTAATTGCAAGAATAAAAGTATAGTTCTTGTTTTCCCTGAGATATGTAATTCAAATCCCTTTGCCAAATAATAATAGAGAACCAGGTCAGAATGAAGAAACTGAATTTTATGTTCATCTTAACAGTTTTGGATTCTGTAATGAATGGAGGCACTTTTAATATGATTTGTTCTTTATAACTTATTTACCTAACTAAAGGCTTTGGTTGTGTATGTGTCTTTTAAAAAAATGAATCCCATGGTTCTTAAATATTGTTTATAAACCAGATAGATCAGAATCTAATAAACTCAGGGAGTTTATTAGCAATACCTATGCTTGCAACCTGTTCCTTACGTGTTAAGATTCATTAGACCTGAGTTCAGATATTTGCATTTAATTTTAAATGTTCACCTAATAACTCAGATGTGCTTCCAGGATTGGAATCTATTTCAGTAACTCAAATTGCCATTCTATTCATAGCTGTAGTACCTCAGTAGTAGATACAATGATCATCTGAATTAAATTCAGCCATTCCCATCCTGTTAGTACCCTAGTTCCTAAAATGTTGGTGTTCACTCTTGTCATCTCCACTTGACCACATCCAATTTATCTTGATTCATGGATGTAACATTCCATGTTCCTATGCTATATTGTTCTTTACAGCATCGGGCTTTACTTTCACCACCACACACATCCGCAACTGGACATCATTTCCACTTTGGCTCAGCCTCTTCTAAAGCTGTTTCTCCCCTCACTTTTCCTCAGCAGCATATTGAACACTTACTGACCTAGGGGGCTCATTTTCCAGTGTCATTTCTTTTTTTTGCCTTTTCATTGTTTTCATGGGGTTCTTGAGGCAAGAATACTGAAGTGGTTTGCCATTGCCTTCTCCAGTAGACATTATTTTGTCAGAACTGTCCTCCATGACCCATTGGTTTTGGGTGGCCATACATGGCATGGGATGGCTCATAACTACCTTGAGTTATACAAGGCTGTGATCATTTTGGTTAGCTTTCTGTGGTTGTGTTTTTCATTCTGGAGGCTGTGGGATTATAGTTCTTGCTTCTTGATGGGAGGGACTGACTGTCTTGCTCTGGTGAGCAGAGCAATGCTCAGTAAATCTTTAGTCCAACTGTCTGCTGGTGGGTGGGGCTATGCTCCCTCCTTGCTAGTTGTTTGGCCTAAGGTGACTTAATCCTGGAGTCTGCAGGCTCTATGGTTAAGTGCTACTGGTGACATCCAAAAAAGACTGGTGCCAACACTTGCCTTCCAGTACTGGTGCTGCCAGTATCCCTGTTTCCACAACAGGCCACTGCCAATCCAGGCCTCCACAGGACATCCTCAGACACTCACAGGCAAAAGGTCTTAATGACCCAGATAACCACAATGGTGTGATCACTCATCTAGAGTCAAACAAACATCCTGGAGTGTAAAGTCAAGTGGGTCCTTAGGAAGCCTTACTATGAACAAAGCTTGTGCAGTTGATGGAATTCCAGCTGAGCTATTTCAAATTCTAAAAGATGAAATGCAAATCAAAACCACTATGAGGTACCATTTCACGCTAGTCAGAATGGCTGCAATCCAAAAGTCTACAAGCAATAAATGCTGGAGAGGGTGTGGAGAAAAGGGAACCCTCTTACACTGTTGGTGGGAATGCAAACTAGTACAGCCACTATGGAGAACAGTGTGGAGATTCCTTAAAAAACTGGAAATAGAACTGCCTTATGATCCAGCAATCCCACTGCTGGGCATACACACTGAGGAAACCAGAAGGGAAAGAGACACGTGTACCCCAATGTTCATTGCAGCACTGTTTATAATAGCCAGGACATGGAAGCAACCTAGATGTCCATCAGCAGATGAATGGATAAGAAAGCAGTGGTACATATACACAATGGAGTATTACTCAGCCATTAAAAAGAATACATTTGAATTGGCTCTAATGAGGTGGATGAAACTGGAGCCTATTATACAGAGTGAAGTAAGCCAGAAAGAAAAACACCAATACAGTATACTAATGCATATATATGGAATTTAGAAAGATGGTAACAATAACCCTGTGTATGAGACAGCAAAAGAGACACTGATGTATAGATCAGTCTTATGGACTCTGTGGGAGAGGGAGAGGGTGGGGAGATTTGGGAGAATGGCACTGAAACATGTATAATATCATGTATGAAACAAGTCGCCAGTCCAGGTTCGATGCATGATACTGGATGCTTGGGGCTGGCGCACTGGGACGACCCAGAGGGAGGGTATGGGGAGGGAGGAGGGAGGAGGGTTCAAGGTGAGGAACACAGGTATACCTTTGGCAGATTCATTTCGATATTTGGCAAAACTAATACAATATTGTAAAGTTTAAAAATAAAATAAAAAAAAAAATAAAGTGCTGCATTCAATATTGCAGAAGACTAGAAAAGGTCAGTTTTAGTTCCAATCCCGAAGAAAGGCAATGTCAAAGAACGGTCAGGCTACTGCACAACTGCACTCATTACACATGCTAGCAAGTGAAGTGAAAGTTCTTCAGTCATGTCCGACTCTTTGAGACCCTATAGACTATACATTCCATGGAATTCTCTGGGCCAGAATACTAGAGTGGATAACCTTTTCCTTCTTTAGGGGATCTTCCCAATCCAGGGATTGAACCCAGCTCTCCTGCATTGTGGAAGTATTCTTTGCCAGCTGAGCCATAAAGGAAGCCCACATTCTAGCAAGATCATGCTCAAAATCCTTCAAGCTAGGCTTCAACAATACATGAATCAAAAACTTGTAGATGTACAAGCTGGATTTCAAAAAGACAGAGGGTACAGAGACCAAATTGCCAATGCCATTGGATCCTAGAAAACACAAGGGACTTAAAAAAAAAAAAAAGACATCTACTACTGTTCTATTGACTATGCTAAAGCCTTTCACTATATGGATCACAATAAACTGTAGAAAATTCTTAGAGAGATGGTAATACCGACTACCTTACTTGTCCGCTGGGATGCTTGTATGAAGGCCAAGAAGCATCAGTTAGAACTGGACGTGGAAAAATGGTGCAGAGTACATCATGTGAAATGCTGGGCTGGATGACTCACATGGTGAAATCAAGATTGCCAAGAGAAATACAAGCAACTTCAGATGTGCTAATGACACCACCCCAATGGCAGAAAGCAAAGAGAAGCTAAAGACCTCTCGATGAGGGTGAAAAGAGCAGAGTGAGAAAACTGGCTTAAAACTCAACATTAAGGAAACTGAGGTCATGGTATCTGGTCCCATCACTTCATGGAAAATAGATGAGGAAAAAATGGAAACAGTTCCAGACTATTTTCTTGGGCTCCAAAACCACTGTGGATGGTGACTGCAGCCACAAAATTAAAGACACCTGCTCTTTGGGGAAAAAGCTATGGCAAACCTTCACAGCATATTAAAAAGCAGTGCAGCACTTTGCCAACAAAGGTCCATATAGTCAAAGCTGTGTTTTTCCAGTAGTCATGTATAGATTTGAGAGCTGAACCATAAAGAAGGCTGAGCCCTGCAGACTTGATGCTTTTACATTGTGCTGGAGAAGACTCACGAGAGTTGCTTGGACCACAAGGAGATCAAGCTAGTCAATTCTAAAGGAAATCAATCCTGAATATTCATTGGAAGGACTAATGCTGAAGCTCCAATAATTTGGTCACCTGATGAAAAGAACTGACTCATTGGAAAAGATCCTGATGCTGGAAAGGATTGAGGGCAGGAGAAAAAGGGGCAATGGAAAATGAGATGGTTGGATGGCATCACTGTCTCAATGGACATGAGTTTGAGCAAATTTCAGGACATAGTGAAGGACAGGATATCCTGTCATGCTGGAGAGTTCATGGGGCTGCAAAGAGTCGGACACAACTTAGCAACTAAACAAGAACAACGACTAAGTGAGCTCTAGTTGTTGGATACTTGAATATATAAAGGGGATTCTAGTTGATTATGCTCTTGCCCCACCACCATATGACCTGTATTGGGAATTGAGCATGACTTTTTTAAGCTGTATGGAAATGATATTTTTTTTAATTTTAAATTGCTATTTTCTAGTATAAAGATAGAGTAATTTTAAATGTTCACCTCTATGACACCAATATTTCCAACTTCCTATATCCATGAAATAATTCATTTCCCTCATCATTTCACTAGCAAATTATTTCCATTAACTGTCAGAGCTTATTCAGTTCCAGAGAACAACTTTCATCAGCTATTTTAGTAGCAAAGTGCCTTTTTCCTCTGAAGTATATACATTGTTAGATGTCTGCATTTTTTTTTCTAATTCCGGACCTGTTCCCAATCACCTTCCTCCCCAATAAAATGAGAATAGAGTACAGAGTTCTACAATATTAAATCAGAATATCAAACATTACCCTAAAGGGAGAAAATGGCACTTTAAATTTACTTTTATAAGTAAAATATTTTGTTTAGTAAAAGATCTTTAAAACTTAAAAATGAGCTACAGCAACCCCTGCTAGTAATAAATAATACCCAATCCCTTGAATTAATGATTAATAGTCATCAAAAATAGTAATACTAGTAACAATAAGAGGAGATAATGAATTATTTAAATAACTCTTAAAATATGGGAATTATCTGATCAGGACAATCAGAAATCTTGTAGTTGACAGCATAATCCATTTCCCACCTCTTAAAAGAAAGATCTGCTGAGGAATTGATGGAGACTCTAGAAAGCACTGTTAGGCTTTGTGCCCCTGATAGGAAATCAGTGTGGGTGGTGTTAAATTTATATAATTCTGCCTAGTGGGGAGAAAGATTGAGACCTACCTCAGGATGCAGGAAGGGAACATTTCTCAGTTGATGAGTCCCACTAAATAAATAAAAATATCATTATGTGTTTCTATCTCTAGAAGTTTCTTCCTATATGTGAATGCATAGTGGTGTCTCTAAGTGAATCTCACCAGGAAAAACCATTGCATTTGTCATTTTTCTTGTTTCTTCTACTAGCCAGAGTTCAGTCATGTAAATAGAAACATCTTCAGAATGTTTAGGCATTAAGAGATCATACCCAGGGAATGAGCTACTTAAAAAAGAACTGAAAGGGCTGGAAAAGTGGTCAAGGAATCTCACTCCTACCTCACAGACCTGGCAATAGAAGCTGAAAGTTGTTTCTGCCATGGATCAGGAAACTGTTCACAAAGTTCACAGCTGAAACAATGAAAAAAATGAGATTTATAATTAAAACCCAGAACCTAGTGTTACATCTCGGGTCTGAGAAAGTCAAAGGTGCCTGCCATTGCTACAGAAAACATTAGGCTTCTGCTTGTCAAGTTGGCTTATAATTGGTGCACTGTGTCTTGGAATGCTGCCTAAAAAAGGTTCTAGAAAATGTAGAATCTTCTCGAATGTAGAGATTTCCAAACTCAACAGTATAAGGGAGAAAATCAAAAGAGATAGAACTGACACAATTCCTTTCTCTTTTTGGCATTAAGCACAGAGTTTCATTTGTACTTTTGCAACAATTATCTCTTCTCTAGAATTAATTTAAAAATAGGGATTTGTTATGGACAAGCACACTGTGCAATAGCTGGTAGAATTAAATATGATTAATTTGTAGCCACTGTCCTCTGTTGAGTTAGCTGTGTTGTGGTATGAAGAAATGTTTAATAGGGTAGTATTTGAATAGCAAATAGTTACAAATGATTGTTTTCAACTGTGACATGATACCATGGCAGTATCCATGAACTTTAGAAGTATAAATATGAATTATAGCTACTTTACTTACTAATTTGCATAAACTACATTTAGTTTTCAACTACATGTAAAAATGTCAGTTGACTATGCACTATAAAGATTGCAATTAGTATCAAGTAAAAATACAAACCAGGATGTATTTCCAGAGCACTTGCCACACTGTAGGTATCAACTCATTTACGATATTTTTTCTCTTTCTTTCTTCATGGAGAGTCAATATTATTGTGTGCTGTGCTGTGCTTAGTTGCTCAGTCGTGTCCAACTCTTTTTGAACCCATGGACTGTAGCTGGCCAGGCTCCTCTGTCCATGGGGATTCTCCAGGCAAGAATACTGGAGTGGGTTAACATGCCCTCCTCCAGGGGATGTTCCCAACCCAAGTATTGAACCTAGGTCTCCCAAATTGCAGGCAGATTCTTCTACTGTCTGGGCCATATTGTATAAGATAAGATTTAAAAAATCTAGAAGTTCAGCATTTTTATTTTAAGTTTTGAGGATAATGATGATTCTTTATTAAGCATAATCCATACTATTCAACACATACAGACCATTATTCTGTTTACCTGCTCTATTAACTAGACTGAAATGCATTCAGTTCAGTTCAGTCGCTCAGTCATGTCCGACTCTTCAAGACCCCATGAATTGCAGCACGCCAGGCCTCCCTGTCCATCACCAACTCTCGGAGTTCACTCAGACTCACGTCCATCGAGTCAGTGATGCCATCCAGCCATCTCATCCTCTGTTGTCCCCTTCTCCTCCTGCCCCCAATCCCTCCCAGCATCAGAGTCTTTTCCAATGAGTCAACTCTTCGCATGAGGTGGCCAAAGTACTGGAGTTTCAGCTTTAACATCATTCCTTCCAAAGAAATCCCAGGGCTGATCTCCTTCAGAATGGACTGGTTGGATCTCCTTGCAGTCCAAGGGACTCTCAAGAGTCTTCTCCAACACCACACTTCAAAAGCATCAATTCTTCGGTGCTCAGCTTTCTTCACAGTCCAACTCTCACATCCTTACATGACCACTGGAAAAACGAATTAGAAAAATCCATTGCTAGTCATAATGTTTTGTCAAAGATATGTTTTCTAGAAAGTAACTAACTCATGTAACTTTTCAGAATATCAGTCTTTTCCATGTTGCCATAATAAAGCCTATATCTTCCTCTTCTTTTGTGCTATCTTTTTTTAAGTATTTCTTGACTGCTCTGAACACAGTGTAGTCTTTTTTTAGAGTGCACATGTGGACAATCTCTGAGTATAACTCTTTATATTGATGATGTACAGATACTGTGGTCCCTGAGACAAATGTTAATGCAAAAACTTAAGTTTCCAGTATGAGAGATTCATATGTATCACTGCTGCCCTTCTAAACCAATAATTACAAGTCCACAGGCATCTTGTTTAATGATGAGTAGACATTAAATCAATACTCACAGTTCATTGTTATTTCCAGTTTACCCCTTAGAGTGAACACGCCACATTTTTTGGATCATTTCCTTCTCCTGATGTTTATGGCTTTTCTGAGGCAAACAATAATCAGATGCATGTTTCCAGGTTAAGAACCACAGTTTGTGGTTATGAAGAGGCAATAAGCATTCACATCATACAACCTCTGTTGCTCTCTCTCCCCTTGAACCTGTGCTCTTTGAGGTGTATACTTTAAAAATGTGTGATTATGTTTTCATGCAGATCTTTGGTCCATGCATTATTTCTGACAGGTTTATTTTCATTTTTGCGTGTACAGAATTTTTCCAAATTTGTAGCCACTTTAATTTAATGGATCATTTTTCTCTGTTGTATCCTCCTATGATAAACACACATGCACAGTGGTACCCTAAACTTGGGCATTTAATCACTAGTTGTTATGCATATGGTTTTGTCTTCTGATTTTACCTTTTATATCAGAATCTTCAGGGGTTTTGAAAAGTCTGTTATAGAGCTAAAGGTATTTGTTCAGAGAGCACCAGGCGTTATTGGAAGACTGGTTATATCAGACCTAGGAATTAATATAAAATCTTACTTTATACATTAGTTAATCCCTGCTTAGAACTAAACAAATGAAATTGTTTGCTTTAAATAGCATCAATATGGGTGAACTAAAGGTTACATTTGAAATAAATAATACAAAAGTAACATAATAAAGAAAAAAACAATATGTATTGATTTTTTAAATATTTAATGGGTTGAGCTCCAAGCACATGCACACTCTGAAGGGACTTTACAACTTCATTAGCAGCCGAGTTTTCAGTATCTACTCTTGATAATATAAAATGTTGAAGACTCTATATTTGCACTTTAGGAGCATATCTGTTTGGGAAGACACAGGATATAAATTTATTAAAATGTAAACAGTAATGTATAAAGCAAAGCAACAACAAAGGTAGCATATTTATCAATTAACTAAATTGCATTAGCAGAAGGAAATGTGGCTTTTTAAAAAAGGAGAAAACCCTACAGAGATAGAGAAATCGCTTTCCATGGTAGTACCCCTTGCAGCCAGTCTGGACAGTTTGACCACTGAAAACTTCACATAGACCCCCACTTGTTTTAGTATACGGCCATTCGAGAAAACCCTCAGTCCTTAATTATAAACATGCCCTTTTCTATTAAAGTGTTCCCAACTCCTCTCTTGCACCTCTGAAAGGACCCCAGGACTTACAATGTACTCTAAGACCAAGTAAAATATCTCCTAAATTTTAACAGACCCACTTAATAGAACTGCTTGTCAAGCAGAGATTGTCTCAGCCTTCCTCTTTTTTACACTTTGTAAGTTGCTCTCCTCTATAATGCCAGTGAAACCCTCTTAAAGTAAAAGCAATGAGACATGAATTCCCTTGCAACACTTTAGGACTAAACATTCATTGTTGATTTTGTCTTGGACCTAGTTTTTTTCTCCAACAGAAATATTGGGTGACTTAATAATTTATATTAAATTCTTATTGCTGTCAATAACCAACACTTTTGTATTCTGTTAATTTAAGAATAAAATTTCTTCTGAATGATTTTCTGCCCCTGGAATACAAATCTGAACATTTTTGAAAAATATTATTTAGAAATATACTTTTAAAATAATCATGTCCAATTTAAAAGTGGAATTTATTTTTCTTGAGTGTTTAGCCAAAAAAATAAAAAACCCTCAAAAAATTAAGTAAATCATTGGAAGGACTGATGCTGAAACAGAATCTCCAATACTTTGGCCACTTGGTGTGGAAAGAACCAACTCATTGGAAAAGACCCTGATGCTGGGAAAGATTGAGGGCAGGAGGAGAAGGGGGTGACACAGGATGAGATGATTGGATGGCATCACCAACTCAATGGACATGGGTTTAAGCGAACTCTGGGAGATGATGAAGGACAGGGAAGCCTGGCGTGCTGCAGTCCCTGGGGTCTTAAAGAGCAACTGAATAACAATGACAACTTAAAAAGATAATATTGTTAAACATAATTTAAAAAATCTGACTCAGGCAGATATAAAATAAACCTGTGTTAAGGATTTTATTTAACTTATTAATTCAGTAAGACAGCTGGCAAAATGTAAGAAATAATTCTATATAAAATCTAAATAACAGACATACTTATCAATCAGGAATACTGAAATGAATTTGCACATGACCCAGAACTAGATTTCCCTTGGATGAGGGGTATCAGTTAAGCTGCCACTAGAATGAACTGTGGAAAATTCTTCAAGAGATGGGAATACCAGACCACCTTACCTGCCTCCTAAGAAACCTGTATCCAGGTCAAGAAGCAACAGTTAGAACTGGACATGGAACAGTGGGCTAGTTCAAAATTGGGAAAGGAGTATGTCAAGACTATATTGTCAAGACTCCTATTTAACTTATATTCAGAGTCCATCATGTGAAATGCCAGGCTGGATGAAGCACAACTGGAATCAACCAAGATTGCTGGGAGAAATATATCAATAATCTCAGATATGCAGATGACACCACCCTTATGGCAGAAAGCAAAGAGGAACTAAAAAGCCTTTTGATGAAGATGAAAGAGGAGAGTGAAAAAGCTGACTTAAACTTATTTAAAAAACTAAGACCATCACATCTGGTCCCGTCACTTCATGGCACATAGATAGGAAGACAATGGAAACAGTGATGGGCTTTATTTTCTTGGGCCTGGAAATCAGTGCAGATGATGACTGCAGTCATGAAATTCAAAAAAAAAACTTCTTCTTGGAAGAAAAACTATGACAAACCTAGACAGTGTATTAAAAAGCAGAGACAACACTTTGCTGACAAAGGTCCATATAGTAAAAGCTAGATATAAGAATAAATAAAAGTGACATCCTTCATTTTTAGAGGGAAGGAAGGCCCTTTCCCCTTCTTCCTTTCTTAAGAGTTTCCTAGGAGTCACAGTGAATCGGAGCCCACATGTCAATCTTTGGAATACAGATAAATCTCTCTAAGGATTAAGCCTATCAACAGTTTCCCCATTGTAGAGATGTTGCCAAGTTTTAGGACAAATCACTTCAAGATATGTAAGAATATATCTTCAGAATTAGCTCAGAGATCTCTTGATAGATGTACAGATAGACCATCACAAGATACAATCCTTTGTCTAATAGGAAGGGAAAAGATATTATTGTTCTTTCTTCTGTTTTGCTATATAAAGTATGTGAGATTTTATTTTAACTTCATAATCACTTTCATGTTGCCTTCAGTATCAGTTAAGTCGCTCAGTCATGTCCGACTCTTTGCAACCTCATGAACCGCAGCACGCCAGGCCTCCCTGTCCATCACCAACTGCTGGAGTCTCCCCAAACCCATGTCCGTTGAGTTGGTGATGCCATCCAACCATCTCATCCTCTGTCGTCCCCTTCTCCTCCTGCCCTCAGGCTTTCCCAGAATCAGAGTCTTTTCAAATAAGTCAGCTCTTCGCATCAGGTGGCCAAAGTATTGGAATTTCAACTTCAAAATCAGTCCAGCATGAATAGATCTTTGTCAGTATAACAAATCATCATAAAAGATTAACATATCTTTTGTCAGTATAACAAATCATCAGACATGCTCAAGGAGCAGATGGCTCTAATAACTATTAATACTATCAGGCCCTCAGCTATAAGTTGCTCTCAGATGTCAACACAGAACTTCTAAAATTTTTAATGAAACGTGGTTATGAAACCATGATTAGACACATGAACATTATACCCAAAATAAAATGCACAATAGAACAATAAAAATAAATTGAATTTGCTTTGTGCCACTTCTCCTGTGTCCTTACCTGCTTGCTATGGGTTTCCCATAAATCTGTTATACTATTATTAATAGATAATGAGGAGAAAAAAGCAGTGATAGAATCAAGCATGGAATTATTCAGTGAAAATCCATGCTAGAAAAAAATTTGCTGATTTGATGGCTTAACATTCTTGAGCAATTCTTTGGAAGGAAAATTTAATTTTCAGTTTGTCACCAAGATATGGATATATAGTATTTTGATTATACTGGCTTCTTTAAGTCCCAGATGTAATTTCTCAGCAGTTGAAAATCTTTTCAGATATTTTAAAAAGGTTTTTGACACTTCCT
The DNA here is from genome assembly GCF_029378745.1 of Bos indicus. Lineage (NCBI taxonomy): Eukaryota > Metazoa > Chordata > Mammalia > Artiodactyla > Bovidae > Bos > Bos indicus. The sequence continues at coordinate 21,141,109 of NC_091788.1, forward strand.
AAGTTTCGATGAAGCCATGTGCCACTGAAATAATCGATTTATGTTATTTTGCTAACCAATGACCAATAGGAACTATTTTTCTTTTTTGCTCCATTTTAGCTCAGCAAAGTAGGCAGCAAATCGCCAGGCATTCCAAAATGGCGTCTATTTATCAGCGTTTGTACTGAACACCTGTGAAATCTAAAGTGTTCCTTTTTCAGTGTATGCCTTTCGAACTCCCAAAATAACATTAAGCCTTTAAATATAGTGTCCTTATAGAGGATTAAAATTCAAGGCCTATTCTCTATGAATAGTAATGCTTATTAAACTGGCTGCCATTATATTTTAAGAAATAATAAGTATAAATGCAATGTGTATATTTAAAATAACTCAAAATTTAATGCATCAAAACCAAATGGGCTACATATAAAATATAATTTCTTCAAAATAAAATGAGCCAAATATAATCAGCTCTTCAACTTGGAAATCCAGAGTTGTGTATATATGATCTTTGGGCTGTGGCAACCTGGAAAAACATAAGCAGCCTTTTCAATATATAGTTATATAAAATCATTATTTGTTAAAAAAAAAAAATCACTTGAGAATTAAAAGAAGGTTAATACATTTAGTGAAAGTAATTTGTGATAAATATGTAGTACTTCAGAAATAAGAATATTTTAAAGTATTTGAGGCAAATACTATCAGCTATTTACAATGAGTACCTAAACATGAATTCCAAATATTAATGATAATTTTCTATCTTCTGGAAAAGATTAAAGTATTGTACATATGTATGTTGTTTAATCAATGGATTGGATTATACAGAATGGCTTTGAAAAGAAGAAATGTTGCTGTATAAGGTTTTAATCATATTATGTGTATTGATTAGCATAGCCTTCTTAGGTATTACATAATTGTCTATGCTTTGTGGCTAGCCAGTAGCAGCAGCTCTTGCCATAAGAATGAGTGCTGTAGATTATCCCAAAGACCTATTCAATACTTCATTCTTTCCATTTTTGGTGGAAAAATTTTTACCTGAAAGTGTAAGTAAATTAATATTTCAGTTAAAAATATTTGAGCAATGATTGTATACATGCATAATATATTTTATGCAAAATAGAAAAACATAACTACTAAATTGTCCTCTTCTACCTTCTCACAAAGACTTCATCCAGACATTTTAAATCATTTCCTTTATTTTTAACTTTCTTCTTATGACTAATAATTCTAATAATATAATTCTCATGTGATTATAGTCTTTATTTTTGATATCTCAAAATCAATCAGTGTCTATAAATGTACTCTGATAAAAGATGAAAAATGAGCCCGCTTATAGCCATGAACCCTCCCACTCATTTATCCATTTTTAATTGCAATATTAACTTTCTTATTGGTTATATTTATAACTTTAAGAGAATATCTTTTCTTCAATCAAAATTAAATGTCTCTTCACACACACTATTTTATTTATATATATATACATATAGATATACATATGTAGTATATGTACCATAGTAGAAATGAACTTGTATATATATTATGTACCATAGTAGAAACAAATGTGTGTGTGTGTGTATATATATATATATTTATATATATATATAAAATACATGTACATATACATTTCATTTCATGTAATTTGACAATATTAGTTTCCCTACAATTTCCTCTACCTCATCTCCCCCTTCTATTTCTTAATTGCTATCAGTTATAGCATTGCTTTTGCAGTCTTTTTAGCATACACATTAACTTACAACTATAATTGAATCAGCTATGATTTGTCTACAAGTTAAATCTACAGATTGAAATAAGGCAATGAGTAGCATATAATTCTAATTCACTACAGAACGATGTACTCCTATTGGAATCTTTTGAAAGAAATATTAATCTACATTGCTAACCTGAACCACTCAAAATAATTAATCATCGTTTCTTAAACTTCATCAATTGTTAAGACTCATAGTAAATTTTAGTTTACTTAGTAATTGAATCCAGATATTCTTACATAGATCATCATTTTGTTTGAATTTATTTTTCTGAAAGCTTCTTTTTATTCTCCTACTTTTTAATTTTATTTTATTATTATTTTTTTTACTTTACAATATTGTATTGGTTTTGCCATACATCAACATGCATCTGCCACGGGTGTACACGTGCTCCCCATCCTGAACCCCCCTCCCACATCCCTCCCCATACCATCCCTCTGGGTCATCCCAGTGCACCAGCCCAAAGCTTCCTCTATCCTGCATCAAACCTGGACTGGCGATTCATTTCTTATATGATATTATACATATTTCAATGCCATTCTCCCAAATCATCCCCTCCCCCCACCCCCAGACAGAGTCCAAAAGACTATTCTATACATCTGTGTCTCTTTTGCTGTCTCACATACAGGGTTGTCGTTGCCATCTTTCTAAATTCCATATATATGCATTAGTATACTGTATTGGTGTTTTTCCTTCTGGCTTACTTCACTCTGTATAATAGGCTCCAGTTTCATCCACCTCATTAGAACTGATTCAAATGTATTCTTTTTAATGGCTGAGTAATACTCCATTGTTTATAGGTACCACAGCTTTCTTATCCATTCATCTGCTGATGGACATCCAGGTTGCTTCCATGTCCTGGCTATTATAAACAGTGCTGTGATTAACATTGGGGTACACGTGTTTCTTTCCCTTCTGGTTTCCTCAGTGTGTATGCCCAGCAGTGGGATTGCTGGATCATAAGGCAGTTCTATTTCCAGTTTTTTAAGGAATCTCCACACTGTTCTCCATAGTGACTGTACTAGTTTGCATTCCCACCAACAGTGTAAGAGGGTTCCCTTTTCTCCACATCCTCTCCAGCATTTATTGTTTGTAGACTTTTGGATTGCAGCCATTCTGACTGGCATGAAATGGTACCTCATTGTGGTTTTGATTTGCATTTCTCTGATAATGAGTGATGTTGAGCATCTTTTCATGCGTTTGTTAGCCATCTGTATGTCTTCTTTGGAGAAATGTCTATTTAGTTCTTTGGCCCATTTTTTGATTGGGTCGTTTATTTTTCTGGAGTTGAGCTGTAGGAGTTGCTTGTATATTTTTGAGATTAGTTGTTTGTCAGTTGCTTCATTTGCTGTTATTTTCTCCCATTCTGAAGACTGTCTTTTCACCTTGCTTATAGTTTCTTTTGTTGTGCATAAGCTTTTAATTTTAATTAGATCCCATTTGTTTATTTTTGCTTTTATTTCCAATATTCTGGGAGGTGGGTCATAGAGGATCCTGCTGTGATGTATGTCTGAGAGTGTTTTGCCTATGTTCTCCTCTAAGAGTTTTATAGTTTCTGGTCTTATGTTTAGATCTTTAATCCATTTTGAGTTTATTTTTGTGTATGGTGTTAGAAAGTGTTCTAGTTTCATTCTTTTACAAGTGGTTGACCAGTTTTCCCAGCACCACTTGTTAAAGAGATTATCTTTTCTCCATTGTATATTCTTGCCTGCTTTGTCAAAGATAAGGTGTCCATAGGTGCATGGGTTTATCTCTGGGCTTTATATTTTATTCCATTGACCTATATTTCTCTCTTTGTGCCAGTACCATACTGTCTTAATGACTGTGGTTTTGTAGTAGAGCCTGAAGTCAGGCAGGTTGATTCCTCCAGTTCCATTCTTCTTTCTCAAGATTGCTTTGGCTATTTGAGGTTTGTTTTTTTTTTTTTTTTTTCCTGTATTTCCATACAAATTGTGAAATTATTTGTCCTAGCTCTGTGAAAAATAAAGAAAAGAAAACTACAGGCCAATATCACTGATGAACATAGATGCAAATATCCTTAATAAAATTCTAGCAATCAGAATCCAACAGCACATTAAAAAGATCATACACCATGACCAAGTGGGCTTTATCCTACTTTTTAAAATAATGAATATCTGTGTTATATATCTGAGATAACTTATTCTCTTAATCAAGCTAATAGTCACATACTTTTGTTTGCAAACCACTCTTCTTGGAACATTCTAACCTCCAGCACAAATATGGCCCCATTTGATATCTAGGCAAGTTCCACAGCTGTTACTGTGATGTTTATGAACTCATCCCCTTGTTAGAATATTATTTTCTAACATTTTTTCTCATTGTTGGATCCTTTTTGATTTGATATTACTTACTGAACTACTATTTCTTTCCTCCAAAAAAAGATGTATAAGAAAATGTTTTGAGTCCTTGAATCGGCATCCAGTTTTTTTTGTTTTTTTTTTAATTGCTGTCCCATTCCAAATGGATATCATGGAGTAGGATTGATAAATGATTAGCAGTAAAAGCTATGACACCAGAGGCTGGTATTCAAATCCTAGCCCTGCCACTTGGTGACCTTGGGAAAGTCACTTATCCCCTCTGTACTCAAGTCTTCATCTAAGACAGGAAATATGATGGTATTTAAATCAGATAGTACATGTAGAGCTCTTAGAAAATTGCCTGGCACATTATGCAATAGTATAAGTATTGATACTAGTTGTTAGTTCATATGGTTATCAAGATCTAGGTTCAAGTCATCGTCTCTCAAAACATAAAAGCTAGTGTTTTGTTGTTTTTGTTGTTGTCTATTATGTGATACTATTGATAAAAAATCAGATAAGTCAGGTTCTTGTTCTTTTAATGTAATTTTTTTGTTTGTTCTCTCATCTTAAAACTTTTAGGGTGTGTGTGTATGTGTGATTGCCTTGGATGTGAAGATTTTGCCCTTACCTTGATGGACCAGTTCATGCTCAGCGATAGATTTGTGGCTCTTCTTTAGAAAATGTTCTTCCATTATTCTGAGACTTCATTCCTGGAATTTTTCCTCCCTCTTATTTTCTTTGTTTCTGTTTGATGTAGAGCAATAAGTCATTCTTAATAATAAATAAGAGAGTTAGAAAAAAGTTTTAGAGGTGATAAACATGTTTATGGCATAAATTGTGGTTATGGTTTAATGAATGCATAATCTTGAAACTTATCAAGTTGTACATATTAAATATGCACAACCTTTGTGTCAATCATATCTCAATAAAGTAATATAAATTATACATATTATATATATAATTTATAGACCTGTTCTAATATCTACTTAATTTATTCATGTCAGTTGAAATGTTAACCAAAATTAAGAAATCATACATATATACTGATTTAGGAAATCAAAGATATAATGTATATAACATATTTCCTATGTTCTAGGGATATAGCTGTGATCAAGACAGATGGTAATTTGGTCTCATGTACATCACATCCTGCTGATGAAATATCAGTAATCAGTAATGAATACTGTGAAGAAAGTAAAGCCAAAATTATGTTAGAGATTGACTGAATATATCCTACTTTTTCTATTTCGTATGTTGACTATTTCCTCATATTATTAGAAAGTTTTCCTAAATATCACTGTGATGCCTTTACAATATTTCATCATTTAGACCTATGTTTTTCCACCAAGGTCTATTTCACCTCCAAGGGATATCTGGCAATATCTAGAAACATTTGTGATTTGCTATGACTAGGAGTAGCTATTTTATCTAGTGGGTAGAAGTCAGTGATGCTGCTAAACATCTTGTCATACAAGGATTTCCCCAGCAAATATGGTTGTTGTAGTTGCTGTTCATTCGCTAAGTCATGTCTGACTCTTTGTGACCCCATGGACTGCAGCATGCTAGGCTTCCCTGTCCTTCACCATCTCCTGGACTTTGTTCAAATTCATATCCATTGAGTTGGTGATGCTATCCAACTATCTCATCCTCTGCTAACCAAAAGGAAATGAGGGTGGCAAATATGGTTATCTGGTCTGAAGTATCAGTAGTCCCAAAGCTGAGAAATCTTATAGACATAGCTTATGTTTTTAAAACAATTTTTAACATTTTTCTTTTACTTGAATTTGCTAAGGAGTTTTTATTTATTCTCATGTTTTCTGCCATGGATCTTGTCATCAATTAACATAATATTCCTGGCTTCTGTCTTCATCTCCTTATTACTTTCCTTCTCCCAGAAGTATCTGCCTTGATTGGTGAATTTGTGGGGAAAAACTGCACATGCAGAACTGTGTCTCTACCTTTCCTCTACCTTTGTTAAACAACTGAAAGGAATTTTTTATTTGTGAGGTTGGAAAATGCAGTTTTGGTGTTACAGTCACCAAGAGCCTAACAACAGACACATGGCTTTTAGTGATATTGTATTGCTGCCATTATTCAGGCATAGACGGAGTGTGTGTGCCTGTGCCCGGCTAAGCTCATGTAGTAGAAATTAGGCTTCAGTCAGATGTATTTTTTCATGGTTCTCTTTTACTTTGTAATTCTAAGGAGGATCATTTAAATGTCTTTTTTTTTTTTTTCCCCTAAGAATAACGCTTTTCTAAGACATTTTACACTGAAATAATTCATTTGGCGCTATCAAGATCATGCTAGTTCAAATAATTTGTCATCGAATTTCAAGACCAGGAAACTATGTGTTCAAAAACAGATCAAGCATTTGACAGGAGTTGAACATCTCTGAGAGAGTCAAAATAACTTCTTAATTCTCCCCTGTTTATATTGTCTCTGCTGAGTTTAAAAGAGTGAGTGATCCCAAGGCTGACCCTGGGCAAGAAGTTTGAGCCTCAGATTGTCATTTAAAGTCCTTCACTTTTTGTCTCTTCTTTTCTTTCTAATCTTACAGTAAATGCACTCATCAAGTGCTGTTTTTTTTTTTTTTTTTGAGCCTTTTTGACTTACAAGGAGTCTTCCAAAACCACATTCCTCTTTCTTCCCCCTGGTCCTTTGCTCCAGCTGTTTGGTCTCTCTTACCCTTGTGTAAACCTAAAGAAAAATCAGGAAACTTCAGAGCTAGTTCAAATTCCAAACTAAGATACTAATATTTGGCTTATATTGCCTTCCCTATACTTCTATTATTTCCTTTTACTTTTTTTCACATTCGATTTCCAGTGCAGCCACAGCAGACTGGAAAAATAAATATTTGAAAAAAGAATAATAAAACACGGATATGAGTCTGTGTTAGAGTCCCTGATGTTAGTCACCAATAATTCTTTCCCTCCCAACAACTAGTTACTGACCTTCTCTTCAAGTGGCAGCGTCTGTTCTCCCTTCCCTTGAAACTCAGCTGGTCTTGTGATATGTTTTATCTAACAGAATTTGTAAAAGTGACCTTCTAGTCCAAGCTCAACCTGTACTAGTACTGGCAGCTTCTCTTTCTGTCTTCTGAAACCAGCTGCTATATAGAATGTTCACCTACCCTGAGATCTTATGCTGCAAGGAAGCCAATTTCACTGTGAGGAGATGCCCAGTGGAAGAGCACTGTACTCAAACCTTCTTAGATCTTTCAAACTAGCCCATGCATCAGCTGGATGCATCTGAATCAGTAACCCCATCTGATGTCATGTGGAACAGAACCACTCAGCTAAACACATTCATTCCACAGAATTATATTGGTACTTATACCATTAAGTTTTTTGTAGGTCTGTTACTCAGCAATAGACAATTGAAAATGTATTGAATTGCTTAAAAGGAAAATAAATATGTAGAGAGGAGATTAGAAATAAAACCCAAACCAAGTGAAGATCCTCTTTGATTTTTTCTTTGTTAGCTATTTCTTGTTATTGATTGTTTTTATTTCATTAAATGAAAGGTTAAACATTTTGCCTTCTTCACTTTGCTAGTTCTAGGCTACTTAATTTCTATGTGCCTTAAGATCATGTTCACTAACATCAAAATCACAGACTTGTTGTGAGTTGAGCTACATAAGGAGCTTGTAATATAATGTATATAAAACACTTAGAAAATTACCAAGTGTGTAGTAAGCCTTGGAGAACAGAATGGCAATCCACTGCAGTATTCTTGCCTGGAAAATTCCGTGGACAGATAAGCCTGGTGGGCTACTGTCCATGGGTTGCAAAGAGTTGGACATGACTGAGCAACTAACACACAGTAAGCCTACATGATTGTTTGCAATTATGATTATTCTCATTTTTCCTAAGAGATATTAAATTCAAAAGAGGGATGAGAAAAATTCAATTTTTGGAAAATTATTGCTTATGTTAAGCCTTAGATAGGAACATTCTTTTTATATTAAAGTTCTATGTAAGAAATTTCATACTAATTAATGTAAAGAACTAATATACTTTATCCCACGGGTCTCCTTTTGCTTATTATTAAGATACTTCAAAATTCAGTTTATATTTAGAAATTTCAAATGTTTAAGATATTGAAAACTACTCATATTTGTTCTGTCTCTTCCAATTTTTCTTCAAATATTAATTATGCATTAAATTATGAGAGTATCATTTAAATTTTTCATTTAATATACTCACTATGCCTATTTTATTTATTAATTAAATACATTAAATGTCATTGGCTTGAAAGTTGGTTTAAAACTCAAAATTCAGAAAACAAAGATCATGGCATGTAGCCCCATCACTTCATGACAAATAGATGGGGAAACAATGGAAACAGTGACATAATTTATTTTTTTTGGGGCTCCAAAATCACTGCAGATGGTGACTGCAGCCATGAAATTAAAAGATGCTTGCTCCTTTGAAGAATAGCTATGACCAAACTAGACAGCATATTAAAAAGCAGAGACGTCACATTACTTTACTGACAAAGGTTGATCTATTCAAAGCTATGGTTTTTCCAGTAGTCATGAATGGACACAAGAATTGGATTATAAAGAAAGCTGAGTGCCGAAGAATTCATGCTTTTGAACTTTGGTGTTGGAAAAGACGATTGAAAGTCTCTTGGATTGCAAAGAGATCCAACCAGTCAATCCTAAAGGCAATCAGTCCTGAATATTCATTGGAAGGACTGATGCTGAAGCTGAAACTCCAATACTTTGGCCACCTGATGTGAAGAACTGACTCATTTGAAAAGACCCTGATGCTGGGAAAGATTGAAGGCAGGAGGAGAAGGGGACGACAGAGGATGAGATGGTTGGATGGCATCACTGACCCAATGGACATGGATTTGAGTAAGCTCCATGAGTTGGTGATGGACAGGGAGGCCTGGGTGCTGCAGTATGTGTGTGTGTGTGTGGGGGGGGGTGTCTCAAAGAGACCCCTGTACACGACTGAGCTACCGAGCTGAAATGCTTTTATGATAAATGCATTGTTAGAGATTTGAAGAGATGAGGAATATAAAACTAAAAATCAGAAAAAATAGCTCTGTATACAAGGATATTATTTTTTTTTTTTTTTTTTACTTTTAGCATATTATTGAATGAGTTTTAGGAACAGTCGTCTTAAGAAATAATTGACATAGCATAAAATTTCCCCACAAATCGTGATATTTACTATGTTTACAAAGTTCAACCATTGTCTCCATGTTCTAATTCTGTAATCCTCCCAAGAAATGATTTTTTTAATGTTTTAATTTTTTTATTTTATTTTTTAAAAAAGTTGACAATTACAAAAATCACAAATTAATGTAATATAAAAATAAGAAATGCAGCAAACTAATGCATTGTGCCCTGGAGCATTTCACTGTGGTAAAAAGAAATCTGCTTAGAAAAAAAATCAAAGGAAGGATTCCTAAAGAAATGACAAATGAGCTAATTTCTGATATGAAATAAAGGGTGCATATGTCTGTCTGTGTGGTATATACGTGTAATTCCAGATGTACAAAAATATATGGGAATCTGTGAGGCAAAGAGGTAGGTGAAGGTGAAACAGATAGGGTTCTGTGTCCTGTAAGTTTTTTTGGCTCAGGGATAGAGTGCAGATTTTATGTTTGAAAGACCACAGTGCAGGAAGATGGGTAAAAAAAAAATGTGTAGATGCACCAATAGAAAATAATTGACTAAATTACCATCTGTCCAACTTATACAATATTATGTAGCTAGTGAAAATAATGAGTTAGAAACATATGAATAGATTTCTAGGACTATCTATAAATTGTGAAGGGAGGTACAAATGCAACAAATAATTAAAAGGAAATGTTTAATTTATGTGTGTATGTATGTACACTAATTTTGTTGTGTGGTAGTGTAAAAATGATTACACGTTATAAGGTTCAAATGCAGTTCATTTATGTAACCCACTGAATGAGACACTCATAATACAGTGTTGTAAATCTCAAATTTTATGTGTACGGGCAATAAAAGGGTGCATTCCAGGGAAAAGTTCAAATAATTAAAAGGTTGTTTTAAAATAGACTGATTATGCCAACGCATATGTGGCTAATTAACTTTCAAGAATATCCAATGGAACAAAAAAAAAAAAGAATATCCAATGGAAAAAGGGTAGTCTTTTCAATAAATATATAAATTCTAAGGTTCTAAGGTATAGTATGGTGACTATAATTGATAATACTGTATTGTATAATTAAACAGAGTACATCCTAAATATTCTTACCAAAAATAGTAATTATGTGAGGTGATGATGGTTGTGATGGATATGTTAACTCAATTGTGAGACTTCTTTCACAGTGTTCACATATAATGAATCATCACACTGTACACTTTAAATATAGTACAATTTTGTCAATAAAACTGAAAAAATAATTAAACTAGCAAATTATGAATTTGTCCAATTTCTTTTTCAAATCGTATTCTAATATGAGGTAAGATTTAAGTGTGTTTGCATATCATATTCAAATGAAGGCTTTTAATTTACTTGATTTTGTAAGTTTTTGTAGATGTTGTACACTACTTTTTGATAAAAACACTCTTGTAAATTATGTCCCCAACTGGCGCACGAAGCACAGGTGGCTGCGACTGGCGCATGAAGCGCGGCGGAGAGGAGCTACCCTACGTCTGAGATAAGGGGCAGAAGCCCAGAGGACCCCATGCCCGAAGGGCAGCGGCCAAGAGGAGTTACCCCATGTCTGAGGTCAGGGGCAGCAGCCGAGAGTGCCAGGCTGCAACGGCGAAGGAAGGGTGGAGAGGAGCTACCCCACGTCCGAGGTCAGGGTGAGGGGCGCCAGAGAGGAGCTACCCCACATCCGAGGTCAGGGGCGGCGGCCGGGAGGAGCTACCCCATGCCCAACGAGCCGTGGTTGCCCAGGCACAGGAGGGCCTAGAGGAGCTATCCCATGTTGAAGGTCAGAAAGGGCGGCAGTGAGGAGATACCCCTCATCCAAGGTAAGGAGCAGCAGCTGCGCTTTGCCGGAGCAGCCATGAAGAGATACCCCACACCTAAGGTAAAAGAAACCAAAGTAGGATGGTAAGTGTTTCAAGAGGGCATCAGAGGGCAAACACACTGAAGCCATAATCACAGAAAACTAGTCAATTTAATCACACTAGGACCACAGCCTTGTCTAACTCAATGGAACTAAGCCATGCCCATGGGGCAACCCAAGATGGGCGGGTCATGGTGGAGAGATCTGACAGAATGTGGTCCACTGGAGAAGGGAATGGCAAACCACTTGAGTATTCTTGCCTTGAGAACCCCATGAACAGTATTAAAAAGCAAAATGATAGGATACTGAAAGAGGAACTCCCCAGGTCAGTAGGGGCCCAATATGCTACTGGAGATCAGTGGGGAAATAACTCCAGAAAGAATGAAGGGATGGAGCCAAAGCAAAAAGAATACCCAGCTGTGGATGTGACTGGTGATAGAAGCAAGGTCTGATGCTGTAAAGAGCAATATTGCATAAGAACCTGGAAGGTCAGGTCCATGAATCAAGGCAAATTGGAAGTGGTCAAACAAGAGATGGCAAGAGTGAATGTCGGCATTCTAGGAATCAGCGAACTAAAATGGACTGGAATGGGTGAATTTAACTCAGATGACCATTATATCTACTACTGCAGGCAGGAATCCCTCAGAAGAAATGGAGTAGCCATCATGGTCAACAAAAATCCAAAATGCAGTACTTGGATGCAATCTCAAAAACGACAGAATGATCTCTGTTCGTTTCCAAGGCAAACCATTCAATATCACAGTAATCCAAGTCTATGCCCCAACCAGTAATGCTGAAGAAGCTGAAGTTGAACGGCTCTATGAAGACCTACAAGACCTATTAGAACTAACACCCAAAAAAGATGTCTTTTTCATTAAAGGGGACTAGAATGCAAAAGTAGGAAGTCAAGAAACACCTGGAGTAACAGGCAAATTTGGCCTTGGACTACGGAATGAAGCAGGGCAAAGACTAATAGAGTTTTGCCAAGAAAATGCACTGGTCATAGCAAACACCCTCTTCCAACAACAATAGAGAAGACTCTATACATGGACATCACCAGATGGTCAACACCAAAATCAGATTGATCATATTCTTTGCAGCCAAAGATGGAGAAGCTCTATACAGTCAGCAAAAACAAGACCAGGAGCTGACTGTGGCTCAGACCATGAACTCCTTATTGCCAAATTCAGACTTAAATTGAAGAAAGTAGGGAGACCACTAGACCATTCAGGTATGACCTTAATCAAATCCCTTATGATTATACAGTGGAAGTGAGAAATAGATTTAAGGGCCTAGATCTGATAGATAGAGTGCCTGATGAACTATGGAATGAGGTTCGTGACATTGTACAGGAGACAGGGATCAAGAATATTCCCATAGAAAAGAAATGCAAAAAAGCAAAATGGCTGTCTGAGGAGGCCTTACAAATAGCTGTGAAAAGAAGAGAAGCGAAAACCAAAGGAAAGAAGGAAAGATATAAACATCTGAATGCAGAGTTCCAAAGAATAACAAGAAGAGATAAGAAAGCCTTCTTCAGTGATCAATGCAAAGAAATAGAGGAAAACAACAGAATGGGAAAGACTAGAGATCTCTTCAAGAAAATTAGAGATACCAAGGGAACATTTCATGCAAAGATGGGCTCGATAAAGAACAGAAATGTTATGGACCTAACAGAAGCAGAAGATATTAAGAAGAGATGGCAAGAATACACAGAAGAACTGTACAAAAAAGATCTTCACGACCCAGATAATCACAATGGTGTGATCACTCATCTAGAGCCAGACATCCTGGAATGTGAAGTCAAGTGGGCCTTAGAAAGCATCACTACGAACAAAGCTAGTGGAGGTGATGGAATTCCAGTTGAGCTATTCCAAATCCTGAAAGATGATGCTGTGAAAGTGCTGCACTCAATATGCCAGCAAATTTGGAAAACTCAGCAGTGGCCAGAGGACTGGAAAAGGTCAGTTTTCCTTCCAATCCCAAAGAAAGGCAATGCCAAAGAATGCTCAAACTACCGCACAATTGCACTCATCTCACACGCCAGTAAAGTGATGCTCAAAATTCTCCAAGCCAGGCTTCAGCAATATGTGAACCATGAACTTCCTGATGTTCAAGCTGATTTTAGAAAAGGCAGAAGAACCCCAGATCAAATTGCCAACATCTGCTGGATCATGGAAAAAGCAAGAGCATTCCAGAAAAACATCTATTTCTGCTTTATTGACTATGCCAAAGCCTTTGACTGTGTGGATCACAATAAACTGTGGAAAATTCTGAAAACGATGGGAATACCAGACCACCTGATCTGCCTCTTGAGAAATCTGTATGCAGGTCAGGAAGCAACAGTTAGAACTGGACATGGAACAACAGACTGGTTCCAAATAGGAAAAGGAGTATGTCAAGGCTGTATATTGTCACCCTGCTTATTTAACTTATATGCATAGTACATCATGAAAAATGCTGGGCTGGAGGAAGCACAAGCTGGAATCAAGATTGCTGGGAGAAATATCAATAACCTCAGATATGCAGATGACACCACCCTTATGGCAGAAAGTGAAGAGGAACTCAAAAGCCTCTTGATGAAAATGAAAGTGGAGAGTGAAAATGTTGGCTTAAAGCTCAACATTCAGAAAATGAAGATCATGGCATCTGGTCCCATCACTTCATGGGAAATAGATGGGGAAACAGTGGAAACAGTGTCAGACTTTATTTTGGGGGGCTCCAAAATCACTACAGATGGTGACTGCAGCCATGAAATTAAAAGACGCTTACTCCTTGGAAGGAAAATTATGACCAAGCTAGATAGCATATTCAAAAGCAGAGACATTACTTTGCCAACAAAGGTCCGTCTAGTCAAGGCTATGGTTTTTTCCTGTGGTCATGTATGGATGCGAGAGTTGGACTGTGAAGAAGGCTGAGCGCTGAAGAATTTATGCTTTTGAGCTGTGGTGTTGGAGAAGACTCTTGAGAGTCCCTTGGCCTGCAAGGAGATCCAACCAGTCCATTCTGAAGGAGATCAGCCCTGGGATTTCTTTGGAAGGAATGATGCTAAAGCCGAAACTCCAGTACTTTGGCCACCTCATGCGAAGAGTTGACTCATTGGAAAAGACTCTGATGCTGGGAGGGATTGGGGGCAGGAGTAGAAGGGGACAACAGAGGATGAGATGGCTGGATGGCATCAGTGACTCGATGGACATGAATCTGGGTGCACTCCAGGAGTTGGTGGTGGACAGGGAGGCCTGACGTGCTGCGATTCATGGGGTCACAAATAGTCGGACATGACTAAGTGACTGAACTGAACTGAACTGAACTGATGACATGTACATTGAGACTACAATAAAGTACAGAGGGTAGGAAGCACTTTCAGTATTATAATAATTCTTCCTTTTTAATCTTAATCTTAAGATTTAATCAAAAATTAATCTTAAATTCAAGAATTTAAGGTGCATGGGATATATACAAACATTCTATCTGTAGCAGTACTTAAAGGCAAATAAGTGAAATAGTAACAACCCAAAAAATATATACTTCTGTTCCATAGTGTCTATGACTGCCTCTTTGGAAATAATTTAGAGTTCACATGCAATTTGGTTTATTCCTGCTACAAAAATTAGTCAAGTATAAACTTCACCATCTTTCCCTACCCTATTCCTCTAGTTACCACCATGGAACAAAAGATGAGGAATATGGACAGGAACAAGGGCACAGAAGATGAAGTTACTTTTTAGGAAGGATAAAAACATATTAAGAAAAATGTAATGTCTCTTCTTAATGTCAGAGTGTAAGCACCATTCTCAAATAGTTGTCCCCAGGCATTTTTCCTATATTGTTGATTTAAGGCAAAATCTTTTTAGAAATTGAGTTCACATATGTTCTATATTTGAAGCCTAAATATACAGCCCAATAGTATAACACTTAATTTTTTCAACAATTAGCAATAAACATCAATATATGAAGGGTTAACATTCATATTAACAGTGGAGCCTGGATTATAAGAAAGTGATAAAAACCCATCCCTCTGGTACTATAATTAATATTTTTACCAACTCCTGTAGAGAAATAACTAAAAAATAATTTAGACATGGTATAGAACTGTATTGTTAGTTAGGCTTAAAGAAACTATGTGAAGTATATACATCTATATTGAATTACAGTAAAATTAACTTCTACAAGCAATGCTCAATTATTTTTCATTTACTTTCTTACATTTTAGTCTGCAGAAACTTTGTTATAGGAGTCTAGTTGAATTTATTACATTTATCTATATATAAAGTACCATTTTTCCTTTTTTTGTTATTGTTAATGAATGAGCTTAGATGCAAACTTGGACAGGAAAAGCCATAAGTAAACATCCCTTCTTTGTTCACTTTAACTTTGTGAAAAAAACAAAACATAGGCTGGTTGTGCTTATGTTCCACAGGAAAAGTTTAATATCCATTATGTACCATATGTACCATTTAATATCCAAACTTATATGTTATGACTTGTAGGATATATGCAATTTATTTTGAAGATACTTTTGAAACCTTATTCACACACACACACTAAGTGCTGAGTTTTCTTAAACTGTGTAACTAAAGCAGTCATTTTTGGTGGACACTTCATCTCTTCTTTGAGCATAATTTGTATCTGCCTTGTTCTTGTCTTTCTATGTTCTCTTCTAGTTTTATGACCATTATTATCTGTAGGATTTACTCAGTGTTTTCTTAGGTACTTGCTTCTAGTAAAGTCAAATTTTAAGAGCCCTGTCTATGTCTATGAGCTAAGTTTCTGTCTCTGCTATTAGTGACACTGTTTACTGTCTCATTTGTTTATTAATAGCATCGAATGCACATACTTAGGACATTGGACCCTTTTCCCCCATTAAGTTTTCAGTTCAGTGATTTCATTGCTGTATTCATCTCTCTAATTGGCCTAGTATGTGATTGTCTCACTGCTACAGGGAATGGATTTCACTCTTCCTCTAATATTCTCTTTGTTTTCAACAATAAGACAAATCTGACCATCTGTTGACTATCAGTGATTACCATTGTTGCCTCAGAAGTCATAGGTTTTAGTAAGTTTCATTTCCACTTCTCATTCTTGCCCAGGTTCCTAGATCTCATTTTTTCTTGCCTCTCATTTACCAAGAAAAGCAATTTTGCCTATTACCAAAATTCTAAATATAATTATCTAGAACTAGTTCTGATTATGCAAATTATTATCTAGTTCTGCAAATTATTACTATCTAGTTCTTATTATGTAAATTATTTCCCATAATTCTTGTCCAAACAATGATTTTACATAAGAAAAAATTCAGGAGGAATTTGTGTATTCCTATTGCAAGTGAATTGTTGAGAAAAAAAAATTTTTTTTAATCACCTGCTCTTGATACATTGAAATTTGTGTCTGCATCTTTAGTAAATTTGCATTATAAATAAATCCCCTTTTCCCAACCATACTCTCACTCCATAACCTTGGTCCCTGTATATATTAATTTTCGATGTATTGTTTTAATATACAGGCTGTTCACTATTAAAATAAAAGAAAGAAAAGTTAGATTTTCTCAGCTGAGGTAATAAGACAAAGCAGTAAAGGAATCCCAGGGGTTTTCTTTTGTACTAGCAAAGTGCTTTTAAAATAGTTTCATGTAGCAGCATTTATTCAGTTTTTCAAATTAACACTCACTGAACTATTCAGCATATTACTAAATAAAGTTCTGCAAAAACTCTGTGTATCAAAAGAGTTAATTTTAGCACATATGCTATCTCCCACTTGAATATCAAAGAGGAAAATGAACCAACAAATGCTGTTTTATATATAGACTAGCATTTAGTTGCTAGATCAGTAGCATATGCAACTTGTTAGAAATGTAAATTCTCTGACCCACCCCCAAACTTCCTAAGTCAGAAACTGTTAAGGGTAGAGCCCAGAAATTTGTGTTTTGACAAGCTATGTGTGCTATGAAAATGTCACACTCAGCTCTCCTTCTGCATTGAACACGATTAATCAGCCCCCCATTTTTGCACAAAGCAGCTTCTAGCCAGTGACAGAGTAGAGTAGGTGTACTGCAGGAGCTGTATTTCCTCCTTTACGAGCTCCTTTAACAGGTAACTTTGGCCGTAGCATCAGTCATGCCAAAGCATTCTTAGAACTGTGCTGCAGTCCGGCACTCTTTATATCATATGTTCTTTCTTTCTAACTCTTTCTCGAAGTAAAACTTACATCTCTTGGCCTGAAAGATTTACCCACTTTTCTGACTCCTTTCCTTTCATCTTTATCAGACGTCTCCTCCAATTCCTCTTCTGTACCTTGAATTTCACTTTAGCATGGGTCCTTCTCAGAGGACCCTAACTGCTCCAAGTGATACCAGAAATGATTAAAAACAAAAAACAAAACAGGAGATATAGATGGAATTTTGGAAAAACCAGAATTAACAATCAAGCTCTTTAGGTACTCTGTTGTGTGTTGAAGCTTGAGAACTAGTTTATAGACCTTTTCTATTTTTGTTATAGTTATCAATACTGAGTGTATCATAACCTTCACATTGAGGGGACTACCACGTGTTTTGTACTTGGGGGATTGATTCTTAGATGATGACTGAATTCAAACAGGAATTGACAAAGGCAATATTGAACTACATCTATTAAATTTTGAATCCAACTGAAGAACAAAGAGAACTGAAACTATCATCTAACATAACTCATGTTGCTATAGAATCTTATACAAGGTAAAGTGAATAAATCAAGTTAGAAAAGAACTCCCTGGGAATAAATAAGCTCTGAAATGATGCAAACAGAAGCGTATCCTTGTTTCAGACTTTTAACTAAATGACATTAAGCCTTTTTTCTATATGACCCTCTCAAAGCTTATTATCCTGAATCCTTGATTGTTAGATTACTCAAGTTATTGCATTCACAATAAACAAGCTGCCAGCCATGATTATGTGATATTCTACAAGGGAATACATCTTTTTGAAAGCCCTAAAGTACTTACTGACATCATGTGAGGACTTGGATTGTTTTATCTTTTACCTTTTCACTTTGTAAATATTATAAGAAGTGATATTTAGAAGTCTCACAGAATCTATTCAGAGGGAAAATATCCCTAATATTTTAAAATAAGTATGCAGTGAGAGGGGATAGGAAAAATCATATAATGTTTTCTCATTTTCACAAATGCTGCCTGATGATATTCTTAAAGAGAGAAATATTTTTAACACAATTTCATACTGAATTTTTTTCAATTGTTTAACATTTTGCTTTCATCCTTTGTGGTCATGGAGGGCATGATTGATTCACTGTCTTCTGGAAATTGTTTTATACTCTAAAAAATAAAACTAAAAAAATGTCTACAGTGATACACAGGCATTTTCTAAATTACTATTGATTTCATCAATTGGTAAAACCCTTTCCTTTTTCTGTTTGTTTGTTTTGCAGATTTGTGTTTGCACATTTTTTTAGTTAAAATGAATATTTTTATGCAAAAATATTACTGAAGATTGGGAAATAGGGAAAGGAGTACCTCAAGGCTGTATATTGTTACCCTGCTTATTTAAATTATATGCAGAGTACATCATGAGAAATGCCAGGCTGGATGAAGCACAAGCTGGAATCAAGACTGCCAGGAAAAATATCAATAACCTCAGATATGCAGATGACACCACCCTTATGGCAGAAAGCAAAGAACTAAAGAGCCTCTTGATGAAAGTGAAAGAGGAGAGTGAAAAAGGTACGCTTAAAGTTCAACATTAAGAAAACTAAGATCATCGCATCTGGTCCCATCACTTCATGGCATATAAATGGGGAAACAATGGAAACAGTGACAGACTTTATTTTTGGTGGCTCCAAAATCATTGCAGATGGTGACTGCAGCCACGAAATTAAAAGATGCTTATTCCTTGGAAGAAAAGTTATGACCAACCTAGACAGCATATTAAAAAGCAGAGACACTGCTTTGCCAACAAAGGTCCATCTAGGCAAAGCTATGGTTTTTCCAGTAGGCATGTATGAATATAAGAGTTGGACTACAAGGAAAGCTGAGCACTGAAGAACTGATGCTTTTGATCTCTGACATTGGAGAAGACTCTTGAGAGTCCCTTGGACTGCAAGGAGATCCAACCAGCCAATTCTAAAGGAAATCAGTCCTGAATATTCATTGGAAGGACTGATGCTGTAATGAAATTCCAATACTTTGGCCACCTGATGCGAAAAACTGATTCATTTGAAAAGACACTGATGCTGGGAAAGAATTGAAAGTGGGAGGAGAACAGGACAACAGAGGATAAGATGGTTAGATGGCATCATGACTCGATGGACATGAGTTTGAGTAACCTCCGGGATTAGGTGATGGACAGGGAAGGCTGTGGTGCTGCAGTCCATGGGGGACTCAAAAAGTCAGACATGACTGAGCGACTGAACTGAACTGATTACTGAATAACTCATTTAACAAACAGTGCTTTTTTTTAAAGCTAGATTTAACTATATTAAACACATAGGTAAAGTCAAAGTGTTAGTTGCTTGGTTGTGGCCAACTCTTTGAAGAACCCATGGACTGTAACCCACCAGGCTCCTCTGTCCATGAAATTCTCCAGGCAAGAACACTGGAGTGATTGCCATCCCCCTGTCCAGGGGATCTTCCTTACCCAAGAATCGAACCCCACTCTACCATATTGTGGGCAGATTCTTTCCTGTCTGAGCCACCAGGGAGGCTCTTCCCTCTTATCCACAGGGGATACCTTCCAAGACCCCCAGTAAATGCCTGAAGCCTCAGATAGTACTGAATTCTCTGTTTTCCCTAAACTCTACACACCTATGATAAAATGCTATTTATAATTTAGGTACAGTAACAGGTTACCAATAATAGCTAGTAATAAAAATAGAACAGTTATAACAACGTATTCTAATAAAAGTTAGGTGAATATGGTCTCTTTCCCTTTCTCTGAAAATATCTTCTTGTACAAATGGCATACCTTTTCCCTCTTGATTAAGCATTCACCATTCACTGTGGCTGTAATTTTTGTATTATATGGATTTGTTTTTCCTTCTTTGCAATGTAACAGATAGAAGACTTGTTCTTACAATAGATTTTAGCAACTTTCAGCATACAATTTTTCATTTTCCTTATTAATTCAGGAACTTTCACCTTTTCACGTAAAGGAAGCATTTTAAGGACTTTGGCTCATCTGAATGCCAGCAGCACTGCTTTTGGTCTTTGGGACAATTATGAGGTAAAATAAAGGTTACTTGAACACAAGCATTGCAATACTTTGACAGCTGATCCAGTGGATTTGATAAACAAAAAGGCTACTAAGTCACTGTGTAAGGGTGTCTTAGAGATGAATCGTGTCCTGGGCAGGACAGAGTGGAATGACTTGAGATTCTATCACACTACTCAAATGATGCTCAGATTAAAATGTGTGAGTTATTTATTTCTGGAAGTTTTTATTTAAAGACTGTAGTTGACTATAGTAACTAAAACTGAGGAAAGCAAAACTACCTGGATAAGGGAGTCTATTGCAGTTTATGAAATGTTTTGTTTTGCTCTTTTGTTTTGGTATATAAGTTGAATGTGACCTACAGATTTGATCTATGAATTAATCTCAATTTCCTAGGTCAAACTTTCAACATCCTTCATCTGAATGATTTAGTTAGCAATTCAGTTTCAAAAAATGATAAAACATAAAGTTAATAGCTTTAGGTTCTATTGATGATGGTGAAAATATCCTGAGTGTTTGCATATGCCCAAACATATCATGGTACACACTAAATATGTATCATTATTTGTATATTAAAGAACAAATACTTTAAATAAATCAGTTTTGTGTTTTCTGTTGACTAGAAAATTATGCATCTGGAAACAGGGGAATAACCCAGAGTATAACAGGGGAATTATGATATATATATAAAACCTTTAAAAATAATGTTTATGTTAATACAATTTTTGAAAAATATATTGTTAGGATACAGAATGTATTTTCCATTTTTGATTTGGTACAATAGCTTGCTTACCAAGTGAAGCATCAATATTTTTGCTGAACTAGATAAAGTAGGCAGCTTCCCAAATATTCTAGAATAGGAAACATGAAAGACTTCCTTGTTTGCTCATATCCAGCACATTGCACTCTATTAAAAATATTAGTTTTTATAAATTGATGTATAAATGTACTGATGTTTAAATGTTTTTGCCTTTGCATAACCTAATTGAGAGAACTTTACCATTATATCAAGGCCCAGCTTTTTATTCAGTCTTGTTTAATATCAGAGTTGAAACTTTTGTGTCGATGGCCTCTTGGTGGCTCACCGTGTAAAAAAATCTGCCTGCAATGTGAGAGACCTGGGTTCAATTCCTGGGTCCGGAAGATTCCCTGCAGAAGGGAATGGCAGCCCACTCCAGTATTCTGGCCTAGAGAATTCCATGGACATAGGAGCCTGTCCAGCTACAATCCATGGGATGGCAAGGAGTCGGACATGGCTAAACAACTAACACACACATTTGTCTATCAGTTATACTTCAATGAAGCTGCTAAAACAAAACAAAACCCCAGAAAAGTTTAGACTCTGATGTCAGATTTACACCCTATTATTTAACTGTAAATTCTATTAGATGTTTTGAGATTTTTTTGTTCTCATTTGTATAATGGATGAGAAATATAGTGCTAGTATGCAGACTGAAGCTCCTTTCATTTTAATGATATTATTGCAGAAAGTTTGTGGGTTTATAAAAATCCAGATAACTAGAAAAAAAATTAAGTCACATGGCTTCACAGGTGGCACTAGTAGTAGAGAACCTGCTTGCCAATGCAGGAGATGAAAGGGATGCAGGTTTGATCCCTGGGTCAGGAAGATCCCCTGGAGGAAGGCATGGCAACCCACTCCAGTACTCTTGCCTGGAGAATCCCATGGACAGAGGAGCCTGGTGGGCTACAGTCCATGGGGTCACAAAGAGTCAGATATGACTGAAGTGACTTAGCACACATGCACGCACTGCAGAAAGTTTGTATATTTATAAAAATTCAGATAAGATGAAAATCTTTTTCTAAAGTCATATGTATGACTAAATTAAAATACATTTAAAATATAAATGTATATTTAACTACAATAAATGTGGTCCTTGCTTTAAATTTGATTGTAATGAATCATGCTCTGGTGTTATCTTAAATCATACGCATCTTGTATTCTCTGAGGGAAATAAATTCTGTGTGAAGAAATTCAAAGGAGAATTTTGTTCTAGATTGTTATGAATTTCTCTGAGTCTTTTTTACTTGCATTTCCTATGCTTACTTAACAAATTTTTAAGTGCCTCTGATTTATTAGGTCTGTTTAAAGCATTCCAGAGAGTGTTCACATGGGAAAAATAAAACATCTTTTCTACTATTTTGTAATTAATTAAAATGCATAAATCTTAAGTGTATAGCTTGATATATTTTTATATATGTGTGTGCCTCTATAACCCTTAACTAACTCAAGATATAGAACAATTCCTTCACTCCTGAAGTTTCCCATGTTATTATTCTGACTTCTGTCATCAGAAATAAGTGCTGCTAATTCTGAGCTTCATTTAAATGGAATCATACAGTAAATGCCCTTTGATGTCTAACCTTTTTGTTTCCACTGAACATATAGATCACTCAGTTCAGTTTAGTTGCTCAGTCATGTCTGACTCTTTGCGACCCCATAGACTGCAGCATGCCAGGCCTCCCTGTCCATTGCCAACTCCTGGAGTTTACACAAACTCACATCTATTGAGTTGGTGATGCCATCCAACTATCTCATCCTCTGTCCTCCCCTTCTCTTCCTGCCTTCAATCTTTCCCAGCATCAGGGTCTTTTCAAATGAGTTCTTTGCATCAGAAGGCCAATGTATTGGAGTTTCAGCTTTGGCATCAGTCCTTCCAATGAATATTCAGGACTGATTTCCTTTAGGATGGACTGGTTGGATCTCCTTGCACTTACTAAAACTCTATAGATCACTCACTAAAACTCTTATTTTCTTGCAACATGTTTCATTAATCTTCTTTCATGTGTACATGCTCAGTAGCTTCAGTCATGTCTCACTCTTTTTGACCCCATTGAGCTATAGTCTGCCAGGCTCCTCTGTCCCTGGGATTCTCCAGGCAAGAATATTGGAGTGGGTGCCATGCCTTCTTCCATGGGCTCTTCTCAACCCAGATTGAACCTGTGTCTCCTGCATGGCAGGTGGATTCTTTTTCATTGAACTACCAGGGTGGTAGTGATTTAGTTGCTAAGTTATGTCCAACTGTTGTGACCCCATGGACTGTAGCCTGCCAGGCAATTCTCCAGGCAAGCATCCTGGAGTGAGTTGCCATTTCCTTCTCCAGGGGATCTTCCCAACCCAGGATTGAACCCAGGTCTCCTGCATTGCAGGGGGATTCTTTACTGGCTGAGCTAGAAGGGAAGCCCTGAGATACCAGGGTAACCAGTGCTAATCTTACCATTTAAGTTGTATAATTACAATGACAATTAGCAATAATAGTTCTTTTGTGAAATGCAAATGAAATTTGATAAGCATACCAGACTTCGATAATTTGGATAATGAGATTTGGAATATTTTGAGCTGATATTTAGATGAGATTTTGGAATTAGAGTTAGTGCTGGTATGAGTTTAGACCTTTGGAGATGCTGAGATGGGGAGAATCCATTTTGCATGTGGGATAGATTTGATTTTTGAGAGGAACAGAAGATGGATTCCCCCAAATTTTTGTCCACCCAGAACCTCAGAATGTGACCCTACTTGGAAATAGGAACTTTGCAGATGTAATCAAATTAAGAGGAAGTCATAATGGATTAGGGTGAGTCTTAATTTCCATATGACTAGTGTTCTTATAGAAGGTGACAATACACCAATCTAGACATGGGGAAAAGGACACATGAAGATCTAGGCAGAGAATGTGTTGGTCGCTCAGTGTGTTCAACTCTTTGCAAAACCATGGACTGTAGCCCACCAGGCTTCTCTGTCCATGAGATTTCCCGGGCAAAAATACTACAGTGGGTTGCCATTCCCTTCTCGAGGGGATCTTCCAGATCCAGGGATTGAACCTGGGTCTTCTGCATTGCAGGTAGATTCTTTTCTGTCTGAGCAACCAAGGAAGCCCAGGCAGAGAATGGAGTAATGCCAAAGAATGCCAAGGATTGCTGTGTGCTAGCTGAAATTGGAAGATGCAGGAAAGGATTCTTCCTTCATAGGGAACATGGCCCCATGGGCACCTTGATTTCGGACATCTAATTTACAACACTATGAGAAAATAAATTCCCTTTGTCTTTAGCCAGCAAGTTGTAGTAATTTTCTCTGATAAGCCTAGGGACAAAACCACGTATTTTTGTTTTTAATTTTTGTTGGTTTTACTACTCATGGTGCTTTATGTCCCAGTGCAATTTAAATTCTTTCTACAAGGTTAATTCTAGTTCAGTCGCTCAGGTTAATGCCTTTCTAAAACACTTGTTTACAGGATAACTTTTCTTAGCTTTAAAACATTTTCATTTCTCACATTTTTTTAGGCCAAGTTCATTACAGTATTCTGGTACCAAGTCTTTTAAAATCAGAAATGACTATACTGTATTATTCCCATTCCCAGTGGGTTGCTTCCTTCTCTTCCCACAAAACACCTTCCTTCTACTTACACTTGCTTGTGATTCTCTCCTGTTAGTCTTTACACATGCTATTTATCTGCCTAGATGCCTGCCCCCTTTTCTATACCAAGACCCAAACTCAAAGCATCTATATCTTGAAAGTTTCTCTATCTCTAGTTTTAATAACTTTGGTGGAATTTTTATGTATGTGATTTAAACATGTTATTTCAGCAGTTATCATATTGTATTTTAATTATTTATGTAGCAAAGCAGGTTTCTTTATCATCCTCCCTGGTACCTGAGGTTAAGGCAACCTAGCGGGCTTTGTGGTATAACTCAGACATTCTCTTTTTAAAAAATTCATATCAAAGTTTAACTTCTTAAAGTTGTGCTGCTAAAAGAGAAAGTTCTGGGTGCATTTTATATTGTTTCCCTTAGGCAAGCTCACTGTGAAGGCCTCCCCAACTACTTCTGTTGACCTTTGCATCTGAGAAGTCATCCTGCTCCCTTCACTTCTTCATTTCTATCCAAAAACAAGATATGATTGTCATGCTCACCTCTGATTCTCTTAGCTTTCTATATGTGTGTCATTCAGCCTTCCAAGCTCTCCCTTAGCAATGTAAGCAGAAATACTTTGACACAATCAGTCAAATCCTAGTCTCATTCTGAAGACTGCTCTCCCAAAGTGGTCTGATATAACCCACACCTGGATGAGTGGTTCAATCACAGAGATTGTGAGCTTGGATTTTCCATTTTGCATGTTTCTCAGACTTTCCTTTTACTTCTTCATATTCTCATTTGTCTGTTTCCTGGGCCTCTGTTTTTAGATTCTTTGGTGATACTAAATGATCACCACTAAATGATATTCTTTGGTGATACTTAGACAGTGGACTAAGAACTTCGAATGCCTTTTCTCATTTAATCCACACATTGCAATCCTATACAATGAATTATACTGTAATCAATATTTTTCAAGTGAAGAAAATAAGGCTTAGAGTATCTTATGACTTTGCCCAAGGCCACAGAGCTAAAAATGTTGATCTTAAACATAGAACAATTTAAGTGTACTTTATGCTCTTGGGCTTCCTTCATAGCTCAGTTGGTAAAGAATCCACCTGCAATGCAGGAGACCCCATTTTGATTCCTAGATTGGGAAGATCCACTGGAGAAGGGATAGGCTACCCACTCCAGTATTCCTGGGCTTCCCTTATGACTCAGCTGGTAAAGAATCTGCCTGCAATGCGGGAAACCTGGGTTTGATCCCTGGGTTGGGAAGATCCCCTGGAGAAGGGAAAGGCTACCCACTCCAGTATTCTAGCCTGGAGAATTCCATGGACTGTATAGTCCATGGGGTTGCAAAGAGTCGGACATGACTAAGCAACTTTCACTTTATGCTCTTAATCAGTATTTGCTTTTAATCAGTGGTATCAACAGCAAAGAAGCTCTCTAGAGGAGCATTTTTGTTTTAATTTCTTTTTCTTTTGAGTCATACAGTAATGGTGACTTAGTGATGGATGGCAAAAGACACTTCAGGTACAAAGAAGACTTGGCCTGGTTTTTAAATACACCAAAGAATGCAGGTGCAGTTCTTCTGCAGAACTATTATAAGATGCCTATAAGAATGTGAACAGATGAGCAGAATATAATATTCTATAGAAATTTTGAGAGCAGTAATGAATAGAAGGAACTTCATAGAGATTGCTAAAAAGGTTTTGAATTATATTATCATGTAAATGATTATTAATGTTTAAAGCATTACATTGGAAATCCAATTTATAAAGCACTAAATTATTTGAAAGTTTGAATAATGAGTAAAACATATTTAAGAGTGAATTCATTGTTATAAGTCTGAAACATTGTGTTTACATGAAATAGTATTAAATATATTCACTAATATAAAGTATGGCTTTACTTTAAGTTGGACTATAATTCATTCCAATTGTGAAGTAGATATAAAAAATGATGCATATAAAATATTTGCTTTTCTAAATAATGTTATAGTACAATAAACCAAATAAGTAACATATTTACTGGGTAATTCAGGAAAAAGAAAATGTTAGTATATAAAATCACCACATCCACCAGAAACATGCTTTTCTTTATTCTTTACCTCTTTGTTCTTTATGGTATAGAATGGAAACATATAGAGGCCCATATGTGTTATTATCTCAGGATTTAGAGACAGGGGCATATCTATCAGCAGAATGACCTCAGTCAGTTCAACTCTCTGAATACAGTCTTTCTCATTTGCCAAATAAGTGATAATGTAGCTACCTGTGTCAGATAAAATTAATTTTGACTGCAGAAACGAGTGAAATTAACAGGGCAGTCAGACACGACTTAGCAAATAAACGGCAACAACAAGGTCTGCTAACACACAAATGTGTTTATTTCTTTTGTAAATATCTAGGGTATGTAACCTGAGGCCATAGGCTCTTCTCTATCATTCCTGGGGTTGGCTTCCATTCTCATAATCCAGGATGTATCTTTCACATTCTAGAAAGCATAGCAGAAGAAGGGCAAAATTAAGACTTCCACTTACATCATATTGACCAGAACTCATTCTTGTGGCCACAATAAAGATACAAGGGGTGGCTGGGAATATAATCCTCATTCTGGGTGACTCTGTGCTCAGCTTTTTAGTGGTCATGCAATGAAGCAGTATAGTATGTTTGTTAATGGCAAGAGCACTAACTCTGGACTTGTGTTACCTGAGTGTATAGCCTGGATTTGTCACTTGCTGTTTGATCTTGGGAAAAGTATAAATATTTCCAGTGTCCTCACTTCCTCATATGTAAACTTGAGATGAATTTGCTTTCAGCACTTACCTTGTAAGTAGTTCTAAAGATTTCATAAGTTACAATATGTAAAATGCATACATGCCACATTTAAATAAATGCCAGTAAGTGCTATATCTTAAGATTTCATCCTTCAGTTCTATATTTTTATTTGGCAACTTTCAATGAGCTACTAATTAATATAACTAGACACAATGCATATTTTTTTCCTTTCAAAGAACAATAAAATGTGTATAACAATATGCAGTATCCTTATTTTGTATTTTGCTAAAGGTAGCTGAAATAATTTTTGATCCCCAGTTAAACCATGAAATGACCCTTAGGGGCCACAAAAGTAGACCAGCAGATCCCTAACAAGGTCCATAGATAAAGTTTGTTAATTTTTAAATTTAACTATAAAAATGTATTTCATTCTGAAATTTCATTTTCATAATATAATCTAGATATTTTTTAATGTACTCAGGAATAGGAAACTTCAGAATTATGTTCACATTTATGACCACATTCATACCAAGATGTATCACTATTGGTAATGGCTTTACAGCAGTTTAAATAAATAGCCAATAATATAGCAACACCCAATTTAAAAGATAAAAATAAAATATCTTGTTCCTTAGCATTCACATCACAGTTTTTGAAATTTTGAGCCAATTTCTATATACTAGAGTTTCCTCCAAAATGGGGGTAATGATAATGAACTTATAAAGCAAATGAAATGAACTATGTATATAAAAAGATTTAGATTTATTTTGCCTCGCTTGCCTCATTCCATCAACCATAGAAGTAGTGATAACAATACAGATATGTTTTTATTAATTCACAATGGAGAATTTCATATGCCTCAAAACAAACTGTATCATCATAGGAAAAAGGCAGCTTTAGATTATTATAAAAATTCCCCTTATCAGAATTAAGTATTCAGGACTGCTCTCTTAAAGATTTTTAAGTATAAGATATCATTTCATAAGACATGATGATTATAGACAGCATTCTCTGTATTATTATATTGGAGTCATAGTAGAAAAATGTATTATCTGTTTAACAGGACCTGATGCTTTTATACACACACATACACACACACACACACATATGTTAAAGCAAGACAAGAGTATTTAAGACACTAAGTTATCAATATGAAGTTTATAATCTGATAGTTTTCTTTGTATTTCTAAAAAATTAAGAAAATTGTATTGTAGTAAGTTGAATTGTCTAATCCCAAACATGTATGTCCATGTCTTAACCCCTTGTATCTGTGAATGTGACCTTAGTTGAAAATAGGGTCTCTGCAGATGCAATTAAGTTAAGAATCTTGAGATGAGATCATCCTTGATTTATGGCTCTAAATCTATTGAATGGAATCCTAGTAAGAGAGAGACTGATATTTGAAACCCACAGACACAAAATTAAAATTCATGTAAAGATAAAAGTGAAGACAGAAATGATGCATCTGTAAGCCAAGGAAGTTTGAGGATAGCAGAAACTGCCAGCAGTTAGGATACAGGTGTTTTACAGCATTTATTTATTTATTATCTCTAAGTGGAGACTATCTTTTAGTTTGAGAGTTAGTAGCATAAGCAACAAATACTACTAAAAAATGTGAAATGAGACATTATAGTAGCTGAAACAGTGAAAGATGGCTGGAAAGAACCTGGAGAATATCTCTTCTAAACTACATTTTATGGATGAAGTCTATGTTTGGATTTGGTCTGTGACTGGTTTTCACTTCACTTAATTTTCTTTTTAGAAATTTCCCTTATGGAAACAGTGACTGACTTTATTTTCTTGGGTTCCAGAATCATTGCAAATGGTGATTGCAGCCATGAAATAAAGACACTTGCTCCTTGAAAGAAAAGCTACTACCAACCTAGTTAGCATATTAAAAAGCAGAGACATTACTTTGTCGACAAAGGTTCTTCTAGTCAAATCTACGGTTTCTCCAGTAGTCACGTGTGGATGTGAGAGTTGGACCATAAAGAAAACTGAGCACCAAAGAATTGATGCTTTTGAACTGTGGTGTTGGAGAAGACTCATGAGAGTCTCTTGGACTGCAGTGAGATCAAACCAGCCAATCCTAAAGAAAATCAGTTGTGAATATTCATTGGAAGGACTGATGCTGAAGCTGAAGCTCCAATACTTTGGCCACCTGATGTGAAGAATTGACTCATTGGACAAGATCCTGATGCTGGGGAAGATTGAGGGCAGGAGGAGAAGGGGATGACAGGGATGAGATGGTTGGATGGCATCACTGACGTGATGGACATGAGTTTGAGCAAGCTCCAGGTGTTGGTGATGGATAGCAAAGCCCGGCATGCTGCAGTCCATGGGATCGTAAAGAGTTGGACACAACTGAGCAACTGAACTGAACTGAATTTCCCCTAATCTGCCATCTTTACTGGTTAGTGGTGTCAATGGATAATTTAAAATCTTCACGAAGGAAAGAGATCAAGTGACTGTGTAACCCACAAACTAAATAGTTTCTCCTTAGAGATATAAATATTAGTTAAATCTGTACATTAATGATTCCAGAAATCATTTTTCTCAAAGCATCTATAATAAACAAAAGCTGGATTTTAAAAGAAACAAACAAAAACAAAATTTCCTTTGTCTCTTCAGAGGTTGCCAAGATGCAGTATAAAAAGATCACAGGTTCTTGCTTTTAGTCCAGAAATTCTTATGAGTTTTGTAATGATAATGTTTTCTCTTTCAAGGTCTTTGTGCACAGATGTTTCTGAAAGAAAAAGATTTAAGGAGAGATATTTTACAGCAGTTTTGCCTTTCAATATCTGAACACACTTCTACTCTATGGGGTATTTCTCTAATGTCTTCATCTTTGTCTTCATTTTCTGTCTTAGTAACTGATCAACAGGCTAGTGGCTCTTGGAACTGATGTATTTAGGCAGATTCAGGTGGTGGATGAGAGTTGCTAGGCAACCTCATCTGTAACAGCAAGGTTGCTGGGCTTCTTACCTGAGAGCCTTGTCTTGGGAGAATCTAAGGCAAAGACTGCTTCCAACTCTTCTTTAGGTCTTTAAAAAGAGATTTCAAATGAGTACATAAGGTACTTAAAAAGAATTAATGAAATAGAAAACCCCAGCATATCAATGTTTTATTTTCAGATTTTATTCTTTAAAAAAATTGACAAATTTTTAAATCAGTTCTATTACGATCTTTAAAAATATGACTTGAAAGAATAACATGTATTTGTAAATTCTTCTGGCCGTATTTTCTGTTTTTTTTTTTTTTTAATATTTACTTAATTTTTATTATTTTTAAACAACCCTGTGGTTATGACTATTTTCTTTGACTCAAGTCATTCTTGTAAGATCTTCAATCCTAAAGAAATGGCACAAAATGAATAATTAGAATTTTATGTCTGTTATAGTATTAGAGGATTCAATTTTATGGCTATGTCTAGTAGATAAGTATTGATTATTAAATAGTTACAAGAGAAAGACTGAAATATTGCCACTTGAATTGGTTCACAGAAGTCATAATTTTTGTACCTGATTAGAAGTCAAATCTCTACTTGAAGACCTTTAAATAAGAGAATTTCTCTGGGGAAGACAAGAGTTCAGTTTTTTTCTACCGTGCATTCCCTATATTCTGTTATTTTCTTAACACAAGAGGGAGGTTTAATTGGCTCAGAAATACATAGTAGATTGTTAACTGTGGTTTGCTCTGTTGGTACAATTCTGTTCATTATATTTGTTAAACCTTGAACCCAAGGAACTGATGAATAAGCATTCATGATAATTGTAGTAAAAGACCAGAAATGATATAAATATTATTCTTTCAAGACTTTACCAGAAGAATTTGAGCAGATAGCAAATGCAGTTTTTTTTTTTTAATTTAATTTTATTTTTTAACTTTACAATATTGTATTGGTTTTGCCATATATCAAAATGAATCCGCCAAAGGTATACATGTGTTCCCCATCTTGAACCCTCCTCCCTCCTTCCTCCCCATACCATCCCTCTGGGTCATCCCAGTGCGCTAGCCCCAAGCATCCAGTATCGTGCATCGAACCTGGACTGGCAACTCATTTCATAAATGATATTATACATGTTTCAATGCCATTCTTCCAAATCATCCCACCCTCTCCCTCTCCCACAGAGTCCAAAAGACTGTTCTATACATCAGTGTCTCTTTTTTCCATATATATGCGTTAGTATACTGTATTGGTGTTTTTCTTTCTGGCTTACTTCACTCTGTATAATAGGCTCCAGTTTCATCCACCTCATTAGAACTGATTCAAATGTATTCTTTTTAATGGCTGAGTAATACTCCATTGTGTATATGTACCACAGCTTTCTTATCCATTCATCTGCTGATGGGCATCTAGGTTGCTTCCATGTCCTGGCTATTATAAACAGTGCTGCGATGAACATTGGGGTACACGTGTCTCTTTCAATTCTGGTTTCCTCGGTGTGTATGCCCAGCAGTGGGAAAAGAATGAAACTAGAACACTTTCTAACACTATACACAAATAAACTCAAAATGGATTAAAGATCTAAATGTAAGACCAGAAACTATAAAACTCCTATAGGAGAACATAGGCAAAACACTCTCCGACATACATCACAGCAGGATCCTCTATGACCCACCTCCCAGAATATTGGAAATAAAAGCAAAAATAAACAAATGGGACCTAATTAAACTTAAAAGCTTCTGCACAACAAAGGAAATTATAAGCAAGGTGAAAAGACAGCCTTCAGAATGGGAGAAAATAATAGCAAATGAAGCAACTGACAAACAACTAATCTCAAAAATATACAAGCAACTCCTACAGCTCAATTCCAGAAAAATAAATGACCCAATCAAAAAATGGGCCAAGGAGCTAAATAGGCATTTCTCCAAAGAAGACATACAGATGGCTAACAAACACATGAAAAGATGCTCAACATCACTCATTATTAGAGAAATGCAAATCAAAACCACTATAAGGTACCATTTCATGCCAGTCAGAATGGCTGCAATCCAAAAGTCTACAAATAATAAATGCTGGAGAGGGTGTGGAGAAAAGGGAACCCTCTTACATTGTTGGTGGGAATGCAAACTAGTACAGCCACTATGGAGAACAGTTTGGAGATTCCTTAAAAAACTGGAAATAGAACAAATGCAGTTTTTTCTTCCATTTCTGTACTGCGTACATTAAAACAAATTTCCTCACACTCATTTTTATCCTTAAACATAC
The DNA here is from genome assembly GCF_029378745.1 of Bos indicus. Classification (NCBI taxonomy): domain Eukaryota; kingdom Metazoa; phylum Chordata; class Mammalia; order Artiodactyla; family Bovidae; genus Bos; species Bos indicus. The sequence continues at coordinate 21,173,742 of NC_091788.1, forward strand.
TTCTTTATCATTCTTATAGGTAGGTATTCACTGAGTAGCCCCTGAATCCATTTCCATTTGCTTATAATGGAAAGGTAATATGGTGACTTAAGAGGAAAATTTTCCATGGGGAAAATACAAAATTAATTAGATAATTAGGAAAAAGGTCTAAATTGCCTTAAAAAAAAAAAAAAAAAAAAACAAGAAACTAAATCTGTTGGCAGAGGAAATATAGTTAGTGATTCTGTCTGTATAACCCCAGCAGATGGAATGAGTTTGAAATGATCTCCTCATGTGACACCAGCCTTTCTTCTCAACCTTATTGTCCATCGCCTTCCTAAGTAAACCCTCTGCAAAGGATGAATGATAAATGTAGGAATCTCGATTTCTTTAAATGCAGTATTAGAGTATACCTGAGACTATTATGGAGCATGTTTTGCCACATGAGAACTATTTTATTTTCATTCACTGTATGCAGGCAGCTCCCATGGTTCAATTTTTCATTTCAAAGAGCTCTTTGATAAGTTTGACATGAATTCAAACCATCAGAGAAGTTACCGTAAAGCATGCTTGCAAGAGTTTTTACATACACACAATAAAACCATATTGGTAAAAAAATAAAAAACTGAAGTTCCAATATTTTTGCCACCTGGTGTGAAGAGCCAACTCACTGGAAAAACACCCTGATGCTGGGAAAGATTGAAGGCAAAAGGAGAAGGGGGTGGCAGAGGATGAGGTGGTTAGATGGCATCACTGACTCGATGGGCATAAATTTAAGTAAGCTCTGGGCGTTGGTGATGGACAGGGAAGTCTGGTGTGCTTCAGTCCATGGGGTTGCAAAGAGTTGGACATGACTGAGTAATGGAACTGCACTGAACTGAACTGAAATGTTTATTGGAGAGTTTGAGAGATTTCCTTCAGGAGCAAAGTGATGGAAATATCCATCACAAAGAGTTGGACACGACTGAGCAATGGAACAGCAACAACAACAAGAAAAAGCAACAGCCTCCTTAATGTAAGTTTTAGATTTCATATCACAGAGAAATAAAGCTAGGTTATAGGAAAGATTTAGTTACACTTGGAGGTTTAGGACTGCCGTTGTTGCCAACCTGTTACCAGGGAAGAGTTTATGCTAAGAATTAAAAGTGCCTCTCCTAAGCACTAAAGGTTAATGCTTCTATTAAATATTAAGAGAGGTATTGAACACCTAATGGGAAAAGGATGTATTATATAATAAGACATTAAAGAATTTTTTTTTAGAAATCAATGGTTCTATACTGTTGTTCTTACTGTTCAGTTATTTCTATGTGTCTTTTTTTTTTTTTTCTATGTGTCTTAATTGCAGTCCCCAGAAAAAGACCCCACCTCTGTGCAAGCTGAATGATGCAAACAGATGTCAACCATTGACAGGACTTGCTTTGATCATAAGATTGTTCTTTGCATTTGTTAAGTTCTCTAGGAGAAGACAGTTGCACCCTACTCCAGTACTCTTGCCTGGAAAATCCCATGGACAGAGGAGCCTGGTGGGCTACAGTCCAGTGGGTCGCTAAGAGTCGGACACGACTGAACGACTTCACTTTCACTTTTCACTTTCCTGCATTGGAGAAGGAAATGGCAACCCACTCCAGTGTTCTTGCCTGGAGAATCCCAGGGATGGGGGAGCCTGGTGGGCTGCCGTCTATGGGGTCGCACAGAGTCAGACACGACTGAAGCGACGAAGCAGCAGCAGCTAGGTTTTAAAGTATAAGCAAGATGAGTCAGCATTTTATAGTTCAGTGTTCAAATTTAGTTTCATATTTAAACATGTTATAAAGTTTCAGTGATACAATTTGAAAAAGATTCTGTGTGGGAAGCTGCACCCATAAACACCTGGTCACCTTTGATGGAAGCTAGTTAGATAAGGCTATTTCAGCAGTGCTGAAGATCTTAGAGAAGAGTTATAGAAATAGATATAGAAAGAATTACACATGTTTAGGTGTATTGAATATTCTAAGCATGATGATACATTAGATGGAAGGAAAACGTAAAGGGACCTATTAAGGATGCCTCAGGTCTCTGTGTTATGTGTCCTTGACTTTTTAAACAAGGTATTTCTTATGAACAAACATGTACTTGATATTAGTCCTATCTTAATTATAATTCCCTGCTTGTCTTGTCTTCCTCTTTTTGTTTAATTTTGAGTTCAGTTACAGTTGTTTGTTTTCAAATTTACAATTCTACTCTGTTTTCCTTTTATGGGTGATTAACCTTTTATTTTAACAAATATCTTTTAAAAATTGTTTCTTCTCTCACTTCTGTTTCTGAACAAAGCAAACCTTTTTAGCTGAATTTACTATCTAGTGATCTCCCTACTGACATTCCAAAATCTATTGAAATTACTTAGAGGTTTTTTTTTTTTTTAATTATATTCATTTTTTTCTTTCTTAAAGAAGTCACATTTAATTCTATCATGAACACATCAAACATTCTGCCCTAAAAAACTCTTGCTATTTCTAGATAGAAAAAAAAAAGAAAGACAGTACTCAAGGAAGAAAGTGTCAAATAAATCAGAGTGAAGAGCCCACTCCCCACAAGAAAAAATTGGGAAAGTACAGTTTGATGTGCACAGAAGCCTGGGTTAGGTGCACAGATAATCACTGCAGTCGAAAAGAGACTGCATGAGACTGTACAGACGGCACCCTCTTCTTGGCTTAGCATATAGGATTCAATTAAAAAAAGAAAACAAAAACCAAAACCCCACATCTCGGGGAAAAATATCAATAACCTCAGATATGCAGATGACACCACCCTTATGGCAGAAAGTGAAGAAGAACTAAAGAGCCTTTTGATGAAAGCGAAAGAGGAGGTGAAAAAGTTGGCTTAAAGCTCAACATTCAGAAAACGAAGATCATGGCATCTGGTCCCATCACTTCATGGGAAATAGATGGGGAAACAGTGGAAACAGTGGCTGACTTAATTTTTCTGGGCTCCAAAATCACTGCAATGGTGATTCCAGCCATGAAATTAAAAGATGCTTACTCCTTGGAAGGAAAGTTATGACCAACCTAGACAGCATATTAAAAAGCAGAGATGTTACTTTGACAACAGAGGTCTTTCTATGACTATGACTATGGTTTCTCCAGTGGTCATGTATGGATGTGAGAGTTGGACTGTGAAGAAAGCTGAGCACTGAAGAATTGATGCTTTTGAACTGTGGTGTTGGAGAAGACTCTTGAGAGTCCCTTGGACTGCAAGGAGATCCAACCAGTCTATCCTAAAGGATATCAGTCCTGGGTCATTGGAGGGACTGATTTTGAAGCTGAAACTCTAATACTTTGGCCACCTGATGAGAAGAGCTGGCTCATTTGAAAAGACCCTGATGTTGGGAAAGATTGAGAGCAGGAGGAGAAGGGGACGACAGAGGATGAGATGGTTGGATGGCATCACCGACTTGATAGACATGGGTTTGGGTGGACCCTTGGAGTTGGTGATGGACAGGGAGGCCTGGCGTGCTGCGGTTCATGGGGTCACAAAGAGTCGGACACGACTGAGTGACTGAACTGAATTGAACATGCACCTCTAGGGGCTTCCCAGGAGTCTCAGTGGTAAACAAATCCACTTGCAGGAGACAGAGGAGACAAGGATTTGATTTCTAGGTTGGGAAGATTCCCCTGAAGGAGAAAATGGCAACACACTCCAGTATTCTTGCCTGGAAAACCCATGGATGGAGGAACCTGGTGGGCTACAGTTCATCGGGTCACACAGAGTCAGACACGACTGAGCACACAGCACAACACAAAATTCGCAGCTCAAATCTTTGTTGTGCAAGGGTCAACTAATAGTGTAAGCGACCTATAGATTTTTCATAAATTTAGTTATGAAATTAGCTAATTTACAGAATTTTCTTATATTTATTTTAAAACTTAAAACTACATGTGAAATATTTTTTTAAATATTTAAAACAAAGTATTTAGTTTGAAAATAGAGCTATCATTTGTACTCACCTAGAACTAAATTTGAAAATTTTAATTTTGTAAAGCGATCCATATTTTCTCCAAGAGTTTTACTGAATTTTCGTTTAAAAAAAAAAATCCTCCCAGGGAAAGTGAATCAGAAATTATGTAGAATATGATGAGGATTTTTAAGATGATATCTGAAATTTGGTGTTTTTTGACTTTTTTGTATTTGTTGATAATATCTTAAGATGAAGCATATTTTTTAGAGAAGTCTTTTCTAAAATACAAGGCTTTATAGAATTTTCATTTTCAGTACATTTAATTTATTTTAAATGTTTCTAGTGAGGAGATGTGTATCTTTAAAACTCTTTTCTGTTATACTGTGATATGTGTATGTATGTATATATATACATATATATATATATATATATATATAAATGTTGTTTTCCTAGTATAAGACAATAAACTGAATTACTTTGCTATGTGAAGGAATATTTAGTATTAGGATATATTTGTGTTGAAAGTGATTCTAATGATCATCTAACTCCTCTACTTTATTGTATTAATTCAGTCATTGAAAAGATATATTTGAATTATTGACTAAATGACAGGCATTATAAATATAAAAAATAAGCTACTGAAACCCTGCAAAGTTTACTAAGAAAACCATGAATAAACTAAGACCAAATGCTGTGAAGTGAATCATTAGAACCTAGGCACAGCTCCAGTATATTAAATTTTTCCCTGCCTTTTAACTGCCATGCACATTTAAATATTAAAAAGTCTAACTATAGCTGCTAAAAACAGATCAAAGTCATCTGAAACCTTGGAATTATCCTAACCATTATAATTATTAAGTGAATTACAAAAAAGTTTTCTATTACTATTCAGTTATTGTCAGTCTTGTTTGTAATGACAAACTGAAATAAAATATATCTAGTCAATAGTCCGGAGAAGGCAATGGCACCCCACTGCAGTACTCTTGCCTGGAAAATCCCATGGACGGAGGAGCCTGGTAGGCTGAAGTCCATGGGGTCGCTAGGAGTTGGACGCGACTGAGCGATTTCACTTTCACTTTTCACTTTCATGCATTGGAGAAGGAAATGGCAACCCACTCCAGTGTTCTTGCCTGGAGAATCCCAGGGACGGGGGAACCTGGTGGGCTGCCGTCTATGGGGTCGCACAGAGTCGGACACGACTGAAGTGACTTGGCAGCAGCAGTCAATAGTCAGATGTAAGAATATGCTAATGCCTGAAGAACAACTGTTTGTTTTCTGTAATCTCGTGGTTTCCAAACTGGATGTGCATGTGCTGATATCTAAGGAAGCCAAATTAAAATATTCTATTTCTACTTATTTATTCCCAAAGTATAAGAAATCAGACATTTCCACTAGTTAGGATTTAGGTTGACACCAGCACCCTCATTAATTCATGTTTTCTGCAGGTAGCATTATTGTTTTAATCACCTCCCCCAAATCCATACTGTACCTGTTTTTGTCCCCTTCCTCTATTTTAGGTAAATAAAGTATGTAATTAACCTCTTTGTGGGCCCAGGCTTTACTTTAACCAGCCTATACTGTTATTGCCACCTGGAGTGCTTCTGACTCACCTCTCTGTCAGAAAACACTGATAAAAAAATGTGTTTCTTCTTTCCCTCCTCTTAAACGTGTTATATAGCAGGCTTCAGTTGCGATTTTGATTCTCCGTCACAATACAAGCCATGGAGAGTTTGAATAAAATGACTGATCTGAATGTGGGGCTTATCTGTTAACTTTTCTCATGGGATGTTAATCTTCAAAGCTGAAAATTCCTAAGGATGGCTATGTAACTATCCAGAGATTATACAACAGTGTTCAAAAATTGAATGCGGAAGTTTATCTAAAAGAAGCAGTTGGGAATACAGGGATATTTATGAAAGTTGGTGTTTCTGTAGTAAATGTTCAGTAACTACAGTAAAAATCTTAGAAATATATGTGAAGGTCCCTAAACTTAAAAATGTAACTTGGGAAAAGTTAAAATGTTCACCTCATGTTATTCAACCTTTGCTTCAAAACTATTAATTATGATTAATTTCAATATAATTTATGTTCATAAAACCCTAGTAAAAATAGTATTACTAATAATAGTTTTTATTTTTTAATCTTAATGATCTGGAAAAGGCTATAGGATTCCATACCTGTGTATATCTTTGTGGGATCAGGAGTATAATTTTTAGTGTTTCTTTGCTTTTTTTTTAGTATTTTGTTTCCATATCTGATTTAGCTATTTTTGCTTTTTAAAATAGAGTTTTCCTTTAACTTTATGACAGTTTGTGGCAAGGGGGGATCTGTCAGATTTAAATATCTACCTGTACATGTTTGTTTTTTAAAGTAGTACTATCAATAGAGGTTACTTAACAGCTTTAGTATGCATAATGGTGAAAAAATTACCCAGTTATAAAGTTCATTACTCAGATTTACTTTTTATGGTTATATATTTTTTAATACACAAAAATCTTTGCAAAAAATAAAGGCAAACATTGATAACATGTAACTAGGTCCTATTACTCCATTTTTCTTGGAGAGAAGGAGTTTATAAGGAGAATGTGCTTGCAGCATTCCTTCTTATTTCTATTTTGTATCTGAATTTTCCACTTTTTTTTTTTTTGGCCACACCACATGGCTTTCAGTATCTTAGATCCCATGCCAGAGATTGAACCCTGGGTCCACAACAGTGAAAGTGTGGAGTCCCAACCAGCAGACTGCCAGGGAATACCCTGAATTTTCCACATTTTGGTATTGGGGATTGCACTATTCAAAAATGGTAGTGCAGTTGAAGAAAGAAATAAAATTATCCTTAAGAGCAGGGTCTGCTAGATTTCTTATCCAGCATGTGCTTCCTCAAGGGTTTCAAGAAGTTTGTGTATTTGTGCTGTAAGGTAAACAGCTTCCCAGGTGGTATAGTTGGTAAAGAATCTTCCTGCCAGTGCAGGAGACACAAGAGATGCGGGTTCGATCTCTGGGTCACGAATATCCCTTGGAGGAGGAAATGGCAAATCACTCCAGTATTCTTATGTGGAGAATTGCGTGGACAGAGAAGCCTGGCAGGTTATAGTCCATAGACCTTTGGCTTTGTTGGGGAGATAGTAACCATCCTTTTGCCATTCAGCTTGGCAGCCACTACACAGTGCTGCCAAATGAAAAGGAAATTGATTTCAGAACTGATGCCTGCTAGTGCAAGCATTAATCCATGTGATGGTTATTTTGACATTCATGTTTGGAACCACTTTTGTTTTAATTCACAACATACCAATGCTATGCCAGATCAGTTCAGTTCAGTTCGGTCGCTCAGTCATGTCTGACTCTGCAACCCCATTAATTGCAGCATGCCAGGCCTCCCTTTCCATCACCAAATCCGGAATTCACCCAAACTCATGTGCATAGATTCGGTGATGATATCCAGCCATCTCATCCTTTGTCGTCCCCTTCTCCTCCTACCTCCAATCCCTCCCAGCATCAGAGTCTTTTCCAATGAGTCAACTCTTTGCATGAGATGGCCTAAATATTGGAGTTTCAGCCTCAGCATCAGTCCTTCCAATGAACATACAGGACCGGTCTCCTTTAGGGTGGACTGGTTGGATCTCCTTGCAGGCCAAGGGACTCTCAAGATTCTTATCCAGCATCACAGTTCAAAAGCATCAATTATTTGGCACTCAGCTTTCTTCACAGTCCAACTCTCACATGCATACATGACTACTGGAAAAACCATAGCCTTGACTAGATTGACCTTTGTTGGCAAAGTAATGTCTCTGCTTTTTAATATGCTGTCTAGGTTGGTCATAACTTTCCTTCCAAGGAGTAAGCATCTTTTAATTTTGAGCATTACTTTACTAGCATGTAAGATGAGTGCAATTGTGCGGTAGTTTGAGCATTCTTTGGCATTGCCTTTCTTTGGGATTGGAAGGAAAACTGACCTTTTCCAGTCCTATGGCCACCGCTGAGTTTTGCAAATTTGCTGGCATATTGAGTGCAGCACTTTCACAGCATCATCTTTCAGGATTTGAAATAGCTCAACTGGAATTCCATCACCTCCACTTTCTAAGGCCCACTTGACTTCACATTCCAGGATATCTGGCTCTAGGTGAGTGATCACACCATCGTGATTATGTAGGTCGTGAAGATCTTTTTTGTACAGTTCTTCTGTGTATTCTTGCCTCCTCTTAATATCTTCTGCTTCTGTTAGGTCCATACCATTTCTGTCCTTTATTGAGCCTGTTTTGCATGAAATGTCCCTTGGTATCTCTAATTTTCTTGAAGAGATCTCTAGTCTTTCCCATTCTGTTGTTTTCCTCTATTTCTTTGCATTGATCACTGAGGAAGGCTTTATTTCTCCTTGCTATTCTTTGGAACTCTGCATTCAGATTGGAATATGTTTCCTTTTTACCTTTGCTTTTCTCTTCTCTTCTTTTCACGGCTATTTGTAAGGCTTCCTCAGAGAGCCATTTTGCTTTTTTACATTTCTTTTCCTTGGGGATGGTCTTGATCCCTGTCTCCTGTACAATGTCACAAACCTCCATCCATAGTTCATCAGGCAATCTGTCTATCAGATCTAGTCCCTTAAATCTATTTCTCACTTCCACTGTATAATCATAAGGGATTTGATTTAGGTCATACCTGAATGGTCTAGTGGTTTTCCCTACTTTCTTCAATTTCAGTCTGAATTTGGCAATAAGGAGTTCATGATCTGAGGCATAGTCAACTCCCGGTTTTGTTTTTGCTGACTGTATAAAGCTTCTCCATCTTTGGCTGCAAAGAATATAATCAATCTGATTTTGGTGTTGACCATCTGGTGATTTCCATGTGTAGAGTCTTCTCTTGTCTTGTTGGAAGAGGGTGTTTGCTATGACCAGTGCATTCTCTTGGCAAAACGCTATTAGCCTTTGCCCTGCTTCATTCCATATTCCAAGGCCAAATTTGCCTGTTATTCCAGATGTTTCTTGACTTCCTACTTTTGAATTCCAGTCCCTTATAATGAAAAGGACATCTTTTTTGGGTGTTACTTCTAAAAGGTTTTGTAGGTCTTCATTGAACCCTTCAAATTCAGCTTCAGCTTCTTCAGCATTATTGGTTGGGGCATAGGCTCGGATCACCGTGATATTGAATGGTTTGCCTTAGAAATGAACAGAGATCATTCTGTCATTTTTGAGATTGCATCCAAGTACTGAATTTCGGACTCTGATGCAGCGATGCAGTGACCATGATGGCTACTCCATTTCCTCTAAGGGATTCCTGCCCACAGTAGTAGATATAATGGTTATCTGAATTAAATTCACCCATTCAGCCCATTTTAGTTCTCTGATTCCTAGAATGTCGATGTTCACTCTTGCCATCTCCTGTTTGACCACTCCTAATTTGCCTTGATTCATGTACCTGACATTCCAGGTTCCTATGCAATATTGCTCTTTACAGCATTGGACCTTGCTTCTATCACCAGTCACATCCACAACTGGGTATTGTTTTTTCTTTGGCTCCATCCCTTCATTTTTTCTGAAGTTATTTCCCAGATCACCCCTATGCAATCTCATAAAACTTTCTCATTTATATCTCCTTCAGGACTGCTTAGATTGACAATGGTCTATTCCTTTGACCTGCTCCCAGGGCTCCTGCATTTCTCCACACCCTTATTAGTGGAACTGCTAATCCCTCTTACAACCTTTGGAAGCTTCCCCCAGGGACACAAAGTGATTTTCTATAAATTCCACCCATCTATATACTAAGTCATCTCACCTTAAATATATTCATATTAGTGAAAATGCACCTCATCCTTTTCACAAGATGATTTAATGGACAAACAGGAGCACTTGTACACTATTCAATTTGCTTATATGTGTGCCTGTATGCTCAGCTGCTCAATCCTGTCAGATTTTTTGATTCCATGGACTATGGCTCACCAGGCTCCTCTGTCCTTGGGATTTTCCTGACAAGAATACTGGAGTTGGTCACCATTTCCTACTCCAGAAAACTCACCATCAAATAGTTATTATTGTTGTTTAGTCACTCAGCCGTCTTCAACTCTTCGTGAGCCCTTGGACTGCAGCAGGCCATGCTTCCTTGTTCTTCACTATTTCCTGGAATTTGTTCAAACTCATGTCCATTGAGTCACGTCCAACCATCTCCTCTTCTGTCATCTCCTTCTCCTCCTGCCTTCAATCTTTCACAGCATCAGGGTCTTTTACAATGAGTTGGCTCTTCGCATTAGGTGGCTAAATTATTGGAGCTTCAGCATCAGTTCTTCCAATAAATATTCAGTATTGATTTCCTTTAGGATTGACTGATTTGATCTTGCAGTCCAAGGAACTCTCAAGAGTTTTCTCCAGCACCATAGTCCAAAGGCATCAGTCAAGTAGTTAACATCTTCCACTTGCTGAGCTTTTTAGTTCTGCATACGCGCTCTATATTTTTATGTATAGCTCTTGGGGAGTATCTAGAACTCTGCCCCAAGATGGCACTGTTGTTTCTTAACTGCTCCCCTCCCTTGTCTCTAGATCACCTCCTTTCCCTGATTAGCAGCTGTATGAACTTACCCTTTGGAGCCCAAGGAAGTTCATGGAGGCTGAATGAAGCCTATTTCCTATAAATAAGGAATAGGGGGCACAGAGACATTTGTGCATAGGAGATCCAATGGGTCCTGCTTGGTTTCAATACCCCCTTTTCTTTGATATGACTCAATCTTGAGGAGAATAGGTATTAGACAAGAAAGGGACAGATTGTTTTAGACACAGATGTTAATCATAAATTCAGCAGAGGGACTTGGTTTAAGGGGGATCTGATTTTACAACCATAAAACACAATCAAAGTAAAACCAAACCAAAATCAATCACCTCCTAAATTGTCCTCATGCACCTTTGTTTTTGATTTCTTACTGTAACAACACTTAACATGAGATCTACCCTCTTAACAGTTTTGATAAGAGCCCAATACTGCGTTGTTACCTTTTGCTGTTTAGTCCTTAAGTCCTTTCTGGCTCTTTACGACCCCATGAGCTGAAGCAAGCCAGGCTTCCCTGTCCTTCACTATCTCCTTTAGTTTGCTCAAATACATGTTCATTAATTTGGTGATGCCATCTAAGCATCTCATTCTCTGTTGATCCCTCCTCCTCCTTCCTTCAGTCTTTCCCAGCATGAGAGTCTTTTCCAATGAGGTGGCTCTTTACATCAAGTGGCCAAAGTACTGGAGCTTCAGCTTCAGTGTCTGTCCTTCCAACGACTATTAAGGGTTGATTTCCTTTAGGATTGACTGGTTTGATCTCCTTGCTATCCAAAGGACCCTCAAGAGTCTTCTCCTGACCCACAATTTGAAAGCATCAATTCTTTGGCACTCAGGCTTCTTTTTGGTCCAGCTCTCACATCCTTACATGACTGCTGGAAAAACCATAGCTTTCAGCATAGGGACCATTGTCAGCAAAGTGACGTCTCTGCTTTTAAAACACTTTTAGATTTGTCATAACTTTTCTTCCAAGTAGCAAACATCTTTTAACGTGATGGCTGCAGTCATTGTCTGGAGTGATCCTGTGCTGTGTGTGCTAAGTCACTTCAGCCACGTGTGACTGTTTGTGACTCTATGGACTGTAGGCTGCCAGGCTTTTCTGTCCATGGGATTCTCCAGGCAGGAATACTGGGGTGGGTTGCCATTTTCTTTTCCAGGGGATCTTCCTTACCCAGAAGTTGAATCTGTGTCTCTTATGTCTCCTACACTGGCAGGAGTGTAGTGCCACCTGTGAGTGATTTTGGAGCCCAAGAAAATAAAGTCTGTCTCTGCTTCCACTTCCCCCCATCTATTTGCCATGAAGTGATGGGACTGGATGCCATGATCTTAGTTTTCTGAATGCTGAGTTTTAAGCCAGCTTTTTCACTCTTTTCTTTTACCTTCATCAAGGGGTTCTTTAGTCCCTCTTCACTTTCTGCCATTAGGTTAGTACTGGCCTATCTGAAGTTAGTGATAGTTCTCTTGGTAATCTCGATTCCAGCTTGTGAGTCATCCAGCCCAACATTTCACATGATATACTCTGCAACGGCAACCCATTCCAGTACTCTTGCCTGGAAAATCCCATGGATGGAGGAGCCTGGTAGGCTGCAGTCCATGGAGTTGTGAAGAGTGGGGCGTGACTGAGCGACTTTACTTTCACTTTTCACTTTCATGCATTGGAGAAGGAAATGGCAACCCACTCCTGTGTTCTTGCCAGGAGAATCCCAGGGACGGGGGAGCCTGGTGGGCTGCCGTCTATGGGGTCGCACAGAGTCGGACACGACTGAAGCAACGTAGCAGCAGCAGCAGCAGCAACACTCTGCATATAAGCTAAATAAGCAGGGTGACAATACACCCTTATCATACTTTTCCCAATTTTGAACCAATCAATCAGTTGTTGCATGTCTGGTTCTAACTGTTGCTTCTTGACCTTTATATAGTTTTCTCAGGAGGCAGGTAAGGTGGTCTGGTATCTCCCACTCGAAGAATTTTCCAGTCTGTTGTGAGCCACACAGTCAAAGACTTTAGTGTAGTCAATAAAGCAGAATTTCATGTTTTTCTGAAATTCCCTTGTTTTATCCATGATTCAACAGATGCTGGCAACTTGACCACTGGTTCCTCTTCCATTTCTAAATCCAGCTTGCCCATCTTCAAGTTCTCAGTTCACGTACTGTTGAAGCCTAGCTTGGAGGATTTTGAGCATTATTTTGCTAGCATATGAAGTGATCACAAGTGTATGGTACTTTGGACATTCTTTGGCATTGCCCTTCTTTGGGATTGGAATGAAAACTTAACATTTCCAGCCCTGTGGCCCCTGCTGAGTTTCCCAAATCTGCTGGCATATTGAATACAGCACTTTAATAGCATCATCATCTAGGATTTGAAATAGCTCAGTTGGAGTTCCATCACCTCCACTAGCTTTGTTTGTAGTAAAATTTCCTAAGGCCCACTTTATTTCACACTCTATGATGTCTGGCTGTAGGTGAGCCACCACACCATTGTGATTATTCGGGAAATAAAGACCATTTTTAAAAATAGTTTTTCTGTTTATTCTTGCCACCTCTTCTTAATCTCTTCCACTTCTGTTAGGTCCATACGATTTCTGTCCTTTATTGTACCCATCTTTGCATGAAATATTCCCTTTGTTTTTCCAATTTTCTTGAAAAGATCTTTAGTCTTTCCCTTTCTGTTTTTTTCCTCTATTTCTTGGCATTGTTCACTTAAGAAGACTTTCTTATCGTTCCTTGCTCTTCTCTGGATCTCTGCATTCAGTTGGATATATCTTTCCCTTTCTCCTTTGCCTTTAACTTTTCTTCTTTTCTCAGCTATTTGTAAGGCCTCCACAGACAACCATTTTGCCTTCTTTGATTTCTTTTTTTGGGGGATAGTTTTTGTCACTGCATCCTGTACTGTGTTAGGAAACTCCATCCATAGTTCTTCAGGCACTCTGGCTACCAGATCTAATCCATTGAATCTATTTGTCACTTCCACTGTATAATCCACAAAAGATTAGATTTAGGTCATACCTGAATGGCCTAGTGGATTTCCCTATTTTCTTCAATTTAATTCTGAATTTTGCAATAAGGAACTCATGATCCAAGCCACAGTCAGCACCTGGTCCTGTTTTTACTAACTGTATAGAGCTTCTCCATCTTCGGCTGCAAAGAATATAATCAATCTGATTTTGGTATTCACCATCTGGTCCATGTGTAGAGTTGCCTGTTGTATTGTTGGAAGAGGGTTTTTGCTATGACCAGTGTGTTCTCTTAGCAAAACTCTGTTAGCCTTTGCCCTGCTTCATTCTGTAGTCCAAGGTCAGACTTGCCGCTTACTCAGGTCTCTCTTGACTTCCTACTTTTGAATTCCAGTCCCCTATGATGAAAACATCTTTTGGGGGTGTTAGTTATACAAGGTCTTGTAGGTCTTCTTAGAACCATTCGACTTCAGCTTCTTCAGCTTTACTGGTTGGGGCGGAGACTTGGATTACTGTGATATTGAATGGTTTGCCTTGGAAACAAACAGAGATCATTCTGTCATTTTTGAGATTGCACCCAGGCACTGCACTTCAGACTCTTATTGACTGTGAGGGCTACTCCATTTGTTCTAAGGGATTCTTGACCACAGTAGTAGATATAATATTCACATGAATTAAATTTTCCCATGCCTGTCCATTTTAGTTTTCTAACTTCTAAAGTGTCATGGTTCACACTTGCCATCTCCTGCTTGACCACATCCAATTTACTTTGATTCATGGACCTAGCATTCCAGCATCTCTGTGACTAAAGCCATGTTTTATTTGCATCTCAGTGTTTTCTTATTGCAGAGATAAACATGTCTCCCTTCTCTCATTGTAGGAACACCATCATTACAAATACTAATGCTAGTTTCCAGAATATCATTTTTTTAAGTATTCAATAATTGAAGATTTTTTTTTTACATATTTCTACTGTACAAATACATTTCTTTCAGATATTTTTTCATCAAATATTCCATCTAGTACTATCAACTGTGCATAGGGACTAGCATCTGCAAATTTGTCCTATATGCAATAAATATTTTTTTAAATCTAATAATCTTCTGGGTTTGCGTTGTCTTTATGTCATCTGGCATGTTGTCATTTCATGTTATAAGAATTTCTTTCAGTAGTAAATGTTTTATTTCTTTGATGAATTGGTGTGAAACATAGCATTGAAAATTGCAAGTCAGCTGGGAAAATAAGCAATTTTGCATCTATGTGAGACATTTTGAATTTAACTGTTGATTGCAGTATTTTCCAAACAGCTTCTTGATCTTGATCTGAAAATGCAGTAAATGATCTCATAGAAGCATAGTTTTTCTTAATTTGAATTAAAAAAACAAATGAGCTGAAATGAGTTCAACTTTTTTTTTTCCCCATCAAATATTGGTGATCTAGTTGGCGCCATTGCATTATTTAACTTTTTCAGACAGATAAAACCCTTAGACTATGAAAGTGAAATATACTGAAGAATATATATTAAATTTGAGATAGCCCTCACATATAATACTGTTTATTCTGGTGTGCAGTATAGGAAACATTTTATATTAATTTTCATTTAATTCTATAATTATTTTTAAATAATATAAATTATGGGCTTCCTTGGTGACCCAGTGGTAAAGAATCCACTGCTAATGCAGGAGACATAGGTTCGATCCCTGGATCAGGAAGATCCCCTGGAGAAGGAAATGGCAATCCACCGCAGTATTCTTGCCTGGAGAATCCCATGGACAGAGGAACTTGGTGGGCTACAGTCCATGGGGTCGCAAAAGAGTCAGACACAACTTAGCGACTAAGTAACAAAAGTATAAGTTGTATACTCATGTAAACATAAACACTTTGAAGAAGTAATTTTCTGGAGATACAAAGTTCCCCTTTTATAAATGATTAAGTTGAAAATTTTTCGATTAGTATTTTTACAAATAAGCACTGTTTGGTATTTTGGGAAACAGGTAGTAATGCATAGCATAAATCCATCATGAAAAATAAATTCATTAATTGTTAACATCAAATACAAAAAAATCAGTCACTATAATCAGTTATAGTTTGTATAGAAGTGTGTGATAATAAATACTACTGCCAGTGCTCTTGAGAGAGATATGTCATATATGTAAACTGTTTACAAATGTATTGTGACAAATTTAGAATTACTTAGACAAAAATAAGCACTAAATCTTTTACACCTGCAAGAAAAATATAGAACTTTGCTTTCTAACATATCTAAAATGACAATCACACTTTCTTAGTGTTTTAAGAATAGTGTCAAGTTTGGGTGCTGTGTGATCCTAGAAAAGAAAAATCTAACTGCTCAGGCTGTGTATTAAATCTTTTATGCCCAGAGAAGGAAGAGATTAAATGTAGTCATTTTACAGAACAAGCCAAACAAGTGTTATTACAATTGTTGTAAAACTTTGAATGGTTGTTAAAATATTTTTGAATTTCTATTTCCAGTTTTTTAAGGAATCTCCACACTGTTCTCCATAGTGGCTGTACTAGTTTGCATTCCCACCAACAGTGTAAGAGGGTTCCCTTTTCTCCACACCCTCTCCAGCATTTATTGCTTGTAGACTTTTGGATCGCAGCCATTCTGACTGGCGTGAAATGGTACCTCATAGTGGTTTTGATTTGCATTTCTCTGATAATGAGTGATGTTGAGCATCTTTTCATGTGTTTGTTCGCCATCTGTATGTCTTCTTTGGAGAAATGTCTATTTAGTTCTTTGGCCCATTTTTTGATTGGGTCATTTATTTTTCTGGAATTGAGCTGTAGGAGTTGCTTGTATATTTTTGAGATTAGTTGTTTGTCAGTTGCTTCATTTGCTATTATCTTCTCCCATTCTGAAGGCTGTCTTTTCACCTTGCTTATAGTTTCCTTTGTTGTGCAGAAGCTTTTAAGGTTAATTAGGTCCCATTTGTTTATTTTTGCTTTTATTTCCAATATTCTGGGAGGTGGGTCATAGAGGATCCTGCTGTGATGTATGTCAGAGAGTGTTTTGCCTATGTTCTCCTCTAGGAGTTTTATAGTTTCTGGTCTTACTGTAAAAATTTATAAACATTGATATTTCATGGCCCACCAACCCATTTGTGGCTCACCTGAAATCTATATCATACTCAGTTTGGAAACTTTTTATTATGTATAACTTTACATAGATGAGAAATAATTTAAAAGGAAAAAAAGTGAATCTTTACAAATAAGATATTTTAAATATTGTTTGGAGATTTTAAGTCTAGTATACAAATATTCTCATTGGACTGCTTCCTACCACATTTGACGAGAGTTGAAGAAAAAAAATACTTGTTTTGAATGGTAAAATATATATCACGTTATACATGAAGGTGAAACAAAAATATAAAATATCTTTGAAATATGTTGTTACCAAAATTTTAATGTTTATTCTGTTTTAATGTTGACAAGATATTTTCATAAAAACTAACATTGGAAGGACTGATGCTGAAGCTGAAACGCCAATACTTTGGCCACCTGGTGCGAAGAACTGACTCATTTGAAAAGACCCTGATGCTGGGAGGGATTGAGGGCAGGAGAAGAAGGGGACGACAGAGGATGAGATGGTTGGATGGCATCACTGACTCGATGGACATGGGTTTGGGTGGACCCTAGGCATTGGTGATGCACAGGGAGGCCTGGCGTGTTGTGGTTCATGGGGTCGCAAAGAGTCTGACACGACTGAGTGACTGAACTGAACTGAACATAGTTACACCTAGGAAAATCTTGTGAGGCAGGCAGTTATTATAAAGAAGAGAATATTGTCTCAGAATAATTCAAATAATTTCACTAAAATCACATGGCTTATACAATTAGAAAATACCCTGAAGTTTTAAAGTTTGCCTGAGTTTCACATAATCTCAAATTTGTTAAATGTAGCTTGATAGTTGAGATGAATTCCTCATGAGTTAGCTTAAGTAGCACCAATTGATAATCATATAGTGTGCTAAATACGGTGCTTGGTAATATTCAATTTGCATTGACAAACTGGCATTTAGGTTTTAGTCTGGATAATATATTTTCTAATACATAATAATAAACAATAATAAATAGATTGTCACCTTCATCCACCAGGTTTTTTACAATCTGAGAATATTGCATTGGTGTATTTCACTACCTCCAAAATAGGTCTATGTGTCTATAATACCTAGATCATTTTACTTATACTCTAATTGACAATGCTAATGGAATAATAATTTAGCATCATGCATGTATGTGTTTGGGTATGTGTACATATGTATGATATATTTTAAATCTATATATTATAAAATATTGTTAAAATGGTAATAAAACTTTCCTTCTCATCAGGTTGAGACAATCTACTAAACACTCTCAGGCATTGTACAGAAGCATGTGAAGCTTAAGGGTGAGTCTTCTGTTATAATTCTTTCTGTTCTACCCTTGATTGCTAGGCTTAACCTCATTTTGATTTCTTTATGTTACTTAACAAACGTTGTCTTCCTCTTTAAATCAGTGCATCCTCCACCAGGAAATTCATTCTGTTTCTTTCTGACCACTACTTCATTCTCTGTTCCATTATTTAATAAATTTGATACTTTGGCTTTCACATACAGCCTTCTTCATCCAAGAGGGGAAAAACTTCATCCTTGACTGAAAACAGTGAAATATCATTCCCCATCAATTTACAGAAACTTAACCCAGGTGGCACTAGTGGTAAAGAACCTTCGTGCCAATGTAGGAGATCTAAGACACGCTGAATGGATCCCTGGTTCTGGAAGATCCCCTGGAGGAGGGCATGGCAACCCACTCCAGTATTATTGCCTGGATAATTCTCACGGACAGAGGAACGTGGTGGCTTCAGTCCATGGGGTCACAAAGAGTTGGACACAACTGAAGTGACTTGGCATACACACACACAACTTTCTAGCAACTTCCTAAATCATTCTTCATTGGTAATAACAGTCACAAAATGTGCTCTCTGCTTGTTCATTTATGTGCGTGTTGCAGACTTTGGAAGTCTGGCAGCTTCACTGCACACAAAAATATTAGGTTCACAAAAGAAAATATTTAGTATGTGATGTTTAAATGTAAGAACTCATGAATAGTTTTTAATAAAAACAAGCCATAATTCTAATATTAAAAATATTTTTAATTTTAGTTCTTCATTCAAAACAACAGTTACTTGCTCAATTAAAATTAGAAGTATAATTTTTATTATTCCTTTTTTTAACTTTCAGTAGTTATGTGTCCTTTTATATCTCCATTTCTTTGTGTATTGCTTCTTTATTATCCCACTGCCTGATAACTGTACTTGGAATACAGTACTCTAGGATTGACAACTAGAACATATAATTTTCATAAAGATTCTTTATCTCTTTAATTTGGAATCAAACAGAATAATGTTTCTGAGAACATGCAACACTTTTGCATTTTTACTGAAGAGGGATCATTATGGGATCTTGACATCATTGTAACAAATAGAAATGCTACAGCATGCCAAAAGAAGTGTAAGATTTAATGGAGATTTTTCTAAAAGCATTTCAAAAACAAATTTGAAAATGAGTAAACAAGGTTTTGGTTTTTGTATATGCTTTTTTTCTAGAAATTGTTTTGTGCACAGGTGGCCAATTATTCAGAGGACCTTGTAAAGCAATAGATTGTGTGATGTGCAAATAGAGATGGAAAATGGGTATCTAAGTATCCAGGTCAGTAAATTCTAGATACTACTGACAGATAGAAGGAATCAGAGGAAAAAACAGAAAAAATATAGGAGAAAAGCCTCATTTTGAATAGGACATGGAATGAAATAATATATCATAAAAATTTTAAACAAAATAAAAATCAACATAGTGAGCCTCTTGAGGATAAGGATTCCTGTTTCTCCACTGGTGTCCACTGGTGTATCAAGTACCAGTAACACAGGAAACACAATATTTATTTCATGAATGAATGAATAAGTAGATAAGAAGTAGTTGCCAGGTCCTGGCACGGTGAAAGCCAGGAGATAAATCTCAAAAGAACAAAGGAAATTACAAAATTGATAGCCAAATATCAACCTAGGTAAACACCCTAAAGTAACCTGAGTAAAATCAGCCATGAAAGAGGTGAAGCTTCACTGACATTTGAATATCATTATATGATTTTTAATTCTTAGCTACATATATATGTACTTTTTTTTCATGCAACATTTACATTCAAGTTCAGTTCAGTTCAGTTGCTCAGTCGTGTCCGACTCTGCGACCCATGAATTGCAGCACGCCAGGCCTCCCTGTACATCACCAACTC
This sequence comes from Bos indicus, assembly GCF_029378745.1. NCBI lineage: Eukaryota > Metazoa > Chordata > Mammalia > Artiodactyla > Bovidae > Bos > Bos indicus. Next base: position 21,193,424 of record NC_091788.1, read on the forward strand.
CCGGAGTTCACCTAGACTCACATCCATCGAGTCAGAGATGCCATGCAGCCATCTCATCCTTTGTCGTCCCCTTCTCCTCCTCCCCCAATCCCTCCCAGCATCAGAGTCTTTTCCAATGAGTCAACTCTTCGCATGAGGTGGCCAGAGTACTGGAGTTTCAGCTTTAGCATCATTCCTTCCAAAGAACACCCAGGGCTGACCTCCTTCAGAATGGACTGGTTGGATCTCCTTGCAGTCCAAGGGACTCTCAAGAGTCTTCTCCAACACCACAGTTCAAAAGCATCAATTCTTTGGTCCTCAGCCTTCTTCACAGTCCAACTCTCACATCCATACATGACCACAGGAAAAACCATAGCCTTGACTAAACGGACTTTTGTTGGCAAAGTAATGTCTCTGCTTTTGAATATGCTATCGAGGTTGGTCATAACTTTCCTCCCAAGGAGTAAGCGTCTTTTAATTTCATGGCTGCAGTCACCATCTGCAGTGATTTTGGAACCCCAAAAAATAAAGTCTGACACTATTTCCACTGTTTCCCCATCTATTTCCCATGAAGTAATGGGACCAGATGCCATGATCTTCATTTTCTGAATGTTGAGTTTAAGCCAGCTTTTTCACTCTCCACTTTCACTTTCATCAAGAAGCTTTTTAGTTCCTCTAAAACTACAAGTTCAGTAGTACCTGGTTCAAGATCAATGTCAAGTTAAAAATGTATCTGTTAACTCCAAGAGTTCTGAGGAACTAGGCTTAATGGAGGGAGGAGTAAACATCCTATGGAAATATTTGCCTTAGTGACCTAAATGTAATGACCCTGATCAATTGTGTCCACATATGGACCCAGGGAAAGCAGAACCATTCACTGTTTTTAGCATATTAAGCATTAGGTCTGAGGCATTCCACATGCAGTGACAAACTGTAAGATTTCCAACATATAGAAGGGTTCAAACATTTGCTTTAGAAATTCTGAAGGTAAGGTGATTATGTGAACATAGGAGCAACAACTGCTTTTCACCTCAACTTTTCTGAGATAAAATTATTTCCTGTTACAGAAATATGACAAAAGCCTGCTTCTCATAGTCCTCTTGAGTTCTTGAGTGGGCAGAAAACCTGTTATTTTAGTTATTGTAGTTAACTCTCCGATCACAAAGGACATCCCCAAAGGCCAATCTTGAATCCCAAACTTCACCCACTGTGACATCTGGGGGGTGACACTTGAGATCTTTCACTAAAGAGGAAGCAACTCAATGACCTCTTGCTCTCTCGTTTCTGCACTCTGCATTCCTATTAGTGTTATGCTATCTCATGACATCAGGAGCTGTTAAGAAGGAAGCAATGTGCAAAGTCATGGTACTCAGTAACTACTGCAAATCATTATTTCCTTCTTTTTCTTTAAATCTTTATTTACCTATTTATTTTCATTTTTAATAACATTTGTTGCTTTTTTCTAATTTTATAAGCAATATGTATGCATTGCAGACAACTAGAAAAACATAAGAGCATAAAGTAAAAATTAACAATCTGTAATTTCTACCCCTAGAGATAACCATCATTAGCATTTTGATGCACTTTCTCCAAGTGTCAACATATATTGTTTAATTGAAATATAATTGATCGACAACACTATGTTCTTTCCAGGTATACAACATAGTGGTTTCTATACACTTCAAAACAATCACCATGCTGTGTCTAGTTAACATATGTCACTGTGCAAAGATACAGCAATTTAATTGGATATATTTCATTCCCGTTACTCATTTTTTTTGTAACTGGAAGTTTGTACCTCCTAATCTTGCTCATCTATTTCAGTCATTGCCCACTCTCTTCCCCTCTGGCCACCACCTATTTATTCTCTGTATCTATGAGTCTGTTCTGCTTTGTTATATGTGTTCATTTGTCTTTTGTTTTATATATATTCCACTTATAAGTTAAGTGGTACTGTAAGTCTAACCAAATTATCAAAAATGGCAATAATTCATTAATTTTTATGACTGAGAATTATTCCATTGTGTATTGGTGGTTCAACAAGGAGCTGCTGCTGCTGCTGCTGCTGCTAAGTCACTTCAGTCATGTCCGACTCTGTGCGACCCCAGAGACTGCAGCCCACCAGGCTCCCCCATCCCTGGGACTCTCCAGGCGAGAACACTGGAGTGAGTTGCCATTTCCTTCTCCAATGCATGAAAGTGAAAAGTGAAAGTGAAGTCGCTCAGTTGTGTCCCACTCCTAGCGACCCCATGGACTGCAGTCTACCAGGCTCCTCCGTCCATGGGATTTTCCAAGCAAGAGTACTGAAGTGGGGTGCCATTAAGAAACTCTACTCAATACTCTGTAAAAACCTATATGGGAAGGTGAGTGTGTGTCAGTCACCCAGTCATGTCCAACCCTTTGCAACCCCATGGACTATACTAGCCCACCAGGATCCTCTGTCCATGCAGTTCTCCAGGCAAGAATACTGGAGAGGGTTGCCATTCTCTTCTCCAGAGGATCTTCCCAACCGAGAGATTGAACCCTGTTCTCCTGTATTGCAGGTGGATTCTTTACTCTCTGAGCCACAAGGGAAGCCCTTATATGGGAAAATAGTTGATATATGCATATGCATAATTAAATCCCTTTGCAGTATACCTGAAACTAATACAACATTGTAAATCAACTATATGCCAATATAAAATAAACATTAAAAAAGAATCTCTTCTGGATATTTGAAATTAAAAACAGTGATAATGTAAAAACAAAACAAAACGAAAAAAAAATTGATGTCCAACATGGAGATGGTGCTCATACGTATATGTTGAGAAAATAATCAAAGGCATATTGTGTATGCCTAAGACCTGTTGCTAGTGGCAACTCACAAATTCAGCCAGCATTATTTAAAAACCTACTGTTTTGAGCCAGGTGTGTGCACCAGATGCTGAATGTAATACATTAAAATGTAAGACATGATGGAAACCCTCTGAGACAGTTGTGAGTGGGAAACCAGATGTAGTCAGGACAATGAGATGAGTGAAAATATGAGCCTCTCTATGTGAACACTGCAAAATGAGGGACGCAGAAAACAAATGTGAGATGGGCTGAGTACGCTGAGCTAGAGAAGACAGAGGTACCTAGTCTGCAAGGAAATAATATGACCACTGCTCCAGAGAGTGTCCATGTGCAGGCAAGGGAAGACAGAAAGCATTGCCTTAGAAACTGGTTACATTAGTGTCACACTTTCTCTAGTTTACAATGTTCCAGGTACACTTGCCTTTTTTCAGGTTATTCAAATAACCCGTGTTTTTTTTTTTTGTTTGTTTTTTCTTCTTCTTTTTTTCCTTGCCTAAGAGCCTTGACATGCAATTTTCTTTGCCTTAAATATACTTTGTTTCCTTCCTTTCTGTTTGATTCACACCAGTTTCCTTTTAGTTCTCAGCTGAAATTGTATTTCTGTATAAAAAACTTCCCTCTCTTCTCTCTCTACTCGCCCCAGACACTCACTGCCCTCACTCTGATTAGGCCAGCTTGTCCTACAGTATATTTTCATTGGATTTCATAAATCTTAGTGGGACACTTACAATTAATTTTAATTTGTTGTTTCTTGTCTTAACTGTTTTATCGCTGGACTGTTAGCTCCGTGCTTAAAGAGGTTTTATCTTCTGCATCAACAACTAGAAGAAGAATTTTGACAGAGGGCATTCATTAAATTTTTCTCAACTTACTCATGGCACATCAGCTTTCTAAAGTGTTTGTCCAAAGATGACAGGGTCCCCAAAACTGTTGACTGAGTTGAGTCCCATAACCTCAAGGGTAAAATTTGATAGTCCACTATGGAAAATTTTGAGCCACCAAAATAAATGGATGGTTGCTATTTTAAAAAGCTGAAAATTTAAGAACCCAAAGATTTTGGTCCACTAGCAATTTATGAAAAGTGATTGTTGTTGATGTTGTTGTTTTAGCATATGCTCAAACAACTCAGTAACAGTCATTTTGAATGCTGAGCAAAGATTTCTTTCTACTGATTTCTCCATGTTCCACCTACTCCCTGGATGTAATCAAGCTTTAGAAGATTCAGTCCTTCCCACCAATGTCTCATTCTACCATCCTTGTCACTGAGCAAATGCAGTTCCTTTTGGCCAAGTCATGTTCCTTATGTCTATTGCTCTCTGGTCCTGTCTTTGATTTTTAATTTTTTTAAAATTTTATTTTATTTAACTTTACAATATTGTATTGGTTTTGCCATATATAAAAATGAATCTGCCACAGGTATACATGTGTTCTCCATCCTGAACCCTCCTCCCTCCTCCCTCCCCATACCATCCCTCTGGGTCGTCCCAGTGCACCAGCCCCAAGCATCCAGTATCGTGCATCGAACCTGGACTGGTGACTTGTTTCATATATGATATTATACGTATTTCAATGCCATTCTCCCAAATCATCCCACCCTCTCCCTCTCCCACAGAGTCCAAAAGACTGTTCTATATATCAGTATCTCTTTTGCTGTCTTGTATACAGGGTTATTGTTACCATCTTTCTAAATTCCATATATATGCGTTAGTATACTGTATTGGTGTTTTTCTTTCTGGCTTACTTCACTCTGTATAATAGGCTCCAGTTTCATCAACCTCATTAGAACTGATTCAAATGTATTCTTTTTAATGGCTGAGTAATACTCCATTGTGTATACGTACCACAGCTTTCTTATCCATTCATCTGCTGATGGACATCTAGGTTGCTTCCATGTCCTGGCTATTATAAACAGTGCTGCGATGAACATTGGGGTACACGTGTCCCTTTCAATTCTGGTTTCCTCAGTGTGTATGCCCAGCAGTGGGATTGGGCAGTGGCAGTTCTATTTCCAGTTTTTTAAGGAATCTCCACACTGTTCTCCATAGTGGCTGTACTAGTTTGCATTCCCACCAAAAGTGTAAGAGAGTTCCCTTTTCTCCACACCCTCTCCAGCATTTATTGCTTGTGGACTTTTTGTTCGCAGCCATTCTGACTGGTGTGAAATGGTACCTCATAGTGGTTTTGATTTGCATTTCTCTGATAATGAGTGATGTTGAGCATCTTTTCATGTGTTTGTTAGCCATCTGTATGTCTTCTTTGGAGAAATGCCTATTTAGTTCTTTGGCCCACCTTTAAGAACCCAATCATCAGTACCCATTTTTTACTAGGGAGCAAGATTACTGGCTTGACTGCTTTCTCCCCCTTCAGACTCTCCTTTTTTTCCACCAGGTCGCCTGTGTCTCCTCCCTAACCCTTCTCTACTCTACTCAACTCTGTCTTTGATTTTTAGAGTCTTCTAACAGATCTCAGGACAGAATGAAGCACAGGCTGGAATCAAAATTGCCAGGACAAATATCAATAACCTCAGATATGCAGATGACACCGCCTTCATGGCAGAAAATGAAGAAGAACTAAAGAGAGTCTTGATGTAAGTGAAAGAGGAGAGTGAAAAAGTTGGCTTAAAGCTCAACATTCAGAAAACTGAGATCATGGCATTCTATCCCATTACTTCATGGCAAATGGATGGGCAAACAGTGGAAACCATGACAGACTTTATTATTTTTTGGCTCCACAAACACTGCAGATGGTAACTGCAACCATGAAATTAAAGACGCCTGATCCTTGTATGCAAGACAGATTTAGAATAAAAGAAAAGAAAAGTTTTGACCAACCTAGACAGCATATTAAAGAACAGAGACATTACTTTGCCAACAAAGGTCCATCTAATCAAAGCTTTGTTTTTTCCAGTATATAGTCATTTATGGATATGAGAGTTGGACTATAAAAGCTGAGCACCTGAGAATTGATGCTTTTGAACTGTGGTGTTGGAGAAGACTCTTGAGAGTCCCTTGGACAGCAAGGAGATCCAACCAGTCCATTCTAAAGGACATCAGCCCTGGGTGTTCTTTGGAAGGAATGATGCTAAAGCTGAAACTCCAGTACTTTAGCCACTCATGTGAAGAGTTGATTCACTGGAAAAGACTCTGATGCTGAGAGGGATTGGGGGCAGGAGGAGAAGGGGACGACAGAGGATGAGATGGCTGGATGTCATCACCGACTCAATGGATGTGAGTTTGAGTGAACTCCAGGAGTTGGTGATGGACAGGGAGGCCTGGGGTACTGCAATTCATGGGGTCGCAAAGAGTCAGACACGACTGAGTGACTGAACTGAACTGAACTGAACAGCTCTCAACTCTCCCTCCATAGTTCTCAGCGAATTTATCATTTGCAGTAATCCTGTCTACATTCCCTACTCTTATCATATGTAATCTCTACCTGCTTGCCTCAATCCTCAACTACAACTGCATCCTCTAGGGAGAGGGGCACTTTTCTCCTTGAGAGGGGCACTTTTCCCTTAAGACAGACTTTTTATGTTCCTTTAAAATGAGAGCACTTTTCTCTTTCATATCCCAAAGTTGTAGAAGTCTAGAGACATTATCTGCAAATTTCAGGCTCCTTATCACTAATTTTAAGACAGTAATTTTTGTGTTGTTGCTCAATTGCTAAGTATTGTCCAACTCTTTGCTACTGCGTAGCCTGCAGCATACCAGGCTCCTCTGTCCTGCACTGTCTCCTGGAGTTTGCTCAGATTTATGTCCAGTGAGTCAGTGAGGCTATCTAACCATCTTATCCTCTATTTCTCCCTTCTTCTGTCACCTTCAATCTTTCCTAGCATCAGGGTCTTTTCCAATGAGTTGGCTCTTTGCATCAGGTGGCCAAAATATTAGAACTTCAGCATAAGTCCTTCCAATGAATATTTAGAGTTGATTTCCTTTAAGATTGACTGGTTTGATCTGCTTGCAGTCCAAGGGACTCTCAAGAGTTCTCTCCGGCACCACTCAGCCTTCTTTATGGTCCAACTCTCACATCTGTACACAGCTACTGTAGTACTTTTCCACCTGCTTAAGACAAACAACCCATAACAACCAAAGCTCTTCTGAAGTTCTTATCATTAATTTTACTGTGGTAGAATCAATCCTTCTTTGTTGAAGTCATCAAGAAAGCTACTGTCACCCATTTCCACTCACTGACAGTTTTGACAATTAAGCCCTAGACATTGTACATCCCAAATTTCTATCATCATTGAGATGATATGTTGTACATGTGGTTGAACCACAGAATAATAGAGCTTCAGTAGTCCATATTGTGTTCAAACCAACAAATTTGACCTCTTTCCTCTTCAACTCTTTCCAACTCCTTTCTTTTTACATATTTTTTTTCTTTTTGTCATTTCAAAATTCATCTCCCATTGATACAAATTGGAACATATCAACTACTATGTTGTGGCATAATATTAAGACTGAAATGATGATTTTACAGAGGAAATGCAAGACAGATTGAGAATAAAAGCCTTAAGTTTACCTTCTTTGCTTTGGTTATTGGAAGCCTTCAAAGCAGCTTGCCTTTGAATGACCAAATAACTACTCATACCAGGGTCTTGTTTCCATTGAACTAACACTCCTAAGCTTCCTCACTGTGTTCTGGATGAATAAATGCTTGTTTAGGTTTGATGTGTGCTTGAATAACACAGAGCTGAGAAGTCTCTGCTTGCTTGCTTGCTCCTTGGAAGAAAAGCTATGACCAACCTAGACAGCATATTAAAAAGCAGAGACATGACTTTGCCAACAAATATCCATCTAGTCAAAGCTATGTTTTTTTCCAGTAGTCATGTATGAATGTGGGAGTTGGACTATAAAGAAAGCTGAGCACTGAAGAATTGATACTTTTGAAATGCAGTGTTGGAGAAGACTCTTGAGAGTCCCTTGGACTGCAAGGATATCCAACCAGTCAATCCTAAAGGAAATCAGTCCTGAATATTCATTGGAAGGACTGATGCTGAAGCTGAAGCTCCAATACCATGGCCACCTGATAGCTGTGAAAAGAAGAGAAGCAAAAAGCAAAGGAGAAAAGGAAAGATATAAGCATCTGAATGCAGAGTCCCAAAGAATAGCAAGAAGAGATAAGAAAGCCTTCCTCAGCGACTAGTGCAAAGAAATAGAGGAAAACAACAGAATGGGAAAGACTAGAGATCTCTTCAAGAAAATTAGAGATACCAAGGGGATATTCCATGCAAAGATGGGCTCGATAAAGGACAGAAATGGTATGGACCTAACAGAAGCAGAAGCTATTAAGAAGAGGTGGCAAGAATACACAGAAGAACTGTACAAAAAAGTTCTTCATGACCCAGACAATCACGATGGTGTGATCACTCACCTAGAGCCAGACATCCTGGAATGTGAAGTCAAGTGGGCCTTAGAAAGCATCACTACGAACAAAGCTAGTGGAGGGGATGGAATTCCAGTTGAGCTATTTCAAATCCTGAAAGATGATGCTGTGAAAGTGCTGCATTCAATATGCAAGCAAATTTGGAAAACTCAGCAGTGGCCAGAGGACTGGAAAAGGTCAGTTTTCATTCCAATCCCAAAGAAAGGCAATGCCAAAGAATGCTCAAACTACCACACAATTGCACTCATCTCACATGCTAGTAAAGTGATGCTCAAAATTCTCCAAGCCAGGCTTCAGCAATATGTGAACCGTGAACTTCCTGATGTTCAAGCTGGTTTTAGAAAAGGCAGAGGAACAAGAGATCAAATTGCCAACATCTGCTGGATCATCAAAAAAGCAAGAGAGTTCCAGAAAAACATCTATTTCTGCTTTATTGACTATGCCAAAGCCTTTGACTGTGTGGATCACAATAAACTGTGGAAAATTCTGAAAGAGATGGGAAGACCAGACCACCTGATCTGCCTCTTGAGAAATCTGTATGCAGGTCAGGAAGCAACAGTTAGAACTGGACATGGAACAACAGACTGGCTCCAAATAGGAAAAGGAGTACATCAAGGCTGTATATTGTCACCCTGCTTATTTAACTTATATGCAGAGTACATCATGAGAAACGCTGGACTGGAAGAAACACAAGCTGGAATCAAGATTGCCGGGAGAAATCTCAATCACCTCAGATATGCAGATGACACCACCCTTATGGCAGAAAGTGAAGAGGAACTCAAAAGCCTCTTGATGAAAGTGAACGTGGAAAGTGAAAAAGTTGGCTTAAAGCTCAACATTCAGAAAACGAAGATCATGGCATCCAGTCCCATCACTTCATGGGAAATAGATGGGGAAACAGTGGAAACAGTGTCAGACTTTATTTTTCTGGGCTCCAAAATCACTGTAGATGGTGACTGCAGTCATGAAATTAAAAGACGCTTACTCCTTGAAAGGAAAGTTTTGACCAACGTAGATAGCATATTCAAAAGCAGAGACATTACTTTGCCAACAAAGGTCCATCTAGTCAAGGCTATGGTTTTTTCTGTGGTCTTGTATGGATGTGAGAGTTGGACTGTGAAGAAGGCTGAGTGCCGAAGAATTGATGCTTTTGAACTGTGGTGTTGGAGAAGACTGTTTCGAGTCCCTTGGACTGCAAGGAGATCCAATCAGTCCATTCTGAAGGAGATCAGCCCTGGCATCTTTGGAAGGAATGATGCTAAAGCTGAAACTCCATTACTTTGGCCACCTCATGCGGAGTTGACTCATTGGAAAAGACTCCGATGCTGGGAGGGATTGGGGGCAGGAGGAGAAGAGGACGACAGAGGATGAGATGGCTGGATGGCATCACTGACTCAGTGGTCGTGGGTCTGGGTGAACTCCAGGAGTTGGTGATGGACAGGGAGGCCTGGTGTGCTGCGATTCATGGGGTCGCAAAGAGTGGGACACGACTGAGTGACTGAACTGAACTGATGTGAAGAAGTGACTCATTGGAAAAGACCCTGATGCTGGGAAAGAATGAGGGCAGGAGAAGGGGGCAACAGAGAATGAGATGGTTGGATGTCATCATCGACTCAATGGACATGAGTTTGAGCAAGCTGTGGGAGTTGGGTGATAGACAGGGAAGCCTGGCATGCTGCAGTCCATGGGGTCACAAAGAGTTAAACATGATTGAGCAACTGAATGGAACTGAGCAGTCTCTGAGGAAAAGGTGCTCCAGTGCAAGAGGGCAGATAGATTTACTTTACTGAAAATAATACGGATTTTCCTGATTTCCCGCAAAGCCTTGCCTGGAAGGTTATTTTGCATTCCACATCTGAAATATCTAAAGTCCACTCTAGAGACTGAGCTTCCCGGGTGGCACTAACGGTGAAGAACCCACCTGCCAGTGCAAGTGGCATAAGAGCTTGATTCCTGGGTCAGGAAGATCGCCTGGATGAGGGTGGAGGCATGGCAACCCACTCCAGAATACTTGCCTGGAGAATCCCGTGGATAGAGGAGCCTTGCAGGGTCCATGGGGTCACAAAGAGTCGAACACCACTGAAGTGACTTAGTACACATTTACATTCCAGAGATTACGTAAATCAAATTTGTTTCCAAAAGGAGTAGAAATCTTCACATCTAGTGAGACAGAATAATGCAATTTAAAATTACCAATTTATTCAGCTTTATCCAACACATTGTTAAATTTAGATAAATTAAGAAAATCAAAAGAAAAAAATAAAGGAAAGAAAAAGAATTAGTGTTTACTCAATTTTACGAAGTCCCTCTCTTCCCATCAACAGTTAAGGAAAGCAGATATGGGAGTAAGTATCAACCTAGCCTCATTCCAACATGACTTATATTTTAGACCGTACACAGAATAGAAATGTTTCAGATCTGTTTAGTTCAGTCACTCAGTTGTGTCCGACTCTTTGCGACCCCATGGACTGCAGCACGCCAGGCTTCCCTGTCCGTCACTAACTCCTGGAGCATGCTGAAACGCATGTCCATTGAGTCTGTGATGCCATCCAACCATCTTATCCTCTGTTGCCCCCTTCTCCTCCTGCCTTCAACCTTTCCCAGCATCACGGTCTTTTCCAATGAGTCAGTTCTTCGCATCAGGTGACCAAAGTATTGGAGCTTCAGCTTCAGCATCAGTCCTTCCAATGGATATTCAGCACTGATTTTCTTTAGGATGGACTGGCTTGGTCTCCTTGCAGTCCAAGGGACTCTCAAGAGTCTTCTACAACACCACAGTTCAAAAGCATGAGTTTTTGTCGCTGAGTTTTCTTTATAGTCCAGTTCTCACATCCATAGCACCCCATTCCAGTACTCTTGCCTGGAAAATCCCATGGATGGAGGAGCCTGGTGGGCTGCAGTCCATAGGGTCGCTAAGAGTCGGACACGACTGAGCGACTTCACTTTCACGCATTGGAGAAGGAAATGGCAACCCACTCCAGTGTTCTTGCCTGGAGAATCCCAGGGATGGGGGAGCCTGGTGCGCTGCCATCTATGGGGTCGCACAGAGTCGGACACGACTGAAGCAACTTAGCAGCAGCACATCCATACATGATTACTGGAAATGTTCTGCAGTCTTCACTGCCAATACAATAGACCCTAGCCACATGTGTTTATTGAGTGCTTGAATTGTGTTTAGTGTTACTGAATCATTGCATTTTAAATTTTACTTAAGTTTAATTTACTTGAATTTACATTTATATAGCATGTGTGGTTAGTGGCTACTATAGCTACATAGCTGGAAACTGGTTTTCAGAATTCAGTGCTTTTCCACACCCACACTACTGACTGGAAATTGTGAACTTTTTCCCCTTATTACTTCCTCTCCACAATATGCTGCTGCTGCTGCTGAGTCGCTTCAGTCGTGTCCAACTCTGTGCAACCCCATAGACGGCAGCCCAGCAGGCTCCCCCGTCGCTGGGATTCTCCAGGAAAGAACACTGTAGTGATATGAACTTCGTATAATTTACTTTTTGTCTACAATGATTCATATAGAGTCTGACACATTAAATGCTCAAAAATGTTTATTAAATGAATAACTGATGAATAGATAAACTAAAAAATTGCAACTGTTTCAATTATTTAAAATGTTTTACTAATTCAAGTGTCTTTAAGAATGTTGAATGGTCATGTTAAGCCTATCAGAATCCTATTACCTGTCCAAAAAAAAAAAAAAAGACATAATTTTGTCATGTATCTATTTTTATAGAGATTAAAGTGTTTCTAAACATTTTATTAAAATGTCCTGAATCTAATAAAAACAAACAGATATTGAAATAAGAGATGCAATTTCTGGGGGTAGATTACAAGAGAAAAATAGATTACAAGAGGTATTATATCCTACTCATTTATGTGGGAAGATTTAAATTATTTATTCATCTGTCAAGGCTTTATGGATTATAGATGCATAGAATTAGGTAAATCATAATCTATGATTTGTGGTCATCTTTGAATTATGCTGTGATTCCATCCCTCAGAATAAAAGAAAAGTCCAAAAGCATAACCTACTTTGTAATTATTTTAGTGCTACTTACCTAATAAATTTTTGTAAGCAACATTTAAACATTGATTAAATAAATTATTGTGTCTCCATATGAAGAATCAGTTAAGCGTAATGCTAACAAAAATATAGTATATATAAGAAAATAAAGCAAATACAAGTTGAATCTTTGATAATATTCTATCTTTTAAAAATATACATTTTGTTCCTTGATGAAAATCTGGAAGAAAGTATATTGGGAAAAAAGTACTGTTATGTTGATTATAAATTTTAGAGGATCAGTTATTTTAAAATTTTGTGTGTTTGATATGTTAGAATTATATTTTTTGTAGTATATAATAATTTAAGGGGAGATAACTCATTGATACACAGAAGAGGTTGTAAAATCAAATATGAATTAGAAACTAATCCATGCAGATAAATTACACTGTTTAACATAAAAATGAAAAGTATTAGATTTCAGTTTGTCAGCTGAATTTTTAATGTGATGTTTTTCTTTCACTTACCATAAGATGTTTTACAAAAATCCATTTGAATGTAAGATCTTGAACCATTTTGAAAGATAGTGTCATTTTAAATGTGTTTTATTGAAATTGTACAACACAATGAGACAACAGATATTTATAAAATAAGCCTTATGCATGTGATAGTAGAGATGTTCACCAAATATTTACAGCTATCTCTGGAGACATGATAGCAATGTCTCTCATCATCCCCTTTTAAAATCAGGCATGACCATGTTAGCTGCAGTTGCCAATAAAATGTTGATGCAATTGACAAATGTCCTTTCCAGGAAGAAAACTTTGTGAGTCAGATGGTGATTTGTTTTATACTTTTCCTATATTGAGGTGGTTTTGGAAGCACACATGGGCTTCCATATATCTGAGTCTTTAAGTGACTATGATGATATACTACCAACCCTTGACATACCAGTAGCATGGGCATGACACATATATTTCCCTTATTAAGAATCTGGTAATTCAGTTCTGTGTAAATAAGAATTTTCATACAAAACCACTAAGTTTGAAAATGCATTTATTTCAAAAAAAAGAGAAATGTATAGCTCCAATTAAAGAGAGCATAGCAAGAGCCTGGCAAATCATGAATTAGAAGTTTCAATCTTATAAAATATATTATACTAATTGCTGTCACCCCAAGCTTATTAAAGCTCAGTATTCAGAAGACAAAGATCATGGCATCAGTCCCATCACTTCATGGCAAATAGGTGGAGAAACAGTGGAAACAGTGGCAGACTTTACTTTTTTGGGCTCCAAAATCACTGCAGATTGTGACTGCAGCCATGAAATTAAAAGACACTTACTCCTTGGAAGGAAAGTTATAACCAAACTAGACAGCATATTAAAAAGCAGAGACATAACTTTGCCAACAAAGGTTCGTCTAGTTAAGGCTATGGTTTCTCCAGTGGTCATGTATGGATGTGAGAGAGTTGGACTATAAAGAAAGCTGAGCGCCGAAGAATTGATGCTTTTGAACTGTGGTGTTGGAGAAGACTCTTGAGAGTCCCTTGGACTGCAAGGAGATCCAACCAGTCCATCCTAAAGGAAATCAGTCCTGAATATTCATTGGAAGGACTGATGCTGAAGTTGAAAGTCCAGTACTTTGGCCACCTCATGCGAAGAGCTGACTCATTGGAAAAGACCCTGATGCTGGGAAAGATTGAAGGCAGGAGGAGAAGGGGATGACAGAGGATGAGATGGATGGATGGCATCACCAACTCAACGGGCCTGAGTTTGAATAAACACCGGGAGTTGGTGGTGGACAGGGAAGCCTGGAGTGCTGCAGTCCATGGGGTCGCTAAGAGTCGGAGACGACTGAGTGAAGTTTACTAAACAAGCTTACTACAGACAATAAATAGTAAAATCACACAAGGACTACATGGGATGGGTCCTGTAATGTTTAACAATATCTGGGCCGTACTGACATTTAATAATTATTAGTTAATAAACTTTCTTATCTACTGCTAATATGGCATCTAGGAATTGTTTTGTTTTTGTTTGCTTTTTAATATGAATTTTTAATTTGGCATACAAAGCAGCTTTATTTAGCAAATGAGATATGAAAAAACTAGGCATTGAACTTTTACAGACAGACCCCATTAAAATTTCTTTAGCACAGCAATTTAAGTTCAGATGCAATATAGGCAATGATGAGGAGAAAGGGGTAAATAAGCATAGATGAAGCCATAATAAATAAGCTTGTAATTATTTTATTAGGTTCATGAGTTCCCTAATATAAGAAGAGTAGGCTTCTGGGATATAATTTAATTTTGGATAATATTCATGACTTAACTATACTTGACAAAGCATCTCAACCATAAAAACCAGATAATTTAATGAAGAGTAAGCTTATATAAAAAATGTCATGTTTAATAGGCAAAAAATTGGACATATCATTGAAGAAATCAGGAAAAAAAAATTGCACTAAGGGAAAAAATGCTTTCAGGTAATATCAGAAAGGGGCTTTCCCAGGTGGCTCAGTGGGTAAAGGATCTGCCTGTAATGCAGTAGATGCTGGAGATATGGGTTTGATTCCTGGGTTAGGAAGATCCCCGGGAGGAGGGCACAGCAACCCACTCTGGTATTCTTGCCTGGAAATGCCCATGGACAGAGGAGCCTGGCAGGCTACAGTCCATAGGTCATCAGAAATATAAATGTACTCTTGATTCTTGGATAAAATCTTAACATATTACAAAAGTCTCAGTGTATGAGACAATTCCAAGAGGAGGTAATTTCTAGTGAAACAGAGCTGTGCTTTATTTCTTTTGAAAAGAAATCAAATCTGAGTTAGATTTGAATTGCTGACTTGATAAAATGATAGATCATGTAATAGTCTTCCTGAGTGCATCTTTAGAACTGACAAAGAGATAAGAAAGAATAGTCTTTATTCAATTATACCTAAAAGCAGGAGATGCGCACTGGAAATACCCACAGAAATAAAAACCCAGTATCATGAGATATCATTTTGCACCTGCCAATTATTTATATTTTATTTGTGTTTTATTTTTCATATATTGTTTATTGTATTACTCCACCTTCTTGTACCCTCTATTCCTGAATTACACTTGCAAAATCACACCATGTTGTAAACCCTGTGAGAACAAAAAAGCATGCTTTGTTTTGATATATCCCCAGGGTCTAGAACTGTGGTAATTAATGTATGTTGAATAAATAAATTTAGTAAAGATTAAAATAGGGCTTCCCGGTAGGGGAGTGCATAGGTAGTCTCCTACCAATGCAGGAGACATGGGTTCAATCCCTGGGTCAGGAAAATCCTCTTGAGGAGGAAATGTCAACCCATGCCAGTATTCTTGCCTGGGAAATCCAATGGACAAAGGAGACTGGCAGGATACTGTCCATCGGGTCTCAAACAGATGGACATAACTGAACAACAATAGCCCACTCTTAGCCTCTTATCCCAAAGATTAAAAAAATAAACCTCACCAGGATAAAAATATTATGAGGAAGCATCTACCATTAAAACTACTGTATAGTTTGGGCTTATATTCTTAGTCATCTATGTTCACATTCTTGAGAAATTTAAACTTGCAGCCTAGACCTTGAACTTGGTACCTTTTATTTATTGTTCCTTAAGCAAATAAGTATCCTCCAAATTTATATATTATTTTAGATTTTCATGGGTTTTAGGACAATTTATGTGTTTTATGTCACGTTATGTCTCAAATTGTTTAGAGCTGCATATTAACAAAACCTTTTGATTTGTGTGACAGAGTACCAGGAAACAGGGGTTTTGAAGAAGCCATCTTTCAAACCAAGGATATAGCCTCCTACAATACTGTTAGTGTATTTTCCTCTGTCTGGCCTCCATCTCACTTCCAGCCTCTAATATGTCTTGTTCATAAAAGTTTACCATAGATTTGTATTCATATCTTCTTACAAGGTGCTGTAAAGACACACTACCTCCTCCAAATGATCTAAAGGTACAGAACTTAATTTTTCATATCTCATAAGATCTTTTCAGTTCAGTTCAGTTCAGTTCAGTTCAGTCACTCAGTCGTATCCGACTCTGCAACCCCATGAATTGCAGCACGCCAGGCCTCCCTGTCCAACACCAACTCCCGGAGTTCACTTAAACTCACATCCATCGAGTCGGTGATGACATCCAACAATCTCATCCTCTGTTGTCCCCTTCTTCTCCTGCCCCCAATCCCTCCCAGCATCAGAGTCTTTTCCAATGAGTCAACTCTTCACATGAGGTAGCCAAAGTACTGGAGTTTCAGCTTTAGCATCATTCCTTCCAAAGAAATCCCAGGGCTGATCTCCTTCAGAATGGACTGGTTGGATCTCCTTGCAGTCCAAGGGACTCTCAAGAGTCTTCTCCAACACCGCAGTTCAAAAGCATCAATTCTTTGGTCCTCAGCTTTCTTCACAGTCCAACTCTCACATCCATACATGACTACTGGAAAAACCAGGGCCTTGACTAGATGGACCTTTGTTGACAAAGGAATGTCTCTGCTCTTGAATATGCTATCTAGGTTGGTCATAACCTTCCTTCCAAGGAGTAAGCGTCTTTTAATTTCATGGCTGCAATCACCATCTGCAGTGATTTTGGAGCCCAGAAAAAAAAAGTCTGACACTGTTTCCACTCTTTCCCCATCTTTTTGCCATGAAGTGATGGGACCAGATGCCATGATCTCAGTTTTCTGAATGTTGAGCTTTAAGCCAACTTTTTCACTCTCCTCTTTCACTTTCATCAAGAGGCTTTTTAGTTCCTCTTCACTTACTGCCATAACTAGCTATTAAAGATATATATGAATCCTAGTAAAATAAACAATAATAAATATTTTTATTATGAAAATTTACCCAGGACATTTTGTTGATCACATTAGGAGACACCCACAAACACATACACACACACATAGAAGGAAAAAGAGTATATAAGATAAGATTAGCATGTGGTAAAATTTTAATCTTATTTCCCCTTAATTCTATTGCATACTGTAAGATTTTTTAATGAAGGTAAATTATTTATATAACATTTGCTAAAAATATCTATGCTAATTTTATCAAAGAAATACTTTTAATCTTCTGTTATATTTTCCCTTATGTTTTAGTGCTAACTTCTGATCTACTCAGATGCTAATATTAACTATGTGTAGCCATTTTATTCTCTCAAAAATTTCATGGCCAAAATTCAAACTGAATAACCACCACGCACAAGGGCCTGTGCACTTTCTTTGATGCTTTCATATCCTTAATATGGGGGCATCTTAAGTTTTATTTTGGTTTCTAAAATTTTATTTTTAGAATTTTGTAAACTGTGCAAACTGTACTCATTTGCTTTTTTGTTTATTTACTTTTATTAATATTGGAGTATAGTTGATTACGAGTATTGCATTAATTTCAGGTGTACAGCAAAGTGATTCAGTTATACATATACATGTATCTGGGCTTCCCTTGTGGCTCAGCTGGTAAAGAATCTGCCTGCAGTGTGGGAGACCTGAGTTTGATCCCTGTGTTGGGAAGATCTCCTGGAGAAGGGAAAGGCTACCCACTCCAGTATTCTGACCTGGAGAATTCCATGGACTGTACAGTCCATGGGTCCACAAAGGGTCAGACATGACTGGGTGACCTTCACAGTATACATGTATCTATTCTTTTTCAAATTTATTTTCTCATTTAGATTATTACAGAATACTGAGCAGAGTTCATTCAATTTTTATTTATAGTTTTGCTTTGTTATATGTGTAAAAGTTTATTCTTTTTCTTGAGAGAAGCACAAGGACATTTCCAGCCTGATGTTTTAGCATGCTCTTTCTTTCCCGTATCACTCCAGTCACAATGTTTCTCACACATATGAAGCATGTTCCTATGTCAGTGCCTAGCACATACTCTCTCTGGCAGAAATGCTCTAGACCCAAATATCCACATGATATCTCCCTTACCAGCTAAAGGTCTATGTAATTAGAACCTTCTTGGTGACACCTTCCTAGATGAATTTATTTAAAATTATAGAACCATCTGTTTGACTTTCAATCTAGCATCCTTTATAATCTTTCTTATTTATCCCAGGGATGCAAGGATTCTTCAATATCCGCAAATCAATCATGTAATACACCACATTAACAAATTGAAAAATAAAAACCATATGATTATCTCAATAGATGCAGAGAAAGCCTTTGAAAAATTCAATATCCATTTATGATAAGAACTCTCCAGAAAGCAGGAATAGAAGGAACATACCTCAACATAATAAAAGCTATATATGACAAACCCACAGCAAACATTATCCTCAATGGTAAAAAATTGAAAGCATTTCCTCTAAAGTCAGGAACAAGACAAGGGTGCCCACTTTCACCATTACTATTCAACATAGTTTTGGAAGTTTTGGCCACAGCAATCAGAGCAGAAAAAGAAATAAAAGGAATCCAAATTGGAAAAGAAGAAGTAAAACTCTCACTGTTTGCAGATGACATGATCCTTTACATAGAAAAACCTAAAGACTCCACCAGAAAATTACTAGAACTAATGAATGATTATAGTAAAGTTGCAGGATATAAAATCAACACACAGAAATCCCTTGCATTCCTATACACTAATAACGAGAAAACTGAAAGAGAAATTAAGGAAACAATTTCATTCACCATTGCAACGGAAAGAATAAAATACTTAGGAATGTATCTACCTAAAGAAACTAAAGACCTATATATAGAAAACTATAAAACACTGGTGAAAGAAATCAAAGAGGACACTAATAGATGGAGAAATATACCATGTTAATGGATTGGAAGAATCAATATAGTGAAAATGAGTATACTACCCAAAGCAATTTATAGATTCAATGCAATCCCTATCAAGCTACCAACGGTATTCTTCACAGAGCTAGAACAAATAATTTCACAATTTGTATGGAAATACAAAAAACCTCGAATAGCCAAAGCTATCTTGAGAAAGAAAAATGGAACTGGAGGAATCAACCTACCTGACTTCAGACTCTATTACAAAGCCACAGTTATCAAGACAGTATGGTACTGGCACAAAGACAGAAATATTGATCAATGGAACAAAATAGAAAGCCCAGAGATAAATCCACGCACATATGGACACCTTATCTTTGACAAAGGAGGCAAGAATATACAATGGATTAAAGACAATCTCTTTAACAAGTGGTTCTGGGAAAACTGGTCAACCACTTGTAAAAGAATGAAACTAGAACACTTTCTAACACCTTACACAAAAATAAACTCAAAATGGATTAAAGATCTAAATGTAAGACCAGAAAGTATAAAACTCCTAGAGGAGAACATAGGCAAAACACTCTCTGACATACATCACAGCAGGATCCTCTATGACCCACCTCCCAGAATATTGGAAATAAAAGCAAAAATAAACAAATGGGACCTAATTAAACTTAAAAGCTTCTGCACAACAAAGGAAACTATTAGCAAGGTGAAAAGGCAGCCTTCAGAATGGGAGAAAATAATAGCAAATGAAGCAACTGACAAACAACTAATCTCAAAAATATACAAGCAACTCCTACAGCTCAATTCCAGAAAAATAAATGACCCAATCAAAAAATGGGCCAAAGAACTAAATAGACATTTCTCCAAAGAAGACATACAGATGGCTAACAAACACATGAAAAGATGCTCAACATCACTCATTATCAGAGAAATGCAAATCAAAACCACAATGAGGTACCATTTCATGCCAGTCAGAATGGCTGCGATCCAAAAGTCTACAAGCAATAAATGCTGGAGAGGGTGTGGAGAAAAGGGAACTCTCTTACACTGTTGGTGGGAATGCAGACTAGTACAGCCACTATGGAGAACAGTGTGGAGATTCCTTAAAAAACTGGAAATAGAACTGCCTTATGATCCAGCAATCCCACTGCTGGGCATACACACTGAGGAAACCAGAAGGGAAAGAGACATGTGTACCCCAGTGTTCATCGCAGCACTGTTTATAATAGCCAGGACATGGAAGCAACCTAGATGCCCATCAGCAGATGAATGGATAAGAAAGCAGTGGTACATATACACAATGGAGTATTACTCAGCCATTAAAAAGAATACATTTGAATCAGTTCTAATGAGATGGATAAAACTGGAACCTGTTATACAGAGTGAAGTAAGCCAGAAAGAAAAACACCAATACAGTATACTAACACATATATATGGAATTTAGAAAGATGGTAACAATAACCCTGTGTACGAGACAGCAAAAGAGACACCGATGTATAGATCAGTCTTATGGACTCTGTGGGAGAGGGAGAGGGTGGGGAGATTTGGGAGAATAGCATTGAAACATGTATAATATCATGTATGAAACGAGTTGCCAGTCCAGGTTTGATGCACGATACTGGATGCTTGGGGCTGGTGCACTGGGGCGACCCAGAGGGAGGGGAGGGGAGGGAGGAGGGAGGAGGGTTCAGGATGGGGAACGCGGGTATACCTGTGGTGGATTCATTTCGATATTTGGCAAAACTAATACAATATTGTAAAGTTTAAAAATAAAATAAAATTTAAAAAAAAAAGAAAGAAAAAAAAAGAGAGAAAAAAAAAGATTAACAAATGTGCTTTTAGGGAGACATGTTGGGTGGGTAGTCTTGATTAAAAAGGGAGTCTATTATATAATAAAAGAGAAATGAAGCATTTACTTTTAAAAATAAATGAAATTATGTAATAAATTAAAAAAAAAGAAATTTTCACCATCTGATATACTACATACTAAACATTTTCTTTCTTATTGATTACTTTTCTCATTGGAAAATAAGTTCCATGAACACAGATATTTTTATCCAGTTTATCCATTGCTATATCTCTAGTCGTTTTAAGAGTGCTTTGTGTGTAATAAAGCCCATTTGAATAAATGGTTAAACTTTACTGTGAAATACATTAGAAACAGCTATTATTTAAAAGGGTAACCACCTGAACAGGCATTGAATATTCACATACTTTATATGCCATTTACTATTTTCATGACTTTGGAAAAATACCTGTATATTTTTCAATTAACTTAGCTGTAAAATTATTCTTAGCTGTAAAATAATTCTGAATTAATTTAATGCAGGTAAAAAATACTTAGGAGGCCAGATACTGATTTCTAAATATCATTCTAAAGAGATCAGAGATCCTTTGAAAAAAATGGTTGGTTCCAAGGCTGGAACAGGGGAAGTAAAAATGAGCTTGGAATATCTTGTTGAGTTAGAAATTAAAACAGTGCTCAAAAAATTACATGCATAGACATAAAGATACAGGATTCTCACTGGCCAAATCTGGGGTAATTTGACCATTAAAATTAATTTAAGATAACCCCAGTGAATAAAATACGAACACATGTGTTTACAATGCTAGAAAGAAAGAAAGAGCTGTTAGTTGCAATATAATACAAATTAATAACACTAGATAGCATATTCAAAAGCAGAGACATTACTTTGCCAACAAAGGTCCGTCTAGTCAAGGCTATGGTTTTTCCTGGGGTCATGTATGGATGTGAGAGTTGGACTGTGAAGAAGGCTGAGCGCCGAAGAATTGATGCTTTTGAACTGTGGTGTTGGAGAAGACTCTTGAGAGTCCCTTGGACTGCAAGGAGATCCAACCAGTCCATTCTAAAGGACATCAGCCCTGGGATTTCTTTGGAAGGAATGATGCTAAAGCTGAAACTCCAGTACTTTGGCCACCTCATGCGAAGAGTTGACTCATTGGAAAAGACTCTGATGCTGGGAGGGATTGAGGGCAGGAGAAGAAGGGGACGACAGAAGATGAGATGGCTGGATTGCATCACTGACTCAATGGATGTGAGTCTGAGTGAACTCCGGGAGTTGGTGATGGACAGGGAGGCCTGGCGTGCTGCGATTCATGGGGTCGCAAAGAGTCGGACATGACTGAGCGACTGATCTGATCTGAATAACACTAGAAAATATCAGTTTGGCAACCATCATAGAAATAATTGCTTCAGACAGGAATCATAAATGTCTGTTAAAATTATGAGCAAAAAATTGATGAGGAACTAGATATTTATTTACCCTGGCTCTAATTGTCTCTATAATTAACTCACTAATTACAAAGAGAAAAAATAATAACTTTAGAGTGGAGAAATCTTGTGGACACCGCTTAACCAAGTGATTCAAGTTGATGTCACCAACAATGGGTTGAACCAATATCCTGTGGTTTCTAATGTGATATACTAAGAAAGAGTTAGTATCACTTCTGGTGTTTTTGCTAAAAATGCATCAGATTCATCTGTTTATAACAAACAAAAGACAACCTTATATTGAGAACAATCTACCAAATAACTGATGATCTCTCAAATAACTGATATGGGTTTGCCAATATAACAAGGTGCTGAAAAATATCAAGATAAAGAATGCAAACACATTACATATTAAAGGATGCTAAAGAAGCGTAACTAAATTTAGCATATGATCCTAAACTGGATTGTAGATTGGGAAAGAAAAAGAGCCATGGAGAATATTATTGGAACAACTGATAAAAATTCAAATATAACTTGAAAACAAATATATTTTAATACATCCTTGAAAAATGTTGAAAATCTTGAGTATAATTTTATACTCCCTGCTCCATGTCCACAATTGTGCATGCACACATTCAACCAACCACAAATAATGTAGTACCTCTGTAGCATTTATCGAAAAGTAACACAACTCAGCGACTGAACTGAACCGAACTGAAGTCCCACACAGTTCAAACTGCTATTCAAGTGTCAACTGTATAGATATATTCCTGAGAATCAGAGCAGTCAATTATGTTAATCCCAGTCTGAGGTCCAGAGAAAATGAGATGAGACATTCTGTATCAAGCATTCATACAAGTATAAAAGGAGTGATTTGCTCCTTGTTTGTTCTGTTCAGGCCCTCAAGAGATCAAATGATGCCTATCCACACAGATGAGGACAATCTACTTTACTGAGGTCACTGATTACAATGTTAATCTCATCCAGAAATACCCTCATAAACACACCCAGCAGTGATGTTTAATCTAGGCACTCCATGACCAATCAGCTTGATACTTAAAATTAATCATTGCAAATACAGAGTGTAGACTAGATAATAGAAATATCAATGTTAATATCTTGCTTTGATTATTATAGCTGTAGAAGTAAATAGTAAAATCTTTATGTATAAGATTCACAATATCTGCAATTTAATATCAACTGATCTAGAGCAAAAAGAATTGAAATAATAGAGCAATGGATCAATTAATGCATCTGAATAAAGGGTATAGGAGGGTTCTTTGTGTTACTTTTAAGTCTTAAGTGTTAGTTGCTCAGTCCTGCCTGACTCTTTGCAACCCCATGGACTGCAGCCCACCAGGCTCCTCTGTCCATGGAATTCTCCAGGCCAGGATACTGGAGTGGGTTGCCATCTTCCACCCAGGGACTGAACTCTGGTCTCCTGTACTGGAGGCTGATTCTTTACCCACTGAGCTATGAGGGAATATACCCAAATAAAAGTTATGGCAATTCTTACTGGGAAAAAGTAACATGTCTTATAACTCAATATGTGACTTGAACTTAATTCCATGAAAAGATGAATTAAGATATCACTGATTATTCAGGTACATAGGGAAGAATTATCTCTTATTAATACACTTAAAAATCCAATAATAATTAGAGAGTATTATATAACTTTAGAATTAAAGCTCACAATGTCCAGTAACATTAAATAACTGCTTAGACCATGAAAAAAAAATTTATTGTTTGAGCTAAGAATTTTTACAGATAACAGAAAAATAAGTATTATTAAACTCCAATGTTATTTTTATCTTTTCAATGGAAAATGATTTTCATTCTGTGTAAGTAGAAAGTACATGGCCAAGGGTGAAAAAGTCTGAAGATGTATGATTAGGGAACACTAAGCTAGATTTAAGGGTTTGGTTTTTAGGCCAAAAACATTGTCTCCATGGTATTGAATGAAAGGGGAAATGCAGTTTTTTATAAAATATGTTGGCATTTAATAAACCATGGAGAATATGAAACATGTCAGAGCCAAGAGATGCCCACCTGCTACTTAGCCGCCTAAAAGAAATTAAGCAAATGCTGTAATCTATGGAACCACAAATTTGACAATACAACCCCCTTTGGATTCTGAAAACCATTTGTAGGAATTTTATGTGAGATCTCTGAATAAATAAATTAATGAACCAGCATAGCTAATCTATTTTTTTTTAACAAGTGGTTCAGTTCAGTTCAGTCGCTAAGTCAAGGTAATAACTTAGATTTGGAGTAGCATGATTCAAAAATGCATAAAAATTACTTTCATTGTACAGTTGTAGATAATGGATAAATAAGGGCCATAACTCATGGATATGGAAGGTTGACTTCCCAACACAATTGTACAGAGAGGACTTCAGTACCTGTCAGTTTTGACATCCCTCAAGATAGCAAGGTATGACTGTCCAGTATTTGTGTCACTGAAACCAGTATCAGCTAAAACTGTTAAAATAAAATTCATGTGACATCTGATAGCAAAGTAGATTTGTTACTTGAGAAACTCATTTGATATCAAATACTAGAATATTTCCAAGATCCCTTTTAATTCTAAAGCTCAAGATTCTCTAATGTTCAAATTTTTAGTTTTGAAAAAACTTCTGAAACATCATTTTCTTTTTTGCATTTATTGGATTAGATAATGAGCCTTCTGACGCAAACATATGTAGCTTCATAAGCTCAAATGCCTTGTACCCTTGTAATAGTACTTTAGGAAATTATGTTCCACAGTTATGTTAATTATGTTTCCTCTCAATGGACTAACCACAAAAAGCCAAGAGCCTCTTGAAGTCCTCAATTTAAATGATGTTGCTTTAATGGCAGATTTGAAGACTCACTAAATATTAACATGCAGATCAAATCCATATAGAGGCAGAGATTAATCAGTGCTTCTATTTATTATAAGTCTTTAACAGCTGAAACTGTACTTTTGTGACTGAGTCCTCTAAGTTGAAAATAATCCTGAAAACAGAAGCTTTTAATAATGTGTAGACTGTGTAATAAAATAAATATTTTTTAATAATATGACTACTTCCTGAGTGTCTGTCTTGCCCACTTGCATACTATCACAGGTCTGCTCTAGGAAGAGCCCTGGACAAACATATGGTGAGATCCATTAAAGTATGTAATCAAACCTTTTGAAAATGAATAAAGAATTTATAATAAAGTTAATGAAATTGGAAAAATCAAGAGTAAGAATTAGAAAAAGATGCTATAATTTGGGCATCACTTTTGTTTCCAAGCCTGTGTAATAAATATGAGTACAGAAAATATAAGAATTTATGTCTTTATTAAAAGGGAGGAATCATATTGTTTATTTGGGGCAAAGCAATAATAGATACTGGAGTATATCCACAATGTTTGGAACCCTCTTTTACCTCTCCTCTTACACCATATTTTTAAAATATAGTGAAAGTTGCTCTGGAGTCAATTAAATCCTATTAAATAAAAATTAAGTAATATTTAAATAGAACATTGGTATAAACTATCAAAATATTAACTGTGGTGAACTCTCAGTTGTGGCATTATGATGATTTAATTTTATTCTATATATTATATTTACAATCAGAAAAAAATAAAACATTTTAATTCAAATAATAAGAGGCAACTAAGTAGTAATTAAAAAAAAAAAAAACAGCACAGTAATGGGAAGAGTGAGCTAAAATTAAAATGAGGGTTTTTTTGTTTGTTACTAGAAATACAAATATTATGAATAATTATTTAAAGTACTTTTTATTTCAATGAGTTTGATTCATTGTTGGCCTGACTCACAAGAGGAAAAAAAAAAAAAAAAACAGTTGTAACAACAACAAAAAAGGACAAATTTATGGGCCTAGTATCCAAAGTTATTTATCTCTATTAATGTGTAATCAGTTGTTAACTCAGCATATATTTAATGAACTTTATTCTTTGTTAGCATTGTCTTGGATACAAGAGTTTAAAAGTCATAATCAGATTTCTTATCTTGAGTGCACAGTAGTTAAAAGAAAATAAAAAACATCATAAATTAACATGATTGCGTTCTGTAAGAAGTGATTTCAGAGCCCAGAATGGAGAATAGACAACAAATGCTACTGCAGAGATGTGGGTTTGATTCCTGTGTTGGGAAGATCCCCTGGAGAAGGAAATGGCCACTCACTCCAGTATTCTTGCCTGGGAAATCCCATGGACAGAGGAGCCTGGCAGGGTACAGTCCACGGGGTTGCAAAGAGTTAGACACGACTGAATGTCTGCATCATTACATCGTTACTCATGACAGTCTTTCCATGTATATCAGATCAGATCAGATCAGTCGCTCAGTCTTGTCCGACTCTTTGCGACCCCATGAATAGCAGCACGCCAGGCCTCCTTGTCCATCACCAACTCCCAGAGTTCACTCAGACTCACGTCCATCGAGTCAGTGATGCCATCCAGCCATCTCATCCTCTGTCGTCCCCTTCTCCTCCTGCCCCCAATCCCTCCCAGCATCAGAGTCTTTTCCAGTGAGTCAACTCTTTGCATGAGGTGGCCAAAGTACTGGAGTTTCAGCTTTAGCATCATTCCTTCCAAAGAAATCCCTGGGCTGATGTCCTTTAGAATGGACTGGTTGGATCTCCTTGCAGTCCAAGGGACTCTCAAGAGTCTTCTCCAACACCACAGTTCAAAAGCATCAATTCTTCGGCGCTCAGCCTTCTTCACATTCCAACTCTCACATGCATACATGACCACAGGAAAAACCATAGTCTTGACTAGACGAACCTTTGTTGGCAAAGTAACTCCATTTCACATAGCTCAAATCCTATTGCTGGACATTTCCCAAAGAAGCTATTGTTTTGCTTCAACTGTTCCATCTGAGCAGAATGCCCTTTTACTTTGTGCCACAAAATCCAACCTCAATCCTTTTCATATTCTCTAAGGCTCAGTCCATAAAGAATCTGCCTGCAGTGCAGGAGGCCCAGGTTTGATTCCTGAGTTGGGAAGATTCCCTAGAGAAGGAAATGGCAACCCATTCTAGCATTCCTGCCTGGAGAATCCCGTGGACAAAGGAACCTAGCAGGCTACAGTCCATGGTTCACAAGAGTTGGACATGACTTAGCAACTAAACCACCACCACCAAGTCCCGATTACTAGTTCCCACTACCTCATGATAAATTCTGTAGACATCATCTCCTTCCAGACCTGTCTACTCTCCTTTCCTCAAATAATTCATACTTTTCTAAACTGCCAGGTCATTTCATCCCTATTTAGTTTGGAGTTCTTATCACTTTACACTGTATTTGAGTTTATATTTACATAAATCATTTCCTCTATGTGGACATCAGGAAAACAAACCACTCTTCTCTTGTAAAGAACATATTTGACTGACAGCTTCAGCACCTGTCCTTCTAGATTTACACCACATTCAAACCAGGACTATACCTCCCACAAGTGGCTTCCAAACATTGACTGAGCGTAGCACCAGTTCACTTTAGTTGCTCAATCGTGTCAACTCTTTGTGTCCCCATGGACTGCAGTATGCCAGGCTTCCCTGTCCATCACCACTCCCGGAGTTTACTCAGACTCATGTCCATTGAGTTGGTGATGCCATCCAACCATCTCATCCTCTGTTGTCCCCTTCTCCTCCCACCTTCAATCTTTCCCAGCATCAGGGTCTTTTCCAGTGAGTCACTTCTTCACATCAGGTGGCCAAAAGTATTGGAGTTTCAGCTTCAGCATCAGTCCTTCCAATGAATATTCAGGACTGATTTCCTTTTGGATGGACTTGTTTGATCTCCTTGCTGTTCAAGGGACCCTCAAGAATCTTCTCCAACATTGCAGTTCAAAAGCATCAATTTTTCTGGGCTCAGCTTTCTTTATAGACCAACTCTCACATCCATACATGACTACTGGAAAATCTATAGGTTTGACTAGATAGGTCTTTGTTGGCAATGTAATATCTGCTTTAATATGCTGTGAGAGTTGGGCTGTGAAGAAGGCTGAATGCCAAAGAATTGATGTTTTTGAACTCTGGTGCTGGAGAAGACTCTTAAGAGTCCCTTGGACTGTAAGGAGATCCAACCAGTCCATTCTGAAAGAGTTCAGCCCTGGGATTTCTTTGGGAGGAATGATGCTAAAGCTGAAAGTCCAGTACTTTAGCCACCTCATGCGAAGAGTTGACTCATTGGAAAAAACTCTGATGCTGGGAGGGACTGGGGGCAGGAGGAGAAGAGGTCGACAGAGGATGAGATGGCTGGATGGCATCACTGACTCGATGGACATGAGTCTGAGTGAACTCCGGGAGATGGTGATGGACAGGGAGGCCTGGCGTGCTGTGATTCATGGGGTCGCAAAGAGTTGGACACGACTGAGCCACTGAACTGAACTGAACTGAGGTTGAGCATAGCATAAGCAATAATAGAGATCCATTCTTTTAGGATGAAGGATGCTTCTGAAGGGAAAGCTTGGCTTGAGAATACACTTTTCCCTCTTCAAAATCTACTTGGGACTGGATTATAGACTGGGATTCTTCCTAACCAGTCCTCCCCTACCTGCTCTTTTTTCATAGTTGTCAGCACTGCAGTGTGGTATGAAAGCTTTCCCGATTTCTTATACTACCCCCCCCCAACCCCTTTACTCTCCCTAGGCTTTTCTCCCAGTATATGTTCTCACGTATAATCTTGTTATCTACTTTTCAGAGGACCTACAGTAAAACAAATGGAGCCAGAAATAGCAGCAGGAAGCAGGCAACAAGAATAGGTTTGGAGTCTGGCTCCCTCACCACCTCCCAGAAGGCACCATCCTGAGTCATTCAGTAAAGCACAGGGTGACAGCCCTATTATCACTGCTGGTGACCTGGGGAATCCCCCCTGGCACATTTGATAATACAAGAATTGAAAATATATAAGGGGAAACGATGCATACAAAGCCAGCAGAGTTGGCTGATTACTGCTAAGTGGTTTTAATCAGAGACTGAGGTCATTAACAAGTAGTTAGGGCTTATATGTAGATCAGAGATATTCTTTGATAGCTTAAAGACATCTTTATCTCCTGAACTGGAAAAGCCAGAACAGCTGAACAGAAGCTAAACTGACAGATTTCCAGAGCTTTAGAGACATAAAAATGCCCAAGAAAAGTAGAGCTTTTAAGTCTAGGATCCTAATTAGCAAAACTGGGACCCTGAAATGTGAATGGGGGTATCTAGGTGGGATCCTTGAAGAACTTAGCTCTGCTGATCTTCTTCAGATCTCAGAGAGGATAGCCACACTTCCCTAGTGCAAGCTCGTACTCCTCTGCTGGAAGGGGCTGCAGAAGTCTTGCTACTGCAGAGCAGCAGGTGTCTCCTTGGAAGCTACTCAGATCTCCTATCCTGTGACTAGACTAATAACTTGAGTTAAATCTCAACAGGAACATACTGAGCCTAATGAGGGAAGAAAAACATTATACAGTAAAGAAACTGAAGCAATTAATGTGCATGTTTGGACAGAGCCAAAACAATACTCTAAGGATGTAAGAATACTCTAATGATGTGATGTTAAGGGTATATGACCAAGCTGATCAGAATGAACAGAAATCCATTAACTTTTGTGCATATATAGAGGATTTATTGTCCATATATATAAGATATATATTTTGTGCAAGATATAGGATTTAGCAAAAAAAGACACAAAATGGAGTCAAATTGTTCTTTTATTAATTTTTTTTATTATTTTTATATGGATTTTGGAGCTAGATAGGTCTGCATTTTACTAACAACTTCAAGTCAACTGCATGCTGGGAAGCTAGTTGCTTGTCTCTCAAAGCCTAGGTTTCCACAACTGTAAATACGATGTGGACATCAACATCGCTAACTAACAAGGTGGTCCTGAAAATGAAAGCAAGGAGCAAATCACTCCTTGTGTGACTCTTAGAAGCCTGGAAATCTGGAAAATAATGAAAGAAGTAATTTCTAAATTGCCTTGGCATTACATGGAGAAGAGAAGAGGGAGGAGGGAGTTAGAGGTGACCCAAATGAGATGAGGTGGAATCAATAGAGGAGAGAGTGGGCTAGCCAGTAATCACTTCCTTATGTGCACTCCACAACTGGACCATTCAGAGATGTTCACGGTGTTATACAGAGAAGAGAAGAAGGAGGAAGGAGACAGAGGTGGCCAGGAGGATAAAAGGGGGGAATGAAAAGGAGGGAGACAGATCCAGCCAGTAATCAGTTCCCTAAGTGTTCTCCACCGTCTGGAACACACAGAAATTCACAGAGTTGGGTAGAGTAGAGAGGGTTTAGGGAGGAGACACAGACGACCTGGTGGAGAAAAAGGAGAGTCCAAAGGGAGAGAGAGCACTCAAGCCAGTAATCTCGCTCCCTAGTGAAAAATGGGTCCTGAAGATTGGGTTCTTAAAGGTACAAAATTGGTAACAAATACATAAAAGCAAAAATTAAAAATCTAGAGTAGAGTTTGGAATTTCAAAAATACAATGTTAAAGAAAAGAAGGAAAAGAAAGAGAGGAAAAAACCAAACAAACAAAAACAAAGTCACAAAAATTATAAAGAAAATATAGGTACAAAATTGATAACAAATAGAAAAAGCATAAATTAAAAATCTAGAGTAGAGTTTGGAATTTCAGATATACAATGTTATATAAAAGAAGAAGAGAGAGAAAAAAGAAAAAAAAAGTCACAAAAATTATAAAAAAATGTATAGGTACAAAATTGATAACAAATACCAAAAAGCTAAAATTAAAAATCTAGAGTAGAGATTGGAACTTCAAAAATACAATGTTAAAGAAAAGAAGGGAAAAAAAACCAAAACAACAAGGTCACAAAAATTATAAAAAATATATATATATGAAGTTTGCTTTAAAAAAATAGGGTCTTTTTTTTTTTTTGCAAAGTAATAATTGGTTATAAAAGTGAAAATTAAAGGAATAATAGAGGACTTAAATTTTTTTTTTAATTAAAAAAAAAGAAAGAATGATCGTAAAAATATATCTAGGACTTTCTCTGGTTTTGTTGTGAGTATTGTGGGGTCAGTTCATTTTCGGCTAGTTCCTTGGTCCGACTTATATTTCTCAAGATCTATAGGCCCCTTCCTATGTAGTCGGCATTAACCACAGGGTTTAATCTATTGCCTGTAGCTTCCAAGGAGATTCCCTCTGTTATAGCTTCTTCTGTTTGCTGGTCTCTTCAGTGTCTAGTTTCCGCCCTGACACAAAGGGGATGGTGGTGGACACTTTTTTTTTTTAGGCTCACTTGTTCAGTTGGGCTGTGCGGAGGGTGGGACACTGCAAACAAATAACACTGGCGTGTGCTCGCAGTGCCTCAGCCACAGTGAGCCTGCCCCTGCTCATAGCGCGTGTAGCCTGCCTGCCCACACTGCTCAGGCTCTAGGTTGCTCCACTGGGAACCATCTGTGGCCGGCCCTGGGCTGCTTGTACCTCCCAGGTCCAAGCTGTTCAGGTTCTCCAAAGAAGACACACAGAAGGCTAACAAACACATGAAAAGATGCTCAACATCACTCATTATCAGAGAAATGCAAATCAAAACCACTATGAGGTACCATTTCATGCCAGTCATAATGGCTGCGATCCAAAAGTCTACAAGCAATAAATGCTGGAGAGGGTGTGGAGAAAAGGGAACCCTCTTACACTGTTGGTGGGAATGCAAACTAGTACAGCCACTATGGAGAACAGTGTGGAGATTCCTTAAAAAACTGGAAATAGAACTGCCTTATGATCCAGCAACCCCACTGCTGGGCATACACACTGAGGAAACCAGAATTGAAAGAGACACGTGCACCCCAATGTTAATCACAGCACTGTTTCTAATAGCCAGGACACAGAAGCAACCTAGATGTCCATCAACAGATGAATGGATAAGAAAACAGTGGTACATATACACAATGGAGTATTGCTCAGCCATTAAAAAGAATACATTTGAATCAGTTCTAATGAGGTGGATGAAACTGGAGCCTATTATACAGAGTGAAGTAAGCCAGAAAGAAAAACACCAATGCAGTATACTAATGCATATATATGGA
Source organism: Bos indicus (assembly GCF_029378745.1). Classification (NCBI taxonomy): domain Eukaryota; kingdom Metazoa; phylum Chordata; class Mammalia; order Artiodactyla; family Bovidae; genus Bos; species Bos indicus. The sequence goes on from NC_091788.1 coordinate 21,225,637, forward strand.
ATTTAGAAAGATGGTAACAATAACCCTGTATACAAGACAGCAAAAGAGACACGGATGTATAGAACAGTCTTTTGGACTCTGTGGGAGAGGGAGAGGGTGGGATGATTTGGGAGAATGGCATTGAAATACGTATAATATCATATATGGAAAGAGTCTCCAGCCCAGGTTCGATGCACAATACTGGATGCTTGGGGCTGGTGCACTGGGATGACCCAGAGGGATGGTATGGGGAGGGAGGAGGGAGGAGGGTTCAGGATGGGGAACACATGTATACCTGTGGTGGATTCATTTCGATATTTGGCAAAACCAATACAATATTGTAAAGTTTAAAAATAAAATAAAATTAAAAAATAAAAAAACATATATAAAAAAATAAAATAAATTGCCTTGGCAAACACTCTAAAAATAAAGAGAATAAAGTGGAAATGCTGGAATGAGTATACTCTGTGAAATAAAAAGCCCACCAGAGTATTATGTTCCTTGGAAGCACCCAGAGGACACAGCCTTCACCAAAGCTACTGGAAATACTCTGCTGAGAGGGGACTCAGCTTCACAAAAAGTTCAGTAATAACTCTCTGGTGTAGACAACTGCTGACAACAGGAGAAATGGTACACAGTTGGACTCATGAATATCTAATAAAATTATGGGACCCCATGTAATTGAGGTCACCTAACCTCCAGAAGTCTGAAGACCTCAATCATTAGCAATATTAAAAAGGAAGCTAAGGGAGCTTGATCTATAGGGAATTGTGGAAATGATTAATAGAGCATGTTCTCCCTGGAGGCAAAATAGATGAGCAGCCAACAAAGGTCCTACTTAACATCTGTGTGATTGTTTAATTTATGCATCAAATTGCTTGGCTCAGAGATACCCAGATAGTTGGTAAAACTACATTTCTGATTGTTTTAAGAATAGATTATATTTGAGTTGAAGAGGAAAGAGAATGACCCACCTCATTGTAAGTGGGCATTATCCAATCTGCTGAGGGCTTGAATAGAACAAAAATATAAAGGAAGGATACATTTGCTCTCTTACTGCTTGAGCGGAGACATCCATCTCCTCAGGTCAGTTCAGTTAAGTTATTCAGTCATGTCCCATTCTTTGCAACACCATGGACTGCAGTACACCAGGCTACCTTTTTCAATACCGAACCCCGGAGTTCCCTCAAACTCATGTCCATCGAGTCGGTGATGTCATCTAACCATCTCATTCACAGTCGTCCCCTTCTCCTCCCACCTCTAATCTTTCCCAGCATCAAGGTCTTTTCCAATGAGTCAGTTCTTTGCTTCAGGTGGCCAAAGTATTGGAGTTTCAGCTTCAGCATCAGTCCTTCCAATGAATATTCAGGACTGATTCTCTTTAGGATTGACTGGTTTGACCTCCTTGCAGTCCAAGGAACTCTCAAGAGTTTTCTCCAACACCACAGTTCAAAAGCAACAAGTCTTCAGAGCTCAGCTTTCTTTATAGTCCAAATCTCACATCTGTACATGACTACTGGAAAACCAAAGCTTTGACTAGATAGGCTTTTATCAGGAAAGTAATGTCTCTGCTTTTTAATGTGCTGTCTAGGTTGGTCATAGCTTTTCTTCCAAGGAGCAAGTGTCTTTTAATTTCATGGCTGCAGTCACCATCTGCAGTGATTTTTGAGCCCAAGAAAATAAAGTCTGTCACTGTTTCTATTGTTTACCCATCTATTTGCCATGAAGTGAGGTGACTGGATGCCATGATCTTAGTTTTCTGAATGTTGAGTTTTAAGCCAACTTTTTCACTCTCCTCTTTCACTTTCATCAAGAAGCTCTTTATTTTCTTGTCAGTTTCTGCTATAAGGGTGGTATCATCTGCTTATCTGAGGTTATTGGTATTTCTTCCAGAAATCTTGATTCCAGCTCTTGCTTCATCCAGCTTGGCATTTCACATGATGTAGTCTGCATATAAGTTAAATAAGCAGGGTGACAATATACTGCCTTGATGTACTCCTTTCCCAATATGGAACCAGTCTATTGTTCCATGTCCAGGTCTATCTGTTGCTTCTTGACCTACATACAGATTTCCCAGCAGACAGGTAAGGTGGTCTGTATTCCCATATCTTCAAGAATTATCCACATTTTGTTGTGATCTACACAGTCAAAGGCTTTGGTGTAATCAGTAATGCAGCAATAGATGTTTTTTTCAAGTATTGTGTTGCTTTTTGATAATCCAAAGGATGTCAGCAATTTGATATCTGGTTCCTCTGCCTTTTCTAAATCTAGCTTGAACATCTTGAAGTTCACAGTTCACATACTTCTGAAGCCTAGCCTGGAAAATTTTGAGCATTTCTTTGCTAGCATATGAGATGAGTGCAACTGTGTGGTAGTTTGAACTTTATTTGGCCTTTCTTTGGGATAGGAATGAAAACTGACCTTTTCCAGTCCTGTGGCCACTGCTGAGTTTTCCAAATTTGCTGGCATATTCAGTATATCACTTCAACAACATTATCTCTTAGGATTTGAAATAACTCATCTGGGATTCTACCACCTCCACTAGCTTTGTTTGTAGTGATGCTTCCTAAGGCCCACTTGACTTCACATTCCAGGATGTCTGGCTCTAGGTGAATGATGACACCATCGTGGTTATATGCATCATGAAGATCTTTTTTGTATTGTTCCTCTGTGTATTGTTGCCACCTCTTCTTAATATCTTCTGCTTCTGTTATGGTCCATAACATAATGGTCCATAGCATTTCTGTCCTTATTGTGCCCATCTTTGCATGAAATGTTCCCATGGTATCTCTGATTTTCCTGAAGAGATCTCTAATCTTCGCCATTCTATTGTTTTCCTCTATTGCTTTGCATTGATCACTGAGGAAGGCTTTTCTCCCCTTGCTATTCTTTGGAACTCTGCATTCAGATGGGTATATCTTTCCTTTTTTCCTTTGGATTTAGCTTCTCTTCTTTTCATAGCTATTTGTAAGGCCTCCTCAGGCAACTATTTTGCCTTTTTGCATTTCTTTTTCTTGGGGATGGTCTTAATTACTGCCTCCTGTATCATGTCAGTAACCTCCATCCATAGTTCTTCAGGCAATCTGTCTATCAGACCTAATCCCTTGAATCTATTTGTCACTTCCACTGTATAATCATAAGGGATTTGATTTAGATCATACCTGAATGGTCTAGTGGTTTCCCCTATTTTCTTCAATTTAAATCTGAATTTGGCAATAAGGAGTTCATGATTTGAGCCACAGTCAGCTCTCAGTATTGCTTTTGCTGACTGTATAGAGCTTCTGAATCTTTGGCTGCAAAGAATATAATCAGTCTGATTTCAGTATTGACCATCTGGGGATGTCCATGTGTGGAGTCTTCTCTTGTGTTGTTGGAAGAGGGTGTTTGCTATGACCAGTGCGTTCTCTTGGCAAAACTCTATTAGCCTTTGCCCTGCTTCATTCTGTACTCCAAGGCCAAATCTGCCTGTTTTTGTCTTGACTTCCTACTTTTGCATTCCAGTCCCCTATGATGAAAAGGACATCATTTTTGGATGTTAGTTCTAAAAAGCCTTATAGGTCTTCAGAGAATTGTTCAACTTCAGCTTTTTCAGCATTACTGGTTGGGGCATAGACTTGGATTACTGTGATATTGAATTGTTTCTCTTGGAAACAAACAGGTCATTCTGTGATTTTTAAAGTTGCATCCAAGTACTGCATTTTGGATTCCTTTGTTGACTCTGAAGGTCACTCCATTTCTTCTAAGGGATTCTTGCCCACAGTAGTACATATAATGGTCATCTGAATTAAATTTCCCATTTTAGCAATCAGTAGATCAAGAGATGTATCACCTCCAGAACCACAGGAATCAATTTCTATAATAAACATTTTTATCTACCTATCATCTCCTATTGGTCTGTTTTTATGGAGACTGATGACTAATATGGTCTACAAACAGAAAAGGAGAAGAATGATAAGGCAGAAGACTTAAAGGTTAGTAGCCCCAGTACAAAGTTATGATCCTTTGATAATTTTCTGATTTAGAATCCATCAACTGGAAAGGATGAGTACTAGCTGTTCCCAAAACCAGCTGTAGTGATGGAAACTACATTTGTGCAATTTCTCTTTACCCTCCCTTGTCTAAGTTTTCCCCTTAGACAAATAACCCAGTAGGGATTATATATAGAGGCTGTTTGCTGACTGCATGATGAAGATGATTTATGCTCTACAAGTAGTGACATGTAGTCATGAAAATGCACTGCTTAAGTCTACTGTGAGGTGTGTTGTTGGCTGATAGTTCCAACAGATTTCATGAAAATTTAGGATGGCATTTGTGCCAGGACTTACTGTGGTAGAGATGGGCTTCATAGGTAGCTCTAGTAGTAAAGAACCCACCTGCCATTGCAGAAGAGGTAATAGAAGCGAGTTCCATCCCTGGGTTGAGAAGATCTCCTGGAGGAGGGCATGGCAACCCACTCCAGTATTCTTTCCTGGAGAATCCCATGGACAGAGGAGTCTGGTGGGCTACAGTTTATAGGGCTGCAAAGAGTTGGACACGACTGAAGTGACTTAGCACGCATGCATGTGGTAGAAATACTATTCTGGAGCATTCCTGTAAGATACATGATTCATCTGACAAGCAGCTCTGACACGTAGACTCTCTGCTTACCTAATCAAACTTTCTCACAACTGAGCTGAAGTCTGAGACACTTCCTAACTGAATCTTTTTCATTCCCCTACTTCTTCAAAGTGTCAGAATTATATGCTGGTTTGAACATTCTAGATGCCTTTTCATGTATTCTCTTCATTTCCCCAAAGCCCCCAATAAATCTCTTGCACATATAATTGTGCCTTGATTTCTGTTCATCAAAGAATCTGAATGAACTAACAAGCCATAATAGAATATAAGAACATCTTGGAGAAGAAACCATGTCTTAACTCTCTTTTAAATGAACTCCATACCATGTACAAAGTAAATATTTAATAGTTGCATGTAAATTTTACATATATATGTAGATAAAAACCTGTAATCTTTCATAATTACTTCTGTTCTTTACTACTGTCTATAGCTGTGATGTGACCTAACAGAGCAGCAAACACAAAGTTAAAGGATGAAGTAGTGTGTTAAAATCCATAATTCTCTAATTTACACTCTTCGAAAAAGCTAAGAGAATATTCAGAAATTATTGCTTTAAATATGCTGAATAGTTTAGCAAGTAATCAGTACTATTTAAGTAGAACCTAAAATTCAGTAATTGTCGTGCTTTGGGAAAAGTTGTATTCATTTACATAGACACATAAGACTTTTTTTTTTTAATTTAAATTTATTATTTTAATTAGAGGCTAATTACTTTACAATATTATTGGTTTTGCCATACATAAACATGAATCCACCCCGGGGGTACACGTGTTCCCAATCCTGAATCCTCCTCCCACCTCCCTCCCCATACCATCCTTCTGGGTCATCCCAGTGCACCAGCCCCAAGCTTCCTGTATCTGGCATCGAACCTGGACTGGCAATTCGTTTCTTATATGATATTATACATGTTTCAATGCCATTCTCCCAAATCATCGCCTCCCCCCCACCTCTCCCACAGAGTCCAAAAGACTGTTCTATACACCTGTGTCTCTTTTGCTGTCTCACATACAGGGCTGTCGTTACCATCTTTCTAAATTCCATACATATGCGTTAGTATACTGTATTGGTGTTTTTCTTTCTGGCTTACTTCACTCTGCATAATAGGCTCCAATGTTCATTGCAGCACTGTTTATAATAGCCAGGACATGGAATCAACCTAGATGTCCATCAGCAGATGAATGGATAAGAAAGCCATGGTACATATACACAATGGAGTATTACTCAGCCATTAAAAAGAATACATTTGAATCAGTTCTCATGAGGTGGATGAAACTGGAGCTGATTACACATAAGACTTTGTACACACAATTATTTAGGTGGAGCCCAATAGGATGTCAGCACCACAACTGATAGTATGAAAAGATGTCTACCTATGATGCTGTGAATTTGTTAGCCAGTGTTTCTTCTACCTGAAATGTTGTGAAAATGAAGGGGAGAAAATCAATTATGAGTGAAATAACATGCTTAGCAGCTCTTTACAGCAGATCTTTTAAAGCTGCAAAATTTCTGCCACAGCTGCAAGTTACTGCCAGGCAGAATGTGAAAAATTGCCTTTGGCAATTAACAAGTATTTATTAACTTCGGTAACCCTGGTATGAATAATTGTAATGACATAGGTATCAATTAACAGTGCAGCAAATGTAATTGTGTTGTTTTGGTGCAACGCTGTGTAATGCCCCTGTTTTCTATTGTCAGGCTGTTATTTAGGCAGGTGCTGGAGAGATGTTTTATTTGTTTCCTTTGTCTTTTTTTGTGATACAGTAAATAATTAGACTTGGATATTATTCTTTTTACTATCAACATGCAACATAATATTTTAAACTGTCATTCAAGAGATTGATTGGTTGATTTTATAGCAAAACATTTCACATAAGCTATAATTTATTTACAAAATTTTAAGTGTACAGTTCAATATTGTTTGGACTTCCCTGGTGGCTCAGAGGTGAAGAACTCCTGCCCATGCAGGAGATGCAGTCTCAGTCCCTCAGTGGGGAAGATCCTCTGGAGGAGGAAATGACAACCCACTCCAGTATTCTTGCCTGGGAAATCCCATGGACAGAGGAGCCTGGTGGGCTCCAGTCCACGAGGTAGCAAATGAGTCGGACACAACTTAGCAACTAAACAATAACAACACAATATTGTTTACTATAGAATTCTCAAATTTATTCATTTTGCATAACTGAAACTTTATACCAGTGGAACATCAATGCCTGTTTTCCCCTAATTCTAGAACCTAGAAACCGTCTTTCCATTCTCTGCTTCTATTACTTCTTCACTTACTTTATACACATTGATTCATATGGTATTTTTCCTTCTGTGCCTGGTTTTTTTCACTTAGCATAATGTTTTCCAGGTTCATCTGTGTTGTCACATAAACAAGATTTTCTTCATGTTAAGGCTGAATGAATATTCCATGTACGTATATACCACATTTTCTTTATCTACTCATCCATCAATGGACATCTATTGTTTGTTTCCAAATCTTAGCTACTTTGAATAATTCTGTGATCAGTGCAGCTATCTCTGGATTTCAGTTATTTTGGACTGAAGTGAGATTGATGGTACTTCTATTTTCAATTTTTTCTGAAACTTCACACTATTTTCCATAATTGCTGCACAATTTTGCATTTCTTTTTTTAAACTACTTCATTGATTTATTAATAATCGCTGACTGAATTCTTAGTATGTCTCATTTAGCATGAACAATTTTACATTTCCATGAACAGTATGCAAAGAATCTCAATTTCTTCACCAACATTTGTCTTTATTTTAATAATAATTATTCTAACAGTTTGAATTCCAATCCCAAAGAAAGGTAATGCCAAAGAATGTTCAAACTACTGTACAATTGTGCTCATTTCACATGCTAGCAAGGTAATGCTCAAAATCCTTCAAGCTAGGCTTCAACAGTACATGAACTGAGAACTTCCATATATATAAGCTGGATTTTGAAAAGGCAGAGGAACCAGAGATCAAATTACCAACATCCGTTGGATCATAGAAAAAGCAAGGGAGTTCTAGAAAATACATCTACTTCTGCTTCATTAACTACACTAACGTCTTTGACTATGTAGATCACAACAAACTGTTTCAAAGAGATGGAAATACCAGACCACCTAATCTGTCTCCTGAGGAACCTGTATGCAGGACAAGAAGCAACAGAACAATGCACTGGTTCCAATTTCAGAAAGGAGTATGTCAAGCATATCGTCACCCTGCTTATTTAACTTATATGCAGAGTACATCATGAAAAATGCTGGGCTTGAAAATTCACAAGCTTGAATAAAGATTGCCAGGAGAAATGTCAGCAACTTCAGATATGCAGATGATACCACTCTAATGGCAGAAAGCAAAGAGGAACTAAAGAGCCTCTTGATGAGGGTGAATGAGGAGAGTGAAAAAACTGGCTTAAAACTCAACATTCAAAAAACTAAGATCATGGCAACTGGTCCCATCACTTCATGAGAAACAGATGGGGAAAAATTGGCAACGTGACAGATTTTATTTTCTTGTACTCCAAAGTAATTGTGGATGTTGACTGCAGCCATGAAATTAAAAGACATTTGCTATATATAGGTCTTTAGTTTCTTTAGGTAGATATATTCCTAAGTATTTTATTCTTTCCGTTGCAATGGTGAATGGAATTGTTTCCTTAATTTCTCTTTCTGTTTTCTCATTATTAGTGTATAAGAATGCAAGGGATTTCTGTGTGTTGATTTTATATCCTGCAACTTTACTATAATCATTGATTAGTTCTAGTAATTTTCTGGTGGAATCTTTAGGGTTTTCTATGTAGAGGATCATGTCATCTGCAAATAGTGAGAGTTTTACTTCTTCTTTTCCAATTTGGATTCCTTTTATTTCTTTTTCTGCTCTGATTGCTGTGGCCAAAACTTCCAAAACTATGTTGAATAGTAATGGTGAAAGTGGGCACCCTTGTCTTGTTCCTGACTTTAGAGGAAATGCTTTCAATTTTTCACCATTGAGGATAATGTTTGCTGTGGGTTTGTCATATATAGCTTTTATTATGTTGAGGTATGTTCCTTCTATTCCTGCTTTCTGGAGAGTTTTTATCATAAATGGGTGTTGAATTTTGTCAAAGGCTTTCTCTGCATCTATTGAGATAATCATATGGTTTTTATTTTTCAATTGTTTAATGTGGTGTATTACATTGATTGATTTGTGGATATTGAAGAATCCTTGCATCCCTGGGATAAAGCCCACTTGATCATGGTGTATGATCTTTTTAATGTGTTGTTGGATTCTGATTGCTAGAATTTTGTTAAGGATTTTTGCATCTATATTCTTCAGTAATATTGGCCTGTAGTTTTCTTAACCCGGTGTACGAGACAGCAAAAGAGACACTGATGTACAGAACAGTCTTATGGACTCTGTGGGAGAGGGAGAGGGTGGGAAGATTTGGGAGAATGACATTGAAACATGTAAAATATCATGTAAGAAACGAGTTACCAGTCCAGGTTCAATGCACGATACTGGATGCTTGGGGCTAGTGCACTGGGACGACCCAGAGGGATGGTGTGGGGAGGGAGCGGGGAGGAGGGTTCAGGATGGGGAACACATGTATACCTGTGGCGGATTCATTTTGATATTTGGCAAAACTAATACAATTATGTAAAGTTTAAAAATAAAATAAAATTAAAAAAAAAATAAAAGACATTTGCTCCTTGGAAGACAAGCTATGACAAACCTAGACAGTGTATTAAAAAGCAGAGTCATTACTTTGCCAACAAAGGTCTGTATGGGCAAAGCTATGGTTCTTCCAGTAGTCATGTACGTATGTGAGAATTGGACTATGAGTAAGGCTTAGTGGCAAAGAATTAATGCTTTCAACCTGCAGTGTTGAAAAGACTCTTGAGAGGCCCTTGGACAGCAAGGATATCAAACCAGTTCAATCCTAAGGAAATCAATCCTGAATGTTCATTGGAACGAATGATATTGAAACTGAAGCTCCAATACTTTGGCCACCTGATGTGAAGACCTAACTCTTTGGAAAAGACCCTGATGCTGGGAAAGATTGAGGGTGGGAGGAGAAATGAGCTACAGAGGATGAGATGGTTGGATAACATCACCAACTCAATGGACATGAGTTTGAGCAAACTCGGGGAGATAGTGAAGGACAGGGAAGCCTGGCATGCTGCAGTCCATGTGGTTGCAGACTTGGACATGGCTTAGCAACTGAACAAGAACAGTAGTGAGGTGATAACTTTTTGTGGTTTTGTGGCATCATACTTCCTGGTTCAAAATATGTTACAAAGCTGTGATAATAAAAATAATATAGAATCAGTATAAAACCTGACATATAGATCAGTGGAACAGAACAGAGCTCATAGAAATACCCCCACACATGTGGTCTGTTGATCTTTGTCAAGTGTTCCAGGAATGCACATGGGGGAAGAATAGTCTTTTCAACAAAGAGTGTTGGAAAAACTTGTTCTCAACATGTAAGGTAATGAAGTCAACTCCCATATCATACACAAAATCAGCCTAAAATTGATTAAAGACTTAAATGTGACACCCCAACCTGTAAAACTCCTGGAAGAAAACAGAGGGAAAAGCTTCATGACATCGGTCTCGTCAATGATTTCTTGAACACAAAACCAAAAGCACAAGCAACAGAAACAAAGATAGACAGATGAAATTGCATCAGTCTAGAAAGTTTCTGTACAGAAAAAAAAATAAATAAAAGAGTCAGAAGACAACTTACAAAATGAGAGAAAATATTTTGCAAACCATATATCTGATAAGAATTTACTATCTAAAATATATTTTAAAATTCCTACAGCCATGGGGTCGCAAAGAGTCAGATACAACTGAGTGACTCAACAACAACAGCAACAAAAAATCCAAATAACTCAGCATGATTCTAAATAGGTTAGACCTGGCTGATCCCAGGTAATGCTCTATTGTTACCATTTAAAATAGGCACTCCCAAAAGACCTTGGCTATTTGAAGACTAATTTGGGTGACTTAAAATTAAGCGTATCATTGACTGAGTATTGAATAAGTTGTTTTTTATCAACTTGATTCTGATATAAATTTTGTATAACAAACCGCATCTATTTACAATGCACATTATGGTGAGCTTTGTTTGACACTGTGTGTACCTGTGGAACTACAGTTGCAATCAGTATGCAGAACACTTTTATCGTCCACAAAAGATTCCTCATTACACTTGCAGTCAGCTCTTAATCCATCCGCAGCCCCAGGCAAGCTCTGTCATTATTTTATCACCATGTATTAGTTTTTATTTTTAAAGTTTTTGTCTATAAGTGGAATTGTACAGTGTCTATTTGTTTGGATCTGACCTTTTCCACACTGCATCATAATTTTAAGGTTTGTCTATGTTTCAGTTTGTATGGGTACCTTGTAACTTTATTGCTGACTAGTATCAAATTGCATAAATACATCAAGGTGATTTCAGTCATTCACCTCTTGTTAGATACTTGATTTATTTCCAGGTTAGCTGGAAATAGCTTCAAATAATGGAAATAAAACTTCAAAGAATATGAAAACACACCTTTGTTTATGCATATATTCTCATTTCTCTTACCAAACTTAGAATAGATATATTGTAAATATTTAAGAAACTAGTGATATCATTTTACATTTCCACCAACTGCATGATTATTCCATTGCTTCATATTTTAATAAAGAGTTGATATTTTCAGTCAGGAGATTTGATTTGCATTTCCCTAATTATTACTAACTTGGTATAACTTTTTTTATGTGCCAAGAGTTTTATTCATGTATTTTCAATTGAAAAGTGTTCACATATATTGCACCTTTTACATTTGGTTGTTGTTTCTGTCATTGAGTGGCAAAAGTTGTACAAGGATATAGATATTCCTATGGAAGACACTTGTCAAATAAGTGATTTGTGAATATGTGTTCCTAGACTCTATTGTCTTATTTCCCTGTGGTGATTTTGAAAGAGTAATTTGTTTAATTTTAAAATGATTAAACTTATTCTTTTTAATTCATGCTTTCTGTTTGTCCTGTCTAAAATATCTTTACGTTTGCCAAAGTCACAGAGATTTTATCTTTTTTTTTTCGCTAGAGGTTTTACAGTTTTAATTTTTATACTTAGAACTATAATTTTAAACATGTTTTTCAGATAGTATGAGAGAAGAATTGATGGTTATTTTTTTAAAATATGGATATGTAGTTGTTTCAGCACCATATTGGAAAAAGCCTTTCTTTACTGTGTTATGTTGCCTTGGTTCGTTTGCTGGAAATTATTTGACAGTGTGTATGTAAGTCTATTTTTGGAATCTCTATTCTTCCATAGAGCTTCCCTAGTGGCTCAATTGGTAGAGAATCCACCTGCAATGCCAGAGACCCGGGTTTGATCACTGTGTAGGAAAGATCCCTGGAGAAGGAAATGACAACCTATGCCAGTATTCTTGCTTGGAGAACTACGTGGACAGAGGAGCCTGGAGGCCTATAATCCAGGGGTGACAAAGAGTTGGACACGACTTAGAGACTGAATCACAACCATTGTTCTTCCATAGACTTATAAGTCTATACTGACGCCACATCCACACTGTCTTAATTTGTGTATCTCGTTAGTAAGCCTTAAAATTAGGTGCAAGTTCCAAGTTGTGTTGTTGTTTTTTTTTTAATTGTTTTGGTTCTTCTAAAATATTTGTATTTCCATATAAGTTTTAGAATCACCCTGTTAGTTTCTACGTAGCATCCTACTGCAATTTGATTTGGATTAAATTGAATCTATTGATCTATTTGTGAAGAATTGTCATGTGAACAACATTACTATCTTTGTTTAGATCTTTCATTTCTCTTAGTATGCTGTAGTTTTCAGTCCAAAGGTTTCATATTATTTTTGATAATTTACTCTTAAGTACATTGTGTTTTTCAGCTTTTAAATTACTTTTAAAAAGTAATTAATTTCATCTTCATATTGCTATTATTTTCTGCTAGTATAAAGGTACAATTATATTTTTAAATATTAGCAATGCATTTGACAAACTTGCTAAAATTTCATATTAGGAATTAGATTTGGCAGCAATCGTAGTGGTTAATAATACACACTTTGAAATCATTTACATCTGGGTTTACATTCTAACTCCTTCCCTTATCACCTCTGTGACTTTTGAGAAATTTGTCTAAGCAGTCCAAACATCTTTTTTGTTAATGTATAAGGCAAATATAAATCATACTGACAGGCTTCCCTGGTGGCTCAGACAGTAAAGAATCTGACTGCAGTGCAGGAGATCTGGGTTCCATCCCTGGTTTGGGAAGATCGCCTGGAGAAGGGAATGGCAACCTACTCCAGTATTCTTGCCTGGAGAATTCGGTGGACAGAGGAGCCTGGTGGGTTATAGTACACGGGGCTGCAGAGAGTTGGACACGACTAAGGGATTAACACTTTCATTTTTCCTTTCAAACAATACTGAATAACTTGTTGAGTTGTTGTGAGGATAAAAACATTAGTTCTTATAAAGTGCTCATAAATTATTCTTTCAGTGACCCACACCACTTTTTGGCCACCAGTATCCTGCTCAGGTCATCCAATCTCCATCTTCCAGCAGTAGTATCTCTTTGCTGGAGGGCTTATCTAGCCACCTGAGGCTGCTTGCTTGTAGATGTAATAGATCAGAAGTTCTGGAGAATTATTCCTTGAAAGCTGCTGTGAACCTGTGATTGACAGAGTAGGTGGCTAAACATTTCAGGAGCTCTTTCTCTGCTAGAGTGGAATAACCTTAATAAGACGTGTTCTATATTGATTCCCAGAGTCTCCAGTAGGGTTGACATCTCATCGACTAGAGTAGCAACATGTTTGATCATTCCCTCTTGACCGATTTTCTTCCCTTCCCTGTCTCATAAAATATGGTTTGATGAAAAAAGTAGAATCACTATGAGTGAAATCAAAGAAAGAATCTATTATAGTGATTAGAATTTACAAAGTTGTGAGAGCTGGGAAAACAATATAAAGAAGGTTATTTCCTCTGCTTTACTTGGGGACCTGAAGTTGCGCTATGTCAGCAAGGCCTGGAAGTCGTGAAATGAATTTTGATGTCATGAGAGGGAAAGAGATGAAGTGTGGAATCCATGAATACAGACTGGAACCCATGTTTGTCTCTCTGACCTTACTGGCACAGATGATTCACAGAAAAAGCTGGAGCTATTTAGCATACAACTGTATACATTCAACATGTATCCCACATTCTGAAGGGCTAGAGAAGAGACATCGTAGGATCAGCAGGAGGTGCAAACCTAGCTGCTGCCACTCACTACCCAAGTGACCCAATAGATCACTGAAACTTGGTGGAGCCACACAAATGCCTGGCGTTCTCTGCTGGCCTCCTGAGCATGATAGCTGCTCCTTCACTCTTGCTTCCCAGTCTTGTGCACTTTTGTCTTGCAGCAAACTTTAACCTGGGACCATACATAGAAGGTATGGTGGGAACCACAGTTGCCATGGTACAAAATCACCACCCAAAATAACATTTCCTTCATTTTTAAAATAAACTATTTGTACTCAATTTTTTTTTTTGGAGTCTCTGAGTCTAGGGTGTTCTTCTTGATGGGAACCCAGTTTAAAATATTACTTAACAGAGAATATAGTAAAAATGAAAAAAGTCTTTGTTATCCAGGATCCTAGTCAAAGCAATAGTCCCTGATAATTGTCAATATAAATGTGTGGTCTCTTCATCTTCCATAGCCTACTGTCCCTGAAACTGGAATGGTTATCATATTTTAGTGAGTATGTATATTCCTGCTTGGTGTATATGTGTGAGTATCTATCTATACATATACCATTTTATAAATATATAGAAATATAGAGAGATAGATAGTCTTTTAGAATCCCATTCATTGAGAATATGATTCAGGAAGTACTTTAATGGTTAAAAACATCTACATGTTAAGTAAACACCCTGGTTGGTTCTGATAAGGGTGATCCATGGACTACATTTTCAGAACATCTGATCTAATATATACATGCTATGTTATGTATAGATTTTTTAAGTTTTACTATATACAACGAGGGATTGAGGGTAGGATGAGAAGGGGACGACAGAGGATGAGATGGCTGGATGGCATCCCTGACTCGATGGACGTGAGTTTGAGTGAACTCTGGGAGTTGGTGATGGACAGGGAGGCCTGGCGTGCTGCAGTTCATGGGGTCTCAAAGAGTCGGACACAACCGAGCGACTGAACTGAACTGAACTGATAAACAATGTTATAAGTGTTTTTAGGTTTTTAGTTTTAGATAACATGTGGTTTTATCTATTTATACCTGATTCCAATGATGAGGAAGAAAAACAATAAATGAAAATAGAAAAGAAACTATTTTACATTTTTCCTCACCAAGAAATAAGAGATTGAATTATAGGACAGACACATACCTGAAATGTTTATCATTTTAAGTATTTCATCATATTATTTAAAAACACCTACATAAAAATATGCTTAAAAGGAATCCTGTTGTTTAACAGAAGACCATTTCAAACTCTCTCCATCAACTATCTCAAAATATACACAAAATTGTAAATTTAGCAACTATATTATAATTTCCCACCTTTGAGAAATAGTGTAATTGCTTGGGACTGACATTGTAGTTGGCAGCTTTAAAAAGAGAACCTATACAGCACTGCAAATTTTGGCAGGATTTCCTTTTCTTTCTACTCATACTATGCAAATAACCATCACAATCTAAGATACCAGTTCCAGGAAGGAGGTTATAATTAAAATGGATCATTGACCTCTTCTAAGAAACTTTCAGGATGAATTCTCCCTGTCTTATACCTGTTAACAGGTATAATAAAAGAGTAGGAAAAGAATAAAAGATAGATGATAGGCAGTGGAAAGACTAACAGATAGGATATGCCAGTGAGGCAAATTTTATTTGAAGTTGGGTTATTAAAATGAGTGAAATGGAAAAAGAGTAGGCAGTCAATGGAAAGGGTGATGCTTTAAGAAGTTTGGAAGATGTGCAATTACTAGAATACAGAAGATAAGGCCATGGTGATGTACAAGGCTAACCTCAGTAATCACAGAATATCCAACACTCACAGTTTATGTTTCATCCATCTCTGTAAACTCTTTCTGATGGTATCTTCCTGATTACCCCAACTTTTTATTTATGATCCCTAGAATTCATAATATGGCTTCAGCAAAGTTGCTTCTTTCCTAATGCCCTGTCTGAATTTCTCCTTTCTCACCCTAATAGAAAACCGGATGTCCTCTGGGGACACTGCATCACATACTAGTACAACTTTACATTTCAATCTAGAGAATATGCCAGCTAAATCTTATATTTGCATATGACTGTTACTCCTTCCTCCCTGCCATCCTCATTTGAAGCTAATTACATCAGATTATATCACCTTTATCATACCTTGTTCCTAGAATCTTTTATATCCTCCTTCATTTCCCAATAATGTTCTCTCTGTCTCTCTCCTCTCTCTCTCCCCCTCCAGTTCTCTGCTGCTACTGCTACTGCTGCTAAGTCGCCTCAGTCATGTCCGGCTCTGTGCGACCCCATAGACAGCAGCCCACCAGGCTCCCCCATTCCCGGGATTCTCCAGGCAAGAACACTGGAGTGGGTTGCCATTTCCTTCTCCAACGCATGAAAGTGAAAAAATAAAGTGAAGTCGCTCAGTCGTGTCTGACTCCTAGCGACCCCATGGACTGCAGCCCACCAGGCCCTTCCGTCCATGGGATTTTCCAGGCAAGAGTACTGGAGTGGGGTGCCATTCCTACAACTCTAGGCTCTATCTCCTGCAACCCTCAATTCCCTTCCTAACATCACCATGGCTTTATCTTCTTCATTCTAGTAATTCCACATCTTCCAAACTTCTTAAAGCATTACCCTTTCCATTGACTGCCTACTCTTTTTCCATTTCACTCATTTTAATACCCCAATTTCAAATAAAATTTGCCTCACTGGCATATCCTATCTGTTAGTCTTTCCACTGCCTATCATCTATCTTGTATTCTTTTTCTACTCTTTTCCTGCTTTATCTTCAATAAGTTAATTGTCACTGTCCCTGTTGCCTCTATTTCTGTCTGAGAATTCATCTAACATACCTCCAGTCTGAGTTCAGTACTGCTGTTTCTTCGCTCTTTCCCCATCAATACAGAAAAATAAGCAAGCTAAAAACTGGTCTCAATTTAAATTTATAACCATATGAGCCTTCAGTAGATGCCACCTATTCTACTTACATAAGCTGGTGAATTCATTCTCCTACTCTCTTAGACATTTATTTCACACATCTTGATTCTTCAAACTTTCAACATGCACTCCCATGTCTCCTTCCCTTGAAGAGAATAAAGAAATCAGAAAAGAACATCCATATGTTTTCAGTACCAAATCAGGGAGGGTGATGTTTCCTCCTTCATTCTTTCTTAGGATTTCTTTGGTTATTTGGGGGTTTTGTGGTCCCATAAACATATTAGGATTTTTTTTTCTACTTCTATAAAAAGTCATCATTGGCCTTTTGGTAGAGTTTGTGTTGCATCTATAGGTAGCTTTGGGTTATGTGAACATTTTAACAATATCAATTCTTCTAATTTGTGAACATGGGGTATCATTCCATTTATTCCTGTCTCTCCCAATTATTTTTACTGCTGTCTTATAATTATCAGTGTAGAGATCTTTTACCTCTTTGATTAAGCTTATTCCTAAGTATTTCAGTGTTTTTGACATTATAGATATATTGTTTGGTATTATAGTGTTATAGAAACACAGATATGCAGATGGCACCACCCTTATGGCAGAAAGTGAAGAAGAATTAAAGAGCCTCTTGATGAAAGTTAAAGAGGAGAGTGAAAAAGTTGGCTTAAAGCTCAACATTTAGAGAACAAAGGTCATGGCATTCAGTCCCATCACTTCATGGCAAATAGATGGAGAAACAGTAGAAACAGTAGCAGACTTTATTTTTCTGGGCTTCAAAATCACTGCGGATGATGATTGCAGCCATGAAAGAAAAATATGCTTACTCCTTGGAAGAAAAGTTATGACCAACCTAGACAGCATATTCAAAAGCAGAGACATTACTTTGTCAACAAAGGTCCGTCTAGTCAAGGCTATGGTTTTTCCAGTAGTCATGTATGCATGTGAGAGCTGGACTGTGAAGAAAGCTGAGCACCAAAGAATTGATGCTTTTGAAGTGTGGTGTTGGAGAAGACTCTTGAGAGTCCCTTGGACTGTAAGGAGATCCAACCAGTCCATCCTAAAGGAGATCAGTCCTGAATATTGGAACAACTGATGCTGAAGCTGAAACTCTAATACTTTGGCCATCTGATGCAAAGAACTGACTTATTTGAAAAGACCCTGATGCTGGGAAAGATTGAAGGCAGGAGGAGAAGGGGATGACAGAGGATGAGATGGTTGGATGGCATCACTGAATCAATGGACATGAGTTTGAGTAAACTCTGCGAGTTGGTGATGGACAGGGAGGCCTGGCGTGCTGCAGTTCATGGGGTCACAAAGAGTTGGACATGACTGGGTGACTGAACTGAACTGATTTAAACTTTAAAACCATTGTTTGCAACTCACCTCAACATTTGTTTGTTTATTTACATTTCAAAGTAATCTAACAATTTAATTTTTAATTTCCTCGATAAAGTACACTTATTCAGCTAATTTCTTTTTAAATGTTTAAGGTTGCAATACACAACACACCTTCAAATATTTCAGGTTAAGATACATTCCATAAAGAATAAAAATTATATACAACCTATGATTATGGATATGCAAATTTGTTGATGCATATATAAAAAACTGAAATGGAGCAAAGATATAAAAAGTTGATTTGCAGGGAAGTGCAAATTGTTTTTTTTCCTTTTGATTTTTGGTTTTTTATGATGCCTCTAGAATGCTTTTAAAACAAAACAGTATAAATGTAAATACCCTTAATATACTATTCTGTTTTCTACTCTCTAGTATGTGTCTACCTGATTATGTTCTGAGCCTAGAGAGATGGAGAATCAAATGGTAAGATCAGAAGGGGACTCAGAGGCAACCAGCAAATGGTTTTTGAAAAGCTGCTCACTGAACTAGGCATAATGGTAGCTACATAGTAATAAAGACACTGTTTCTTTAACTTAACACATTTAGGCATGTAAGAAATAACAGATTTTATTACTGCAATGCATTTTTTTTTTTTTTTTTTTTTTTAGTTTCTTTGCAGGTATCTAGTCTCAATCTGGCACCCCACTCCAGTACTCTTGCCTGGAAAATCCCATGGACGGAGGAGCCTGGTAGGCTGCAGTCCATGGGGTCGCTAAGAGTCAGACACAACTGAGCGACTTCACTTTCACTTTTCATTTTCATGCATTGGAGAAGGAAATGGCAACCCACTCCAGTGTTTTTGCCTGGAGAATCCCAGGGACGGGGGAGCCTGGTGGGCTGCCGTCTATGGGGTCACACAGAGTTGGACATGACTGAAGTGACACAGCAGCAGCAGTCTCAATCTGATTCTTCCTTTGCCACTGAAACTTAAGCAGAAATAATCATACTCAGAGCATTTTAAAGCTAGAAGACATGGTGGAAACTGTTATTTTCAACTGTATCTTAGATACATGTCCAAAACCAGGAATAATCCAACCTACTAGTCTTCACATAGTTGCTTTAAAAATAAGCTAATAAAAGTTTTGAACTTTAAACACTCATAATTAACAGAATAACAATTTGTTCATTTCTGGATGTTGAACAGTATGCCTTCTACCAAAGACTGCTGCTCGAGGCAAGATTTAGCTTTCTTGTATAATTTATAGCCTTGAGATTTGGCTGTGTAACACTTCCTACTCACTGTCATTCAGTATTTTTGCTTGAGTTAATTACAGTACAGCACATTAAAGTCAAGTTGAGCTCAGTGGCCATCTAGGGCAGTAATTGTGAAAGAAGTCCAACGTGTTATTTCCAGGAAGAGTAGATTTTGCTTTATTATTTTCATGATCTTATAAATACTGGACAATAGTCCCATAACAAAATGTCTATAGGGAAAGAAATTGTATATGGTTCATTTTAAACATTTTAGCTTAAGTAGTAGTTTACAACATAGCTGAAAAGTACATCTGAGATTCTATTTCCACAGGTAAAACTGCCTTTTCATACCAAAACAGAAAATTAGTTTATTCTTTTTAATGCTTTCATAGTACATCACTGTATACATCTACCTAAATTTATTTAAATTTAGCTGAGTGGCAGAAAGACAAAGTCCATAAACTGTCTATCTGATTTGGTAATTGGGAAGTCATTAGTGACATAAAATACCAGAATAGAAAGCAAAATTACATTGGGCTGATGACTGACACCAAGTGAGAAAAGATGCACTAATCTTTTTTGAGTCATGTGACTTGGAAGAGAAAAGATATTGAATCACAGCCAAGGGGAATTCAGGAAGACAGGATGACATAGAGAATGAAGATGAAATATTGTTGAAAAAATTAGATGAAAAAATATAAAATACATAACTTCTAAGTCACTTCAGTTGTGTCCGACTCTGTGCAACCCCATAGACGGCAGCCCATCAGGCTCCCCCATCCCTGGGATTCTCCAGGCAAGAATGCTGGAGTGGGTTGCCATATCCTTCTCCAATGCATGGAAGTGAAAAATCAAAGTGAAGTCGCTCAATCGTATCCGACTCTTAGGGACGCCATGGACTGCAGCCTACCAGGCTCCTCTATCCATGGGAGTTTCCAGGCAAGAGTACTGGAGTGGGGTGCCATTGCCTTCTCCAAAATACGTAACAGGGACTGATAAAACTTAGGAAACATTAGATAGTAGAGCAGTGCAAAGAGAACTTAAAACTAAAGAAGACAGCACAAAAACCAGATATAAATGAATTAGGAAGCAGTGTAAAAAGCAGAAATAAAAAAAAAAAAATAATGAGCAGATAAAGATTTGCACTTAGGCTATAAGACTGAATAATAATAATAATTTATAGGCCTGATGTTACTTGGAGTGGAAGTAGCATTTATAATCTTGAAGCAGAATTATTCTAGGGAATAATATTAATTCAAGAAGTATACTCTATATGTTCACGGTAGATATCTTTAGAAGAGGAACATGAATCATGACAAGTGAAGAAAGTGACTCAGTCCTATATACTTTTATCAGCTAAAATACCATCAACTCAAGAAAAAGATACAAATTTAACCCATGTTTCTCTTGCTTGAGATAGATGTTCAGTTCATTTCAGTTCAGTCGCTCAGTCATGTCTGACTCTTTGCGACCCCATGAATCGCAGCACGCCAGGCCTCCCTGTCCATCACCAACCCCCAGAGTTCATTCAGACTCACATCCATCGAGTCGGTGATGCCATCCGGCCATCTCATCCTCTGTTGTCCCTTTCTCCTCCTGCCCCCAATCCCTCCCAGCATCAGAGTCTTTTCCAATGAGTCAACTCTCCTCATGAGGTGGCCAAAGTACTGGAGTTTCAGCTTCAGCATCATTCCTTCCAAAGAAATCCCAGGGCTGATCTCCTTCAGAATGGACTGGTTGGATCTCCTTGCAGTCCAAGGGACTCTCAAGAGTCTTCTCCAACACCACAGCTCAAAAGCATCAATTCTTCGGCGCTCAGCGTTCTTCACAGTCCAACTTTCACATCCATACATGACCCCAGGAAAAACCATAGCCTTGACTAGCCGGACCTTTGTTGGCAAAGTAATGTCTCTGCTTTTGAATATGCTATCTAGGTTGGTCATAACTTTCCTTCCAAGGAGTAAGCGTCTTTTAATTTCATGGCTGCAGTCACCATCCGCAGTAATTTTGGAGCTCAGAAAAATAAAGTCTGACACTGTTTCCACTGTTTCCCCATCTATTTCCCATGAAGTGATGGGACCGGGTGCCATGATCTTCATTTTCTGAATGTTGAGCTTTAAGCCAACTTTTTCACTCTCCAGTTTCACTTTCATCAAGAGGCTTTTGAGTTCATCTTCACTTTCTGCCATAAGGGTGGTGTCATCTGCATATCTGAGGTCATTGATATTTCTCCCGGCAATCTTGATTCCAGCTTGTGTTTCAATTACTTGTAAATATTTCCTTGGTATATTTAGTCATATTATGATTTTACTTATAATTGAATGTGTAATTAACTATAACAATTGCAAGTCCCAGACCATGACTCTAGGGCCATGTGATCTTATGAATGAAAAGTGAAAGTCAGTAGTCCCCGACTCTTTGCAGCCCCATGGACTATACAGTCTATGGAATTCTCTAGGCCAGAATACTGGAGTGGGAAGCCTTTCCCTTCTCCAGGGGATCTTGCCAACCCAGAGATTGCACCCAGGTCTCCTGCATTGCAGGTGCATTCTTTACCAGCTGAGCCATAAGGGAAGCCTGATATAGTGAATAAATATTACTTATTTAGGTGAATGACTGTGACCAACTTAATAGATTCTTGTGCTTTAGTTTTGTCATCTATAAAATGGTAAAAGTAATGCTTTTCCTTTCTTGCCCAAAAGGTTGTTGTGAGGATCAATTGATAATAACATGTGTGAAAGTATTCTATAAATTGTTTTCAATACCATTATTATTTTGACTATAATAATAATTTTAAAAATTATTATTATGATAAATTAAGGTACTGAAACAAGAAGTCATCTTGAATTTACTGTCTCTCATAACAACCTAGGCTTTTAAACTGCAGTAAAATTATATGCTCTGTAATTTACTCACCTATGTGTTGGGCTTTTCTATAATAGAGTCACTGAAAATAATTAAAATATACTAGTGCTGAATTTTGTAGGACAATATGACATCATAATTTCTTGGTATATTGAAATACACATTTCATCCTTGGTAGATTGAAATATACTTTTGATCTCAGTAGTGAACCCTGAATAACTCACCCATTTGACTTTGTTCCTTTTTATAAATAAAATATTTCAGTTCCTTCATGTCCTAATAAAGTAATAGAATAGTTTAAATAAACATATGAAATAAACTAGGCCATATAAATTTTATTTTTTATCAGTAGGAAAAATAAGATTTGAAGCTGGCCAAACAAAAGGTGACAGATTTTCTTTTTTGCCTGGTGAACAGTTTCAAAAGAGCACAAATTAAATGAAATCTTATTAAGCATCTTGAAATAGATTTTGAACTGTAAAATGCATTGCTTTGAGGAACATCTTCATTTAGACTGTTTATAATTCAGCCTATTTAAACTTGCTAATGTACAAAATCTGTTACTTTTGTGTTTTGTTCTGTCTCCTACTTCCCATCAAGCAGAAGTTCTCTCCCAATAAATCCCCATGGAAAACAATGGTTATTTTCTTATTCTGCTTTTAAGCAACTCTAATTTATTGAATATTTACTTAAATGTTCATTGCCCTGTTAGAGCAATTTCCCATGCACTTCATGTAAAATTTATTAGTTTGATTACATCATACTTATATTCATATAGCTATATGCCTATTCATATATTCTCATATTAGGATATATTATCCATATTTTGGATATTTTGATCAATCAGGCATCCACTCAGTAATTTTTTTACCTTTTTTATTCTTCATATTTTCCTCTGTGAATTACAAATGTATCCTAAAATTATTTAGTTTCTAATAACAGGCATAAGAGAAACCTTATTTTGTATAATTAGTCAAAATTTTTAAAAAGGTTGAGGAACTACAAAGCCTGGCTTATACTCATGTGGTTAAGCTAGTTTCAAGACAATAATTCAGCATGAAATTTGGAAGTTGCCTGTGTATAAATGAATGTATATACTTCTTTTATTGGGAAAATTAGGGGCTTTTCCCCTACAAGACAATATTTTTTATTATTTAGAAATGACAACCATATGTATTTTATTAACATAAAAATATTGATACTGTGGGAAAATGTAATTTACATAAAGAAATGACACGTTGGATTTCTAATAATTGTTTCCAAATATCCACATATAGGAATTTAAGCATCAATGTATATTGTTTTTGGAGAAGGCAATGGCAACCCACTCCAGTACTCTTGCCTGGAAAATCCCATGGACGGAGGAGCCTGGTAGGCTTCAGTCCCTGAGGTCGCTAAGGGTCCGACACGACTGAGCGACTTCACTTTCACTTTTCACTTTCATGCATTGGAGAAGGAAATGGCAACCCACTCCAGTGTTCTTGCCTGGAGAATCCAGGGACAGGGGAGCCTGGTGGGCTGCCGTCTATGGGGTCTCACAGAGTCGGACATGACTGAAGCGACTTAGCAGCAGCAGCAGCATATATTGTTTTGCAACTTTGTAAGAATATTGAATATCTGATAGTGTATGAGCTGATGTTACTTTTGAGTGTTATAGACATTTATAAGACAGTCTATTTGGGGGAGCAGTCTGTTCCTGGTTCTTACTTAAATATCAACAAAAATAATGTTTTAAAATGTTAATGGAATAGACTTAGTAATGGCTATCACAGAACTTGTGTTTGTTCTTTAATGAAAAACATAGAAAGTTAAGTTGTATTTTAGAACAGATTCAATAAGAACTTGAGTAAATTGAACTTCACCTATTTCAATATTCCCTAATACACCTCATATTTTGATGGGATACTCTTTGTCAGTTACCTAAAAGGAAAAATAAAGGTATAATATATTTGGGGACATGAAAAAAGAAGAAAGTAACATTAACTTAGCCCATCTCTCCCTTTTCCTGTCCTTGGCTTTAAGGATAACTTGTTAGGAAGGACTTTGTTCTCAGATACTGCAAGTCAGAATGGATTCAGTGGTAACGGCTCCTCAAGGACAATGACTCAAGGGCACTAATATCTTCAAAGACTTTATTCAGGGGCAGTCTGAGATATAGGCTTGGGTGGTGTCCTGGTAGAACCAACTCTGGCTCTCTCATCTCCTCAGCTCCTGGTAGCTCCTGGTCTCTTCCTCTTTCTCTTATTACAGGTATGTAGGTTTGAGTGGCTTAGGGGAGAAGAGTAGTACTTTATCAGATTGCCTTTTTTCATTCTGCAACTTGGTCATAAAATTGCAGCTTGAATTGTTTTTAATAAACTGCTTTGTTTTAGTTATAGAAGCACGTTTAATAAGTCAAAATATATTTAGAACTTGTTGACTATTAACAGATACATTGGATTCTTGAAAGATGTTAAAATACTCAGTATCTTATTTTAAAATCTTTGCTAAATAAATATACTTATGTTGTTATAAATAAAATAAAATACTCAGTATCTGAACTCTAAATGTGTATGCTATAAGTTTTACTCTCCATGCTTAAGGAGGGACAATTAAAATAATATTATTTTAATATTTCATTAGGATTCAAGAGATAATTTTGAATGTGGGCACAGTAGTAGCTTTGCCTACTAGTTGAGTGGCTTTGCATTCTCAATTATGAGCTGAAAAATTACTGAATAATATCATCTCACTTTCTCTTAAGTATCTAAATGAGTCTGTATATCAGTGTCTTTCATTCATACTGAATTAAACTACAATAATCTTCTTTGTTACAGAATATTAGCTTTCAGAGTTTGAAGAAACTTTGAAGTTCATATAGTTCAAATATCTAATCAGTGTTTGATTTCTCCCTGTGTGCTTTATTTTTTTCTCTAATTTGCTGTTCAACTTGTTTGTTCCTCTGCATACATGTTGCTCCCATTCTTATAGTGCAAAGCATTAACTTAATGAATAATATAATTGTTAAAACAGACTTTAAAAAATATGTTCCTAGTGACTCCCACCAAATGATCTTCATTCTACCCTCTAGACAACACAAGTTGACTCTCATTTTTCTTCCACAGAGCAGTTTCCAGTATCTGAAGGCATTGTTAGTTGCTTCGTGTTCTCTTGGTTTGAGTTTGTCAAATGTAAATGTTCTTGAACTCAAGTTACTTTTCTTAAATAGCATTGCCAGAATTAGCTACATGATTTGACTGAGAGATTCCAAAAGTTTGGATACTAGGGCTCTATTCCTAGTTCTGACATCATCTTGTAGATTTTCCCAATTGTCTAGATAAGGGTGAGTATCAAATTGAAATTTTTCCAACTCCTCATGGAGATTTATTTTATAGTTTAAAGAGTAAGCTAAAATCCCAAAAAGGTAATAGTATATGTTTCCCCAGATTTGGCTTAAGAGAGTTCCATATGTTTTGCCATTTTATGCTGCACTGAAGAGATGCCACTCCCTCTGCTGCAAAAAGTCATTTGTGTTGCCCTTTAAATATCCTTCTCCCCAGGGCTAGAAATTCCCTGACTGGCATCTGCTATGGATTAAATTGTGACCCCTAAATTCTATCCTTGGAAGCGTGTATTTGTAGGTGGACAGTGGGTGCTGTTCAAGCATGTTTTTGGAACATTGCATGAGATAAGCACTACGAGTACTTTGAAGCACATGATTATGTGCATAGACCATGAGGGATCTTCTTCATGTGAGTCACTTTAGCAGGTCATATAAGCTGATGATGAATAAAAATTTTGGAGATAGACTGACCAGGGTTCTACTATTTATTAAATGTGTTATCTTGGAATAATTAATTTATATTTCATATCATAGAATCCTCATCAATACAATAGTGCAACTGTAGCATTCATCTTTTAGAGCTTCTGTGTGTATTAAAATAAAGATAGTGAACATGATACAATTATAGAATGACTATCATAGTGCCTGGCATGTAGCTTTTTCAGTTCAACTCAGTTCAACCTTTCAGTCATGTCTGACTCTTTGGGGCCTGCCCCGTGGACTACAGCATGCCAGGCTTCCCTGTCCATCACCAACTCCCAGAGCTTACTCAAACTGTCTCCATCAAGTCAGTGATGCCATCCAACCATCTCACACTCTGTCATCCCCTTCTCCTCCTGCCTTCAATCTTGCCCAGCATCAGTCTTTTCCAGTAAGTGAGTTCTTCCCATCAGGTGGTTAAAATACTGGCATTTCAGCTTGAACATCAGTCATTCCAATGAATATTCAGGGCTGATTTCCTTTAGGATTTACTGGTTTGATCTCCTTGCAGTCCAAGGGACTCTCAAGAGTCTTCTCCAACACCACAGTTCAAAAGCATCAGTTCTTCAGTGCTCAGCTTTCTTTATGGTCCAACTCTGACATCCATACATGACTACTGGAAAAACCATAGATTTGACTAGTTGGACCTTTGTTGGCAAAGTAATGTAGCTTTTTGGCAGTCCTCAAAGAATATATCAGCTTTCTAAGATTTATATTGAGCAGTAAGTTTACATGGCCAAAATAGTTCTCAAAAATGGCTTTATATTACCATATGAGTCTGAATGTAATTGTGTCATATATTATATTTGGCCACCACATTTTTTTTCTTTTCCTTTCCTTTGACCTCATAGCATCCAGTTCTATACACTTTGGATCTTGAAAAGTAGATTGGAAAATAAAGTGAGTTTTGTGTTTGTTTATTTTAATACCAAAGACTCATATGTTTTCCAAATATTTATAAAACTGAAAAAAATCATGAGATTATTTTTTTCTGAAGTTTTAATATTTAAAATGTTTCTTATAAAAACTAGCCTAGGTAACAATTTATAATAAATTATTATAGGTGATAATGTCAAAGTAATTTTTTTGCAATATATTGTAAATATTCATTTACTGAGGCAGAGAAAAAAATGATATGAATAGTTTTTACTAAAAGAAACTTTTAAAAATGTTCTTATTGTTTTCTAGATTAGACGATGGATTTAATTGTGGGATAAAAGGTTCTGAGACTCCTTAGTGTGTCCATTTCTCAGTGACTACTTCCATTCAGAAATGTTTCAAGCAAAAAGACATTAAAATTTATCCTCATGAGAATATTTGCATAACCTCCAGATGATTTTTGGCTTACCCTTTGAAAAATTTCATACCTGAATGGTCTAAACCACCAGGCCATTCAGGTATGATGTAAATAAAATCCCTTATGATTATAAACTGGAAATGACAAATAGATTCAAGGGATTAAATCTGATAGAAGGCCTGAAGAAATATGGATGGAGGTTGGTGACATTGTAAAAGAGGCAGTGATCAAGACCATTCCCAAGAAAAAGAAATTCAAAAAGGCCAAATGGTTGTCTGAGGAGGCCTTACAAATATTTGAGAAAAGAAGAGAAGCTAAGGCCAAAGGAGAAAAGGAAGGTTATACCCATCTGAATACAGAGTTCCAAAGAACAGCAAGAAGAGATAAGAAAACCCTCCTCAATTATCAGTGCAAAGAAATAGAGGGAAATAATATAATGGGAAAGACTAGAGATCTCTTCAAGAAAATTAGAGATATCAAGGGAAAATTTCAAGCAAAGATTGGCACAATAAAGGACAGAAACAGTATGGACCTAACAGAAGCAGAAAATATTAAGAAAAGGTGGCAAAAATACACAGAAGAACTATACAAAAAAGATCTTAATGACCCAGATAACCCTGATGGTGTGACACTCACTTAGAGCCAGACATCCTGGAATGTGAAGTCAAGTGGGCCTTAGGAAACACCACTAGGAACAAAACAAGTGGAGGTGATGAAATTCCAGCCGAGCTATTTTAAGTCCTGAAAGATGCTGCTGTTAAAGTGCCGCACTCAATATGCCAGCAAATTTGGAAAACTCAGCAGTGGCCACAGGCCTGGGAAAGGTCAGTTTTTATCCCAATCCCAAAGAAAGACAAAGCCAAAGAATGTTCAAACCACCACTAAATTCCACTCATCTCACATGCTAGCAGACTTCCCTGGTGGCTGAAACGGTAAAGCATCTGCCTACAATGTGGGAGACCCAGGTTCGATCCCTGGATCGTGAAGATCCTCTGGACAAGGAAATGGCAACCCATTCCAGTACTCTTGCCTGGAAAATGCCATGGACAGAGGAGCATGGTAGGCTACAGTCCATGGGGTCACAGAGAGTCGGACACGACTGAGCGACTTCACTTTCACTTTCTTTCACATGATAGCAAAGTAATGCTCAAAATTCTCCAAGCCAGGCTTCAACAGTACATGAATCAAGAACTTCAGATGTCAAAACTGAATTTACAAAAGGCAGAGGAAGTTGTAAACATCCACTGGATCATCATAAAGCAGGAGAGTTCCAGAAAAACATCTATTTCAGCTTTATTGACTATGACAATGCCTTTGACTGTATGGATTACAACAAAAAGTAGAAAATTCTCAAAGAGATGGGAATAACAGACCACCTTACCTGCCTCCTGAGACATCTTTATGCAGGTCAAGAAGGAACAGTTAGAAGCGAACATGGAACAACAGACGGGTTCCAAATAGCGAAAGGAGTATGTCAAGTCTGTATATTGTCACCCTGCTTATTTAACTTATATGCAGAGTATATCATGTGAAATGATGGGCCAGATGAAGCACAAGCTGGAATCAAAATTGCCAGGAGAAACCCCATGGACTGTAGCCTACCAGGCTTCTCCATCCATGGGATTCTCCAGGCAAGAATACTGGAGTGGGTTACCATTTCCTTCTCCAGGGGATCTTCCCGACCCAGGGATTGAACCTGGGTCTCCCGCATTTGTGGCAGAAGCTTTAACCTCTGAGCCACAGGGAAGCCCTTCAATAACCTCAGATACGCAAATGACACCACCCTTATGGCAGAAAGCAAAGAGGAACTGAAGAGCCTCTTGATGAGAGTGAAAGAGGAGAGTGGCTTACAACTCATTCAAAAAAACTAGGATCATGGCATCTGGTCCCATCACTTCACAGCAAATGGATGGGGAAACAATGACAGACTTTATTTTGGGGGGGCTCTAGAATCATTGCAAATGGTGACTGCGGCCATGAAATTAAAAGACACTTGCTCCTTGGAAGAAAAGCTAGACAGCATATTAAAAAACAGAGACATTACTTTGCCGACAAAGGTCCATCTAATCAAAGCTATGGTTTTTTCAATAGTCTTGTATGGATGTGAGAGTTGGACCATAAAGAAAGCTGAGCACTGAAGAACTGATGCTTTTGCAGCTTGGTATTGGAGAAGACTCTTGAGAGTCCCTGGGACTGCCAGGTGATCCAACCAGTCCATCCTAAAGAAAATCAGTCCCAAATATTCATTGGAAGGACTGATTCTGAAGCTGAAGCTCCAATACTTTAGCCATCTAATACGAAGAACTGACTCATTTGAAAAGACTCTGATGCTGGGAAAGATTGGAGGCGGGAGAAGGGGATGATAGAGGATGGGATGGTTGGATGGCATCACTCACTTGATGGATATGAGTTTAAGCAAGCTCCAGGGTTTGGTGATGGACAGGGAGGCCTGTTGTGTCCATGGGGTCCCTAAGTGTCATACATGAATGAGCAACTGATCTGAACTGAACTGAATTTTCAAAAATAGATTATTTGTGAAAATTAAAAATAAATAAATCAATAAAAATACACACATTTGATATAACACTATGTAACAGTGCTATCTGCTTTTATGAGTGTAAAGGGGAAAATGTTAAGAAAAGTTAAAATATAATGTCATTGTTTAATCACTGTTGCTAGTAGGACATGCTGTTAAGCTTTTGAATAAATTTCAGTGAGCCATAGATATTTTCAGTGATAGGTCTTACTACTGATATCATTAAGACTATTTACATCTTCAGTTATATTTGGAAAACAAAAATATTCTGGATACTTGAATTCTACAAAGGAAAGTGTGGTTTTATTAAACGATGTTGAAAATTAGCTCATTTCAGTGAAAATAAAATGGATGTCCTATACAATTTAATATATATGAAGAAAAGCAAAACAAAAATTGCTTTTATTGTACTCAAATGCTTTATTTATTTAATTGAGCAAATAAAAATGTAAGTGGAAAACATTTTAAAAAATATAGAATCTATTGTTATCAGGAGTTTTAAGATTCAAGATTGCCATCCTTTGGATTATTATTTTTTAACATCTTTATTCCACTCATAACAATCATAGTCCCTAAGAATGTATCAGTGACTAATATTGTCTTAGCGTTGTTTGTTTGTTTTCTTCAAAACTTGAAAGGACACTGACCTGGTAGTTCACTGTGCACCAGGAAGCATCCTATGACCAGTTTCAGGATGTAGGAAAACAAAAGTCTTGAGAACAGTGAGGTCCACAGTGGTCTCATAAACTCTGAATACTTACAAAGCTGTAATCATTTATTGAGCTCTAATGCTCTGGTAAGCCTTTGACGACTCTGAAAAAAACAAAACAAAACACAATTTGAAATGTTTTTATTTCTCAGTCTCAGAACCTCTTCGGAGAAGGCTATGGCACCCCACTCCAGTACTCTTGCCTGGAAAATCCCATGGACGGAGGAGCTTGGTAGGCTGCAGTCCATAGGGTCGCCAAGAGTCAGACACGACTGAGTGACTTCACTTTCACTTTTCACTTTCATGCATTGGAGAAGGAAATGGCAACCCACTCCAGTGTTATTGCCTGGAGAATCCCAGGGACGGGGAAGCCTGGTGGGCTGCCGTCTCTGGGGTCACACAGAGTCGGACACAAGTGAAGTGACGCAGCAGCAGCAGCAGCAGAACCCCTTTTCATAGATTCCCATGTAGCTGTAATTCTAGGAATCTTTTATTTAAAATAAAATAATACCATGGTTATTTAAAACTTTACAAAAGTGTACTGCTGAACTAAATTTGAAAATTTTTTCTAGTATATAAATACTATGATTTTCATTAAAGAGATGTTAGTTTTATCACTAAAATGATTAAACCATTTTCTTCAATTTTGTGAGATATCAATTCAAATGAAGTTTTATCTCATACAAATAATTGATTTACCTTTTAAAACAGAAAGGAAATAGGTGATAAAAGCCCGATATTGTTTAATAGTAACCTCTAATTTTAATTTTTTTTACATACTCCGATAGAAAGTTGAGAATAAGAAGATTTTTCAGTATTACAAAGTTGATGTTCCTTGTCAACTTTTAAAAGAAGGCAGTTTTGCCATTCCACTTGCAACGCCACTTACTTTGCAATGTTTATTGTTAGGATTTTATTAATGATTTATATTTAAAGATTGATGTGACTTTTATTAAATTAAAATAAGTATACAAGACAAAATTGCTGAAATTATTAACTGAATTGTTTTCTTATTTGCTGATTAAGTTTAGTGAATGCAAGAGAAAGTTACACAAATGTGAAAATATATATAGATTCTATAGAAACTTGGTTTACCTAATTATAGAAAAGCTGAACTATATGGAGACAAACAAATTAACATTATATACTTCAGCTTCTACTGAGACACTAAGGTACCTATTAGAATAAGGGCTTCCCTGGTGGCTCAGACAGTAAAGAATCTGCCTCCAGTGTAGGAGACCGAGTTTAATTCTTGTGTCGAGAAGCTCCCCTGGAGACGAAAATGGCTACTCACTCCAGTATTCTTGCCTGGAGAATCCCATGGTCAGAGGAGCCTGGCAATCTACAGTCCATGGTGTCCCAAAGAGCTGGACATGCCTGAGCAATTAACACTATCATTACTACTAAGTGCAGTAGTTAGAATTCTGTTAAATATGGTCTTAAACTAAGAGTTCAGATGTGACAAATATGATAAACAAATGAATAGAAAAATATCCAACTAAACAGATACAGTCCAAGCTTAATTACCATCACATTATTAAAGATGAGTAGAACATTCACCCTGCAAATAAATCTTAGTGCAATAAAACATCTGTAACATTTGTCTTGATAATCTGCTTTTTAAAAACTATTTGTCCTGAAGTTATTTCAGTACACGTACATATACTGAGAGATATTGAGGTTATTCGTCAGCAAAATTCTGATCATAAACATTATGAAATAAAGAGAAAGTCATTGCACTCTTTTATAGATTGGTAAAATTCATTATCAGTAATATGGAAAAATCTTAGCACTCTCACTTTTTTTTAAGGTGGGTAGATTTTTGGAAAAAAATAGAGAGTGAGTACTGAAATAATTTTGCCTATATAATATCTGTAACAGATAAGTTTACTGAGGCTCCTCTACTAATTTGTCCAGCAAAGCAGTGGCATTGTAGGGATAAACTCTGAGTTCTTTTCCATTCAACATTCTACTATGCTACTTCTTGAAAACATCTATTATATTTTGATATACATTTATTATGTTTCAATATGCATTTTATGTTTGATATTCTAATAAAAATTTATAGCATTATTTTTTTGGACTTGAGGGATTGGTTCTAATTAGAAAAATTCAGTTAAATATGATATAATTTGCATAAAGGGCAATGCCAAATATTGTCTTCATATTATTCATTTCTGAAACTTGAAAGCTCTTTTGAATGCATTAAAAATTATTTCAGTATTATCAACAAAAACAGATAAAATTGATCATTTAAAAATATGTATTGTAATACATGATAAACATTCAAAATCGTACACCTATGATTTATATAATTTTTGTTTGTATGTTTTAATTAAATACAGCTATGTATTTTACATTAATTAAAGGACTGAGTCTTTACAGTCAGGATATATGTAGTGATGTTATTAGCAGTGAAAGATGGTAAGAGAAATAGTCTGAGAATTAGGACAATTGGTGTTTATTCAGTTGACTCTTGGTGAACAAATTGCATTAGTATTTTAGACACGTAAAGGGTAGCTAGCTATTGATCAGTACCTGATTCAGAGGATATGGAGAATATTGATTTGTAAGAAAAGTCAGTTATGAAGGATTCTATTCAATATAAGAACAGAGGTAGTCAATTTCATTTGGGTTTTCACTTAATGATAGACCTGAATAGACTCTTGGTTTATCTGTTAGTTTATCCACATAAAATCTAAATTGGGTCAGATCATGCATCTAGATTCAAGTTTTGAATTTTAAATAATGTTGAGTTTAAATAACTAGACTTTTTATTGATTATGAAACATCACACTGTTTCAGAATACTGTTGTGTTCAAATACACTAAGTGCTTATTTTATGCTCAGCCTATAAGACCTCCATATGTGAAAAATTTTAGGAATTGGGTAATGGCATCCATTTCCTAAGCATGTATTTTTAAAGTACTGGCATGGTATGATCAAGAAATGCTTCATGGTGAATGTAGGAAATGGATGGATGACTGAAGAACATTGAGGCTTAAATTAGAAAGCAAAGTAAGCTAAAGAATGTTCTCTCTCTCTTTGTTTGAATTATGAGACTAAGGGAAAATGATTTCTTATATTTGTTTTTCAAAATCTTTAGAACAGGTAGAGACTATTTATGCCAAAAATAAAGAACTATGGTGAAGGGGTACGGAGGGATACCAACTGGGAGAAGACATAGGGCAC
This sequence comes from Bos indicus, assembly GCF_029378745.1. Taxonomy (NCBI): domain Eukaryota; kingdom Metazoa; phylum Chordata; class Mammalia; order Artiodactyla; family Bovidae; genus Bos; species Bos indicus. The sequence continues at coordinate 21,259,386 of NC_091788.1, forward strand.
AAGAAATTTTTTGAGGGGGAAGAATTGTTCTATATCTTGATGGAGGTGTGGGTTACAAGAGGGTATAAATTTGTCAAAACTCAGCAAACTGTATGGGGCTTCCCAGGGGGCACTGGTGGTAAAGAACCTGGACTCTGTGGGAGAGGGAGGTGGGGGATGATTTGGGAGAATGGCACTGAAACATGTGTAATATCATATAAGAAATGAATCGCCAGTCCAGGTTGGATGCATGATACAGGATGCTTGGGGCTGGTGCACTGGGATGACCCAGAGGGATGGTACGGGGAGGGAGGTGGGAGGGGGGTTCAGGATGGGGAACACGTGTATACCCGTGGTGGATTCATGTTGATGTATGGCAAAACCAATACGATATTGTAAAGTAATTAGCCTCCAATTAAAATAAATAAATTTATATTAAAAAGAAAAAAAAATCTTTAGTCACAAGCTGGGAATAAAAATAATATCTACACATTATGAATGTTGAGATAATTAAATGATATGAGCACATTGAAGTTTGCATAGGACCTGGAATTAATAACTAACTGCTTTAAGTGAATACATGTTTGGAAAAAAGGGAAGAATGGCATTTAAATGAAAAAAATGAATTCAATCACATTTCTCAGTACTAACAATTCCACAGTTTATCACCATTTTCCAAGGATCTTATCTCCTCAAGATCATAAGCATCTCTTTTAATCAGTAGTAAATGATATTTAATGGTATTAAATATTCAGGGATTTACTTAAATAAATTAAAGTAGCAACAATCACATACAGTTTTGTTTGGCATGATACAGTGCCATAGAATATTCTAAAATCCTTGTGTAAATGCATTTTACAGAAATGTATTTTAAAATATAAGTACTTTTAATAGGGTAGTAACTGATAATTTTTTTGGCTAAACTTTGGTATATTTTGGGCTTCCCTCATGGCTCAACTGGTAAAGAATCTGCCTGCAGTGCAGGAGACCTCAGTTCAATCCCTGGGTAGGGAAGATCCCATGGCGAAGGGAAAGGCTACCCACTCCAGTATTCTGGCCTGGAGAATTACACAGACTGTATATAGTCCATGGAGTCTCAAAGAGTTGATAAGGACTGAGCAACTTTCACATTTTACTTTTTAGAAAAATTCATGGAAACATTGGATAATTTAATGGTGTTTGAAAAGAAACAAATGTGTTTGCTGCTTTTTATTATAATAGGTAAATTCTCTGTGGTAAAAAGCAGCTGGAGATTACATGATTGGTATTTCTGATCATAAAAGTAAAACATAAAAAGAAAATGAAATATCCTTGCCACCAACAAAATTACGTATAAACTGGTCATTTTCTAGTTGCTTCAACTTCATAAGAAGTATGTCTCTCTTCATTTCCTTTGATAGTACTTTAAAAATAAAAGAAACAACCCTCATTTACACCACATTTTCTAATCTTTTATATCCTATATTATTATTACTCCACAATCTGAAGAAAAAAGAAAAGAAAATTTCAAAAGCTTTGCTATGGATAATGACTAAACTCAAAATCAGAGAACATTGACTTTGATCTTGAATCCATATGTTCTGACCGTTTCAACCGCAAGCCCTACGCATCGCCTTCTATTTTAGCGACATGAAATCATCAGAACACTACTTTTCCTCTAACTAGTTTTATTACCATAATTAAATTACATACAGACACGTGTTCACATATTCAAAAATTCTGAAAATTTTAAAGAAATAAGACAAAGTCCACAAGGAATGTGATTATCTCCTGGGTGATGCTTATTGCCCCACAGTTGGGAACTGTATGACTTTTCATTGCAATATAGGTTTTTCTTATATCCAGGGGGTATTTAGGGTGGGATCAGATAGCAGAGGGCTTTGAATGTCAAGCAAGATTCTTTATGTACATGCCTGTTTGTAATGGGGAGATAAGAAATATTCTAATGAAGATTTGGTGGCAAGACAGTGGAGTAGAAGGACATAAGCTCACCCTTTCTTACAAAAATTTCAAAGTCACAACTAAATGCTGACTGACAAAATAAACCATAGGAACCTACTGAAAAAGGATACCCTAAGTCCGAAGACAAAGAAGAAGCATTGCAAGATGGGAGGAAGGACACAATCACAATAAAATCCCTTACCTACTGGGTGAGTGGTCCACAAACTTGAAAATAATTATACCACCGAAGTTTTCTCACAGGAGTGAAAGTCCTGAATCCCATGTCGAGCTTCCCAGTCTGGGGTTCTGACTACAAGAGAAGAAGCCCCCAGGTAATCTGGCTTTGAAATATAGGGGATTTGATGGCAAGGATTCCACTGGAGTGGGGGAAACAAAAATTTCATTCTTGAAGGGCTCCTATAAGGTCCTGTGCACATGAGGACCCAGGGAGAAAAAAGCAGTGACCTCATAAGAGACAGTGCCAGCCCTACCTGTTAGTATTGGAGGGACTCCTGCAGAGGCAGGGCTGGCTTGTCTCATTGCTGGGACAGAGACATGGGCAGCAGCAGCTCTGGCAAGTACTCATTTGTGTGAGCCCTCCTAGAGGCCATCATTCCCTCCCCACATCCCAAAGGCCCAGCCCTGCCCAACCACCTGTAGGCTCCAGTGCTAGGATGCCTCAGGCCAAACAGCCACCAGAGTGGGAAGACAGCCCTGGCCATCAGCAGACAGGCTGGTCCCCAAACACACCAGACACATGGCTTGCCTCGAGGTCTTGCACTTGCTCTTCCCTCTGCCTGAAATATTCCTCCTGCAGATGGTAGCCTGGCCCACTCTCTTGTCTTTTCAAGTCTTAAAAATGTCACCTCAGTGAGGGCTCCCCATCCTATCTGTAACTGTTCCCCCTCCCACCTTCCTGTTACTGCCAAACCTTTTCCTCATTTTATGTTTCTCATTAGCACTTAGCAATCTTAAAATAAAATCTTGAGATAATTTATAAACCACACAGTTCATCCATTTTAAGTGTACAGTTTTAATATATTCACAGAGTTGTGCAACATTTATCAGAATCTAATTCTAGATTCTTTCACCATGTGCAAAAGAAACCCCTTGGCAAGTAGTAATCACTCCCCATTTGCCCCCACTGTTCTAGCCCTAATCAAAAAATGGGCAGAAAACCTAAATAGATATTTCTTCAAAGAAGACATACAGATGGCCAATAGGCACATGAAAAGATGCTAAGCATTGCTAATTATTAAAGAAATGCAAATCAAACCTACAGTCAAATATCACCTAATACCAGTCAGAATGGCCATTGTCAAATAACCTACAAATAGATTCTGGAGAACGTGTAGAAAAAGAGAACACTCCTTCACTGTTGATGGGAATGTAAATTGGTATAGTCACTATGGAGAACAGTGTGAAGCTTCATTAACTAACTAAAAATAGAGCTACCATATGATTCTGCAATCCCATTCCTGAGTAAATATCTGGAAAGCAAACAAACAAACAAAAACATGATCCTAAACGATGCATGCACCCCAGTGCTCATTGCAGCACTGTTTACAATGTTTATGGAAGCAACCTAAATATCTATCAATAGATGATAAGATGAAGAAGATGTGGTACATATATATAATGGAATATTACTCAGCCATTAAAAAGGATGAAATAATGCCATTTGTAGCAACATTGATAAACCCGGAGATTATAATCCTAAGTGAAGTAAGTCAGAGAGAAGTAAGTGAAAGTCACTCAGTTGTGTTTGACTCTTTGTGACCCCATAGACTATGCAGTCCATGGCATTCTCCAGGCTAGAATACTGGGGTGGGTAGCCTTTCCCTTCTCCAGGGGATCTTCCCAACCCAGGGATTGAACCCAGGTCTCCTGCATTGCAGGCAGATTCTTTACCAGCTGAGCCACAAAGGAAGCCCAAGAACAGTGGATTGGGTAGCCTATCCCTTCTCCAGTGGATCTTCCCGACCCAGGAATCAAACACAGGTCTCCTGAATTGCAGGTGGATTCTTTACCATCTGAGCCACCAGGGAAACCTGATACTAAACGAATATATTACTTTAAAGCCTAATACTAAGTAAGTCAGAGAGAGAAAGACAAATACCATATGAATTTCAGAGCAGAGATGGCTTTTCTTCTAACATAACAAAATACCACTTTGGATATGATTTATTCTTCAAAATGTCTTGAGGGGTTGCTCCAACATATGGCTCATTGAAAGTTATTAATTATTGTAAATGAATGATTTAAAGAAAGGAGATTATTCCATTCAGAGACAAAAACATTAAAAAAAACAAAACTTCAGAAGTAAAACTATCAAGGCATATATGGGACATGCACTTTATTTGTGTGTGTGTGTGTGTGTGTGTGTATGTGTGTGTGTGTGTGTAGAGATAATGTTGTAGTGAATGACAACAAGCAGGAGGCAGAAGGACTAGAACGCCCCTGTGCTGTGTGCTTAGTTGCTCAATCGTGTCCACCTCTTTGTGACCCCATGGACTGTAGCCCTCCAAGCTCCTCTGTCCATGGGAATTCTTCAGGCAAGAATACTGGAGTGGGTTGCCATGCCCTCCTCCAAGGGATCTTCCCAACCCAGGGATCGAACCCAGGTCTCTCACATTGCAGGTGGATTTTTTACCATCTGAGACACCACCACTACTGATATTATATCTAGAAAGGACTTCCCTGGTGGCTCAGATGGTAAAGAGTCTACCTACAATGTGGGAGACCCAGGTTCAATGCCTGGGTCAGGAAGATCTCCTGAAGAAGGACATGACAACCCACTCCAGTATTCTTGCCTGGAAAATCCCATGGACGGAGGAGCCTGGTAGGCTACAGTCAATGGGGCCACAAAGAGTCAGACACGACTGAGCAACTTCACTCACTTTTAAGCAGAATGTATTTATACTAACTTTGTGTGCTTGCTTTGTTGATAACATTGTGCATCACTGTTGTCTAGTCACACTTTTAAATATGGAGCTTGAATAGATGATCTCGAAAGGTTTCCCCATCCCAAAAGTTGTGTAATTCTCCATTCTGAATGTTCAGTGGTCATAGCAGGTACATAAACACAAAACATCCTTGATATTCAACCATGCACGTGCACTCTTGTGAAAACACACACATACCGTAGGCAGCATTAAAATTATTTATATATTCAGCAATAATGAATAACAAAAGAAACTTGAAATTTTGGGGCCCCTTTGTACTCAGATTTTACAATTGTGAGCTCTTAAGATTTCAAGAACAGTTTTGGTCCTCAAGCGACTGTACACGCATTGTTGCACTTGTCTCTTCTTACATCTGAAATTCAAAGGCCGCAGAGCTTTGCTGAGAAAGCGCACAAGGGAAAGCTTTTATTTCTGGCATGTGACATGACAGGAAAGCAGGGGCTCTTGCAACATTAGGAAGCCTTGGCGGTCCCTGCAAGGCTGTCACATCTGTGACCTCCACTGAGTTTTGAAATGCAGGGGCAAAGATTCCTGGCAGAGAACATTAACCTGGCTCTTTCTCCTTGGGGATGCTGTCGATTTAGTTAGTTCTTTAGGTGTGGTAGCTGGCAGCCCCACTTTTGAAGGTCTTTAAGAACTTGAGTTATTGTTAAGATGTTTTCTGAAATTACTGTTGGGATGCCGATGTTCCAAGTACACTGACGGTAGCACTAAGAGTTTGAGAACCACTGTAGGGAAAGTTCACAGAGTTTCCTCTTCTTAACTGTCTTTATAAATCATTTGAATAAAAGTACACGAGAAAAGGGAACCATCTTACACTGTTGGTGGGAATGCAAACTAGTCTAGCCACTATGGAGAACAGTGTGGAGATTCCTTTAAAAACTGGAAATAGAACTGCCTTATGATCCAGCAATCCCACTTCTGGGCATACACACCGAGGAAACCAGAATTGAAAGAGACACGTGCACCCCAATGTTCATGGCAGCACTGTTTATAATAGCCAGGACATGGAAGCAACCTAGATGTCCATCAGCAGATGAATGGATAAGAAAACAGTGGTACATATACACAATGGAGTATTACTCAACCATTAAAAAGAATACATTTGAATCAGTTCTAATGAGGTGGATGAAACTGGAGCCTATTATACAGAGTGAAGTAAGCCAGAAAGAAAAACACCAATACAGTTTACTAACACACATATATGGAATTTAGAAAGATGGTAACAATAACCCTGTATCAAGACAGCAAAAGAGACACTGATGTATAGAACAGTCTTTTGGACTCTGTGGGAGAGGGAGAGGGTGGAATGATTTGGGAGAATGGCATTGAAACATGTATAATATCATATAAGAAATGAATCGCCAGTGCAGGTTCGATGCAGGATACAGGATGCTTGGGGCTGGTGCACTGGGATGACCCAGAGGGATGGTACAGAGAGGGAGGTGGGAAGGGGGTTCAGGATGGGGAACACCTGTACACCCGTGGAGGATTCATGGTGATGTATGGCAAAACCAATACAATATTGTAAAGTAATTAGCCTCCAATTAAAATAAATAAATTTAAATTAAAAAATAAATAAAATAAAAAATAAAAGTACATGGCTTAGACATAGTGAAAATGTGTTGGACAATATTTAAAAGGAGATGGTTGCTATGCTGAATTACTTTTAGGCATGCCACTTAATAATCATGACAATTCTAAGACATTGCTATCATGGGCTCTGTGGCTCTCCATCCAAGATGAGCTAAATGAAGCTCAAGGCGATTTTAAAAAATGTTCAAGTTTACTCAGGTAAAATTTTTAAAAAACTGTATGTCTTAGGCAGAATACATTTATAGGTATTTAATATTTTTCCCTCATATTTATGTCTTTCCTCCAGTCATGAATTTCTCAATCCCATGACCACTGCTTTAGCTAATTAATAAAATTTGTCAGAAAGGAAATATAATCATCTATTTTGGTTTTAAGCCTCTGAGGTCTTTGGAAATTCTAGGCAATAGGTTTTAGAGAAACATATGAGCTGATAGTAAGTCTTCCTCTACTGCCAATGTTCCATTCCCTGAAAAGAGAGATAGTGGAGAAGAGATGGTGAGAAAGTTATTGATGGGGTCTAAAGAAGGAATCCTACTTGTTATTTCCTAGACAAAGCTCCAGGTAGCAACAAGCCTTCTGTGTTGGAGTGGCTCACACACACACACACACACACACACACACACGATGTAGGGATACAGTGTTTTGCATAGCCTCACACATATATTATATATTGGTCATTTTGGGGTAGCAAATTAGCTGTGAATCAGTTACAGTATTGAATCAGCCTTGGGGAGAGAGTCCATGTTGTTGAGACATGTTTGAATTCTAATCCCTGCCAACTGGCTGCTTTTCTTCATCAGCTGTTTGAGTGAGCCAAGAACTCAGTGGATAAAGAAACTGCTGCTGCTGCTGCTAAGTCGCTTCAGTCCTGTCCGACTCTGTGCGACCCCAGAGACGGCAGCCCACCAGGCTCCCCCATTCCTGGGATTCTCCAGGCAAGAACACTGGAGTGGGTTGCCATTTCCTTCTCTAATGCATGAAAGTGAAAAGTGAAAGTGAAGATGCTCAGTCGTGTCCAACTCTTAGCGACCCCATGGACTGCAGCCCACCAGGCTCCTCCATCCATGGGATTTTCCAGGCAAGAGTGCTGGAGTGGGGTGCCATTGCCTTCTCCAATAAAGAAGCTAACCAACATCCAAACACTGTGTTACCCTATCCTCCTGATTATTGTAATAATAATATACCTGTATACCCTCCTTCTGTTGTAATAGAAGATGATCTTGTGTGTATTCACAAGATGTATAAGAAACAAAATGTAATTCTTTGGAAGGACTGATGCTAAAACTGAAGCTCCAATACTTTGGCCACCTGATGCAAAGAACTGATTCCTTAGAGAAGACCCTGATGCTGGGAAAGATTAAAGGCAAAGGAGAAGGGCATTACAGAGGATGAGATGGTTGGATGGCATCACCAACCTGATGAATATGAGTTTGAGCAAGCTCTGGCAGTTGGTGATGGACAGGGAAGCCTGGTGTGCTGCAGTCCATGAGATCTCAAAGAGTTGGACAGGACTGAGCGACTGAACGAAACTGAATTTTAAAATTGGTAAAGAATTGGAAAATGGGGCTTCCCAGGTGGTGCTAACAGAGAAGACAATGGCAACTCACTCCAGTACTCTTGCCTGGAAAATCCCATGGGCGGAGGAGCCTGGTAGGCTGCAGTCCATGGGGTCGCTGAGTCGGACACGACTGAAGCGACTTAGCAGCAGCAGCAGCAGCATCAGGTAGCGCTAATGGTAAAGAATCCTCTTGCCAGTGCAGGAGATGCAGGAGATAAGATTTTGGTCACTGAGTTGGGAAGATCCCCTGGAGGAGGAGAATGGCAACTCACTCCACAATTCCTGTCTGGAAAATTCCATGGACAGAGAAGCCTGGGGGCTACAGTCCAAACTCTACAGGTTCACAGAAGAGTCAGACATGACTGAGCTCACACACTCTCTTAAAGAATTTGAAAAGACATTTTGTAAAATAGATGTCAAATTAACAATAAATGTATGAAAGGCCCTCAATTTCATTAATCACCAGAAAAGTGCAAATTCAAATAAAACTGATATACCAGTACAAGAACAACTAAAATGAAAAGTCCTACTATGGAACATAATAGTCGATAATATGGAACAGTCAGATGTTCATACATGACCAATGGAAGTTTACATTAGGATAATATAACCAATGTGTAAATAGTTGCACAATGTATCCCAAAATGGAACACATTTATTATACCATACGATCCAGCAATTCTACTCCTAGAAATGTCATCAAAAGAAAAGCGCAAAAATGTTCATTGCTGCACTACTTATAATAGCACCAATCTGGAAGCTGCTTAATGCCCATCTATTGTATAATGCATATGTGGCATATTCATACATGGGAGATATGTACTGAAATGAGAATGAGGGTGGATCATTTACAATACATTATAAAGATGGATGAGCCTCACAAACATTATTCAGTGAAAGAAGCAACCCCCAAAGAGTACATATTTTATGATTCCATTTTCAAAAAATACAAAAGCAGGCAAAGCTAACTGATGCTGTTTTATGTGAGGAAAGTGGTTGTTAAAGGGAAGAAGAAATAATTAGAAGGAGACTCAAAGGGAATTCCTGAAGTTTGCTATCACATTGTTTTTTATGATGTCTTGGTTGTTAAAATTCATCAAACTATGTGCTTTAATATGTACACTCCTCTATAACTATATTATACTTCAAATAAAATTTAATAAAACCTAATTTAGGTAGTATTTATTTAGTAAATGGGAATATAAATATAAATGGTTTTTGGCTCCAAAGAGGACTATTGTGAAGTGGACTTAATTGAGAATTTTATCAGTCATCCTAGTATAACTTCCCTCACTGACCAGTTGTCTGTACTAGTTTCTATGTTGTTTGGGTTAAATACAGACTTAGACTCAATACCCGATAATTCTCTATAGGTATAGATTTGAGTCTTTCTACAGAGCAAGTATTCTTAGCCTGCAGTTTCCTTTATTGAAGGCTGGAAGAAAGATTCACCTTATACATAGGTGACATGCAGTGCCTGCTCTTAAGGACACAAACACCTCACCTCTGTCAGGGGTTCTGGGTATGACAGATACCTGAGGGACCAAGCTTTCTAATGTGGTGGCTTAAATTGTGTATCCGTTATGTTAGTCATTTATTTTTCTTAGTTGGTCTATTCATTTAATCTTTTGGAACAACTTATTTAACAAACAATCCTGAGTTTTCTGTGGGTTAAACCAGTGTCAGGAATCATTATTTTTCTATGATGAGCATCATTTCCACTTTGTTTATGGGAGGAAGTTGTAGCCACTTCTGCTTGGCAGTTCTGAGCTTATTCCAGCCCAAATACAAATGAGGAGCCTATTTTAGTTGTAGATAATCTTACCAGTGAAAAAAGCGAAAGTATCAATTTCTCAGTTATATACAACTCGTTGCGGGAGACCACAGGCTCCTCTGTCCATGGAATTCTCCAGGCTAGAGTACTGGAGTGGGTTGCCATTCCTTTCTCTAGGGGATCTTACCAACCCAGGGATAGAACCCGGGTCTTCTACTGTTTGAGCCACCAGGCAAGCCCCTACATGCAGTATAATAAAGCAGCATAGAACTATTAAGATTTTGAAACATCAACTTCTCCTTCAAATCAGAATATAAGAAAAGTCTTCTGCTTTTTTCATGTCTTTGTTTTAGTCATTTTTAGGGGAAAGATTCATCTATGGGGTCGCACAGAATCGGACACCACTGAAGTGACTTAGCAGTACCAGCAGGGGAAAGATTAGTGGTCCTGAAACACTTTTCTCTCCCAGGTCCTTTAAACAGCTTCTCCATTATATGAACAGATTTCTGTCCTATAGTATCTAATTCTGTACAGAATTAGAACTAGGTTTGTAACCTTTCCTCTAATAAAACTGCAGCTGTCTATCAAAGCTAGAATGTTGCATGCAGATTGTCCTGCTAGGATGCCTATATAAATATATTCTGCCTAATTCAAAATTAAATTAAATCCTCCATGGTTGAACACATTCAAATTCTATTTGCAAGATTTTAGATATCATCCTATAGATGGGCAAATACTTTGGGGATATAACCATTCTCTTCTCTGTTATCATTTCCATTTGCACTCCCAGTCTATGTTGAAAGTTTGTGAAGTGTTTAAGCAACAAAAATTATAGAATATGATAATGTTCTGGGGTTAATATTGCATAATAAATTTCTATTTTTCATACATGGTACTTGTTTTATTTATTTTATAATTTTATTCATTATTTTCTCTGTAGATCTAAGTTTTTCTGCTATATGCTGCTTTTCCTAGAGTTGTATTTTCTTCCTATCTGGCTTTCTTGACTTTTGCATGTTCCCTTCCTACTTTCTCTGTCCCTCCTTCCCTCTTTTCCTTATTTTTTCTTCCTTCTTTTCTATCTCTCTTTCATTCTTCCTTTCTTTCCACTCATTTTTGGTTGTATTATGTTTTCTAATACTTATGTGAATCTGTTAGAACAAAGTAATTGGAACCTGACTACACTTAAGGGACCGGTAATATTTATATAACAGGTAGACTGCACATAGGAAATCTAGGTCTTTGTGAAGATACTCATATCAGGAGCTCTAGATTGGCTTCCTGAGTGTCAGTTGACTTTTTTCTCAGGGCTGACAAGTGAATTGAAGAACAACATGAGAAAATTTTGTTTAATAAATTATTTGAAATACTGTAATAGAAGTGTCAGTGCCATTGGAACGCTGAAGGAGAGCCATTCCTTTATACTGGCTGTTTTCTTTCTTTTTTTTTTTTAATTTATTTTATATTTAAACTTTACAAATTGTATTAGTTTTGCCAAATATCAAAATGAATCCTCCACAGGTATACATGTGTTCCCCATCCTGAACCCTCCTCCTTCCTCCCTCCCCATACCATCCCTCTTCACTTTTCACTTTCATGCATTGGAGAAGGAAATGGCAACCCACTCCAGTGTTCTTGCCTGGAGATCCCAGGGATGGGGGAGCCTGGTGGGCTGCCGGCTATGGGGTCGCACAGAGTCAGACACGACTGAAGTGACTTAGCAGCAGCAGGAGCAGCAAGGGATGAATGGAGGCGTCAGGATAGGTATCATGACAAAAAAAACCCCTGAGCTGAGTCTATATCTTTATAGTATTTGACATTATACCTGTGAACTCTATCTGACTAGAGTTCCTATCTCACAAGCTTGCTAATACTGCTTTATATTTTCTCTATTTTTTCCATAAACAATATGGCTATCATATTATTAAAGCTTATATTATGTTTCTAGTAGTCTTCCCTGGGGGCTCACAAGGTAAAGAATCTGCCTGCAATGCCAGAGACCTGGGTTTGATCCCTCCGTTGGGAAGACTCCCTGGAGGAGGGCATGGCAACCCACTCCAGTATTCTTGCCTGGAGGATCCCATTGACAGAGGAGCCTGGTGGGCTACAGTCCATGGGGTTGCAAAGAGTTGGACATGACTGACACTAAGCACAGTAGTATATATATACATATTTATATATACAACATTATAAAGATTTTTTTTTAATCTTGTACCTGTTTAAATAGCAAAACTTATTTGAAACTTCAAAGTCCTTTATGTGAGGAGTGCTAGGATCCATTTACTCCTGTATCTGTGACCTCTAGAGGAGTCATATGGCAACATGAAGTTAGAAAAAATCCCTTTGCCCAATAAAGCAAGACGTCATTTGACTATATAGTATATCCCTCACCACACCGTGAGAATTAAGTATTGTCTGAAAATGAAGAGGGACTTGATAAAGATGTTGCCAATTTAAAATTTAAAATAATTTCCTATCTCTTGATCTACCGATTCTATCTCTCTGTCACAATATGATATGTAAACACCTGCATCCTTAAGATTAGAAAAGGGTTCAGGATGGGGAACACATGTATACCTGTGGTGGATTCATTTTGATATTTGGCAAAACTAATACAATTATGTAAAGTTTAAAAATAAAATAAAATTAAAAAAAAAAGTAAAACAAAGCAAAACAAAACAAAACAAAAAAAAAGAAAATGAAGACGGAGAAATGTTTTGAAGATTGCTTCATCCTCAATGTTTTATCGTAGAAAAATTTCCTCATTCATTTTTTCCAAATTAGATATGATTAAATCATGAGCTCTAAATTCTATATTTTCCTCTAGTAGGTTGAAACCAACATGTGTAATTTTTTATCTAATCACATCATCCCCTCCATTGACAGTTCAGTGCATTGGTGCTACGTTCCGTGTCCACCATTGTGTCCTGAACAGAAACAGTGTCCATGAGAATATCTTTCTACATTAAAACAAAAACAACTTAAAATCATCCAAGATTTAAGAGAGAAGAATGTTTGAAGAAAACAATCATAAGTCTTTAAACTTTCATTTTGCCTTTCCTTTGGAACTATAAAGATGATGAAAATATAAGTAAAGTGACTTAGCAAGTATTGAATTCCATTAATTCTTAGAATGGCCCTGGTGTTGGATTTACATCCATGAATAGAAGATTAAAAGCCTCTCTCCTTTCCTGTGCTCTATAGATCCAGAGAGAAATGTTCCCATCCTTTATCCCTCAGAAATACAGGAAAAATAAACTATCTTCTACTTCTGTGCTTTCAACTTAATAAATGCAATTCTAAATAAAGAAGCTATAGTAGAATAAGTTATCCTCTTTTTTATCTTCCCTCAGACTTAACAGGTGGTAGAGTGGATGGTATTCTGCAAATAGTTACTTGGCATTTTCAATTCCCTCCACACAAACATATGAGCAACTACTATGATTATCGTTTTAATGTTATCTATGATGACTCTCATTAACATAAATCATTGGAAATGATAAAAGCTTAGAAGTTATTTCCAAGTTCTCTCTTAAAATCACAGAGTAAATATTTAATATTTACTTAAGAGATTACTAACAATTTCTCAAAAAAATATATATAACGGAGATTTTAAATAGTGACAAAATAGCCATTAGAATCTAAAAATGAAATTATATTGATAAATACTAGCTGATGATGATAAAGCATAGTACTTTGAAGTGTTATACATTTGGATCACATTTCACAGTATATAATGTATTTTTGCATTTATTATCTCATCTAATACTCATAGCAAAAATATTTTATTTGTGAGAAAACAGAAATTCAGGGAAGACATGTGACACATCCAAGGTAATACAGAGATTAAAGCCCCTAGTGCCCCAACACATTACAGCAACACTATACCCTGCCACTTTTATTATTATAAAGATACATGCAATTTTTAAAGTATCGGATTTTTAGGATTACAGTATTTTCTTTTCAGTTTTATTTAAAACGGTTTCCCCTTTATCCTGCTCCTGAGATCATTTTTCTTTAAACTAAGATGCATGCATTCATATTCAGTATGGATAGAAATTCATAGAAATATAGAACTTAACGACACTGACTCATGAAGAAACATAAAATATGAATAGACTAATGACTAATAAGGGAATTGGATGAATAATTAAAAAAAAAAAGTCCCAAATAAGAAAAGCAAGATGGTTTCACTGGTAAATTCTACCAAGCATTTAAAGAGGAATTAACTCCAGTCTTATTCAAGATCTTTCAAAAAATTAAAAAAGAGGAAATACTCCCAATTTATTTTATGAAGTCAACATTACTCTGACTTCAAAGCTAGATAAGGAAACTATAAGGAATGAAAATGACACATCACCATCTCTGATGAAAATTGTTGAAAAATATAGTCAAAATTTGTCAAAAAATCAAATTCAATTGCACACGAAAAGGTTCATATACCAAGAACAAATAGGATTCATCCCTGGGATACAAGGATGGTGCAACAATACAAATCAATAAATGTGATAAATCACATTAACAGAATGAAGGATTAAAATCATGATTATTTCAGTGGATACAGAAAAAACATTTGATTCAATTCATTATCCTTTCATGATTTAAACTCTCAACAATCCTTCCTGTTCTGCAGTATCAGTGTAATATGTCCTGTTTTAATTTTTACTTTAATTAGAAGCAGAAAAGGCAGTTCTAATAAGGAAGTTTATTGTTATAAATACCTGTCTTAAGAAAAAAGAAAGATCATAAATAAATGACTTAACTTTACACCTCAAAGAACTAGAAAACAAAGAACAAAATAAGCTCAAATTTAGTAGTGAAGGAAGTAACAAAAATCAGAGCAGAAATAAAATAAAGAATAGAAAAATGATAGAAAAGATTGATAAAATTATGAACTCGGGTTTTGAATAAAGCAAAGTTGGAAAAACTTTAACTAGACCAAAAATTAATGGCCTTTTAATAGTATTATGAGATTATGTAATATTAATAGCTTTCAATGACCTTTTTCTTTTCTATTTTCCCATCTGCATGTAACAACAAATACTAACCCACGATTCAGTATTGCATTTCAATAGGCAGGTCACCTAACCTACTTAACCTTATTATAGTGACTAAAAGTTTAAAAGACAAGTCTGAAAGATACTCAGATACAAATATATATAAGAAGAAATTAATTAAAAGAGACACATTTCTGTCTTGTTTTCTCTGAAACTGTTTCTTCTCATTTAGATCTTGGGTATATAATTTTCATGGCTGCCTTAAACCTAGTGTTATCAATCACCTGCTTATGGGACTTTGAATATTCAAGGTGAAACCTTGTTTGAAGCTTAATGATTATGTGATTGATCTGGGAATCAGCTTCCACAGATATTTTATTAAAGAAAATTAGTGGAAAATGTTTTACTAGTTCTTTCAGAAATTTTAAGTGACTTTACAATGTTCGGTTCTCCTCATTAATGTTTATTTTATTGTGTTGAGCCATGGAATACCTATATACACATTTTCACTAGCATCATTTTCTTTGGACATTTTCACTGCAATTATTTATCACTTTTAATTAGAGTCTAATTGACAAGCACTGGTTTAGATATGTGCAACAGGCCACAACTCGAATCTCATTCATAAATATTTTTCTCACATAGCTATATCAAACATAACAAAACTAAGCAGACTCATCTGAGTCATAAAGTACGGAAAGAATCCCTACAGATGAATAAGCAGGACTAAGAAGCATCACTAGCATAGTCAAATTTTAGTACAATTACTTATATATTAAATTGTGAGGCAGAAAAACTGTAGATTTGACTTTAATTTGTAATATATTTCAGCCTACAAAGAAAATAAAGCAGATTTCTAAATCTCATAATTTATGGCAATACACTTCTAATTAGAAGGGAGAAAGCATTATATTTCATATATTTATATTTGGAAATATTTGTATATGTTTATTCCAAATTAATTATTGAGTATTTATAATGGTTAATTATAAATAATCAGATAATCACAAAGGTATGATCACTTACACTCACCTAGAGCCAGACATCCTGGAATGTGAAGTCAGGTGGGCCTTAGAAAGCATCACTATGAAAAAAGCTAGTGGAAGTGATGGAATTCCAGTTGAGCTCTTTCAAATCGTGAAAGATGATGCTGTGAAAGTGCTGCACTCAATATATCAGCAAATTTGGAAGACTCAGCAGTGGCCACAGGACTGGAAAAAGTCAGTTTTCCTTCCAATCCCAAAGAAAGGTAATGCCAAAGAAAGCTCAAACTACTGCACAATTTCACTCATCTCACATGCTAGTAAAGTAATGCTCAAAATTCTCCAAGCCAGGCTTCAGCAATATGTGAACCGTGAACTCCCAGATGTTCAAGCTGGATTTAGAAAAGGCAGAGGAACCAGAGATAAAATTGCCAACATCCACTGGATCATTAAAAAAGCAAGAGAGTTCCAGAAAAAAACATCTATTTCTGCTTTATTGACTATGCCAAAGACTTTGACTGTGTGGATCACAATGAACCGTGGAAAGTTCTGAAAGAGATGGGAGTACCAGACCACCTGACCTGCCTCTTGAGAAACCTGTATGCAGGTCAGGAAGCAACAGTCAGAACTGGACATGGAACAACAGACTGGTTCCAAATAGGAAAAGGAGTACGTCAAGGCTGTATATTGTCACCCTGCTTACTTAACTTATATGCAGAGTACATCATGAGAAACGCTGGGCTGGAAGAAGCACAAGCTGGAATCAAGATTGCTGGGAGAAATATCAATAACCTCAGATATGCAGATGACACCACCCTATGGCAGAAAGTGAAGAAGAACTAAAGAGCCTCTTGATGAAAGTGAAAGTGGAGAGTGAAAAAGTTGGCTTAAAGCTCAACATTCAGAAATGAAGATCATGGCATCTGTCCCATCACTTCTTGGTAAATAGATGGGGAAACAATGGAAACTGTGGCTGACTTTCTTTTTCTCGGCTCCAAAATCACTGCGGATGGTGATTGCAGCCATGAAATTAAAAGAGGCTTGCTCCTTGGAAGGAAAGTTATGACCAACCTAGATAGCATATTCAAAAGCAGAGACATTACTTTGCCAACAAAGGTTGGTCTAGTCAAGGCTATGGTTTTCCAGTAGTCATGTATGGATGTGAGAGTTGGACTATAAAGAAAGCTGAGCACAGAAGAATTGATGCTTTTGAACTGTGTTGTTGGAGAAGACTCTTGAGTCTTGGAGAAGTGTTGGAGAAGACTCAAGAGTCCCTTGAGTGTTGGAGAAGACTCAAGAGTCCCTTTTGGAAGGAGATCCAACCAGTCCATCCTAAAGGAGATCAGTCCTAGGTGTTCATTGGAAGGACTGATGTTCAGGCTGAAACTCCAATACTTTGGCCACCTGATGCAAAGGGCTGACTTATTTGAAAAGACCCTGATGCTGGGAAAGATTGAGGGCAGGAGGAGAAGGGGACGACAGAGGATGAGACGGTTGGATGGCATCACTGACACAATGGACATGGGTTTAGGTGAACTCCAGGAGTTGGTGATGGCCAGGGAGTCCTGGCCTGGAGTGGTTCATGGTGTCGCAAAGAGTCAGACATGACTGAGTGACTGAACTGAATGGTTAATTTCATGTGTCAGTTGATGAGTCCAAGAGATATACAGATAGCTGGCTAAACATTATTTCTGGATATGACTGTGAGAATGTTTCCTGAAGAAATTAGTATTGGGATTGGTTCATCTGAAAAGTTGATGGCTTTCCCCAGTGCAGTTGAGCACCATCCAATTCATTGAAGGCCAAAATAAAACAAGAGAGGCAGTGGAAAGTAGATTTTGCACTGTAACTGCTGAAGCTGGCGTATCAGTCTCCTCATGCCCCAGGTGCTGTGGTTCTGAGACCTTCAGACTTGGACTGGAATCTATACCATCAGCAATCTGGTTTTCAGGCCTTCTAACTGCATCATTGGCTCTCTTGTGTCTCCAGCTTACAGACAGAAGATCATGGGACTTCTTATATTCATAAGAATATAAGAAGAATATTCATATTCATGTGAATCATTAGAACACAGAATCATATATATCCGTATGTTCTGTTTTTCTGGTGAACTCTAACACAGTGTTTATAAACTCAATGTTAGCCACAGTGCGGTAAAATACAGTCAGAGGCAGTTCCTACCTTTATGTAAATTACAATCTAGCAGAGAATAAGACATTAGATGAATAATTATAATCATAAAAATTAAAGCGTTAGTTTTATCCGACTCTTTGTGACCCCATGAGCCTGCCAGGCTCCTTTGTCTGGAATTCTCCAAGGAAGAATACTGGATTGGGTAACCATTCTCTTCTCCAGGGGATCTTCTTATCCAGGAATTGAATCCAGGTCTCCTGCATTGGAGGCAGATTCTTTACTGTCTGAGCCACCAGCGAAGCCCATAAAAGCAAAGTGTAATTACAAATTCTGATAATTGCAATAATAGAACTTTCATGAATTTGCTTATGATTGGGGATGTAACAAGGAAGATATCACTTGCCCAAGTGACTTTTAAACTGAAGCATAAACCAACTTGCCTTAGGTAGGAAAGGAATGATGGGTGGGATATTTCAGATAAAGGGACAGTGCATGCCAAGCTCCATTATTTGAAAAGTTCTTTACATGTTGGAGAAACTGGAAGAAGGCCAGGATGCACTTCTGTGTGCTGAGTGAAGCGGAAATTGCTTCAGGATGAGGATGGTGAACAGGCAGGTCCTTGTACCGTCTGTGAAGGAACTTTAATATTGTATTAAGCACAATAGGTTAACACATGGTTTTTAGGCAGGCAATGCCTGATCTCATTGTCAGTTTTGAACAGATGAGAGGAGTCATTAGTATCAGTTGGGAGACGTGTGTTGCAGACAAAATATAATAGTTGTATGAACTAGAGTAGCAAATGTGGAAACAATGTATGTGGATTTGAGATGTATCTGGCAGTCTACCTAACAACGTGCTGTATGTAGATACGGGTGAGGAAATGAGATGCTTTATAGGTGACTCAGGTTTTTAAAATATGGGCAGCAAGGTATATATGGCATAATTTATTGAGAAGAGAGATATAAGGAGAACACATGCTGATCATAACCAACTGTAATATACCTCATATCATTGTTGTTCAGTCACTTAGTTGTGTCTGACTCCTTTTGACCCCATAGACTGCAGCATGTCAGGCTTCCCTGTCCCTCACTGTCTCCCAGAGTTTACCCAAGTTCATGTCCTTTGAATTGGTGATGCCACCCAACCATCTCATAATCAAAGACAATACAAGTACATAAGAACTTAAACAGATCAAACCCTAAGCTTCGATGATAGAGGATACAACTTCTAAATGAACTTGGGCTATGAATGAAAATTGACTACATTTCAGACAACACACAACCCAAATAATTACCAAGAATTAAAGTAACACAAACATCATCCTCTGCACTTGAAGTATAAAATTAAAATTAAATAACAAAATTTAGAAGGTGCTAGCAGCTTAAACATAATTTAAAAATAATAGCCCCCTAGCTACTATTGGGTCAAAGAAACTGTACAAATTTAAATTTCAAAATTTCTTGAGAATAGTGATAATTAAATCAAAATATATCAGAATCATGGGATGAGGCTGGGTCAATTCCAAAGAAAATTTATAGCATTAAAATAACTATTAATGAAAATGAAAGTAAATGAAATAAATGCTCCATTTAAAAAGTTCATTAAAACAGCACCAAAATAAAAGAAATAGTATGATAAATATAAAATTAGAAAAATAGAAAATTTAGAATAACCAGAAAGCCTTTAGAAAGCCTTATAGAAGGTAGATAAAATTGAATCTACTCTTTAAACCATACATGAAAATATAAGGAAAATAAAATGTATCTTAATCATATGAATGTGGTGTAGATATCCTATTCTGTGCAAATTTATGGCAACTTATACTTGCATTATTTATATGTAAAAATATGCTTGCACTTTAGACTATTTCAATATCATGAATATGTTTGAAGTGAAGTCGCTCAGTCATGTCCAACTCTTTGTGACCCCATAGACTGTAGCCTACTAGGCTCCTCTGTCCATGGGATTTTCCAGGCAAGAGTACTGGAGTGGGGTCCATTTCCTTCTCCAGAGGATCTTCCCAACCCAGGGATCAAACCAGGGTCTCCCACATTGTAGGCAGAGGCTTTACCATCTGAGCCACCAGGGAAGCCTTCTTTATTTAGGTAAGTTAATTCTGAGATCTAAGGTTGCCTCTGATAAATAGTTAAGGTGTTCTAATGGGTGCTAAAAGGCAGGAGAAATCTCAGAGTAAACCTAGTATACCTTCCTGATACTTTATTTTGACCTAGTGTTTTATTGGAGGGTATTGGTGGTAATATGTTTACAATTAACACAATTAAAGCATTACTTTTTAAAAAGCATCTATGTTATATAACAAAATGCAAATTCTGGAGAATTCAAAGAAAATCTGAGTTTCAGATGGATTACTTCAGGCTGCCCCCAGACTCATAGAAGGGAATATCTCCACTTCACTCTGCTGCTAGCAGTACTTGAAGGGAAAAAATTGGAAAGCACTGCCTGCAGTTGTTTTCTTTCCTTCATCTTCTCCCTTCCTCATTTCCATTTCAAAGCAAATCTTTCCAGTTTTTCTACTTCTGCCTGTGGGAGAAAGGATCTGTACCCTCAATAGAGGAACTGCTCAGTTGCCGGAGACCATTTACTAAAATGGTTGTTAAGAGCAGGAATAAGTAGATTGTAAGCAATGGAGGAGATACTCGGGCAGGAAAAATGAAAGAAATGAAGACTCTGAAGGATCAAATCATTTATAGAAGACTTATCCTGTGAAATAGGATAATATTCTATTTCTGTGAAAGAGAATTTAACTCTGGCCAGAAAGACCACTGTCTCTTGTTGATTAATTTAGGCTTATGTATGAACCATGCATTTAACTTTTTCACTGGCCTTGTATTTTCCTCTTGTCCCATCAAAAGGCATTTTAACAAACATTCTGGGACCCAAGGAGATAGTTTAGACCAATCCTCTTTTCTCCCTTCTGATAGTTACTTTGGAACTGAAGGATGTGGGGGATTTCTTCAAACCATAGACGTTGCAGGGTAAGTTCCTTCATGGTGATTAGGTTTAGATCATAGCAAAGGAAATATTTCCATAAAAATGAAAAAATAGCTACCAGAATCATGTGAAGTAATTTGTAAATTCAACAGAGTACATTTAATCCTGTGTGCCTTCTAGAGAGAATTTTATGTGTGGTTAAGAATGGGTCCCACTTGATTATACCACTCTGTCTCTATGCATTCTTGCCAATCTCTTCTCAATTGAATTTCCATCCTTGATTGAAAGTAGTTAACACTGGCTCTCTTCTCATTTTGCTGATTATAGGGAGAAAGGATGAGAGTACTGCAGAGCACTGGAGAATGGTCAGTATACCTGGAGCGTGTTAAGTGAGGAATGAAGAGACATGAGTTGTAGTAAGATTATGGCTAAGCAGCAGTTGCACTGGGCAGATGTGTAGAAAACAGGATTTACAGTATGTATCGGTATAAAATGTGTGCTTGCTAATGTTTTTCACCTGACATTTTTTTCAGATGATCTGCCTGGAAGCATATACCCAGTACTTTCAAGTATATAATTTTCATTCAACTCATGTGAATACAGCTGATTCACTAGAATATGATTCTATTTAGTATACTTGAATCAGAACGAGAAAGTAATTCTCTTCTAAACATCCTACACATATCTCTCCAACACGATGTTCTTACAATTTTCTTAACTTCTTGTGAGATGATGTATAGATGTATGCATTATGGAGACTTAGGGGCTTCATTTCATTTTTGACTCTAGTGAACTGAGACATATTCACCGGTCTTCCGTTTTCATTATATGAATTATTTAAAATTCCAATCTGAAAAGGCTACACAGTACATGATTCCTTTATGACATCCTGGAGAAGACATGAAAAATGATGGTGACAGTGAAAATATTGGTGGTTTCCTGGAATTGGGAAGGAATGGGGAGGAGGAATAGAGAATTTTTAGGACAATGAAAATAATCTGTATAATATAATGGAGAGTATAAGTCATTATACATTTGCACAAACCCATAGAATGTAAACACCAAGAATAACCCTACCATAAACTATGGACTGTGGGTGATTATGATGTGTCAGTGTGGGCTCATCAATTGTCACATAGGTACTACTCTGATGGGGAATGTGGATAATGGGTGAAGCTCCCCTGGGTGACATAGACAGTAATGAATCTGCCTGCAATATGGGAGACCTGGGTTCTATCCCTGAGTTGGGAAGATCCCCTGGAGAAGGGAATGGCTACCCACTCCAGTATTCTTGCCTGGAGAATTCCAAGGACAGCGGCTACAGTCAATGGGGTTACAAAGAGTCAGACACGACTAAGTGACTAACATTTTCACATTCACTTATGCATACATAGGGTAAGGATATATGAGGAGTCTCTGTGCCTCCTCCTCAATTTTATTATGAACCTAAAACTACTCTTTCTAAAATAAGTATTTCTAAAAGAATTTTCTTCTGACATTTAAAAAAATATAATGGAGAAAAGGGAACCCTCTTACACTGTTGGTGGGAATGCAAACTAGTACAGCCACTATGGAGAACAGTGTGGAGATTCCTTAAAAAACTGGAAATAGAACTGCCTTATGATCCAGCAACCCCACTGCTGGGCATACACACTGAGGAAACCAGAAGGGAAAGAGACACGTGTACCCCAATGTTCATCGCAGCACTGTTTATAATAGCCAAGACATGGAAGCAACCTAGATGTCCATCAGCAGATGAATGGATAAGCAAGCTGTGGTACATATACACAATGGAGTATTACTCAGCCATTAAAAAGAATACATTTGAATCAGTTCTAATGAGGTGGATGAAACTGGAGCCTATTATACAGAGTGAAGTAAGCCAGAAGGAAAAACATAAATACAGTATACTAACGCATATATATGGAATTTAGAAAGATGGTAACAATAACCCGGTGTACGAGACAGCAAAAGAGACACTGATGTATAGAACAGTCTTATGGACTCTGTGGGAGAGGGAGAGGGTGGGAAGATTTGGGAGAATGGCAATGAAACATGTAAAATATCATGTAGGAAACGAGTTGCCAGTCCAGGTTCGATGCATGATGCTGGATGCTTGGGGCTGGTGCACTGGGACGGCCCAGAGGGATGGTATGGGGAGGGAGGAGGGAGGAGGGTTCGGGATGGGGAACACATGTATACCTGTGGTGGATTCATTTTGATATTTGGCAAAACTAATACAATTATGTAAAGTTTAAAAATAAAATAAAATTAGAGAAAAAAAATATATAATGGACCTGGCAACCATAATCTTTCCAGTTTAAGGTTGCAGTTCTCTTCCATTGTTAAGTGAGTTTGAGTTATGAGAGGAGCCAATAAACGCACTGCTTGGTGGCTCAGACAGTAAAGAGTCTGCCTGCAATGTGGGAGACCTGGGTTCAATCCCTGGGTTGGGAAATCCCCTGGAGAAGGGAATGGCTACCCGCTCCAGTATTCTGGCCTGGGAAACCCCATGGTCAGAGGAGCCTGGTAGACTAAAGTCCACGGGGTTGCAAAGAGACGGACATGACTGAGAGACTAAGCATTTTTGTTGTCATACAAATCTCTGTGAAATCCTAAGTATTTTCATCTGAAATCCTTGTAGCAGTATCTGATATTGGAATCGATTCATCCATTTGTCAAAAGTATTTCATTAGTACGCCCTATATTGGCAACTGTTTAACTCTTCACTGACACCGACTGCATCGTGAGAGTTGGCCTTAAAAATATAAGCCTATAAAGTGGGAATAAATGCAACAGATGCTGTTAAGCTATTTTTTATGTTGAAACTTCCTGTTTTTTATATGTAAGTAGGAAGAAATATGCCAGTTGTATTTCTAAATGATTGATAAAGTCATTGCTTCTATATATGAAAGGTAAAATACAAAGAAACTCTTGATTGCAAGAAGGAGAAACAACTAGTATAGCTATTGACTCATTATTTACACTTCTATTGTTCATCATGATAGTTTTCTAGCTTCTGTATATTAATATTCCACCCATGTAAATGTCATATAATTTCTAGAGCAAAATTAAAGCTAAATAAATTTCATAATGACTTCTAGGTAGTGTTATTAAAATACAAACATTTGAATAGTTTAATCAACTATTAACTATTAATTGTTAATCACTATTAACAATGAAGCAAATTATATGTGCTTCCCTGGTGGCTCAGCTTCCCTTCTATATGTGCTTCTCTGGTGGCTCAGCTGGTAAAGAATATGCCTGCAATGTGGGAGACCTGGGGTCAATCCCTGGGTTGGGAAGATCCCCTGGAGAAGGGAAAGGCTACCCACTCCAGTATTCTGGCCTGAAGAATTCCATGGATTGTATAGTCCATGGGGTCGCAAAGAGTTGGACACCACTGAGCGACTTCACTTTCACTTTTCACTTTCATGCACTGGAGAAGGAAATGGCAACCCACTCCAGTGTTCTTGCCTGGAGAGTCCCAGGGATGGGGAGCCTGGTGGGCTGCCATCTGTGGGGTCCCATAGAGTCAGACATGACTGAAGCGACTTAGCAGCAGCAGCAGCAGCAGCAGCAGAGCAACTTTCACTTTCACTTATTCTATATGTAGCAAAACTTGTTTTTGCCTGGAGCAGTAGAGGTGAGAAAAGCTTCTAGCCAACTAACAAATGTAGTCCCTGTACCCCTGTGCTATTTAAGAATCTGTTAATGTTTTGAAGTGGCCTACTCATTAATGACTTTAGCTTTTGTTCTTCTCTAATGTAGTTCCTATGTAGAGCTGAGTTTCAAAAAGAGCTAGAGGACACATTCAAAAATGAGAATAATCTTAATGGTGATAGAGTTCTTGGATAATTTATTTTTCGTGCTATTTATAACCTTTTTAATGTCCATTGATTTTTAAAAGATTTTAGTTAAAAATTGGGAAACTTTTTTTTTTATATATCAGTTCAGTTCAGTGGCTCAGTTGTGTCACAACTCTTTGCGACCTCATGGACTGCAGCACGCCAGGCATCACGGTCCATCACCGGCTCCCGAAACTCGCTCAAACTTATGTCCATCGAGTCAGTGATAATATCCAACCATCTCATCATTTGTCAGCCTCTTCTCCTCCTGCCTTCAATCTTTCCCAGGATCAGGATCTTCTCCAGTGAGTCAGTTCTTCCCATCATGTGGCCAAGTTATTGAAGTTTCAGGTTCAACATCAGTTGTTCCAATGAATATTCAGGACTAATTTCCTTTAGGATTGACTGGTTTGATCTCCTTGAAGTCCAAGGGACTCTCAAGAATATTCTCCACCACCACAGTTCAAAAGCATAAATTCTTTAGCACTCAGCTTTCTTTGTACTCCAACTCTCACATCCATATGTGACTATTGGAAAAACCATAGCTTTGACTAGATGGACCTTTGTTGGAAAAGTAATGTCTTTGCTTTTTAATATGCTGTCTAGGTTGTTCATATTTTCTTCCAAGGAGCAGGTGTCTTTTAATTTCATGGCTGCAGTCACCATCAGTAGTGATTTTGGAGCCCACTCAAATAAAGTCTTTCACTGTTTCCCCATCTATTTGCCATGAAGTGATGGGACCAGATGCCATGATCTTACTTCATTGAATGTTGAGTTTTAAGGCAACTTTTTCACTCTCCTCTTTCACTTTCATCAAGAGCCTCTTCAGTTCCTCTTCACTTTGTGCCATAAGGCTGGTATCATCTGCGTATTTGAAGTTATTGATATTTCTCCCAGCAATCTTGATTCCAGCTTGTCCTTCATCCAGCCTGCATTTTGCTTGATGCACTCTGTATATAAGTTAAATAATCAGGGTGACAATATACAGACTTTATGTACTCTTTTCCCAATTTGGAACCAGTTCCATGTCTGGTTCTAAGTGTTTCTTCTTGACTTGCATACATATTTCTCAGAAGGCAGGTAAGATGGTCTGGTATTCCCATCTCTTGAAGAATTTTCCATAGTTTGTTGTGATCCACACAGTGAAAGGTTTTGGCATAATCAATAAAGCAGAAGTAGATGATTTTCTGGAATTCTCTTGCTTTTTCAATAATCCAATGGATGTTGGCTATTTGATTACTGGTTCCTCTGCCTTTTCTATATACAGCTTGAACATCTAGAAGTTCATGGTTCATGTACTGGTGAAGCCTAGCTAGGAGGATTTTGAGCATTACTTTGCTAGCATGTGAGATGAGTGCAATTATGTGGTGGGCTTCCCTGGTGGCTCAGAGGTTAAAGCGTCTGCTTGCAATGTGGGAGACCTGGGTTCGATCCCTGGGTTGGGAAGATCTCCTGAAGAAGGAAATGGCAACCCACTCCAGTATTCTTGCCTGGAGAATCCCATGGACGGAGGAGCTTGGTGGGCTACAGTCCACAGGGTTGCAAAGAGTCGGACACGACTGAGCGACTTCACTTTCACTTTGAGCATTCTTTGGCATTGCCTTTCTTTAGGATTGGAATTAAAACTGACATTTTCCAGTCCCGTGGCCACTGCTGAGTTTTCCAAATTTGCTGGCATATTGAGTGCAGCACTTTCACAGCATCATGTTTTAGGATTTGAAATATCTCAACTGGAATTCCATCACCTCCACTAGCTTTGTTTGTAGTGATGCTTTCTAAGGCCCTCTTGACTTCTCATTTTAAGATGTCTGGCTCTAGGTGAGTGATTACGCCATCGTGGTTATTTGGCATCATGCAGATCTTTTTTGCATAGTTTTTCTGTGTATTGTTGGAACCTCTTCTTAATATTTTCTGCTTCTGTTAGGTCCATCCCATTTCTATCCTTTATTGTGCCCATCTTTTCTTGAGATGTTCCCTTGGTATCTCTAATTTTCTTGACGAGTTCTCTGGTCTTTCCCATTCTATTGTTTTCCTTTATTTCTTTGCATTGATCACCGAGGAAGGCTTTCTTATCTCTCCTTGCTATTCTTTGGAACTCTGCATTCAGATGGGTATATCTTTCCTTTTCTCCTTTGGCTTTAGCTTCTCTTCTTTTCTCAGCTATTTGTAAGGCCTCATCAGACAACCATTTGGCCTTTTTGAATTTTTTTCCCTTGGGTATGGTCTTGATCACTGCCTCCTTTACAGTGTCAGTAACCTCCATCCATAGTTCTTCAGGCACTCTGTCTATCAGATCTAATCCCTTGAATCTAGTTGTCATTTCCACTGTCTAATCATAAGGGAAATGAGGTTAGGTCATACCTGAATGGTCTGGTGGTTTCCCCTACTTTCTTCAATTTAAGTCTGAATTTGGCAATAAGGAGATCATGGTCTGAGCCACAGTCAGCTCCTTGTCTTGTTTTCACTGACTGTACAGAGCTTCTCCATCTTTGTCTGCAAAGAATAGAATCAATCTGATTTCAGTATTGCCCAATAGTTTTTTCAGTACAGTGATATTTTGAAGACTGTGCTATGCTCGTCCTAGTGTAGTTTAGTTAGCTAATGCAAAATTAATTTTCCTTTGCCTCCTTATATGTTTGTCTCAAATCTAACGTTATCTTAATGATGCTCTGACACAAATCAATGGTGTATATTTACTTGTCTTAGTTCAGTTCAGTTCAGTCACTCGTCGTGCCCAACTCTTTGGTCCCCATGAATCGCAGCACGCCAGGCCTCCCTGTCCATCACCAACTCCCAGAGTTCACTCAGACTCAGGTCCACCGAGTCAGTGATGCCATCCAGCCATCTCATCCTCTGTTGTCCTCTAGAGAAAAATAATTCAGAATATATGTCATTTAAACTCTTCCATAGAAAATAAATGGCATTTTATACATGAAGTTTCTGCAAAATTTTCCCATTAAAATGAATTATTATACAATTTTAAGACTTTGTTTCACTATGATTTAAATGTACAATTCAAATAGAATAATTTTTATTTTCTTTGATAATAAAGCTATTCCTTTTTTTACTAAAATAGCGTGAAAAAGTTATAAAGGTCACTAAAATATGAATAATCAATATATTGATTGACAAATTACGTTTTCAAGATGAGGTAAGGTATATAGTAAATTCTTAATGCTGTCTCCAGTTGTTTCATTTTTCTTTCTCAGAATTGAATGTTTCAGATAATTCACAGTTCTGTCTTTAAAAAAATTAATTTTTATCAGAAATAAAGGAGTCTTTGGATATATTTGGGTTCAAAATCAAGATTATCCCCATAATGTCGTGTTCTTTTTTTTAATACTCTGAAATCTACGTGTCCACATGCTTAACTAAAATGAAGATTTTATTATTTACTTCAACAAGCTTTTGTGGATGAGATAATGCTTGCAAATTAACTAGCAAAATGGTTCACACATAGTAGCTGCTTAATCCTTTCCCTTCTAATGGAAGATGATTATACTTTCTTTTTTTAAATTTAAATTTATTTATTTTAATTGGAGGCTAATTACTTTACAATATTGTATTCGTTTTGCCATACATCAACATGAATCTGCCACGGGTGTACACGTGTTCCCCATGCTGAACCCCCACTCCCACATCCCTCCCCATACCATCCCTCTGGGTCATCCCAGTGCACCAGCTCACAGAGCTAGAACAAATAATTTCACAATTTGTATGGAAATACAAAAAACCTCGAATAGCCAAAGCAATCTTGAGAAAGAAGAATGGAACTGGAGGAATCAACCTGCCTGACTTCAGGCTCTACTACACTTTCACTTATAAATGTGAATAGCCAATTTTTTTTTTTTTTGATGCATCCTTTCTTTGCATTTTTATAGCTCTTTGATTTGTTACCTGTCTTGACAGAGATGGCGTATCCCAAACCATTTATCATTTCAGACAAACAAATGTATTTTCATGGAACTGATTAAAATTGACTACATTTGATTGCATGTTTCCGGTATCAGAAGGACCAATGAGTCTTAAATGAGATTGAAGGTTCACAAATGGCATTGTTTTACCTAACCCTTTGGAGGATTTAAGCACTCAGTAAACTGGCATGGAGATGGGTTTTGCATCTAGAGCTAAAACTGCTGTTAAAATCATTTTGCTAATGGCAATTTCTAGCACATAGCTCTATAGACAGTGAGAGAGGTGGCTTTTGAAGTAGGTATGGGTCAATTTAAAGGATCTTGCAGGTTATAGTTTAGTGAATTTTATTTAATAAAGTTTAAATTAGTTCTGTTTTTCTCAATGGCCAGGTTCTCTGAATAATGTTCCAATCCCATTGTATCTTTCTGTTCTACAGAGTAATACATTCCTCTTTCCTGTCAACCATGACATCCTTGTCAAAAATCAGTTAACTATATGCATGCATGGTAAGTCGTTTCAGTCATGTCTGCCTTTTTGTAACCCTATGGACTGTGGTCTGCCACTCTCCTCTGTCCATGGGACATTTCGTTTCACAGTTCCTTGCCCTGGTCAGAAACTTGACTGTATTTCGAGACATTTCATGACTATTGTTTCTTTTGTCCCATGGCACTGGGAAACTCATCCCAGATCAGGCAAATGAATGTTCTTCATTTATATGTCACTTCAGGTGTTAATTTCAGGGTTAGCCTCATTGATGGATAATAAAAGATTCTCTGGATCCTCTGTCTTCTAACCTAATAGGATCCAGGAGTTATTTCCCTTGTTGCCCCTTCCCATATCTAGAATCACACAATTACAATTATTCTATATTATGAATTTGATCTATTTCCTCAAGAACTTTAGCTATCATTAATTTGGAAGGGGGCCTGGTTATATATTGTGTAATACAAAAGGCAAAAATCTTATAAAATAAACAAATTACAAGCAACAGCTAATAATGTTGTTAAAGTTACAAGTAGGGATTTAAGCCATAAGCTTTCAGAAGCAAACCATCTTCCTAAAAGTTCACCAAGACTAGAAAGTGGATCATCTAACTGTGCTCGTCAAAAATCAGCAGCAATCTGATTTTTCATGTGAGTCACTAAATGTGTTACATTAGAGCATTCATCTGGAGAAGGCAATGGCACCCCACTCCAATACTCTGTCCAAGTACTCTGTCCAAGTAAATCCTATGGACAGAGGAGCCTGGTAGGCTGAAGACCATGGGGTCGTGAAGAGTCGGACACGACTGAGTGACTTCACTTTCACTTTTCCCTTTCATGCATTGGAGAAGGAAATGGTAACCCACTCCAGTGTTCTTGCCTGGAGAATCCCAGGGACAGGGGAGCCTGGTGGGCCACTGTCTATGGGGTCGCACAGAGTCGGACACGACTGAAGCAACTTAGCAGCAGCAGAGCATTCATCTGATATAATGCACAATATTCTGTTTAAATTATATCATTTCACATAGAGTAGGTTTAAAAAGCCTATTCATGGAAGTGTGGTTTTGAATTAAGAAAAGAAGATAGTTGCTGCTTTAGTTTTAGATTTAGAGAAATAATTGAAATACTGTCATTATACATAAAATTCATATTTTAAATTTTATGTGGAATGTATATTTGTCAAAGATTAAAATGATCTAAGAAAACCTGCATTATACTTGGAGATAATGAAGTGTTTTCTATTCTGATTTGTCATTTTTATATATGTCTTATGTTTCATGGAAGAAGAAATGATATATTGCACACATTTGTTTTCTCCATATCATTGAGTTCTGTAAGTTATAGAGTACATTGTGAATCCTTAATATCCGTGCCTTAAAAAATAATTACTTTATTTTTAAATTTATTTTATTATTATTATTTTTTACTTTACAATATTGTATTGGTTTTGCCATACATCAACATGAATCTGCCACAGGTGTACACATGTTCCCCTTCCTGATCCCCCCTCCCACCTCCCTCCCCGTACCATCCCTCTGGGTATAAATTTTAGCTTCACACTTTTGAAATATATTATGAACACACTAACTTGTATACCCTTTCCAGAATCTTGTCTACAACTTTGTGCTTTTGAAATATGATTTAACTTCTCTTAAGTGAAAATGTTGTTTCTAAGAAATATAACTTAATTTTTGTAATCTTAAACATAATACTTTTGATGAAGTAAGAGATAACAATTAGACAGCTATCAATAGAGTGATGGAAACAAAACAAATAGAGAAAATGGCATAAATTGTTTCCCGGAACTCGATGTGCAAAATATGATCTCTCATCGGGTATTAGAATTAAATACAATCACCATCTGGATATCCAATTAAATGAAGGTGAGGCTAGCATAGAACAACTGTAATTCATGCTTAATATCAAATAAAAGTAATATATCATCCCATTATATTTAGTTTTCTAATTATAGTATTTAATTTGGCTTAGGTTGATAGTAAAGTTAGTCTTCTCGGTCTAGAATGACTTCTCCGTTATTCTTGCTCTTTGCAGTGCTGCTCATTCTGTAGTGCTAAGCCCCCTACGTTTCCCCCATGGGTGAGCGTTGAAGAATCCGCCTACAATGCAGGAGCCTCAGGAGATGTGGGTTCAATCCCTGGGTTGGGAAGATCACCTGGAAGAGAAAATAGCAATCCACTCCTATTCTTGCCTGAAAAAGTCCCAGGGACAGAGGAGCCTGGTGGGCTACAGTCTATGGGGTCACAAATAGTCGGACACGACTGAGCAACTAAGCAGGAGAACAAAGCCTCCTATGCTGTGAAAGCTTTCTCAAAAACCAGGACCCAATCATTTGATTCAGTCCTTCCATAGCCTGTGTTTATATTGATGCATTCCCCTTTATTGCATTCTGCCTTGTATAATACTTTGTGCACAGATCAATCTTTCTCATTAGAAAGAACATTACTTCAAGGCAGGACCATGCCTTTCTTTTTCCTTTTTGACTTTTGGTTTGTCCTTCCTTTCTTTTCTAATTTAATTTAATTTCCAAGAACATGACAGATTTTATTTACTGCTACATCAACATTATGCAAGGTGTGAATAATCACAATAACACACAGCCATACAAAGTGCTTAATATTCTCATAAGCATCATTATTTTGAAATTATTGTCTTCATATAGCAGAGGAAAAGAAGTAAAACTTAGGTTTTGGTTTTCAGAATGGCTAATTTCTATTGCCAAGAAGAACAAAACTGTCAATATAATCAAAGAAATTGAGGTGAAAACTAGAGTACCTGAATAGACTTAGAAATATCAGTTTGGACTCAACACTTTAAAATATACATTTCTTCAAGCTCCTTTCCAGTAAAATGGCCTGGAAGCAAGTCATTCTAGCAGAATGAGAATCTCTAACCCCACAATTTTCTTATCTAACGCCTTCTGCTAATAGGAACCATAATTCCTTAGAGGAATGTCTGATTCTAGATGTGACACCTTCATCAGTTCTTTTTAAAAGAGGACCTTTCTGTCTATACAGTCATCTTGGTTTTACATTGTCAGGCTCTAGTGAATTTTTGTTGTTACTCTAATTCTATTTTGCCTGCTAGGTTTTAGTATTTCTTCAACTCCTGAAGAAATTGATTTAGGTTCTCAAGTATCTTGAGTTCTAACCAAAAACAAGTGGTGCATGACACAGAAGTTTCTATTCTGAAGGCTTTTGAGCGAATCAGACCAGATCAGATCAGTCGCTCAGTCATGTCCGACTCCTTGCGACCCCATGAATTGCAGCACGCCAGGCCTCCCTGTCCATCACCAACTCCCAGACTTCACTCAGACTCACATCCATCTAGTCAGTGATGCCATCCAGCCATCTCATCCTCTGTCGTCCCCGTCTCCTCCTGCCCCCAATCCCTCCCAGCATCAGAGTCTTTTCCAATGAGTCAACTCCTCGCATGAGGTGGCCAAAGTACTGGAGTTTCAGCTTTAGCATCATTCCTTCCAAAGAAATCCCAGGGCTGATCTCCTTCAGAATGGACTGGTTGGATCTCCTTGCAGTCCAAGGGACTCTCAAGAGTCTTCTCCAACACCACAGTTCAAAAGCATCAATTCTTCAGCGCTCAGCCTTCTTCACAGTCCAACTCTCACATCCATACATGACCACAGGAAAAACCATAGCCTTGACTAGATGAACATTTGTTGGCAAAGTAATGTCTCTGCTTTTGAATATGCTATCTAGGTTGGTCATAATAGTTAGTTAAGAATCAGATGAACAAACCATTTTTCTTCCACTTGAGCATGGAAAGAGAGCATCTGTGAACTCAAATTTCTGGGTGAAAGCACCTGTCTCTTTTCCAACATTTAACTGTTCAAGTTTGAGGTGCTTCATCACACCAATGCCATACCACATAAGCCTCAGGGGAAGTATGAGGCAGAGGACCTGTACAATTCCTTCCTGGAGCAAACCCTGGGCGTGGACACACAGACTTTCTCGGTAGGGGCTTAACTGGTTTCTGTAGGCTATGTCTTCATCAAGAAAGCACAAAATGTTAGTTGTCATATGAGACTGAAAGAAAGGCAAAGTCTTCCCTGTTCTGCCAGCCTGTAACTTTCTGTAAATGCTAAGAATACAGTTTTATATTTGTTCCCGGCGTGGCAACCCCAATCACCTAGGAAGGATCTTAGGCTTTTGGTGAATGTCCCCATTTTCAATCAGCACTCACTGTGGTTTTATGGCAAATGTGAAACTGAGAGCAAGACTAAGTCAGAAACATAAATTCAATCCAAGATTTTTCCAGAATTCTCTAGACATTTATTAAAAAATGTTTAGCTGTTCTTTTCATATGAAATATGTATGTGCATTACACACTCATTGTTATATTTTGTGGATTTTGCCCTTTAATATTATCGATCATCTTCCTATAGGAATAACAACAAAGACACGAGTATGTGGATCCTTTTGTTTTGAGTGCCAGTCACATATCAACCCAAGGGAAAATAGAAGGTTGCTGCCTAGAGTTTAAATTAACTCTCTTTACCTGGCTTTAGTCTAACAGGCACCTTCCTGAAGCACTAGAGAAGTGAAATGGAGATAAATCAGTCATGATTAAAGAAATAATCTTAGTTAAAACTAATGAGGAAACTAATTGGAATCATTTATCTTCATGTCAGCTCATTATTATACTGTTGCTATTCTTTGCATTATAGTGGTCAGAGTGTCCATGTGAATAAACAATTTATCAGGTTCTTGTGCTGATGAAATAAGACCACTAAAATGAAACTTAAAGTTTGTTAATAATTTCCTGTGACACTCCATTTTTT
Organism: Bos indicus; assembly: GCF_029378745.1. Classification (NCBI taxonomy): domain Eukaryota; kingdom Metazoa; phylum Chordata; class Mammalia; order Artiodactyla; family Bovidae; genus Bos; species Bos indicus. Next base: position 21,293,326 of record NC_091788.1, read on the forward strand.
TTTTAATGAAATGATTTAGTTCTTCATACTCTCCATCAGTAATGTAATGGAACGACTTGAGTTATGTGACTTTGTAGAGCAACTTCTGTGTTTCAGGACTGTTAAAATCAATCTACTTATAGGTGTTTCATCTCTCTTGTTGAAGAAGCCTTTTATTTAGTATTTGAATGGACATCATGAGAGCAAATTTAACTTTGGTATGTTTCATTTCATGTTTATTATCATACACCTGAATAAAATAGTTAAATCCTGTTTTTTAAATGATTCAAAACTGTTATCTCAATTTTTTTTAATAAGCTGAGGCAAAGATTAAAGAGGAAAGATCCTATCCCAGTGCTTTACTAAATGAAATAACTCCCCTTTAATTTTTGCCTCAGCTTATTAATGAAGAAACAGGGAGTGACAATACAGATCATTTAGTGTGGTGGTTCTCAATCCTAGATTCACATTCAAATCTGTCAACTTGAAAAGTTCATTTTTAATTGGAACTCAAGTGTTCAGATGGATTAGTGATAATCTTTGGCCCACATTTATTTATTTTATGAGCATTACTGAACTTGCCATTCAACCCCTTACCCTTATATATGTGTAAGCCTTTCTTATACTAATTTTCTTTCTCCCCAAGAATGAAAAAACTCTTCTCGACTTTGTACATATGTATACATTTATATGCCTGAATAATGCATTTTTGCTTGGTTTTAAACTTTATAAAAAGTGGTTATATAATATGTTTTTCTCACTTATCATTATATTATTAAATTTATTCATGTTACTGCATGTTGCAACTCATTTTTACTGGTCTAAACCATTCTATTGAATAAACATATCACGTTCATTTTAATGAAAATGTCTAGGGATATTTTCACAGTAATTTTTGTTACTTTCCCTCTTTCTTTTCTTTTCTCTTATCTTTTCATGTTTTCATTTTTCTTCCCTCTTTTTTGAAATTGAGTGGTGCTAACATGAACATTTTTCAATACATAGCCACTTTACAACATTTATTTGGGAATATACTCAGGAGTTGAAATATTTCTCATCAGGAAATGTCTTCGCTAGCAGAAGAGCCAGAGTAGGATGAATGGAATCAGTAACAGTTGGTAGAGGAGGGACATAATGACTGTCAGTTGCAATTCCAGGATAAAGTGTAGTTGTCAGGCATAGCTCATGATTCTAAAAGTGACCTATTGTAAAATCTCCCCAGGAACCATGAGTGACCATCATCTCAAAGAAGCCCTGACTGAACCCAGTAAACTTAATGTGAGATGGGAGTGGATCGAAGAGATGCAAAGGGTGGACCATAGTGGACCAGGCTTGTGGCTATTCTCAGAGAACAATTCCTCAGGGTAAGATGGAGTGAATCAGAGAGATCCAAGTGCTGGGCTACAGTGGACCAGGCCTGTGGCTGTCCTCAAGGGACAGCTCTTCAGCTGCTCTAGTGACATTTTCCTTCACAAACGGAGATCTGAAAGTGCCTGAGTTTTCACTAATCTGGAGAAGCTCTAGTGCAGAGGTAATAAAGCTTAGTTCAAGCATCCCCAGCTGGGGCTAAATCTGAGCAAAACTTCCCTCTGGAGGTCCCCAGTATGGTGAAGACGAGGCTAAGAATTTGCTTGAAATAACACTTGTGCTTAGATTCCTCTTCCCTGACTTCCAAATCCAACCCTTTGATCATCATATGACAAAAAAACACTATGCAGCCTAGTATTTAGCAAAAGTGTGAAGAATGTATTGGAAGAATCGGAAGAGACTGATTAAAAAGGAAGCTAGTGAAGAAGCTATTTTGAATGCTTTTCAATGAAAACAACGCCAAAGAATTTGGTGTATATCCAGGCCCAAACTATGACAGTTTTTCAAGAGTATGGCTTATGAATATATAATGATTATAATCACATAATAGATATCTTAACCCAAAGTATAGCTCACTTAAACTATCTATATGCTTCTTAAAAGGTAATATCTAATCTCTGAGTTGAATTGAATGATCATGGCTAACCTTGATGTTAACCTGTAGATATTTGCCGATACACCCCTCTTCCAGTATACATGCCTCTATACATGAAGAGGCCCTTCTCCATTAACAATGAAAAATAATCTCATTACCAAGAAGTCCTTTGAGTTTCAGGTTGCTCTGAGCTGTAGTCTCAGAACCACACTTTGAACCATGTCTCTGAATTGATATTCTACCTCTCTGGGGGCTAAAACTTGTAGCCAGGGATATTTTATATTCAGTGGACTGCATGAGGTGTATCTCTCTTCACTACTTAAAGTGTAATAATTTTTACACATTTCACTTAAAAATCGGTTCCAATGTCAGAAAGCAACAACTGCTTTAACTTATATACATATATTTTATACATATTATGAAGAATATGATTAAGCGTATGATATAAAAAACAAATAAACTTAAAGAGTTATTCATTGGACTCTTTGTTTGACAAACCTTAAATGACAGGGAAGGGGGGAGAAGCTTAAGAAAGGGAGGAAGGAAAGAAGTGGGTTGGGGCGGGGTAGCGGGAGGGAGGTTAGGAGGGCGGTGGGATTGCAGCATCATTGTCTCTATCTTTGCAGTAGAAAGGTCGGTGACCTGAGAGTTATAAAGTTGAATTTCTGGTGCTTGCTAGTCAAATTTTTACTAAGCAGTGTAACCTTTGTAAAGCCTTCATTTTCTCTGTGTTTCATGGTTTGTTTTTCTCTTCTGAGAAAATTATCTAATTATCTGTCTTGAATAATTAATTTGATGTCTGTGAGAAAAGAAAAATAATAAATGTTAGCAGGGTTTGAAATGGTAATGATAATATAACATATGGAATGGTAATAGCTGTTATCTTACCTGACAGATTCAACTAAAAGAAAAAAATATATAAACAATTGGGTAAGATCCCATCCAAACTTGTGTCATAATCACAAATATTAGCTAAAGTAACTCAGTAATTCTTTTAAATTATATTTTCAGTAAATATTTTATTACTTTCCTCTTTTGGTCTGATTTCTTTATTAATTTCTCCTCTTCTCTGACTTTACATTCAGATTAATGAAGGAAAATAAATGTTTAAATAAAACACCCCCAAGTTGTATAAATACTCTTAATATCCAAAAGCAAATAATTATCTAAACCTAATAAATGTGCTGAATAACAAATCTAAGAAATATAATTTTAGATGAAAATCAAGAGACATCATAAAATATTGATATATCTGCATTACAGTAATATAAGAATTACAGTTGTATCATTAAAACAGATGTTGTATCCATTTCATAATAATTAAAATCTTTTCACTGCCAAAAGGAGTTGAAGGTCTTGATAGAATAACTCAAATGTATTAATGATTTAAAAATAATATATCAAATATGTTATTTAGTAATAAATAATTAAGTACTTCATTAGTAGCTGATGACTCTGTCAAAGGGAATAATACTTAAAGGAATATTTGTCTCTTAAGTAGATTGTCACTGAATACTGTATCCATGTTTTTAATCTTTTATACACACTAATTTCTTTCTCATTCTTTTGCCTCTCTCTCAAATACAGTTTCTACAAAGCTTTCCTATAAGCAGGTTTCCTGGTTAACAGGTCCCTTTGCAGAGAACAAATTGTCTACCAGAGATATAACTTTGTTTTAAGGCTCTTCATAGAAAGCAAGGTCTGAGGGCGGGGCTCTCAGTGGCCACTTCCTAGATAGCACGTCTATGATGTTTGATTCAAATATAAAGAGCAAAGTGGAGATGCAAATCCAGGTCTTTCTCATTCTAGAATTTTCCTTTCTTAACTGCTGGGCTGCTGTGCGCTGTGAGTTGTGTGCTCAGTTGCTCAGTCATATCCGACTCTTTGCATCCCCATGAACTGTAGCCTGTCAGGCTCTTCTGCCCATGGAATTTCCCATGCAAGAACACTGGAGTGGGGTGCCATTTCCTACTCCAGGGCATCTTGCCAACCCAGGGTTCAAGCCTACCCACCTTTCTTGCGTCTCCTGTATTGGCAGGCAGATTGCCACTGAGCCACGTGGGAAACCCACTGTGCCCTTTAGATGATGGTATAAAATAGCAAACTAGTTGTAGTACGACGCCCTGTGCAACTTCCAAGTTCTGTGCACTTTTCCATGCTGTTCTGAGCCTGGGATGGCTTTTAAAACCCCCTCTACTCCATAAGCTCCCTCTTGCCTTTGAAACCGAGTATATAAACCATTCTCTCCAGGAAGCCTCTTCTGGCCCCATTTTTTTTTTAAAGAAAGTCACTGAACGTATTTTTATTAAGCACCTACTATGTATACCAGACACAGATCTAGACACTGACAATACAGCGTAAGACAAAGCAGACAAAAATCCCTGCCCTTAGGAAGTTCCTGGAGCTTAAGTTCTGGTAAAATCAAGAGAGAAAAACTAATCCATGGAGAAAATGACTAAGTTATAAACTGAAGAACAACTACTTTGAAAAGTAATGGAAGGGATTCCTTTAATAAGTTTGAATCAGAAAGAAGCAGCAAAATCCATAAGGAGTCACCAGCCAAAATAGGACCCTTCTGAGCACCCTGAACCTTGCTCTCTGTCTCCCCTTTACCACAGTCTTCAGACATACTGCTCTGAGGGGAAGGAAACACAGGACCTTTAAAGTCCATTCCCAAACCAATGGCAGGTCCAACCAGAGTAAAGCAATGGTTGTGCAATCTGTTTCATAAATCAGGACAATACTCACTCAAATACGAAACTTTCACCATATATTTTCACATACCACAAAATATACCTTTGTGTTTTTCTTAACTACAACAGCGATATACTCTAAGTTAGAGAATATACCCTATTTATCTTTTTCCAACAGTAAGTAATCAGTGAGTGCATGCTAAGCCATTTCAGTCATGTTCTACTTTTTATGACCCTATGGATTGTAGCCCACCAGATCCTCTGTCCATGGGATCCTGTAAGCAAGAATACTGGAGTGGGTTTTCATTTCCTCTTCCATGGGATCTTCTCCACCCAGGGATTGAACTTTGTTTCTTATGTCTCCTGCATTGGCAGACATATTCTTTATTACTAGTGCCACCTGGGAAGCCCAATCACTCAATAAAATTCCATCACTCAGTCGTGTCCAACTCTTTGTGACCCCATGAACCTCAGCACACCAGGCTTCCCTGTCTATCACCAACTCCTGGAGCTTGCTCAAACTCACGACTATCAAATCAGTGATGCCATCCAACCATCTCATCCTCTGTTGTCCCTTCTCCTGCCCTCAATCTTTCCCAGCATTAGGGTCTTTTTCAATGAGTCAGTTCTTCCCATCAGGGGCCAAAGTATTGGAGTTTCAGGTTCAGCATCAGTGCTTCCAATGAATATTCAGGACTGATTTCCTTTAGGACTGACTGGTTTGATCTCCTTGCAGTCCAAGAGACTCTCAAGAGTCTTCTCCAGCACTACAGTTTAAAAGCATAAGTTCTACAGTGGTCATCTTTCTTTATAGTCCAACTCTCACATCCATACATGACTACTGGAAAAACAATAGCTTTGATTAGACGAACCTTTCTTGGCAGAGTAATGTCTCTGCTTTTTATTTTATTTTATTTTTTTTATTTTTTAAAATTAATTTTATTTTATATTTAAACTTTACATAATTGTATTAGTTTTGCCAAATATCAAAATGAATCCACCACAGGTATACATGTGTTCCCCATCCTGAACCCTCCTCCCTCCTCCCTCCCCATACCATCCCTCTGGGTCGTCCCAGTGCACCAGCCCCAAGCATCCAGTATCGTGCATTGAACCTGGACTGGCATCTCGTTTCATACATGATATTTTACATGTTATTCTGTCTAGCTTGGTCATAGCTTTTCTTCCAAGGAGCAAGCATATTTTAATTCCATGGCTGTAGTCACCATCTGCAGTGATTTTGGAGCCCCCCAAAATAAAGTCTGTCACTGTTTCCATTGCCTCCCCATCTATTTGCCATGTATGAATGGGACCGGATGCAATGATCTTAGTTTGCTGAATGTTGAGTTTTAAGCCAGCCTTTTCACTCTCACTTTCATTAAGAGGTTCTTTAGTTCCTCTTCACTTTCTGCCATAAGGGTGGTGTCATCTGCATATCTAAGGTTATTGATATTTCTCCCGGCAATCTTGATTCAAGCTTGTGTTTCATACAGCCCGGAATTTCACATGTTGTAGTCTGTATATAAGTCAAATAATCACGGTGACAATATATAGCCTTGATGTACTCCTTTCCCAATTTAGAACCAGTCTGTTGGTCCATGCCTGGTTCTAATCCTTGCTTCTTGACCTGCATACAGATTTCTCAGGAGGCAGGTAAGGTGGTCTGGTATTCCTATGTCTTGAAGAATTTCCCACAGTTTGTTGTGATTGGCATAGTCAATAAAGCGGAAGTAGATGTTTTTTCTGGAACTCTCTTGCTTTTTAGATGATCCAACAGATGTTGGCAATTTGATCTCTGGTTCCTCTGCCTTTTCTAAATTCAGCTTCAACATCTGGAGGTTCAAGGTTCACATACTTTCGCAGCCTGGTTTGGATAATTTTGAGCATTACTTTGCTAGTGTGTGAGATCAGTGCAACTTTGCAGTAATTTGGAACATTCTTTGACATTGCCTTTCTTTGGGACTGCAATGAAAACTGACCTTTTCCAGTCCTGTGGCTACTGCTGAGTTTTCCAAATTTGCTGGCATATTGAATGCAGCACTTTCACAGCATCATCTTTTGGGATTTGAAGTAGCTCAATTGGAATTCCTCTGGAATTCATTATGTTATTGAATTTTACAGATATACACAGAAGGACTAAAAAAAAAAAAAAAATCTTTATGACCTAAATAACCATGATGGTGTGATCACTAACCTAGAGCCAGACATCATGGAATGCAAAGTCAAGTGGGCCTTAGGAAGCATCACTATGAACAAAGCTAGTGGAGGTAATGAAACTCCAGCTGAACTATTTCAAAGGGATCAGAATTAAATAATCATACATGCTATTAATACATGTGATTAAATTCTGACATGAACTATTTCTCTCCTTTGGCTGCAGTGTCTTGTCCATTTCTAAAGTCTGAATAATGCCCTGCCTTAGAGAGTTTAAAGTTCCATAAGATAATGACAACAGGATTACAAAAACTGCTTTTCCATGTAACTTTTGCATTTTTAATAGTTATGTTTATACAGATTTCCATCTTTTTATTATTTTCCCACATGAGATCAATTCACCTCTGAATGACCTTGCTGCTTTTCTTCAAGTCTTCTACAATTGTTAAAGCAGTCATTGTAAATTTACTTAAATTTAAGTTTGCTTTTATGTAAATCTGTGCAGTTCCACTTTTTCCACATGTATAGTGGTTGCTTTACATAAGCTGTTTTAAACATCTTTTCTAGTTTGACAATGCAGTTCAATTTTTTTATTAAACTATAAATATGACAATTTCTCTTTTTACCAGTCCTTTTAGTCTTAAAATACCTCCCTGTGTATTTTTTTCCAGTAAAGTGTAAAACTCCTTTTTCCCAATCTTAAAGGTAATTATAGAATCAGACTGGGCTTCCCAGGTGCTGCTGGTGGCAAAGAATCTGCCTGTTAATACAGGAGACATGAGGTGTGAATTCAATCCTTGGGTCAGGAAGATCCCCTGAGGAGGGCAAGGCAATCCACTCCAGTATTCTTGTCTGGAGAATCCCATGGACAGAGGAGCCTGGCAAGCTACAGTCCGTAGGGTCACAAGGAGTCAGACACAACTGAATTGACTGCACAGTACAGCACATAGAATCAAATTAATCTCTCTAAATCTTAAAAACCTTTATCTGTCCTGTGATATCTATCAGACTAAGTCCAAAAGCACATGCTTAATATACAATTCTATCTCCTGTCTTGATTTAATCTCCTTGTTTATCTTTAACTTATTCCACTTACAGACATCTACCACATACAAGAATCAAAAAGGTTCTATTTCTAAATTCCCCAATTCAGTATGATTTCCCTATGGGACATCCTGTTGTCATTTCTGCTTCTTGTAATCCTTATCATTCTTCAAGATTCAAATCAGCTTCTTCATGTAAAGTCTTATCACCAAAACATGATATTAATCATCCCCCTCCCAAACTGCTGCCATTTTGGTCTCTTCTGCTCATTATATTCTGCCTATAATTTGTATAGGTGTTCTATCTCTGTCTTTAAACAAACTTCAATAAATGTTTCCCAGAAAAGCCCACTTAGGTTAGAAACAGTATTTTTAAAGTTGGGGTGCTATTTTAATGCACTCATGGCTAGAGTGATTGGTAGTGCTAGATGAAGTGAATGACCTTTAAAGATTTTTAGACTGAATAATATTTGAACACCAAAATATGTTTGTTTTAAGGAAGGAAAAAAAAATATCCAGGTAGAGGAAATAGGTTATAGAGGCAGGAAACTGCTGCTAAGTCGCTTCAGTCGTGTCCGACTCTTTGTGACCCCATAGACGGCAGCCCACCAGGCTCTCCATCCCTGGGATTCTCCAGGCAAGAACACTGGAGTGGGTTGCCATTTGCTTCTCCAATGCATGAAAGTGAAAAGTGAAAGTGAAGTCGCTCAGTCGTGTCTGACTCCTAGCGACCCCGTGGACTGCAGCCTACCAGGCCCCTCTGTCCATGGGATTTTCCAGGCAAGAGTACTGGAGTGGGGTGCCATTGCCTTCTCCAAGAGGCAGAAAAGCTTGGTGCTTATTTAAAGAATATTGAGTGTTCTTGTTTTGCTGGGAGAGCCTGTGTCTGTGAGTACACTGTGATGTTATATGATTGCCTAGCAATGTTAAACTCCATCTTTCTTCGCTCAGAACTTCCTGAAGAGCTCCCAAGTGCATGCAGTGTCCAAAGCGCTCTTTGTTGCCAAAGGGACAGACCCACAGTTGCCTTGCCCGCTGAGCTAAGCTACTCTGTGGGAGATTCATTTGGAATTTTCCCCTTTGTATGTCAAGTGTTGTTCCTGTGGCGTGTGCATCTGCCTCTGATCCCATTTTGCTTAAGATTATTTAATTGCTCCACATGCTGGGAGTGTTTATTTATGCACCCACCAGACACCTGCACCTCTTTGAGGCTGTCTTTTTGATTCGTTTATAAATAGAAAACAGAAAATCCCATTGAGGGTGAAACCCATTTTATGTCCAGTGGAAATGTTTAGCAATCACAGTAGAAAGCACATTGTTTTAATTTCACCGTCCGCCGGAAACATTAGCTCATTAACAGTCTAATTAAGGAAAAGGAAAGAGAGGTGATTTGGAATTGAGGATGCCGCTAACTCTAGTTATCCTGCAGTAGTAGAGCCCATAGATCCTTCACTCTTAAGCACCAATCAGGCCTCTACTTAATCTCTTTCTATGCCTGAACCTATTAGGCTTGTACTTCTCTCTCTCCCTTCCGTGTCACAGAAAATAAAATTGTTTCCTGATTGGAGAAGATGGGTCAATTTTATATTTCACATCAGTTTTGTGTCTTGAAAATTGAGGAGAATGAGAGAGAAACATTAAATTCATTCTTTACCTTTTGCTCTCCTTCCTTAAACATTTACCATGTGTGAGACATGAGTGTGATATAGCCTCTGACTGTCATTTTAGCTTAGAGATATACTTCTAAAGAATCCATTGACAGTGCAGTATGATAATTGCAAGCACAGAGTCATGGATAAAATCTTTGAGGACATGAGAAGATGGTTGGGAAAGGCTTCCTATAAAAGGTGAATATTTAAGTTAGGTTCTCCATTTTGATTTTTATAATAATATGTTAAATTTATGAAAGAAGGTATATATTATATTTTTCTGTAACTATATCTCCATGAAGAGGAAATTAAAGTAATAACAATAATAATGATGACTGACATAGTTTCCTATTTACCTGGCACAATTCTATTTACCTTGGGTGAATTAATTTATTTAGTCCTCACAGCAGTGCTACAAAGTAGGTATTATTTTATCACCTCCATCTTGCAGATGAGAAATTAGAGGTTCAGGGAGGTAGAGTAATTTTCCCAAAACATCACCAAAAAATTAAATATTAGAACCAGAATACAAACTCAAGTAATCTGATTGCTATGCCTTTAATTTTTAACAATTTCTATGAAATATGGAAGTAAGAGTCTTTGGAAAAAAAGAGAAGACTCCAGAAACAATATTAGGATCCAGTCAGAAGACAAATCACACCAGTAATTTGAGCAAGGAGATAGTCACATAAAGAGCCATCAAGAGTTGATTCATTTGGAAGAGAGGTAAAGAGACCTCTGAAGAATGCCCTGGAATGGCAGATATAAGGAGCAGCCACTACATTTAGAACTATGTGAGAGTACTCAGCCATTAAAAAGAATACATGTGAATCAGTTCTAATGAGGTGGATGAAACTGGAGCCTATTATACAGAGTGAAGTAAGCCAGAAAGAAAAACACCAATACAGTATGCTAACTCATATATATGGAATTTAGAAAGACGGTAACAATAACCCTGTATACGAGACAGCAAAAGAGACACTGATGTATAGAACAGTCTTGTGGACTCTGTGGGAGAGGGAGAGGGTGGGAAGATTTGGGAGAATGGCATTGAAATACGTATAATATCATATATGGAATGAGTCGCCAGTCCAGGTTCGATGCACGATACTGGATGCTTGGGGCTGGTGCACTGGGACAACCCAGAGGGATGGTATGGGGAGGGAGGACGGAGGAGGGTTCAGGATGGGGAACACATGTATACCTGTGGCAGATTCATTTTGATATTTGGCAAAACCAATACAATAGTGTAAAGTTTAAAAAGAAAAGAAAACAAAAAAAAAAAAAAAAAAGAAAAGAAAGATGAGCAAAAAAAGCAAAAAACAAAAAAAACAAAAAAAAAACTATGTGAGAGAATCTAAGGGAAAAACAGATTAGGAAAGAGGTCTACCCTGTACCAAGTCTAATATATGTATTTACCTCATTGGAGAGGTTGCATCTGAGGGCCAGTGGACAGTAGGGAAATTCTCTGAGATGCATGCAGATCTCACTGTGAAGGTGCCTTCTTTGCTGCAGATACAACTTTCTGGGGTCTTATAGGATCTCTCATACACCACTAGGCAGGAAGCTATAAGAAAAGCTCCAGACCAGTAAAGAAATCCCTTTTTCTTGCAAAGACTCTTCAGGAGCTCAGTACTAATGACAGTTATCAAAGCAGTAATGTTTCGAGTCCAGGTACAGCACCATGAAAGGGCAAAAATAAGTGGATTTTGAGCTGAACATCAGAAAGTTAATGACTGATGTAGAATGAAGATGTTTAGAAACTCATATTATGTAAAAATACAGTGTTTAACTCTATGCTATTGAAAATAAAACAATGATATATCATTAAAAAATTAATGACATAGAGCAAAGCTTTTAATTTCTTTTAATGCCTAGATTAGTATGTTCACATGCATACATACCAATTATCACATTATTTCAAAAAATTTCTTTAGTGCTCACAATTTAATGACAAGCATATGTTTTACTTTTTCTGTTGGAAAATCTAGTAATGGAAGCATCTTTTCTCCAATTTCAGAGTTTAGAATATAAAGATGCAATACTTGTAAAACATTCCTCCATTTCCTTTTTTTTTCCTTTTTCAGATCTAAGTGGATTTTCTATATCAACCTTAAAGTTTGAACTAGATTTAAATGTTCTCTTTCCTATGTCACAATGTGACTATTCTAAAATGGAATTCCAGGACATTCTTTAGTATTTGTATATATGTTGTCCTTCTCCATGGTGTTGAAAGTGGGGTACATGGGTTGTTTGTCTTTATTCCATCTCCTTACAGCCAATTCAGAAAGGCTAAAAAAAATGCTTAAAAAATATTTTAAAACATATTGCAGCTTGACCTTATCTACTCCATAGAACCTTAGTATCTCTCCAATAATAACTCCCAGAATCTAAAGAAACAAATTCACAAAAGCAATAGAAGCACAAGCATAGAAACACAATTTGTTTCTGTTTTATAATAGATGACTTAGTCTTCGATTAGAAAAGTTTAGTTTTTGAAATTAGAAAACCTTTGAGCTTCTTTGTCATTCTGAAGGATATCATTGATCTTTGTTGCTTTTCAATATAAGGGAGAAAGTGTAATTATAGGAAATACATGGTCTACATTTAGACCGAAGAATAGGAAAACTATGAATGTTTTTGTCCAAAGAATAATCGTTATTGTTTTAGATTTCTGCAGATATTTTAACATTTTAAAAGAGGGGATGGTTGGAATTGATAACTATTGAATTTTTTCTAGCTCAATATCTATGATTCTACAATGGAGAAATGCGATAAAGGAGTTTTTCAAATGAGATAATGTAACCTAATTGTTAATACTTTGGTTCTTCAACACCTTTTGAGAGGATTTGGGACACTGAAGAAATACATCTGTGAGATTTATTTTAACATCTCTGTGAAAATATAGAGGGAAAGTGAATACAGTAGTACAAAATTTTAATTTTGGAAATTGAATACAATTTTATTTCTCAGTATTAAAATGATAATCTGCAGGGTTAGAATTGCATTTTAATGTTAAGAAATCTCTTCCATATTTGGAAATGTGGTGTGCACTAAGCAGACGATGGACTTTTGAAAAGTTCTTTTTCAGCTAATGCTTAAGCATTTAATTTAAACTCAGTGAGTTATTTGATAATAAAAGCAAGCTTTTGGAACAAAGAGCATATAGTACATTTTACAGAGGAAAGGATTACAACTCAGACTAAATGAATTGCTTAAATTCACTCAGATGGCAAATCATAGTTAATACTCAAACCTAGGATGATTGATTCCAAATTATAGTCTTCCCATCAAACTGGCTCTCATGTCTGATTTTTAAGAAAATTTCTTAAACATGCTGCTGCTGCTGCTAAGTCACTTCAGTCGTGTCCGACTCTGTGCGACCCCATAGATGTCAGCCCACCAGGCTCCCCTGTCCCTGGGATTGTTCAGGCAAGAACACTGGATTGGGTTGCCATTTCCTTCTCCAATGCATGAAAGTGGAAAGTGAAAGTGAAGTCGCTCAGTCGTGTCCGACTCTTAGCGACCCCATGGACCGCAGCCTACCAGGCTCCTCCGCCCATGGGATTTTCCAGACAAGAGTACCAGAGTGGGGTGCCATTGCCTTCTCCGTCTTAAACATGAAATCAACATAACTTTTTGTGTGTGTATAGATCTCAAAATCCCTAAGAAGTATATCCTCAGCTTGTCTAAGAACAAGAGGAAATAGTGTGTGCAGGTGTGCTAAGTCTCTTCAGTCATGTCCTATTCTTTGCAACCCCATGGACTGTAGCCTGACAGGCTCTCCTGTCCTTGGGATTCTCCAGGCAAGAGTATTAGAGTGGATTGCCATGCCCTCCTACAGGGCATCTTCCTGACCTAAGGCGCAAACCCATGTCTCTATGTCTCCTGTATTATCAGGCAGATTCTTTACCACTAGCGCCACCTGGGAAGCCTAAAAATATTCAATACAAGACTGAAAGGCTTCCATGGGCCCTGAAATGTCTAATATTATACCCATAATTGTTGTTGGAAGGGCTCCTCTGGTGGCTCAGTCAGTAAAGAATCAGCCTGTGATGCAGGAAACCTGAGTTCAACCCCTGGGTTGGGAAGATTCCTTGGAGGAGGGCATGGCAACCCATTCCAGTATTCTTGCCTGTAGAATCCCCATAGACAGAGGAGCCAGGGGGCTGCAGTCCATGGGGTTGCAAAGAGTCAGACATGACTGAGCGACTAAGCACAGCACAATTGTTGCAGAGGACAGATTAATTCTAATGAAATACATGACTACGAACCAGCATTTTAGGAAATTTAACTTCACTCCATATCATTCACTGGTGAGCTTCAAGATCCAGAAATTTATTTTATAATAAGATTGGCAATTTTTAATGTTCAGAAATCTGTACTTGGGCTTCCTTGGTGGCTCAGACAATGAAGAATCTGCTTGCAATGGAGATGACCTGGGTTCAATCCCTGGTCAGGAATATCTCTTGGAGTATGGGATGGCAACCCACTTCAGTATCTTCAACTGGAAAATTCCATGGACAGAGGAGCCTGGCAGGCTACAGTCCACATGGTAGCAAAGAGTCAGGTGCAGCTGAGCAACTAACACTTTCACTTTCAATCTCTGCTTGCAATAGACTGGCATAATCTCCATTAATTAATTCTTTGATCTGCCTCATGAATATTTTTAAATTGTCATCTAAGCACATTTTATAAAAATAAGGTTGAACATTGGATTGTATAACAAACAAGCTCTGTTTATTTGAATAAAAAATTGTATTTCTATTTAACCAACTGGGTTACATGTGGGAAATAATTTATCTTGAAATTTATCTGTTTTGGGAAAGCTATAACTTCTGCCTTTAGTAGTCTTAATTTGAAAAAAGTTCTGGAATTTCAGTTCAACAGATTCTAAGTCCATTATTTATTCATTTTGGTGCACCGTGATCCTAAGCTTTGTCAAATCTGGCTATTCAAATTCACACTCAGTTGATCTGATCAAAAATGAACTGCTTTAATTAAAATTGGGAGATAGCCCTAAACAGGAATAGTACTGAAATAATTACTTGGAAGAGCTCTTTCTTTCAAAGAGGGGCATGAATATTGGCCTGAGACTATTCGTATCAAATGAAAAGAACACATAATATTAGAGATAATTATTTCTAGGACATGGAAAACCACACATAATTTTTCCTACTTAGCAAGATTTCCTTTTACATTCAATGGAAAACTTTCATGGATTTTGCAGATATAAGAAATGATTCATAGATCATGTTTTCTTGATATAAGCTATATATATATATATAATAGTTTTACTCTTTTGCTTGTGGATCTCCCACAGAGCTGCTAAACACCACTTATTTTTTGATAGAATACTTAATTATCTAAAATAATTAAAAATTAATTCATGACTCAAATGCATAAAAATAATTCATAGATTTTAAATAATAATACATTTTATACAACTGTTTTATAGTTTAGCTCTAGAGTGCTGAAACTTTTGAAAATGATACATATTAAAGATACATTTACAAATAACAGCTTGGTGCTTCTACTTATGAAAGAAATGTATCACTTTATTATCAGACAAAAGTGTACTTGTCAGTTACTTATTTTGGAAGAAGTAATATGAGAAATTCAAATTCCCTGATCAAATGGTATAACATGATGCTGCTCTGCTGCTGCTCTGCTGCTGCTGCTGCTGCTAAGTTGCTTCAGTTGGGTCCGACTCTGTGCGACCCCATAGATGGCAGCCCATCAGGCTCCCCCGTCCCTGGGACTCTCCAGGCAAGAACACTGGAGTGGGTTGCCATTTCCTTCTCCAATGCATGAAAGTGAAAAGTGCAAGTGAAGTCGCTCAGTCATGTCCGACTCCTAGCGACCCCATGGAGTGCAGCCCACCAGGCTCCTCTGTCCATGGGATTTTCCAGGCAAGAGTACTGGAGTGGGGTGCCATTGCCTTCTCCGAAAATCTAAAATATCAAAAATTAAAGTTTAATTTCTACATTCACTAAGATAAATTTATTTTAATCTGTATAATTCATGCAGAAATTTTAAAAAGATTATTTATTGAACAGCTTGATGCATTGTCTCACAGTGAATACACGTGTGTAACCACTGCTCAAGTTAGGAAGTAGAATTTTATCATTATAGCAGAAGTCCCTCAAGCTGCTCACACCACTACTTTACTTTCCCTGTTTCCCTGAAGGTAACTACTACTCTGACTTAGAATAGAATAGATTACTTTTACCTGTTCTTAATATTTGCAATGGGATCTCACAGTGTGCATACTCTGCATTTTTTTCACTTAGCATTCTATGTATTTTTCACTCAATATTGAGACCATTCCATGCTACATTTTTTCACTGTAGATTTCCACTACCATATAATTCTACTGTTCTATTTATTAGTGCTGTGTAAAAAAAAAAATTCAGTTGCACAAAGCAATAATTTTATTATTCTCAGTCTCTGTGGGACAGGAACATGGACTTGTCACAGTAAGGACAGTTTATTTCTACTCCTCAGGGGTCTAGGGTCTCAGAGGGATTATCTGAAAGCCAGGGATGATTCAATGGCTGGGACTGGAGCCATTGGAAGCTTCTTCACACATGTCTAGCATTTGATGCTGGTTGTGAGCTAGGATTCCCACTGGGAAGTTAGCTGGAACGTTTATGTCGTCTCCCTGTGTAGTCTATTTGAGATTTTATATGGCAGGATGGTTTAGTTGCAAGAGTGAGTGTCCAGATAAATTAAAGTGAAATCTTGGCATCTTTATGATTTAGCCTCAGAAGTTACGTGCATCAGTTCCTCCATAATCTTACTTCTAAAGACAGTAGTAACAAGAAAAACAGCTAATAAGTTTAAGGTAAGTAAATATAGAAAAAAACACTAAATGAGAGGAGTGCTAAGGTCACATTTTAAGAAGGTCAAGTGCACTGGGAGAGGGCTTCCCTTGTGGATCAGACAGTGAGCAATCCACCTGTAATGCAAGAGGCCCAGGTTCAATCCGTGGATCAGTCCAAGATCCCTGGAGAAGGGAATGTCTACCCACTCCAGTATGCTTGCCTGGGAAATTCTAAGGACAGAGGAGCCTGATGGTCTACAGTCCTTGAGGTCTCAGAGTCAGACACAACTGAGTGACTAACAAGTGGAACCAGAGGTTTGTTTGTTTGTTTGTTTTCAACTGTTTATTTTATACTGGAGTATAGCTGACAAACAATGCTCTTAGTTTCAGGTGCTCAGCAAAGCAGCTTAACCATACGTATGCACCAATCCTCTCCCCTTCAAGTTCCCCTCTCATCTAGGTTGTTACTAGATCTGATAGATAGAGTGCCTGATGAACTATGGAATGAGGTTTGTGACATTGTACAGGAGACAGGGATCAAGACTATCCCCATGGAAAAGAAATGCAAAAAAGCAAAATGGCTGTCTGGGGAGGCCTTACAAATAGCTGTGAAAAGAAGAAAAGCGAAAAGCAAAGGAGCAAAGGAAAGATACAAGCATCTGAATGCAGAGTTCCAAAGAATAGCAAGAAGAGATAAGAAAGCCTTCTTCAGCAATCAATGCAAAGAAATAGAGGAAAACAACAGAATGGGAAAGACTAGAGATCTCTTCAAGAAAATCAGAGATACCAAAGGAACATTTCCTGCAAAGATGGGCACAATAAAGGACAGAAATACGGACCTAACAGAAGCAGAAGATATTCAGAAGAGATGGCAAGAATACACAGAAGAACTGTACAAAAAAGATCTTCATGACCCAGATAATCACGATGGTGTGATCACTTACCTAGAGCCAGACATCCTGGAATGTGAAGTCAAGTGGGCCTTAGAAAGCATCACTATATACAAAGCTAGTGGAGGTGATGAAATTCCAGTTGAGCTATTTCAAATCCTGAAAGACGATGCTGTGAAAGTGCTGCACTCAATATGCCAGCAAATTTGGAAAACGCAGCAGTGGCTACAGGACTGGAAAAGGTCAGTTTTCATTCCAATCCCAAAGAAAGGCAATATCAAAGAATGCTCAAACTACCACACAATTGCACTCATCTCACACGCTAGTAAAGTAATGCTCAAAATTCTCCAAGCCAGGCTTCAGCAATATGTGAACCGTGAATTTCCTGATGTTCAAGCTGGTTTTAGAAAAGGCAGAGGAACCAGAGATCAAATTGCCAACATCCACTAGATCATGGAAAAAGCAAGAGAGTTCCAGAAAAACATCTACTTCTGCTTTATTGACTATGCCAAAGCCTTTGACTGTGTGGATCACAATAAACTGTGGAAAATTCTGAAAGAGATGGGAATACCAGCACACCTGATCTGCCTCTTGAGAAATTTGTATGCAGGTCAGGAAGCAACAGTTAGAACTGGATATGGAAGAACAGACTGGTTCCAAAGAGGAAAAGGAGTACGTCGAGGCTGTATATTGTCACCCTGCTTATTTAACTTATATGCAGGGTACATCATGAGAAACGCTGGGCTGGAAGAAGCACAAGCTGGAATCAAGATTGCCGGGAGAAATATCAATAACCTCAGATATGCAGATGACACCACCCTTATGGCAGAAAGTGAAGAGGAACTCAAAAGCCTCTTGATGAAAGTGAAAGTGGAGAGTGAGAAAGTTGGCTTAAAGCTCAACATTCAGAAAACGAAGATCATGGTGTCCGGTCCCATCACTTCATGGGAAAAAGATGGGGAAACAGTGAAAACAGTGTCAGACTTTATTTTGGGAGGCTCCAAAATCACTGCAGATGGTGACTGCAGCCATGAAATTAAAAAACGCTTACTCCTTGGAAGGAAAGTTATGACCAACCTAGATAGCATATGCAAAAGCAGAGACATTACTTTGCCAACAAAGCTTCGTCTAGTCAAGGGTATGGTTTTTCCAGTGGTCATGTATGGATGTGAGAGTTGGACTGTGAAGAAGTCTGAGCACTACAGAATTCATTCTTTTGAACTGTGGTGTTGGAGAAGACTCTTGAGAGTCCCTTGGACTGCAAGGAGGTCCAACCAGTCCATTCTGAAGGAGATCAGTCCTGGGTATTCTTTGGAAGGAATGATGCTAAAGCTGAAACTCCAGTACTTTGGCCACCTCATGTGAGGAGTTGACTCATTGGAAAAGACTCTGATGCTGGGAGGGATTGGGGGCAGGAGGAGAATGGGACGACAGAGGATGAGATGGCTGGATGGCATCACTGACTCAATGGACGTGAGTCTCAGTGAACTCTGGGAGTTTTGACGGACAGGGAGGCCTGGTGTGCTGTGATTAATGGGGTTGCAAAGAGTCGGACACAGCTGAGTGACTGAACTGAAGTGAACTGAACTGAGCAGCTTTCCCTGTGCTACACAGCATGTCCATGGAACAGGAGGTATTTTGCAGCTGCCTTTGGAAAATACAATCTGCCATATACTGTATTCAAATATAAGTTAATATAATGAAAACAGAAGAGTGTATATATCTATATCTATATATAGATATCCACTAACTATTGATAGACACTTGGTTTATTTCTAGTTTGGGGATATTATGAGTGAAATTGTTATGAACATTTCTGTTATGATATATGATATTAAATGTATCCACTTTTTTGGTTGAATGTATTCAAGAAATGGTATTGCTTGGTCATGGATAGTTTCAGGTTGTGTTTTCAAGAAGCAGTGATTGAAACAAATATGCAGACATATTTGATTTATTTAAAGAGTGCTTTCCAGGAAGACCTACTGGAAAGTGAGAGAAGCAAAATAGGCAAGGTGAAAAGCTAGTCTAGAATGTCATCTGAGATAGTCAGGCCTTCCTTGGCCTCATTCACAGAAGACTCTGAAACTTAAATCACATGTCAGAGTAGTCTTTCTCTAAAGGCTGGAGAGCAATGTAATGTATCAGTTGATCATCATCAGAGAACAGTCTGCTTCACTGAGTATGGTGATGAAGACGGGGCAGCAGTGGGATACCTCTCTATAGACATGTCTACTGTCAACTGAAAGCAATTCTACAAAGTAAAGGGCAGTTATGAACTGATGGGAACCAAGATTCATGCTAACTGGGGGATGGTTCACAACAGAGACCAGAGGCATAGGTGGAAATACTTACTGTGTTTATCACAGGGCACCCTTGGAACTTGAATCTCCCATTAAGTTAATTGTATCCATTATAGTACTAAATGTTGATTTATCACTGTTCTCTAAAAAATTTACAAGTGTTAGGTTAGTAGTAGAACTCAAGATCCTGCTCTTAGTTACTTCCTATTATCTGTTATCTTCTAGATAATAAGGCTCTATTATCTTCTCCTTCCTAACTTAATCATTCTCAACTCCTCTCTGCCACTCTTCTTGGCTAGCACTTCTTGTCTAGGGGGCTTGCCTGATGGAGTGACTCAGTCTTTTATCTCTGAAGTGTTGGAGACCTTGATCACCATACACTTATATCACATTGCTATACTTGTCAATTTACAGTTAAGTTAGACATGGGAGTAAAAAGAGATGCCTTGGTGGATTACATTGACATATTTCCTCCAATCCCATTTTTTGGCTGTAGTCCTATCTTTTCTTGATTATCAAGGCTAATAACCCTTGGCAGGTGTGATAACTTCTTTGATATTAGTAGTGACTTTCTTTTTCTTACCTGCTCGTTTACTGACTCCAAGTTAGTGATGAGGAAATATCCTTAACTTTAATGGAAATCTTACTCTTCATCTAGTAAAAGTTTTCTTTCATGAGAATTAGAATTTTCTGGCCAAGCGAAAAACTTACAAATTCCTTGACTCACCGGAAGTGATGGTAAAGATGCCCCTACTACTTCCACTCCTTGGTCCTTTCACCTATGAACTCTACCTACTGAGTCCAAACTATCATCTAATGGCTGTTTGCTTATAGTCCATAAACAAAACCAAGATTGCTTCTTTATTCTTAATGGTGTCATTGTCAAGCTGATGTTTCAGCTGCATCTTTATGAGGCTATCTCACTCTCTAATAGGCTAGCACCTACTAGTCGAATCAGTATGTGAAAGGACCAGTGAATTCATGGCTTTGGTCACACCTTCTTTGCTATAAAGGCTCCTTTGTTTTGAAATGATGTTATGTGGGATTTCATGTTCGTGAATCAGATAATATGAGAGCTCATGGATGGAGATTTTGGGTGACATCCTCAAGACATGAAAGGCAAGCTAATTCCTGGAGTATATGTAAGCTCTAGTCAGGATTAATGAAACACCTTTATAGGATGGGAGGAGTCTGATGAGATCATTTGACAATAAGTAGCTGGTAACCTTCTAATTTTAGGGTAGGAAACAGCATCCTGTTCCAGTATTCTTGCCTGGAAAATTCCACAGACAGAGGAGCCTGGAGGGCTAGTCCATGGGGTTGCAAAAGAGTTGGATACAGCTGAGTGTATACCCACGCACACATGCACATGCACACGCGCGCACACACACACACACACACACACCATCTTCCAGGGAATGGTTCTTCACTGGTGGCTCAGCACTGATGTCCATTGTTGACTAGACAGACATTCAGCTGTTGCCATAGCTAAACTCTCTTTGGTGAAAGGGATTCCACCAAATTGGAGTTGGGCTCATGTAGTTGGGTTTATGAGTAGCCTTCATCTCTGACCGGAGAAGGCAATGGCACTCCACTCCAGTACTCTTGCCTGGAAAATCCCATGGACGGAGGAGCCTGTTAGGCTGCAGGCCATGGGGTCGCTAAGAGTTGGACACAACTGAGCGACTTCACTTTCACTTTCACTTCATCTCTGACACCATGGGTGCTCCATTTGGCAACTCACTGTGCCAAGCTGGAATGCAAACAGTGGAGAGCCTAAATGACATGACCAATTTGCTAAACTGTTTTCCACTTCTCGTAAGTCTCTGAATACACTTTTCTTGGGTCATTTCTCCTTATAATGCCCAAACATGTGCCCTTTGGGAGAACTTCCATACTCCATTGGGTTTCTAGGGTCATCCTAAATGTGACCTTGCTCCAGTAAATTAGAAACCTTCCTTTCACAATACATGTAATATAGATCTTCTATCTCACACATTCTTATATTGAACTATTAATTTTTAGTCTATAGTATTACATGTATGGGTAAGACAACTTACCCATACATGTAATATAGATCTTCTATCTCACACATTCTTATATTGAACTATTAATTTTTAGTCTATAGTATCATAATCCCTTATGTGTTGAATACTTATTTTCTAAACACAACAATGAAAAAAAAAACACCTTAGTTTTTATATTTTATAAATAAATGAGTGTTCTTGTTGGAAAATCTTCATATGTAACCATTAACAATAGTGTGTGCAATCTCTTTTTTTCCAATGGTCTTTATTTTTAAACATTTTTAAATATTACTTTCCATTTATAGTTACTATGAAATAATGGCTATATTTTCCACTATGTATGAGAAACCTGCTAGCCTTATCTTACACTTAATAGTTTTTACCTTCTATTTGCTACCAGTATATCTTGATATAGCCAAAAGAAACTAACCAATTATCAAAAACCCACTATTTTGAACATTTAGATTTTTTTCAGAATTTGGTTTTAAATATTATTATTTTTTATTTATATACAGAAGTATTACTATCAAGAGTATATTAGTTCTTAATAAGAGGGCTATGTGGTTGTTATGACTGTTGTGATTTGGCAATAATTACTGATAAATACTGGACGCTGAGAGCTGCATGTTGGACTGTGGTGGATCTGAGAGTGTAGCAGGGACACTGTAAGAGTATCAGGTACACAGAGCTGTTTCTAAGAGATAGATGGCTCTGGCTACTCTTGTTTCTTATCCTTCTTCACCTGCTACCTTCGTGTCTCTTCCTCTTGGCTTTCATCCCATATAGAAGCTCCCAGTCATCTCACTTCCCAGACTTTACATTTCCCATGGTATACCCCTCTCTTTACTTGATAACAATGGTCATATGCACAAATCTAGTCTCATTTCTTCAACACAGTGTTGGCATACATTTTCCTAGGATTTTGAATGACACATCATCCCTGATTTCTGTTCTGCTGTTCTGTCTCCACGCCTAGAGAATTCTCCATCACTACACAATTCTGATGAAGTATGACAGGATATTTGTGAGCTATTTTGGCCTCCATAGGTTTAATGTCCATTCCACTCACATAAGCACATAAGAAGTTTATTGCTTAGTGACGTTTCTTGATCTACAGTACCTGCCACTACTTGTGACATTGCATCTCAGATTAAAGATCAGCCTGGAGCATTGGCTCAAATGGGCCTTGAGGCCCCAGGAGTGGTTCTGTTTCTCACAGCTGCACCTCGGGCTCATCTATCCCAGGTTGGGGCTCTCCTGCCACATACACTGCCTTGCTTGAGGCAAGGCTGTCATTACAGTTTTTCAGTTGAATAAGAGAAAGGAGGCCTCATTTTTCAAAGCATGTAATTATACACTCATTTTAACAACTAGCAGTATTATTGGTCCACTGCTTTATTCATATTTATGTTGGATTTTGAAATCATGCTTATCCAATTTTTGAATTACCATACCCATCTGATATTGTTTAGGGCTAAAGATAATTTGAGTAATGACCACATGAAAGAAGTATCAGACGTTACAAAACTGCAAAAATTACATTGCATAAAAATCAGGATCCAAGCGACTAACATTTAGACAATGGAGATCTGTGTGATTTAAAAAAAATTAGTTACAAAAGTAGTTCAGTATTTTAATGTGTTTTTCATATGACATATGTCAGACTGTATATAGAATATTGATTTTCATCCATGCCAGCAAATCGTGAGTGAAATGCTGCCAGTCAGAAAATTTTCTAGAAGAGAATGAAGGCCCTGAGAATGATAACATGTAATAAATAGTCAAAAGAAATGGTGTTAAGATTAGGTCGTCTAAGAGGTATAAATTTCAGTGGACCTCTTAGCTATTCTCAAACACTTAAAGGACTTTTGCATGCTATAAACAGATGTGAATCATTGTAGACATTGCCAAGGACTTAGACTTCATTATAAATACTAAAACCATTCAAAAATAACCCAATCACATAAGGACAAATACTGCATGATTTTGCTTCTATGAGGTATCTCAAATAGTCAGTCTTATAGAAAGCAAAGAATAGAATGACAGTTACCAGGAACAGGGGAAAAGAAATGGGGAGTTTCTACTCAATGTGTATAATGTTTCAGTTACACAAGATGAATACATTCTATAGATCTGCTGTACAACACTGTGCCTACAAATAATAATACTGTTTGGTATACTTAAACATGTAAAGAGAGTAGATAGGTTGTATTCTTACCATAGCAATAAAAAAGTAAAGAGGGGAGGGGAGGAGCCAAGATGGCGGAGGAGTAGGACGGGGAGAACACTTTCTCCCCCACAAATTCATCAAAAGAGCATTTAAATGTCGAGTAAATTCCACAAAACAACTTCTGAATGCCGGCAGAGGACATCAGGCACCCAGAAAAGCAACCCAACTCTTCGAAAGGAGAGAGAAGAAATACAGCTCCACCCACCAGAACACCGACGCAAGCTTCCCTAACCAGGAAACCTTGACAAGCCACCTGTACAAACCCACACACAGTGAGGAAACGCCACAATAAAGAGAACTTCACAAACTGCCAGAATACAGAAAGGACACCCCAAACTCAGCAATTTAAACAAGATGAAGAGACAGAGGAATACTCAGCAGATAAAGGAACAGGATAAATGCCCACCAAACCAAACAAAAGAGGAAGAGATAGGGAATCTACCTGATAAAGAATTCCGAATAATGATAGTGAAATTGATCCAAAATCTTGAAACTAAAATGGAATCACAGATAAATAGCCTGGAGACAAGGATTGAGAAGATGCAAGAAAGGTTTAACAAGGACCTAGAAGAAATAAAAAAGAGTCAATATATAATGAATAATGCAATAAATGAAGTTAAAAACACTCTGGAGACAACAAATAGTAGAATAACAGAGGCAGAAGATAGGATTAGTGAATTAGAAGATAGAATGGTAGAAATAAATGAATCAGAGAGGATAAAAGAAAAACGAATTAAAAGAAATGAGGACAATCTCAGAGACCTCCAGGACAATATTAAACACTACAACATTCGAATCATAGGGGTTCCAGAAGAAGAAGACAAAAAGAAAGACCATGAGAAAATACTTGAGGAGATAATAGTTGAAAACTTCCCTAAAATGGGGAAGGAAATAATCACCCAAGTCCAAGAAACCCAGAGAGTCCCAAACAGGATAAACCCAAGGAGAAACACTCCAAGACACATATTAATCAAATTAACAAAGATCAAACACAAAGAACAAATATTAAAAGCAGCAAGGGAAAAACAACAAATAACACACAAGGGAATTCCCATAAGGATAACAGCTGATCTTTCCATAGAAACTCTTCAAGCCAGGAGGGAATGGCAAGACATACTTAAAATGATGAAAGAAAATAACCTACAGCCCAGATTATTGTACCCAGCAAGGATCTCATTCAAGTATGAAGGAGAAATCAAAAGCTTTTCAGACAAGCAAAAGCTGAGAGAATTCTGCACCACCAAACCAGCTCTCCAACAAATACTAAAGGATATTCTCTAGACAGGAAACACAAAAACGGTGTATAAACTCGAACCCAAAATAAAGTAAATGGCAACGGGATCATACTTATCACTAATTACCTTAAATGTAAATGGGTTGAATGCCCCAACCAAAAGACAAAGACTGGCTGAATGGATACAAAAACAAGACCCCTACATATGGTGTCTACAAGAGACCCACCTCAAAACAGGGGACACATACAGACTGAAAGTGAAGGGCTGGAAAAAGATTTTCCATACAAATAGGGACCAAAAGAAAGCAGGAGTAGCAATACTCATATCAGATAAAATAGACTTTAAAACAAAGGCTGTGAAAAGAGACAAAGAAGGTCACTACATAATGATCAAAGGATCAATCCAAGAAGAAGATATAACAATTATAAATATATATGCACCCAACACGGGAGCACCACAGTACGTAAGACAAATGCTAACAAGTATGAAAGGAGAAATTAACAATAACACAATAATAGTGGGAGACTTTAATACCCCACTTACACCTATGGATAGATCAACTAAACAGAAAATTAACAAGGAAACACAAACTTTAAACGATACAATAGACCAGTTAGACCTAATTGATATCTATAGGACATTTCATCTCAAAACAATGAATTTCACCTTTTTCTCAAGCGCACATGGAAACTTCTCCGGGACAGATCACATCCTGGGCCATAAAGCTAGCCTTGGTAAATTCAAAAAAATAGAAATCATTCCAAGCATTTTTTCTGACCACAATGCAGTAAGATTAGATCTCAATTACAGGAGAAAAACTATTAAAAATTCCAACATATGGAGGCTGAACAACACCCTGCTGAATAACCAACAAATCGCAGAAGAAATCAAAAAAGAAATCAAAATTTGCATAGAAACGAATGAAAATGAAAACACAACAACCCAAAACCTGTGGGACACAGTAAAAAAAGTCCTAAGGGGAAAGTTCATAGCAATACAGACACACCTCAAGAAACAAGAAAAAAGTCAAATAAATAACCTAACTCTACACCTAAAGCAACTAGAAAAGGAAGAAATGAAGAACCCCAGGGTTAGTAGAAGGAAAGAAATCTTAAAAATTAGAGCAGAAATAAATGCAAAAGAAACAAAAGAGACCATAGCAAAAATCAACAAAACCAAAAGCTGGTTCTTTGAAAGGATAAATAAAATTGACAAACCATTAGCCAGACTCATCAAGAAACAAAGGGAGAAAAATCAAATCAACAAAATTAGAAACGAAAATGGAGAGATCACAACAGACAACACAGGAATACAAAGGATCATAAGAGACTACTATCAACAATTATATGCCAATAAAATGGACAGCGTGGAAGAAATGGACAAATTCTTAGAAAAGTACAACTTTCCAAAACTGGACCAGGAAGAAATAGAAAATCTTAACAGACCCATCACAAGCACGGAAATTGAAACTGTAATCAAAAATCTTCCAGCAAACAAAAGCCCCGGTCCAGACGGCTTCACAGCTGAATTCTACCAAAAATTTAGAGAAGAGCTAACACCTATCCTGCTCAAACTCTTCCAGAAAATTGCAGAGGAAGGTAAACTTCCAAACTCATTCTATGAGGCCACCATCACCCTAATACCAAAACCTGACAAAGATGCCACAAAAAAAGAAAACTACAGGCCAATATCACTGATGAACATAGATGCAAAAATCCTTAACAAAATTCTAGCAATCAGAATCCAACAACACATTAAAAAGATCATACACCATGATCAAGTGGGCTTTATCCCAGGGATGCAAGGATTCTTCAATATCCGCAAATCAATCAATGTAATACACCACATTAACAAATTGAAAAATACAAACCATATGATTATCTCAATAGATGCAGAAAAAGCCTTTGACAAAATTCAACATCCTTTTATGATAAAAACTTCCAGAAAGCAGGAATAGGAGGAACATACCTCAACATAATAAAAGCTATATATGACAAACCCACAGCAAACATTATCCTCAATGGTGAAAAATTGAAAGCATTTCCTCTAAAGTCAGGAACAAGACAAGGGTGCCCACTTTCACCATTACTATTCAACATAGTTTTGGAAGTTTTGGCCACAGCAATCAGAGCAGAAAAAGAAATAAAAGGAATCCAAATTGGAAAAGAAGAAGTAAAACTCTCACTGTTTGCAGATGACATGATCCTCTACATAGAAAACCCTAAAGATTCCACCAGAAAATTACTAGAACTAATCAATGACTATAGTAAAGTTGCAGGATATAAAATCAACACACAGAAATCCCTTGCATTCCTATACACTAATAATGAGAAAACAGAAAGAGAAATTAAGGAAACAATTCCATTCACCATTGCAACGGAAAGAACAAAATACTTAGGAATATATCTACGTAAAGAAACTAAAGACCTATATATAGAAAACTATAAAACACTGGTGAAAGAAATCAAAGAGGACACTAATAGATGGAGAAATATACCATGTTCATGGATTGGAAGAATCAATATAGTGAAAATGAGTATACTACCCAAAGCAATTTATATATTCAATGCAATCCCTATCAAGCTACCAACAGTATTCTTCACAGAGCTAGAACAAATAATTTCACAATTTGTATGGAAATACAAAAAAACCTCGAATAGCCAAAGCGATCTTGAGAAAGAAGAATGGAACTGGAGGAATCAACCTACCTGACTTCAGGCTCTATTACAAAGCCACAGTTATCAAGACACTATGGTACTGGCACAAAGACAGAAATATTGATCAATGGAACAAAATAGAAAGCCCAGAGATAAATCCACACACATATGGACACCTTACCTTTGACAAAGGAGACAAGAATACACAATGGATTAAAGACAATCTCTTTAACAAGTGGTGCTGGGAAAACTGGTCAACCACTTGTAAAAGAATGAAACTAGACCACTTTCTAACACCATACACAAAAATAAACTCAAAATGGATTAAAGATCTAAACGTAAGACCAGAAACTATAAAACTCCTAGAGGAGAACATAGGCAAAACACTCTCAGACATACATCACAGCAGGATCCTCTATGACCCACCTCCCAGAATATTGGAAATAAGAGCAAAAATAAACAAATGGGACCTAATTAACCTTAAAAGCTTCTGCACATCAAAGGAAACTATTAGCAAGGTGAAAAGACAGCCTTCAGAATGGGAGAAAATAATAGCAAATGAAGCAACCGACAAACAACTAATCTCAAAAATATACAAGCAACTCCTACAGCTCAACTCCAGAAAAATAAACGACCCAATCAAAAAATGGGCCAAAGAACTAAATAGACATTTCTCCAAAGAAGACATACAGATGGCTAAGAAACACATGAAAAGATGCTCAACATCACTCATTATCAGAGAAATGCAAATCAAAACCACTATGAGGTACCATTTCACACCAGTCAGAATGGCTGCGATCCAAAAGTCTACAAATAATAAATGCTGGAGAGGGTGTGGAGAAAAGGGAACCCTCTTACACTGTTGGTGGGAATGCAAACTAGTACAGCCACTATGGAGAACAGTGTGGAGATTCCTTAAAAAACTGGAAATAGAACTGCCTTATGATCCAGCAATCCCACTGCTGGGCATACACACTGAGGAAACCAGAAGGGAAAGAGACACGTGTACCCCAATGTTAATCACAGCACTGTTTATAATAGCCAGGACATGGAAGCAACCTAGATGTCCATCAGCAGATGAATGGATAAGAAAGCGGTGGTACATATACACAATGGAATATTATTCAGCCATTAAAAAGAATACATTTGAATCAGTTCTAATGAGGTGGATGAAACTGGAGCCTATTATACAGAGTGAAGTAAGCCAGAAGGAAAAACATCGATACAGTATACCAACGCATATATATGGAATTTAGAAAGATGGTAACAATAACCCGGTGTACGAGACAGCAAAAGAGACACTGATGTATAGAACAGTCTTATGGACTCTGTGGGAGAGGGAGAGGGTGGAAAGATTTGGGAGAATGGCATTGAAACATGTAAAATATCATGTAAGAAACAAGTTGCCAGTCCAGGTTCGATGTACGGTACTGGATGCTTGGGGCTAGTGCACTGGGACGACCCAGAGGGATGGTATGGGGAGAGAGGAGGGAGGAAGGTTCAGGATGGGGAACACATGTATACCTGTGGCGGATTCATTTTGATATTTGGCAAAACTAATACAATTATGTAAAGTTTAAAAATAAAATAAAATTAGAAAAAAAAAGAAAAAAAATAAATTTATATACTTATAAGTTAAAAAAAAATAAAAAGGGGCTTAAAAAGTGGTTGTGAGTATTATCAAAAGAAAATAGATATTTACTATAATGCTCAACTTTTTGAAATCTTAGTAATTTGTTTAAAGACAGAGGATTGAAACAACATATCTACCTGTAGTTCCTTCTGGATTCCCACTATCCAGTAAATCAAATTATTTTTTGAAATGATGTAAGTCCAAAAGGTCAAAGGGCATGAAAAACTAGACAACAGAAACAAAACATTGGAGGAGAAAGAAATGTAAGATTGTAGAACATAATTTAGATGCTTAGGAATTTATTTCAAGAGGATTAATATTCAAGTGATAGGTGTTCTAGGAAAAGAAGACATATGAAATCATTAGTGAAATAATTCTTTAAAGTAATTGCAAACTCACAGACTTTATAGTTTGATAGAACCCGTATGTCCAGAAAAAACAACGAATTAGTAATGAAACCAAAATAAGTATTTGAAAACAAAATGAAATCCCAAAAGAAACATTAGAATAGCTTTGGACTTCTCAACAGCAATATTACAAGGAAAAACATTTTGAAGCCGTACTTTCAAAATTCTGAAAGAAAGTTGCTTCAAACCTAGAATTTTATATTCAGCCAAACCATTGTTCAAAAGTAGAACAATAAATAACATCTTCACAGCTAAATGCTCTAAAAAAATGTCATTCAAATGCTTTCCTTAGGAAGATATTGGAGAATATTATCCATGGAAACCGTAAATAAAGGAGCCTCTGGATACAGTAAATGGTATGCAATTCAGGAAAGAATAAAAAGGAATTCCAGGATGCCAGGGACAGAAATCAAAGGATCACAACTCAGAATCACCTGCTACAGCAACCAGCTTACATTAGATCAGGTCAGAAGTTCTAGGGGAGAATTCTCAGAAAGATAAAATTGATAGTGTATGTGATATGTCCTAAGATCCTGAGAGAATATATAAAAAAATTAAAAACTTGGAGTTTGGTTACTGTTCACTCTACAGGATATAAGGAAACATTTTAAAGATCATTTTTAATTTAAGAAGTAAAATGTGGTGAAGGAAAAGAAAAGAGTTTGTTACATGTGTAGTCAATGATATAAACATTAAATTTCAAATTAATTGAAATCATGGTATAAGTTAATTGGTAAAATGGGATGATGGGAATTTTATGTTTATGATGCTTGTGTGTACTTCAGTTTTATGTACCTCACTTTATTTTTATTTTTTTATTTTTCATTTATTTATTTTATTTTATTTTTTAACTTTATTGTATTGGTTTTGCCATATATCAACATGTACCTCACTTTATATATGTAGGCTTACTGATTCAAGGTAGAAAGAGAGATCAATCCCTATCTTTCTCTAGTTGAAACAATAACACCTAAAGTGAAATAAGTTTAAAAGTTGTCTGTGTGTGTGTGTATGTAACTTAGAGATATAGAGGTAAAAGCAAAGTAATAATTTGAAAAAAAGTGAAGGAATGTTCTGATATATAAAGTGAAAAATGTGAGGATAACATGAATAATCACTTCATGAAAAAGTATATGGAAAATTATTTTAAACTATATATGCTTAGCTGCTGCTGCTGCTTCTAAGTCGCTTCAGTTGTGTCCGACTCTGTTCGACCCCAGAGATGACAGCCCACCAGGATCCCCCAATAAAGAAAATATGATAGGAAGTTTTAGAAATGATGTCATTGTATTGGATTGGCCAGTTTGTTTAGGTTTTTCTGTACCAGTTTAAGGACAAACCTAGATGAAGTTTTTGGCCAATCCAGTATTTGGTTAGCCCAAACTCCTGTTTATGCCCCTTCTTATAAAATGTCACTTCATCTTGCTCAGAGTGATGAAAGCATCATGGCAGCATAAGACCTTACTCTTTTTTTGTCTTTTCTTTTTCACAACTAAAGTCTGACATACATCCACATACAAAAGTCCCATAAAAAAGGGCTACTGCATCAAATGCCAAGGAATCTGGGAATTATGGAAAATAAACTTACTTTGGCTACATGTTTAAAAGTAAATTACCTTGGTGAACAATGAACAATTTTTTTTTTTTTTAATATTCAGATAGTTGAGCAAAGATTACCTTTGGGTTTGAATTATCTTTATCCCAGTAAATGGTTTCTCTTCATGAATGAGAGGATGTAAAGAATGACTGTCTCTATGATAAAATAGTGAATTGGAAAATACTTCAGTGCTTAGATATTTTTCATGATATGATAGTCATTAGTACTATTCCCTGGTATTTCTGGTCTTACCCTTCAATGCATATAATAAAATCGTACTGCCTGCCTCTTTGAGGTTAGACATGACCATGCGACTTATTTTAAGCAGTGAAATGTGGGAAGACATGATAAGTGTCTCTTCAGGGTAGGTGTAACTCCAGGTAGTAGTATATGGATAAGAAAAACATGCACTTTTAAGAAAATTGCTATACTCTCATACTAGTGGAACAAAGTCTACATATATTTACTCAGGAAAGGTAATTTTATTACATGATTTTTTTTTTGTTAAAATCCAATAAACATTCTAAAAGTTAAAACTTATTGGGTATTTTCTATTTGCTAGACACTATTTTTTTTCATTATAATCCCCTCAAAAACCTTATGTTGTAAGGTAATATTATGACCCCCATTTTACAGAATTCCCCCCAGACCATAGACTTTAAAAACTCACCAAAAGATTATAGACATACTATGCCCCCCAGAGTTTGAACTCAGGCATCTTGATGACAAAGCAGGTACTTAAACTCTATGCTTTAGAGTTTACTCCACTGCATAAATGTGATTTTTTTTAATTTGTATAAAATTTTATAAAAACACTAACATGCAGAATCTTGAGATTATGCATAATCTGAAGATACTCAATGACATTTCACATTTTTAAAATCACATTGATTCCAAAAAGAATTATATGTATTTTTATATTTATCCATCTTCATGTTGTAATTTTTATATTATTTCCTTTTTTCAATTTACTTTTTCTCATAGTAAAATGAGCTTCACAGGTAGCTCAGTAGCAAAGAATCCACTGGCTAAGCAGGAGATGCAGGAGACACAGGTTTGATCCCTGGGTCAAGAAGATTCCCCTAGAGAAGGAAATGCCAACCCATTCCATGGACTCACAAGAGTCAGACACACCTTAGCAACTTAACAAGCATGAAGTAGCTCTAATTATCATTAACAGAGTTCCTTCTCTTACAGAGAACTAAAGTTCAAGGCATTCAAAGAATAAAAATATGTTGAGCAGGCCCTTAGGAGATTAGAGTCTCTAAAGGAGAGAAAAACATATATAGGAAAAATTTTCTATTACAAGGTTCAATGGCATATAGCATTAAAGACATGGCAATTAAAGCCAATGAGGGTAAGAGGTCATGGAAACCAGTCATGTGTATGCGTGACCAGGGAAGCAAAGTAAAGGAGCGTCCCCAGCCTGGGTTTTTTCATATAGACAGGAAAAGAAAAGAGTGCAAGGGAGAAAGGACAGAACTCGTAAAGAAATGCTAAGAAATTCAATTTAGTTATAAGATAGAATTCATGAAAAACCAAAACTGGGAGATGAGATTGGCAAAGATAAATATGCACTTTAACTACATGTGTTTTTGTTTGTCTATTGACAGTACTTCATGGTTCATTTATATTTATTGATGTATTGTTATCTGAGAAAATATCCAGATTCCCTGCCTGAGAGGAGGGGAGGGGCAGTGGGTAGGGATGGGTGAAGAAATGCAAAGAAGCACCAATTCTCCTTCACACTATTTTTAAAGTCATAGACACAAATGCCTTACAAAAATTAAATTAGGTAAAACTAAGGACATTGAAACATTTTTAGTTCCTACATTGGACATGGCACATAGCTCTAGAAAGGAAGAGGAGTTGTGTTGAGCTACAAAAGATAGCAAAAGGGTAGAGCCAATAAGTTGTTTTTGAAAAGCTAATACAGTTATCTAAGACCTTATTTCGGAGAAGGCAATGGCACCCCACTCCAGTACTTTTGCCTGGAAAATCCCATGGACAGAGAAGCTTGGTAGGCTGCAGTCCACGGGGTCACTGGAGTCGGACACGACTGAGCGACTTCATTTTCACTTTTCCCTTTCATGAATTGGAGAAGGAAATGGCAACCCACTCCAGTGTTCTTGCCTAGAGAATCCCAGGGATGGGGGAGCCTGGTGGGCTGCCGTCTGTGGGGTCACACAGAGTCGGACACGACTAAAGCGACTCAGCAGCAGCAGCAGCAGCAGCAAGACCTTATTTGGAAGTGTGGCCAAATGCTAATATTTTAGTAAATGGCTTCTGTGTCAAATGTTACAAGTTTAACCTTTTCTCAGCTGTCAGTAAAACGCAATTGTCAACATGTCATACAGGTAAAAAGCAAATAAGCAAATCAATCAACTTCTCGTTTACAATCAAGTTCCTTTCTGCTTTTTTCTCCTTTGCCCAATAGCAGAAGAAACAAATTTCTTCTACTGATCATTGCGATTTAGTCTAGAACTTAAAATAATGTTCCCAAGAGAAGTGGCAGTGTTTTAATAAAAATATCTAATTCTGTTTTTGTTGCTGGTTGTATTCTTGGTCTAGCACTAAGAGTTAGCTTGCTGCGAACTCAGAAATATTGATAAGATATAGAGGTAAGCCCATTATATCTTCCCAGGTGGCCTTAGCAGTAAAGAATTCACCTGCCAACTCAGGAGACAAAAGGAACCATTCAATCCCAGAGTTGGGAAGATCCCCAGGAGAAGGAGATGGCAACTTACACTAGTATTCTTGCCTGGAAAATTCCATGAACAGTGGAGCCGGGTGGGCTAGAGTCCATGGGACCATAGACCGTCAGACACCACTGAGCACACACAGAGATAAACCAAGCATTACACCACGCTTATGGCAGAAAGTGAAGAGGAACTAAAAAGCCTCTTGATGAAAGTGAAAGTGGAGAGTGAAAAAGATGGCTTAAAACTCAACATTCAAAAAACGAAGATCATGGTATCCGGTCCCATCACTTCATGGCAAATAGATAGGGAAACGATGAAAACTGACAGACTTTATTTTCTTGGGTTCCAAAAATGGCTGCAGATGGTGACTGCAGCCATGAAACTAAAAGACGCTTGCTCCTTGGAAGAAAAGCTATGACCAACCTAGACAGCATATTAAAAAGCAGAGACATTACTTTGCCAACAAAGGTCCATCTAGTCAAAGCTATGGTTTTTCCAGTAGTCAGGTATGGATGTGAGAGTTGGACTATAAAGAAAGCTGAGCACTGAAGAATTTATGCTTTTGAACCATGGTGTTGGAGAAGACTCTTGAGAGTCCCTTGGACTGCAAGGAGATCCAACCAGTCAATCCTAAAGGAAATCAGTCCTGAATATTCTTTGGAAGGACTGATGCTGAAGCTGAAGCTCCAATACTTTGGTCACCTGATGGGAAGAACTGACTCATTGGAAAAGACCCTGATGCTGGAAAAGATTGAGGGCAGGAGGAGAAGAGGATGACAGAGGATGAGATGGTTTGATAGCATCAGGGACTCAATGGACATGAGTTTGAGCAAGCTCCAGGAGTAGTCAATGGACAGGGAGGCCTGGCATGCTGCAGTCCATGGGGTCACAAAGAGTCCAACATGACTGAGTGACTGAACTGAACTGATTATGGGTCATCTGGCATCATATATAAACTGAAAAACAAAAAGTTGTTGCTGATGTTGCCTGTTAATTTAACTGGTTCCCACAGTATTTCATTAACAGTTTGTGCAAATAAGTGCTGAAAAATTCAGGAAGGAGAGTTTTCTCAGTACATTAAATGGGGCTGCAGACCTTTAAAAAGTAACTGTTTATGTGATAGTATACTATAAATTAAGGATTAATTCACAATTAGAAAATGGTTAAAATTACATTTTGAGCTTTCAATGGTGTGGCTATGTGGAAAACATTTCACTGAAAGGTCAAACTTGTAAATGTTTCAAGACAAAATATTCTTCCCCCTGCCCCCATCTAAAAACTGTGACCTTTACACTGTTTTTTCCGCTCTGGCAGAATAGACTCCTATGGCTGTTATAGTTTTCTGAGCTTGTCTATTGGTGCTGAATGTGTGCATATGTCTTTTGTAGAAAGATGCTAGTAATAGATTTTTTTCCCCCTGTAGTGTATGTGTGAGTATGCACATCCATAATTCATCAAAACAGACATTTGGAAAATGAATTAAGCACACCAACTACTTTTCTGAATCACAGAGTTTCATGTTTGCTTATTAAAATAACAATAGTTTTTTTGACCAAGTGCAAATGTGGTTTTACCATATAAATGTATTCTTTTTGCAAATAATCTTTTAGTATTCTGTTTAAAACTTCTTTTCTAATGAGTCATATAAGCAGGGATCTTTTAAATGAATAATTCTTCTTGGCCAAAAGTGAGTAGTCTATAAGCAAGTATATTTCCACATGTTAAAGGGCACATATACTGGAGAAAAAGAAACGTACTGTAAATTAAATACAAAAATCCTGGAATGATTTCTAGAACTGAGTACATCATAAGCAAAGAAATAGGAAGTTTTCAGAAGCAACGCTTAAGGGGAAGCATAATCATAGCTTTAGAACTCTTAATAAGTTAAAGAAGAAAATTCACATAAGAGGGATACTACACTATATATTCTTTGAAACTTACTATATATGCATACATATGCATTTGGTGTTGATATTGCAGAATTTATATGCCAAGACAAAACGCAATTTTCCCATACTATCATTAAAGTAGCTAGAGAAAAAGCCAAATAAAACATAAAATATTATGGTATATGAGGAAAAGCTCTTATTTTGAAGACAAATTTTCCATTTCCTTGCTACCTTGGACTTTAGATAGTTCAATTTTATTTTCCATTAAAATTCCATGTTGTTTACCTAATGAATTAATTGTGTTTCTACCAGGTCAATGACTGCATTTTCATTCAGTAACTTACACAGACTAGGAAATGTGATGCTAGATATCCGGAGTGGCTGTAATGTTGTATTAATGAGGAAGAAAAATCACAAATGGGCTGCACTTGCAAGATGGGTTTCTTCTTTCTCTAAGGAGTAAATATCCCCCAGAGAATTTAACAGATCAAACACTCCTAGAAACTCTATACTTGTATAGGTTTTTAAAAATTTCTTCTAAAAAAGTAAAGGCTGAGAATAACAAGCTAAGCTTGTAGAGATTTATTGCAATCTCTTATTTCTCTTTGGAGAATGATACTTAGAGAAGCCTATTGGATTCTAAGCCCTGTCAAATCTGCTATAAATTTTGTGTCCTGTACTGAAGCCCCAGTATCCTGATCCATTTGTCTCTGACAAAGCTTATCTTTTGTCATCAGATTGCTAAGTAAATAGCTGTACTCAAAAAACATGACAAAAACCTTCAAGTTTTAAAATGTAATTTCTTAAAATTTGTATAACGTGTATCTGCATAATCTTGTAAAATATATAAGTAAGTTTTTAAAAGAACAGAAAATTGCAGAATGTAATTATCTGAAAAAGTCTAGTAAGCAAATGGATTTTTTTATATTTCCTGGCATGTATTTATTCTCACATTATGTCGGTTTTACATGTTATACATTCAGGGTACACATCTTTTGCTAACCAGGATACCATAATACATCCTGATGAAAATGCCATTATTATTTTAGGAAGATTTATTTATTGAATCATAGAAACTCAGCATTAGAAAGCATCTGAGTTTCTTCGAGCCCCTTCTTTCCTAGTGCACTATAGTGTGATACACAGAACACAGTTAGGAGCTACTCCTGCTTGTCAACTGTTGTTTATTTTCTCAACCATCCTCATCCTTAGCCAGTTGTCTCTGTGTCATAAAAAAATAAGGGGCTTCCCTTGTAGCTCCCTCGATAAAGATTCTGACCACAATGCAGGAGACCTGGGTAAAATCCTTATCACCTGGATAGCCAATTTAATACATTACATTTTTTTCCTGTGGAAATACACAAGAATATTTTTGTTTCCTAACTAAAACATCACTACTCATTTAGTCCCTTTGAAAATGATTATTACTTTATCTCTTTATTTTAATTTAATTTTATCCTCACTTGAGGAAAATGTAATTGATCTCTTTCCTTTAAACTTTGGTTAATATGGTTCATGAGAATTTTAATGAGCCAAGACACTAGGCAAATTTTTGTTTTGTGTACACATATTAGGAACAGCTTCACAAATCTAAATTTACCATATAGTACCCCTGTCATATGTCCCACTAGATTTTTTTACAAATAGCTGCATTTGGTGTAAAAAAAAAATCTTAGGCTTGTTGGAATGATGCGTGTGAAACTGCATTCTCATTTCACAGTATTTTTTAAAAGGTATATTGCAGTTGTTTCAGCCCACTGAAAATGTGTACAATTTAGTTATTGGTTATCTATTTGTGCATTAAGTATATTTCCTACTCCAGACCTATTTGTATAATTGAAAACCATATAGTTAATACTTAGGAATTAATAAAACTGGGGAGATGACTTCTAAAATTGTAATTTAATACTGAATTATTTTCTCATAATGAGAAAGGAGATTTCAGATGATTATAGTGGAATCTTTAACTTCAACTCGACCTGTGGTTTGACAATTGCACTCTCATTGCAGCTGTAAGGTAGGAAAAGATAGATGTTCAACATTGAAGATGAGGTGGTAGGGCTCTCTAGAGAGCAAAGTTGCATTAATCATGATCATAGCTGATATAAAACTTTGAAATCTCAATGGCATATTTATAGGCTTTCAAACAATGTATGTTGAATAAATGGATGATCAGAAATGTAATTTACATGAGAAATCAACATAGCTTCTTCATTTCAGCTATCCCCATGTATTGGCAGTTTCTGGTCAGTCAGTAACTTATAAGGATTTCATGTAGAGCTCACTATTCTCAATTCAGCTGCTCAGGAATTTAAATTTTTGTCTTCAAAGAGGCAGTCTTGAGACCAATATCATTGTCTTTTCTACTTGTTACCTTGTTATTTTTTGCTAATCGTGCCATTGTCTCTGCCTACATGCTCTTGGCAGTATCTGTTTCGTTCTCATTCAATAGATTACCCTTACTTTCTGGTCCTTTTGAAATCACTGCCCGTGGCAATACTTACCTTGGCAATGATTGCCCATCTCTCCTCACTCTGCTGCCTAATGGAGGCCTTTTAATATTCTTCCCAGGAACCAGCCTCCTTGTATGTATATGATACCAGGGTGTTCCTGGTTGTCCAAAATCATCACAATCCCTATTCCCTCTTCTAGTTGTTTGGGCACAGAATGTTTCTGAGGAATGCCAAGCCATAAGTGTCTACTTTCATCACTCATCCAAGCATATTGATTTTATGTTTCTTTCAGCCACTCCAGCCATTGACCAGGAAATTACAGTCTAATGAGACCCGAAAAAAAGCATTTATTAATATCTCTCATATATCCAATAATGACATGGTTCAGATTGAGCTGTCTGTGTGTCATAAAGTATTTAAATCCACACTTGAGGTTATTATTGACCAGCCTAATTGACTGAGCATCATTCTATTATCCCTCTGTTTATTGAGTGAAAGAGTAAACCCTCTTATGTATCTATGAGTAAACAAAGCAGATGGTACAAATTCATTTGCATAAAAATGAGGACCCTGTATAGAAAGTGAAGTACAATTTTAGTTCCTAAAATGGAATCAGTACCCAGAGAGCTCCACAGCTCAACACTTGACCTTCTAGAGCTCTACCAGGGGCCCCTAGTGGTTTTGTCTGCATCATCCCTCTTTCTTCCCTTTCAGCTCGTGGATCTTCAGACCCCTTGGCAGTTTGAAGTAAATAGTACCAGTGTCAGCTATTAGCGATGCATTTCGTGCCCTTAATGGCAAACAGATGTATTCATTAAGAGAATGTTCTTTGCAGAGATTTTATGGATTTAAAAGATTTGAAAGGAATAAGGAAAACAGGACCTTTCTGAGATGCCCTGGAATGAACATTAGTATATAAGCAAAAATAATTTGAAAGCATAAACGTACCTGCTGTGTCAGCTGTCGTATGGATGGAGAGTATAAGCAAAAAAATAAGTCATATTTGTAACTAAGTGAATAATTTGAAAATTCACTAATATCAGATCAGATCAGATCAGTCACTCAGTCGTGTCCGACTCTTTGTGACCCCATGAATCACAGCACGCCAGGCCTCCCTGTCCATCACCAACTCCTGGAGTTCACTGAGACTCACATCCATCGAGTCAGAGATGCCATCCAGCCATCTCATCCTCTGTCGTCCCCTTCTCCGCCTGCCCCCAATCCCTCCCTCGTTGGAAAAGAGTCTTTTCCAACGAGTCAACTCTTCACATGAGGTGGCCAAAGTACTGGAGTTTCGGCTTCAGTATCATTCCTTCCAAAGAAATCCCAGGGCTGATCTCCTTCAGAATGTACCGGTTGGATCTCCTTGCAGTCCAAGGGACTCTCAAGAGTCTTCTCCAACACCACAGTTCAAAAGCATCAATTCTTCGGCGCTCAGCCTTCTTCACAGTCCAACTTTCACATCCATACATGACCACAGGAAAAACCATAGCCTTGACTAGACGAACCTTTGTTGGCAAAGTAATGTCTCTGCTTTTGAATGTGCTATCTAGGTTGGTCATAACTTTCCTTCCAAGGAGTAAGCGTCTTTTAATATCATGGCTGCAGTCACCATCTGTAGTGATTTTGGAGCCCAGCTAACAAAACGATATAAAGGAAAAATCTATTTTCTTTACAAAATCTAACAGGATGCTTACGTTTTTTTTTTCTTTTTTTAAAGCTGCAATTTTAAAGGAATGATATTGGATATTTGTGGTCTTCATAACACTCTGAAGACTAGAATCAGAAAGTTCAATTTGCATGCAAGTCAACATCTATCTAAAAATACGTTAATATTCTCAGCAATAGTAAAAGAAATCTTTATTTTTGAAAGTGCCTTTATAGTATGACAATTGTCCCCACTATTAGGTGAACTTGGAAACCCCAACCTCACCTTAATAGAAAATTTTTTGAAAGGAATTTAATGTGAATGCCACAATTTTGGGTAAATATCTCAGAATATTTGTGAGAGGAAAAAACCCCATGGTATAGAATATAAGCAACCCTGTGTAATGAACCCAAGACCTCTTCTCTCCATATCGCTCTCATCAGAATAAATAAGAACAGTGTAGATTTGGAGATATTGTAATGAACCTTCATTCCTTTAATTAACATGCCCTGAAGATAATCTATAATAGAGAAAGACAGAAGAAAGGAGTATTTAAGAACCTCAAATGTGCAAGCAGATGTCTCCAGCCAGGGGTGGGGGCGGAGGCGGGGAACATCAGCTTTATCCTTTCTGCTTCCTTTGTAGACTGACTGAGTACTAAGGAAGGTGTTCAGGAAAAATAATTTTACTGTGATTCCAAACAGAATTCAAATCAAGTTGATGCTTCAATTAAAAATCAATGTTAAAAATATAATAAAATGTATAATTGCAGTTACATAAAATGACAGTTTTTATACAACTCCCCCGCTACTGGCTCTGTAATTGGCCTAGACCCTGGATAGAAGCCATGTTATACTTTTCATTCTAGAGGTCATGAACAATTTGACAACCATGTACTAATCTATAAAATTATGGGCTTCTGGAGAACATGATCTTTATTCTATTTTTACTGAATTCAAGGAATTGAGCATAGTATTTATTCTAGAGTATGGGCTTTCCAGGTGATGCTAGTGGTAAAGAACCTGCCTGCCAATCCAGGAGACATAAGAGAAGTGGGTTCTGTTCCTGGGTCAGGAAGGTCCCCTGGAGAAGGGAACAGCAACCCACTCCAGTGTTCTTGCCTGGAGAATCCCATGGACAGAGGAGCCTGGCGGAATACAGTCCATAGGGTCGCACAGAGTCGGACACTACTGAAGTGACTTAATATACACGCACAGAAGTACTACAAAGATGTACCAGATAAAGCTACATAAGTTTGCAAAGGTAGGTATTAATATAAAAGGAGTTTTGAGACTAAAGATAGCTTATCATAAAGCTCTCCCTAAGGATTGCTTCCTTCGTCTCTGTACCTCTCAAGTACCTTGGATTTATGGCTCTAACTGTAATGAGGAAATAGTTGCTGTGTTTCTCTTAATGGCAGACATCTAAATTTCACACCTTTGTCAAACACACAAACACAAGTGTTTGCCTGAAGAATTGCATCACAACATTTTATTAGGGTTGTTATTATTACTAGGGAATCTAGTTACAAATTCTCTGCTTTTGTGACTTTTTACAACATTTCTTCAG
Source organism: Bos indicus (assembly GCF_029378745.1). Taxonomy (NCBI): domain Eukaryota; kingdom Metazoa; phylum Chordata; class Mammalia; order Artiodactyla; family Bovidae; genus Bos; species Bos indicus. The sequence continues at coordinate 21,334,873 of NC_091788.1, forward strand.
AACATTTAAGGGAAAATCACATTTGATAAGGGAACTTGGCATTGTAACTGCAAATGAGTCTTGGCTTTATAGGAGTTGTATGCAGTGTGAAATTACTTTCTTCCCTGATTTTATCCTGATCTTGCTTCTTCCCATAGGTTTTTAAAATTTAGTAATTCCTGAAAATTACTTCAGCTACTAAAATGGACTTTTAAAAAAAGACATGATTTGATTTAATTCTCTGTAATTAGCCCTTAACTACTTTTTAAAAAGCGTTCAACGTAGATTTCTATCTTGTTTTATAGAAATGATGACCAGTGGATTGCTTCTTTGAGATGCAGGTTTAAACCATTTAGCTCTTTTGTGGTAAACTACAAAAATATTCCACTTTCCGCTGTAATTTTCCTTGTGCAATATATGCATATTTAAAATTCAATACTGAGTTCATTCAGAAAATTCCTACAGACTTTCTGTTTAACACTAAAAATTTTATCTGTGTGGGGGAATAAAAATGTACATTCTGTGCAGACATTAAGGATTATTAATGAGGAGATATACACATAATTTGAAATAAATCATACATTTGACAGTAAAAAGAGGAAACATAAAACTGCACCATATTGTGTTGCTGAATAAAAATTTCAGTGTAAATTTTTATTTTTGGCTCTGTGAAAAAATAGTTTTATTTTGTGACTACAAAATTCTGAACATACCATTCATTGACCATGATGACCAAAAAAGAGTGCCATACAAAAAATGTTTTGTGAGTGTGTGTGTGTTTTGCATAAAACTAAGTATTTGATAAAATTAGTTTAAATACAAGTCAAAATAGACTTATTTCTGGTGTTATTTCTAATGGAACATTTGTGAAAATGTTTAAAACGTTAAAATTTCCTAAAATATAGTAATTTGATATTTGTGATAATATGATCCAAATTCGTCTGAGTTTATGTCGACTATCTATTGATCTATTCAAATGTCCTTGAATTACCACCTCTAGTGTTGCCATTCCTACTGCTATTCTGTGTACCACCATCACTACTAATAAGCATAATCTTAAGTAACATTTATTTAATGGATGTCTATGTCCCAATACTATGTTAAATAATTTATAGCATTATGTTTCTTGATAAATGTTTATTATATGACTTTCTGTTATGACATATGGGATTCCAAGGTAAGCAAGCAGTGTTGTGTATCACTTTTCAGAAAGTATCAAAGATAAAGAGTACACTTCAAGATGTAATGAGAAAAGTATATTCTGTTTACCTAGCATATGTTAGTGCATGCTAAGGTTTTAAATACTGAAGCAAGCAAATTAGTTGTTCAAATCCCATTATTAGGGATGAGTTATTCAAGTTTTTGTGGCAAATGCTCTAATGAGTGTTTGGAAGTCAGGAAAGAAAATGTCCCTATGCTCAAAGATCTCAGATGCTCTATGAGGAAATGAGGTTGAATTATGTGAACAGCAGGAGCAATCTTGATTGCAAAAGAGCCAAATAGCATCTAAGAGAGAAGAAATCAGAAGTGGACATGAGGAATGTAACAGGCTAGAGAGCTCTTAGTCTTCTCTAGGAAAGCAAATCTTGAGTTGGCTCATGAATTCCTTTCTAAAAGGTCACTACAGTTAATAAGAAAGACTTATGAACATGATTCCATGACCTAATCCAGCCATTCTAACTTTCCTAATTTATTACTCAGCTAGTCTGAGCATTCTTGCCTGTGTGCCTTCATGCATGTTTTCCCTCTATTGGAATATCCTTCCCTTTATTTGTTTATCTTTCCTCAGAAATTCATCAAAATTTAGTTCAAATATCATTTCTTCATTGAATCCTATGATCCCAAAACTTACTGCATATGGCATTCTTTTTTTTGTAAAATTACTATACCGTCTTCTTATTTTGATTTATATGTCTACAGGCATTTTTTGTCAACTGTAAGTTCTTTGAGGTTAGTCCATGCAGTTCATTTCTAGCACCTAAGTGACATAGTTCTTGTCACACAGTAACGCTGAACAAATAAATAAAATGTTCAGAGAGTTAATACAATTAATTTATAAATTACTCTTAAGTATTAAAGGCATGAGCATTGTCTGTTTTCTTATACATTTGCAAGTCTACCAGGAATGTTCTGTCTTTTATGTGCCCCCTGGTGCTCACCCAGCCTTTGTTAAAATACCAAAAAGTCACCATAGAGGGAGAGCACTGTGTTCTCCCATTTTGTGTGAAACTTCATGGTTGACTTCAGAAAGAAAAAAGGAAAAGTGTCAAGTAATATTTTAAAAATAAAATAAATTGCATCCTTAGATTTCACCAGCTGAGGCTGAAATTGAACAGCATTTTATAGAGAAAGCCAAATGATCCCCAGTACCACCAGAATGTTTAACAACTCTCTAACCTCCAGGCAAAATAATCATACAACCCAGCTAAAGTCAGCTTCAAAATGCATAGAAAATTTTGTCTAAAGCCCTTTTATTCTTCCAGTAATTAGGCTATGCCATGTGAGCCAATTTTATCATTAAGTTATGAATTAAAAGTACCATCCAGTAGTAAACTCACTAAGCCATCATATTCAGCCCTGCACAGTATTTTATTACTACTACTCTGTGCTCATATGATTTTCTGTAGACTTCTAGGAAAATTAATAATTTCCCTGAGAAATAGAAATCCTCACCCCTTGATGCTTCAAAGGATTAGCAGTGGAATATGTGAATCAAGAAAATGAGATTCTGCTGAGCTCCTGCGGACATTTTTCTTACTGTGTTTGATTGCTTTTCTAAATTTTTTAGTTTGCCTGTTTATTATTCTCCTCCCATGTCTCTATTTTTTAACCCTGATATATTTCTTAACTTCCCCTCCATTTTTTTTTTTCAGTTCTCGAGAGAATGTTCTATAGCAAATTCTTAGAGAATGAAAGTGTTTGTTAAAATCAAATATTTGGAAAAAACTTAAATGTAAGGAAGTTGGTTTGTTTCACAATATCTTTGTTTTAATCATCATGTTCATTTTATTAAAATGTATTTTGATTGTATAATCATGCAGAAATTTGGAGAAGTAATTGTAGTATCACATCCCAGCCCTACTGTTTAGAGAAATATCAGAAACACTTAACTTTTCATGCAAGGTTTTCTATCATCCAAGCACTATATGCATTTTATTTTCACTTCTATATTTTCCTTTATTTCCTGAGGTTACAGTCAATCACATCTATAACCTGTTACCAGATGCACATTTGCCTTGTTTTAAGACAGAGAGTGGAATTCAAGGCATTCACAGTTAGAAAACTGTAAATCTTTAACAGATTTCCCAGTGCAATTCCTAGTGCTTTCCATTTTCAGGAAATTTTGGCCATTAGAAAATACTTTTTTTTATTAACTTTATGTTGATGACAGTTTGCTTCTGAATAACTTGCTTTCTAATCATCTCCTTTTATCTGAAGACCAAATCGAAGGAGGCTAAGTTGCTTTACAAAATTTACCTGTAGGCAGGTAAATATATCCTATTTCTTCCATCAGGTAAAACGATTTTGAGTCCTTCTATGTTACTGGTTCCTCTTTTAAGAAATCCTTCTTCCTTTGTCTCTTTAAAATTTGAATTCAGAACTTAACAGTTTTTTCCAAGGGTAGTTTGATCAGTAGGGAACTGGATTTCATTATAGAAAAATGATTAACAAGTAAGGGAAAATAAAGTCCTCCTAGTAGAACATTGGGCTTCCCTGGTGGCTCAGAGGTTAAAGTGTCTGCCTGCAATGTGGGAGACCTGGATTCGATCCCTGGGTCCGATCCCTGGGTCGGGAAGATCCCCTGGAGAAGGAAATGGCAACCCACTCCAGTATTCTTGCCCAGAGAATCCCATGGATGGAGGAGCCTGGTGGTCTACAGTCCACAGGGGCACACGACTGAGCGACTTCCACTTTCACTTTAGTGGAACGTCAGAATGGCTATTGTCTTTTATTTAATTATGTAATACCATCTTAGTATCTTCTCTCTGTCTTAAGACTTCTAAATATAGTTGAAAAATTATGACACAAAATTATGAGTATGTTTGTTGATAGAAGTGTGTTTGCACTTACAGACAAAAGTTTAGAATCACTAACTTACATAGCATACATCTATCAAACCCCACCCACATAACAAAACAAATTTAATATCTTTGTTTCAAAACGTTAAACTAAGGGTTTTTATTAATTGAGTATAAGGCTTGAAAACAGGACCTTAACTTAATTACTCTTAAAAATTAAAAGAGTCTTTAAGAAAGATTTGTAGAAAAACAAACTTACAAGCTCTACTCAGAAAAATACAGAAATGACCAAAATAGCAAGTTTTAGATCAGAGCCTTATATTAGTTTTCTAGGGCTGCCACAACAAGTTATCACACACTTGTCTTAAAACAACAGACGTGTGTGTATGTGTGTGATAAGTGGCTTCAGTCATGTATGACACTGTGTGACGCGATGGACTGCTGCCCACCAGGCTCCTCTGTCTATGGAATTCTCCAAGCAAGAATACTGGAGTGGGTTGCCATGCCCTCTTCCAGGAGATCTTCCTGGAGGGATCGAACCCGCATTTCTTACGTCTCCTGCAATGGCGGTCAGGTTCTTTACCACTAGCGTCACCTGGGAAGCCCGAAATAACAGACATTTATTCTTAATTCTGGAAGCTTGAAATTCAAACTCAAGATGTCAGCAGAATTACACTCCCTTAGAAGTCTCTAGAGGGAATCCTTTCTCTCCTTTTTCAGCTGATGATGGTTCAAGGTGTTCCTGGTCTTTGACTCAGTCTTTGCTTTAGTCATCATATGGGGATTCACATGGCTTTCTTCCTGTGTCCTTTTCTGTCTCTTATAAGAACATTCTCATTGGATTTAGGGGAAACTCTAATTATGTATGGTTTCATATGGATCCTTGACTTAATTACATTCACAAAGACCCTATTTCCAAATAAGATCACATTCTGAGGTTCCAGGAAGACATTAATTTCAGGGGAGAGAACTTCCCTGGTGACTCAGATGGTAAAGTGTCTACCTATAATGTGGGAGACCCAGGTTCGATCCCTGGGTCAGGAAGATCCTCTGGAGAAGGAAATGGCAACCCACTCCAGTACTCTTGCCTGGAATATCCCATAGATGGAGGACTGCAGTAGTCTACAATCCATGGGGTCAGAAAGAGTCGGACTGAGCAACTAAACTTTCCCTTCATTTTCAGTCCCATTATATCTTTTGGGCTTGTAGAAATGCCTTACAGAAAAGTAAGATTATGGCATTCAGTCCCAACACTTCATGGCAGATAGATGGGGAAACAATGGAAAGAGTGACAGACTTTATTTTCTTGGGCTCCAAAATCACTACAGATGGTAACTGCAGCCACGAAATTAAAAGACACATGCTCCTTGGAAGAAAAGCTATGAAAAACCTAGACAGCATATTACAAAGCAGAGACATTACTTTGTCAACAAAGGTCTGTCTAGTCAAAGCTATGGTTTTTCCAGTAGTCATGTATGGATGTGAGAGTTGGACCATAAAGAAGGCTGAACGATGAAGAATTGATGCTTCTGAACTGTGGTGTTGGAGAACACTCTTGAGAGTCCCTCTGACTGCAAGGAGATCAAACCAGTCCATCCTAAAAGAGATCAGTCCTGAGTGTTCATTGGAAGGACTGATGTTGAAGCTGAAACTCCAATACTCTGGCCACCTGATGTGAAGAACTGACCAATTAGAAAAGACCGTGATGCTGGGAAAGATTGAAGGCCGGAGGAGAAGAGGACGACAGAGGATGAGATAGTTGGATGGTATCACTGATTCAATGGACAAGAATTTGAGCAAGCTCTGGGAGATGGTGAAGGAGGGGAAAGAGATGGTGAAGGAGCGTGTGCTCCAGTCCATGGGGTCACAAAGAGCTGTACATGACTGTGTGACTGAACAACAACAGCAGATACAGTCCAGCTGGAGAATACCAGAAGTTAACGTACGTGTTTCTTTTTATTTAGAATAATGGCTAGTAAGTGGGAACATATTTGGAAAACCCTATCATTCTACTTTGGGAAGCAAACATAGGGACATCAGTACTTTATGTAGTTGATGTAAACTGCTATATGTAGAACACTTTTTTCTGCTTCAAAGAAGCACCTTTCAGAGCCTAAACTTTCTATGTAAGAAAGTAAAATACATGATTATTCAATATCCTTTTGTATCTTATTTCACTATAGTTATAATATTATTCTAATATAGAAGTAATTCCCTAAGTGGGAGTGGCAAGTATTGAATGGCTAGGGAAGCTGGTAGGTGAGCTGAGAGCTCACCTCTTGATTTTATCACAGTGTCATGAAAACCTTCGATGAAAGAAATGCACTTGGCCTGGCAAGTATAAAAACTGTAATGTGGATTATGAGTCTTTAATTGCTCTCCAGTATGTCTGGTTTATTATGAATCTGTGGAACAGTTTAGAATGGGTAGACCCCAATTAATTCATTTTACTTCTTGAACTCAACAGAACTGGATGAACCTCAGGTTACTGTTATAATTAAACAAAGAAAACAAGAGAGAGAGGAAACAAACACCTCAGAAATCGAATCTTCCAACTGAAATGTTAAGAATTCCAACAATCTTCCTCATACAGCATCAGACTGCTACGGTCAAAAAAAAAAAAAAAAACGGAAAAAAGGGTGGGTAAAAGGATAATGCTAATCATTCATGCATCATTCATGATCTCAATTTAAATTTTGACAGAAGAATTTTACACATATAAGTAGGAAATGGTAAAAATACTCATATCATTTTTCACACTCACAGATGGCTTGAACAGTGTCACCCAAAGGAATATGAAAACATTAACAGGAAATATTTTAAAACTATATTCTGAAACAAAAATAAGAATAATAAACAGAAATATGTATATGTGAAAATTATTTATATATATATTATTATTATTATATATATGCTCCCGAGTGAGCATACATATAATATGTATGTTCATCTTCATCAAGAGGCTCTTTAGTTCCTCTTTGCTTTTTCTGCAAAGAGGAACTAAAGAGCCTCTTGAGGTCATCTGCATATCTGAGGTTATTGATATTTCTCCCAGTAATCTTTATTTCAACTTAAGCTTCATCCAGACCGTGACATACAATAAAATGGGATAAATCTACCTATAATTATTCATTCAAAATATGAATTTTAAGAGAATTTTGCCAGAAATAAAGAACTACAACAAAAAGGTTGAGGCATTTATTTCAGAATAATGGGTTACCCTCACTCATAACATTTGAAATGATAGTAAAGAGAACTACAAAGGAAAATAAATCAGTGAATGTACTGAGAAGGCTCAATGCATTCACTTCCCTGTAGAACCCATTATATTCACATTCATGAATAAATCAGGGCTGAGTGGTCTAGAGCTTAGGATACCCAAAGAAATAGAGAAGATGTAAGAACAATTTTGTGACAGCTAAACACCAGTGAGATGGAAGATACAATGTACGAGAGTGATACATTTTTATAAAATATTTCACTAAAAATAATATTAAGGCTGGAGAAAATGTACAAGACAAATACATGTATGTGTGTGAAATCACTTCAGTCATGTCCAACTCTTTGCAGCCCCATGAACTGTGGTGCACCAGGCTCCTCTGTCGATGGAATTCTCCAGGCAAGAATACTGGAGTGGATTGCCACGCCCTTTTCCAGGGGATCTTCCTGACCCAGGGATGGAACCTGCATTTCTTATGTCTACTGCAGTGGCAAATTTAGACAAAAAGAAAGCAGATATAAAAATACTAATGTCTGACAGTGTAGATTTTAAAATAAAAATAATTAAATGGAAGAATTGTGATGCTATATTTGATTAAACTATGTCCTTAGCATATTGCCCCCAAGTCATTAAGTAACAGAGATGACCTTATAAATGTATGTATGAATTTACAGGTAAAGATAGATTGACACTCTATCGACACTCTAGAGTGGGATTCTAGTAAAAATGGTAACCCTCCAGTTCAGCCCCATGCCTTTAAGTTTTGCACCATTTTTGAGGAATAAGAGCAGCATGCTGTATCTGCTAGGGTTAAGTTAAATATTTACCAGAGATATACTCACATCCCTTTTAAACAATTTTTGTTATATGTTTTGTATTTTTTGAGTCATCTATTCTCTTATCATTGACAAATCAAATATTGTCGAAAACTATTCATTCTTTACTAATTGATTTAAAAGATGGTGCTAGAATTGCATGGTCATGGAAATAAAACACTTGCAAGCCCTGTGGACTCAACCATCCACTAATTAATGATAATTATATGTCCATAGTACTTGGTCATTTAGAATCAATTTTTTTCTTCCCATGTGTTTTCTGGTTTCTAAGCTTTTCTTATAATGTCAACAGCAAAAAACTTGAAATTTCAGACAGATTTAGCTGATGTTAATATAAAAACATTCCTGATTTAGAGAGCAACCCATGCATGCAATTTCAAGGATATGGATCTGATCCACTTGTCTTCTTAAAGCATGCTGCTGCTGCTGCTGCTAATTTGCTTCAGTTGTGTCCGACTTTGTGCGACCCCATAGATGGCAGCCCACCAGGCTCCCCCGTCCCTGGGATTCTCCCAGCAAGAATACTGGAGTGGGTTGCCATTTCCTTCTCCAATGCATGAAAGTGAAAAGTGAAAGTGAAGTCGCTCAGTCGTGTCCGACTCCTAGCGACTCCATGGACTGCAGCCTACCAGGCCCCTCCGTCCATGGGATTTTCCAGGCAAGAGTACCGGAGTGGGTTGCCATTGCCTTCAGTGCCAATCAATTCTACTTATAGAAATCATGAAAGTTCCCAGAAAATTATTAAAGAGGACTTTGACAACTTAATTTATTTTTATATCCTATATAAATATTATTCATTTGTTTTATTGATTCAATTATTTAAACAAGCATATAGTAAACACAAATTCCATTTCTTTCTATCTCTTAATATTTCTGCTGCCCAGAGATAACCACTGACTTTAATGTGAATTGAGGAGAATTTTAAGTGGCTTATGATATTTCAATTTGAAGACTAAAACCAGAGATGTGTAAAATGTGTGAGGACTGAGATTGGGGGAGAGGAAAAAGAAAATTAATGAAAAGGATCAGAACTCCTCCTTGTGGAACATATTTTGAAGTGATTTATCTCTCATGAATAATGAAGCTAGGCTTCCAAAATGGATTTTAAAAATAATATAGGCCCGTGTGCATGCTGAATCACTTTAGTTGTGTGTGATTCTTTCCAAACTTTGTGACCTATAGCCCTCCAGCCCCCTCCATCCATGGGACTTTCCATGTGAGAACACTGGAGTGGGTTGCCATTTCCTTCTCCAAAAAATTATGTATGTGTGTGTATATATAAATGCACCATGCTTCTAATTTGAAGTTTGTTTGTTTGTTTGTTTTCAATATTTTTAGTTTTATATCCTTTAAATATTTTTGTTTTCCTCTTTGAGACAAAAGAATCACATAATCATGTTTCAAAGATCCCTAGAAATCTCTTTAATCAAATGAATTATAGATGTATTTTCATTACCCTAAAATGTAATAATTTTACAGATTAATCATTTTAAATATTAGATATCATCTATGAACAAAAAGAATTAGTATTTTGTTCTATTGTTTAAAAATATAATTTTCTTTTAGGTTAAATTTAGCAGCAGTCATTTATTTTTTCTTTTTCCCATAGGTTGTAGTGAATAATTGCAGAAAATTGTATGTGCATCCTCTTTTATTTGCACAGAATTAGTTAACAGTATGATTATGCTAAAAGAAATTTTAGAGGTTTTTTAAGGAAAAATAAAACATAGATGCAGAGAAGGAATAGGCATCAAAGAGAAAATATAAACATGTAGAATAAGGTAAAAAATACCTTTTATACTGAACAACAAGGTAAAAAATACGCATTGATTTTATAATGACCTGTGTGGTTGAAAGTAGAAATATAATCAAAATACATGATAATCAATTTGGAAGCAGCACAATAATTTGTGCTGGATCAATTCATGCACTGAAAACAACTAGCCAAGCTGGAAAAAAATTAAAACAAAATATGTTTGAGGGCATAGAACAGCAAAGACATATTGTATTATAATTCCCAGAGAATAAGGAATCTAAGCAAAATGAGTCAGACATTTGGAAACACTTTTCCTATTGAAGTATTTTTCCAATTTAAGGGGGCATGGGAAGTGGTTCCCTGAGATAAGAAGCTGAGCATAAATCTGAGGCTGACCATCCGAGGGTTCAAAGTCTACTTTCATCATACAGTAAGACAGGTGGAATAAAAATCAGGAGAGTTCTTATTGTGTTACAGAGGCTCTAGTAAACACTTGGGAGTTTCTCCTGGAATCTAAAATACTATAACCAAGAAGTAATACTAAAATGGAGATAAACCAGCTGAAAATAAATTAGAAGCACCTGATTCCTGAGAGGATTAGGTAATACAGTCCTAACCTAGCTTGCCTGACAGAAGAAAATCAATTCCTATCTAGACTGTATTGCAGAGATACCAATGAGCTATGTGATTTCTATCTACAAATCAGCCCGAAGATTCAACAGGACCATTTCCACAGTAGTTGTGAAAGCATAATGCTCCTCTTACAGCAACTAATAAGTCCAGATGAATTATGAAACCACGTTTTTAAAGATATCAGAGGAGTTTGGAGGCAATAGGATCTAGATGAGCTACAATTCAGAAAAAAGAGAACTGCCATGAGATGAGTTGAGGCTGGCTGCCTGCTTTGTTTTCCTTAGGACACTTGCTGGTTCTGCATGTGATTGAGGATCAAGCTTGTCCTACATGGATACATTTCACAAGCAGAAAATTAATCTAGCAGTGCATTGTGCAGAAACTTGGGGCTAGAATGACATATGAGTCCTTCAGTGGCCTCAAACTCAAAGCTAATTTTGATTTGTGGTGTTGCATGCAAGACTGGAAAACGAAATCAAAAGCTTAAAAATTAGAAAGTTCGCTTGAATTTTTGCAGGCTCCCAATTTTTAGGGGAAAGTAGATACATGGTGGGAAGAGGTCCTGTCTCAATCTTAAATATAGTCTTCCTTGGAGATATTTATAACATTTAAAATGTCATGGCTAGAAAGCTCATGGGCTAAACTTGGGTTCCCAAGAATGGCTTAAACACGTAGTTAACAGGACTGAGAGAAAAGAAGTCCTAGACCTGAGAGCACCATGAAGAGAAAACAGGGATAAACTTGATGTGGACTGACTCTTTCTAGAATTTAATAGATATAAAAAGAGATAATAAAATATGGCTAATAATGGGAAAAATGGACAATAAAAGCACCTCAAATGAAACTGATATTGAAGTTCAGAAGTAAATACTCAGACCATAACATAAAGAGTCAATTGAATAGATAGTGTAAGAAACATGTGGGACACAGGCAAATGTAAAAGCATATATGTATTTCAAGATTCTTGGAAAGAGAATGAGAGTAATGAATAAGCCATATTTGAAAATATGATGGCTGAGAAGTTTTCTAAAACTGATCAAAGATATGATACGGAAATTCAAAACACTCGGCAAACTCAAAGCAATATCAACACACAAACACATCTACACACACTATTTCTACACATCATAGAACAACTGCTGAAAACTAACACATATTGAAAACCTTGAAAGTACACAGGGAAGGAAGAAAAATTACTGAGTAAAGAAATATTTATTGATGTTGACATCTGAGTAGAAACAGTGGAATCTGGAAGGTGATTATATGACATATTTAATGTGCTAAAAATAGATACAAGCTAACCTAGAACTCTACACTCAGGAAAAAATTACATAAAAATAAAGCTGAAATATGAATGTTTACAAGTAAAGAGGAACAAGAAATGTAAAACAAGTTTACACATAAAGGAAGGATTTTATTCAGAAGATTTTCAAGAAATACCAATGGAAACATGGACACATAGGAGAAAAATGAAGAAAACTGAAAAAGGTAAATAAATGGACAACTATAAATAAGTAATAATTTAACAAACACAAAATATATTTATATTGCTCTGATTAGTTTTACCCCATATTGAACTAAAGACATTAGGGGTGTACAAGGTAGATATAATTTAACAATCTTAAGGCTCTAGCAACAGTGGGAAAGATTAAATAGTACTTTTATTAGACTGTAATAAGATAATGGTTGATGTTATAGCCCTTTAAATAATCACTTAAAGAAAAGTAAAACAATTTATAGCAACTTAATAGAAGTTTTGACAACATATGTACCATACGTAAGAAACATATATAATATAAACATGCCATCATATAATGCACATATATGATTAACTCAAAAGATAAGAGAAAAAATATAACATAGACCAATTCACACAAATGGGAATCAATAGTAGGAAGATAAAATACAACCACATCAGTAATTACACTAATTGTAAATGTATATTAAACTCCAAGAAACATCCTCTACCTGAATTCTCTCAATTCCACTCCAAAATGTAACTGTTAAAAATTCCTTTGTTTTCTTGAAAAAAAAAAAAGTATATATAGGTGAATATATATAATATAATAATTTTCAAGAATGGAATCAATTTATACTTATTCCACAATTTGTTTTTATTTATTATAGATAACATATAACCCTTGTCAGTATAAATGATCTATCTATATGTCTATATATAAATGTACTGATATATAAAATTATATTATCACTTTGAAAAATTCTTATTAAATTACTCCATGTGCTGTGCTGTGCTGTGCTGTGCTTAGTCACTCAATCATGTCAGACTCTGTGAATCCATGGACTGTATGGGCTTCCAGGTTTCTCTGTCCATGGAATTCTCCAGGGAAGAATACTGAAGTGGGTAGCTGTTCCCTTCTCCAGGGGATCTTCCCGATCCAGGAATCAAACCAGGATCTTTTGCATTTAGGCAGAATCTTTACCAACTGAACTACCAGGGAAGCCCAAATTATTCCATAAGTACACACACACACACACACACATATCATAAAGATACAGATCAATGAATTCCCACAAAATGACCAAACATTTTGAACTAACTTCACTTCAAAAAGCCTCACACAAAAACATGAGAAACATATGCAAAATTTAATTACCAAATGATACTTGGAAATGAGCAATAAGGAGAGATTTTTTTTTAATCTTGATAAGACAGGACGAAGAACAGATTTTTCAGAGAAAGAAAATACAATTGCCTAATCTGTTTTACATACTCTTATCATTAAGTTATCTTCAGCATTTTCTCAGGGATACAATTTTGTCTTGCCTCTCTTCACAACACTCTAGATACTCTGAACCAGAGAATTCCAACCCAGCTGTACAAATTTGAATTGCTATTGATTTTGGAAGTAATAGCATTCAAATTCCTGTGAAATATAAGTTTTAAATATTGTCATCTTGGAAACAGATTGCCAACACAAGAGCAACTGAAAGCAGCTTGTAGCAGTTGATGCTGCTACTGCTGCTGCTAAGTTGCTTCAGTCGTGTCCGACTCTGTGCGACCCCATTGACGGCAGCCCACCAGGCTCCCCCATCCCTGGGATTCTCCAGGCAAGAACACTGGAGTGGGTAGCAGTTGATGAGATCTTTATTTTCAGGGCATGTTTTGAATGGTGAAAATTCTATTGTTTCATCTTCTGGTGCAAGGGGAATAGTCTAGAAAGGAGCCACGCAATCTGCTGACTATGTCAGTATGTTTTGCGTGTTAGTCACTCAGTCATGTCTGACTCTTTGCAACCTCATGGACTGTAGCCCGCCAGGCTCCTCTGTTCATAGGATTCTCCAGGCAAGAATACTGGAGTGGGTTGCCATGGCCTCCTCCAGGGTATCTCCCCGACTCAGGGCTTGAATCCAGGTCTCCTGCATTGCAGTCAGATTCTTTACTGCCTGATCCATCAGGGAGCCCATCAGCATAGCGTGATTCAGTTAGACTGGAGTGTTGTACTCATCCTTTTAGACAGTCAGTATAGTCTTCTGATCAAAAAGAACCTTAAGTTTCTAAACTAGAAGAGGGGAAGCACTTGGCCACGGGGACCATATCAGTTCACTTCTGTTGGGAGATTCGGCTCTCTCAACCCTCCAATGGAATTAATCCATCTTTTTTAGTTTCCCTTGCTTCTGTTGCCACAGTAACTATCCAATATCTCTACAGTTTAATTCACCACTGAAAAGGCAACATTTTAACATTTTTGGACACAAATTGACAAGATACACAGCTGCTGGATTGGTTCCAGGTCCGTTGAGGATATCAAAATCTGCGGATGCTCAATTTCCTTAAATAAAATGGTGTCGAATTTGCATATAAACTACACATACCCTCCCACATACTCTAAATCATCTCGAGATGACTTATAATATCTTGTACAATGTAAAAGCCATGTAAATAGTTGTAAGGATAGTGTAAGTGCTATGTACATAGCTACTGGTACCCAGAAAATTCAAGCTTTGTTTTTGTGAAACTTTCTGGAATCACACCCCACCCCAATAGTTTCAGTCTCTTGATGGTTGAATCCACAGATGTGAAATTGCAAACATAGAGGGTCAGCCATAGTAAGGGGCTTCCCTGGTGGCTCAGATGGCGAAGAATCTTCTTGAGATGCAAGAGACCGGAGTTTGACCCCTGTGTCGGGAAGGTATGGATAAAGGAAAGCTACCCACTCCAGTATTCTTGCCTGGAGAATTCCATGGACAGAGGATTCTGTGGAGGCTATAGTCCATGGTGTCGCAAAGAATTGGACATGACTGAGTAACTAACACTTTCACTTTTCACAACTATAGCAGGAAATGTATTGTAGAAAAATGAAAAGTAACTCCAGTAGATAAGTAAACATTCCATGTGTAAGCAAAATGCCTTTAAGAGATATGCTCCAGTACTTCTAGTATTTGAAATGTACTGTAGTTTAGGAGCAATATCTGATTCAAGGAAGCCTATGTGTGTGCATACAGTAGTAATACTGACAGTGAAAATTACATGCAAATGCACTGACATGATCTCTCACTTCAGGGAACTTGTGCCTCTCTGGTACAGATAAAACATCCAATCACAGTTAAATCAAGTCAGTGTGAGAACACAGAAGCGACTATCAGTTCTGAGTGAACAATTGTAGGAAGGCTTTGCATATGTATGAAATTCTAGGTGTCCTCTGTTGCTCCTCTTGAAATACAGTTATGGGGAGGGCACTGGAGAGAAAGAAAATACACAATTAGAATATCAAGAAAAGCACAGTCATCCTTTAGTCAGATCAGAGAATGACAGAAAGACAGAAAATCCTCTGTGAATCAGAGTAGGTGTGAATAGAGTGGCAAATATAAAAGTGGAAAGGTAGATAAATATTAAGTATATTTTGCATCAGTCTTTCAAATTATCCTATAACAAGAACTAAGATAACTTTCTTTCCTAATAAATAATCATCAGTTCAGTTCAGTCACTTAGACGTGTCCAACTCTTTGCAGCACGTGAACTGCAGCACACCAGGCCTCAGTGTCCATCACCAACTCCCAAAGCTTGCTCAAACTCATGTCCATCAAGTTGGTGATGCCATGCAACCATCTCATGCTCTGTCGTCCCCTTCAATCTTTCCCAGCATCAGAGTCTTTTCCAATGAGTCAGTTCTTCACATTAGGTGGCCAAAGTACTGGAGTTTTAGCTTCAGCATCAGTCCTTCCAATGAATGTTCCAGGATTGATATCCTTTAGGATGGACTGGTTGGATCTCCTTGCAGTCCAAAGGACTGTTAGAGTTTTCTCCAACACCATAGTTCAAAAGCATGAATTCTTCAGTGTTGATCCAACTCTCACATCCATACATGACAGGACTAAAATGAAATTGACTTTCCTTTATTTAAGTTGAAATAAAGCTACCAAATACTATGAATAGCATCACTTTGTCACTATTATAAAATATTACATTAAATACAGCCATTTAAAATGACTGGCTTTAGTGGTATAAAAAACAATTTAATGTCAAATCTTTACATTAATCAATTTAATGTGTAATGTTTCCATATGATATGCGTATTTGCTGCTTAATTTATAAGTTCTCGGATATTTTCAGCATCCATAGGCAATTCAGAATTTATTTTTCTTCTAAATAAATCAGGATAAATCAGGTCCTAGAATTATATGTATGAAAGTGAAAGTGAAGTGGCTCAGTCATGTCCGACTCTTTGCAATGCCATGGACTGTAGCCTACCAGGCTCCTCTGTCCATGGGATTTTCCAGGCAAGAGTACTGGAGTGGGTTGCCATTTCCTTCTCCTGGGGATCTTCCCAGCTCAGGGATCAAACCCAGGTTTCCCACATTGTAGGCATATGTTTTACCGTCTGAGCCACCAGGGAAGTCCAATTATATGTATATATGTATATTTACAGATTATATGTATGTAATTATATGTATATTTTAGATAAATTACCACATGTGCAAACTAAACAAATTTTGTATAAAGAAGTAGCTTTCAAACAGCTTTGGGATTTTTAATCTGCATAGTTCTTTGGATAACAAGAGCATTAATTCATACTTAGCCAGGATACACACACATTTAATGATAGGATCAATTAACTAGAAAACTTTATGACTCTATTGGTTTCTAACTCAACGAAATTAAAAGTTCTATTATAAAACAGTCTTTACTTTTCTAAGGACACATTTCTTGTCATTAGATTATCATCACAGCTTTGAATTAGGCTGATGGTGCTGTTAATTTTGCTTGGTTTATACTTTTTATGAAGATACATCTATACATTGCATTTTATAATATATATTATAATATGCATATTTTATAATACACACACACAAACACACACACATATATATACTGTATCACAGTTAATATTAAGTTTAAGTTGACTACATTGGAGAGAGGCTATAATGAAATGGTTCTCAAATCTAACCATTTATAACTCTTCATTGCTACTGAACTGTCTTGGCAGTGTCTATCACCATCTCTTTTCTGTACAATTTTAATAACTTCCTGATTAGTCTTCCTTCCACTATTCTTTTTATTTCAAATCTATTGTGCACACTGATGACAAAGCCAGATTTCTAAATGGAAAGTTTGACTGTTTACTTTACAAAATATCCCTGTTCTTCATAGAATAATATCCATTGGGACATATAAAAATTAATGATTTTCTGTTGTCTTCCTAACTTTAATGGGCCATCAACTGCCACCTCATGCCCTCTAGCTAAATTGAGTTTGTTGCCAATCTCAAAATACATTTGAGTTCACTTACCCTTGTCTGTGTGCTACGCTGGTGGCTCAGATGGTAAAGAATCCTCCTGCAATGTGGGAGGCCTGGGAAACTAGAGATCTCTTCAAGAAAATTAGAGATACCAAGGAAACATTTCATGCAAAGATGGGAACGATAAAGGACAGGATTTTACAGTAGCATATACCCTAAATATCTTAGATGCCAGTGATGTGATTTATTAGTGTAAAATAATAGTGTGATGGGAAAGATAATGTAGATCTTAAAAGTCACAGTAGTTAAATGGTGGAGCAGGCAGAATTTGAAGACCACCTTCAATGACCCTTGGCCTTCTATAGTCCTCTCCCTTGAGTGTGAGTAGTAATGGTGAATAGGAGGACATCACTCATTTGATTATGTTACAGTAATGTAAGCAAAGATAAAGGGATATGGCCAAGCTAGATTTTATTTCCTTGTCAATAATGTATAATAATCTCCTTGCAAAATTTTTTTAAATTGCATTACCATTTCTCCTTTCTCCTCTCTCGTCTGGATCACTGTATGTAACCAAATGTAACATTTGGTCTCTGTTACTCATGGATGCTCACTCACTCTCTCTCGGTCATGTCTGACTCTTTGCAGCCCCATGGACTGTAGTTCACCAGGCTTCTCTGTCCATGGAGTTTTCCAGGCAAGAATACTGGAGCAAGTTTCCATTTCCTCCTCCAGGGGATCTTCCAGACCTAGGGATGGAACTCAAGTCTCTTGCACCTCCTGCATTGCAAGCAGATTCTTTACTACTGCACCACTGGAAAGCCCCTTACTCATGGAATCTCCCTTTATTCTTCACATGGTCACCAGAGTCATCTTAAAATTCAAAGTTTATTTTGTTATTTGTCTCTTTAAAAATTTTTTGGCAACCTCCAATTCATATTGTAGTCTTCTTTTAGTTGCAGAAAATCTTATTTAAATGAAGTAGTACATAGAGAATCAATACATACAACTGGAAAAATAAATAAATAATGTAAATAGAGCTTCTCCACTTGAAGTATGGTTGAAAGCTCATGTCATTGAACGTCCAGCTCCTTATCCCCTGCCATGAAATTTGAGGAGTTTCTAAGTGAAATTTATTTGAAAACTCTAGGTTTATGACAGAAAGTCCTGCAATTACCTAGGACTGCTGTGGTCAAGACATTTATATTTTAAATGTCACATCTTAAGATAGAATATGATTATTAGCTAGAATATGAGGACAAAGAATGACATAGTAACTTCTGGTCACCAGACTTCTAAGTTCCCATTAGACATTTTACCAAAAAATCTTGCTGTCATCTATTGCAACTTGCTGAGATAGTTTGAAGTTTCAGTAGATCACAAGTGGAATTAATACAGAAGTCCTTAAAATTCTGGAAGACAAATTTGCATGTGTAAGTTTTTTTTTTTTCTTGATTATTTCCTAGACATTTTATTATGCTCAAAGCCAAAGACTAGAAATTAGGACCCCCAAGACCTATATTGTCTCTCAAAATCATTAAAAAAAAAAAAAATGCTACGCTTACAATCCCTTAAAGCTTAAATGGCAGTTTTACCTTTTCTTTTAATGAAAATATGAATTGAATAGAGTCACAAAGAAAGTGGAACAATTTTGTCATAAATAATATTTAAGTCTAGTTTGTGCCAAGCATTATGTGAGGTAAGAGAGATTTAGTGCAGAAAAGCACAGATGTGGCTTCCACCCACTCAACACTATAGAAAAGCCAAAATGGTGTTACCTGCTTCAAATTGTCAGCTGGCTCTCAGGTTTATGTTTGTGTTTTGCTTTTCCAATTTGATTTGTTTTACTCTGTGTTCATCAGCTGCCAGTTGTAAGCTGCATAACTATAGAGCCCAGTATCAATACTGTTTTGGATTCTGGAGTGTTTATCCCAATTACTGAGTCATCACTGAGCTACAGAGATGCAATAGAATTTATTTGTATAGCTTTAAAATATATTTTGCAGTGTTTTAAAAAATAAGTTAGAATTATATGAGTTTAGGTGCCAGTACTTGCAAATTTAAATGTATTTAAATTTGTAGTTTTTATTTAATTTTGAAAATTTTTGTTTTAATGTCTCCTTCCTCATCTTAGTATTACCACCAGCACCATATGTGAAGTAGGCATAACTTTGAATTTAGTAAATATTCCCACTGGATGGCACCCCACTCCAGTACTCTTGCCTAGAAAATCCCATAGATGGAGAAGCCCGGTGGGCTGCAGTCCATGGGGTCGCTAAGAGTCAGACACGACTGAGCGACTTCACTTTCACTTTCCACTTTCATGCATTGGAGGAGAAAATGGCAACCCACTCCAGTGTTCTTGCCTGGAGAATCCCATGGACGGAGAAGCCTGGTGGGCTGCTGTCTATGGGGTCGCACAGAGTCGGACATCACTGAAGCGACTTAGCAGCAGCAGCAGCAGGAGTATGAGAGTGTTTCTATTGGTGAACATTCCTGTCAACACTTGATATTATCAAATTTCTGTTTTGGGGGTCCATTTAATTTTAGCCATTCTTCAGGAACTACAGTAATATCTCACTGGAATTCTAAATAGTATTTTCCTGGTTACTGAACATCTTTTCATATTGGATGTTTTTTATACTCATGCTATAAAAAATAGATGTTTTATTCTATTAAGAGAATTTTTATGCTTTCATTTTTTTATCATCATTTTACTATAAAAATTCAAATAGCAATGTTGACAGATTTTCATGATGAAAACAAGTCTAGCTATTACCTCAATATGACCATTAATATTTTACTATATTTGATATATTATATTATCTCTCCATTCATTCAAACCCTGTCCTGTAGTTAATCTACTCTATTTATTCTGATACATATCAAAGTACATTAAAGAGATCAATATTCTTTTCACTATTAAAGATTCTTTTTGAAGGTTCTAAGATTTTATATTGGAGGTTTGTTCTGTTATAACTTGAAAGATCCCTTCTGTTTTCCATCCTGTCTTTTGATCAGTCACTTATCAACCTTACATTGTGTCTTTTTTGTTTAACTGCTTTGACATTTTCTGTTTGAAATTTTAACTTTAGCAGGTCTATTATTGCAGATCTGATTACTGATTTCTTTTAATTTATATTGCTTAAGTTTGGTGTAGATTTATGAATACCTAGCTTGAAGTATTTTGTATGCTTTGGAAAGTTATTCCATATCTCTTCAAATATTGTTTCTACCTCATTTTTCCCTCGTCTTATGGCACCATAATTACATCTGGTCAGGTCCTTTGCCCATAAAGTACATACCTTTTATGAATTTTCCCATCTTTTTTGCTATATATGTATTATGCTGGCTGTTTTTCTGATTTGTTTTTCACTGTTCCTCTCCTCTTTTGTGTGTAGTTTACTTTTAAAGTCATCTGTTTAAAGTATTTAATTTAAACTGTTATGTTTTCCAGGATTTTATATTTCAATTATTTTATAAGATAACTTCTATTTTTTGGAAAGTTCTCAACTGTGCAGTAAATTTTCATGGAACATTAAACCATAGATACTTTAATGTTCATTTCTGAAAATTGAAATAACTGGCTCATCTATCTGTGTAGTGTCTTTTTTATTTCCTCTCTCTTGGTTCAATTTGTTGTTCAATTCATTGTGGTTGCTATGTTTGAAATACATATTTGAAAAGTGAAAATTGTTTATAAAAATTCGGAGTTCTATAGGGTAATATGTTCCTTACTCTTCTCTGGCAGGTGGCATGAGTAAGGTCAAGTCACTTTAATCCAATATAGAAAAAAAAGCTGTACTTGGTCACAGTTTGTAAGGTCAGTGAGCATCTTCTAATTGCCCTCTCCAACTGAAAACTGGTTTTATTTACTAGAACTCATTCTTGGTGAGCTTTCCATCTCACTCTCTTTTCTCTGCAATATTAAAACCTACTGCTTGTTTTTAGGGGCTTTTTGCCTAATGTCTTGACCTCTTTCCTGGTTCAACTTAAGACTTTAGCAGATGCTTCAATGACAGAAACTATGGGGTTTGGCTTATTTATCTGCCCTTCTCTTCTGTTGGAAATTTGGGCTCCCTACCTCTTGCCTATCTTGGTAGCTTCAAAGTCTAGTTTTTGTTTCTTCAGCCCTGTGAGATAACCAAAAACTCTGCTAGCTTCTATACTTCTTAGCTGCAATCCTTCTTCTGAAGTATTTTCATCCTCTCTCCCTTTCCTAAGAATGAGACAAATCCCGAGCATTCGGAATGGCATTTTTCCATCCCCCAAGTTGCCTTTTCTCTATACTCTTCTATCCTTAAATTTTGATTGTCTCAAAAGTCCCCTGTTGCCTTAAAGCATGATATTTTTTGTTTTATAGTCATCAGTTTTTTCCTTCTCAGAAATGTTGATTTTCTGCTAGAAAATGGAGGACCCAATAATTTAATTTATATGGAAAATATTGGTTCAAGAATGAATGGAGACTTTATTGCTTTCTAGTGCTAAATTTGGACCTAGATTAGGATGGTCTGGGAAAGATGGTATCTGTGTTAGATAGTTCCTTTCTTTCTGGCTTCAGTAACTCGTAACATAATCATGCACAGATAGGTATAGAAGCTAGAGGTTGAATGAGATATTTTCACTCAGTTTTTGACCACTGACAGTGTTTAGGAATTAAGAAAGAGGAGGAGTTTGTAGTATCTTAGTGGAAAAATTCTGTGACTCTGGCACTGTGAGGTCTCAGTAGAAGACAGCATCCCTTTTGCTACTCAATTGTTTGTTTTAGCTTAGGTTGTCTGGGACCTGGGTTTCCCAGATGGCTCAGTGGTAAAGAATCTGTCTGCAAAGCAGGAGACGGGTGTTCAATTCCTGGGCTGGCAAGATCCTCTGGAGAAGGAAATGGCAACCCACTTCACTATTCTTGCCTGGAAAACCCCATGGACAGAGGAGCCTGACAGGCAATAGTCCGAGCGGTAGCAAAGAGGCAGACATGACTTAGTGACTAACCAGCAGCTGCGGCAGCTCTGAGAGCTAACCTCCTGAGCAGTGGTGTCAGGTCGTCCTGCAGGATAGTGGCAGCCATGATAACAACGTAACTCAGGATTCAAGTGGCATTTTGGACAGAAGACATCCAACAGGAGTGCTGAGAACATTTGCAACATGAGAAAGCCCACAGGTACTCCAGAGGTACAATCTGGGATGCCAGCAGGCTAGTGGGGGATGAAGTGGCATGGAAAGTAGCAGGGTTAGTGAAATGTAATGAGATGAAGACTTGGTCTATATAGAGATTAAATTTTAATGTTTAAATTCTGACTTAAAGTCTATCTCATTCAAGCAGTATATCACAAAAGACCATGATCTCTAGATAACCCTTTTCTTTTACTCCTTAAAATTTGTTTCATATATATATATATATATATATATATATATATATATATATATATAATTTTGTTTTTTGTTCTTGTTATTGTAATTTCTGTCTGTAATTAGCTCATAGGCCCAGGGGTTGGATGCAGCATGTATTATTTTCCTACTGTTTCTACAGCAAATTGTCACAAATTTAGTGACTTAACAAAAATTTACTATCTTACAATTTGCTACATCAGAAGTATCACTGGGCTAAAAATCAAGTTATCAACAAGGTTCTGTTCCTTCTGGAATTTCTAAATGGAAATGTGCTTCCTTTTCTTTTCCAGCTCCTAGAGGTCAACTTTATTCCCTGCTTGGCTCTTGGTCCTATGTTACTCTGATTTCTGCTTCCATTGTTGCATGTCATTCGCTGATTCTGAACCTCCTGGACTCCCTCTTATAGGGAAACTTATTATTATATTGTCTTCATCCAGATAATTGGAAATAAGCTCTTCAACTCAAGACCCTTAATTCCATGTGAAAAGTTCCCTTTTCCATTTAAAGTAACATATTCACACAGTCACAGGATTAAGACGGCCATTATTCTATCTATGCCTTCCCTGGTGGCTCAGACAGTAACGCATCTGTCTACAATGAGGGAGACCCGGGTTCAATCCCTGGGTTGGAAAGATCCCCTGGAGAAGGAAATGGCAATCCACTCCAAGACTATTGCCTGGAAAATCCCATGGATAGAGGAGCCTGGTAGGCTACAGCCCATGGGGTCGCAAAGAGTCTATAGCTTAGTATACCAAGCTCTTTTATATTCCTCTTAAATCAACTAGTAAACTATTCTGAAAGGAATAAGGGCTCAGAAATTACCTATTGGTTCCCTGGAATAATTTTTAAAGTCTACTTCTTGAATACTTGGGAACTATTTAGAAAATACATGCTGAAATAGACTGTATATGCATGTTCAGTAGTATCTGACTCTTTGTGACCCCAGGGACGGTAGCCTGCCAGGCTCCTCTGTCCATGGGATTTTCCAGGCAAGAATGCTGGAGTGGGTTTCCATGTCCTTCTCCGGGGGGATCTTCCTGACATAGGGAGCAAACCCACATGTCTTGCATCTCCTGCATTGCAGGTAGATTCTTTACCACCTGAACCATTGATCAAGCCCTGAAATAGACTGATAGTTGACAAACATGAACCTCTGAATTCCTAAATAAAATATGAGCAGTCATCAATGACTAATTTCATATAGGAATAATTGAATCATATTTGACATACTAAGAAATTATATTGCTAATGGGTCTGTAAAAATAAGCATAAAAAGTATGTTCAGAGATGGAAGATTTCCAATTAAATGTAATAATAATACATTTTTATTATTTTTTAGAGCTCGAGTTTTCAGAAACAGTCAGAACTATATGATTTGGACAGTCCTTATTATATTTTCTACTTTATTCCTTCTGATGAATTTTTCATGTATAGTTAGCATATATATATTTAGGAGGGGAGGCCACGCATTGACCCCAATTCAATGTTTAAATACATTTTATATCTTTAAATTCCAATTATTTATCCCACTCATCATCTGGCTCCTTTTAAAATAAGTCATGTACAGCAAAATCTAGCACTGTTTTTTAAAAAGAGAACATATTTTACCCCCCTAGTTACCTCATAAGACTGGGACCATTAATTTAACACCACATTTATGTGGGTTGTTTTTTGTTTAATGAATTAGATTATTAACTTTGGAACAATGAACCTTGCAAACAGCAGATGGTGATATAGAAACTTCTAATTTGCCTTAACAATTATAGGATTTGATATACCATGTTTCACAGTACCAAAATTATAATAAGGAAAGAATAGCAAGTGTGTATTAAAATATAAGATTACATATTCATTAGAATGAAAACACATTTAAAAGTGAAAATTATGTTTATTACATCAGATATTTATAGTCGTGGTCAAAATAGAGTTTAATATTATGGAAGCAGGTCAAAAGATTTTTCATAATACAGCATCAACTGTGTCAGTGATTAATAGCTGTGTTGCTTTAACGTCAAGCACCTGACATTGATTTGTCTTTCTGTTTTATCTTAAAATATCCATAGATTAAATGTTTCAGAGTGGTAGGCCATTATATAAAGCAAATAAAATTGTATTGTGGAATAAAAACAATGATAGTAATTTAAAAAAAATATTTAATATAACTACAGTATTGAGTGGAAAATAATCTTCCAAGAAGTTAAATGAAATATTTTATCTATATAATTTCATTAAAATCACATGATTAATACAAATGTGTTAAAATCAGGTATTATAATCTCCATTTCAAGACGAGAGTGCTGAGGTTAGGAAAGGTGAAATAATTCACCCAAGATAATCCTGAGGTTTTTGTTGTTATTCTTTAAAAAAGAAAATAATAATCAGACTTACAAATTAAATGTTTACAAAGAAAACCTTAATATTCCCCTCAGCTTGGCTAAATTTCAGGCAGTCTTCTTCCTGTCTCTGGGCCCTGCTGCTGCTGTTAAGTCACTTCAGTCGTGTCTCACTCTGTGCGACACCATAGACGGCAGCCCACCAGGCTCCCCTGTCCCTGGGATTGATTCTCCAGGCAAGAACACTGGAGTGGGTTGCCATTTCCTTCTCCAATGCATGAAAGTGAAAAGTGAAAGTAAAGTTGCTCAGTATGCCTGACTCTTAGCGACCCCATGGACTGCAGCCTACCAGGCTCCTCTGTCCATGGGATTTTCCAGGCAAGAGTACTGGAGTAGGTTGCCATTGCCTTCTCCGTCTCTGAGCCCTAAATTCCCTTTTATTAAGAGCATTTACTTTAGAAAATCTTTCACTGTAAATGCTTTCTTTGCCTCTTAGAGATATAAGGCTTTTGTAAAAGCCTCTTGTTATTTCACAAGGACTATCTTTCTCAAAGACCTGGGAGCCATTCTTTTGAAGTATAACCATCAAGGAAGACAGTTCCCCGTCTCCCAGTCTCTGTGGAGGGGTAGGAGCCTAACTTTGCCCTATGCCTTGCTCCAAGTTGTAAAACTACCACCTGCCATGAACATATAAGAGAGCTTAATTTACATTTGGTTAAGGCTAATTAGCAAGCACAGGACCTAAATCCTCCTGCTCTTTGTTTCCCTGAAAATGAGTTCCAAGTGTGTCTGGCTTCTCTTCCCCACGGCATGAAGTCTTCTCTTGTCTGATGTTGTCTTCTGCAACTTTTGCTTTAATTGTTCAGGCCTCAGTTTCTGTATCATTAAGCCTATGCTTCCCTTCCAGTATGATTATATTATAGGAACAACTATCTTGCTTCTGGAATAAATATATATGTACATATACCTTATGTACGTATACCTCGTTGGGCTTCCCTTGTGGCTCAGTTGATAAAGAATCTGCCTGCAATGCCAGAGACCTGGGTTGGATCCCTGGGTTGGGAAGTTCCCGTGGAGAAGGGAAAGGCTACCCACTCCAGTGTTCTGGCCCGGAGAATCCCATGGACTGTATAGTTCATGGGGTGCGAAGAGTCGGACATGACTGAGCGACTTTCACTTTCACACCTTGTTGTTTTTATGGTAAATATCAAAATTATTTTAGCCTGAGTCACAGAGACATTTTTCTTTTGTTTAAGCCACATATCTGCATACACAATATTGTATGTATGTTTTCTGATTCTCAAATACATTGTAAAATTCTATTGAGTGAATCATGAGTGACATCTTTATTTCTCTTCAATAGCTTAACAACTTGTTTTTAGTCTATCTGTACATGAGATGACAAAAATAGAATAAGTTCAAGGAGATAGATAAGACATAAATACTGATATAGAGCAGCAGGGATTAAAGAGAAAAAAAGTATATATTTACATCATGTGACAAGCAATTTTAAAGTATTTTTTGGATATGTATTCATTTTTTTCCCAAAAACCTATCACTAACTTACAACATGAACACTGATCTATATTATACACTGTGGAAGAGAAAACTAAGATACAAGGAGGTTTCTATGGTGACCCAAGGAGGAAAGAGCAGATAAAACCAAGGAGGATCTTGGAATACAAGAACAGAAAAACCAGACCCTATTGTCGTTTCCTCCCCCAAGTTGTAACTATTAATGGAACAGTATAACCTGTCTCCTCTCTTACCCCATAGGGAGAAGGTATTTGCCTTACTCTTTCCCCACGCAGTATACACATGCCTCATCCAATCAGCAAATGACCTGCAAGACCCCTATCCCACTCCTTGTACCCTGGGTATAAAAGTGGACTAAGGACCCATATTCAAAGTCAGTTCTCCCTTGAGCTGGCCCCCTGTTCTAACAGTCTCCCACTCTAAAACTTTATTTTCCCTCTCATTCTGTCTCATGTCTGGAAATTCTTTTCCAGCCCACAGCTGGACCAGGACAGTTTCTAATTGATTTCAAAGATAAGAAAACCAAGGCACAAAGAGGTTAGTAAATTCTTTAAGGTCCAGGAAATAATAATTGACACAACTGGGATTTGAAATCCCAGCAGTTTGCCTCTAGAATCTGAGCACTTAATGTTTCTACCACACTGTCTCTCTTAATTTCATATACACAGTACTTCAACAAGAACCAGAATAAGGCCATGAAATCTACATATAAGAGCATCCATCTGATTATGAAGTTTGTATGGAACTCTAATTGTCCTTAATTGTCTTAGAATAGGGCTTTCCTCCGGGCTCGGTTGGAAGAGAATCTGCCTGCAATACAAGAGACTGCCTGCAATGTAGGAGATGCGGGTTCAGTCCCTGGATCAGGAAGATTCCCTGGAGAAGGAAATGGTAGCCCATTCCAGTATTCTTGCCTGGAGAATTCCATGGACAGAGGAGCCTGGTAGGTTACAGTCCATGAGATCACAAAGAGTTCACCATGATTTAGTGACTAAACCACACTGGTGGGCAAGGCCATGCTCAGTAGAATTTTAATCTGATTATCTGCTGATGGGTGTGGTTGCTCTCCCTCCCTGTTAGTTGTTTGACATGAGGCAACCCAGCCCTGGGGTCTATGGCTTCTATGGTAGGGGTAATGGCAACCTTCAAGAGGGTTTACGCCACTGACTTAGATTCACTTCAGTTCAGTTCAGTCCCTTAGTCATGTCTGACTCTTTGTGACCCCATGAATAACAGCACGCCAGGCCTCCTTGTAAATCACCAACTCCCAGAGCTTCCTCAAACTCGTGTCCATCGACTCGGTGATGCCATCCAGTCATCTCATCCTCTGTCGTCTCTGTTTCCTCCTGCCCCCAATCCATCCCAGCATCAAGGTCTTTTGCAGTGAGTCAACTCTTCATATGAGGTGGCCAAAGTATTGGAGTTTCTGCTTTAACATCAGTCCTTCCAATGAACACCCAGGACTGATCTCCTTTAGAAAGGACTGGTTGGACCTCCTTGCAGTCCAAGGAACTCTCAAGAGTCTTCTCCAACACCACAGTTCAAAAGCATCAATTCTTCAGCACTAAGCATTCTTCAAAGTCCAACTCTCACATCCATACATGACCACTGGAAAAACCATATCCTTGACTAGACAAACCTTTGCTGGCAAAGTAATGTCTCTGCTTTTAATATGCTATCCAGGTTGGTCATAACTTTCCTTCCAAGGAGTACGCGTCTTTTAACTTCATGGCTGCAATCAATATCTACAGTGATTTTGGAGCCCCAAAAACTAAAGTCTGACACTATTTCCACTGTTTGCCCATCTATTTGCCATGAAGTGATGGAACCAGATGCCATGATCTTCATTACTGAATGTTGAGCTTTAAGCCAACTTTTTCACTTTCCTCTTTAACTTTCAAGAGGCTCTTTAGTTCCTCTTCACTTTCTGCCATAAGGGTGGTGTCATCTGCATATTTAGGGTTATTGATATTTCTCCTGGCAGTCTGGATTCCAGCTTGTGCTACTTCCAGCCCAGTGTTTCTCATGATGTACTCTGCATATAAGTTAAATAAGCAGAGTGACAATATACAGCCTTGACGTACTCCTTTTCCTATTTGGAACCAGTCTGTTGTTCCATGTCCAGTTCTAACTGTTGCTTCCTGACCTGCATACAATTTCTCAAGAGGCAGGTCAGGTGGTCTGGTATTCCCGTCTCCTTCAGAATTGTTCACAGTTTATTGTGATCCACACAGTCAAAGGCTTTGGCATAGTCAATAAAGCAGAAATAGATGTTTTATCTGGAATTCTCTTGCTTTTTTGATGATCCAGCAGATGTTGGCAATTTGATCTCTAGTTCCTCTATCATTTCTAAAACAAGCCTGAACATCTGGAAGTTCACAGATCACATATTGCTAAAGCCTGGCTTGGAGAATTTTGAGCATTACCTTACTAGCATGTGAGATGAGTGCAATTGTGTCATAGTTTGACCATTCTTTGGCATTACCTTGCTTTGTGATTGGAATGAAAACTTACATTTTCAAGTCCTGTGGCCGCTGCTGAGTTTTCCAAATTTGCTGACATATCAACTGCAGCACTTTCACAGCATCATCTTTCAGGATTTGAAAGAGCTCAACTGGAATTCCATCACCTCTACTAGCTTTGTTCATAGTGATGCTTTCTAGAGCCCACTTGACTTCACATTCCAGGATGTCTGGCTTTCAGTGATCACACCATCATGATTATCTGGGTCGTGAAGCTCTCTTTTGTACAGTTCTTCTGTGTATTCTTGCCACCTCTTCTTAATATCTTCTGCTTCTGTTAGGTCCATGCCATTTCTGTCCTTTATTGAGCCCATCTTTACATGAAATATTCCCTTGGTATCTCCAATTTTCTTGAAGAGATCGCTAGTCTTTCCCATTCTGTTGTTTTCCTCTATTTCTTTGCATTGGTCACTGAGGAAGGCTTTCTTATCTCTCCTTGCTATGCTTTAGAACTCTGCATACAAATAGGAATATCTTTCCTTTTCTCCTTTGCTTTTCTCTTCTCTTCTTTTCACAGCTATTTGTAAGGCCTCCCCAGACAGCCATTTTGCTTTATGGCATTTCTTTTCCATGGAGATGGTCTTGATTCCTGCCTCCTGTACAATGTAATGAACCTCCATCCATAGTTCATCAGACACTCTGTCTATCAAATCTAGTCCCTTAAATCTATTTCTCACTTCCACTCTATAATCATAAGGGATTTGATTTAGGTCATAACTGAATGGTCTAGTGGTTTTCCCTACTTTCTCCAATTTAAGTCTGAATTTGGCAATAAGGAGTTCATGATCAGAGCCACAGTGAGCTCCTGGTCTTGTTTTTGCCGACTGTATACAGCTTCTTGATCTTTGGCTGCAAAGAATATAATCAATCTGATTTTGGTGTTGACCATCTGGTGATGTCCATGTGTAGAGTCTTCTTTTGTGTTGTTGGAAGAGGGTGTTTGTTATGACCAGTGCGTTCTCTTGGCAAAACTCTATTAGCCTTTTTCCTGCTTCATTCTGTAGTCTAAGGCCAAATTTGCCTGTTATCCAGGTGTTTCTTGACTTCCTACTTTTGCATTCCAGTCCCCTAAAATGAAAAGGACATCTTTTTTGGGTGTTAGTTCTAAAAGGTTTTGTAGATCTTCATAGAACCGTTCAGTTTCAGCTTCTTCAGCATTAATGTTCGGGGCATAAACTTGGATTATCATGATATTGAATGGTTTGCCTTGAAAATGAACATAAATCATTCTGTCCTTTTTGAGGTTGCATCCAAGTACTGAATTCTGGACTCTTTTGCTGACCATGATGGCGACTCCATTTCTGCTAAGGGATTCCTGCCCACACTAGTAGATATAATGGTCATCTGAGTTAAATTCACCCATTCCAGTCCATTTTAGTTTGCTGATTCCTAGAATGTTGACGTTCACTCTTGCCATCTCCTGTTTGGCCACTTCCAATTTGCCTTGACTCATGGACCTGACATTCCAGGTTCCTATGCAACATTGCTCCCTACAGCATTGGACCTTGCTTCTATCACCAGTCACATCCACAACCGGGTATTGTTTTTGCTTTGGCTCCATCCCTTCATTCTTTCTGGAGTTGTTTCTCCACTGATCTCCAATAGCATATTGGGCACCTACCGACCATTTCAGTATCCTATAATTTTGCCTTTTCATACCATTCATGGGGTTCTCAAGTCAAGAATACTGAAGTGGTTTGCCATTCCCTTCTCCCATGGACCACATTCTGTCAGACCTCTCCACCATGACCCTCCCGTCTTGGGTGGCCCCACACGGCATAGCTTAGTTTCATTGAGTTAGACAAGGCTGTGGTCCATGTGATCAGATTGGCTAGTTTTATGTGATTATGGTTTCAGTGTGTCTGCCTTCTGATGCCCTCTCACGACACCTACCATCTTACTTGGGTTTCTCTTACCTTGAACATGAGGTATCTCTTCACAGCTGCTCCAGCAAAGCGCAGCTGCTGCTCCTTACCTTTCATGACGGGTATCTCTTCGGGGCTGGCCCTCCTGACCGTGAACGTGGAGTAGCTCCTCTCAGCCCTCCTGCACCTGTGCAGCCACCGCTCCTTGGATATGGGGTTGCTCCTCTCGGCCACTGCCACTGACCTCAGATATGGGGTAGCTCCTCTCGGCCACTCCTGTGCCATAGCAGCCTGGCACTCTTATGTTTAGATTAGATCTTATGATAACCCCAAATTAATTGCAGGCCTCTCCAATGCTGTAAAGAACAATAATGCATAGGAACCTGGAATGTTACGTCCATGAATCATGGCAAATTGGAAGTGGTCAAACAGGAGATGGCAAGAGTGAACATCGACATTCTAGGAATCAGCGAACTCAAATGGACTGGAATGGGTGAATTTAACTCAGATGACCATTATATCTACTACTGGGAGCAGGAATCCCTTAGAAGAAATGGAGTAGCCATTATAGTCAACAAAAGAGTCCGAAATGCAGTACTTGGATGCAATCTCAAAAACAACAGAATGATCTCTGTTTGCTTCCAAGGTAAACCATTCAATATCACAGTAA
Source organism: Bos indicus (assembly GCF_029378745.1). NCBI lineage: Eukaryota > Metazoa > Chordata > Mammalia > Artiodactyla > Bovidae > Bos > Bos indicus. The sequence goes on from NC_091788.1 coordinate 21,366,328, forward strand.
TCCAGGTCTATGCCCCAACCACTAATGCTGAAGAAGCTGAAACTGAACAGTTCTATGAAGACCTTTTAGAACTAACACCCAAAAAAGATGTCCTTTTCATTATGAGGGACTAGAATGCAAAAGTAGGAAGTCAAGAAACACCTGGAGTAACAAGCAAATTTGGCCTCAGAATACAGAATGAAGTAGGGCAAAGGCTAGTAGAGTTTTGCCAAGAGAACGCACTGGTCATAGCAAACACCCTCTTCCAACAACACAAGAGAAGACTCTACATATGGACATCACCATATGGTCAACACCAAAATCAGATTGATTATATTATTTGCAGCCTAAGGTGGAGAAGTTCTATACAGTCAGCAAAAACAAGACTGGGAGCTCACTGTGGCTCTGATCATGAACTCCTTATTGCCAAATTCAGACTTAAATTGAAGAAAGTAGGGAAAACCACTAGACCATTCAGTTATGACCTAAATCAAATCCCTTATGATTATAGAGTGGAAGTGAGAAATAGATTTAAGGGACTAGATCTGATAGACAGAGTGCCTGATGAACTATGGATGAAGGTTCGTTACATTGTACAGGAGGCAGGGATCAAGACCAACCCCATGGAAAAGAAATGCCATAAAGCAAAATGGCTGTCTGGGGAGGCCTTAAAAATAGCTGTGAAAAGAAGAGAAATGAAAAGCAAAGGAGAAAAGGAAAGATATTCCTATTTGTATGCAGAGTTCCAAAGCATAGCAAGGAGAGATAAGAAAGCCTTCCTCAGCGACCAATGCAAAGAAATAGAGGAAAACAACAGAATGGGAAAGACTAGAGATCTCGTCAAGAAAATTAGAGATACTAAGGGAACATTTCATCCAAAGATGGGCTCAATAAAGGACAGAAATGGTATGGACCTAACAGAAGTAGAAGATATTAAAAAGAGGTGGCAAGAACACAGAAGAACTGTGCAAAATAGTTCTTCACAACCAAGATACTCACAATGGTGTAATCACTCACCTAGAGCCAGACATCCTGGAATGTGAAGTCAAGTGGGCCTTAGAAAGCATCACTACGTACAAAGCTAGTGGAGGATGATGGAATTCCAGTTGAGCTATTCCAAATCCTGAAAGATGATGCCATGAGAGTGCTGCAGTTGATATGTCAGCAAATTTGGAAAACTCAGCAGTGGACACAGAACTGGAAAAGGTCAGTTTTCATTCCAATGCCAAAGAAAGGCAATGCCAAAGAATGCTCAAACTACCGCATAAGTGCACTCATCTCACACGCTAGTAAAGTAATGCTCAAAATTCTCCAAGCCAGGCTTCAGCAATACATGAACCATGAACTTCCAGATGTTCAAGCTTGTTTTAGAAAAAGGCAGAGGAACCAGAGATCAAATTGCCAGCATCCGCTGGATCATCGCAAAAGCAAGAGAGTTCCAGAAAATCATCTATTTCTGCTTTATTGACTATGCCAAAGCCTTTGACTGAGTGGATCAAAATAAACTGTGGGAAAATCTGAAAGAGGTGGGAATACCATCTGACCACCTGACCTGCCTCTTGAGAAATTGTATGCAGGTCAGGGAGCAACAGTTAGAACTGGACATGGAACAACAGTCTAGCTCCAAAGAGGAAAAGGAGTACATCAAGGCTGTATATCATCACCCTGCTTATTTAACTTATATGCAGAGTACATCAGGAGAAATGCTGGGCTGGAAGAAGCACAAGCTGGAATCCAGATTGCTGGGAGAAATATCAATAACCTCAGATATGCAGATGACACCAACCTTATGTCAGAAAGTGAAGAGGAACTAAAAAGCCTCTTGATGAAAGTGAAAGTGGAGAGTGAAAAAGTTGGCTTAAAGCTCGACATTCAGAAAACTAAGATCTTGGCATCTGGTCCCATCACTTCATGGGAAATAGATGGGGAAACAGTGGAAACAGTGTCAGACTTTCTTTTTTCGGGCTCCAAAATCACTGCAGATGGTGATTGCAGCCATGAAGTTAAAAGACGCTTACTCCTTGGAAGAAAAGTTATGACCAACCTAGATAGCATATTGAAAAGCAGAGACTTTTCAAAGCAGTCACTTTGCCAACAAAGGTGCGTCTAGTCAAGGCTATGGTTTTCCCAGTAGTCATGTAAGAATGTGAGAGTTGGACTGTGAAGAAAGCTGAGTACCGAGGAACTGATGGTTTTGAACTGTAGTGTTGGAGAAGACTCTTGAGAGTCCCTTGGACTGCAAGGAGATCCAACCAGTCCATTCTAAAGGAGATCAGTCCTGGGTGTTCTTTGGAAGGAATGATGCTAAAGCTGAAACTCTAGTACTTTGGCCACCTCATGTGAAGGTGGCCAAAGAGTTGACTCATTGGAAAAGGTTCTGATGCTGGGAGGGATTGGGGGCAGGAGGAGAAGGGGACGACAGAGGATGAGATGGCTGGATGGCATCACTGACTCGATGGATGTGAGTTTGAGTGATCTCTGGGAGTTGGTGATGGACAGGGAGGCCTGGTGTGCTACAATTCATGGGGTCACAAAGAGTCAGACACGACTGAGTGAATTGAACTGAACTGTACTGAATAATGAACTCATATCTGAATTTCACCTACAGATATAATTAAAACTCTACTTAGAAGACAAGAAAATGGAGAAGGATCTATAGGATGTAATTAGCATTTACATTATGAAGCAGAGCCTGTTGCTGGACAAAGTTGTTTCAGGAAGTTTTTCCAAAATTGGGTATTGCAATAATGTAGCCCAGAAGGCACAAAGAAAGGAAGTCAGTTAGCTTTAAGACACTCATTAATTAGTATTTTCTCAGTAGTTTACATTTTTACGGCTTCTTGATATTATGGATAATTTAACAAAACAGAATTGACAGTATGGGTAATTTTCAGAAAAGTGGTCCAGAAATGCCATTTCTTTCATCACATTATAGTTAAACAAAGTTAATGAGAAAAGACAAGATCTCTCATTCGATCTAACTATAGATGCAAGAGATAGATCTCACATACTTTACATTAGGAAGTGAAAACCTTTAGGAATTTCAAGCTGGTAGTAAATGCCACATCCCACCAGTTATCCCAATATCACAATCTTTAGAGAGAACTACTGATAGATAACATGAAATTTATTCAGTGGAAGCCAGTTAGATAATTCATGATCAGTTCAGTTCAGTTCAGTCGCTCAGTCGTGTCCGACTCTTTGCGACCCCATGAATCGCAGCATGCCAGGCCTCCCTGTCCATCACCAGCTCCCAGAGTTCACCCAAACTCATGTCGGTGCTTCAAGTCGGTGATGCCATCCAGCCATCTCATCCTCTGTCATCCCCTTCTCCTCCTGCCCCAAATCCCTCCCAGCATCAGGGTCTTTTCCAATGAGTCAACTCTTCGCATGAGGTGGCCAAAGTATTGGAGCTTCAGCCTCAGCATCAGTCCTTCCAATAAACACCCTGGACTCATCTCCTTTAGGATGGACTGGTTGGATCTCCTTGCAGTCCAAGGGACTCACAAGAGTCTTCTCCAACACCACAGTTCAGAAGCATCAATTCTTTGGCACTCACCTTTCTTCACAGTACAATTCTCACATCCATACATGACTACTGGCAAAACCGTAGCCTTGACTAGATGGACCTTTTTGGCAAAGTAATATCTCTGCTTCTTTGATATACTATCTAGGTTGGTCATAACTGTCCTTCCAAGGGTAGATAGCATGAAATGTATTCAATGGAAGCCTGTTAAGCTGGAGATATGTCAAAATGTAAGGAGCAAACTGAAAAACAGACAAAGTTAAGCCTGGGGAAGTACATTCGCAGAAAGAGGTCTAACCCTCTGTGTAACCAAAATCCTGACCTGGTAACAGGTATTGGAAGCTCTATAGAGGTATACATTTTTACATTCAGAGCTTGCTCAAAAAGGTGACTTGGTAATTAGCTTCTCAAGGTAGTCAAGCCTCAATTTCAACTTGAAGATATTCAGTGTGATTAAATATTCAGATGGAAAGTTAAATTAGAACTGCTGTATGGTTTCTTTTAACTTTTGATTCTATGAGTCTGATAAGTGAATTTCTTAAATGATATGACAATTTGTAACACGTAAACTTTAGGTGGTGCTAGTCATAAAGAAACTGTCTGTCTAGTTCTTTGGCCCATTTTTTGATTGGGTTGTTTATTTTTCTGGAATTGAGCTGCATGAGCTGCTTGTATATTTTTGAGATTAATTCTTTTTCAATTGCTTTGTTTGCTATTATTTTATCCCATTCTGAAGGCTGTCTTTTCACCTTACTTATAGTTTCCTTCGTTGTGCAAAAGCCTTTAAGTTTAATTAGGTCCCATTTATTTATTTTTGCTTTTATTTCCATTACTCTGGGAGGTGGGTCATAGAGGACCCTGCTATAAATGGGCCGAAGAACTAAACAGACATTTCTCCAAAGAAGACATACATATTGCTAACAAACACATGAAAAGATGCTCAACATCACTCATTATCAGAGAAATGCAAATCAAAACCACAATGAGTACCATCTCACACAGGTCAGAATGGCTGCTATCATAAAGCCTACAAGCAATAAATGATGGAGAGGGTGCAAAGAAAAGGGAACCCTCTTATACTGTTGGTGGGAATGCAAACTAGTACAGCCACTATGGAGAACAGTGTAGGGATTCCTTAAAAAACTGGAAATAGAACTGCCTTATGACCCAGCAATCCTGCTGCTGTGCATACATACTGAGGAAACCAGAATTGAAGGAGACACATGTACCCCAATGTTCATTGCAGCACTGTTTATAATAGCCAGGACATGGAAGCAACCTAGATGTCCATCAGCAGATGAATGGATAAGAAAGCAGTGGTACATATACACAATGGAGTATTACTCACCCTTTAAAAAGAATACATTTGAATCAGTTCTAATGAGGTGGATGAAACTGGAGCTTATTGTGCAGAGTGAAGTAAGCCAGAAAGAAAAACACCAATACAGTATATTAATGCATATGGAATTCAGAAAGATGGTAATGATGACCCTGTATGCGAGACAGCAAAAGAGACACAGATGTAAAGAACAGACTTTTGGACTCTGTGGGAGAAGGTGAAGGTGGGATGATTTGAGAGAATAGCATTGAAACATGTATATTACCATATATGAAATAGATGGCCGGTCCAGGTTCAATGCATGAGACAGGGCGCTCAGGGCTGGTGCAGTGGGATGACCCTGAGGGACGGGATAGGGAGGGAGGTGGGAGGGGGTTCAGAATGGGGGACACATGTACACCCATGGCTGATTCATGTGAATGTATGGCAGAAACCACTACAATATTGTAAAGTAATTAGCCTCCAATTAAAATAAATAAATTTACAAAAAAAAAACAAAAAACAAAAAACAGAAAACAACCTGCCTGTCAATGGAGGAGACATAAATAGACATAGGTTTGATCCCTTGGTCAGGAAGATCCCCTGGAGGAGGGCATGGGAACCCACTCCAGTATTCTTGCCTGGAGAATCCCATGGACAGAGGAGCCTGGCAGGCTACAGTCCATATGGTCAAAAAGAGTCACACATGACTGAAGTGACTGAAAGAGCAAGCCAGGGAAGGAAGCTCTCTGTTGGTGAGGGAAACATGGAAAAATATATTCATAACTGTGGAGACATGGTCATAGCTGAATTTTGGCCCTCTTGTAATACTACTTTCAAGTCTTGGATTCTAGGAGGACAAGACTATCTTAAAGACTGTATGAAGATCGTTCCTAATTTTTGTGCCTTGGAAGAAAAAGAATGAAATATACAGGATATAGTCACATTAATTTTTAGGATAAACATCAAAAAAAACCAGACGTTGGTAAAGCAGATACAGCAGTGGTGTGTTAGAGGGGATATTTCCACCAAGAAAGGTCAATTCAAGCAGTCCTCACAATTAGACTTTAACCTGATGGATTTACTGAGTCTCAGGTAAATCTTTATTCTTGCGTTGGAATGAGATAAGGATCTAAGGGGATTCTAGGATCCATCCATACTCTCATACATACTGACTTTTATTCCATTGAAGTTTTGGGAAGCCAAAATAGAAAAACTATGCATTAGTGATGAGTAAAGAAGTAGAGAAAATTCAGGTATGAGGGATAATCTAAGCTTAATTCTCTGTCACTTCTTTTGAGAACATGTTTCTTTCAATTTAATAATCTAGATAGTGTTTCTAGCAGGGGTAGTAAATTTTCTATCTCACACTATTGTCTGCAGGTTTGACTAGCTTAAATTTCAGAGGTCAACTCTATTTTTTTAATCTCTGAGATTTGGTGGAACATGTCACTGTTTCTTATGCACTGTTGACAAAGAACAAGAGAATGTATGGAGTTCAATACCAAATAGCCTTTTGAAGGTCTGTAGGAAGCCAAATGTATATTTCCATCACTTTGCTCCTGAAGGAAATCTCTCAGTCTCTCCAGTAAACAATTCAGTTCAGTTCAGTTCAGTCACTCAGTTGTGTCCGACTCTTTGCGACCCCATGGACTGAAGCACACCAGGCTTCCCTGTCCATCACCAACTCCCAGAGCTTTCTCAAACTAATGTCCATTGAGCTGGTGATGCCATCCAACCATCTCATCCTCTGTTGTCCCCTTCTCCTCCCACCTTCAATCTTTCCCAGCATCAGGGTCTTTTCCAATGAGTCAGTTTTTTGCATCAGGTGGCCAAAGTATTGGAGTTTCAGCTTCAGCATCGATCCTTCCAATAAATATTCAGGACTGATTTCCCTTAGGATTGACTGGTTGGATGTCCTTGCAGCCCAAGAGACTCTCAAGAGTCTTCTCCAACACCATATTCAAAAACATCAATTCTTCAGCACTCAACTTTCTTTATAGTCCAGTGCTCACATCCACACATGACTACTGGAAAAACCATAGCACCCATGGCTGATTCATGTCAATGTATGGCAAAAACCACTACAATATTGTAAAGTAACTAGCTTCCAATTAAAATAAATAAATTAATTTAAAAAATAGGTTTGACTAGACAGACCTTGGTCGGCAAAGTAACGTCTCTGCTTTTTAACATGTTATCTAGGTTGATCATAGCTTTTCTTCCAAAGAGCAAGTGTCTTTTAATTTCATGGCTGCAGTTACCATCTGCAGTGATTTTGGAGCCTAAGAAAATAAAAAGAAGCGTTTTTATCATTCTCTGTTCTCTAATACATTTTTAATCAAGTTACAGTAGGAATCTAAAGTGAATTACAGACCCTCAGGAACCTCTTCTAAGATGAGTTAACCAAGGGGACTGAATTGCAGTCTTGGCTTAATATTTTCAAATAAATGAAAAATCTTCCCACTTTTGACCAGAAATTGCTTCAGTGGAAAAATGCATGTCCTCATCTCTCTGCCAAGTCCGTGAATTTCTACTTTGTGTCAGATAAGAGCATTTTTCTTAGTACTTCATCAAAGATTTCTTTTACCTTATTTGTTTAAGATTCATATTATTGTTAGTATTAGATGATTTATTCAACTATACAAAATATGTAGAGCAAATTTATAGGACAAATTCCCCTTCAGCATTTTCCTTTGCATTTAATATTCACTGATGACTTATGACACTTTAGAACTGTGGTGTTGGAGAAGACTCCTGAGAGTCCCTTGGACTGCAAGGAGGTCCAACCAGTCCGTCCTAAAGGAGATCAGTCCTGGGTGTTCATTGGAAGGACTGATGCTAAAGCTGGAACTCCAATACTTTGGTCACCTCATGAGAAGAGTTGACTCATTGGAAAAGACTCTGATGCTGGGAGGGATTGGGGGCAGGAGGAGAAGGGGACGACAGAGGATGAGGTGGCTGGATGGCATCACCGACTTGATGGACTTGAGTTTGAGTGTACTCCGGGAGTTGGTGATGGACAGGGAGGCCTGGCGTGCTGTGATTCATGAGCTCAGGAAGAGTCGGACACGACTGAGTGACTGAACTGAACTGAATTGAACTGAAGACTTACGAAGGACCTACAATATGCTGGACACATAGTGTTATACGTAGAACTCACTAGTTAACATGGGAGCAGGAATGCTTAAATATATGCACTTGTGATTATATTAGTAAAATATAGACAGAAAGGAAAGGTGATCATATCAAGGTGAGCAGAGAGCAAGGAAGACATGAGGCTTTTTGAAAGGAAAGAATCAGAGGAAAAAGACTCTTGGTATGGGGACTAGAAAATGTGAAGAGCCAGTGAAAGTGAATAGCATGCTTAGAAGATAATGATTTGAAAATTTCTTAAATAAGACTTTTTGTATTAAATCAAATAAAATCAAATCCAGTCAAATGCAATAAATTTTTCACTTAGATTAGGATATATGATATACATTTCTAATAAGACAGGAAAGAATGAAGTAGAGGAAACATATGGCAGATGAAGATTTGGAGATAGTTTCATACCTTTTTCACAAGACCTCAATTGAGTTTAATGTCAAAGATCAAAGGACAGAGCAAGAATTTTTAGCTCAAACTTTTTGTCTGTTCTTTATCCTCCAGCTGCAGTGTAACTGAATCATAGAATTCTTGTCCCAGGAGCAAACATCAGCTGTCTCAAATAATTTGTCTGATATGCCAACTAAATCTTCATGCCAGGTTGGTTTAATTATGTTAATTTGTACATCAACAGTTGAGTTTTCACAGTTTGTTTATATGAACTATTCTCTACTTGCACTCAGATCTCAGCTCTGCTTGTAATGGGATATGGTGCTAGTGGCTTAGCATTCAAAGCTCTAACTCCCTCATCAATAAAATGGGAGCACATTATTTTATCTATTCAGAAAAACCTATGATTATAAGATACTCTATCATTTGCTGTACCTCTAGGAAAAAAAAAAAAAACAACTAAAATTAATTTGTAGTAATTTTTATTTTATATTTATCAGAAGAACACTTTTAATCCTTATTAGAAGTGTTATTGCTAAAACACTCATAGAGCTATAAAAAGAAATATGTAAGCAACATATTGATTAAATGTTCCTGTTTTTCCACATTGAGTCAAGTGTTTCCAACTTAATTTTCAACTCAGAGTGGTTAATTCTCTTGTTTTTACATATCCTTTGTGCCATTAATAGAATTGGTAATATAACGTCTCAAGATAATGTATAAAATATTTAAAACTTAGTGGTACTGAGCTCTTAAATTGACTTCAAAAGTAAGTAAACCTAGAAAAATATTTTATTTCGATTTTTAAAATGTTTATAAACATATTTGATCACCATCTCCCCTTTCCACAATCCTTTGGCTCCTTAAAATTAAAACAGTGCTTCACTATTTATTACTACTAGGATGTGCTCCAAATATGCAAGTTTTGATATTGCTTTCTTGAAGTTTCTTTTACTGCTTTGGAATCAACAACCACATTATACCTGACCCAGGGCCAACATTGATAGCCAAATATCATTGCTTGTGAGATTAACCTTGATTTTAGTGATCTTAAAATATGAAAGATATGAGCCTTAATATCTATGAAACAGTGTTGATAATATCTGTTTCCCAATATGAATGATAACTGATGTAATTTTATAAGCAGAATTTATTGAGGCTTTAGCAAGCTGTTTAGTACATAGCAGGTACTTGTTACTGCCCAGTTAAAAAGCCAGTCATACTTGTCTCAGGAATGCTTGCCTTCTTCAGAAATCAAGATATTTAATTAACTCAAAGAATAGAGAATGATGAAGCTTCTATTTCAGTTAATATTGAATCTGAGTCAGCATGTAAATAGGAGATTTGACAGCACAGTAATAAAAGTTAGAGTGTTTCTGGTCAAATGTTTAGTGTTCATATTAGTTTTTCCTAGCAGAGATTTTAGAATTTCCTAGCAAGACACAAGGACTAATATTCATAAGTTTTCAGTTATTAAGCTATCGCCAGCTTTCTTTGGTCTTAGATACATCTTATTCTTTCCCCTCATGGCATAAACATAAAAATGGTGTGATCTAAGGAGAAGAAAATGCTAGTGCATTTTAGACATGCCACTTTGCAATAGCAAAAAGAAAGCAAAAGCAAATATAATGATGTTGTTACCTCATAATTGAGATATTTTATTATAAAATATCTGCCATATATAAATATATTTATTTATATGCACTCTTTACAATAGTTAGAACTTCAAATCTATCTCAATTAAAAACAAAACAAAACAACTACCTAGTTGAAGAAACACCCATAGGAAGTATACCTTTTAATTTTCAAATTTTCTAAAATTAAATATGTTTCAGAATGTCTTCCTGATATTACAGAAAGGGAAGCCTGAGAATTGTCTAACATACAAGGGAAAACTTAAAGGTATATTTTACTAATTTGATATATATATATATATATAAAATATCATTCTACTCTGATATTTATGCTATTCTGATGAAGTTTTTAAAAATAATTTTAGTTTTAGTAACAAGTGTACTAACAAATAAGTAAGGGATCTTCATAATTTGGCCAATGACTTTGGTGTGCTTCTGTCTGCGAGTATTATTATTCATTTGGGAGACTGATAGCAGAAAAGAAATAGATATTATCAGTTCTGAAACCTAGTATCTCTCTTTTGCCAAAAGAGAGAAGAAGGAATGATCTAGTTGCTTTTAAAAATGCTAATGAGAGATTGCTTGTCAAACCTACAGACTAGGGAGATTTTATCTAAAGAATTCTTTCATGAAGATGAACTTGGTCTAAGTTGCTATTGTAAATTAATCAGGAATTTGTGGATTTATAAAACCCCAAGAAAGCTTGTACGAGCTATGGAACTGATGGGGTGTGTAAGAGATATAACATAAATGAAAAGTGATGTAAATATTGCCTCACCTGAATGCTTGGTGATGTCCTGTCTGAACCTGAACCAGAATGCATCTGAATGTAGAAAAAAGACCCGAAGAACAACATTGGTCTCACAATGGTTCCATAATTTTATCTACTTTTCCTGTGTTTTGACATTTTGGATTATTGATACAATTAGTTCTAGGTAACAGCTATGATTACTAATCTGATGGTTAAAACTTTTGTTTTTTAATTGAAGTATAATTTACAGTGTTGTATTAGTCTCAAGTGTACAGCTAAAGTGAAAGTGAAGTTGCTCAGTCGTGTCTGACTCTTTGCAGCCCCATGGACTGCAGCCTACCAGGCTCCTCCATCCATGGGATTTTCCAGTCAAGAGTACTGGAGTGGGTTGCTATTTCTGTCTCCTAGAGATCTTCCCAGCCCAGGAATTAAACCTGGGTCTTCCACATTGTAGGCAGATGCTTTACCATCTGAGCCACCAGGGAAGTCTTGGTACAGCTAAGTGTACAGCTAAGGGAAAATGTTAATATATATATATATATATATATATATATATATATATATATAATATACATGTATGTATGCATGTGTGTGTGGCAACACATGGTTCAGTCACTCAGTCGTATCCAACTCTTTGTGACCCTATGGACTGTAGCCCATGAAAGCAAGAGAGTTCCAGAAAAATATCTACTTCTGCTTTATTGACTACACCAAAGTCTTTAACTGTGTAGATCACAACAAACTGGAAGATTCTTAAAGAGATGGGAATACTAGACCACCCTACCTGCCTCCTGAAAAATCTGTATGCTGGTTAAGAAGTAACAGTTAGAACCGGACATGGAACAACAGACTGGTTCCAAATTGGGAAAGCAGTATGTCAAGGCTGTATATTGTCACCCTGCTTATTTAACTTATCTGCAGAGTACATCATGAGAAACGCTGGGCTAGATGAAGCACGACTGGAATCAAGATTGCCTGGAGAAACATCAATAATCTCAAATACACAGATGACACTACCTTTATGGCAGAAAGTGAAGAGGAACTAAAGAGTCTCTTGATGAAAGTGAAAGAGGAAAGTGAAAAAGTTGGCTTAAAATTCAGCATTCAAAAAACGAAGATCATAGCATCCGGTCGCATCACTTCATGGCAAATAGATGGGGAAACAATGGAAACAGTGTGAGACTTTACTTTTGGGGGGCCTCAAAATCACTGCAGATGGTGACTGCAGCCATGAAATTAAAAGATGCTTGCTCCTTGGAAGAAAAGCTTTGACCGACCTAGATAGCATATTAAAAAAACAGAGACATTACTTTGCTGACAAAGGTCCGTCTAGTTAAAGCTATGGTTTTTCCAGTAGTCATGTATGGATGTGAGAGTTGGACCATAAAGAAAGCTGAGCACTGAAGAATTGATTCTTTTGAACTGTGATGTTGGAGAAGACTCTTGACAGTCCCCTGGACTGCAAGAAGATCAAACCATTCAATCCTAAAGGATATCAATCCTGAATATTCATTGGAAGAACTGATGCTAGGTTGAAACTCCAATACTTTGGCCACCTGATGTGAAGAACTGACCCATTCAAAAAGACCCTGATGTTGGGAAAGATTGAAGGCAGGAGAAGGAGACGACAGAGGATGAGATGGTTGGATGGCATCACCGACTCAATGGACATGAGTTTGAGTAAGCTCTGGGAGTTCATGATGGATGGGGAAAGCTGGTGTGCTACAGTTCATGGGATTGCAAAGAGCTGGCTGAGTGACTGAAATGACTGACTGAATAGTTCATTGCATATATATTTATACCGTATCTTAAGCTAATTGTCTGTTGATGAGCACTTGGGTCACTTGGGTTGTTTCCAGGTCTTAGCTATTTGTGGTGCAAGTATCATTTCAAAATAAGAGTTTCATCTTTTCTAGCCATATACCCAGGAGTGGGAATTACTATATCATATTAAAGCTCTATTGTTAGTTTTTTAAGGAACCTCCACACTGCTTTCAATGATGGCTACACCAATTTACATTTCCACCAACAGTTTAGAAAGGTTTCCTTTTTCCACATTCGCCTCAGGATTTATTATTTTTAGATGTTTTGATAATGGCCCTTCTGACTTGTATGAGGTATTAGCTCATTGTGGTTTTGATTGGGTTTCTCTAATAATTAACAATGTTGATCATTTTCATGTGCCTGTTGGCCATCTGTATGTCTTCTTTAGAAATAAATGTCTTCTATTTAGGTCTTCTGCTGATTTTTTGATTAAGTTGTTTATTTTTTAGATGTTACATTTATATATTTTGCTTTGGAAGATTGGTCTAAGAATATATTGCTATGATATATGACAGAGAATGTTTTACCTATGTTCTATTCTAGGAGTTATATGGTTTCATATCTTTCATTTAGGTCTTTAAACTATTTTGAGTTTGTTTTTGTATTTTAACTTTTCCTGATGTATAAAATAGTAAACAACATGAAGTCTGTGATGCAGTAGATAATCAAATGTATTTTTTAACCATAATACTTTCATTATAATAAACCTTGGGGTTGGAAAAGAAATTATTCAAATGAAACCTCCATATCAGTTATTTAGTTTATAGTGTCTTGGTGTTTCACAATTACATCTAAATTTTTTTATTTTTCTACTCTGTAAAACTAAGTTTATATATGGATAGCTGCTAGTGGGCCATATGTTTAAAGAATATTTAAATTCACCTTTTATTTTCTTATTTTACTTTTACATTTTTAAATTCAGCTATGAGATTTGTCTTTGTACAGAATAGATATTCTGTGTGTAATATATATCCCAGATGAGAGAGTAAACTTAGATTGAAGCTATCATATATAAATATTAATTCCAAAATGTAAAACTTGTAATAATCATTTTTCTCTTTGACATAAGCATGTATATATGAGAAGCTCATGGATAAGGAAGTAGTCAAAAGATGTCATCCTGGATAAGGGGGTCATTTCAATTCAGGATAATATAATACCACCTATCATCTTACTTTCTGTAAAGTTTTATTTCTGTGAAATAAAATAATTCATTGAAAGGAAATAGATGGAGGAGGGATAAAAATACTTTTATTCTGTTTTAAGATTTTATCATGAGAAATGAACATAAGATAAAATTTCGTTTAAATTTGCCTGAGCATTCATGTGAGACCCTAGGAACTCTCACTAGTGGTTTTGAATCTATGAAACTGAGTATATTGGTTCCATGGGAAAGGCCAGAAATAGTGAATAAGTTTTGATGAGTTGATAGAATTTAAATTTCAGGATATACCTTGTCCATACTTCTGATCCTTTAGAATAGTAAGGAAATTTAAAAGAAGATAAGGCTCATAACCTCATGATGAAAGTGAAAATGTTGGTCATTCAATCATATCCGACTTTTTGCCACCCTATGGACTATAACCCGCCAGAGGACAGAGGACAGAGGCTCCTTCCTCTGTCCTTGAGATTCTCCAAGCAAGAATACTGGAGTGGGTTGCCATTCCCTTCTCTAGGGGATCTTCCTGACCCAGGGATCCAACCCAGTTCTCCTGCATTGACAGGTGGATTCTTTACTGTCTAAGCCACCAATGTTATTAATTTATAGTAGAAGTATGGCAATAAATACAGTCTAGTTTAGATAAAACTTCCCAAATAAATACTCTTAATAAAAACCACATAAAAACTGTTAGCTGATCCTCCTCTTTGAATTTTCACCTCTTAACCAACATTCTGATACCCAAAAAGTGTTCAGAAGGTGTTGCATTTCCATCTTGACCTATGTATCAGCATTTTATTTTATTTTTCTTATGATTCTCAAAAACTGTGCACTTCAACCCAATATTTTAGAGTTTGAGTTAATTACCCACACTCACAATTGACAGATGATTAATACCTATAATTGCAAAGATTTACTATGCTATCTGGGAAAAAACAAACAACCAAGTAAGATATAAACTTCTGATTAATAAATATGGAAATGTGACACTTTAAATTTGAAGCAGCTTCGACTCTACCCCACACAATTCAACAGGGAGCCAGTCTATGAAATGTCTCTCAACATAATTTTAATTACCATCATTTAACACTGAAACAAATACATTTTATCCTCTCCACATTCATAACCAGCAAAACAAAATAAGACAAACAAAAATAAATCATATAGTACAAAAATGAAAGACATAAGCCGAGACACTCTAAGATCTGAGGCTAATAAATTCCATGGACTCAATTACATAATAAAATTAAATTTTTTTACAAATATTTCAATAATTTGGTGAAAGTTGTTTTTCTAATATCCATAATTTAAATATGAAAATACAAATACATTTTGATTACTTAATTCTAAGACTGGATTCTAATTTCAATGTAATATAAATTGAAGGAAAAGTTTATCATCTGTACAGTTTTATATATAAGGTTTTATGTGTTTGTCTTTTTTTGCCTTTCCAGATTGCTTCATATCTAAATATCAGAATAAAAGGATATTTGCCATGGCATGTATAAAACAAACACGTCCAGACATTTAATGTGAGTCTTACTAGCTTCAATCTGTGCATTTTAAAAGATAAAGCATGAAGGCCAAATTCTAACATATCAACATTTCCTGAAAAGGCCTTTAAGGGTAATCTTCATATTATTGGAGACATCCTCACCAAACTAATAATTTGACATTGCAACAATTTCATCTCCAGTTTTGGAACAAAGTGGAAGTTTTGTTTGAAAGTGGAAAGTGTTAGTCACTCAGTCATGTCCGACTCTTTGTGACCCCATAGACTCTAGCCCACAAGGCTCCTCTGCCCATGGAATTCTCCAGGCAAGATACTGGCATGGGCTGTCATTGCCTCCTCTGGGGATCTTCTTGAACCAGAGATGAAACCTGGGTCTCCTGTACTGCAAGCAGATTGTTATTCATTTGAGCCACTCTAGTGGGTTTGAAAGTGGAAATGGATATGTATAACACTGTATAGTAAAAGATTTTTATTAGTAATATGTTATACAAATATGCTTGAATTTCTCTATAAATGGCAGTAAAAGAGTGTAGCTAAAAATGTTAAGCATTAACTGAGGGCTTAGATATTGACCAGAGGAAGTGTGATTAGTACTAGATCATGCAAAGAAATCAGAGAAAAAAAGATGGTTGAGAAGGGTCTGTGGGCTGACAGGCAGAAGAGACACTGTGCTGGATGGCGGCTTTAATAGCTGAATTCAAGGGAATACATATGGCAGAGTTATACCCAGCAGAATAGCAGTAAAAGACAAACAAATAAATAATAACAAAAATAGAGCAAATATGTGAAAACAAGATGGAACTCATCAACTTTGGAATTGCTTTTCTATCTTCCAGCCACCCAAATCTGTTCAAATTTGCCCAGACTTTCTTGGGTGAGAGACCTACATGTTTCACCAAAGCTGAATAAGTCCCTGGGGAGCTTTTTCTTCCTCTCTACTCATTTTCTTACTCTTTTTCTTCTCCTTTCTTGCCATTAGCATTAATGTAGGTGGAAAGATGAAAATCAAAAACATCTTTTAAATATGACAAATATTTCTCACTTTTTCCCCTTCATTTACTTAAAAATGCTGTAAAGCAAATTTGTCTGTAAAGAAAAACATGTGTAAGCAATATAATTATTAAACTCAAACAGAATCCACCATCTTTCAAGGATATTTGAAACAAAATGTATTATTTACATATATTATAATAATTTTGACATTGTGGTTATATATATTGTTAGCACCATAAGGTGAATGAATGAAATTAGAAACAATGAATGAAATTTGTATAAAAAATTTCATAAAATGTTCATAGAATGGAAAATTTAAATTGATATGAAATATTTAAATAAACAACTAATTTGCAATTTAAAGCACAGAAACTGTAAAATGTTTCATGAAAGTTAAAGGCAAGGAAATAATTAGAATTTCTTTGAAAATTTTAGTTCACATTAGGGATTAGCTATTTTATCTATTTTGTTTTTCAAGGGAAGAGACAACATTTGACAAATTATTAATCACTCACTCTGTGCCAAGTATTGTTCTAAGTACAATAAATAGAGCTGCATTTCAACCTTACAACAATTTTGTGAGATTGAATCTCCTATTATATATAACTCTGTTAAAGGTTATCAAATTGAAATACAAATTGGTCAAATGTCTTGCCAAAATTTCTATAGCTGTTAAGGTATTAATCAAAATCCTACTATAAGTAGTAAGATTCTAGGTAGTTCTGGAAATTGAGGCTTCTGAAGAATTCCTCAGAACTTACAAGATGACTTTGGTGCCCTATAAGAACATATTATACTCCCCAACAGACAATAAAATATAGTCTCCTTCAATTTTTGAATGTTGGAATAAATAAAAATGCTCTCCTTATCTTCAAGCCTTATGCATCTAATATTACTTGTATGTGCCAAGAACTTACAAAACTTATTACCAAAGAAAAAACAACAAAGTTAATCTGAGTCATTCTGACAAAAACTTGCTTTGTTTTAATGTAACTAGTTCCCATTTAGAAATTCAGCCCCCTGTCAAGTGCAATGCACTACAGCACTAACCTTCGTAAAAGCAGGTAGAAAGACTTGTAAAATTTCACCAATTTTACATTAGGCTTCACTCTAGTTTGTTTTGCTAAAATTCAAAAACACTGGTAACCAGCATTTTATAAACCAGAACTAACTTCTCATTGCCCATGTCCCCTACTCCTTTTTCACCTACGCTTTTATTTTATTTTTTCTCATATCCTACTAGTTTATTGTTTTATTTTTTGTTGAAATATAATTGCTGTACAATTTTACATGCATTACAGGTATACAATGCAGTGATTCATATTTTAAAGGTTATACTCCATTTATAGATATTATAAAATATTGGCTATATGTCCCATGTTATACAATATATCCCTGTAGCTTTGCCCCTCCCCCATTCTTTATTTTATTTTATTTTTAAACTTTACATAATTGTATTAGTTTTGCCAAATATTAAAATGAATCCGCCACGGGTATACATGTGTCCCCCATCCTGAACCGTCCTCCCTCTTCCCTCCCCATACCATCCCTCTGGATCGTCCCAGTGCACTAGCCCCAAGCATCCAGTATCGTGCATCGAACCTGGACTGGCAACTCGTTTCTTACATGATATTTTACATGTTTCAATGTCATTCTCCCAAATCTTCCCACCCTCTCCCTCTCCCACAGAGTCCATAAGACTGTTCTATACATCAGTGTCTCTTTTGCTGTCTCGTATACAGGGTTATTGTTACTATCTTTCTAAATTCCATATATATGCGTTAGTATATTGTATTGATGTTTTTCCTTCTGGCTTACTTCACTCTGTATAATAGGCTCCAGTTTCATCCACCTTATTAGAACTGATTCAAATGTATTCTTTTTAATGGCTGAGTAATACTCCATTGTGTATATGTACCACTGCTTTCTTATCCATTCATCTGCTGATGGACATCTAGGTTGCTTCCATGTCCTGGCTATTATAAACAGTGCTGCGATGAACATTGGGGTACACCTACGCTTTTAATGACGACTTTGTGATATTGATATCTCTCCTGAATTATGAAATACATTTGAAGACGGCGATTAACTTTTACTCTGTTGTTGCCATGTGCCAGCACTTTGCATCTAGTATGTCATTTACTCCTCTCCACATCGTCCCAGATCAGGATCAGTGCCCCTGTTTTATGGACAGATTGCCACAGAGTAATGGAAGAAAGATATGAACCAAGGGTTTTCTTGCTTCAAAATATATGTCCTGTTTGAGTACCAAATGACCCAACATGAGGTTAATCCCTTTATTATGGTAACATTATATTTTAAGAATTATCTCCCAGAAATATTTAAAGCTAAATATTTTAACCTTTTTACAGCTTTTAAAAATTTGTTTCATATGTGATATGTGTGCAACTCTTTTATTATTTATTTTATTATTGTATTTATTATTTTAGTTTCTGTGTCAAGTCACAGAGTTTGCCATACATATATCAAACATTTCCTATACTTTTCCTATTTTTAAAAATTTGTGTTTATTACCTACATTCAGTCATGTCCTTTTTCTGTAAAGGATAAGTCATACACTGAAAGATAGGTATAAATTATAGGTACTGATCTAGCAATAAAAACTCATCATGCAAAGTGGTTGAATATTTAGCCATTGATATCAACATTTCTCCATAGCTGGAAATCAACTTTAACCTGTATTCTCTGAAAGCCATAATTATGTCAGTTATACACAAGAATACAAACATCTTTAAGACATCATCCATGACTACAGGATGATTAAAAGAAACAAGGCTCAGAGTTTAAAAAAATATCATGTTAAACATAAAAAGAAAAATTTGCTATTAAACAAAGAAGCACGAATGTGAAACATTTCTAAGAAACACAATAAAGAGCCTATCAGAAGTAGGGAACATCAATGGTGACTGTATTCTGGATCTTTCTTCTTACATAGCTGTGCCAAGATTTGAGAGGCAGGCAAATATATTCTGGTATTCTGTTGAGAAGGACAACAAAATCATATGGCAAGGGTAGGATTTAGGAAAAGGGGAAAAATTGCCACGATTATTGCAAACTACCTCAGAGATCATGTCTATAGTGTGTACTATTAAGTTCTCTGTGTCTTAAAGAGTTCTTTCTATATTTAATAATGTATATGTAAGTACCATTTTTAATCAATTTTTAAAAAGTGAAGAATGAGAAAATAATGGAGAATGTGAGGATTAACAAATATGTTGATTATTCCTCAGGAATGAAGTAACCAACAGTCAGAATGATTCCTATTTCACCTCATTCTGGTACTAAAATATTTGAACCAAGCAGTTAGTATCATGACACAATGGAAAAAGCAATAGATTTGAAATTATAAACATTATGGTACTATCAGTTACTATCTAAAAGCTTATGGATAAGTGACTTAACACTACTAAGCTTCTTTTATAGTACCACCAACCAAGAGATGTCTTTCAGGGATTTAAGAGATTATATATATGAAAACATGTAACTTAGTGTTTAACTCATTAGACTGTGAGCTTATGGACTATGCAGTTTGCCCTTTCTTCTCGTTATAAAGATGTCCTACATAATGTCTGACATTTAAAAATGAATTTAATAATATTGTGTTGAAATCGTAACTAGAATTATGCTATGGACTAGGATTCAACAGATTTCTTTCATGAGGTAAAAGCTAATAAATATTTTAGGTTTTGCAGGCCATATATGTTTGTTGTAACTATTGAAATCTGCTGTTATAGTACAAAAGCCATTCAGATCAGATCAGATCAGTCGCTCAGTCGTGTCCGACTCTTTGCAACCCCATGAATCACAGCACGCCAGGCCTCCCTGTCCATCACCAACTCCCGGAGTTCACTCAGACTCAGGTCCATCGAGTCAGTGATGCCATCCAGCCATCTCATCCTCTGTCATCCCATTCTCGTCTTGCCCCCAATCCCTCCCAGCATCAGAGTCTCTTCCAGTGAGTCAACTCTTGGCATGAGGTGGCCAAAGTACTGGAGTTTCAGCTTTAGCATCATTCCTTCCAAAGAAATCCCAGGGCTGATCTCCTTCAGAAGGGACTGGTTGGATCTCCTTGCAGTCCAAGGGACTCTCAAGAGTCTTCTCCAACACCACAGTTCAAAAGCGTCAATTCTTCGGCACTCAGCCTTCTTCACAGTCCAACTCTCACATCCATACATGACCACTGGAAAAACCATAGCCTTGACTAGACGAACCTTTGTTGGCAAAGGAATGTCTCTGCTTTTGAATATGCTATCTAGGTTGGTCAGAACTTTCCTTCCAAGGAGTAAGCATCTTTTAATTTCATGGGTGCAGTCACCATCTGCAGTGAGTTTTGAGCCCAGAAAAATAAAGTCTGACACTATTTCCACTGTTTCCCCATCTATTTCCCATGAAGTGATGGGACCGGATGCCATGATCTTTGTTTTCTGAATGTTGAGCTTTAGCCAACTTTTTCACTCTCCACTTTCACTTTCATCAAGAGGCTTTTTAGTTCCTCTTCACTTTCTGCCATAAGGGTGGTGTCATCTGCATATCTGAGGTTATTGATATTTCTCTGAGGATATTCATATTTGATATCAATGCAAAGAAATAGAGGAAAACAACAGAATGGGAAAGACTAGAGATCTCTTCAAGAAAATCAGAGATACCAAGGGAACATTTCATGCAAAGATGGGCTCGATAAAGAACAGAAATGGTATGGACCTAACAGAAGCAGAAGATATTAAGAAGAGATGGCAAGAATACACAGAAGAACTGTACAAAAAAGATCTTCATGACCCAAATAATCACGATGGTGTGATCACTGACCTAGAGGCAGACATCCTGGAATGTGAAGTCAAGTGGGCCTTAGAAAGCATCACTATGAACAAAGCTAGTGGAGGTGATGGAATTCCAGTTGAGCTATTCCAAATCCTGAAAGATGATGCTGTGAAAGTGCTGCACTCAATATGCCAGCAAATTTGGAAAACTCAGCAGTGGCCACAGGACTGGAAAAGGCCAGTTTTCATTCCAATCCCAAAGAAAGGCAATGCCAAAGAATGCTCAAACTACTGCACAATTGCACTCATCTCACACACTAGTCAAGTAATGCTCAAAATTCTCCAAGCCAGGCTTCAGCAATATGTGAACCGTGAACTTCCTGATGGTCAAGCTGGTTTTAGAAAAGGCAGAAGAACCAGAGATCAAATTGCCAACATCTGCTGGATCATGGAAAAAGCAAGAGAGTTCCAGAAAAACATCTATTTCTGCTTTATTGGCTATGCCAAAGCCTTTGACTGTGTGGATCACAATCAACTGTGGAAAATTCTGAAAGAGATGGGAATACCAGACCACCTGATCTGCCTCTTGAGAAATCTGTATGTAGATCAGGAAGCCACAGTTAGAATTGGACATGGAACAACAGATCAGATCAGATCACATCAGTTGCTCAGTCGTGTCCGACTCTTTGCGACAGGAATCGCAGCATGCCAGGCCTCCCTGTCCATCACCAACTCCTGGAGCTCACCCAGACCCACGCCCATCGAGTCAGTGATGCCATCCAGCCATCTCATCCTCTACTCCTTCTACTCCTTCTACTCCTTCTACTCCTTCTACTCCTGCCCCCAATCCCTCCCAGCATCAGAGTCTTTCCCAATGAGTCAACTCTTCGCATGAGGTGGCCAAAGTACTGGAGTTTCAGCTTTAGCATCATTCCTTTCAAAGAAATCCCAGGGCTGATCTCCTTCAGAATGGACAACAGACTGGTTCCAAATAGGAAAAGGTGTAGGTCAAGGCTATATATTGTCACCCTCTTTATTTAACTTATATGCAGAGTACAAAAGCCATTAGAGACCACACATAAAAAAATGAATGTAACTGCATTACAATAAAACTTTGTCTATGAACATAAGCACAGTCTTGCATTTGGTCCATGGCCTTTGTTTACCAATTCTTGCTATAGAATATCAGAATTTTTCATGAGTTTTCTTATGACTGTATGTTGAATGATTAATTGTTATGTAAAATATAGAGAACTACCCAGCTTTGAGAAATGCCAGAAAACCATGTGTGGCAACCCTCAATTATGAATGCTTTATGCGATATCTAAGGGGGAAAAAGCGATGAGAATTCAAATAGCCTAGAAGAGAAGAATTCAACTGAAATGGATTTTAACATGTTTGTTAAATGTAATCATTGAAGATAAGTCTGAAGATTATGCTTAAAGCCAGACCATTAGACAATCTTAAAGATAGAGAAATACGAACCTCAGAGATATAAACTGGCCCTAATAATGATGCATAATGAGCAATCAGAAAATATGAGCAGAATATTATAAATACTAGTCCCTCATACAAGTAGAGCTCAGCTGGACTTGACTGATATGGGCTGAGCTCAGCTGGGACCACCAGCTCTGCTCTCTCCATGTCTCACTCTCTTCCCAGCACAGTGGAATCTACTTTCATGTTCTCCCTATGCTGATGGCAAAGGTACAAAAGAGCAAGAGGCAGTACCAGCCTTATCCCGTTGAGTAAAAATTGCTGTACATTCTAAAGAAGAATAAATTAAATAAAGTTTCTGCCATTAAAAAAAAAAAAAGCAAAAACAGTTTTTTGACGAGGTCCCTGTTTGTCCTCATGTAGGATGCTGTGTTTGTGTGTGAGACAATAGTAGAAGTGAGTTCCATTTTTCTTTAATTTCTTAAAATTAGGATCAGTCTGAAGAAACATACATAAAGCTATGAAATAACTCAAATACGAAATATATTAAAATGTGAAGATGAAGAAAGGACATAGGGACCAAGAATGGAAATGAGAAGGACAAAAATGTCCTTAGCTACTTAAAGCACAAAAATCACTGAAAAAAGAAATTAGAATGTGGTTGAGGGGAAGCATTTATGGATGGTGGAAGAAATAGTCATCTATAGTCAAAAATTCAACATAAACCTGATTCTGGATTAATGACTGAAGTCAAAGTGGAAGAGTCATGTGGACTTTTGGGACCTTCTCATTCTCATTTCTATAAGAAAGTTTGAAATCAACTCTGCAGGAGTACGTATGGCAGCAGTTCTAAGAGTGGAGAGCACATAACTAACCATCGTGGTTCTGAGGCAATAGCTACTACGATTGTCACATAGACTTGACATTTTTGTCTTAAAGTGTATTTTATATTTTATTTCATAGTGTGTGTATCCATTTTAATCCAAAAGTAATGCTTTATTCTTTCACAAATAATAGATAAAATATTCCAGGAAGATGCAGTACATCTTTTCTATAGATTTGCCTATTCCCAGCACATTTCTTTGTCTTTATAGTTCGAGAAGAAAAATACTAGATGCTGTTTTGTTCCCTTTTTTTCTCTAAAAGTTCTATGAGACTGCAAGATGATAATTCTAGCTTCCAATGATAGGCTTGAGTGAAATATAAATTGATTATTTATCAAAGGATCAGTGACACTATGTACTTCTTTTTCCTAATATCTTTAAGAATTGTCCTTTAATAATACAAAGAAGGATAATCACAATCGAGTAGTAAAAGCAATCTTTCCAAATGCTTCCTTTTCCACACCATATCCTCTGATTATTCAAGCAATCATCTCTAACTCATACAACAAAGAGGTGCCTCTTTTATAAACTTTATCATGCTTGATTTTTAAAAATACATGAGTATATTCATGATGTATATCCCTTCAGACCAAGTATTAGTTTTACATTCTTTAATGTAAAACTTAATGTAAAAATTTGTGAACCTGTTATATAATACATGCTTAATACAGTGCCCTGGTACAAAATATGTGCTTAGCAAATATGTGTGATGAAATTAAAAAAAAAAAGTTACAGTTGATTACCTGAATTGGAATTGCTTATTCACTACCTTTTATTTATCTGGCTTTATTTTTCAGATACCTTTATCTTTAATCAAAAACTTACTAAAGTAACTTACACTTGTAAAAATTATCCAAGTTTGTTTATACATTAGTAATGTTGATATTGCCATCTCATATACTTAAGTAAAAAGTAAAAACAAATTAATTTTGTGTGGATTTTTATGTAGTTCCCTTTTTTGTTGCAGTTTTTTCTTTGATATATTCAAGTCTATTTGTTAGTGATATTGACTGATTATAAGCACATGGATTTTACATCTTTCAAGATACTTCATAAAAAAATGGGCAGGAAGAATCTCATGTCCAAAAATCTTTCACTTATAACACTACAGAATGAATAATAAAAGGAATTAGTGCCCTATTCAACTAATGCTATATGATCCCTATGATCACCTACCTCCATCTAATGCAACTGAATTTAACTGTATGAATAATTAGTCAAAAATGCAATATTTTAAAGCATAACAATATGAGATTTTAAGGAAAATCTTAGGGCTTTACTATCAATTAATGTAATTTTTCTATAACAAATGTAGTTAATAGAATATAATGTAAAAAAGGTAGACTCAATTAATGGCCATTCATGAACATGTTTATTAACTCATTTAAGAACTACTCAGTGTTTCTGTGTTAAACACATTCACTACTACCAGTTGCTCAAAAACCCAAATGATCAGTTCCTTGCTGTCAGTATAAAATCTAAAATGGAGAAATCCTTTTGACCCTCAACAAAATATAATTGGAAAAGAAAAAGCATAAAATTCTTTCACTCAAAAATTATTATTGACTGAGTGCCTACTATGTGCTGGCATGCAATACAGAGAAAGGAACCACTTGTAGGCACAAATAGGTCTTATAGATGACCTCAGCTGGAGTGAGCAATGTACAATATACAAATTCTCTTTTCCAGTTTGTGTTTTTTCAGGTACTCAGGCAGTATTTCCAATAATTAAAGGAGGGCAGGGGCAGCATTAGAAAAGGTTTACCATTAATCAAGCACAGTTCTTTCTAGGAAATATGTGTCATCCTTTGTCCATCGGTCATAGAGTTTTATATACGTACTGGTCATAGCCAGTACACAGAGGCGCCACCAGAACCAAAACAGACTCACAGTGGTAAGGACAAATTGCCTATCCCTTTCCCTTTGAGTGTCATGATCTTCCCTTTGAATGTCAGTTCTCTCTTATCCTGCATTAAAAAGAGAATCAAAGCTTGGCGATCTAATTTCTCCTCTCTCTTTTCTATTACTTTTATATACTCACTAAAATTATGACCTATTTACTTAAAAAATATTACATGTAACTGCTTCATTTTCACAGGGTTTTATTTTGGTTAAATTATTGTTTTACGATGTCCATTAAATTAGTCATTAGGCACTGAGTTCTAACTTTCAGAATTCAATTTTTAGAACTAATCATGAAAATTAATTGAATTAATTTTCTGAAAACTTGTAACAAATAAAAGGTCTATTATAACTGATATTCTATTTCATGATGTCACACTTTCATGAACCACATATAATTATAGGTATGATTATAAGAACTATGTGACAACCTTTTTATAATGACATATTAAGAATTGTGATGAAGCAAAATTATTTAGAGAGAAGTCTTAAAAAGTGAATTTACATTAATACTAATTTTTATTTGGTTTGGTTCTATGCTTATTCCATAACTTTCTGATCATCCGGTGGTTTTTTTCCAGATTAATACAATTTTTTTAACTCATTTTATTTTTAAGATAATATGAGATTTAAGAATTAGTGTTATAGTCTTTTATCTATTACTAATTACATTTGAAATTTTATGTCCATATTAAGCCCTTTCTGGCCCTCATCGAGTGGCACTAGTTGTAAAGAACCTGCCTGCCAATGCAGGAGACAGATGCAAGTTTAATCCCTGGCTTGGGAACATCCCCTGGAGGAGGGCATTGCAATGCACTCCAATATTCTTGCCTGGAGAATCCCATGGACAGAGGAGTATGGAGGGCTATAGTCCATAGGGTAGCAAGAGTCAGACACAACTGAAGTGACTTAGCAGGCATGCATCTCTGCCGTTATTTGTTGGAGTGCCCCTGATACAGTGTTATATTCACTCCTACAAATGCTTGTTGAGAGACATCCCCCAACTGTCCGTCCAGTGGTTAAGAATCCAGGCATCCACTGCAGGAGACGCTGATTTAGGAAGTAAGATTCTGCATGCCAGCACAGTGCAGCCAAAAAAAAAAAGAACACAAATGTCTGTTGAGCACAGCCATGTGTCAGCTAAGGAAACAACAGTGTCTGAAACAGAGACAGCCCTCCTCTGAGGGAGTTACCACTCTGGGTCCTTTGCCCCTGCTGACATTCAGAATGAAGTTAAATCTGGAGAAACACAACTCCAGCATACAGCTCTCAGTGAAACTTGGCCTGGTGACAACTTGGGCTTCAGTATCTTAAAGATGTTTATGAAGGCAACATAATTGGTAGCATTTGAGGTAACTACCGGTGGAAGCATCCCACTTTCTCATGAAAATGATCATCATGGAATCTCATCAGTGCTGGCTTTGCAGCTTTGTTGGATTGTCTTCTTTCTTGTGTCACTTGTAAGCTTACAGAGCTGAGGAAGAAGGTTAATCATTACTATTACTCTAGAGAACAAAGGGAGGGAAGATAGAGAGACGAAGGGAGGGAGAAAGATGAAGGGAAGAAGAAGAAAAAGATGGCTTCAACTTTTTGGAAATCTGGTGATGCTCCATTGTTTATATGATTCTTAAAAAGTTCATACATCATCGGTATCATTCACATTTTCCTTCCTTGGGTTATTTTTTTCTATTTGTGACATAAAGCAGATTTTGCTGTGAGTGCTATTAAGACAGTTAACATAAAGATTACTGAAATTGTCAAGGTTAAAAAATGTGTCCAGGAAGCTCAAAAGACTGAACAGATATACTGTCCAGTAGCTTCTTTATAGTACCAACTCCTCAGTCTCAGTCAATGGTGGGAGAGTAATTCTGCAATCAGTGTCTCAACTGACCCACTCCAGTTTTTTTCATGAACTGCCTTGACTACATTTACGGGTGCTTGCCCATTATACCTCCAGGACATTTGCACATTCAGATCATCTACCAGACATGCTCTTTTTTCTCTTCTTCAATCAGTAGTAATTAATAGCTTTAATTACTAATTAATTAATTAATCAAATTAATTTTCTTCTTCAATCACTAGTAATTAATACCTTTAATTTCAGCCCAAATAGCACATTCCTTCCATTACCCTTCCTCAATCTCCTTGAAGAAATCAAATTTCCCTACCATAACCTAGAATGCTATGTATTGTAACATTTTAAAGCAGTCATGTTTCTAATTTTACAATTCCAATGTGACTTTTTTTAAAGTTTGGCTTTCTCTTTGGTTTATAAACTTTACATATAGAAGAGAATATTTTATTCTTTCTACCATGCTTGACTAAAATGCAACCACAAAAATATTTTTTAAATATGTAAATAAATCATCTGGAAAGGTAGCATAATAGCAGACTTGAGGGTGCCAAATGTAGCCAACTCATAAATTTGTACAAAGTAATCTCTGTTTATTCTCAGAAAATAACATTAATTTCTATTTCTTTACATAACTATTTATCCAGTGTAGTTTTTATGGACTAATCATATATTTTTTAATATGAAGAAAGATAGAACTAAATAAACATAATTAAAGCTCACTTTTAACTTCATTGTGATAATTTTTTTGGTAACAGTTGGGTTCTATCATCCTGAAATGTATTATCCTTCAGAATTTAGCAAAATAATGTTTATTAGAAGTGATTTAAACATCTGTGTAAGTCTCTCTAGACCCCAAGGACATCTCAACATTCCTCTTATTGCAAAAGCCCAGATATAAAGAACTCAAACCTACTAAGCAATAAAATTGACTTATATTTTTTAAAATAATACTTCTAAATATTATTTTTCCCAAAGGATATTTTTGCTCAACATAAATATACAAAGAACATGAGCAGGAACCGAACGTCACCCCACCAAAATCCTCATTTTTTGTCGGTTATGTCAGGAAGATCTAGAGAGTTAGAATCACAGAAGCTCAGAATAAGTCAGCTCACAGTTCCCTTTTTTGGTACAGTCAAGAGCCATGCCAGTGATGACTGCGCTTGCTAAATGTGTCTTATGAAATTGTTGCTCTGGAGGGGAAAACTAGGATGAAATGGTAGCACAATTGGTAATGAATCTCAAAGAATGTTTCATTATTCCAAGTTGTTTTGTGGCCTGAAGCTAAGAAATGAACACACAAATACAAAGGGGATTTTTGTGACAGATCTTATATTTCTCATGTCACTGAGATCTAATAAATTGATAATTATAAATTTAAGTCATTATAAAAATGTAGTTTTAAAAATGTTATTACCTTTATTTAAATATGTTCTATAGATTATATCATAATTTTTAGGCATATTATCTCCCCAAGAGCAAAATGATAATGATTGATCTAAAGAATTGTCATCTTCACTATAAATCTTACCTCTGAAGTTAAACAGAGATGAACCTAGATTTGAGCATTGCGTCCAAAAAGGCAGAGAATTTTGCCAGCTGAAAACATGCCTGGGATTTACACAACATTCCTCACTAAGACCTATAGGGCTTATTTGACTTATATTAAACAAGCGTACAAAGAACCAAGGAACATACACTTGCGTGACATCTATGGTGCCGTGACTTGGGTTTAACCCGGCTGAAACAACCTCCCCACGGAAGAGGCCAAGCACAGCAGGAGCCCAACTCAGCGAAGCTCCCACGCTAGAAGCAGAAGGCGAAGAAACCCAGCGCAGGGGAAGTCCCATCGTGCTGGAAACCAGGACAGCGAAAAAGGAACTCAGCAGAAAGCTCAGGCGGCCCAGTCTCAGATTCCAGAAGACCTCCGGTTAAGGTAAGAGGTCCTCGCTCCTATGGCTGGAGGGACCTTTACAATCTCTCGTTTCTTGTTTCCTCGAGGGGGCACAACTGAGAGACTGTGGAGAGGCTACTCCTCAGCATGTCCCAAAGGCGCTATGTGCTGAGCCCCAGTAGCTCTTACCCAAGCCGGTGGGGGCTCTTCTGTCCTTTCTCTTCTCTGTGCCTAGGATCAGACCAATGAAACTGTGAGCACTGGTCAGATATTTAGCAAATTTTCTGGCGGGCTATGAAGGGGATTCAGAGAAGGCAATGGAACCCCACTCCAGTACTCTTGCCTGGAAAATGCCATGGATGGAGGAGCCTGGTGGGCTGCAGTCCATGGGGTCGCTAAGAGTCGGACACGATTGAGCAACTTCACTTCGCTTAAACAAGCGTACAAGTAAATCTCTATTTTTAAGTTATCACTGTGACACCATGTACCAATATTTTTTTTTAATGATGTATTTAAAATGATATATTTTCCATTGTAAACAGCTGGAACAAAAGTGTGCTGTTTGCATTTGTAGCTTCCTTCCCCAAAGAAACCCATATTAACAATGTAATAAATATTCTACCAGAATTTTTTCTACACACACACAGACTTTTACAGATGCTATACTTATTTTCTAAACTCATATTACATATTGTTATGCAAATGAATTTTCATTTAGTACACAGGAAAAACCTGGAATGTTAGGTCTGAATCAAGGTAAACTGAATGTGGTCAAGCAGGAGATGGCAAGAGTGAGCATCAACATTCTAGAAATCAGTGAACTAAAACGAATCAGAATGGCAGATTTTAACTCAGATGATCATTATATCTACTACTGTGGGCAAGAATCCCTTAGAAGAAATGAAGTTTCCCTCATAGTCAACAAAAGTGTCTGAAATGCAGAACTTGGGTGCCATCTCAAAGATGACAGAATGATCTTGGTTCATTTCCAAGGCAATCCATTCAGTATCACAGTAATCCAAGTCTATGCCCCAACCACTAAAGCCAAAGAAGCTGAAGTTGAGAGGTTCTATGAACAAGACCTTCTAGAACTAACACCAATATATATATTTTCATCATAACGGATTGGAATGCAAAAGTAGGAAGTCAGATACCTGGAGTAATGGCAGGTTTGGCCTTGCAGTACAAAATGAAGCAGGACAAAGGCTCACAGAGTTTTGCCAAGAGAATACACTGGTCATAGCAAACACCCTCTTCCAACAACACTAGAAACAACTCCACACATGGGCATTACCATCTGGTTAACACCAAAATCATATTGACCATATTCTTTGTAGCCGAAGATGGAGAGACTTATAGAGTCTGCAAAAAACAAGACCTAGAGCTGACTATGGCTTAGATCATGAGCTCCTTATTGCAAAATTCAGGCTTAAATGAAAGAAAGTAGGAAAAAACACTAGACCATTCAGGTACCACCTAAATCAAATCCCTTATGATTATGAAAGTGAAAGTGGCAAATAGATTCAAGAGTGTAGATCTGATAGAGGGCATAGAACCGTAGATGAAGGTTCATAACATTGTACAGGAGGTGGTGAGCAAAACCATCTCAAAGAAAAAGAAATGCAAGAAGGCACAATGGTTGTCTGAGGAGGTCTTACAGATTGCTGAGAAAAAAGAAGTGAAAGGCAAAGGAGAAAGGGAAATGCCAAGTTCAAATGAATAGCAAGGAGAGACAAGAAAGCTTTCTTATATGAACAGGGCACAGAAATCGAGGAAAACAATAGAATGAAAAAGGCAAGAGATCAATTCAAGAAAATTGGAGATGCCAAGGGAAAATTTTTTACAAAGATGGGCACAATAAAGGACAGAAATGGCAAGGACCTAACAGAAGCAGAAGAAATTAGGAAGAGGTGGCAAGAATACACAGAAGAACTAAACAAAAAGGTCTTAATAACCCAGATAACTACAATGGTGTGATCACTCACCAGATGATGCTGTTAAAGTGCTGGACTGAATATGCCAGCAAATTTGGAAAACTTAACAGTTTTGGAAAAAGTCAAGTTTCATTTCAATCCTAAAGAAGGGCAATGCCAAAGAATGTTCAACAATTGCACTCATTTGACATGCTAGCAAGAATGCTCAAAGTCCTTCAAGCTAGGTTTCAGCAGTACATGAACTGAGAACTTCCAGATATACAAGCTGGATTTAGAAAAGGCAGAGGAATCAGAGATCAAATTGCACCATCCTTTGGATCATAGAAAAAGCAAGAGAATTCCAGAAAAACATTTACTTATGCTTCATTTACTCCGCTAAAGCCTTTGACTGTGTGGATCACAACAAACTGTGGAAAATTCTGAAAGAGATGGGAATACCGTACTGTCTTACTTGCCTCCTGAGAAATCTGTATGCAGGAAAAGAAGCAACAGTTAGAACAGGACATGGAACAACAGACTGGTTAAAAATTGGGAAAGGAGTACATCAGGGCTGTATGTCGGTACATCAGGAGATCAGTCCTGGGTGTTCATTGGTAGGACTGATGTTGAAGCTGAAACTCCATTACTTTGGCCACCTCATGTGAAGAGCTAACTCATTTGAAAATACCCTGATGCTGGGAAAGATTGAGGGCAGGAGGAGAAGGGGATGGCAGAGGATGAGATGGTTGGATGGCATCACCGACTCAATGAACATGGGTTTGGGTGGACTCCGGGAGTTGGTGATGGACAGGGAGGCCTGGCGTGCTGCAGTCCATGGGGTCGCAAAGAGTTGGACATGACTGAGTGACTGAACTGAACTGAACTGCTTATTTAACTTATATGCAGAGTACATCATGCAAAATGCTGGACTGGATGAATCCCAAGCTAGAATCAAGAGTGCTGGGAGAAATACCAACAACTTCAGATTAATATGGATGATACCACGCTAATGGCAGAGAGAGAAGAGGAACTAAGGGGCCTCTTGATGAAAATGAAAGAGGAGAGTGAAAAAGCTGGCTGAAAACTAGACATTCCAAAAACTAACATCATGGCAACTGGTCCCATCACCCCATGGCAAATAGATGAGGAAAAAGTAGAAACAGTGACAGAGTTTATTTTCTTGGGCTCAAAACTCACTGTAGACAGTGACTGCAGTCATGAAATTAAAAAGATACTTGCTTCTTGGAAGAAAAGCTATGACAAAGCTAGTGAAAGTGTTAGTCGCTTGGTCATGTCCAACTCTGTGACCCCATGCACTGCAGACCTTCAGGCTCCTCTGGCCATGGAATTCTCTAGGCAATAATACTAGAGTGAGTTGCCATCCCCTTCTCCAGGGCATCTTCCTGATGCAGGGGTTTAATCTGGGTCTCCTGCATTGCAGTTAGATTTTCTACCATCTGGGCCACCAGGGAAGTCCATGAGAAACCTAAACAGCATATTAAAAAGCTGAGACATCACTCTGGCAAGAGAAGTCATATACAGTTTTTCCACTGGTCATGTACAGATGTGAGAGTTGGACCACGAAAAAACTGACTGCTGAAGAACTGATGCTTTTGAACTGTGATGTTGGAGAAGACTTGAAAGTCCCTTGGACTGCAAGGAGATCAAACCAGTCATCATATAGGAAATCAATCCTTAATATTCATTGGCAGAACTGATGCTGAAGCTGAAGATCCAATAATTTGGCCACCTGATGTGTAGAGCCAACTTATTGAAAAAGATCCTGATGCTGGTAAAAACTGAGGGCGAGAAGAGAAGAGGGCAACAGAGGATGAGGTGGTTGGATGATATCATCAACTCAATGGACATGAATTTTGAAGAAACTCAGGAAGATAGTGAAGGACAGGGAAGCGTGGTGTGCTGCCATCCATGGGTTCACAGAGTAGGACATGACTGAGCAACTTGAGCAACAACAGAACAGTATTACTTTCAGAATAATGATATGTGGAAAATAAGCAATTCTAGATTTCTCGGTATATGTTTGAAGTCTTTCCCATGATTTCCATACATTTTTTTCCCCCCAAGACTTGAAATTCAATTCATATAAAGTGAGAGAAAATGTTCTCTGGAGACTCAATTCATTTATTTTCCTTTGTGAAGAATCTGATGCTAAAATTAGCTCTGCTATAGTTTTGATGTTCTACTCTCTCTTTTGAGAATAAAGTATGAAAATGCATATATAAATATGGAATTCTTGATAAAATTAACTTTCCTCATTTAGTTTCCTTATACAGTAATTTTTAAGCCTCAACTTCCATTTAACTTTCATTCAGTTTAATTTAATATAAAGTTAATTTCTGTGTTTTAGCATAATAAATCACTTAATAAGTATTAGATAATTGGCTGGACCCTGTAGGTATTGTGGGGAGATTTATAGTGAGTAACCTGTTGAATTCTGTAAATTCTTTAATTGTTTGGTTTTTGAAAACTTTGCCCGCCTTTCTAAAGTAATTCATCCTTTTGGAAACTTTTTATTCAAGTTTCTTCAAGTAATAAATAATATGAAATCTTGTTATTTATAAATTAAGTAATAAATCACCAAATTTTTAAAGTTTCCACTCAACATGAATTCTATGAGGGCTGTTCACCACCATGGACATTGTATGAACAATGTCAATAGGCCACAGGCCACCTGAATGTGAAATCGACCTCCATCGCTTAACAGATCCAATTTCAGCTGCTCAGACTCTCCTGTACCTTAGTTCTGTCATCCATAAAATAGACAACTGCAACTACTACAGAGGTTTTGTATAAATTAAAAGAATTAGTAATCATAAAGAATTGAGAATAATACCTGAGATCAAGAAAACATTACGTATTAAGTGTAATTTTTATTCCGAGAGTTTACATTTTCCCCTCTGTCATTATGACCATTGTTCTAGCAATGGTCAGCTTTGATCATCCTTAACATTTATCAAATATTTGCTATGTCACAGATATTCTGCAAGTGATTTACGTGTATAATAATAACCCATTGACTCTGCACAGATATATTTGAGATCTATGTTATTACTATGACTGCTTTACAGCTTAAAAGAAAAACAGTTTAGCACATGAGATTTTGAGAGATTCAACAATGAACTATAACCTCCAACTTGTAGGTAGAAAATCAAGGATTTGTATCCAGATCATAACCACAAGGTTTAACCAGGTACAGGGCTTTCTACCATGAGATCTATTGATAAAATTTCCCCAAGCTTTGACTTATTTATTCTTAGTTTCCCTTTTCCCAGATACCATCCTCTTTTTTTGGTGATGCTGAACTTAAGCCATTTTGTTAAATCTTGTCTTGCTGTTATCTCTCAACCTCCTGGGAGTTCCTTTCCACCACTTCTTCATGGACATCACTTTCACTTCTTCTCTGGTTTCCTCCCTTACCACTCACACTTTTCTTTGTTCCCATAGTTCCCTGGTATTTTTAAGTCAATTGGCCACTTTCACCTGGTCAGTGGAAAATTCTTTCTATGATCATAAAAGGCTAGGCTCCTTTCCTTTGCAATCAATTCCACTGAGAAAATTTCCAGACATTCCCAGGCTCTGTGATGAAGGAATTTGTGTGTTATAAAACCCCGATTCACTTCTAAGAAACATTCCCCCTGACTGTGAATAAGCCTGTTCCTTACACTTGGACACTTATTTGGCTTCCTCTTACATCTGGGCAGATTACTAGTCTTCCATGTCTATGTGGCTCTATCTCTTTCCTCCCGTGATGTCAGGACAGCCTTTACCTGCCAACTTTGTTATACAATCCAGTGTTTGAGTTACCCGACTCTCAGCCTCTATAGCTTCATCACTATTTCGTCAGATGGTGTACAAAGCAATGCAGTCAGTGGGGAGAAAAAGAACTGTGGCTTCAGTGTATATATATTTTCCAGCTTTACTTATAAAATATCTTTAGAGAGATTGCAAAAATATATGTACTGTGTCCATGTTTAGTCTCAGTTGTGTCTGACTCTTTTGCAACCCCATGGGCTGTACCTCACGAGACTTCTTTATGCATGGGATTTTCCAGGCAAGAATACGGGAGTGGGTTGCCATTTCCTTCTCCAATATGTGTATTACCATGCTATTAAAATATATTTGAAAATCTTGAAAATGGCAAAAAAGAAGCAGAGTATTAACAATATCCATGTTATGATTTATACATGTGAAATCATGTAAAAAATCTTTCACTGAACATGAATCCCACTCAATGATTAATCATGTATGTGTTTATGTCTATGTGATATATATGGGTGTTATATATCAGCCCATGAATATTTTCTTTTCTTAGAATAAAGCAGAAGTGATTCATTATGTATATTCTACAGAGAGATCATAGAATAAAGGCCTTACTTAGACAATGTGTGAAAATAATACATATTCTGAAAAATAGCACATAAATTATTAACCCTTGGGAAACATGCCTTACAGGGTAAACTCCAAGCCTCAGAGACACAGGTTATGAGGTCATTCATAACTTTGTCTTATAACTTAACTACTTTTCCTATTTCAGTCCCTATATTTTTTCATCTTATTGCCTTCACTACTCCTTTATTATTTCCAGTTTTCGGTGTGTGTATGTGCTATAAACACACTATCATAATTGATTGCACTTGGTCTATTTTTCTCTCACCTACTAGAACAGACTGAGGTATTTAATGGCTAGGGCCTTATCTTATTTACCTTTGTATTCTCAAAGTCTGGCACATAATAAGACTCAATGACAGTTTAAAATGTGAGCATACTATTATTATATACCCCATACCCCATAAAATTTTCTTATAACAATACATTAGCTGAAAAATGCAAGGCAATATGTATTCCTTAAGTCTGATATTGCTTTTCCAAACATTTTTAATAATATTGTCATGTAACAAACTAAAAAAAGTGACAGAAATGCTTAATCAGGGCCTTACTGAATCATGTTGAAAGTGTCTATGTTGTGGTGCTCTATAAATTGCTGAGGATATGCTTAGATTTTATTCTTATTTATACTAAGAATATAAGCTTAATGCCAAGTGAGTACACATAGAAAATGAGAAAGTATATATGGTATTGTGTTCACTGTCATATTTTAAGGCTATCATAATAAACTTTCCAATGAGACCTTGCCTGAAATGCCATGAAAAAAGGTACATTTACACACAATGTTTTTATTATTTTATTTCCCCTTATTACAGATGTTATAATTTTGTGTCACTGACATTGCCTGAAAAATGTGCTTCAGTTAGGAATAGTGTTTTAGTTTTTTTTTATTGTCACAGTAACAAATTATCACTAATTTAGTGGCCTATTATCCACAGCTTTGTGTTTCTGACATGCTTCTCACTGGATAAAGTCAAGATGCCAGTAGGGCTCAGTTCCTTTAATTGTATGCTCAAAAAAAGAATCAACTCACTTTCCTCTTCTAGCTTCTAGAGGACACCTACATTTCTAGATTAATAATCTTCTTTCTGCTTCTCAAAGCCAGCAGTATTAAATCTTTCTGACTATAATCAAGTGAGGCTTATTTTAAGATTTCAAGGTACATTTGACATCTGAAATCAGTTAATGTAATATACAATATCAATAGCATAAGAGAGAGAAAGCACATGATAATTACAACCAACAGAGAAAAAATAAAAAGTCCAGCGTTTTCCTAACATGTTTTAAACTGTTCTCTTTCACGTGTGATAGCCTTTCAGTTCAGTTCAGTTCAGTCGCTCAGTTGTATACGACTCTTTGCCACCCCATGGACTGCAGCACGCCAGGCTTCCCTGTCGATCACAAACTCCCGGAGCTTGCTCAATTCATGTCCATCAAGTCGGTGGTGCCATCCAACCACCTCTTCCTCTGTCGTCCCCTTCCTCTCCCACTTTCAATCTCTCCCAGCATCAGGGTCTTTTCCCTGAGTCAGTTCTTCACATCAGGTGACCAAAGTACTGGAGTTTCAGCTTCAGCATCAGTGATATTCTCTAGTCCAGAAATTGTATTGTTAACTAAAGTAACTCTCCCCTGGTGAAGGAAATGACAACCCACCCCAGTATTCTTGCCTGGAAAATCCCAGGACAGAGGAGCCCGGTGGACCACAGTTCATGGGGTGGCCAAGAATCTGACAAGACTAAGCAACTGAGCACAAAGTTACTCTGTTTTTAAATGAGAGCAAAGTGTCAAAATAAGACATATCTTCATTAAAAAAATAAAAACTTGCAGGGAGGTTGGGGAATGAATCGCTAACTCCTGCAAAAGTCATTGCAAGAAAATTATATTTCTTACACCTAAGATATACGATTTTCAGAGTCCCATTATTGTTTTTGATAGTCAGTTACTATAGAAAGGCTTAATGTATCCAGTACTAAAAGGTATTCAGAAAAATCATTAAGAGAAGTGATAAAATGACTTGGGTCAGTCTAGCCAAGATATCAGACAATAGGTCTTTGATAACTTTCTAGAATTCTAATTTTTTGGAATTCCAACTTCTGATATTAAACCACATTGGAAAAAAAGTCAACCAGAGACATTTAATTATTGTGCCCTATGATTACAGACTCTAGGTAAACACTCTATTACCCATAGCATTCCTTTCTCATAGAATAGAATTTAAACCAGTCTTCACTTCAGTTCGGTCACTCAGTAGTGTCCGACTCTTTGTGACCCTATGAATCACAGCACACCAGGCCTCCCTGTCCATCACCATCTCCCAGAGTTCACTCAAACTCATGTCCATTGAGTCAGTAATGCCATCCAGCCATCCTATCCTCTGTCACCCCCTTCTCCTCCTGCTCCCAATCCCTCCCAGCATCAGAACCGTTTCCAGTGAGTCAACTCGTTGCATGAGGTGGCCAAAGTATTGGAGTTTCAGCTTTAGCATCATTCCTTCCAAAGAACACCCAGGGAGGATCTCCTTTAGAATGGACTGGTTGGATCTCCTTGCAGTCCAAGGGACTCTCAAGAGTCTTCTCCAATACCACAGTTCAAAAGCATCAATTCTTTGGTGCTCAGCTTTCTTCACAGTCCAACTCTCACATCCATACATAACCACAGGAAAAACCATAGCCTTGACTAGATGGACCTTTAATGGTGAAGTAATGTCTCTGCTTTTTAATATGCTGTCTAGATTGGTAAATAACTTTCCTTCCAAGGATAAGCGTCTTTTAATTTCATCGCTGCAGTCACCATCTGCAGTGATTTTGGAGCCCCAGAAAATAAAGTCTGACACTGTTTCCACTGTTTCCCCATCTATTTCCCATGAAGTGATGGGACCAGATGCCATGATCTTAGTTTTCTGAATGTTGAGCTTTAAGCCAACTTTTTCAGTCTCCTCTTTTACTTTCATCAAGAGGCTCTTTAGTTCCTCTTCACTTTTTGCCATAAGAGTGGTGTCATCTGCATATCTGAGGTTATTGATATTTCTCCCGGCAATCTTGAAACCAGCTTGTTTTTCTCCCAGCCCAGCGTTTCTCATGATATACTCTGCATATAAGTTAAATAAGCATGGATACAATATACAGCCTTGACGTCCTCCTTTTCCTATTTGGAACCAGTCTGTTGTTCCATGTCCAGTTGTAACTGTTGCTTCCTTACCTGCATACACGTTTCTCAAGAGGCAGGTCAGGTGGTGTGGTTCCCATCTGTTTCAGAATTTTCCACAGTATTGTGATCCACAGAGTCAAAGATTTTGACGTAGTAAATAAAGCAGAAATAGATGTTTTTCTGGAACTCTCTTGCTTTTTTGATGATCCAGCAGATGTTGGCAATTTGATTTCTTGTTCCTCTGCCTTTTCTAAAACCAGCTTGAACTTCTGGAAGTTCACAGTTCATGTATTGCTGAAGCCTGGCGTGGAGAATTTTGAGCATTATTTTACTAGCGTGTGAGATGACTGCAATTGTGCGGTAGTTTGAGCATTCTTTGGCATTGTCTCTCTTTGGGATTGGAATGAAAACTGACCTTTTCCAGTCCTGTGGCCACTGCTGAGTTTTCCAAATTTGCTGGCATATTGAGTGCAGCACTTTCACAGCATCATCTTTCAGGATTTGAAGTAGCTCAACTGGAATTCCATCACCTCCACTACCTTTGTTCGTAATGATGCTTTCTAAGGCCCACTTGACTTCACCTTCCAGGATATCTGGCTGTAGGTGACTGATCACACCATTGCGATTATCTGGGTCATGGAGATCTTTTT
Source organism: Bos indicus (assembly GCF_029378745.1). Lineage (NCBI taxonomy): Eukaryota > Metazoa > Chordata > Mammalia > Artiodactyla > Bovidae > Bos > Bos indicus. The sequence continues at coordinate 21,405,429 of NC_091788.1, forward strand.
GTACAGTTCTTCTGTGTATTCTTGCCACCTCTTCTTAGTATCTTCTGCTTTTGTTAGGTCCATTTCTGTCCATACCATTTCTGTCCTTTATTGAGCCCATCTTTGCACGAAATGTTCCCTTGGTATCTCTAATTTTCTTGAAGAGATCTCTAGTCTTTCCCATTCTGTTGTTTTCCTCTATTTCTTTGCATTGATGGCTGAGGAAGGCTCTCTTATTTCTCCTTGCTATTCTTTGGAACTGTGCATTCAGATGCTTATATCTTTCCTTTTCGCTTCTCTTCTTTTCACAGCTATTTGTAAGGCCTCCCCAGACAGCCATTTTGCTTTATTGCATTTCTTTTCCATGCAGATGGTCTTGATCCCTGCCTCCTGTACAATGTCACGAACCTCCATCCATAGTTCCTCAGGCACTCTGTCTATCAGATCTAGTCCCTTAAATCTATTTCTCATTTCTACTCTATAATCATAAGGGATTTGAGTTAGGTCATATCTGAATGGTCTAGTGGTCTTCCCTACTTTCTTCAATTTAAGTCTGAATTTGGCATAAGGAGTTCATGATCTGAGCCACAGTCAGCTCCCAGTCTTGTTTTTGTTGACTGTATAGAGCTTCTCCATCTTAGGCTGCAAAGAATATAATCAATCTGATTTCGGTGTTGACCATCTGGTAATGTCCATGTGTAGAGCCTTTTCTTGTGTTATTGGAAGACGGTGTTTGCTATGGCCAATGTGTTCTCTTGGCAAAACTCTGTTAGCCTTTGCCCTGCTTCATTCCATACTCCAAGGCCAAATTTGCCTGTTACTCCAGGTGTTTCTTGACTTCCTACTTTTACATTCCAGTCTCCTATAATGAAAAGGAAATCTTTTTTGGGTATTAGTTCTAAAAGGTCTTGTAGGTCTTCATAGAACCATTCAACTTCAGCTTCTTCATCATTACTGGTTGGGGCATAGTCTTGGATTACTGTGATATTGAATGGTTTGCCTTGGAAACGAACAGAGATCATTCTGTCGTTTTGAGATTGCATCCAAATACTGCATTTTGGACTCTTTTGTTGACCATGATGACTACTCCATTTCTTCTGAGGGATTCCTGCCCACACTAGTAGATATAATGGTCATCTGAGTTAAATTTACCCATTCCAGTCCATTTTAGTTCGCTGCTTCCTAGAATGTCGACATTCACTCTTGCCATCTCCTGTTTCACCACTTCCAATTTGCCTTGATTCATGGATGTGACATTCCAGGTTCCTATGCAATATTGCTCTTTACAGCATCAGACCTTTCTTCTATCACCAGTCAATCCACAACTGGGTATTGTTTTTGCTTTGGCTCCATCCCTTCATTCTTTCTGGAGTTATTTCTCCACTGATCTCCAGTAGCATATTGGGCACCTACAGGCCTGGAGAGTTCCTCTTTCAATATCTTATCATTTTGCCTTTTTACTATTCATGGGGTTCTCAAGGCAAGAATATTGAAGTGGTTTGCCATTCCCTTCTCCAGTGGACCACACCCATGGCCACCTTCTTGGGTGGCCCCACATGGCATGGGTTAGTTTCATTGAGTTAGATAAGGCTGTGGTCTGTGTGATCAGATTGGCTAGTTTTCTGTGATTATGGTTTCAGTGTGTCTGCCTCTGATCCCCTCTTGCAACACCTACAGTCTTACCTGGGTTTCTCTTTGCTAGAACCCATCCACACATACTGTATTTTATTGAAATCCCTCTAAATTTTCTGCTTATTTTGGGGGAAAGGGATAATGAAAATGCATGAATTTTAGACCCAAATCCACATGAGTAAGAAGCCTTAGTTTAGAAGTCTTCACGCATCATTCTTATTCTTCCTCTCCTGTGTTTCCTCTTTTTCTTTAACTCCTCCTTCTCCTCCTCCATTTTACCCCCTAAGGGTGGCACTATATTAAAATTTTCCAATTTTTATTGTTGGCTCTGTTCCACCCACCATTCAATTGGCCTAAGATTTTGTATTTTTCCACTAGTTTGCACAGGCTGTCGCACCTGCATCTTAACTGTCCTGAGTTTATTGACACACTCACAGTAGATGCCCATCACCTACTGTGCTCGTGTCTTTACTAAAGAGTCAAGCTTTAGGATCAGCAGAGGTCTCAAAACCAAAAGCTGGATCCTGTTATAACTTGAAGCCTTGGATGTTTTGCCTTTCATAGAGGATCAGCTCAAGCATGCATTTCAAGAGCAAGATTTTCTATTATACATTGTGTTTTTAGGGATGCTATATTAGAGTTGATTTATCTGAACATATAAATTACTACAGGATTAGAAGTACTGTTTTAGATATTTGAGCCTTGTGTGTCTGGCAATCCATTTTAATTCTGAATTTAATGAAGGGTCTAAAAACTCCATCTCATTATATTAATATATATTTGAAATAGAAAACTTTTTAAGTTCATATCTTAGCTGTACATTCACTACATTCCTTGCCTACAACCTCTGTGTTTATATTATATGATTAACCTCTATTATTATTATATATTATTATAAGATAGATATTTCCATATGGTCTATGAATCAGTCTTTGACTGTCATTGTCATACACTTGGAAATTGTGTGAACTACAAATCCCTGTTTGTTGTCTCTATATTTGCTTTTATAATATAATAAGCTGTAGTATGTTTTTACATTTAAGCTGCTTCAACATTTTGAAGTTTCATGTTTTCAGGAACACCAGTATGTTTCCGTTCAGTAACTAATATCACATTGGGTCATCAAGAACAGATGCTTTGGTCTAAAAATTTTTCTGAAGTTATGGCATATAGCCCTCATCTCCCACTTTTCTTTATCCTCCTCCATTTTTATTCAGACAGCTTTCTTCAGTTTGTAACATTTTAGCCTGCTTCTTATGCTGGCACTTTTGCTTTTCTCCTTTACGTAATGTTATCACTGCTGATTGGATCAGCCAGGGTGTCTTCATTTTACATTTTATTTATTTGCTTGCTTTAAGGCCAAGCTACTTGTTTTGATTATGTGCTTCTGTATATTTAGATTTATGCATACCCTCTAAAGCAAGAAAAATGAAGTAAATGAGAGTTCATCTGTTCCAAAATTTTGGCTCCCTTCTACCTCCTAAAAAAAAAATAAATAAATAATAAAGCAGTATAACTCCACTCAGGAAGCATCTCCATTTGTTCCTATTCCTCTCCTAGACTTTCTTCCTTGTGGCTTATCTTTTCTGAGTTTCACTTAGAGACTTCATTCAATATATACATTGGGGATGATGTCATGAATTGCCTTACCCACAGCAGCAGAAATAATCATCACTTAAATCTCATCTAATAAAGTTTGATATATTTTATCTAATCTTTCCTTTCAAATTTGTCAAAGTTTTATGTAACAATAAAACATTGCTGTTCCAGACTCCACAGTTGCTCCTGTTAACTCCATAGTTATAAATTTAGGAGGCAAACTCTCAATATCCTCCTGGTTCTTGTTTACCACAAGAGGAAAGAACTCCATTTAATTTTTTTTTCTAATTTTATTTTATTTTTAAACTTTACATAATTGTATTAGTTTTGCCAAATATCAAAATGAATCCGCCACAGGTATACATTAAACTCTCAACTGTTTTCTTCTATTTAATCACTTTGACTCCCAGAAATGGTAGTGACAGTTGAATTCGCTTCCATTTTTTTGGCTTCATCTCAAATAGTAATTAGTTTTGAATATACCTCATTATCTTTTTTTTTTTTTTTTTACTTTTGCTTCTCTTAACCTCTGAGATGTTTATATTTTAAAAATGCCTATTGGTTCCCCAGATGAACTGACTTCTTTCACTCATTCTTCTTTCTTTCTCCTTCCCTCCCTATTCCTTCTTTCTTTTTCTTTTTAATTCTTGTTTTATTAGCTGTACCACACACAGCTTGTGGGATTTTAGTTCTCCAACCAGGGATCTAACCCTGGCCCTTGGCAATGAAAGTGCAGAGTCCTAACCATTAGACTGGAGGGAACTTGCCATCCTAGCTTCTTTCTTTCCTTCTATTCATTGTTTTTTTGTTTCTTTTCTTTATTTTTTTGTATTCATTTTTATTGCTCTTACCTTTGAGTCTAAGATTAAAATATTTTTCAGACTCTTAATTACTGATTGAACAAACTTGATTCCTAGAGAGAAAGAATTATGGGCACAAATTTTAAATTGCCCACTTTAGATTTTGTATTTGTAATTTCACACAAATTTATTAGTTTCTCAAATAAAATAAATTAATTTCTATAAAATGAAACAGCTAGTAATCTTTATCTTTTCACTGACATAGCCCATCACTTCTTGTGTTATTAAAATCATCAAACTCTTGTATGCATGCTCAGTTGCTCAGTTTGTCCAACTCTTTGTGACCCCATTGACTGTAACCCACCAGACTCTGTCCCTGAAATATTCTAGGCATGAATACTGGAGCAGGCTGTCATTTCCTCCTTTAGGATATCTTCCTGATTCAGGGATCAAACTGGCATTTCCTGTGTCTCCTGCATTGGCAGGCAGATTCTTTACCACCGAGCTACCTGGGAAGCCCAATCAAGGTCTTACAAAGCAGTTTATTACCACTAAGCCAATCTTATAAGAAATGTTAAAGGGACTTCTCTAAGCCAAAAGAAAAGGTCACAGTTACAAATAAAATTTTTTGAAAGAAAAAATCTCACTAGTAAAGGCAAAGACAAATAAATGTGGTGGATCAACGACAAATAAAGCTAGCACAAGGTTAAAATATAAAAGTATAAAATCACCTATACCTACAATAAACTGGGGATACAAAAACAAAAGGATGTAAAACATGATGTCTAAAATATGAAACATTATTGGGGATATAAAAATGCAAGATTGTTGGAACACTTTCAAATTTAAGATATTATCAACAATAGATCAGATCAGATCAGATCAGATCAGTCGCTCAGTCTTGTCCGGCTCTTTGTGACCCCATGAATATTAGTCACATATACGAACCTTATGATAACCATGAAACAAAAAATTATAACAGATACACACCCCAAAATGAGAAAAACATTCAAACATAAAACTAAAGATATACATAAAGGGAAGAAACCAAAGAAGAAAAAGGACAAAAACATGAACTACAAAAGCAACCAGAAAACAGTTAGCAAACAGGCAGTAAATACTTTAAATGTAAATGAATAAAACATTCCAATCAAAAGATGTACTTTGGCTGAACAGTTAAAAACAAAATCCATCTATGCTGCCTGTAAGAGACTCACATTAGATCCAAAGATAAATACAGTCTGAAAGTGAAGGGATGGAAAAAGAAATCCCATGCAAAAGGAAAGCAGACGAACTCTGGAACTGCAATACTTTTATCAGATAAAATAGATATTGAAACACAGATTGACCTTAGCAATATCTTTTTGCATCTGTCTTCTCAAGCAAGGAAAACAAAAATACAATAAACAAATGGGACTACCTCAAACTAAAAATGATTGCACAGTAAAGGAACAGCAAAACAGAAAGACAATCTACAGAATGGGAACAGATATTTGCAAATAATATATTCAATAAGGGGTTAGCACTTTTTTAAAAAAAAGTCCTGCAGTCTTAACCAGGACTTAGGGCATTTTATTCTTTCTCCTTGCATTTCTACCTTGGTTTAAAAAAAATAGAAAATTCCATCATTTTGGAAATGCTGAGAAGAAAACTTGTATCTTGACCTCTTGTTTTCCACTCATATTTCAGTTCAGTTCAGTTACTCAGTCGTGTCTGACTCTTTGCAACCCCATGAATCACAGCACGCCAGGCCTCCCTGTCCATCACCAACTCCCGGAGTTTACTCAAACTCATGTCCATCAAGTTGGTGATGCCATCCAGACATCTCATCCTCTGTTGTCCCCTTCTCCTCCTGCTCACAATCCCTCCCAGCATCAGGGTCTTTTCCAATGAGTCAACTCTTTGCATGAGGTGGCCAAAGTATTGGAGCTCCAGCTTTAGCATCAGTCCTTCCAATGAACACCCAGGACTGATCTCCTTTAGGATGGACTGGTTGGATCTCCTTGCAGTCCAAGGGACTCTCAAGAGTCTTCTCCAACACCACAGTTCAAAAGCATCAATTCTTTGGCGCTCAGCGTTCTTCACAGTCCAACTCTCACATCCATACATGACCACTGGAAAAACCATAGCCTTGACTAGATGGACCTTTGTTGGCTCTGCTTTTTAATATCAGTCATGTAGTTGATTGTAAAATCTGGAGAAAAAATCATCATGACACAAATGTATTGTAATTTACTTTTGGGTCTACTTTTTGATACCTTCTTGTTTTTTAGCCTGAAATCATTTCCCAGTGATTCATAGAGTAAGCCTGCTTGGACTTGCTTGCAGCAGAGTCTTGACCCTGCTCTGTGTATGTGTGTATGTGGATAATTTCAATTCAATGGAAGATGTCCATTTTGTTCCTGTTGTTGTTGTTTAGTCACTCAGTCATGTCCAACTGTTTGCAACCCTATGGACTGAAGCATGCCAGGTCTCCCTGTCCTTCAGTATCTCCTAGAGTTCGCTCAAACTCATGTCCTTTGAATTGATGATGCCATCCAACCATCTTATCCTATATTGTTCCCTTCTCCTCCTGCCTTCAATCATTCCCAGCATCAGGGTTTTTTTCTAATGAGTCAGCCCTTCACATCAGGTGGTCAAAATATTGGAATTTCAGCTTTAGCATCAGTCTGTACAATGAATATTCAGGGTCGATTTCCTTTAGGATTGACTGATTTCATTTCCTTGCAGTCCAAGAGACTCTCAAGAGTTTTCTCCAACACTACAGTTCAAAAAACATCAATTCTTTGGCACTCAGTCTTCTTTATGGTCCAACTCTCACATCCATACATGAATGACTACGGGAAAAACCATAGCTTTGACTAGACGGACCTTTGTTGGTAAAGTAATGTCTCTGCTTTTTAACATGCTGCCTAGGTTTGTCATGGCTTTTCTTCCAAGGAGCAAACATCTTTTAATTTCATGGCTGTAGTCATCATCTGCAGTGATTTTGGAACTCAAGAAAATAAAGCCTGTCACTTTATTTATTATTAAGTTTATTTTATTATAAAGTTTTATTTTATTATAAAGTTTGTTCCTGAGTCTTATTAAGTTTTCCAGGTAAATTACAGCAACAACCATCTTGATCCTTACATTCTTCTGCTGTTTTTCCATTTGTATCCCTCAGAACCTCTGTAGAACTCTTTTAAGATCCATCATAACTTTAAATGTCTACAAAATCCTTTTAAAGTCTATTATCATTATAGATTTCCATGATAAATAAATGTAGAAGATATTCAAGTTGTTAAGTTGCTTTTAAAGAGAAGAAAATTGGAGCTTGAAGAGATGAAATAACCCACTACATTTCAGAGATGTCAAGTTGCTGAGCTGAGACAAGAACTAAGATCTGTCAATACAAAATTACAATCCAGGAAAATTGCTAACCCTTAATGTGCATTTAGGTAATTGAACTGAAGAGTATGGTGCATTAGACCTGAAAATATGAACATTCACAGTCGATTCCTCAGGTCGTAGCTGTCAAGATGTTTGACACTTTTGCCATTACCAAGCTTTTTTGCCTCTAGCAATCCCAAGGCTCTGTGCCTCCCTAGACCAAGGACATTCATGCAAATGACCCACTTAATGTAAGGAAGCACACTTTTGACCATTATTTTCTTAGCAAATGTGAAGAAATTTAAGTAGAGAAGTGTGAGCTAAGTGCTGCTTTGGTTACGGGCAGCAGCTAAGAGTCTTTTGACCGTGTTAATGAGATTTTAGCACTGTTTTTTATTTGTTTTTTACCACATTAGAGAGGCTTGTATTTTCATGATTAGATTTCTGTCTGTATAATTTTGCTTTCATGGTAATCCATCCAGCTCAATAATCAGAAAGGTCATAAGAGTAGTTCTTTCTAGATCAGCCAATGTTACAAAGCTGACAAAATGTTAGAAATGGAATTTGTCATATGTCCCGGATACAAAAGAATGAGCAATGTTATTCTCTTTAGTAACAGCAGTTAGTATACATTTATTCCAAAGAACAGCATATGATAATTAATGATCTGGACATGGTCAGGAATGTTCACAAAGATGAGGGTTCATTATGACCAATTAATCGACCAAGGCTACATTTTGTCGAAAAGATTAGCAACTTTTGTTCTTCATGACCCAGTGTTTAGAATGTGCAGTTGTCAAGGCAGCTGTACAGAGCAGCTGCTAAATAAACAGTGCAGAGCAGAATATGGGAAACCTTATACCTAGGTTCAGTTATAAGCAATGGGCACTAAGAGAGAGTGGGAGCTCAGCTAAGCCATCTATGTAGGGCTTTTGTCTGATGCTGGAGATTGAACATCACTAGGAAGTGATGATGGCTGTGATATGGGAAAGATCATGGGCAGGCTGGAATCCACAAGCATGAACTGGAACCCTACAAGGTGTTAGGAAACTCTTAAGAGATGCAGAGCAGAGAGAATAATGCAGACATCATATGAAGACGTACACAAAAGACAGGGAAATCACATACAAAAAAAAAACTGGCCTCACCGATCTCAAACAGCATTAAACTACTCATATTTTCTATATATACTATAAACTCAACATATATATGGCTTCTCAGGTGGCTCGGTGGTGAAAAATCCTCCCGCCAATATCAATGCAGGAGAGCCAAGTTTGATCCCTGGGTCAGGAAGATCCCCTGGAGAAGGAATAAGCAACCCACTCCAATATTCTTGCCTAGGAAATACCATGGACAGAGGAGCCTGGATGGCTACAGTCCATGGGATCACAAAATAATTGGACACGATTTAGGGACTAAACAACAACAACAGAATATATATATACAGATGGAAATTCTAGAAGATACTGCTGTTGGCTTATTTTCTGTGAAAGAAATTGATCTCTCTTAGGGGTCAGTAGACAAGATCACACTCAAGTAGGTGATTAATGGGTTTCTCTGAAAAAGTAGATATTTCTGTTATTAATTATGTATTCTAGGAAGAGATCAGGGACCAAAATACAAGAACTAAAGAAATCAAGGAGAAAGACAATCTCTTATAAAGCATTGACACTGATATTGACGCTGGAGGTAGAAAAAAGTTTGACAAAACCCATGAAGAGACAGCTCTGTTCTCAACAGGATCCCCATGGCAATGGCATTGCAAGTGTGGGCTTTAGTAGACATTGTAAGTATTCTTGCCTGGAAAATTCCATGGGCAGAGGAGCCTGGTGGACTACAGTCCATAGGGCCGCAAGAGTCAGACACCACTGAATGACTGAGCATGCAAACACACACGTGGGAACATATAAGTAACCAGCAAAATAAGACTGTAAAGCAGGAGTAAAGAATGTAGTGATAATAATTTAGCTTATGAATAACAATAAAAAAGTCAAACTCATAAAATAGGTGATATAAGATTCATATTACAAAAAAATTGGGTTATTCTAGAATTATTCATTTTAAATGGTAATTCACATGCAACAATGAAAACATGATAGCTAAAATATTAAAAAAGGAGTTTTTAAAGTGAAAGTGCAACACTAACTTCATATATTGTGAGAACAGGAACAAATGTATTCAATCTCTTAACTGACATTAAAGGGGAAAGTATTTTAAAGTCAGAGGAGACCACATTTTACTTTGTATCTGGGCCAAATTGCCCCATTACGACACTACTTTGGGCATATGGAAACAAAAGCCTGGATAGACTGCTTAAGGAGCCCTGCAGGTGTTCCTGAAATGGACAAGGTTGGAAAAGGTGGCCTGCTGATGGCTGGATACTGATTTGAAACTGCTTGGATGCACAACAACTGTGATGCCCATGGGATATCCATCCTACCTTTGTGTTTGCCAGCTATCTTCAGCCTGTCTGAAGATGAGAAGATTTAAAAAAAAAAAAATGGTTCTCTTGCCTGGACTTGTCTGACAAATCAGATTCTTGGACTGATCTCCTTGTAGCACCTGCAGTTATGTTTAGAACAAGGACTAAAAGCACCTCCTGTTCCCACCGCTACCATCTTACATTCAGTAGGATAACTGTTATGACAGTTCCTCTTTTATTTGTCCATTCATCAAATATTTATTAAGTGCCTATGATGTTATGCTGGCCGCTGGGAATACAGACGGACAGAGGTTCATTTTTTAGGGAGCCCAGCCTAGTGATGAGGGAGAAAAGTAGACAATTACAATAGATCCATCAACAAAGCCGCTTGACCATGAGCAACGGAAAGGTACTGATTAATCCCACCAAGATGTTACCATTGTCTATCGCTGTCACAGAAGAGGCTTTGCTGAGTTTATAATGGGGACAGCAGGAATGGAAGGCTGTAGAGGGAAAATAAAATCAAGATGCTGATGTGTGATAGAGATTTCTTTTTCACATTGAATACGTTTAAAATGTGGAAATGAGCTATGAAGCTCAAAATTTTTCTGCTTGGGAAACACCATAGGCATTGATCAGATTTTATAAAGCAGTGAGGAGCAGTAAAGGCAGGCAGGCTTCAGTCCTCTCCTTAACACCCAAGGCAGACGTGTCTGCTAGAGTGTACATGCATATAGTACCTTCTGCATAAACCACTCCCAGGCTGGCACCACCAACCATCAGGCCCCTGAGCGGAGCAAGGCTTTTCTCTGTTTCTCTTGAAGTAACTGATCTTGCTGGTATGGTGGAAAGAGTCTGTCTCAGTTTGCCACCTCTCTGAGATGTTCTGGGAGATAGATAACAACATTATTCCAACAAGACCTTGAGCCAACTTTTGGGTTGGCTTTAAAATTTTCCAGGGTCTATATGTGAGCTGTTACCTAGTGCCCTGTCAGTCTATTCTAGTTGAGCGAGCTTAAGATTGAATCCTAAGTGAATCCTCTTTTTCTTTCAGCATTTCTCAGATAAATAATAGGGTAATTGTATTTTTGTCTATAAATATATTTGCAATATTCAAAGATGTTTTTGTCTCTAATCATAATTAATGCTTGGTGCATATATCGTTTTCTTAGAGACTTTTTCCTTGATCACCATGTGTGGTGAAGTTATATTTTGTATCCTTTGTCTTTATGACTTTTTATACATTAATTTCTTTTCCCCTAGAATATATACTTATTAAAGCAGATAATTTTATTTATTTTCCATGTTACCTCAATGCCCACAATTAAACCTGTCAGATATTGAATGCTTACTTGAAATATGAAATAATCATGAGAGGGAAGCATGGCACAAGTGCATTTTTGATGAGGAAGCAAAATCAGAGAGTCTCCTGGCTTAACTCGACCACATGCATGTAAAACAGCATAATCCTCCACCTTTGCTACCTTATATTTGGTGCCTCCAAAGCTTAAGGTTACATGATACTTGTTAATTGCCTGTTCTCACTCAAATGAGGTTGCAAAGGAGACAATCCAACAAAACCTAGCACTCAGAAAAAACTGTTTGCTATCCAGAGAAATCTGAAAAGATTTCTGAGTCATTAACTTTTAGAAAAAGACTGACACTTTTATGCCCGGCCATAACATGAGTGAGTGCAAGACCCTACAGGATTCATTAAAGCTATTCAAAAGTTCAACAGCTCACAGAACTATGTAAAACAAATATTTGAGAGGATTTCTTTTATGCTTGATCACTTTTCAGTTAATTCTGCTAAATTATTTCAGTTCATCATTTATTTGCTTGACACCTACTATCACAGCAATCCACTTAACTGACATTTTCCTTAATGAACATTCAAGAGAAGCAATTGGAAATGGGTATCATTTTCTTATTTTTAACTACTTTGTTAAGTTCTTGCAAGTTTATTCCAAGTTTTCCTCTTTTAAAATAATCGAGTCTCGTTTAAAGGAATTCTAGATTTCAACATTAAATTTGCTGTATTCCATGAAATAATAAAATGATAAAGGAGGACTTTCACAGATACTTAGGTTCATTTAGAATTGTGTATGTCTATTTTTATGAATATGTAATAATGATATATATGTTGCAATTGCCTAAGTGATGTAAACAAGGCTAAGTTGCTAATTTCCTTGACGTGAGTTTTTGAAATTTTGGCCTTACCAGAACTGTCAATTCAGTTGGTTAAAAGCAGATGCTAAAGTTGTCATATCTGCTGTTTACAAGACAGCAACCTTGAGGTCTCTAAAGCAGCAAATTTAAAAAAAAAAAAAAAATTCACCCTCTAACAGGTATCTCCTCTGACCAGACTCAATAGCAATACAACCTTCTTCCACCCAGCTGTGCTCAGTTGTGTCCAACTCTTTGTGATCCCATGAACTGTAGCCTGTCAGACTCCTCTGTGGGATTTTTCAGGCAAGGATACTGGAGTGGGTTGCCACTTCCTCCTCCAGGTGATATTCCTGACCTAGAGATGGAACCTAAGTCTCCTTTGTTAGCAGGCAGATTCTTTCCCACTGAGCCATCTGGGAAGCCCAACCTTCCTCTAAAACTGTCCAAAACACAAAGCTAACACAATATGGGCTTAAGCTCCTTTCAGGGACATCCAGATGTACTGTTTACTGAGTTCTTTCAATTTCATTGATTTTATTAGAATTGAGAGAGGTGAGCAAATCACCAACAAGGCAAAAACTGTCTCCAGTGTATTCATTTCCACTTTTTCTTTTGAACACTTAGAAAGGTAATAAGTCACTCACTAGCGAATTGTTTCCCAGGTCTCCCCTGTGAGCCACTTTCCGGCAGTGATAAAAGCTCTATTTACAGAATACTCTAGTTTCCAAGTTTGCAGAACAGAATATATCTTGAGTGTCCTTGCTCTCATCAATTGGCTACAACAAAGCCCCGAAACAGATTACTAAATCAGCAAAATTTGTCCTGAGAATATTTTAAGTACAGATTGTCCTGTGCTCCATCATGGAGTGGTGGATTTAGGAAGAAAAGTCTGTGCTTCTGCTACTTGAGTTCAGAGGCTACTACAACTACATCATAGACATGAGAACCTGGCAAGGTGTATAAGCTCTCTGTGCCACTGTCTTCTCCCTTGTGAAAGAGAAACAATAATATTTACCTCATAGGATGGTATGCAAATCATTTAATAAATACAAAGTGCTTAAGACAATGGACTGCCTTCTGTACTTGTGTGAGGATTCGCTATTACTGCTACTCGGTATGTGCACACATATACACACGTAAGTGTTGTCTTTCATTGTTACTGGCTTGAGTTGTGTTTGCTCCCCCCTTTTAAAAAATTGTTCCATTTCTTGAATTAATCTTGTTAGTAATTAACTTGATATCCTAATTTATGCGAATAAAGAAAGTGAAGTCGCTCAGTTGTGTCCAACTCTTTGCAACCCCATGGACTGTAGCCTAACAGGCTCCTCCATCCATGGGATTCTCCAGGCAAGAGTACTGGAGTGGGTTACCATTTCCTTCTCCAGGGGATCTTCCCGACCCAGGGATCGAACCAGGTCTGTCTCCCTCATTGCAGGCAGATGCTTTACCCTCTGAGCCACCAGAGAAGCCCCTTTATGAAAATAAGTTCTCAGATAAAGCCTTGATGTCTTTAAACCTTCAAAAGTTCTCAGCTATTGAGATATTCTAAACTTCTCAGTTTAACTTGCAATAGCCTTGGTACAATTGTTCCTTTTTATTTTTGTCTCTAGATACTTACATAAAGTTCTTCTTTACTAAGGAGTCTTTCTACATCATGTTATCTATATTTTAGTTTTACTATTCCCTCTCCCATAAATATCTGTCTTCATCTTCCCTATTGTTATGTGCCCAACTCAAATTTCACTCTGATCCTAAAGCCTTTCCAAAATTCCTCAGTAAATGCTTTGTTTTATGTTTCAGCATAGTTCCTTTTTTTTCTCTTTCTTTCTTTTTTTTTTTTTTTAGTTTATCTTTTACATACATTACTGTGGAAGGATCTTACACACTGTGAAATGTATAAATCTTAAGTATACAACATGAGTTTTGCTAAGTGCAGGTACCCATGCAGCCCACACTCCTATTAATTCACAGAACATTTCCATCATTCCAGAAAGTTACCAGAGTCCCTGGTCAGTTCTGACAACCTCTATTCTGATGTCCATCACTCTGGCTAGTTTTGCCTGTTTTGAAACTTCATAGGAATGGGATCCCTTTTGAGTATGTTGCCTGTGAGTTAAAGCACTGTGTATATAGTCTGATAATCTAGAGGTGTGGGAGCACAATGGTTACACACTTTACATAAGAAATTGATAAGAATTTGAATTAGAAAAGAGGAAAAAGTCAAGCAAATACTAGAGGAGCTGAAGTACACACCTATAGGTAAAGTATGTTTGGGAGAAAATGCTGAGAATCTTAAAATTTAAGATGGCTGATTGGCTAATTTTTAGTTGATTATATCACGTGTTAATATGGATCCTCTTTATTTGCCCCAAACTATTGAATTATTCGGAGAAGGCAATGGCATCCCACTCCAGTACTCTTGCCTGGAAAATCCCATGGACGGAGGAGCCTGGTAGGCTGCAGTCCATGGGGTCGCGAAGAGTCGGACATGGCTGAGCGACTTCCCTTTCACTTTTCACTTTCATGCATTGGAGAAGGAAATGGCAACCCACTTCAGTGTTCTTGCCTGGAGAATCCCAGGGACCAGGGAGCCTGGTGGGCTGCCGTCTGTGGGGTCGCACAGAGTCAGACACAACTGAAGTGAC